>NW_026137825.1:0-2400000 GCF_019393585.1 Leptopilina boulardi | reverse complement strand
ATCTAGTAATTTTTAAAAAAAAATTGTCCGCCATTTTGAATTTTGAAAATCATATCAAATTCGTAATCAGTGATTCCAAAAACTCCTAAAAGCCAAGCCAACCAGAATTTTGAGTTACACTTGTTTGATTAGACATATTTTTTGAGGTTAGAAAAAAATTCTAACGTAATGCAGCAAATCGGACTTTAGATTCGTGTTCAGCTCATCAAAATACATCAGAAAATCATATTTCATTTTGCCATTGAAAAAATTCTTTTTTTTTGTGGTCCAGTGTAATTTAATTATTTGCAAAAAAAAATAATAACAATTAGCACTAATTACAGTTATGATTTTATTGTAATTGGAGCTGGAAGTGGTGGCGCAACAGTTGCATCAAGATTATCCGAAAAGAAATGCTATTCTATTTTATTATTAGAAGCCGGATTAGATGAGATATCATGGGTTCAGGTGCCATCATTTTTTCCTTTTTTTGTTGATAAAAAACAATATTGGGAACATATTGGAGACGTTGAGAAAAATGGATGTCTCAATTGGATAAATAAACAATGCATTTGGCCTGGGGGAAAGGTTTCTATTTTTGATTTTATACATTGTCTCGGAAGTTTAAAGAAAAATTAGTTTACCATCACTAAATTTTAGAAAATAACAAGCAGGAGATTAAATTTTAGAAAACAATTCATTTTTTTTTCTTCTTTTAATTCGTTTTAAAAAAAAGACAAAAAAATTAATTATTCCATTTGTAGGTCCTCGGTGGGTCGAGTTCAATTAATGGAATGATGTACATGAGAGGATCTCGTAAAGATTACAACGATTGGGAGAAATTAGGTAATAAGGGTTGGTCCTACAAGGACGTACTTCCTTTTTTTAAAAAAAGTGAAAATAATTTGCAAATGGACAAAGTTGATTTCAAATATCATGGACAAGATGGTCCACTACCAGTGACACAATTTAATGATCAACCTCCAATTAGTTTTGATATTTTAAAGGCTGCCAAAGAATTAGGTACTTACTCTCTAAATCTGAATTAGTAAAAATTTTTGTACTAATTTAAATTATTGACACAATTTTTGCTTTAGAATTAGTTAAATTTTACTAATTCAGATTTAGAGATTATGTTAATGTATGTTTAAAAATCATCAGTAAGGAAAAGTACAAAAAATATAGAAGCAATTTTAAAACACTGATTAGCTAATTTTCAAAGGATGTACTATTTCTTCTCAATGAAATAATAGGTTACAATACTATTGATTTAAATGGAAAATCACACACTGGTTGGGCAATAGCTCAAACTACTTCGGGATGGGGTTCGAGATATTCATCAGCACGAGCATTTTTACGACCAGCACGAAATCGTCAAAATCTTCATATTATGATTAACAGTACAGTTAGCAAAATTTTATTCGATCGCAACAAAAAAGCAATTGGAGTTGAATTTTACAAAAATGGAAAATTAATTCAAGTTAAAGTTAATAAAGAAGTCATTGTCAGTGCAGGTATAAAAAATTCTAAAAATTTTTAAAATTAACTACACTTAAAGTTGGACAATATTTTCGTAAACCAATATTTTAAAAAATATTTATTATTTGCTATTAATATAGGCGCAGTAAATTCACCACAAATACTTTTAAACAGTGGTATTGGACCAAGGGAAGAATTAGAAGCAGTTAAAGTGCCAATGGTACATAATCTTCCGGGTGTTGGTAAAAATTTTCACGATCATGTTGGATATGTTTTGTTTCTTTCTATTAATGAGAATGACGTGAATGTACTGAATTTGACTAACGCGTTGAATTACTTACTTTTTAGAAAAGGACCACTATCTTCAACAGGTAACATTTCACTAATCCACTACTTTATAAAATCTGATCGAATTCTAAATACCGTGAACTACTATTTGGCTATTGCTAATAGTATTATGAAAATTTTAGGTCTTTTCCCAGTGACAGGAATGATAAATACAAAATATGCAAATCCTCAAGAAGATCATCCTGATGTACACATTATATTTGGAGGATACACATCAATGTGTGCTCACAATGTAACATCAAGAAGAGAGATAGGAACATTAATAATGGCTCTACATCCAAAAAGCAAGGGATACGTTCGTTTGAGAAACAATAATCCCCTATCGAGACCACATCTTTCTGCTAATTTTTTATCACATCCCAATGACGCTAATGTTCTAATTGAGGGAATTAAATTTGTAATCAAATTAATTGAAGCGCCAACTCTTAAAAAGTAAGTGGCAGAACTCTATCGTTACTATAAAGTTTGTAATCAACTACAATCAATTTTGTAATAATTTTCAGATATGATATTCAATTAAACAAAACCCCAGTGAAAAATTGTGAACGTTTCGCATTTGGAAGTGATGCCTATTGGAAGTGTGCTGTAAAACACAATACAGCACCGGGTGCACATTTAGCTGGATCTTGTAAAATGGGACCAAATACAGATCCAATGGCTGTTGTTGATGAACAATTAAAAGTTAAAGGTGTTAAGGGTGTTAGAATCGCTGATACCAGTATAATGCCAAATGTTGTTTCTGGAAATACTAATGCTCCTGCTATTATGATTGGTGAAAGAGCTGCTGATTTTATTAAAAATAACTGGAAAATCTGTTAGTAATATACCTGTTTTTTTTTTCTAATAAAAATTACACAGGACCATAAAAAAAAATCCAACATTTTCAAAGACAAAACGGAATATGATTTTCTCACGTATTTTGATGCGCTGAACACAAATCTGAAGTCCGCATTTTCTCCATTACGTCAAGATTTTTTTTATAACCTCAAAAAACGTGTCTAATCAAACGCAAGTAACTCAAAAAAAAAATCAAAATTCTTGTTAGCTTGGGTTCTGGGGGTTTTTGAAATCGCTGAAAACGAAATTGATCTGATTTTCAAAATTCAAAATGGCGAATGCAATATGGCGGTCAGTTTTGAAAAAAAGTTATTAGACTTTTATGCAAATCCGATGTCAGATTTTCAAAATTCAAAATGGCGGATTCAATATGGCGGACAAGTTTTTCAAAAAATTACTAAATTTTCTTGCAATTAAGTATCTAGGGGATTTTGGGGTCGCTTCTCACGAATTCGATGTCAGAATTTAAATATTCAAAATGGCGGAAGCAATATGAAGGACTATTTAAAAAAAAAAAAAAATTTCCCCTAGGTACAGATTTGCATGAAAATCTAATAACTTTTTTTAAAATAATCCTCCATATTGCATGCGCCATTTTGAATTTTTAAAATCTGACATCGGATTCGTGATTAACGACCCTAAAAACCCCTAGATACTGATTTGTAAAAAAATATAGTAATTTTTTTAAAAAAATTGTCCGCCATTTTGCATCCGCCATTTTGAATTTTGAAAATCAGAACAAATTCGTAATCAGCGATCCTATAAAAACCCCTAGAACCGAAACCGACAAGAATTTTTAGTTACTTGTTTGATTTAGACACGTTTTTTGAGATTAGAAAAAAAAGGTCCTAACGTATTGGAGCAAATCGAACTTCAAATTCGTGTTCATCACATCAAAATATCTTAAAAAATTATATTGCGGTTCGAGAATTTTTCCCTCAAATTGTAAACGTAGATATTCCGATTAAGGCGATTATATAAATATATATTCCGTCACAAGAAACATAATTTCTATAGGAGAATTTCTGAAATATTATAAAATAGTTGTAGACCAAAAAGTTTTAGTTAACAAAATCAAAACCTTTTTTTATTCAATTAGAAGAAATCACTAGGTATAGTCAGTATGGCAATTTTAATTAATATTGTAAATTAAAAAAAAAAATATATAAGAAAATAAAGTCTGCAGAATAAATTAAATTTGTTACTCTTGAGAGAAATTAAATTTTTTTTTTTTTTTTGTATATCCACTAAATTTTATTTTATGTTTGTTAATTGTTTTTCTCTTAAGGAAAAAATATTATTCTCCTTATTTGTTTATCTTTTTTTGGGAATTTTTTACAATATTTACAATAAGCTATATATACTTTGCAGTAATAATAATTTTATTACAAAAATTATTTAATTTACAAATTTATAACCTATAAATATAAAAATTAAAAATACTTTTTCCTTAGTATAATCTTTTATAATTTATATATATCTGTTTACATTTTTCCCCTACTTTCATTAAAACCTAACAAATAAATTTGAAAATTTAAATGTCTATTGAATCTTTTAACAATTATTGTTTGTGATCGTATGAAGTTATTTAAAGGTATATATTAATTCTCTTTTTACAATTTTTTAATTTTCTAACTGATATTATAGATAACTTTAAATTACACAGAGAAAAATGTAAAAACGAATAAAATAATTTTTACTACTTTTGAAAGAAAAACCTGAATTGACCGCAGTTTTTACACATTTTTGGCAATATTTATTTATTCCAGAAATAGTAAAATTTACTCCTGAAATAATAAAAATTATTCCGGAAATAGTTACTATTTCTGGAGTAAAAATTGCCAGAAATGCGCAGAAACTACAAACAGGGACGGTTTTACTTTTAAATTAGTAAAAGTTATTTTATTCGTTTTTTCCTTTCTTCTCCGTGTAACAATAAATTAGTAATTATTAATTAAGAATATTAGTCAAGTTAGTGATAACTGTATAAATTTTAATTATATATTGTCCAAATATCTGTAATATTTCATAGACGAGTAAAATATTTATTTTAATATGAATAGTTATTTCAATTGAATTAGGAAATTTAAAAAATTTTTTAAAAATAATTTTGACATATTATACAGATGAATTGTAATAATTGTCCAGCGCCAATAACGGCTGGAGTTACTTTCGCCTCAACATGTCCAGGTGCTACGACTTTTTTATTTTTAACAATTTTAGACTCTTTAATTCGCAAACAATGTGACCTTGAGGATCCTTGTGGGCGAATTAAACCACGTGATCATCCGGAAAAAAGGTTAAAATCATTTTACGATATTTTATAATTAATTTAAGGAGAAATGGTACACGTTAACCATTTGAAGCATATACATTTTTCTTTAAACAGGAATTTATCTTTGAAGTGCATTACAGGGGGTTTTATGGGTCGCTGATTACGAATTTATTCTGATTTTCAAAATTCAAAATGGCGGACAATTTTTTTTAAAAAAATTACTAGATTTTCTTACAAATCAGTATATAGGGGTTTTTGGGGTCGTTAATCACGAATCCGATGTCAGATTTTAAAAATTCAAAATGGCGGATCCAATATGGCGGACAACTTGTTTTAAATTGATCATATCCGCTCGAAACTGGTTACTCAGGGGTTTTCGGGGTCGCTGATTACGAATCCGATGTCAGTTTGTCAAAATTCAAAATGGCGGATCCAATATAGCGGACAATTTTGTTAAATATGATCACAGACACATACACACACACAAAAGCGCCATTTTGAATTATAAAAATCCAAAGTCATATTCATAAACAGCGACATCAAAAACACCGTAGTAACAAGTTTCAAGCAAATCCGATCAATTTTTAATTTTGTCATCCGCAATTTTGAATTTTGAAAGTCCAACGTCATATTCGTAATCAGCGACCTCAAAAACCCCCGAATAACAAGTTTTAAGCAAATCCGAACAATTCTTCATTTTGTCATCCGCCATATTGGATCCGCCATTTTGAATTTTGATAATCCAACATCATATTCGTAACGAGCGACCAAAAAACCCCTCGAGTAACAAGTTTCAAGCCATTCCTATAAATTTTTAATTTTCTCATCCGCCATATTGGATCCGCCATTTTGAATTTTGAAAATCTAACGTCATATTCGTAATCAGCGACCCCAAAAACCCACGAGTTACAAGTTTCAAGGAAATCTGATTAATTTTTGCTTCCTCGTGGAGGAAGCTTTGTAGTTCTTTCGTTTATAAAACTTTTCAAAGTGTCGGAAACAAATTTTTTTCTTTATAGAAACATGTTATATGAGATCCTGACTAATTGTCCGGATGTATGTATGTGTGTGTTGATCCCTTTTTTGTTTAGAAGATAACTTTAACAGGTTTTAATGGATTTAGATAAAATTTAGTAGGCTCATTTATCATATCAATATCTCAAATCTGACCAAAGGATTTTGAAAAATACTCAAAAAAAAAAATTTTATGGTCTTTTTTCCAAAAATTTCTTTTTAATCGAAAAAATTTTTAAATAGAAAAATTTAAGGTTATATATAATAAAATCGTATTCTTTACGTCAAAGACGAATCGATCGATATATATATATATATATATATATATAAAGTATTCATTTGAGGTAAATTTAAAGAATTAAAGAAAGTTAAAAAATCAAAAATTCACATTTTGTCAATAAAATTTTGCTTTCTCCAAGAGGAAGCAAATTTTTTTACTGATCGTAAAGAGGAAGCAAAATGTTCATGTAATGAACATCTGAATTTACAACTTTTTGGTAAGTTTTTTATGCTTTTGGATGCGTTTTTGGTGGTAAAAAGGGTCTTCCTCTAATCGGATCAGGATGTCAATTTTTTTCTACACTTTACGATGTACCAATCAAGAAGTGCGCCATACATTTTTTGTTGAGAACTTTCTTCTAATCACTTTGGCGGTATTTCCGAACGATTATCTAGGGAATTTAATTTTTTGAAAATTTTTCCAAAATATTTTTGAGTGTAGCTCAGCATCCGCTGGACCAATCAAAAAGTGCGCCATACATTTTTTGTTCAGAACTTTCTTCTAATCACTATGGCGGTATTTCAGAACGATTATCTAGGGAATTTAATTTTTCTCAAATTTTTCCAAAATATTTTTGAGTGTAGCTCAGCATCCGCTGGACCAATCAAAAAGTGCACCATACATTTTTTGTTCGTAACTTTTTCGCCAATTTATTGGTGGTATTCCCGAAAGATTATATATCGAATTTAATTTTTTGAAAATTTTTCCAAATTATTTTTGAGTGTACCTCAGCATCCGGTGGACTAATCAAAAAGTATGCCATACATTTTTTATTCAGAACTTTCTTCTAATCACTATGGCGGTATTTTCGAACGATTATCTAGGGAATTTAATTTTTTGAAAATTTTTCCAAAATATTTTTGAGTGTAGCTCAGCATCCGCTGGACCAATCAAGAAGTGCGCCATACATTTTTTGTTCAGAACTTTCTTCTAATCACTATGGCGGTATTTCAGAACGATTATCTAGGGAATTTAATTTTTCGAAAATTTTTCCAAAATATTTTTGAGTGTAGCTCAGCATCCGCTGGACCAATCAAAAAGTGCGCCATACATTTTTTGTTCAGAACTTTTTCGCTAATTTATTGGTGGTATTCCCGAACGATTATCTCGCGAATTAAGTTTTTCGAAAATTTTTCCGAATTTGTTTTCTAGTTTAGCTCAGCATCCGCTGGACCAATCAAAAAGTACGCCATACATTTTTTGTTCGCTACTTTTTGACTATTTTTTTGGTGGTATTCTTAAGCGATTATGTCGCAAATTTAATTTTTTGAAAATTTTTCCAAAATGTTTTGTATTGTAGCTCAGCCTCCGCTGGACCAATCAAAAAGTGCGCCATACATTTTTTGTTTAGAACTTTTTGACTATTTTTTTGGTGGTATTCTTAAGCGATTATGTCGCAAATTTAATTTTTTGAAAATTTTTCAAAAATGTTTTGTATTGTAGCTCAGCCTCCGCTGGACCAATCAAAAAGTGCGCCATACATTTTTTGTTCAGAACTTTCTTCTAATCACTATGGCGGTATTCCCGAAAGATTATCTAGCGAATTTAATTTTTTGAAAATTTTTCCAAAATATTTTTCAGTGTAGCTCAGCATCCCCTGGACCAATCAAAAAGTGCGCTATACATTTTTTATTCAGAACTTTCTTCTAATCACTATGGCGGTATTTTCGAACGATTATCTAGGGAATTTAATTTTTCGAAAATTTTTCCGAATTTGTTTTCTAGTTTAGCTCAGCATCCGCTGGACCAATCAAAAAGTGCGCCATACATTTTTTGTTGAGAACTTTCTTCTAAGCACTATGGCGGTATTCCCGAAAGCTTATATAGGGAATTTAATTTTTTCAAAATTTTTCCAAATTATTTTTGAGTGTAGCTCAGCATCCGCTGGACCCATCAAAAAGTGCGCCATACATTTTTTGTTCCAGACTTTTTGCTCAATTTTTTTGCATTATTCCCGAGTCATTATCTGGCAAATTTTTTTTTTCAAAAATTTTTTCCCAGTTTTTGTGAGTGTAGCTCAGCATCCGCTGGACCAATCAAAAAGTGCGCCATACATTTTTTGTTCAGTACTTTTATACTATTTTTTTGGTGGTATTCTTGAGCGATTATGTCGCAAATTTAATTTTTTGAAAATTTTTCCAAAATGTTTTGTAGTGTAGCTCAGCCTCCGCTGGACCAATCAAAAAGGGCGCCATACATTTTTTGTTCAGAACTTTCTTCTAATCACTATGGCGGTATTCCTGAAAGATTAACTAGCGATTTTAATTTTTTGAAAATTTTTCCAAAATATTTTTCAGTGTAGCTCAGCATCCCCTGGACCAATCAAAAAGTGCGCTATACATTTTTTATTCAGAACTTTCTTCTAATCACTATGGCGGTATTTTCGAACGATTATCTAGGGAATTTAATTTTTCGAAAATTTTTCCGAATTTGTTTTCTAGTTTAGCTCAGCATCCGCTGGACCCATCAAAAAGTGCGCCATACATTTTTTGTTCCAGACTTTTTGCTCAATTTTTTTGCATTATTCCCGAGTCATTATCTGGCAAATTTTTTTTTTCAAAATTTTTTTCCCAGTTTTTGTGAGTGTAGCTCAGCATCCATTGGACCAATCAAAAAGTGCCCCATACATTTTTTGTTCAGTACTTTTATACTATTTTTTTGGTGGTATTCTTAAGCGATTATGTCGCAAATTTAATTTTTTGAAAATTTTTCCAAAATATTTTTCAGTGTAGCTCAGCATCCCCTGTACCAATCAAAAAGTGCGCTATACATTTACTATACTTGTTTATTTTGTCATCCGCCATATTGGATCCGCCATTTTGAATTTTGAAAATCTGATGCCAGATTCGTAATCAGCGACCCCGAAAACTTTATAGACATTATTGTTAGGTTATTTCCTATTGTTGTTTAGTCACAATTACATTTATTGTAAAAAACGCTATTTTTAAACTTAATTTGTTTATATCATTTATTTTATTTATAAAAAACATTTTTTTAATGTAGTTATATTGTAATAGATATTCTAAAATACATTTTAAATACATTTTGTTACTGAAATGTGTAAAATAGTGGCTGAAGTATTTAAAAAAGTGCAAGAAAAAAGGTGACACTCAGGAGTTTCACTATGACGCAAAGTGTTAACATAAACCTCAAAAATGAGAAATTTTTTTTTTTTTAACAATTTAACGTAAAGAAAAATATTGATTAAAATTAATTGGAATTAATTTTGGAAGAGTTTGTTAGGCATTTTGCAGAAAAACGATGTTAATTTAAAATCTTTTTTTAATAATTATTTTTTTTTAACATTTTAACGTTTTTTCTTTCAGCACAGACAAAAATTAGAATTTTTATCTCATTTCAATAAACAAGGGCCTATTTTATTCATTAAGAGATTCTCAACAATCGCTTATATTTTAATATTGTTAAAAGTAAGTTGTAAAAAAATTATTTGCTAAGTAATATTTCAATTGTTTATAATTTTTTAACAACTTTTTTTTTAAGAATATTAAAATATAAGCGATTGTAGAATAGATTTCACTGAATAAAATAAGCTTTTGTTTAGTAAAATTAGATAAAAACTGTGATTTTTGTCTGAGCTGAAAGAAAAAACGTTAAAATGTTCAAAAAAAAATAATTATTTAAAAAAAGATTTTGAATTAACATCGTTTTTCTGCAAAATGCATAACAAACTCTTCCAAAATTGATTCCAATTTATTGTAATCATAATTTTCTTTGCGTTAAATTGTTAAAAAAAACAATTTCTCTGTTTTGAGGTTATGTTAACGTGTACCATTTTTCTATTTAACTAAATTACAAAACTTATTAATAATATTACAGTTACGATTTTATTGTAATTGGAGCCGGAAGTGCTGGTGCAACAGTTGCATCAAGATTATCGGAAAAAAAATGTTTTTCCGTTTTATTATTGGAGGCAGGATTAGATGAGGTAGCATGGACTCAGGTGCCATCATTTGCACAAATTGCTGTCGGTACAAAACTAGATTGGTTTCATTTAGGTGATGTTGAGGAAACTTCATGTCTCAATATGAAAGATAAAAGATGCATATGGCCTGGTGGAAAGGTTTAATTTTCATTTTATTATACAAAAAAAAATTTAACTTTCTTTTAATAAGTTTTAGTAGAGAGAAAATTAATTATATATTGCCTTTATATAGGTCCTCGGTGGATCTAGTTCAATTAATGGAATGATGTACATGAGAGGTTCACAAAAGGATTACAACGATTGGGAGAAATTGGGTAATAAGGGTTGGTCCTACAAGGACGTACTTCCATTTTTTAAGAAAAGCGAAAATAATTTACAAATGGATAAAGTTGATCCTGAATATCATGGACAAGATGGACCAATACCAGTGACACAATTTAAATATCGATCACCTGTTAGTCTTGATATTTTGGCGGCTGCTAAAGAATTAGGTAGGTACTGATTGATAAATTAATTATTATCGTTACCTAAAAAGAAGAAACAGTAATTTCTCATCAGTAACTAAATATTTGATACCAAAAAAAGAAATGCCTTATTTCCACTAATATAAAACTATATATATAGGTTACGATACTGTTGATTTGAATGGAAAAACACACACTGGTTGGACAATTTCTCAAGCTACAACAAATGGAGTATCACGATATTCAACAGCTCGAGCATTTTTACGACCTGCACGAAATCGTCAAAATTTACATATTATGATTAATAGCACTGTGACGAAAATTATTTTCAACGATAAGAAAAATGCAATTGGAGTTGAATTTTATAAAAATGAAAAATTAATTCAAGTTAATGTTAATAATGAAGTCATTGTTAGTGCAGGTAAATTAAATTCTAAAATTTTAAAAAAAATTCTACACTTAAAGTTGGCCAATATTTTGGCAAACCAATATTTTAAAAAATATTTATTATTTGCTATTAATATAGGCGCAGTAAATTCACCACAAATACTTTTAAACAGTGGTATTGGACCAAGGAAAGAATTAGAAGCAGTTAAAGTGCCAGTGGTACATAATCTTCCGGGTGTTGGTAAAAATTTTCACGATCATGCTGCATATTTTTTGACATTTTCAATTAATAAAACAAGCGAAAGTGTACTAAATTGGGATACCCTTATGGAATATTTACGTTTTAGAAAAGGACCACTATCATCAACTGGTGAATATTGGGGAAAAAAATTTTTTTTAGAATTATGCGGAATTTTGTTATAATTTAAAAAAAATTTTAGGTCTTTGGACAGTGACAGGAATGACAAATACAAAATATGCAAATCCAGAAGAAGATCAACCTGACATACACAGTATTTTTGGTGGATATTCGACACTTTGTTCTGATTTAAGAAATTCCAAAAATAATATAACATCAAGAAGAGAAATATCGGTATTACTAATTCTTCTTCGTCCTAAAAGCAAGGGTTACGTTCGTTTGAGAAACAATGATCCTCTCTCGAAACCACATCTCTCTGCTAAATTATTATCTCATCCTCACGATGTGGCTATTCTAATTGAGGGAATTAAATTTGTCATCAATTTAACTGAGGCAGAAGCTCTCAAAAAGTAAGTAATTTTACTTTTTTTTTAAGGTTTCGCTGGTTAAAATTTCGGATTGATTTCAGATTAAATACAAACACATTAGACGCATGATTAAATTCCGGATTTACAATAGTTATACAAATCGGGAAAATTTTTAAATTTGTCCCGACTAATACCAAATGACAAAAACCGGACTGTTTCGAACTAATTCCAATTTAGCCCGAAAACAGTCCAAAATTTTTACCGGCCCTCACAGCACCAGATATCCTAGGATATTCCAAAAACATCCCTCGGATATCCTAGGGATACCCCAGAGATATCATAAGGATACTTTAAGGATATCCAAAGTAGCGGCGGTTAGGATATCCTAGGGATATCCTAGGGATATCTAAGGATGTCCCTAGGACGTCCCAGGGATATCCTAATTATTTCCCCGGATATTATTAGGATATCATGTGGATATCCTTAGAACGTCCCAAGGATATCCTCAGGACGTCCAATTACGTCCTAAGGTAACAGCCCAGATTTGAAAGATGATTGACAATCACGGGAAAACTATTTGTATCAAAAAATCGCTATCTCAAATAGTCAAAATTTGAAAATTTGAATCATAATAATATCCTAGGGAGATCTTAGCGATATTTCTAGAATATTTTAAAGATATACCAAGAATATCCCCACGATATCACTAGGATATCCCTGGAATATCCCAGGAATATCCCTTGAACATCTTCAGGATATCCCTAGAATATCCTCAGGATATCCCAAAAATATCCTACGTAACGGCGGTTTGGATTATCTGAGGATATCCTCAGGATATCCTAGGATATCTTATGGACGTTTTCAGGATATCCTACATTAGTTTAGGATATCCTTTTGTTGTGAGGGGGGGAGCTATTACTGCAATTAATTATATATTGCAGTATTTACTAGACAATAATGAATTTTGTAACTAATTTAAAATAATATAATTTCTTTATAATAGCACAATACCACCAGAAAAAAAATCGAACTTTTTCCAAGAAAAACCGAAATATGATTTTCTGACGTATTTTGATGCGCAAAAACACGAATCTGAAGTTCGATTTGCTCCAGAAAGTCGGGATTTGTTCCTAACTTTAAAAAAACATGTCTAATCAAACAAGTAACTCAAAATTCTTGTAGGATTGGGTTCTAGAGATGTTCGAAATCGCTGATTGCGAATTTGATCTGATTTTCAAAATTCAAAATGGCGGATGCAATATGGCGAAAAAGTTTTTTAAAAATTAATAGATATTCTTGCAAATCAGTATCTAGGTGTTTTTAAGGGTCGCTGATTACGAATCTGATTTCAGATTTTCAAAATTCAAAATGTCAGACGAATTTTTTATAATCTAACAGATTTACCTGAAACTTGGTAATTAGAGGTTATTAGTGTCACTGATTACAAATTTGATATTAGAGTTTTTCAAAATTCACTATGGCCGACGAATTTTTGAAAAGACGAATTTACCTGAAACTTTGTTATTTGAGGGTTTTTAGGGTCACTAATTACGAATTCGGTATCAGTTTTTCAAAATTCAAAATGGCGGAACCAATATGGCTGACGAAGTTTTAAAAATTTAACGGATTCACCTCGAACTTTGTTATTTGGGCGTTTTTAGGGTCACTAATTACGAATTCGGTATCAGTTTTTCAAAATTCAAAATGGCGGAACCAATATGGCTGACGAAGTTTTAAAAATTTAACAGATTCACCTCGAACTTTGTTATTTGGGGGTTTTTAGGATCACTAATTACGAATTCGGTGTCAGTTTTTCAAAATTCAAAATGGCGGATCCAATATGGTGGTCGAATTTTTGAAAATTTAACAGATTCACCTGAAACTTGGTACTAAGTGGTTTTTAGGATCGCTGATTACGAAAAATTTTAGTCACTTGTTTGATTATATAAATGTTTTTTGAGATTAGAAAAAAATCCTGACGTAATGAAGCAAATCGCGGGCTGCAGATTCCGTGCTCAAACGCATCAAAATACATCGTAAAAATTCATATTCCGGTTTGTCTTGCAAAAAAATTTTGATTTATTTTTTGTGATTCTGTGTAATTATCAAATTTTTCAGATATGACTTCCAGTTAAACACAACTTCAGTGAAAAATTGTGAACATTTGAAATTTGGAAGTGATCTCTATTGGGAATGTGCATTGAGACACGATACTTCTGTAGGTGATCATATGGCTGGATCATGTAAAATGGGACCAAATTCAGATAAAATGGCAGTTGTTGATGAAAAATTAAAAGTTAAGGGTGTTCGTGGTGTCAGGGTCGCTGATACAAGTATAATGCCTGAAGTTATTTCTGGAAATACTAATGCACCGGCTATTATGATTGGTGAAAGAGCTGCGGATTTTATTAAAAAAGCTTGGAAATCATTCAGCAAAAAGTGTTTTTCTTAGAAAAAATTGTAATTTTTATAAAAAAAAAAAAAAAAAAAAAAAGTACAACTATAATATAAGATCTTACATCGACATCTTTAATCACATTAACTAGAATTCCTAGTTATCCCAACAAATTCCTTGACATATAATAACTAGGAATCCTAGTTAATGTAACTTTGATTTTTAGTGAATTCCACTCGTGACTAGGAGCATAGGCATTTTTTTCAGTGAATTAATTTATATAGCAATTTTTTTTAATTATTTCCATCTATAAATTAACATTTAAAATGTTTCTTGTTAATAATTCTAAATGTAATTTTTATTACTACATCAATATTTTTTTTTTTATGGAATTTCATACATCTAGATTTGTAAAAATCGGAATAAAGATAAGATAAGATGTAATCTACTGAGAGAAAAAAAAGGAATTCTATGAGTTAATTTTTATAATTTAATTTATTTAATATCGTATACGTTCTTGAAAATTACCGATGGATATATGTATGTCAATATAAATTTAATTAAAAATTAATCCTTGTTGTATAGGCATCACCAAAAAGGAGTTGTGTTCTTAATCATTAAAATTGCATCATTATCCTAGTCTTTATATCATTATGTTAACAGTTAAAAGCTAGTCACACTGCGGTGTTGGTAGGAGTTTGTTAAATAAAAATCTCTTGATATTGATATACATAAATATCAAAGGCAGTATTATTTATTATTGTTTGGATTTGTGAAAAAAAAACTACTTTATTAGAGAAAGGTAAGATAAATTTTTACCTTTGTCTTAAAAAATAACCAATTTTGTTTCTTACAATACATAATTTCAATATATTAATTATTATTATTTATATTATTATTATTATTATTATTATTATTATTATTGTTTGCTAAATTGATATGAATTTTAATAAATAATTTTTGATAGTGAATTTATATAGTTGAAATTAACTCAAAAATAAAATTTGCTGAAATTATAATTTATTAATTAATTTTGCAGTTGATCTACATTTCAAATATAGTATAACCCTTTGCGGCAAAAATTTTTCATTTTTTTATTCAAAATGGTGGATTTTTTTTTTAAATTTAACAGATTCACCTCGAACTTTGTTATTTGAGGGTTTTTAGGGTCGCTGATGACAAATTCGGTGTCAATTTTTCAAAATTCAAAACTGCGGATCCAATATGGTGGAAGGATTTTTGAAAATTTAACAGGTTCATCTAAAACTTGGTATTTGGGGTTTTTTTTTGGTCACTGATTACGAATTCGGTGTCAAATTTTCAAAATTCCAAATGACGGATCCAATATGGCGGAAGCATTTTTGAAAATTTAAAGGATTCATCTGAAACTTAGTACTAGGGGATTCTTAGGGTATAGCTGATTACGAATTTGATGTCAGTTTTCAAACATTCAAAATGGCGGACGAATTTTTGAAAATTTAACTGATTTATTTTAAATTTTTTAGGGTTTTTAGGGTCGCTGATTACGAATTTGGTGTTAGTTTTTAAAAATTCAAAATGGCGAATCAAATATGACGGACGAATTTTTAAAAATTTAACAGATTCACCTGAAACTTTGTTATTTACGGGTTTTTTAAAGTTGCTGATTACGAATTCGGTGTCAGTTTTTAAAAATTCAAAATGGCGGATCCAATATGGTGGTCGAATTTTTGAAAATTTAACAGATTTAAAGTTGCTGATTACGAATTCGGTGTCAGTTTTTTTTTAATTCAAAATGTCGGATCCAATATGGCGGAAGCATTTTTGAAAATTTAAGAAATTATAATTTAGCAAACTAATAATTTAAGTATTTCTTATCGTACACCTGATTGTAGATGCTTTGTTTTTCTTTAAAATTAAAAATTCCTTATTTTTTTAAAATTATTTTTCTTCTGTATAGTTAATTAACCATTTAAGGTGAATGTTCCAATTTGGGAACATAAACCAATTATGGGAATAATTATATACACGTGGAAAAAGTGCAAATTAACTTGAAGGTCAATTAGAAACAATGGATCACGTATATATCTTTAATTCGCGTGTATAATTATTTTTTAATAACATTTATTATATTAATTAATATATTTTGCTTCAAAAAAAATAGTTAAAGGTATTGTAATCAATTTTTTTAAATAAATGACTCTAAATTAAAAAGAAATACTTTATTTATTAATAAAGAAAAACACTTGTACTACTTTGTTATCGTCCCCACTTTTAAGTCTAAAGGAAATGCATTAAATTATAGTTTTCAACAGGAAAAATTCTACAATGGCAACGTGATTATGATAAATTTTTGTTATGGAGCACATTTACTGATAACAGTAAAACCTTGACAAAAAGAAATATATATATATAATTAAATTTCGCATGAAAAAACCAAAAAAAAAAAAAAAACTTTATTTTAGTGAATTTATACTAATTTACAGAAATTTTTTTTTTCAATTCTATCACGGAGAAAAATGAAAAAACGAATAAAGTAACTTTTACTATACTTTAAAAGTAAAACCAGAACTGTCCGCAGTTTCTGTGCATTTCTGGCAATTTTTACTCCAGACCCTCATAACAAAAGGATATCCCTAGGATATTCATAGGATATCCATATCAATGGTCGATATCCTAGAATGGTCCCCAGGATATCTTGGGATATTGGATGGATATCCAAACCGCCGGTATGTGGGAAATCAATAGGACATCCATAGGATATTCAAAGGATATCCCTAAGACATCCACAAAATATCTATTGGATATTATATCGCAGGATATCCATGGGATATCCTCAGGATGTCCGTGGGATATTCTTAGGATATTCACGGGATATTTAATATCTCAACATATATTTTTAAAGGTTAAAATTGTTAACCTAATGTAATGAATAATAATATAATAAAAACAAAAATCTTATGAGCTTCTAATTTATTTTAAATGAAGATTTGAAACGCATTTTTCATAGTTTTTAAATAAACTCATGCACTTAATGTATAATTAATATTAATAGTTATTCGTTATTTGCGGGGAAGAATTTATATTGTTTAAAGCCAATTTATTTTCTGACAATATTAAGCATATGAATAAAGGAATAAATCACGAATGAGAAAAAAATTAGTTAATAAAAATTTCAAATTAAACAACTTTCTCGAAAAACAAGTTGCATTTTATTTTATTTATATAAAATTTAATTCACAGAATATTCTCACTCGTACTCTCATAATGACTTTAAAAACAGTATCCTGAGAATATCTTCTTGACATCCAGAAGATATACTGAGAATATCCTGAAAATATCTATGGGATATCCTGCCGATATCTATGGGATATCCTAATATCTGTGGGATATCCTGACGATATCTATGGGATATCTGGAGAACATTTATGAAAGTCTATAGAGATATCCTGTGGATATCCTCAGATATCCATGGGATATCCGAAGGATATCCAAACCGCCGATTTTTTGGATATCCTTAAGAGATCCTTTTGATATCCATAGGACATCCCTAGGATATCTGCGAGATATTATCAATATATCCCAAGATATCTTGTGTTATTAGGGAGAATGAGTAAAATTTATTCCGGAAATAATAAAATTTACTTCTGAAATAGTAAAAATTATTCCGGACATAATAAATTTTACTATTTCTGGAGTAAAAATTATCAGAAATTGCGCAGAGACTCGGGACAGTTCCGATTTTACTTTTAAAGTATAGTAAAAGTTACTTTATTCATTTTTCCATTTTTCTCCGTGTAATTATATTAGAAAAAAAAAGTTTTTTTTTGTATTAACACTAATTCAAGACATATTATACTCATATACTATAAAATACGAGCGTTTTCGTTTACTTTCAAAACAAATGTCATTTCCTTCCGCATCACCGTAAAAATTTTCAAATAAGGAAATCATTTCTTAAATACAGAAAAATGTTGTTAGTCAAATAAAAATATTTTTTTCTCCTTGAAAACTCTTATCCCATTACAAAAAATTGGTAATGCATATATAAACAATCTATATTTATTTGTTACACGTAATGTTTTTCTTAAATAATAGTTATGTTATATACTCTTATTTAAATTCTCAAGATTCTGTTAAAACTTGTCACTCGTGAGTTTTTTGAGATTACTGCTAACGAATCTGACTCATTAAAATTTGGATTTAAAAATTTTTAAATTTCCTGAATATAACGATTTGGATCAGTTTGAAAAAAAAAAAATTATTTGCCATATTGGATTCAATATATATATTTTACTAAAAATTAGTAAAAATTCTTACTACTGTGAATTAGTAGCTCACTTTTTACCAATTCAAATTTAGAGAGATTATTTAATTTTTATATTACACTAATTTAAAAGTATCAATTTGATACTTTTAAATTAGTTGTGATAACTAATGGAGAATAAGAATTCTCATATTGAAAAAAAAATTTTCTTATTCTTCAGAAAAATGAAGGAGGCTCTAACATAACCTTAAAACTGAAAAAATGGTTTTTAACGTAAACAAAAATTCTAATAAATATAAATTTCGAACATAATTTATTCCAAAAAAAAATGTTTAACTAGATTTACAAAAATTTTTTGTAATTAACTTTTATTAATGTTCTGTTTGCGTTAAAAATCAATTTTCAGTTTTGCGGTTATATTAGGGCCTCCATCCTCTTTAATTAAACATTAATTTATAAAATCACAGTCAAATAAAATTAATCGTAATAAAAATCAATGCAGATGAATTGCAGTTATTGTCCAACGCCAATTACAAGTGATGTTAGTTTAGCATCAGCTTGTACTGGTGGCGTTTCCTTTATTTTATTCATTGGAATTTTGGAATCTTTTATACGAAGACAATGTGACCTTGAAGATCCATGTCATCGTATTAGGCCACGTGAAAAACCCAATTTAAGGTAAAAAAAAAAAATTTAAATAACAAAATAATAAAAAAAAATAAAAAATAAATAAAATTTTATTATAGCTATGATTTTATTGTAATTGGAGCAGGAAGTGCAGGTGCTGTAGTCGCTTCAAGATTATCAGAACAAAAACGTTTTTCAGTTTTATTGCTCGAAGCGGGATTAGATGAGCCAGCTTGGTCACAAATACCGCGATTTTATTTATCCACTCTAGGTACAAAATTAGATTGGCAATACACATTTGAAAATGAAAACAATAATCAATGTTCATCAGATGGAAATAATGTACAGTGCTATTGGCCAAGAGGAAAGGTTGGTTTTTGGGGTAATATTCTGTAACTTAATTTCATTTTTACTTTCACCTTCACCTTAACTATAATTTCCCTTTACTTTCACTTTCTTTTAAACTATACTTTATTTCCACCTTACTTTCACTTTCACTTTTACATCACTTTAATTATACTTTCACTTTCACTTCATTTTCACTGTACTTTAACTTCCACTATTCTTTCACTTCACTTTCATTTCGCTTTCAGTTTTTCAAGTGAACGTGAAGTGAAAGTGAAGTGAAAGAATAGTGGAAGTTAAAGTATAGTGAAAGTGTAAAGTGGAAGTAAAGTGCAAAAATAGTGGAAGTTAAAGTATAGTGAAAATGAAGTGAAAGTTAGCGGGAAAGTGAAGTGAAGTCAAGTTACAGAATATCACCCTTAAAGAGAAAATTTTCTCAGGATATCCTAGGATATCATATGGACATTTTCAGGATATCCTACATTAGTTTAGTATCCTACATTAGTGAGGGAAGGGTTATTTTGCATTTTCATCCCAAAAAAGGGTTATTTTGCAATTTTATGCAATTTTTTACGAATTTTTGGATATATACCTTTAAAATTACTCTATTTTTAAAAAGTTACTTATAAACAATTTTTTATGGTTTTTTTTTTATTATTTATTGTTGTTTTTTAAATTTTTAGTTAGGCACCTATATAATATTGTGCCTAATTTTAAGTATCATTGAAATCAATTGTTTTTAACTTAATAATTTTATCATTTCTTATTTCTTTTTTATTCTTATTTAAATAAAATCAAATTATTGAATTTTTGTCTTTTTGGCCGGCCAGTCCGCACGTGTGGTGCCTGCGCTGTTTAGATTCGGTAAGTGCATTCTTGTGCGCTACCAATTGACATTTTCGCGCTTTGATATAAGTGTGTACATTTTTGTACTTTTTTTAATTGCGAAAATATTCAATAATAAATATTATTAAAAATAATAAATAAATAATTATAAATAAAATAGTTAAAAATTTATTTAAAAATTGTCTTGATTAATGGAAAAAAAAATAAACTTAAAAATTTATGTCCAACAGGTTCTTGGTGGAACGAGTTCAATTAATGGACTGATATACTTGAGAGGATCCCGTAAAGATTACGACAATTGGGAAAAAATGGGAAACAAAGGTTGGTCCTATAAAGACGTACTTCCATTTTTTAAAAAAAGTGAAAATAATTTACAAATTAATAATATGGATTCGGGTTATCACAATCAAGGAGGACCACTTTCGGTGGCACAATTAAATTATCATCCACCAATGAGTTATGATATTTTAAAAGCAGCAAAAGAATTAGGTGAACTATTTTAAAAAAATCTAATTATTTGCTATTCACTCATTTAATTATTATTATTATTTATTTTCATTAGCTATTTTTTAACATTTTTTTTTTTTTAATTATTAGGTTACGAAACAGTTGATCTAAATGGAAAAAATCATACTGGATTTGCAATTACACAAAGTACAACCAATAGAAATAGTCGATATTCATCAGCTCGTGCATTTTTGAGACCAGCGAGAAATCGTCAAAATTTACATATTATTCTAAATTCAACGGCAACGAAAATTATTTTCAATGCTAATAAGAGAGCAATTGCTGTGGAATATTATAAAAATGGTAAATACATAAAAATTGGAATTAATAAAGAAATCATTGTCAGTGGAGGTATAGTAAATTCTCCACAACTATTGTTGAACAGTGGAATTGGACCTAAGGAAGAATTAGAAAAAATTGGTGTACCAGTAATTCATCATCTTCCAGGTGTTGGAAAAAATTTACACGATCATGTTTATTTTCCTCTAAGTTTTTCTATCAATGAAACAGAAATTGGTACTATAAATCAGGCCTCAGCCATGGAATATCTTCTATTTCGAAAGGGACCTTTAAGTGGTGTAGGTAATGTCATTGGAAAAAAATCTATTTTACCTGATAATGATGTTTGAAATATGAAAAATTCATTTCTTTAATTTATTTACAATAGGCCTTTCGGCAATGACCGGATTGATAAATTCAAAATATGCAAATCCATTGGATGATAATCCTGATGTGCAATTATTTTTTGCTGGTTATATGACAAGATGTTCGGAAAGTGAATCATTTAGTGGAAATTCAATATCACGAAGGCAAATTGCCTTTATTCCAACTCTGATTCATCCAAAGAGTAAAGGATATTTACAACTGAGAAATAGTGATCCACTTTCAAAACCATTAATTTATCCCAAATATTTAACTCATCCTGATGATATTTCTGTTATGATTGAAGCAATTAAATTTGCACTTCGATTTGCTGAAACGGAAGCTTTAAAAAAGTAGATTTCTCAAATATTTTTGAAAAGTTTAAAATTATTTTTATTTTAAGTCTAGGACAATCATTATTCAATGTCAGATATGATAATAATTAGTTTTCTAATTAATTTTTTTAGATACGACTTTCAATTGAATAAGACACCAGTGAAAAATTGTGAACATTTGGAATTTGGTAGTGATTCCTATTGGAAATGTGCAATAAAATATAGAGGCGGAAGTCCAGGATATCATCAAGCTGGATCATGTAAAATGGGTCCTAATTCTGATCCACTGTCAGTTGTTGATAATCAATTAAAAGTTAAAGGAATCAGAAATGTTAGAGTTGCTGACGCTAGTATTATGCCACAAGTCACTTCCGGTAATACTAATGCTCCTTCAATTATGATTGGTGAAAGAGCTGCAGATTTCATTAAAAATAGTTGGCGTCATTTTAAAAACAAATGAAAATTTTACTTTTGTATTCCTTAATAATTTTAAATTTTATTTTCCTCTCTCACTAAATGTTTTTTTATTCTTTTAAAAAAAAAAAAAACTCTTTCCAACTATATTGTTTGTTACTTCAGTTGTTATAATTTTATTAATAAAAAAAACCGATCAACAACAATTTTGTAAAAAAAAAAAATAAAAATACTTTTTCCTGTAGTGTAATCTTAAATAATTTTTATCTGTTTGCATTTTTTTTCCCCACTTTTCTGCAAAAATTGGAGAATATATTTTGAAAATTACCTGCCTTTTTGAATATTTTAACAATATTGTCGTTTACATAAAATTATTTAAAATTAAAGGTATAAGATTTTTTTTTTACAAAATTATTATTTTTTCGTCACTAATAATTTTATTCATATAGATATGAAGTGTAATAATTGTCCATTGCCAATTACAAATGGAATTTCATTGGCATCCACCTGTCCAGGTTTTGTGCTTTTTCAATTTTTGTCAATTTTAGAATTTTTTATTCGTAAACAATGTGACCTTGAGGATCCTTGTGGACGAGTATTACCACGTGATAATCCCGAAGGAAGGTCAAAAACTATTTTTTATGATTACTTTAATATATCATGCAAAAAAATCTTCATCTAGAACAGCGATAAGTTCCTCTGAAACAGAGGATATATTTCTCTAGAATAGCGAAAACTTTTGCTGTTATAGTGAAACATATCGCTGATCAAGGTGAACATTTTTTTTGCATGTATTGTTACGTCCAATAAAAATAACATTTGAGTTAAATGAATATTAACCCTTAACTTGCAAAGTTTCGTATTTGAACGTAAATGGCACAACGGGTCTGCTGGACCCGACATATTCAAACGAGTATTGTACAGCCGGTATTGAATATTTTTGCCTAAAAATTTAATCTGTAGTAACTTATTATGTGTTTTTTAAAATTTCATTAGTTTTACAGGGATTAATTTATTTTATTTTGTTAAAAAAAAAAAATTGTGAAAAATAAAAACGAAAAATTACGTGTTTTAAAAATTCATGAGTTATTTAAATTTTAATATTGACATAAAAATTTAAGATTATACTATTATTTTTTAAGAAAAGAATTATCACAACAGCAGGACTTGCAAAAAAAAGTTATTTATTTTGCAGAATAAAATGTGAATTTTTAGGTTAAAATTGAAAAATTTATAATTATTAATGTTTGAAGCTAATTTATTTTTTTTTTTTGTATCAAATTAGTTGTATCAGAAAACTTAGAAAATTACTAATATGTCAAACTAATATATTAAAATATTCAAATACATTCAAAATAAGAGCGAGAAAAAATGCTCGGGTCTACTAGACCCATAGTGCCAGTTAAGGGTTAATTAAAGATAATTTATAAATACAACCACTTTGAAATGTTTTCCTGTTCCCTCATATATTTTCCCCCAAAATTATTCATTATCTAGTATGAAACACTTGCTATTAGCCACTAAATCCAAAACGACGCACTAATCACATTCAACGATCTTCTTTACTCATTTTTTTTTCTTTTTTCAATATTTTATATAATTTACAAGATTCTGCAGTACTGCCAATATGAAAATATCCCAATGTAGAACATAATATAGCGTTGAATGAAAATGGCACAAACGGGTCTGCTGAACTCAAAAAACTTAGAAAATTATTAAGAATATGTCAAACTAAAAAAAAAAGAAAAAAAATAAAATATATAATAATATATTATATATTATTTAATAATAAATTTTTTTATAAAAATATAAAAAATATTCAAATACATTCAAAATAATTTGAGCGAGAAAAAATCCACGGGTCTACTAGACCCATGGTGGCAGTTAAGGGTTAATTCTGAATTTTGGTGAAATATAAAGTAAAAAAAATTGCTTTTTTCTGATCATAATAGCCCCGGTTAACTTAATTTTTTACAGTTACGATTTTATTGTTATTGGAGCCGGAAGTGGTGGTGCAACAGTTGCATCAAGATTATCGGAAAAACAATGTTTTTCTGTTTTACTATTGGAGGCAGGATTAGATGAGATATCATGGGTTCAGGTACCATCTCTATCCAGTAGAATTAGTGGTACATCAGTTGATTGGCAACATCGTGGTGAAATCGAAAAATATGGATGTCTCAATAAAAAAGAAAAAAGATGCGTATGGTGTGGAGGAAAGGTTTGCTTCTCTATAACTATAACCCTAATTCGAAATTTCGAATTTGTAATTTAATACAAAATCAGTCTACATAGTTAAAACAGAAATTTTTTAGTTTTCGTTAATCCTAAAATCATTTTTTATTAATCCGAAAGTAGTTTGTTCCAAAATACAAATCAGAATCAATTGTCTCGTTTTCGATTGATTCTGAATTTATTTTGAATTTGCATTTTAATCTAAACTAATTCGAATTAATTCTGTATATAATTTGGATTAATTACGAACTCAATTTAGTCAATATATGTAATGGGAAATAAAAATTTCTGTACCATTAGGTCCTAGGTGGTACTAGTTCTATCAATGGAATGATGTACATGAGAGGATCACATAAAGATTTCAACGATTGGGAAAAACTGGGCAATAAAGGTTGGTCCTACAAAGATGTTCTACCATTCTTTAAAAAAAGTGAAAAAAATTTACAAATGGATGAACTTGATCCCGAATATCACAGTAATAAGGGACCTTTACCAATTTCGAAATTCAATTATCAACCACCAATGACCCCTGATATTTTAGAAGCTGCTAAAGAATTAGGTATGCTTGTTAATTAATCAACCAAAAATTAGCAAAAAGAAGTATTAAATTTTTATTTCCCCCCACCCCTCCGTGATTAAAATTACAGGTTACGATATTGTCGATTTGAATGGAAAAACTCATACTGGTTGGACAGTTGCACAAACAACGACAAATGGAGGATCGCGATTTTCAACAGCTCGAGCATTTTTACGACCTGCACGAAATCGTCAAAATCTACACATTATGATTAATAGCACCGTGACGAAAATTATTTTCAATGATGAGAAAAAAGCAATTGGAGTTGAATTTTACAAAAATGAAAAATTTGTACAAGTTAGAGTTAATAAAGAAGTCATTGTTAGTGCAGGTAATCATTTTTTTCTCTTTAAAATTAATACCGTGATACTCGAAACCAAATTTTTTTAGGTGCAATTAATTCACCACATATACTGCTAAACAGTGGAATTGGACCAAAAGAGGAATTAGAATTCCTTAAAGTTCCTGTTGTGCATAATCTTCCGGGTGTTGGAAAAAATTTTCACGATCATGTTCAATTTCTTTTGACATTAACTATTGATGAGAAGGAACAGAATGCTTTGAATTGGGTTTCGGCTATGGATTATTTACTTTACAGAAAAGGACCACTATCATCAACAGGTGAGTATAAAATTTTTCTAACATTATAATTTAGTTTATAAAAAATTTTTACTTTTATTTTCTATAATTCAATTTTAGCCTACTTTAGTACCAAGAAAGAGACTATACTTTTCCGAAGCATTTTGATATGCTAAATCCGATTATGCCATCAAAATTCACTCAGGTTAGAATATCTCGAAAACCTGAGTCAATTCTGCAGATTCGCGGATTTAGAATATCAAAATGCTTCGGAAAAGTATAGTATGATTCTTGGTTCTGAAGTAGGCTCTAAAATTTTCTCTACCTCTGTTTAATTCTGGGATTTTTAATTTTTTTTTATCAATCAAGGTGGATGGCAAGTGACTGGAATGATAAATACAAAATTTGCAAATCCACAAGATGATCATCCGGATATACATATGGTATACGGTGGATATGGAGCATTCTGTTCACAGTCTGCAAATATAAATACGGATGAAAATTCAAGAAGAAAAGTAACAATAGTACCAGTGGTGCTACATCCCAAAAGTAGAGGTTACGTTCGTTTGGCGAACAATAATCCTTTATCAAGACCACGCGTTACAGCTAATTTTTTCTCTCATCCCAATGACGCGTCAGTTCTAGTCGAAGGAATTAAATTTGCCCTTAAAATGATAAAAGCAAAAGCTCTTGAAAAGTGAGAGAAAAATTTTTTTTAGCAATTATTTATTGCAAAATTTAATATATTAGTAGATGCTAATTCATTACTTAATGGGAAAAAATGTAAATTATTTTCAGATATGACTTTCAATTGGACGAGACACCGGTGAAAAATTGTGAAAATTTGAAATTTGGAAGCGATTCCTATTGGCAGTGTGCTGTGAGACATGATACATCGACAGGTGCACATTATGCTGGTTCTTGTAAAATGGGATCTAATTCAGATAAATTGGCAGTAGTTGATAATGAATTGAGAGTTAGAGGTGTTCAAGGAGTGAGAGTTGCCGATACCAGTATTATGCCACGAGTTACATCGGGAAATACAAATGCCCCGGCAATTATGATTGGCGAAAGAGCTGCAGATTTTATTAAGAAAACTTGGAAATTCAACTATTGTTAAACCTCTAAAATTTCTATACAGAAATATATTATTTCATTTAAAAAATTGATTTCATTAAATTTAAAATCTTTTGTTTTTTGTGATAATTTTAGCAGTAGGGAGAAGAAAGTAATTTTTTCTAAATACCTGGCTCTAACAAGGTACAATAAATTAATAATCGAATAATAAAAATAATTACAACCAAATTATTACTTATGCTTAATTTTACAGTTCATGGAAAATAATTAACATGTAAAAATGTATTTAATCTACTATTTTGCATTGCATAACCAAAAGTAGGGCATATGATGTCAAATCAGCTAATATATTTCAGTTTTATAATTTACAATGCAAAAATTATATTTGAACAATTCACGATTCTTTCAATAATATCCAGTTTTTTAGGAAGCAAATAATTCGTGCATGCATATTATTTTCCTTGTAATTTACTGAATTATATTTAAGTAATATAGAAAAAATTATAGAAGGTAAATTTTAATTTATCATTTTTAGATTTAAATTAATTTACAAATAAAATTTTGTTATTTTATCCATTTGTATAATAATTAAATTGATAACTTTTTATAGCTGTAACTATAAAATATATTTACAATTTCATTTAGTACCCATATAATACCCAAAAATATAATTAATCGAATTTTTTTAATAGAAATAATTACAAAAAAAAAAAATATATTTCACTAACCTTAATCTGTAAGTTATCAAAAATTTTTGACGTAAAGATATGCAGAACCGCGTTTTAATTATAATAAAATACTTTTTTTAAAAATTTAAGAGATCACGATTTTAAAAATTACGAACACTCACGGAGCAAAAAAATTTACTGAAATGACAAAAAAAAAAAACGATAAAGAAAATATATTCAACATAGACGAATTTAACTTTTAAAATTATCAAACAGTTCACGTTTTAAACAGGTCAAGACACGAATTACAACTGATTGAATTATCATCGGGATTAGTTATTGAAATCTGTAAATGAAAAATATAAAATTAGAGTTTTGAAACGACAACTTTATGACGAAAGAGATAAAAATTAATTAATAAATTATAAAGTCTAAAATCAATTAAATCGATTTTTTTGATAAAATGGTTATTTAGTGACGAATTAGTGAACCTGAAACCAAATTTGATGTGAGATTTAAAAAAATTTTAAATGGCGGACACAATATGGCGGTCAAAAAATTTTTTGAAATTAACCAGATTTACTTGAAAATTATTTCTAGGGGATTTTTGGGGTCGCTGAATCCAAATTTATGGTGAGATTTAAAAAATTCAATATAGCGAAAAATTTTAAAAATTGATTTGATTCGTTCAAAATTCGTTACTCGGGGTTTTTTTTTGGAGTCGATGAATCCAAATTTGAGGTTAGATTCAATAAATTCAGATTCATAAACCCAAAAAACCTCCAATTAACGAATTTTAAACGAATCAAATACAATTTTTTAAATTTCCGCCATATTGGGTCTGCCATTTTGAATTTTTTAAATCTGACCTTAAACCTTATTAATAATGTAAATGTAATTATAATTCCTAGTTTTGATAAAAAAAAATCACGCATTAGAAATTATAACTGAACATAATATTATGTTTTTAAAAATTAAAATTCTTTTCAAAAGATGCAGATAAATTGTACAAATTGTCCAGTGCCACTAACAAGTAAAGTCACTCTATCATCAACATGTGGTGGGCCATCTTTTTTATTGTTCATGGGTATTTTGGAGTCATTTATTCGTAAACAATGTGATCTAGATGATCCATGCAATCGAGTTATATCACGCGATGAACCCAATACAAGGTAAAATTTTTGAAAATTTTAGCATTATCCAGTCATCATTTTTAAAAAAAAAAACTGATTTTTTTAATACATCTCAAAAAAAATTTTTCCGAAGTTTCGAATCTATTTAAAGAAAATTGAAAGGGATGGAATATTTTAAGCCCCCTTAATAAATTAAAAATTAATAATTAAAAATAATATAAAAATTAATAATTAATTAAAAATAGTTAAAAATAAATGGAATTAAAAATATTCTAAATAGTTATGACTACGTTGTAATTGGAGCGGGAAGTGCTGGTTCAGTAGTTGCCTCGAGATTGTCTGAAGAAAGAGATTATTCAGTTTTACTTTTAGAAACAGGATTAGATGAACCAGGATGGCTTCATGTGCCATCATTTTTTGTTAATCCAATACATACAGATTTAGACTGGCAATATAGTTTTCAAAGTGAAGGCAATGATTGTTCAAATGAAAATGCAGCACAATGTTATTGGCCAAGGGGAAAGGTTATTATTTAAAAGATTTTTAGAATTTATCAAAACAGAATATCCTTTTTTTTCTTCAATTAACAATATATGTTTTTGGAAATAATTTCGTATTTCTGTCAAAAATAAATTTTTTTTAGGTTTTAGGAGGTACAAGTACAATAAACGCAATGTTATACATGAGAGGTGCTCATGAAGATTTTAATAAATGGGAAAGAATGGGAAATAGTGGTTGGTCTTTTGAGGATGTTCTTCCATTTTTCAAGAGAAGTGAAAATAATTTACAAATGAATCGAATTGATCGTGAATATCATGGACAAGAAGGGCCACTTCCTGTGACACAATTTAATTATCATCCTCCAATGAGTTATGATATCTTAAAAGCTGCCAAAGAATTAGGTAAATTATTATTTACCAAAAAGTAATAATAAATTTAATTTTCTTAGCCAAAGTTTTGGGGACAAAAATATTTGTCCTAGTTTCGTTAATCTTTAGCGTTTTTTTAGGTTACGATAATTTGGATTTAAATGGAAGAAATCATACAGGATTTGCAATTGGTCAAAGTACATCGAGAAGAGGTAGTCGATATTCAACTGCACGTGCATTTCTTA
This sequence comes from Leptopilina boulardi, assembly GCF_019393585.1. Classification (NCBI taxonomy): domain Eukaryota; kingdom Metazoa; phylum Arthropoda; class Insecta; order Hymenoptera; family Figitidae; genus Leptopilina; species Leptopilina boulardi. Next base: position 2,370,528 of record NW_026137825.1, on the reverse strand, counting down.
GACCGGCGAGAAATCGTCATAATTTACACATTATGCTAAATTCCACTGCAACGAGAATTATTTTCAATAATAATAAAACAGCCATTGCTGTTGAATTTTATAAAAATGGAAAATTCATCAAAATTGGAGTTAATAGAGAAGTTATCGTTAGTGGAGGTAATAATCGAAAATAGAAATATTATTTTACTAATAATCATTTTTTGAAATTCTAATTTTTTTTTAAGGTATAATAAATTCTCCGCAAATACTATTGAATAGTGGAATTGGACCTAGAGCAGATTTAGAAGCAATTGGAATTCCATTGATTCATGATCTTCCAGGTGTTGGTAGAAATTTACACGATCAAGTTCATGTTCCCTTGACATTTTCCATCAATGAAACGGACAAAAATGATTTAAATTGGGCTTCTGTTATTGAATATTTACAATACAGAACAGGACCCCTAAGTGGCATTGGTAATAATTTCATGGTCAAAAACAAAATTACAAAATTTAAAATTTTTTTAAAAATCTTTTAGGAATTCTACAAACAACAGGATTTATAAATACAAAATATGCAAATCCACAAGAAGACTATCCGGATATACAAATGGTTTTTGGAGGATACATGGCGGCATGTTCTGAAAATGGAATGATCAATCGGATTCCAAAGAGTAGACGAAAAATTGCAATTCTACCTGTAGTTATTCATCCAAAAAGTAAAGGTTACCTACGATTGAGAAACAATAATCCACTCTCAAAACCACTAATTTATCCTCGCTATATGTCTAATTCTGATGACATAGCTGTACAAATTGAAGGAATTAAATTTGCTCTACGATTTGCTTCAACGAATGCATTTAGAAAGTAATTTAAATTTTAAATAATTTTGCTTCAAAAAAGTAGGGTAGGGGGATTTTCTAAAAGTTTTTAATTTTTAATTTTTTAATTTTCTAATTGTTTTTTTTTCTGTAATTATTTTAGATATGATATTCAGTTTGACAGAAGTACATTTAAAATTTGTGAACACTTAGAATTTGGAAGTGAACCCTATTGGCAATGTGTAGTGAGAAATTATAAAAGCACAGTAAATCATCAAGCAGGATCATGTAAAATGGGACCTGATTCAGATCCACTGGCAGTGGTTGATCATTTATTGAGGGTCAAGGGTGTGAGAGGTGTTAGAGTAGCTGATGCTAGTGTTATGCCACAAGCAACTTCAGGAAACACAAATGCTCCCGCTATTATGATTGGGGAAAGAGTTGTTGATTTTATCAGAAATGTTAAGTGAAATTTAAAAATTATTTATTACTATAGTATTAAATCACAATTTAATACTGTAATAAAATAACAAATACAGAAATAAAAAAAAAATTTAATATTGATTTGTCGAATATTGACCGTTTTTAAAAAATTTGTTTACCTTATCAAAATTTTAAATATCAAGTGAGTTATTAAATAAAAAGTTTTATCTATTACTTTAATTGTTGATTTTTGGTTTAAAACTAAATATTTAATTAATTTGCTATGAATGTAAATAATTTTCGCAAAATCAGGCTTTCCTTCTGAGTATCGGTAACTCTTAAAAGTAAATTACATCCGATCACCAACAGATGTCAGGACGTTAAAGTTATAACTCTAATATAATTATTTATTAATTTTACTTATTCGCAGTTCTTTAGACTGACATTAACATATATTTTTTAATTAAAAAATAGTCTCTTAAACATTTAGCAAAAATTAATGTAAACTTATTAATTATCTAAAAGATTTTTTATTATAAAAAATAATTTTATGTTCAATTTATTTAATTTATTAATTAAATTTGTTTAATTTAATTAATAATAATTAATGATTAATAATTATTATTAATAATAACTATTATTATTTAAATAAAAGATCTCAAAGTACTGTTTGGCCTATTAGCTAATTGTTGGCTATTGTTATTATTATTATTATTATTAATTATTATTTTTGGAGATAAATTTTTTCACCCAGACTGTTATTAAACATTGCGGGGAGTAAAATGATAATTCCAGTCTAAAGTTTCTTTAGGCATAAAAAAATTAATAATTTGCGATAGAAAAAAAACCTGATACTCTTTATAAAACAAAAATTAGGATACTAACTTAAATTTGCAGTAATATTCTAATATTGCAGCAATAATGTCAACATTAAGGTAATATTGAAGAAACTTTTTGTGCAGTAAGGAAATGAATTCTATTTGTTTGCAATGAATAATATATGAAGAATTTTGATGAAAAATGAAGAAAACAGAAAGACGTCAAAATTATCATATTACTAAATATGAAAATTATACAATATCGTCATGTTTCATTATTCACGACAAGGAAAGAATATTACTTCCCCTAACCGACTAAAATTGACTATATACATGTTTTAGACTTGAAGGAGAAAATGAATTAAAATAATAAAAATGATTTTAAAACAAATTTCTTAAGCTAATATTAATCCTTCCTGAGGATCTGTCAACGCGAGTCATGCAATAGCAGATGCAATACATATTATATAAGATAAAATATGTATGTACTATAAAACAATATAATACGTATATATACTTATTGCATTGTGGCAGGTCTGAGATTTTTATCAACCTCGCCGTGACAGTGATTTAAATTGCGAAATTATTCTTACGTTCATCGAAAGTCAGCTCTCAATCATCCGAAACAAAAAAAATAGTCAATTTCTTTATTCTATAAACCTTGGGACATATTGGCCTCGAAAATTAATTAATAATAATAATAATTCAATTTCTACTTTAAAATTTTTAATGATTATTTTTTTAATTGTAAAATAATTATGACATTATCATTAACACTGAAATTTTTATTGTCTTTTTTTTAATGTTTTAGAAAAACTATATCATTTGTTTATTTAATATCAATTTTATTTATCTTTTTGTAAAATTTTTTTCTATATTAATTATTTTATTTAATATTGGATATTATTTTATAATTTTTACTTTTGAATAAATTTTATTTTAAAGGCTCATATATTTTATGTAACGATCAATTTTTAGGACAATTTAAGTTGACTTGAAAAATCGTGATGGATCAATTTTTGACCGGAAGAAATATGTCATAAATATGAGTAGGAGAAACTGCATTTCTAGCTCAGGGCTACAAAACTCAGAATTATTGCTGTTTCATTTGTATAATCTGTCTCGTGATTATTAGTAATATAATCATTGAATCCAATCAAAATTATATTTATAAGAACACGAGTGACCTATCAATAAATATAAATGTCTTTCCTTGTTGTCTCTTCCGTCCACTTTTTTTTTAAAGTCATAATTTTTTAGTAAGCTTTTTTAAATAATTGTTGAATAAAAAAATTCATTTAAAAATTCAAAATGGCGAATTCAATGTAAAAATTCTTAAAATTCTTTAAAAAAAAATTAAATTTACACTATTTTCTTTTCAGGACATAACTGACATTGAGAAATAAGGAAAATTTTCTCTCGGAGGGTTTTGGTTTACAGTTACAAATATATAAATATTCAAGATGCATAATCTCCTTATTTCCCAATCATTTGCTTTACAAATATGAAAGAACGCGATATTCATATAATATACCTGTATATCCTTTCAGGAAGAGAAAAAAAAATCGAAAGGATAAGTCATCAACCCGGTCATTCCTCTTTGACGAGTCTTATATTCACGATTCTGTCGCCTGACTTTATTCTCAATGTGTAAATACTGGATAAATTATTATTTCCGGTTACAAGAATTTACTTTGCAAAACGTAACATGGTGTCACGATATTACAATTTTCGCAAATTTTAAAATAATTATTTACTTAAAAAACCGTAAATATCAAATTTCAACAAAAAATGCAACTATTTATAATTAAAACTACTCGCCATTATGGAAACGCCATTTTGAATTTTTTTTTGTATTTAAGATTTTTTAAAAAATGTTAGTTTAAAAACTGTATTAATTTAAATTTTAAATACCTTTTTTAAACTAATTATATTCTACCACGAAAAAGAAATAAGTTTCGAAACATTTTTTTTCAATTTATAAAGATAATTTTTTAACTTTAAGGGCAAGTCAAAGGCGATTCAATTTTCCCATTTTCTATGTAAAAATTCGAAATTTCGAAAGAACAGAAATTTATTTTAAAATCCATTCTGAAGAGTATTATTAAAATACTAATTTTTTTATTATTCATCATCATAGCATGAAACACTTGAGCTGGAGTTTACAATGTCAAATTTGACGATTTTCGAAATTGTCATTTTGTAAGAACTTTTGCTTAAAAATATTTTTCCGGAAACTAGAAAAATGTTCAAATAATTTTTTTATATACATTTTTGAACTCATTTGATTTAGAAAAAAAATTGCAATTTTTATTATTATGTTAAAAGAAAAAAGTTACAACTTAAATAGTCAGGTTTGACATTGTAAAAACTCAACTCGATTAAAAAATCTCCAATATTTTGGGACGAAAGCATAATGCTCATTCCTCTAGCTGAAACAGAAGTTAAAATAGATTAATTAGATTTCAATTTTTAAAATGGGATGAAGAAAAAGTAAATAGGGGAGACTCGAAAAATAATTTTAAAAAAATAAATTTTTGTCCACGATTGTGGATACCATAAAAAAAATTTTCTAAATATTTTGTAATTTTGCATATGAATTACAAATATCGTTGAATGTTATTTTTGATGAAGGGTTGAAATATTTTTCCAAAGAAGTGGAATTTCTTGTAGGAAAAGTGGCAAGGGACATAAAGTGGTGGTGATTGTCGAATATTACTAGCAAGATGGAGAATGGTACCGGTCTAGTCGCTTGCAGGTCGTGGGACCGTAAACTAACACCGAATCGGTTGTTCCTTCGCGAGTGCTCTAAGGGAAACATTCAACTCACTGAATTTATCACTAACGTGGGATAACTCTTCAGAAGTATGTTTCAAATTATCACTAAAAAAATGTTCGTAGAAATTTTACGAAAATTGTTTATAATTAAAAATGAAAAAAACGATTAAATTTTATTTTTAAATTATTAAAATTTATAATATTTATAGTCAATAATTTAAATAATTACCATAATTAATTAATATATTTTAACCCCATATTATTTTTTAAATATAATTTAGTACTTTTAGTACCAAAGGACATTTTTCTTATATTATACACTCGATATTAATATTTTTTTATTTTTATTTAAATTTAAATATTTTAAAGAATAAATTTTAAAATATAATTAAAATAATTAATTAATAAAAATAAATTATATACAATTTAAATTTAAAAAAATATAATTTATTATAAAAAAAATTAATTAAAAATAAATTTTGTCAGTAATAAAAAATTTATAATTCACGACCGGATAAATTTTAGTAGTTTTCCTTCTTTATGACATTGAAAAAAAAATTATTTTCCTTTCTTTTTGGGGTGGAAGCAAAAAAAATTATTTTTTCTTTTTTTTATACTTTCTGACAATTAAAAGTAATGAGAAAATGAACTCACTTTCCATGCCCAGTGGCTAATAAATGTCACAATATAAATTATCTTTACCTTCAAGCAAACGCTACAAACATTTTTGCGGTCAACAATTATCTTTTCTTAACAAAATATAAATTATTTTCAATTTAACGCAAAATTTGTTTTTCACAAAAAATTTTTAATATTATTCAAGCAATTTTCTTTTATCAGTATAATTATACTGTTATTATTATTGACAGAAAAAAAGCTTTATGAAAATAATTATTATTTTTTAACATTATCATTATTATTACTATCATTATTATTAAAAAATTATCTTGTTAAATTTAATTAACATAAATTGATTCTCAACTTTGATTCAAGAAACTTTAACCTTTTTAATTATTTGTTCTTTCTCTGTAATTTTTTTTTTTGTTATTTAATTTTGAGATAAAAAATTAGAAAAATAGTTTATTTATTCTTAAATAATAATCATTATTTCTTAATTTTGAAAATTACTCTTCAAACTAATTATATTGTAAGATATTTTGACAGTGTGTTAATAAGTTGATTGCACTTTTTTTCATACTTTTAATGTAAAATTATGCAAATTTTCAGAAAATTCAATTTTCTCAAGTGCTGTAAATTATTCGTGTAATTAAATTTAATAAAGAGACCTCGAACATCTTGTATGGAATTCAAAATTGTGAAACAATTGTATAAACATTTATATTCCGGTGCTGAAAGACATTTTGCAACAAACATAATTAAATTATTAAAAAAATTTTAGAATTTTTTTTTTCAAATTTTGATAAGATCTGAAATTTTAATAAACTCGATGGTAATTTTAACAAAAAAAATAGTTAAAAATTTAATAATTGTAATAATTAAAATTTATTTTAATTTATTTCAATTAAAATTTTTATTGAATATTTTTTATTACTAAAAATATAAATGTATAAAATAACAATTATTCAATTTTCAAATTAGATAATTATTAATAAATATTGCGAACTAAATTAAATTACTGGCGAAAAAAAAATAGTTAAAAGGTCATTGGTATAACTATATATTTGCATGGGAAAAAATTCATCACACTGTGATTTATCATATCTTGATCTGATTAAAAATAGTAATTTTGTTTTGGACATGACACCTTGGCATTAAGGCATTTTACTGAAGCAACGCACCTTTCCCTTGACATATTCTCAGAATGTTCGTTCTTCTATTACAATCATTACTCTCTTTTTTTTCATTGAACGCTTCATTTATAAACAATTAATATATAATTAAATTTCAATTAAATATCATTTACTTTTTTTTATATATTTTTTTATTTTCTTTTTGCTTTTTTAGTTATAAAAAAAGTATTAAATTTTACCCACTGATAAAAAATTAATATATAATATGGTGAGCCAAAAAAAAAATTTTAATGTACAATTGTTAATTGTAGTGCTTTCATAACTTATTTATTAAATTAATTTAAGTAATGTCCTTCAAGCTCCAGTGATTAAAATTATAATTATATTTCTATTGTTAGCAAACAGTAAAGTACTTTTAACGTAAATATTAATTTTACTTGAATAAAGGATAAATGCAAAATGAATTATTTCCGTTTTGTAATACAATTTAATTTCAACTTAATGACAAAAGGGAAGTTTGATATTTAATATTGTAATAATATTACATATTGACAACAAAAATAATAATACCAATAATAATAGTAATAATAATAATAATGATAATAATACCAATAATAATAATAATAGTAATAATAATGATAATAATACTCCGACATAAAGAAAACTTAATAAATGCGTGAAATAATTTGCGTGATTAATTTTTTTCTAAAAGTCACAAAAAATTGTCACATTTATTTTATGAAATTACTAACACGAATATGAGCGCTAAAGTAAATAATTTTTTTTTTTTTGCTTGAAATAAAAACTTGCAAATGTAGAAATATTTATTATTGAGTTTTTCAAAAATTCTTTTATATTGAAAATAGTTATAGAAATATCGTAATATTAAATTTCTTAAGACGAATTTTACTCATTTTTTGTTTGAAATTGATTTTGATTATTAGAAGCATAAAATAAAGAAAAATAATTCGTTTTTTTGTAATTTATTTTGAGAGATAAAAATTAAAGACTGACTTTATTTATATATATAAATAAAAGTGAGATTAGGTTACGCACGCGTTTGAAACAATCACCCCAAAAACTATATATAATTTACAAGCTAACATTAACTATATTTTTAAAAAATGTAACGCGATTATTGTCCTAATGTTTTACCTGTTATTCACTCTCCAAAATTATTTTTTGCAAAAAAAAAAAGGAAAGAATAAAATTCTATTTGGAACTGATATATAACAAACGCAAACAGACACGCAAAGTATACGCAGGGTTGGGCATTATGAATTCAAGATACTTCTACAACAACTTGCAATCTGTACTTGCTTCGCATGTGAATTACTTCATTCTCCTAAACGGTGCACGCGAAACAATTTTCAGATATCGAAAATGAATTTAATAAAATTTAATTAATCAGTAAACAATTGATTTAATATGTAACATTACCAATTAATAAAAATTAATTTAATCTTTGAAATCTGAAAATTATTGCACGCGAACAGTTTTGGCAGAACGAAGTTTAATTATTAATTAATAAATAGATATTTATTAATAATAAAAAAATTTTAAGTTTTCAGTTCAAACGTAAACAGAATATTTATAATAATAATAATAATAATAATAATAATAATAATAATAAAAAATGGAAGATTATGAAACTCTGATGGTATTAAAGAAATTGAAAATAATTACAATACAAAACTTGTTATTTGAATCTCTTTTTTTCTGTGAAAAGTTTCATTGAACGCGGCGCGGCGATATACACAACGTGTTCGAGATCTCGATTATTATCGTAGAAACGTGCACCAGTTTTCTTCGTTTATATAAGACTCGCTCAATTGACGACGAAATCATTGAAGAGGCAATATCAATTTACGAAACATTCGATTAAAAATCGGAAAAAAATTATTTTTCTATTTTTTAATAAAAAAAACTTTTCCTAATTTTTTTATAGTTTTAAAAAATAGTTTCCACTTTTATTGAATTTTGCATGGAAAAATATATATTATTAAAAATTTTTTATTTCTTTCTACTCTCTCCTTTTTTCATTTATATTATATATATTATATCGTTGGTAAAAAAAATATATATATACTTTCTTTTAATTATAAGCTTCTTTTTCCTTAACTTAAAATATATTGTCCTCCTTTTTTTCTTACAATAAGGAAATTATTCCTTCTTTTTTAAAAGTTATCTCTTTTTCTCTTTGGTTGAGAACAATACATGACGAAGAATCATTGTTTCGTCAAAATAAAGAAAAAGGATTATATAGTAAATTTCTTAATCACTGAGTCTCACTCCACAATTTTATGGTACTGTGGAGGCCTTTTTTCCTCCTCGGTATAGAGGAATAACAATCTTTTGTTTTAAGAATATATAACACACGATTCGTAAGAAAATTTTGAAAATATTTTACATATCCTATTTCCTTTTTTACTTTATTTATGTTCTTTTTACATTAATTTTCAAATAATAATTATTGAAATCAAATCAATTCAGATAAAAATCGACATTAACAAAATAGGTTACTGTATAGCAACAGTTGCTATAGTAACAAGTTACGATAACCGTTACTATAGCAATGGTTACCATGGCATTGCTATGATAGCAGTTACCATCGTAACAGTTTATTTATTTATTTGAAATAAATATAATAAAAAATTTCTATCGATTATAATAATTAACTAAAAGTCAATTAATTAGAATTCTAATGAAAGTAATAAAAATTTAATTACTTATGAAATATATAACTGATATATTTATTTAAATCCAGTTCATTAACTATATAATTAAAATTCATATTACATAATTTATTACTGAAGAAAAATATTTATCAAATTAATTTTTTTTAAATTTTGTTGTAAATTTTTGGCAAAATAAAAAAAATTGAAACTATTTTTGCATTACAATACACTTAATTTAAATTTAATTTAATTTTAATTTATAAAGATAATTAAATTATTTATTAAATTTCCATAATCTAAATTTTTTAACTTTAAGGGCAAGTCAAAGGCGATTCAATTTTCCCATTTTCTATGTAAAAATTCGAAATTTCGAAAGAACAGAAATTTATTTTAAAATCCATTCTGAAGAGTATTATTAAAATACTAATTTTTTTATTATTCATCATCATAGCATGAAACACTTGAGCTGGAGTTTACAATGTCAAATTTGACGATTTTCAAAATTGTCATTTTGTAAGGACTTTTGCTTTAGAAGAAAACTTGCAATTTTTATTATTATGTTAAAAGAAAAAAGTAACAACTTAAATAGTCAGGTTTGACGTTGTAAAAGCTCAACTCGATTAAAAAATCTCCAATATTTTGGGACGAAATCATAATGCTCGATCCTTTAACTGAAACAGCAGTTAAAATAGATTAATTAGATTACAACTTTTAAAATGGGATGAAAAAAATGTAAATTGGGGAGAATTTATCATCACTGACATAATAGTCATATAACAATGTTGATTGTTACTTTTTTCCAATTTACCTTTAAAAAGATTATAAAATATTTAAATCGGTTTTTTAAAAATTTTGTTGCAAATTTTTGTCAAAAATAAAAATGGTAACTATTTTTGGATTACAATACACTTGCGCCAGAATATCTTTTGTTTTGTTATTCAAGTGAAGTATTTATGTAAACATAAATTATACCATCTTTCTTAACATCTTATTGCCACTTTGGATTATATACACATATATATATATATATATCCATTCAACAAGCATCAAGACTTTTTCCTTATTGGTAAATATCGGAACGATTCTCGGTCGAGGACGCGCGACTCCACTATACATATAGCGAGCTTACTCCAGTTTGCGATAGTGATCTTTACTCTCGACAGTGGCAACAAGGAAAGAGCGACGTGGAAAAAAATGCAATGCGTGACTTTCGTAATCGACATCTCAGTTCTCGGTCAGTGAACGTAACGGTATTACGAGGATAGTATACACATCATCGTCGAAGATTGCGAAGTCGCTCTCGCGTCTTCTTATACATATATACTCTTTCTTTTCTTATATATACATCTATTATAAATACTTCATGCCAATTCATCTCTCAATGATTCATAAAATTAGAGGCGAGAGTGTTTTAGACGCACTGTTTTAGAAATAGATGAAACATACATTGAAATAATTTTATCTTTTTCATTGTTTTCTTTTATTTTCTTTTTCTTCACATGTTTTTAAAATACCAACACTGACACTCTACTGAAAGATCACCCATGCAAAGTGTCACATTTCGGAGGGTCACACACATGAGATATGAAACATTTCGGACGTTCCACTCTATAAGCTTTCGATCAGAGTAAATTATTTATTTCACTTCTTGGACAAAATTTATTCACACTGACCGAAAGCTTAGAGAGTGGAACGTCCGAAATGTTGCATATCTTATGCCTCTAAAATGTGACACTTTGTATGGGTGATCTTTCAGTAGAGATTTTTTGTATGAGAAATGTACCATTGAACATACGATCTCATAAAAGATGCAACATTTCGGAGATTCGTCTTAAATTATGATTAAAAATTTTCCCACAAAAGGCGCTACGATCAGATATTTGAGAAGAAAAGGAAATCTTTGGGGCATAAATATGAGGTCAAATGGTGTTACGTCTTCTATTATCATAAATAATACTTTACGTGATCTGATGAATTTAACTTAAGTTTCAAAAAAGAATTTCAGATTTTATCTTTTCTTTTAATTTAGATTTTATCATAAAAATTTACATATTAATTTCTACCAAAATAATTACACACACACAGACTATATTTTATTCTAATTCCTTATGAAACAGACGTCAATAAAAATCGAAATAAAACACATGATTTTGTTTACAATCGACCTCCGGTTGTTTATGAACTACACGACTACTATTATACAATTTCATTCAGTCTTTGTTATTTCATAACAAAAGAAGCGAAAAAATACTCGCACACTACTACTTAATGATTTAGAGTGCAAGCACTTTTAAGATATAGTTAGAATTAAGCTTGTCTCAATTTAAGATGAAAAAAAAATTTACTGTATTTCAATAATGAAAAAATATATGATAATAATAATAATAGTAATAATAATAATAATATAATAATAAATCATTAATAAAAATTTCGGCCTAAATTTTTTTTTTCGCAAAATTGTTAAAATAAAATGATTCTTTACAGATGAGTTGCAACTGTCCCCTGTCGACAGCCACAGGACCCACTTTGGCCTCGACATGTGGGGGGCCTTCCTTTATGCTCTTTATGGGTCTCCTTGAGGTGTTCCTACGCAGTCAGTGTGATCTCGAAGATCCTTGCAATCGACCTTTGCCACGCGATCGTGTCAATTCAAGGTTAGATTTAACATTTAAGTTTTTTTTTTTATTTATTTATTCTATTTTAAAAATTAATATTTACTTTTTTAAAAAATTAATTTAAAAAAATTATCTAACAAAAAAGTTAAAAGGGGGAAAGAAAAGAAAAGTTGAATGTTCCTTTTACAATAGAAAATAATTACGTAAACCGCATTATATATTAAAATAAATTATTTAATCAGATATTCGGTGGTTGCCCAATTTAAATATTATATGTTTACACTTTGTGAAAATTATATAATATCAAGAGATAATATTTTATAAGAGGTTTTCTTTTCTTTTTTTTTCTTATTTTGTCTCATATTCTTTTTTTTTATCCGCCTCTTTCACTTTTCTCTCTTTTGTGTGGCAATCGATAGTATATATGTTATATATGGAAACTCAGTTGCATTTATACAATTTACACTTATATATATATATATATATATAAGTATATACGAAACAAGAGTTTACGTTTGACTCTCACGCTTATCTGTCAGAAAGGCAAGCCCTGAGAACAGCACCTTTCGCTAAACACGGGTGGTGCACTCGTCGAATAAAATCCCTTCTTGTTCCGTTAACCCAATTTCTATTTTCAACAATATATATATATGTATGTACATAGCCGCACCAAATGAGATAATTAATAGTGTCCTATATAATCCGTGACTAATTGTAATTTTCGATTGAAATCCATGCGGAGAACATTGTCTTTAACTTCGCAATCAGATAATGAGAAAGTCGATGACTTTTCCTGAAGACGTTTATAATTTCATTGTTTCTTTCTCTATCTTATTATATAATGAAAATTTAAGTTTGTTTATGTAACTATTTATTTATTATATGGATAATTATAGTTTATTTTACTTCAATGCAATAATACGAAAAATTTATGTATTTTCAAAACCACGTAGTTTTTCCCGAAAAAAAAATATGAAAATAATTTTAAAGTCAGCGTATTGTAAATACAAAGTGACGGAAGAAAGATTTTTAAAATATTGTCTTTTTTATGAAATTTTTTTATTTAGGTGTTTTTTGACTAATTACAAAATAGAATTTAAAATTAGAAAATTCAATTCCTTTTGTCCAAGTTTTTAGAGAAAATTCTAATCTACTATTAAAATTATTATTTTTGTAATATTCTATAAGCCCAAAAAAGAAAGGATTTTTAAATAAAATGTAATTGAATTTCAGGTACGATTTTGTGGTAATAGGAGGTGGAAGTGCAGGGGCAACTGTGGCCTCAAGATTATCGGAAGAAAATCGTTATTCCGTATTGTTGCTCGAAGCAGGTTTGGACGAGCCAACCGGTACGCAGATACCTTCCTTTTTCTTTAATTTCTTGGGATCAGATATCGATTGGCAATATACTACCGAAAGTGAAGATGAGGCATGTCTCAATAAAGAAGATCGAAAATGCTACTGGCCGCGAGGAAAAGTAATGTATAGTTTTTTTTTCATTCTAAACTGTATTTTAATAAACGCGTATACACAAATTTGGAGTAGCGACATTATAAAAACGACTTTAATAAAAATAACTTTGAAAAAAGATTATTCAAGTAGTAAATTTTGGACATGTTAATATTAGTGCGACAAACTACAACTTTCACCTTTTTGTCTCTAAGCGATTTCGAGGGTATAATTAAGTGAATAGCTGTCAAGAGCATGGGAATAATTAGTTGCCGTGCCTACAAAAATAAAAAAGTGCTCCTTTTGTTATATATATATATTGTGTAGAGAATAAATTGTAGATTCTCGATTGCGATCTGCAAATTACAAAGTATGTAAAATAGCACGCCACTAAAGGAAGTAATCTTGATTCTGCAATTGAATATCAACAAAAAGCATTTAATTATAGTGTTTCCTTAAACGATCCGTCACACTGCATTTAACATGGCATTACATAGTTACATTTCTCTCTGATAAATTTGTTCTTAACACGCTTCTTTTTGAACTTTGTTGTTATTATTATTAATATTATTATACTATTATTTGCTATCATGATTATCGTTATTACTATACCATTATTTTATCTTTTTTTTATTAGTGGCCTCTTGCAGGGCAAACAGCCATTTCTTTAATATTATTTTATTGAGATTTAATCCAACAGTCCGGATCATTATAATTAGAAATTTATTATTAATTTAGTTAAGATGGTAAATAGGTCTCTTCTATTAAATATTTCATTAACCTAATCATATCTGATAAAGTAGAAAAATTGACCAATGGTCAAACTTTAATGTACGAAATTCGTACGATTATTTTCGAACATTAATGAAATTTAGTTAATTATGCCTGATTATGCGCCAGGTATTTTATAAAATTTCATTTTGTTCTAACTTACCGAAGATCTTTCAATATTCCTCCAAACGAGTAGTGTTTTTTTTTTTAAAAACCTAAAGTTGACGCCGCTTATTATCTGTTGAAAAAATAATGCATAATAATTATTAGGATAATTGTAATATTTTAAACAATAGTTATATCATTACATGTAATTAGAAATATTGTAGTTTTTATATTAAATTTCATAAATGTATCATATATAGGTATTGGGAGGAACAAGTGTAATGAATGGAATGATGTACATGAGAGGTTCAAGAAAAGACTTTGATGACTGGGATCGAATGGGAAATTCCGGTTGGTCCTATCAAGATGTTCTTCCGTTCTTTATAAAAAGCGAGGATAATTTACAAGTCAACGATATGGATTATGGCTTTCATGGAGTAGGTGGACCACTCACTATCACTCAATTCCCATATCATCCACCACTGAGTTTTGCACTCCTTCAAGCCGGAAGGGAATTGGGTAAGTCTGGACAATATTTTAAATCTTATCAGCTCTAGTAATTGATTCATTGTATTTAATTTAAAAATAAAAAAAATTTTTAATAGGTTACGAGACAGTGGATCTTAATGGCAATTCCCATACCGGATTCGCAATTGCTCAAACAACATCAAGAAATGGTTCACGTCTATCTACAGCCCGAGCTTTTCTTCGACCGGCTCGAAATCGTCATAATCTACATATTATGTTAAATTCCACCGCAACGCGAATTATTTTCGATGAGAACAAACGAGCAGTGGGTGTTGAATTTGTGCACAATGGACAATTACAAAGGGTTGATGTAGGCAACGAAGTTATCATTAGTGGAGGTTGATATAATTTTTAAATTTCAATTTACCAAAAATTATTCCCGTATTCTCTTAGAATCAGTTTTCAATTCTTTACCAATAAAATTCATATATTTCAGGTGCTGTAAATTCACCGCAAATACTTTTAAACAGTGGAATAGGTCCGCGAGAGGAATTACAAGCTGTTGGAATACCTGTGGTTCAAGATGTTCCAGGAGTTGGGAGGAATCTTCATAATCACGCGGCATACACACTCACATATACGATAAATGACACGGATACAACGCCATTGAATTGGGCAACTGCCATGGAATATTTACTTTTCAGAGATGGTCTAATGTCAGGAACAGGTAAGTTCGGAATATTATCAAAAAAAATAATAAATATATGGTATGGAAAATAATTTTTAAAACTGATTAGCAATAAATGACGAGGTATATAAGTTAATAGTGGAATTAGTGTCAAATTGAGAAGAAAAAAACTGATAAATGAAGTATGGACAAATCGTTGAAGATTCATTACTAACTTTTATGTCCTTTTTGCCTTCGGATATATCGCACACGTGCTAAATACTTTGCAATCGCTTAAGGAAAATCTATTTCGTAATTTACAACTTAATGATAAACAAAACGGGAAAGTAGAATAATTGGACAGAAATATTTAAAAAATTTTAATATCAACAAGAGATGTCTATTTTTTCTAAAAAAAAAATTTTCAATTTAATTATGCAGTATATTTGCAATTTATTTTTTACCTTTTAAGGAGTCATTTTTTTGAATATTATTTTATTATCACTGAAAAAATGTCTAAGCGATTTATCTAGGTTCCTAGTCACGAGAGGAACCCACTAAAAATCACATTAACTAGGATTCCTAGTTATCCCAAAAATTTCCTTGCCATAATAACTAGGAATCCTAGTTAATGTAACTCTGATTTTTAGTGGGTTCCTCTCTTCCTCTTCGCGTAGAAATTTTTTTCAGTTTATAATTAGAAATTGCCTATTATTAATTTAGTTATTTATGCCTGATTATGCGCCAGGTATTTTATAAAATTTCTTTTTTTTCACTGCTGCTCCAATTAGTCACACGAAGACAGTAGTGGATGCTATAGAAGTCGATGATGTACCAAGAATTACTAAATAGAATAATGTTTTTGAGACAATTTAATAAAATTTTTTAATTTTAACTAATCAATGAGATGTAATTAAATTCAATTGTCACAATAATTACCAATTAATTTCTACATTAATGAATTTAAAAATAACATCGATAAATATATATTCTAAAGAGAAAGGATCTTAAATATTTATAAATATATCTAAAACTTGCGTCGCAACTAATTAGAAAAACATGATTTCCTATACGTAATAAAAGTGACTCAACTTCTTTTAAATCAACTCGGACAATCCGTTTTTCTTTTGCATCAATGACGAGAAGTGTGTGACATAAGAGTTGTAATAATGAGCTCTCGATTTTACACCGCTTTACAGTCTATACGTAAAGATATATATATATAATATGATAGATGTTAAAAAAATATGCATACATTTTGCGTTTCGTTTATACTATATATAGAGAGAGAATCATCGTTTGCCCGACGAGCCGTTGCATCTCGATTAAATTCAGAAACTTCGTGCTCTCCAACTCTATATGTATATATATAGTGAAAGCCGATTGCACAATGATTCCGTCGTTCGTGTTACCGATCAATGATGGTGCAACTGTTTTCCGATTTGACCGGGTCAACCTCCATGTCAGGAACAAGAATTATAAACTACTACTCTAATTCCGGGACTCCCTTCGGGGGCCTCTCTCATGTCCCGCGATCCTATCTCTTCACTTATTGAAACGCAATAAAACGAGTTCAAAAACCCTTTCTAATCCAAGGCACATAGAACATATTGTTCTATATAATTTCTGTATTTGGTATTTGAAGATTTCTTTTTCTGTTGATATATTTTCTAGTCATTAAGATGTGACCTTGAACTGAATGTAAAAGTAAATGTATTTACTTATACCAAAACAAATTATTATTATTATTTGAAAATTTTAAAAAAAAGTTATGTTTCAGGAATATCGGAAGTGACTGCTATGATAAATACAAAATACTCAGATCCAAGGGAAGATAATCCGGATATACAATTGATTTTTGGTGGTTATTTAGCGGATTGTGCAGAAACGGGAATGGTTGGTGAGAAGAAAGGAGCAAATAGGACAATTTATGTAATTCCAACACTTCTTCATCCTAAAAGTAGAGGTTATTTGCGTTTGAGAAATAACGATCCCCTCTCAAAACCAATGATTTATCCAAAATATCTCACACATCCCGACGATGTCGCTGGACTTATTGAGGGAATTAAATTTAGCATTCAATTAGCAGAAACAAGAGCTCTTAAAAAGTGAGTACTTTCTTCTCCAATTAAAGTGATAATTACTAAAAATTTTCAGTTAATAGCATATTGTATTTTTTAGATACGGTTTCGAGTTGGACAGAACACCAGTGAAAAATTGCGAACACTTGAAATTTGGCTGCGACGCCTATTGGGAATGTGCAATGAAACATGATACAGCACCAGAGAATCATCAAGCAGGTTCTTGTAAAATGGGACCAAATTCCGATCCAATGGCAGTTGTTGACAATCAATTACGAGTCCGAGGGGTTCGAGGAGTACGAGTTGCTGACACTAGTATTATGCCACAAGTCACATCCGGAAATACGAACGCACCGGCAATTATGATTGGCGAAAGAGCTGCAGATTTCATTAAAAGAGCATGGATTGGATGAATAATATTTCACAATCTAAATTTAAAAAAAAAAAAAGTGACAAACGTCCATTTAAAAACTGATTTAAACATGAAAAGAAGAAAATAACGAAATTTTTCAAGATATACCTAGAATAGAAACTAAAGATTATTCAATGTTAAAATTCGAATATTCCTAGAAATGGGAGGATATATCTCCTTTTTTTTCATGTACACCGCAGAACGATAATCAGCATAAGAAATGGAAACGTAAAATCTTACATCACAAAAATAACTAGTGAAAATATGAACAAGCGAGTCGAAATAATTGACTTGCGCAATGTATGTACAAAAATAAGTTGTTTCAATCAAACCTAGAGTAAACGCATAGTTACACGTACGTAGGAATTATCATATCAATTACTTTTTCATCATTCACAATGAGAACCATGTTTCAGTGGTAGGGAGGAGAGAGATTAATTTTATAACCTGTACTTAGAGGTGAAAGTACCCGGCTGCCTAATAAGGTACTTCTACCAGAAATGTAGATTTCAGATTGATCATTTACCGGAAGTCGCATATTGGTTTTAAATCTTTGCCAATTTCTCATGTAAACAATAAAATCATCAGGCATTGAAAAATTTGTTTTAAATTTGAAAAAAGTAATATAAAATATAACAAAATTTTTGATAAATTTAAAAAAAAAATCCGTCAAATTGTATTTATTATAAAACAATTTTCAAAATGTTAGTTAATTATTAGTAACTAATAAATAAGTCAACAAAACTAGTAATTTATTTTATTTCACCCAAATTAAGTAATGAATTATAATTTATTTGAATCCTTATACATAATTTTTGTATATATTTATAGACTTAAAAATCATATAAATATAAATTTTACGTCATTAATATGAATAAATATTATTGTAATTGTGCAAAATTTTTTACGATTAATTTTCTGATGTTTGCAAAATTATTATTATAACTTCAAGTGTACATGTATAAAAGTATACTGTTGACACAAAAAAAACATTTCTTTAAAAAAAGAATTCATTCTTGTTAAAATTTTACGATCTCACAATGTAAGAAAATATTTTTACAGTATAAATATATATATATATATATTTAATGATTCCATTATGTATATAAATTATGTAATTTAATGATTAGATCTGAATTAAAATCGTTCAGTGAAATTTTTATTGAAGTGGGTCTTGCGCATAAAAAGTAATATAATAATTATTATCTTTTTTTTCATAAAAAATTTTTTTTTAATTTGTAAAATAACAATTATTCTATATTTTTAGAAAACAGCATCCACGTATGTTTCATTTTTACTTTAAATATATGATTATTTCTAATAATTTTATGCAGGCTGATAATATTGAAAATAAATTATGCAAAAAAATGAGTGGTTTCTCTCTGTTTTTTGAGGGCAAAGATAATGATAATTACATGTTTTTAAATATTTTGACTCGAAACAAAGTAAATGCGCGCATACATTAGTATTAACAAACGAGCAAACGGTTAAAAAAAACTTTTTTTTTATTTCCTACATTTTTCCAAGTAAGGTATACAATATTTATATATATATATTAATTTTTGACTTGCGTTAATTCTACTTTATGCAAATATTACACCCAGAGAAATGTTTTATTTGAATCAAATATGATAATATTTAAGTTAAATAAATGTATATTTGTCTCACAGTCTACTAACCCATTTATTTGGCGTAAATAAAATTTTTTTATTTAAATCAAATAAAAATTTATTCAAATCAAATAAAAATTTATTTGTATTAAATAAATATTTATTAGGCTGTGAGACAAATATATCATTTCTCTGGGTGCATAATCAAAAAATTTTCTAAAAATTAAAATAATATTCTTTAATTATTATTAGTGTAATTTTAGATGATTTGTAAATGTCCACATAGTGAAAATATTGAACCACAATTGGCATCAAATTGTGGGAGATCAACTCTACTGATTTTCATGAATATCCTTCAGCATATGCTTCAACAAAAATGTGATATTGCCGATCCTTGCGGTCGAATTCAATCTCAAAGTGACATTAATTCACGGTTTGATTTTATTCTTATTTTATTAAATAAAATTTTATTTTTATTTTAATTTTTCTAAATGAGAAAAATATAAAATCAACACGACTGTTTAAAAAAACGACGATTTCCCTAATAAAAATTTATTGAAATTAGCTATTTCAGTCCCTAGGGAATGAAAAATTGTATTTTACTCCCTAGAGTTTAACAATGTTATTTTGCATTCTAGTGTAAAAAAAAAAGATAATTTTTTTCTCAAGGATTGAAAATTTCCTAGATTAAAAAGAAACTATTTTACGCACTAGGATTGAAGAAGATCATTTTGCGCCTTAGGGTGAAAAAAGGTCACTTTTCTCCCTAGGACGGAAAAAGCTTTCCGTGGGTTAAAAAGAAAGCAACTTTAGGATTGAAAAAGTCATTTTTACTCCCTAGTGTTAGATATTATTTCAATTATTTTTTATTAACTTTTAATTATTATAAGTCTCTAAAATATTTATTACCTATTATTTATGTTATTTAACTGTACGTAACACTATGGTTAAAAAAAAGGTCATTTTGCGCCCTAGGATTAAAAAAGATCTCTTATGTTCCTAAAATAGAAAAAGCTTTTCAATGCCAAAAAGAAGCCACTTTGTGCACTAGGATTGAAAAAGTCAATTTTACTCCCTAGGGTTAAAAAGGATCATTTTGCGTCCTAGAGCCAAAAGAGGCCACTTTTCTCCCTAGGACTAAAATATCACATTTTACTCCCTAGGTTCAAAACACATCATTTTACGTCATATGTTTATAAAAAATTATTTCTACTTACAATTTTATTTTTAATTTTCAGTTACGATTTCATTGTGATTGGAGGAGGCAGTGCTGGATCACCAATAGCGGCAAGATTATCGGAGGAAAAAAATTTTTCGGTATTATTAATTGAAGCAGGTTTAGATGAACATACTGTAACGCAAGTGCCGTCATTTTTTCGAAATTATATTGGAAGTGCTATCGATTGGAATTTCACCACCGAAAGTGAGAATCAAGCTTGTCTCAATGCAAAGGACAGACGTTGTTTGTGGCCAAGAGGAAAGGTCAGCGCATATACTGTTAAATATTATTTTTAAAAATACTTTTTGCGTAATTCAAAATACACTGAAAAAAAGGGTTTGGTATTGACAACCAAACGTTTCGTTGGTATTTAAGCAACCAAATTTTTTTTATTGAATCAACAAAATTTTTGTTGTCCCAATCAAACTTTAGTTAGGACAACAAAAATCCTTTTTTTCTAATTTTGGTTGTGTCAAACAAATTTTGATTGAGGCAATTAAAATTTTGTTGATTCAACAAAAGAAATTTTTGTTGCTTAAATACCAACCAAACGTTTGGTTGTCAATAATAAAACCTTTTTTCAGTGTAGTCTTCGATATTTAAAAATTATTTTTTTTTAGGTTCTCGGAGGATCAAGTGTTCTAACTGGAATGATGTACATGAGAGGTTCAAAAAAAGATTATGATGATTGGGAAAAAATGGGCAACAAAGGTTGGTCATTTGATAATGTCCTACCGTATTTTATAAAAAGTGAGGATAATTTACAAATAAATGAAATGTCTAATGAATATCATGGCACTGGAGGTCCATTACCAGTTGGTAAATTTCCATATTATCCGCCAATTTCTGATGATATTTTAAAAGCCGGCAAAGAATTAGGTGAAAAAAAATATGTAATATAATTAAGAATATTAGTATTTTAAAATTATTAATTAATTTAAAAAACTATGAAATTAATAAAAAAAATAAAATTTTAATTAAAATATTATTTTAGAATACAATACCGTTGATTTGAATGGAAAACATCAAAGGGGTTTTGCAAAATCTCAATGTAATACAAAAAATGGTATTCGTTTTTCAAGTGCTCGCGCTTTTTTGCGTCCTGCCAAAAATCGAAATAATCTACATGTTCTTTTAAATTCTACGGTAACAAGAATTATTTTCGATATAAATAAAAAAGCAGTTGCAATTTTATTCCTTCAAAATGGACAATTAAAAAGAGTTTCTGTTACAAAAGAAGTTATTCTTAGTGCAGGTTAAAATTTAATTTTTAAATAATACATAAATAATTTAATAATTTTATTATTTTTAATTTTTTAACGTTTAAATTATAGAATATTTAATTATACTAGATTGGCTAAAAGATATTTAATTTAGAAAAAAAAAAATACCATTTTAATTCCTAGTGTAAAAAAATTGGAGTTTACTCACTTGAGCTAAAAACGACTAATTTACTCACTACACGCAGAGAAATGATTTATTTGAACCAAATAAAATATATTTGAGTTAAATAAACGTATATTTGTCTCAGAGCCTATACTAACTTATTTATTTGGCGTAAATAAAAGTTTTATTTGTCAGAAATAAATTTTTCTTTGCCTCAAATAAATTTTTTATTTCAATGAAATAAAATATATTTACAACAAATAAATGAGTTAGTATGCTCGGAGACAAATATACCATTTCTCTGAGTGTAGGATAAAAAATATTCAAAAAAAAAATTTCGACTATATTTTCTAGTGTTGAAAATTTCAAGTTTCGTTCCTAAAGCTAGAAACGACAACTTTTCTTACTAGGATGAAAGAGATCATTTTACTTCCTAGTGTAAAAAAATTCAAATTTTTACCCTAGTGCAAAAAACTAAAAAAGATTTGTCTCAAAGCCTAATAACTTTGTACTTGTTTCTAATAAAAAAAATTTAATTTATCACAAATAAAATTTTTATTTGAATCAAATAAATATTTATTAGGCTCTGAGAGAAATATTTTTTTTTCTATGAAAATAAAAATTATTTTACGATATATAAATAATATATAATTGTTATTATTTTAATAAAGGCGCTATCAATTCACCAGTTATACTTCTACGCAGTGGCGTTGGTCCAAAAAAGGATTTAGATTATCTGGGAATCTCCGTTATAAAAAATCTTCCAGGTGTTGGAAAAAATCTTCATAATCATGTCTCTTACGAAGTGGCCTTCTACTTAAATGAAAAAGACACGAATCTACTTAATCGAAATTCGATAAATCAATATTTGAAATTTAGAAAAGGACCAATGTCTGGAACAGGTTGTCCATAATAAAAAAAAAAAAAAAATAATAAACTTTATTTTCAGCAAATAAATATTTTTTTCAGAGTTAAATAAATATTTATTTACATTAAGTAAAATATTTATTTGTATTAAATAAATATTTATTTTTAACAAATAAAAATTTATTTGCTAAAAAAAAATATTTATTTTGTGAAAATAAATATTTATTTAATACAAATAAATATTTATTTGCTGAAAAAAATTTTTATTTAATGCAAATAAATATTTCTTTGCTGAAAAT
The DNA here is from genome assembly GCF_019393585.1 of Leptopilina boulardi. Classification (NCBI taxonomy): domain Eukaryota; kingdom Metazoa; phylum Arthropoda; class Insecta; order Hymenoptera; family Figitidae; genus Leptopilina; species Leptopilina boulardi. The sequence goes on along the minus strand of NW_026137825.1, from coordinate 2,347,332 downwards.
AAATATTTATTTAATACAAATAAATATTTACTTGCTAAAAAAATTTTTTAATTAATGCAAATAAATATTTCTTAAATAAATACTTATTTAATACAAATAAATATTTATTTGCTAAAAAAAATTTTTATTTAATGCAAATAAATATTTCTTTGCTGAAAATAAATATTTATTTAATGCAAATAAATATTTTTTTGTTACAAATGAGTTTTATTTCATTTAAATAAATTTTATTTAATTTAAATAACAATTTATTTACGCCAAATAAATAGCCTAGTACTTTGAAAAAAAGATTTATTCGATTCAAATAATCAGTTATTTGACTATTATCAAATAAATATTTATTTGTATCAAATTATTATTTGAATAAATTAAATTTTATTTGTTTTAAGTACAAAAATTATTTTATTCTAATAAAGTTTATTTAATTCAAATAAAAATTATTTAATTCAAGTAAATATTTATTTGATAATATAGTCAAGTAACCTATTATTTGAATCAAATAATTTTTTTTTTCCTCAGTGTAGGCTCTGGGAAAAAAATATATATATACTTTATTTAACTCAAATATATTATACTTAATTCAAATAAAACATTTATTTGAATGTGTATAAAAAAAAAGTATTTGTTTTATAATTTTTTTTTTTTTTTGCTTGTGAAAAAAATAGCACAGAATTATATTGATAACCTAAAAATTGACATTTTTTATAAAAATAAAAAAATTATTTCTTTCAATCGATGCTAATTCTGTTCAGTAAAAAAAAAATTATTTTTTTCAAGGTGTTACAGGTATAACAGCTATGATAAATACAAAATATTCAAATAATTCGGATATTCAATTATTTTTTAATGGATTTTGGGCTGATTGTATAAAATTAAAACGACAGGGAAAACGACAATTATCAATTATTCCAACTGTTTTAAATGCAAAAAGTAGAGGTTATGTTCGTTTAAAAGACATGAATCCTCATTCGAAACCGATAATTGTTCCTAATTATTTTTCACATTCGGATGATATAAAAACACTTGTTGAAGGAATAAAATTTAGTATTCGACTGTCAAATACTCAAGCACTTAAAAAGTAAGTGTGTCTTTTTATTAATTCTATTGCAATAATTTTTATTATATAATATATAATCATCGTATGTTTTTAGAATAACAATTTTTATTTAATATAAACATTGACTTACCTTCTATTTCTTCTTCATCTTCTCATTGAATGACTGTAGTTTCTTTCGACAAATTGCGCCAAATGATAGAAAAGTCTAATGCTAAGGGCCTACGCACAGTAAATTCACTAACGAATAATGGTTTAAGGCCAAAGCAGAAGTGAAACGTAACTGGAATTGTAACCGCAAACGTAACCAGAATAATGAGTTAGAGAAGAACCAACAATATATTTATCCTTTTCTAACTAATTCTTCCGGTTGCGTTTGCAATTACGATTCCGTTTCTATTCTGCTCAGGCCTTTATCTACAAAGCTTGTAGCTTTTCAAGGTGCTTTCACAACAATTTTTTTTTTCATCGACATGAACAAAATACACTATAGAAACGATGCGCGCGCATTTTTTTAACAATGCTTTTTGTTCGTGTCGTCAACAAATTAAAGGCCTGAGCAGAATAGAAACGTAACCGGAATAATGAGTTCGAGAAGGACAAACAATATGTCTATCCTTTTCTAACTAATTCTTTCGGTTACGTTTCTAGTCTGCCCAGGCCTTTAATGCCAACAAATGAAAATAAAAATTGTTGTAGATGCAATATTTTAACGGACGCATCTCTTTGTTAAGGTCAACGCACAATAAATTCAAGAAACTCGATATGAACTGTTGGTTTATATTGTCCTCACTCGCCAATTGTGTCATAATTCTCGTCACCTACCCTACCTTGCTCTAGTGAAAATTTAGTAAATTTATTGTTAAAATTAAAAGTTACTAAATTTTCACAAGAACAGGATGCGGTAGTTGACGAAAATTATGACAAATGGCAAGTGTGGGGACAATGGCAACCTTCCTTTTTATGCCTTAAGCTCCCGTCACATGTCGGCTAGCGTAAACAATGTGAGTGAAAGAGACAAAATGATATCATTATCTTTTTTACTCTCATGGTTTACGCTACGCCAACATGTGACCGTAGCTTTATAATAAAAAAAATATAATTATTATTTATATTAATATAATATATTTAGAAAATAAATAAAAAATTAAAATAATTTTAGATACGGTCTAAAAATAAATACTATACCAGTAAAAAATTGCGAAGAATTTCAATTTGGTACAGATGATTATTTTGAGTGTGCCATACGACATGAAACCAATCCAGAAAATCATCAATCTGGATCTTGTAAAATGGGCCCTAATTCGGATCCAATGGCAGTGGTTGATAATAAACTTAAAGTTCGAGGCATTATTGGTGTTAGAGTTGCTGATGCAAGTATAATGCCACAGGTTATTTCCGGTAATACTAATGCACCCACTATAATGATTGGTGAGAGGGTAGCGGACTTTATAAAAGAAGAATGGTAGCTAATAATATAATGCATTATATGTCCGTGTGATTTCACCTTCATGGTAAAGAATGCAATTGTACCCACTTGTGATTTTGAGTTGCAGACATTTATCTCAAAATGAAAACCACGAAAGTTTATTAAGTCGAATTCACAAGTGTCGAATTGACAAATGTTCTAACCTCTATTTCCATGAATTGTATATTAAACGAAATGTTATTGTTTCGAATACTAATATGATCAACTTTCATGCGCAAAAAATTATATTTTGATCTAATTTATATTTTGTATAATTTTAAATTTCTCTAATTTTTATTTATCCTAATCTTTATTTAACCTAATTTTCATAAAGTCGAAATATGAAATGTTATAATGTTGATTTAAACTAAATATAATTTATAATAAAGGTAATTTGACATAATTATTATTTATGGTAATGATTTAATGTACGAATTAAAATGAAATCAATTTTTCAAATGTTTAAATTATATTCAAAGCGAAATATTATTTTTTGGAATTATATTTTCACATAATTTCTATTTACACTAATGGATTAATGACAAAATTAAAAAATGTTAAATTTGTAATAGACTATACTCTTAAAGTTGACGAATTTCTATTTCATAAAAATTATTATTTGCCTAATTGTCATTTAATATAATGTGTTTCTTTACGAAATACAAAGTTCTTTAATTTTTATTCATCCGATTTATAAGATAACCTAAATGTTATTTTTCATATTTCTTATTCGTTATAAATAAGATGTGTTCTAATTATTATTTATCATAATTTCTTTATTTTCGAATTTAATTCTAACCTAAATATTAAAATCATTAATTGTAAATTAATTAAATCAAATTTCGTCGAATATGCATTTCAACTAATCTTCATAGCATCAAATTATTATTTAAAATAAATTTTACTTAATCGAATTTCAATAACTTATAATGTACATTACATTTAATTTTTATTTAATTGAATTATCGCGCCACATAATTGTCACGTGTCCGAATCGTTTGTCGTCGAATTATAAAAACCCGAAAATTTGTAGCTGAATGAGTTTCCTATCTATGACATTTACTTTTTCTATTAGTATAGCCGATAATGTAGATTTAGATGACGCTTTTGTCATTTTCTAATCTCTAGTTTTATTGAGCGTCAGTTTTAAATATTTCATACTTTATATGTATATTAATTTAATTACTATATGACGCTTTATAAATATTATAAAATCATCGTTATTATAAATCTACATTATCGGCTATACTAATAGAAAAAGTAAATGTCATAGATAGGAAACTCATTCAGCTACAAATTTTCGGGTTTTTATAATTCGACGACAAACGATTCGGACACGTGACAATTATGTGGCGCGATAATTCAATTAAATAAAAATTAAATGTAATGTACATTATAAGTTATTGAAATTCGATTAAGTAAAATTTATTTTAAATAATAATTTGATGCTATGAAGATTAGTTGAAATGCATATTCGACGAAATTTGATTTAATTAATTTACAATTAATGATTTTAATATTTAGGTTAGAATTAAATTCGAAAATAAAGAAATTATGATAAATAATAATTAGAACACATCTTATTTATAACGAATAAGAAATATGAAAAATAACATTTAGGTTATCTTATAAATCGGATGAATAAAAATTAAAGAACTTTGTATTTCGTAAAGAAACACATTATATTAAATGACAATTAGGCAAATAATAATTTTTATGAAATAGAAATTCGTCAACTTTAAGAGTATAGTCTATTACAAATTTAACATTTTTTAATTTTGTCATTAATCCATTAGTGTAAATAGAAATTATGTGAAAATATAATTCCAAAAAATAATATTTCGCTTTGAATATAATTTAAACATTTGAAAAATTGATTTCATTTTAATTCGTACATTAAATCATTACCATAAATAATAATTATGTCAAATTACCTTTATTATAAATTATATTTAGGTTAAATCAACATTATAACATTTCATATTTCGACTTTATGAAAATTAGGTTAAATAAAGATTAGGATAAATAAAAATTAGAGAAATTTAAAATTATACAAAATATAAATTAGATCAAAATATAATTTTTTGCGCATGAAAGTTGATCATATTAGTATTCGAAACAATAACATTTCGTTTAATATACAATTCATGGAAATAGAGGTTAGAACATTTGTCAATTCGACACTTGTGAATTCGACTTAATAAACTTTCGTGGTTTTCATTTTGAGATAAATGTCTGCAACTCTGTGATTTTTCGTAATTCTCGTCAACTACCGCACCCTGCTATAGTAAAAATTTACTAGTTTTAAAATTAAGAGTTACTATAAAATCACTAAATTTTCACTAGAGCAGGGTGCGGTAGATGACGAGAATTATGACAAAATTTTCATTTAGGCGAATTGTAAAATAATCGAAAGTTAAATATTTCGAATGTTCCGCCAATGTTTCACGAAACCATTTTTCAACGCACAATTTAGTTACTGATAATAAAAACTTGGAATATATAATTAAATCCGTGAAAAAAAAAATTACATAACCTATAATAGCCTTTCGCAGCAAGACAATAGATAAAAATTAATATATTTATATTCTAATGATTTATTTATTTTATTTACAATTGTCTTAGATAACTTTACACTACACTACACGATCGTTACACATTTTTTAATCTATTGTAGACACAGCCTAAAGAAGTTTAGGCGGCCACTTTGAAAAAGTAAATTACTGTATAAAACTTATGGAGCATTTACACCTTTGGTAAAAAAAAATTTTTTATTTTGCATTTTCCGAAATACACAACTCTGATTGATTGTTCACAATCTGATTGATTATTGGGATCCGAAATCTTGTGTAACTACTCAACCCTGAACCCACTTGCGGTAATCATCTTGCTGTTTTGTCTCTTTCTTTATACATATGTTAGACAGAGACAAAATAAAAAATGTCTACCGCAAGTGGGTCGACACTAGATGGCGTATCGCAGCTCTGCGGTTCCCAATGGACAACCAATCAGATGTTTGCATTTCGGAAAATCAAAGTAGAATAGAATAGAAACGTAATCGGTATCGTAATTGTAAACGCAACCGTAAGAATGAGTCAGAGAAGGATAGACATATTGTTGGTCCTTTTCTAACTCATTATTCCGTTTGCGTTTTCAATTACGTTTCTATTCTGCACAGGCCTAAACGTAACCGGACCGTAACTGCAAGAATGAGTTAGAGAAAAATATATATATTGTTTGTCCTTCTCCAACTCATTCTTCCGATACGTTTCTATTCTACGCCTGGCGTTAGTGGTCTTAAAGAGGAATCTCTATAATGTGACATTGGACAAATTTATAAAATGACAAATCTACTACATTGTATACACGGCCTAAGTCAGCGTGGAGGACAGAGTTAATATGTATATATGTATAGGTATACTGTACACATTTTGCAATATTTTTTCTTTTTAGTATATATATTAATAGTATAAATAGTTTATTTTAATTTTTTTTTATAAATAATTATTAAAATGCCGAAGAAAAAAACTGGTCAAAGAAAAAAGGCGGAGAAACAACGTTTAAGACAAAAAGAAATACGAACAGGAAAAAGTCAACTCGATTTAGCAAAATTGCCTTCCAATGCTGTTATGGTATATAATAATATTGAATTATCTATTTATAAATTTCACCAAATATCTGCTGTTAAATTTTTTTTTCTAATTAAATAAAAAATAATAATAATTCGAAATAAATAACCTCACATTTTTGACATTAAAGCTTTCAAAAATGTCATTTTTTTTTTATTATATTTCTAACTAATCGTAACTAATTTAGAAAAAAAATTTCAATGAGTTACTATTTTATATTAATATTTTATTATAGTAATGGTAAAAAAAAAAAAAAAAAAAAAAAAAAAATTTCAGGAATGCGACAAATGCAACAGAAAGCAAAAAAGTCGTGCATTTTGTTATTTTTGTCAAAGCGTACAACGATTACCAATTTGTGCTCAATGTGGAAAAATAAAATGTATGCTAAAAACTGGTGATTGTGTCGTTAAACATTCTAATGTATTTACAACTGGATTAGGAATGGTTGTAAGTAATTTATGTGAATTAATATTTTTATAGGTTAGAAAGTCGGATTTTTTTTTTAAAATAATTATTACTCTTTTGTTATTATTATTATTAATAAATAATAATTGATTTAAAAAAAAGGGTGCAATTTGTGATCATTGTGAAGCTTGGGTTTGTCATGGAAGACGTTGTCTCACATCTCACGCTTGTACATGTCCATTAATGGATGCAATTTGTCACGAATGCGAAAGAGGCGTATGGGATCATGGTGGAAGAATTTTTCGTTGTAGTTTCTGTGATTGTTTTCTTTGTGAGGACGATCAATTTGAACATCAAGCATCGTGTCAAGTGCTTGAGGCTGAAAATTTTAAATGTCAATCTTGCAATCGTTTAGGACAATATTCATGTTTAAGATGTAAAACATGTTATTGTGAAGATCATGTGAGACGAAAAGGATTTAAATATGAAAAAAATAAAAGTATTCCATGTCCAAAATGTGGCTACAATACATCACAAACAAAGGATCTTAGCATGTCAAGTAAACAATTAATTTATTATTATTTTCATAAATTTAAAAAATAAAATTCTAATTCTTCTTTAATTTTTCAGCGAGAACTCATAAATTTGGAAGACAAAATATTGGAGGCGGAGCATATGAATCCGATGATGAGAACAATGGTTATAATTATGGTAATTTTTTTTTTTTTTTTTAATTATTTTTCACGGTTGCCACGGAACACTGATTTCAAAATTCCATGACTTTTTCAGACCATTTTTTTAAAAAAAAAAAATTCCATAACCCAAATATAAATTTTTAATAATTTTTTAGCTAATTATGCCAAAAAATACAAAATCCTTTAATTAAATTATTAATAAAATAATTTATTAGGATCAGTTGGGGTAAATAGAAATAGTAATTATTTCAGTTAAATGACAAATTTTTTTAAAATAATTACAGCATTAAACCATGAACCTTAAATAATCCCCAAACAGATTCTAAGTATTATCCCATTTTCCGTTTGCCAATTAGCAGCAATATAAACAAAGATATTTTCTATTAGTATAAAAAAAAAAAAAAAAAATTGAAAATCAAAGAAGACACCCTTTCACTTTTTTGACTTGCATTTGAAAAAAAAAAAATTCATATTATTAATTATAATTATCTTTTATTAATACTACAATAAAAATCAACTTTGATTTTTTTCATTTTGCAAAATTTAATTACAAAATAGAAGACTTTCTATTTACCCCTAAAAACTGTAAATTTGGGGTAAATAGAAACAAAAATTTCAATAATATTTGAGAAAGAGAAAAATTGTTTCTATCAACTACAACACTATTTTCAGCATTATAAAAAGTATTCATCTAATATTCTCATCAGTACATAATATTTAACATGATTTATTTTTAAACTTATGTAATGCATTATTATTTAGAATTATTTTATAACTAACATCATTTTTACGTAATTCTCTTTGTATTTTTTTTTTTTTAACATTTGCATACTTGAAATTAATTTTTTTTTTTTAAATTTTCTAATAATGACTATTTTATATTTACACCTAAATTTTAGCAAAGTTGCAAAAAATTTAGGGATAAATAGAAACAGTTGATTATTGCGAATTAATGATACCCATATTTTCTACTGCCCCATAAAATTGTTCCACGGAAATTAAATAATAACTCAAAAAAAAAAAAAGAAAAACCCTGAAAGTATTGCGATTTAAAAGAAAAAAAAACTTATATTATTGATGAAACTTAGCAAATCTGTTTCTATTTACCCCAATTGACCCTAATAATTTCATATTCATACTCGAATCAAAATATTTATTTTACGTAATCTTATAAAGACAGCTACATCGTGTTACGGAAAAGAAAATATTTGGCTAATAGAAACTAATTGTAAGATTTAGAAAAAATCGAAAAGTTGTAATGACTTGAGATTTTTCGATTTACATACTGGAAATTAAATTTTTAGAACGAGATTTTATAAAATTCCCTGACAATTACAGTTTTTCAAAGGTTTTCCATGACTGAAAAAAAATTCCATGACAATTCCAGATTTTCCAGGTCCGTGGCAAACCTGTTTTTCCCATAATTTTTTTTGAAACAAAAAAGTAATTTTTTTTTTAATTAAAATTTATAGGATCTTCAAGTTATAGTTATGGTACAAATGACGATTTAGATTATGATGATGATGATGATGATGATGATGAAGATGATAGCGAAGATGATGAAAGTGATGATGATGATAATGATGAAGAAGAAGAAGAAGAAAATAATGAAAGTGAAGATAATTCCAAAGAAGATGATAATGAAAGTAAAGTAAAAAAAGAGGAAATATTGTCAGAGAAAAATTCAGAAATTAAAAAGGGCGAATTGATAAAATAATTTTTAAAGTAATAAATATCTTTAATTATTGAGAAATTGGATATAATAAAATTTTACATTTTTCCTGTCACAGTTTTTAAAAAAAAATTTTCTTTTTTGTATGAATTGTCTTTTAAAAAAAGGATTATAAATATATTAATTTTTAACACAAGGAAAATTTGTTTTAAATTGCTATTTTTTTTTTTAAATTCCCTTTTCAAAAAAAAAAATTTATAAAAACGATCTAATTTTTCTTTCGAAACAATCTGTATAAGGTTCTGTTAATAAAAAACGATAATTACTGCAAATATCTCTATTTGAAAATATTTTTTATTCATTGTAAAAAATATGTATATATATGAATTGTATACAGTAAAATTAAAATTTATTTTCATTAATTAATTTGTAGATGATAAAGAAATATTTGCTCCTCTGTGTATATGGAATTTAATTTTCTACATGAATTAAACAAAAATTAGTAAATATTTTTACTTACCATTTTTAATTAATAATAATTTTTTTTTTTTTTTTAGAAAGAGAAAACAAGTATTCAACGAGAAATTGGAAAACCAGCAAACCTTGCGAAAAAAATTTTTGAGTTCGGAATTTGATAATGCTCTAAAGGCATCTAAGGAGCAAAAAATTGTTTTATAATTTTATCTGAATTAAAAGAAATTAAATATTAAATTAAAAATTAGTTTTCTATTGAAATAATTGTTTTTTTTTTGCCCCTTAGATTACTTTCTTTAGAGGGGGGTATTTTTATTTTTAAATTGAATATCGAAACAAAATTTTAATAGAAAAGAAAAAAATTTACAAAATCCAAACCCAATATTGTGAATTATAAATGCGAAATCTAAACAAAATTCAAATTATAGCTGAGCATGCAGGATATTGGTGAAAAGATATTTTATGTCAGTTAAAAACCGAAACACAAATACCTTCTTTTTTTTTTTTTTTCTTTTCATTTTCCTCTCCTCCTATGATCCTCTCTATCCATGAAAACATCTGATAATGACGAAACGAAAATTTTTAAATCCATCCCACTATTCGAATTCGTTCCTTGCAATGCGTCCTGTCTTCTTACAATGAATCCAAATCCACTAACATTTATTTTTATTTATATATGTATATTTACATATTTATTTTACTATATATATATGCAAATATAAAAATATAAATACTTTTTTTTCAAAATCAATATATCCAACAGATCTTTGCATATTAAAATTTTTTTCTAATCATTATTTAATATGAAAAAGTCCAAGTCCTGTTGTAATCCCGATTTTCTCTCTAGTTTTTTTTTTATCCACGAATCCTCTTGCATGCATTAGAAAAGATCCCGCGACGCATTTAAAATTTTTTTTTTTTTTATATATTTTGCTTTCCGCGAGGACGAATGCAACGAACGAAATTATGCAAATAATCCTAAAATCCTGTTTTTGAGAAAACGATTATCCAATAGATATATAGATTTGGATCCAGTTTTAGATCCAGAAAAGTGAAAAGTGAATCCTCTAATCCTGACAAAAAATTTTTTTTTTTTTCGAAATCCGTAATTATTATTAATTATCCAAATCCGTTAATCCGTTTTCAAAATTTGTTTAAATCCATCCCGATATCCTTATTTCGATATAGAAATTCAATCCTCATCCTTATCCTCCTCTTCTAAATATTATTTAATTTTCTCCCAAAATATTATCCTCCGCGCAACATCCATCCAAAAGTGTTTATTTTTATTATTATTTTTTTTTTTTTTATCCATCCAAGAAGTAAGATTGTGTAGGTTTTGAGTTTTTCATTCATTGTGTTACAATCCAATCCAATATACAAAAGAAGAAAAAATACATTAGTTTGTTTACTATGATCACACGCTAATTAACATTCATTTCTATCGAGTAAAAAGCTACAAAAATTTCTTGATTCTTTTTTTTTTTTTTAATGTATCAAAGTTTCTGCATTTTTGGCTATTACAATTTTAAATGTTAAAAATTAAGTTTTTAATTTTCTATTTATTTTATCAATTTTTAAATTATTTTTTCAAACTTTATTTTATTCAACTATATTTAAAAAAAAAAAGTGAAAGAAAATATTAAGACCAAATTTGCAGATACGATTTTTTAAAATTTACAACACAATACAAGAATCACTTTCCCCTTAATTATCATACACAAAGAAGTTAGTACATAATTACTAAATTTTCATTTTAAAAACTTCTATCAAAAAACATTATTTTTCAATTATAGAAAACTTAAGTATGAAAACAGTAAATTCATGGTATATTTTTTTTTTTTCCAAAAATTGTGCATCAAATTATGCAGATGACACAAAAAAAATAAATTAATTTCAATATTGAGCGGAGTTAGTTACATTTCTCGCTCGAAAAAATGAAAAATTCAATTTACATTTACACACTTGAAAACAAAAAAATTATTTTCAACCTGATAATTCATTTTTTTTTTTTTTTTTTTTTTTTTGTCAAAAGAAAATACTTTTCTATCTCGAAAGATATTTTATGTCAAAATAAATTTAAAAAAAAAAAAAAAAAAAAAAAATGAGGAAATTTTCTGAAATAATTTTTAAACTTCTTTTTTTAAAATTATAATTTATAAATTAATTATCATCCTTTTACTGAGAATATCGAGAAAAATTGTAATTCAAATTGCAAAAAATGAAAAAAAAAAAAATACATTGTTAGAAATTAGTTGAGGAATTGAAATTAGAAAAATTGATGTTTCATTTTTCAACATCTTTAAATAAATTTTTAAAATAATTTATAACATAAATTTCCTCATTAAAATTCGATATTCAAAATTCACAAAGGAATGTATCGTTTGTTTTTCTTAACAAATGCGACAAAGTCAATTTATAAAGAAAAATCTAGATTATGATAATTTGAATCAAAATTGCCATTTTTTTTTTCTTTTTTTTTTACTTAAGTTCAAAATGTGAATATATATATATATATATATATCTATTTTCGCCTGATGATTCGACGTAATATTTTACAAAATATAAATCCCTTTTTTGTATTGCTGTTTTGATTTATCATTTTTTTTTTTTTGTTACTGCATTCAATTTTCTCCTCAAATCAGCAATAGTAATAATATTAATAATAATAATAATAATAATAATAATTAAGCGTGAAAAATGCACAAGTCTGAATCAGTATTGGTTGTATTATCAGGTGGGGAATATATACGTACACACTAGTCGTAAGAACGTGATCTGGAACGTGAACGAGAGCGTGTATGACGTCGTAATGGTGAATAAGTTGGTGAACCACGACGTCTTGGACTATAACTTCGTGAACGTGTCCTTCCTCGCTCTCGATCTTCGCTACGTCCTCGATCACCACCTGTGTGATCCTCTTTTACTCGAATATAAGCCACTTCTCCCTAAAGAGAGAAAAAAAAAAGTAATTGAAAAATTCAATTTTTTATTTCAATTTCAATAAATATTTGGAAATTTTAGAAAAAAATTTTAATTAAGAGAAAAATTAAATTTAATTAGGAGGATAAATAGAAAAAAATAGAGAGGACGACTATAAAGCCTGCAGTCCTCGTATCGACTTTAAGTTATAAAAAAGTCGAATTTATATTCCCAAAAAAAAGTCGATTTTTTTTTATTTTAACCACATTTGATTGATTAATAAATATTTTACTTTAAATAGTTATTAGATATTAAATTCATTTTATTAATTTTGTATTAAGAATAATTTTTTAAAAATATTATCAAGAAAATTTATTTCGAATAGTATTTCAGAATCGAACTAATTGTAAGAAAAATTTTCAAAATTTTATTTAAGTAGGACAAATTTAAAAAAAAAATTTTTTCCAAAAAATTTAAAAATTTTTAAATTTTTTTTCAAATCTGATTTAAGCAATTTATTCGAATTAAAAAATTTTGTCATTAGTTTATTATTTTTGATGGTCAAAAAAAAAATATTTCAAGCAATATTTAATCAAGTTTTACAGATTGTTAAAGAAAAACTTTTTTTTATAAATGTAATAATTTTAGAAGAGTTAAAGTTGAAATTTTTTTTTTTAGAAATAATTGAATTTCCAAAGGATTTTTTGTTTATATTCAGAAAATAATTAAATTTTACAGAAATAAAAATAATCTATCAAATAATTTTAGATAACATTTTTTTTTAAATTAATTGAATTTTCAATGATTTACAAATGAGATTTTTGAAATTAATTCAACTTCAAGTGATTTTTAATCCAAATTTTTTTTTTTTTTTTTTGATAATTTCACTAAAAAATTTATTAGAAATTGCGGACAAAAATACAATAATTTTTAAAACAATTTTTAATTGAAAAATGGTTTCAGATAGTTCAATTTTTTCGAAAAATATGATAAAAATAGTTAAAAATAATTAGAGAGTTATTGAAATTATTAAATTTCAAAAAATTTTAAATGGAAAATTTCAGAAATAATAAAAATTTAGAAGCTTTTAATTTTGGATTGAAATATTTTTGAAAATAATTGAATTTCAATTGAAATTTTAGATAATAATTGAATTTTAGTTGATTTTGAATTGAAATTTTTGAAAATAATTGAATTTCAATTAAAATTTTGGATAATTTAATTTTACTTGATTTTGAATTGAAAATTTTCAAAATAATTGAATTTTAGTTGATTTTTGATTAAAATTTTTAAAAATAATTAAATTTCATTTGAAATCTTGGATAATAATTTAATTTTAGTTGATTTTAAATTGAAAATTTTGATAATAATTAATTTTAAATTGAAATTTTTGAGAATAATTAAATTTTAGTTGATTTTGAATTGAATATTTTGAAAATAATTGAATTTCAGTTAATTTTGAATTGAAATTTTTGGAAATAATTGAAATTTACTTGTTTTTGAATTGAAAATTTTGAAAATAATTGAATTTCAGTTAATTTTGAATTGAAATTTACTTGTTTTTGAATGAAATTTTTGAAAATAATTGAATTTTAGTTGATTTTCGATTGAAATTTTTAAAAATAATTAAATTTCATTTGAAATCTTGGATAATAATTTAATTTTAGTTGATTTTAAATTGAAAATTTTGATAATAATTAATTTTAAATTGAAATTTTTGAGAATAATTAAATTTTAGTTGATTTCGAATTGAAAATTTTAATAATAATTGAATTTCAGTTAATTTTGAATTGAAATTTTTGGAAATAATTGAAATTTACTTGTTTTTGAATTGAAAATTTGAAAAATAATTGAATTTTAAAAGATTTTGAATTGAAAATTTTGAAAATAATTGAATTTTAGTTAATTTTAAATTGAAATTTTTGGAAATAATTGAAATTTAAAAGATTTTAAATTGAAAATTTTGAAAATAATTGAATTTCAGTTAATTTTGAATTGAAATTTTTGGAAATAATTTAATTTTAATTAATTCAGAATTTAAAATTTTGAAAATAATTCAATTTTAGTTTATTTTGAATTCAAAATTTTGAAAATAATTGAATAATATATTCAAAAAATACAGACAAAAATTTTTGAATTTGCAAAATATTTACAGATAATTGAATTTTCAAAGAATATTATAAAAATCATTCAAAAATAATTGAAATTTTTGTAAATAATTAAATTTCAAGTGATATTGAGTTTAAAAATTTTTTTGTTAAATTTTATTTTCTATTTTTTAAATTATAAACAATTATTAAATTTCATAAAAATTTTGAATTGAAAAAATAATTGAAGATAATTTTGAATTTGTGAATTGAATTTCATTAAAAAATTATTAAAAAGAAAATTAATTTAGTGAAGAATTTTTGTTAAAAAGTTTGTTAAATAAATTGAGACTGTTTTTTTTTTTGAATTTTGTTTAAATGTAAATAATACAAACCTCATGAGATCGGAATCGAGAGTCATCGAGTTTTTTTACAGCGTACTTCATGTCTTCGTATCGTAAAAATTCAACGACACCAGTACCATCCTTATAGACATCGGCGAAACAAACATCGCCAGCTTCACGCATATGATCCTTTAAATCTTGCCAACTTCCCGATGGAGGAAGTCCAGTGACTAAAACACGATATTGAGAACGACGCGCTGGTGGTCCACGGCCACGTGAATTATTCATATCGCCACGACCACCACGGCCACTGTCACCACCTCCACGACCACCGCGGAAATTATTACTTGGACCACCGCCACGGGGAAATTCTACACGAAGACGATAACCGTCATAGTCATAACCATCTCTTGCATGAACCGCATCTTCTGCATCTCTAAAGAGAAAATTACATCGTTCGAAAAATAAACCACATTAAAAAAAAAAAAAAAAAAAAAGAAATTTTAAAAAGAATACAATTACTCTATTGTCTAAATTTAATATTTTATTTATATAAATTAAAAAAAAATTGTTTCCAATAATGTAAATTGGATAATTTAATTATTAAAACTCACCTTGAATCTTCAAATTCGACAAAAGCAAATGGTGGCCCTCTTCTATTCTTTAAGTCAACAAATGTCACTTTACCAAACTTATAAAAAAGATCCTGAATGTCCTTGGTTCTTATATCGGGAGGTAAATTTCCCACATAGATTCTACATTCGTTCCTTCCACCGTGAGACATTCTTAATTAGTAATTATTCACTTTTGTTCACAAGAATTATTAGTTTGAATTTCGAAAAAAAAGGGAGTTAAAATTTTATTCTTTGCACTTTATTCTTTACTTCCCTTATGGCGTGGTTTCTTGAAACAAGAAAATGGCGCAAAAATGGCGAAGATGTTGTAGAATTCTTTATGTGTGTTGGTGATAATTGCGTTCCTGTCAGGGTTGGGAAGGTAAAGAACAGTACGCGCGTGTCATCATCGCGTGGAGTTGGACAGGGTTGCGTACGTAATATACCTGACGTAAATTACATAATATTACGTATGTTATTTACGTTCTAAGTTTTATATAGTAATTTACTTTTTCAAAATGGCCGCCTAAACTTTTTAAGGTGACCGTACCCTTATTGAGATCAAGCAATCGGCTGGATTGAATTTTCACGGCGAATCACTGAATTTGATTGGCTCTAAAAATATTCAATTTTCACGATGAAAATGGAATATTAGTCAGAGCCAATCAAATTCAGTGATACAGCCGTGAAAATTCAATCCAACCGATTGCTTGATCAAAATACTGGAGGTATAAAAACACCTTTAAAAGCATACGGTATAAAAGATATAACCTATAATTGAAATGTCAATGAGCATCAATGCCGACACAATTTAAGGTGCTTATATACCTCAAATTTCGATCAGATGAACATTATTTCTGGACCGTGAAAATGCGTGAAAAGTCATTTTCACGGCGGGTATTTTTGAATTGTTTTAAACAAAAAATGTTTTTTTTAAGAAATATAATATTAAATAATTGTTTTAATATGTAAGAACACTTTAAAATAGTGATAAAAAGATGATTTGATTGAAAAATTTAGCAAATTTTGCTTTAAAACGTTTCTGCTACAAAAAAGTGTAAAATGACGATGTTTGTGAAATGGTTTGAAATGGTTTCTTAAAAAAACATTTTTTGTATAAAACAATTCAAAAATACCCGCCGTGAAAATGACTTTTCACGGTCCAGAAATAATGTTCATCTGATCGAAATTTGAGGTATATAAGCACCTTTATTGTCAATAAAGGCGCACTCACACCTTTTTGGCTGCCTGCCTGCCTGCAGGTTACCATGGCAACGCACGGGTGAGATTCTAATTTTCTATCACACTTACTCTCATGCGTTGCCATGGTAACCTGTAGGCAGCCAAAAAGGTGTGAGAGCTCCTTAAGTGATAAGGAATTTTTAAAAATACAAAAAAGCGGAAGACCGCGAAAGGCTTTTTGGAATGAATTGTCTTTTAATGATAAATAAAATAATAATTTTTATTTAGATTAAGTAACTTTTAAATAGTCTTGAATCGTTA
The DNA here is from genome assembly GCF_019393585.1 of Leptopilina boulardi. NCBI lineage: Eukaryota > Metazoa > Arthropoda > Insecta > Hymenoptera > Figitidae > Leptopilina > Leptopilina boulardi. The sequence continues at coordinate 2,330,465 of NW_026137825.1, read as the reverse complement.
GGTATACAAATATATCTTACTTTTATACATATTTTTTTTATATATCTTCCTATATTACAAAAAGAAATCGCCGCCGCCTTCGCCGCCGCTGTTTCAAGAATTGTTGACCTAGGAGGGGGGAGCCCCCCTCCTTAATTTTGAGGTTATGTTCGTTTCAAGGCTCTGAATATAGCCGCAAGTCCCCCCCTACCTCCTCTCATTTCCCCTCCTCCGCTAAAATGGACTAAATTTTAAAGTTATGTTCGTTTCAAGACTCTGAATATAGCTGCAAGTCCTCTTCCCTCCCCCGCCAGAAATGATCTAAATTTTGAGGTTATGTTCGTTTCAAGGCTCTGAATATAGCCGTAAGTCCCCTACCCTCCCGCGCCAGAAATGACCTAAATTTTGAGGTTATGTTCGTTTCAAGGCTCTGAATATAGCTTTTGTTCCTTTTTCAATTTTCATTTTATTTATTTCATTTTAAAAAATGATTTAATTTCTTCTTTTTTTTATTTCATATCTATTCAAAATGTAAAGAAAAAATTTATGAATGTGAAATAAGAGAGAGAGAGTGATTTACGCTATAATCTCTCTTGCGTTAATCATTTTCAAAAAATAATAATAATAATATATAATAATATATTATATTATGTAAGTGTTATATTAAAATGAATTACATATTTTAAAATTATCGCGCGCTAATTATTCCTACCAATTAGGTGGTTTTAACTGAATAGGTTATGTTCATTTCCCCAACGTAACAGCTGTTTTCTAATTTAATAGGATAATAAAAAACTTAAAGGAGATTCGAAATTTATTTCCACTTTGTGTAAAATAGTGTTGTAATGATTAATTTTTTGTATATATATGCAATTTAAGAGTATGTGGGAACCTCCCACGTGACCTAGTATGGTAAAATGTGTTTTGGTAGTATACATTTCACTCTAAAATGAAAAAAGATTTTTGTCTAAAATTTTGAGGGATAATAGATTTGGGTTCAAGGAATCTCGCTGATCTCCAAAAAATATATAATTTTGTGTTAAATTATTAAAAAATGAAGTTTAAAAAGTGGCATTTTTAAACGAAAATAAAAAACAAAGATGGCGTCGCATACACAGACGTTGCTTGAGTGTGTCAGTGCTCCAGTAAACAGCGCCAATTCGAGCGAGTGGCCGCTGAATGAACTACGATATAATACATTATTTTACTATTTATTGCTTTATTTTTATTATTTTTTGCGTTATGTTATAGTAAATGTGAAGAACAGCGAGATTCCTTGCACCAAACGAAATCATTTTTCCAAAATTTTAAACCGAAATCATTTTTTATTTCAGAGAAAATTTCAAACCATGAAAAAACGTCCTTTGCCCACATACCCTTAAATATTTTCAAAGCTTGTGGTGTTTTTCATAAATAAGATTTATAATATGTGTAATATAAAATTTAAATATTAGCGCTTATTTTTGACGAAATCAACTTCAGCTCCAGTACATTTCTAATCTAGAGATATGTTTCGCCCTTCTATTAAGATTTTACATTCCCCATTCTTTTAATTAAAAGTTCGATTTTTTCGAGAGTTTTCGATATATTCATTCGACCTTTTTATGTCATGTATTTTTTTATTTTTAATATTTAATATTATATATTATATATAAATATAAATATAATATATATAATATAATTATATAATATCTATTGTAGACGCAGCCTTAAGCATGCGAGCCGACATGTTTTTTTACATTACAGGTTTTTTTTACGTATATTACATTTTTTACGTATATTACGTAAAAAAAGACCTTGAGTTACGTGTCACTGTACAACACCTGTTCTATATTTAAATAGGGAAAATCTAGTGAAATTTCTATAATTATTTTGGTACTATTGCATGATAATGAAACCGGCTTTGACGTGTCGTTTACAGTGCGGTCTAAATATCTAAATTTGCGACGTGTCGCATGGGAAACGGGTGTAGAAATTTATATATGGCTATAAAGTGAATCTCTAAAAAATACAATTCTTAAAGGAAAGGGGGGAATAGAATTTTTTTTTTCTGTTTAAAAGTTGAGTAAAAAGGGTGGAAAAAAAAAATGATGCCAAATAAAAGTAGTGCATCAAATCAAAAAAAAATTATGTTTCCTGATAAAAAATCATCTTCATCGTCATCAACATCATCGTCAACAAAGCAAATGAAATCAAGTTCAATTACAAATGCCGCTGGTTTAAGTTCACTTATTACATTTACTGTTTTGCTACTCGCATGGATTTCAGGATTTGCCTCACGTCTTTTTGCTGTTATTCGTTTTGAAAGTATCATTCATGAATTTGATCCATGGTATGTTGTATCACTATATTATATATATATATATTTATTGTCTTATAATAATAATTTTTAAAAAAAAAGAAATAGAAAAAATTATATAATAAAATTGGAAAAAATTTAAATTAGAGTCAATCCATTATATTTCCACTGAAGTCGTTGCTGACTAATTTTTAAAAATTATAATACTTTGCAGGAATGATTTTGAAGTTATTAGGATCACGAAATGAAAAGAATTTTATTAAAATTTTTATTATTTATTGCAAAATATGAATTTAAAGTATATGAGGTGGTGAAAACTGACAAATTTTTAGTCATTAGAAAATATGCAAAAAAAAAACATAGAATTTACCATAAAAAAAAAATTGTTGGAATTAACTAAGAATGAATAAATTTATCATTATCAATTGATATAATTATTTAAATATGTGAAATAATATATAAAATATGATTTTCAAGTTCACCTGTCAAATAACCTAAATTTGCAAATTTCATCTATTAAATGTGAGAAAGAGAAGTCAATTAAATTGAAAAAAAAAACCTTACCAAATATAAAGTACCTGTGACTAATTTTTAGTTTTTCTTAGCACTTTCTTCCTTTTTTTTTTTCTTCATAAATGTGAAATAAAAAGCAATAAAAATTGTCACTTTGCTTATTTTCACTATTTTCAAATGTAAATAACTTTCTTGGAGAAAAGTGAAAAATTACAAAACTTGGGCAATATCTAATTCATCACTGAATACACACACTGAAAAAAAAAAATTCGCTTTACTCCCGAAGATAATTTTTGAGATAATTAAGTTTAAACTTTTTACAATTTTTATCAGGTTAATACATGTGATTTTTATAAAATTGAAGTTGGTTAAAAATTATTAACCACTAAAACCTAACTTTGTCCTTAAAAAAATCACATGTATTAACCTGATAAAAATTGTAAAAAGTTTAAACTTAATTATCTCAAAAATTATCTTCGGGAGTAAAGCGAATTTTTTTTTTTCAGTGTGTGTATTCAGTGATGAATTAGATATTGCCCAAGTTTTGTAATTTTTCACTTTTCTCCAATAAAGTTATTTACATTTAAAAATAGTGAAAATAAGCAAAGTGACAATTTTTATTGCTTTTTATTTCACATTTATGAAGAAAGAAAAAAAAGAAGAAAGTGCTAAGAAAAACTAAAAATTAGTCACAGGTACTTTATATTTGGTAAGGTTTTTTTTTTTCAATTTAATTGACTTCTCTTTCTCACATTTAATAGATGAAATTTGCAAATTTAGGTTATTTGACAGGTGAACTTGAAAATCATATTTTATATATTATTTCACATATTTAAATAATTATATCAATTGATAATGATAAATTTATTCATTCTTAGTTAATTCCAACAATTTTTTTTTTTATGGTAAATTCTATGTTTTTTTTTTGGCATATTTTCTAATGACTAAAAATTTGTCAGTTTTCACCACCTCATATACTTTAAATTCATATTTTGCAATAAATAATTAAAATTTTAATAAAATTCTTTTCATTTCGTGATCCTAATAACATCAAAATCATTCCTGCAAAGTATTATAATTTTTAAAAATTAGTCAGCAACGACTTCAGTCGAAATATAATGGATTGACCCATTATAATTATTTTCTTTTTTTTTTTTAGGTTTAATTATCGTGCTACAGCTTATATGGTGCAGCATGGTTTCTACAATTTTCTCAATTGGTTTGATGAAAGAGCATGGTATCCATTGGGTAGAATTGTCGGTGGTACAGTTTATCCTGGTTTAATGATAACATCAGGCTCAATACATTATATTTTACATTCATTAAACATTCCAATTCATATACGTGATATTTGTGTATTTTTGGCACCAATATTTAGTGGTTTAACATCAATATCAACATATTTATTGACAAAAGAATTATGGAGTACTGGAGCTGGTTTATTTGCAGCATGTTTTATTGCAATTGTACCTGGTTATATATCAAGATCAGTTGCTGGTAGTTATGATAATGAAGGAATTGCAATATTTGCATTACAATTTACATATTATTTATGGGTTAAATCAGTGAAAACTGGTTCAATATTTTGGTCATCAATGACTGCATTATCATATTTTTATATGGTATCAGCATGGGGTGGTTATGTTTTTATTATTAATCTCATTCCACTTCATGTATTTGCATTATTAATAATGAATCGATTTAGTAATCGTTTATTTACAAGTTATACGGTATTTTTTATATTGGGATTATTATTGAGTATGCAAATTCCATTTGTTGGCTTTCAACCAATACGAACATCGGAACATATGCCTGCTGTTGGAGTATTTGGATTACTTATTTTTGTTGCAACTCTGAGGTTATTATTATTACTATTATATTATTATTATTCTTATTATTATATTATTATTACTACTATTATTAATTGACCGAATTCATTTCAGATCAAACAGGCTTGACTTGGTCGGAGCTGAAAATAATTTTCACCTTCAAAATGTTGTTTTTCAAATGAATTTTAGATTGATACGTATTTTTTTTATTTTGCTGAAAAAATTTTTTTCTTTAAATTATAAGGAGTTCAAATAGAGAACTTCGTTTTTTTTTTTTTTTTTTTTAAATGAAGAGAAAAAATCTTAAAAGTGTTGTAACTTTTTGAGTAATTATGATAATTCACTTTTTTCTTTTGTGTCTGAAAGAACTTTTATTCTTCTTTCGAAATCCATTGGAAAATTTAAAAAAAAAAGTATTTAAAAATAACAAAATGATGTTTTTCTTTTAAAAGATACAAAAAAAAAATGTTTTCTCTTGTGCCAGAATCGGGCACAAGTTAAATTCTTGTGGGCAATATTCCTCCCTATGAACACAATTCTCAAAAAAATTTTGACCAAAAAAAAAAAAGGTGGGGTTTTTGAGTAATTTCAGATTAAAGTTTTTTTTTTGTAAAATGGCCATAATTTTGTTATTTTTAAATATTTTTTAAATTTTCCAATGGATTTCGAAAGAGGAATAAAAGTCATTTCAGACACAAAAGGAAAAAGTGAATTATATTAATTACTCAAAAAGTTACAATACTTTTAAGATTTTTTCTCTTCATTTAAAAAAAAAAACGAAGTTCTCTATTTGAACTCCTTATAACTTAAAGAAAAAATTTTTTTCAGCAAAATAAAAAAATACGTGTCGTCTAAAATTCATTTGAAAAACAACATTTTGAAGGTGAAAATTATTTTCAGCTCTGACCATGTCAAGCCTGTCTGATTTGAAATGAATTCATTATATTATTATTATTATTCTTATTATTATTATATGAGCAAATTTTTTCCATTTAGATATCTTCGGACAATTTTCACAAAATCGGAAATGAAATATTTCGGAGGAATTGTCGTTGTAACGGCAGGTGTTTTGCTATTGGTTTTAATTGGTCTAACATATGCCGGAGTAGTTGCACCATGGAGTGGAAGATTTTATTCTCTTTGGGACACTGGTTATGCAAAAATTCACATTCCTATAATTGCCTCAGTTTCTGAACATCAACCGACAACTTGGTTTAGTTTCTTTTTTGATTTACATATACTTGTCACCACTTTTCCAGTTGGTCTTTGGTATTGCATAAAGCATATAAATGACGAACGTGTCTTTGGTATGTTAATTTTCTATATATATATATATATATATATTTTTAACCTAAGGTGTCCAGCGGTGAAGGAAGTCAGGAAACTTTTCAAATATTGTCTAAAAGTAAAAAAATTTTCTAAATTTTTAAAAAGAATTCTAAAAAAAATAAAAATAAATTTAAACTCTACACAAATTAATTTTATATTAATTTCAATACAGTTAAACTCTAAATATAAATTTATTTTTTAATAAATAATTTTATTCAATTTCACACTGTTAAACATTATACAAAAATTATTTTGTTGAAAAAAATTACACAATATTCTATTATAAATTTAGACTTTGATTTCTTTTTTTTTTTTTTACAAAATTATTAAATAAAATATATGCATCTTTTTTATTAATAAATTTTTAATTCAAAATTCTTCTGTAAATAAATTTTCAGGGTGTCTAACGGTCAGGGAAAAGTCAGGGAATTTCAGAAAATTTCATTGAAAGTCAGGGAAATTTCTGTAAATTTCTAAAAAAAAAATTAAAAATTTTTGTGAATTTAAAAATTTTTTAATCTAAAAAAACTTGAATGGTTTTTATTACCATTTGTTACTACCATTAAAAATTAATTTATTGTTAAATATGTCAGTAACCATATTTTTGTCCAAAGAAAGCAGAAATAAGATTATTAAAAAGTCAGGGAAAAATCAAAAAATGTCAGGGAGGAGTCAGGGAAAAGTCAGGGAATTTTTTTCTCAATCCTTGTTAGACACCCTGATTTTTTTTTCAATAATTTAAATGAAATTCTTTACAAATTCAATTATCTTAAAGTTATTTTCAATTAAATTATTTAAAAACAAAAAAAAAGTTAGGTATCTAAAATCATTTGCTAAATTAATTTCAATTCTGTAAAATTTTACAATAATCTTTTGGAATTAAATTATTTTTACAAAATTTTAACTGTAATAATTCCAAAATTTAATTTGAGTAAGTGGACCAATTACGGCGCTAAAAAAATAACTATTATTACTATTATATTTAATAGAAATGTTGCAAAATGATTTTGAAAAAAATTATTTTCATTTTTTTTTTATACAATTAGTAATAAAGATGCACATTTAAATAATTATTAATTTAATTATTTGAGATGAAATTTTTTTTTCGCTCCGCAATTGAAATATTTTACAGATTTCCATTTGGCTCCAATTATTATTATTATTTAAAAAAGTTTCAACTTAATTATTTTTAGAAAAAATTTTTTTTCTCTTTACTATTAAAACAAAAAATAATGTAAAAATTTAAAATTTGAATTATTTGCTTAAATCAGAATTAAAAAAAATTTTTAAATGGAACTTAAAAAAAAATTTTTTTTTGAAAATTTGTCGTAATTAATTAAAATTTTGAAAATTTATCTCAGTTCGATTTTGAAATATTCGAAATAAATTTTTTTTTTTGACAATATTCTTGTAAAATTATTCTTATTAAAGAATGAAAAAATAAATTAAATAATAAACAATAACATTAGATAGTTAAAGTAAAATATTTATTAACTAATTAAATTAAAAAAATCGACTTTTTCGACTTTTTTTGCGCCTTAAAATCGATTTAGTCGATTTATATTCCAAAAAAAGTAAAAAAAAAAAAAAAAAAAGTCGTTTTTTTTTATTTTAACAAAATTTAATTAGTTAATAAATATTTTACTTTAAATAATTAATGTTATTAGATATTAATTCTATTTTTATTAATTTCTTAATAAGAATAATTCTACAGGAATATTATCAAGAAAATTTATTTCAAATATTTTAGTATCGAAGACGTATATTTAAACAATTTTAATAAAATAGTACTTTCTTTTTAAAAAAATTCTGGCAATTCAATTTTAGAGTTTTTATTCAAAACTTTTTTTAAAAAATTTATAATTCAAATTTTTGAAATTAATTGAACTTGAAGTGATTTTTAATTGAAATTTTTGGTGATGAAGAATTTATTAGTAATTATAGACAAAAATTGAAAAGTTTTCAATTAAAAAATGCTTTCAGATAATTGAATTTTTTGAATATTATAAAAATCATTCAAAATAATTAAATTTCGAAAAAATTATAATTAAAATTATAAAAAATTTCAAAAAAATTTTAAATGGAAAATTTTAAAAATAAAAAATTTTTAATAAGTTTTAAATTGAAATTATTGATAATTTTATTTGTTTTTTAAATTATAAACAATTATTATTGAATTTCATAAAATTTTTAATTAAAAAATAATTTTAAGATTAATTGAATTTTGTAAAGAATATCGTTAAAATTATTTTTAAAAAATAATTAATTTAAAGAAAAATTTTAATTACAAAATTTGTTAAATAATTGAAATAAAAAAGATCTAAACAGGGTATCTACTAGTCCTGGAAATGTCCTGGAATTTGAAAAAATGTCCTAGAATGTCCTTGAAAGTTCTGGAATTTTAATTTTTGTCCTTGGAATTTTTTATATTTTGCTTTTAAATTTTCAAAAATTTCTAATTTTTGTCAATTAAGTTAAAAAAAAAAAAATTCATTAAATAAGTAAAATGAAAATTTACTTAAGTAATTAATTAATTTTTTAATAATTTCTGAAAACAATAGTTAAACTAAAAATTTTTTTATTCCTTAAAGTCATCCAATTTAATGTCCTGGAAAAATAAGAAATTTGTCCTGGAAAAGTCCTGGAATTTTAATTCACATTTTTAGTAGACACCCTGACTAAAGAATAATTAAATAATAATTAATATTAATTATTAAAAATAATTAATTTAGAGAAAAATTTTTGTTATTTCCCCTAAATTCGATTTGAGGTTTAAAAATACTAAAAAAAAAAATTAAATGTATTCTTTAAAATATATTGAGAAAAAAAAAGGAAAATAATCTAATCATTTTAATGTAGTTTTGTTATTAAAATTTATTAAAATTCTATCTGGAAAAAAAATTTTAACTTAAAATTTTATTTGGAAAAAAGTGAAAGAGAACTTGTGTTAAATTTTTTTTAATTGATTTTGTCATACGAATTTTTCTTCCTACTTCTTACTGGACACCGTAATAAAATAAAAATACTGAATTACATATAAAAAAAAATGTATAATTTTGCCTTTTTTTTTCAAATTACAGTTGTTCTTTATGCAATAAGCGCTGTTTATTTTGCCGGTGTAATGGTACGTTTAATGTTGACATTAACACCAGTTGTTTGTATGTTGGCCGGCGTTGCATTTAGTGGTGTATTAGATCTATTTCTCAAGGAGGAAAATAAAGATGGCGATGAAAAAGAAGGAAGTGAAATTGAAAGCGAAGAGGAAAGAGAAAAAAGTCCTGGACGTTCACTTTATGATAAAGCTGGTAAATTACGTAGAATGAAACATGAGAGACCAAAAGGTAGTGGCGATGGACTTGGTGCTAATTTACGAAATGGTGTTGTAATTTTAATTCTTGTTTTATTAATGATGTTCACAATTCATTGTACATGGATCACCAGTAATGCATATTCAAGTCCATCAATTGTTCTCTCATCATATAGTAACGATGGAAGTAGAGCAATTTTAGATGATTTTAGAGAAGCATATTTTTGGCTTGCACAAAATACACCGAGCGATGCAAGAGTTATGAGCTGGTGGGATTATGGTTATCAAATTGCCGGCATGGCAAATAGGTAAAAAAAAAAAAAAAAAAAAAAAAAAAAATTTTTTTAATTTAATTTACAAAATTTGAAAAAATAATAAAAATTTTAATTTTGTTTTAGAACAACATTGGTGGACAATAATACGTGGAATAATTCACATATTGCACTTGTTGGAAAAGCAATGAGTTCAAATGAAAGTGCAGCTTATGAAATAATGACATCGCTTGATGTGGATTATGTACTTGTTATTTTTGGTGGAATGATTGGCTATTCGGGTGATGATATTAATAAATTTTTATGGATGGTGAGAATTGCTGAAGGTGAACATCCACAGGATATTCGTGAAAGTGATTATTTCACTGAACGAGGAGAATTTCGAATTGATTCAGAGGGATCGCCAACATTATTAAATTCACTTATGTATAAACTTAGTTATTATCGATTTGGTGAGGTGAAAATTGATTATAGATCACCATCGGGCTATGATCGTACACGTAACGCTGAAATTGGAAATAAAAATTTTCAACTTACTTATCTTGAAGAGGCATACACAACGGAACATTGGCTTGTTAGAGTTTATAGGTAATTTTTTTCAAAAAAAAAATTTATGATGAGAATAAAGATTTAATGAATTATATAATTTTAAATAACATTTTTTTTTTTTTCTTCTGTTCTAGGGTTAAAAAACCAAATGAATTCAATCGACCTCGTATTCCACTCGCAGAACGAACTGTAACACGACCAACATCATCGTATATAAGTAAAAAGGTTTGTATCATGTAGAGAAAAAAAAAAAATTAAATTTTCTCTCGTATCGTTTTTCACTTTTTTTCTCATTAATAAGTAAACGAAAATGTTGTTTAAAGTTATGGGGACGTTAATGTTTCAGACTTCAAGGCGAAAAAAGGGTTTCATTAAAAATCGACCAACCATTGTGAAAGGACAAAAACCCCAAAAGAAATCAACGTAACACTTCTTTAAAAAGTAAATAATTCAATTTTTTTTACAAAAAAGAAAAAACAATCACAGGAATTAATTTTTTAAAATATTAAAAAAAAAAAAAATCATGTTTCATTTTATTCATTGTGATTGCTTCCAAGACTGCAAAAAGACTTGTAATTTGAAAAAATGAGTCTAAAGAAAAAAAAAACTAATTATAGCATTAAGAAAAGACATTATTAATTTATAAGTTCTTTTCTCATTCAGAAATTTGTGCAAAAATGACAAATTTCTATTTCTTTCATCTAAAGTTGTGAGTGTTTTTTTTTTTAATTTGTGATTTATAAAATGCAGTAATAGCAAAAAAGTAATGAAATTGAATGCATCGAAAATGTATAAAGAATAGATATAAAGAGAGTGGAAATTAAAAAAAAAAAAAAAAAAAAAATTGTACATTTTTCTATATCACTTTTTGAAATATACTTCCGATATTTTTTATACCATATTAGGCAATATTTTTGCTCTAGCACTATAAATTATCGGTGTGTAATTTTTCGAATTTTATAAAAATTAAGATAGAAAATTGTTCAATTTTTTTTTTTTTTTTTTTAAATTCAAATTTACAATTGTGTCTCCTAATGTCCAGTCTTAAAGGCAGTAAATATTGTAAGTAGGCAAAAAAAAAAAGGAAGCAATTTAGAAAAGCTAAATTGAAAAATTTTAAATGCTTTTCAATATGCGTGAGTGTGTTCTTTAATGTATCACACAACTTGTATTTGTTACGAGATAAACATTAAGAATAAAACATTCTTGTTGTTGGAAATAAAAAAAAAAAAAAATAGAATTCTTTTTTAATCCTTCATTCATTTTTTTCACAGAAAAAAAGTACAATTTTCTTTATTTATTTATTTATTTTTTTTATTTAAATACATTATTTTTCCCATTTTAAAAATATATTTTATTTTGTGAAAAAATTTACAGAAAAAAATTACAAGTTATAAATCTTTAGAAAAATTTTCAAAAATAAACCCCATAAAATATTATATTCATTTTTATAATTATAAAAATTGTCTTGTCCTCTTTTTTTTAGAATTGAAAAGAAAAAAAAAAATCAATTATATTCTATAAATAACGATGTATTGTTTCATGATTAGAATATTTTTGTAAATTATTTAAATTATCCCACCAAAGTTTAAGTTGATTTTCGTAAATAAGTTTAAACCATGGTGTTAATGGATCTTTTGTTGTTTTTATAAAATTATCAATTTCCTCCCTTGATATCCAACGAATTTCACTTATTTCATCTGGATTTGGATCAATTGTTATTTTATCTTTTTGAGCAAATAAAATATAATCAATTTCATGTTCACCCCAAATTGATTCGCCAAGTGCTTGATAATGAATTCTTGTTAAATAATAAAAATCATTTATTAATATTTCATTCATTGGTATTCCTAATTCATAATTTAATCTTCGTTGTGCCGCTCTACGAATTCCAATTGCATCTTGTTCATCAGATTCACCTGCTATTTCAGCTAAAGGATGACTACAGCACGTGTTGGTGAAATAACCAGGAAATGTTATCTATATTTAAAAATAAAATTAGTTGTTTTTTTTTAAAAAAAATTGTATGCTTTATTCAAATTTGAATCTATTTTTTTTGTATTTTCAAAGTTGAATTTCACATTTTATTATAATGCAAATTTTTTTCAAAACTTTACTATACATCTATTTTTAAATTTTTTTTCAATATTATTATTATTATTATTATTATTATTATAAACATTGGAGCAAAAAAAGTTGATATCTTCGAAAAATTAAAAATCATGCACTTTGGTAATAATAATAATAATAATAATAATAATTTTAAGTAAGAAAAAAATTTACATAGATATGTAAATAAAATTTTACTTTATAATATGCAAAAGATATAAATAACAAATTTGCAATTAATATTTTATGAAAATTAATATTTTATGAAAAATTAAAATTTTCATTAACTTTCAAGGTTTTTTTTTTTTTTTTTTTAAATACAAAAAATATTAAATACATTTTTTAAATGGATTTTTCAAATTTTTTCACAATAAAAATTAAACGCAATAAAATCAACCATTTTGTTCTTTATATTAAATTTTTTTTTTTTTATTCTTAATTATAAAAAATATAATTTTTAACTAAGATTCGAATTTATCGCTTTTGATTCAATATTTTTTGATTAAATATAAAAAGAATTTAAAATTTTATTAATTTAAAATATTTTCCATATAAAAATTTATGACAAATAATTTTTTTATATTTTTCAAAATTTATTATCGCGTAAAAAAAAAAAATAATTTGTAAATTTAAGGTTAGTTCGTTATTATTATTATTATTATTATTTATAGTTTTATTAATTTAAAATATTTTCCATATAAAAATTTATGACAAATAATTTTTTTATATTTTTCAAAATTTATTATCGCGTAAAAAAAAAATAATTTGTAAATTTAAGGTTAGTTCGTTATTATTATTATTATTATTATTTATAGTTTTATTAATTTAAAATATTTTCCATATAAAAATTTATGACAAATAATTTTTTTATATTTTTCAAAATTTATTATCGCGTAAAAAAAAATAATTTGTAAATTTAAGGTTAGTTCGTTATTATTATTATTATTATTATTATTTATAGTTTTATTAATTTAAAATATTTTCCATATAAAAATTTATGACAAATAATTTTTTTATATTTTTCAAAATTTATTATCGCGTAAAAAATAAAAATAATTTGTAAATTTAAGGTTAGTTCGTTATTATTATTATTATTATTATTATTTATAGTGAGAGATGATTCTTGATTTTTATATATAATTAAAAAAAAAAAATATTTATTATTAACAACGAAAAATAAAAAATATTTTTAAAAATTAAATTTATTAATTTATTGAAATAAATATTTCTCTTACCTTTGTCGATGATCTTTTTTGCAATAAAAGATCTCCATTTGAATTAAAAAGAAAAACACTGAATGCTCTATGTAGTGGAACACCACCTTCTTTACTTATTAAATGACAATATTTTTTTGTTGCCTCACCAATTGGTTTGTCAAATTCATCAATAAGAATACAACGTTCTTCTAATGCTGCTTTTTGTAATGGTGCAACTTTTATATTAGAATGCATATTTTTCGTTAATGTATATTCTTCTTGTATTCCCGAACAAATTCTCTTTCCCGTATTTAATATTGTTCTTAAAGCCATTTTTTTAATAAACAAAAAAAAAAGAATTTAAACACAAAATTCTGTCAGCAAAAAAAAAAAAGTTAGTAAAATTTATATTAACAACTCATAATTTTCTTGTACTTTCAATCAGGAATGAACAGTTAAGAATGACTATGTATCGCTTTCGAACATGTAAAAGTTGATAATAAATATATGAAATATTAACATAAAAATTTAAACGACGTCACGACCTATAAATTATTCACATTATTCCATTTTTCTTTTTTCTAATGTAAATTTCTCTAAAAGTCAAATTTACAGATCTTATATACATAAGGTTGAGTTCACAGTGAATAGTTTCCGAGCCTAAGGGTACATTCATACCATTTCATCAGGGTTGGGAAGTTAATCGTAATTTTCAATTTTAGTAAAAGTTTTTTTTTCTAATAATATTTTTATTATATCTATATACGATATTATGTACAAAATTATTTTTAAAAAAACTCTTTTAATGTTTTTTTTTCTATACTATTTTGTACTTTCTATTGTATTTTTTTTTTATTTTTTAATATACCACCGTTCCAACCCAAGTATGCAACATAACCTATCACTTTTCTCAATGATAAACAATATAATAAAATAATTCATGTATATAGAAATAAATAAAAAATGGAAAATTTAAAAAAAGAATATAAATTAGAACCTGAATCTGAATTACGTTTTGAAATCGAATCAAGAAATAAAAAAGTGACTTTAGAGGTATTAACAAATTTTATATTTATGTATTAATATTTATGTTTTTTTACATATATGAACGCTTACACCGCGAGTCGTTGAAAAACATACTCGCATGAAAATAGAGGTAACTCAGAAAAAAATAAACGTAGAGACTTTTTTTTATAGCGTTGGAAAGCTTATTAAATTTCGAAAAAAGTAATGCTCATTAGAAAGAGATTTCTTTAATAGATTTCAATATAACATGTTACAAAGTTAAAAAAATAATTGTCATTTTTTCCTCATTTTCTACCTCGACTTTAACCTCTTGCATAAACCAGTAAAATCTTCGGAAAAAATAGTCCCTTAACATAATTATTCCTTGGAATCTAAGCTTTCCTTTGATTTCAAGAACAAATAAAAAATGTTAAACGGTTTTCGTGTAATTGAAAAAAAAGTGCGAGCTTGCACGGAAAAAAAATTCGACTGTCTATCCCTCGATTTTCTCGTCTCGCTGACTCTTTTGTTCGTGCGCCAGGACCGAAACTAAAGCTTTCGATCGGGCTCTTTCCCGGGCACCATTAATTTCATTATTTATCTATACAATAAAATTTTTTGGTTATGTTAAGATAACATTATGTAATATTTAAAAATAACTTTATATATTAGATTATTGACGGTAAAAATAATTAATATGAAAAAGTAAAATTAATTTCCAATAAAATTGTACAATTAAAATTTTTTAATTGTGAAATATATAATTTTTATTACATTTATTTAATATTTATAACTGTATAATTAACTTATTACATAATTATAGTGTCTTTTGTGTTATGCAAATAATTTATGTTTATAAAAAGGCATAAATAATGAAATTAATGGTGCCCGGGAAAGTGACCGATTGAAAGTTTTAGTTTCGGCCCTGGCGCACGAACGAAAGAGCCAACGAGACGAGAAAATCGAGCGATAGACAGTCGAATTTTTTTTTCGTGCAAGCTCGCACTTTTTTTTCAATTACAGGAAAACTGTTTAACATTTTTTATTTGTTCTTGGAATGAAAGGAAAGCTTAGATTTCAAGGAATAATTATGTTAAGGGACTATTTTTTCTGAAGATTTTACTGGTTTATGCAAGAGGTTAGAGTCAAGATAGAAAATGAGGAAAAAATGACAATTATTTTTTTTTAACTTTGTAACATGTTATATTGAAATCTATTTAAGCAATCTCTTTCTAATAGGCATCACTTTTTTCGAAATTTAATAATCTTTCCAACGCTATAAAAAAAAATGTCTCTACGTTTATTTTTTTCTGAGTTACCTCTATTTTCATGCGAATATATTTTTCAATGACTCGCGGTGTAAGCGTTCGTACAATTCTATTTTAAAAATTATTCTGTTTATTAACATTATTTAATTTCTGTTTTTTTTTTCTTTTTCTTTTTCTCTATCAGTTAAAATCAGGTGCAGCTGAATTATTTGGCACTGAATTGATAGTAAATAAAAAATATGAATTTTCTGCAACAAATATTGCTGTTATAACATGGCAAGGTTGCATAATTGAATTAGAAGGAGATCCAGATATTGTTTATATAACAAAAGAAAGTCCAATGTTAATTTATTTAAATTGTCATACAATTTTAGAACAATTACGTGAATTAGCGGAGGAAAAAAATGAAAAAGGTCCTGTAACAATGATTGTTGGTCCTTGTGATGTGGGAAAATCGACATTAAGTAAAATACTTGTCAATTATTCATTGAGATTAAATAGAAATCCAATTTATGTTAATTTAGATGTAGGTCAAACAGAATTTGGCCTACCAGGAACATTAGGCGTTGTAATGCCAAAAAAAAATTCATCAACTATTGAAACAAATTTTAATAATGAAGCACCAATTATTTTTCACTTTGGTTACAGTTCACCATTATGTAATCAAAGTTTTTATAAATTATTAACAACAAGAGTAGCTGAAGTTTGTGATGAGCGTGTAAAATTAAATTCGGCGGAAAAATATTCGGGAATTATTATTAATACTTGTGGTTGGACAAAGGGAGATGGTTATAGATATTTAATTCATGCTGCCTATGCTTTTGAAGTTGATGCAATAATTGTAATGGATCAACAACAACTTTATAATGATTTAATTCGTGATATGCCAAAATTTGTCAAGGTAGTATTAAAATTTTTTTTTTTTTTTTTTGAACCTATTCTTTGAATTTTATAATTTTTTTTTTTCTTACAGGTGGTTCTTTTGCCAAAAAGTAGCGGCGTAGTTAAAAGAAATGAAACACAAAGAGCCGAAAGTAGAAATAATTTAATTTACAATTATTTCTACGGTATTCCAAAATTAATTTCTTTTAAAATAGATTTAAAATTTGAAAATATTTCCATTTTTAGAATTAATATTTCATCGGGTTTTTCGTCAGTTGCAAAAAAATTACCAGACACAACATTAATGCCAATTAAACCAATTCCAAGTATGAAAAATTGTTTACTTTCTGTTTCTCTAGGAAAATTAAATCAAAATGATATTGTTCAATCGAATATTGCCGGATTTTTACACGTGTGAGTAAAAAAAAAAGATAATTATATTACTAATATAAAAAAGAAGAGTATAAATATAATTTTTTTTTTATATTTTAGGCAAGAAGTAAATATGCAAGAAAAAATAATTACAGTATTAAGTCCACAGGCGCAATTAAAGAAAGACTTAATTTTATTACTCTCAGAAGTTAGATATTGGAATGATAATGATTAGAATTTATTTATGTATATGTATATAATTTTTATATAAAAGCTGTTTTTTAAAAATTCATTTTGTTTCTTTTTTGATTTATAATCATCGAACTTGTAAAATGCAAAAGTCTTTATCCCAGCTATATGTCTCCCCCCTCTTAACTTCTACATTTTTGTATATGAAGAACTGCAATTTAGTACACATACGTATTTTTACGTGTAGATTACAGGAAAAATATAGCGAGACCGATTGGATTTGATGGCTACGAGCTAGAAAGGAAAGAAAACGGTTTTTTTTCGCAAAAAATTGCAAAAAATTGCCCTGTATCCATTTTGAATTTTGAAATTTTGTAATTCTGACATCAAATTCGGAATCAGCGACCCCAAAACCCCCCGAGTAACGAGTTTCAAGCGAATATGGTCAAATTTCTTTTTGGTCGCCATATTGGATCCGCCATTTTGAATTTTGTAAATCTGACATCAAATTCGAAAGCAGCGACCCCAAAAATCCCCGAGTAACAAATTTTAGGCCAATTCCGTCTTATTATTGGGCTCAAAATTTATGTTCGTATGTATACACGTCATCGACACCCAAGGGGTTAAATTCCGCTTTTGCTATAATTTCTATTTCTTTTTTCCTATTTCGAATTTTTATTAATACCTATAACTTATTTTTTTGTTAAGTTATTATTATCATTCTATTTCTAATGATATATAACCTTAAAATTTTTTCTCTAAAGAAAGAGACCTAATGAGCAAAAACAATTTATAGGTTATGTTTATAAACCAATAATATGTTGCTTACAATAAGACTTCGCAAAGAAAATAATTTTTATGAAAAAAGGACAAAAATATTTATTTCTTCTACTTATTTTAATATAAAAAAAATCCATTTATCTTACTGTTAATTTAAAATCTGTATATAGAAAAAGTCAATTTTTCATACAAAATCAATCATTTTTTAATAATTAATTTCGAATTTGAATTCTTTTGTCCAAAACCAACATATCTTCTGTTCTTGTCTTCCCCACGTGTTGTCATAGAAACATATGCATTGGACAAGAACAATAGAATTTTGGACAATTGATATCGATATCTTTATTAAAACCTTTATCAGAGATGTCACATATGAGACGTTTCTCTTTAAGAAAATTCTTATTTACCGCGCAAACAAAACGTGTGATCGTAGCATTATAACTGCAATCACGTAATATTTTATTGAAGAAAGTCCTTTATTAGGCGCCAGAAAAAATTAAGATTAGGTAAATCATACCTCAATTTGTTCCGTGTTATAGTGTCATGTATTTGAATTTTGATCGTTTCTGTTTCTATTGTATTAAAAGGAATTTTGTCACTTGGTATATATATAATTATTAATTTTACACTCTGCCTAAGAATTTTTTCTGTTTCAATTTTATCTATAATAGAAAATAGAAATCCAAGTGACAACGCGATTATGCCTTGTGTGTGATGCATTAACTGTCGATCTTGAATTTTTGTATATGGAGGTCGTCGTCTCAAAACTGCTTTGAATGTCATTCTTGAATGGCGAACACTTAACTTAACCGTCAAAAAAAAAAAAAAAAAAAGCAGCTGCTCTTATCGAGCCAAAAAGTTTCGCATATCAAAAACGTTTTTGTTGTCAGTGTTTATACAATTGATAGTCGTGAAATTTTTATTTAAAAAAAAATATTTAGACAAATACCTTTCATAGAAAAGAAAAAAAAATTGGATTAGTGTGGTGCGCGCGTGTATATACGAGAGAATTGTCAATCTCTTCTCCCATAATTATTTCTCGATTATATGGTGCTTTGTACTTAAAAAAAAAAAAAAATTGTACAGAAAAAAGAGGAAATTAATCATGGAAGGAGTTTGTAACATTGAAACTGGGACCAGTATAAACATCAAGCGAACTGATGGTAAGTCTATATACCTAACCCTTTTTTTTTCCTTTTTTTGCAAATTAGAATTATTCACAAAATGAAATTTTTTTGAAAAAAAAAATGTTTATTTTTATTTTCCTAATACAAAAAATTATTGTCATTTGGAGAGAAAAAAGAATTCGCCATTATGTTATTTCGTGAAATAAATTTCTAAATGGCGGGTTTGAAAAACACTTGGATGAATATAAATACGTGGGCTAAGTACTCCATTATTGTACGCTCTCGGTTTTAACCGGTTTTTTTTTCTCTCCTATTTGACGCACCTTGAATGAATAAACTTGCCATATTTGGAACGTTTAGATAAATCATATTTTTGAGACGATTAATTTACTTCTTTTGCTATTAGGAGACAATTATTTATATTTTTATGAGAAAAATTTTTTATATTTGCGCGAAAAATATTCCCTCTTCTTTTTTTTTTTTTTTGATAATGTAATGTTTTTTTATTTTCTATTTGAAAATATTTAGAAATTATTAAAATCTTTAAATGTCAAAATTTTACTTAATTTTTTTTATTATAAATTTTATATTATTTTGAATTTGTTTTTTTTTATTTTAATAATTACTACTAGTTGGGAAAATATTTATAATTTTACGTAAATTTAAAAAAAAAAAAAAAATTGCAAAATAATCAAAATCAAAATCATTCATCAAAATTTTATTTAATTAATTTTTTTATTATAAATTTTATATTATTTTGAATTTGTTTTTTTTTATTTTAATAATTACTAATAGTTGGGAAAAATTTATAATTTTAGGTAAATTTTTCCAAAAAAAAAAAAAAAATTGCAAAATAATTAATATAATTTTAAAATACGAAAAATTTAATTTAATTACTCTACGTATTTTTGTTGAAATAAAAATTTAATTAAATTATGATATAGTATATTTATAAAAAAAAATAATAATAGAATTAAATAAAAATTTCTTTTAAAATAAAATTTAAAACAAAACAGCAAAGAAAGACAAATAATATTTGCGAAAATAATAAATTATTTAAATATATTTTTCAAAAAATCATATAAACCAATAAAAAAAATTGAAAATTTATAAAATTAAATATTCTAATTAAAATAAGTATTTATTTTTTATTTATTAATATTATTTTATTATTAATTTATTAAAATCTAAAATCGAATCAGAATTTATTATTTATAAGCTACCTTGTATGGATATGCAATAAGAAGGTAAAAACCGAATAAATTTTATCATTATGGAAACTCAAAAATGCCCTTGAAAAAAAAAAAAAAGTAGCCCAACAATATATTACTGCTGAGATAGAAAGAAAGAGACGCGATGATACTTACTAAAGTCTGATCGCGCGCGGACGATACCGTATATGGAATTATGGACATTATCCAATACACACGTGTATTTATACATATATATATATATATAATGTTTTGAGGTTTCTCTGTTTATATTAAATTTGTTTAAACATTTATTTTTACAAACTGCTCTTAAAGATGTTTCAAATTATTATTATTTTTTTTTTGGGACAAAGAACACTCACCCTATTTTATTTAAAAATTAATTGTTTATTTAAAAAAACATTTTTTTTTTTTTTGCAGGACGTATTCATTCCGCTATAGTTTCTGGTGTTAATTGGGACATGAGGAGTGTCACTGTTGAATGGTTTGAAAGAGGAGAAACCAAGGGGAAGGAGGTGAAAAATTTTATTTTAATTAATAAATTAGTTAATTAAAAAAAAAAAAAATTAATAAATAGTTATATAATAAATATAATAATAATTGTCGAAAATTAATTAGAAATATTCCAAGTAGAATATAAGTAAAATTCAATTTTTATTAATAAGAGAAAAAAATTTTTATAAAAATTTACAAAAGAAAAATTTATAAAAAAAAAAAAATAAGCCTACAAAATATTTTATTTTTCTTTCAAAAACTGAATAATGAACAAAATTTAATTAAAACATGTTATTTTTATATTTTCAGGCCTCGGATTATACGACTTTTTCGACTATTTCCGAATTTTTTCGATTTATTTTAATAAAATACGACTATTTCGACTTTTTTTTTACATTTTAAAAAAAAAAAAATATTTTTAATAAAATATAGTTTTTTTTTAGTATAAAATGCAGATCTTCATCATATATTTTTTAATTTCAATTATTTAACAAATTTTTAACTAAAATTCTTCACAAAATTAATTATTTTTAATAATTTTAATGAAATTCATCACAAATTCAATTATTTCAAAAATATTTTTGAATTAAAATTTTTATAAAATTTAACAATTGTTTATAATTTAAAAAAAAAATATTAAATAAAATTACCAAACATTTTTAATTCAAAATCAAAAAATCAATTTAAAATCAAATAAAATTCAATTATTTTAAAAATTTTCAATTTAAAATCTTTTAAAATTCAATTATTTTCAAAATTTTCAATTTAAAATCAAATAAAATTCAATTGTTACCCAAAATGTCAATTCAAAATCAATTAAAATTAAATAATTGTCAAAAAATTTCAATTCAAAATTAATTAATTATCAAAATTTTCAATCAAAAATCAACTAAAGTTGAATT
The DNA here is from genome assembly GCF_019393585.1 of Leptopilina boulardi. Taxonomy (NCBI): domain Eukaryota; kingdom Metazoa; phylum Arthropoda; class Insecta; order Hymenoptera; family Figitidae; genus Leptopilina; species Leptopilina boulardi. The sequence goes on along the minus strand of NW_026137825.1, from coordinate 2,308,852 downwards.
ATTATCAAAAATTTCAATTATAATTCAATTATTTTCAAAAATTTTAATGTAAAAGCTTCTAAAATTTAATTATTATCAAAATTTCCAATCCAAAATCAACTAAAATTCAATTATTACTCGAAATTTCAATTCAAAATCAAAGAAAATTCAATTATTACCCAAATTTTTATATTTAAAATCTTTTAAAATTCAATTATATTAAAAATTTTCAATTTAAAATCAAATAAAATTTAATTATTACCAAAAATGTCAATTCAAAATCAATTAAAATTAAATAATTATCAAAAATTTCAATTCAAAATTAATTATTATCAAAATTTTCAATCAAAAATCAACTAAAATTGAATTATTATCAAAAATTTGAATGTAAAAGCTTCTAAAATTTAATTATTTTCCAAATTTTCAATTCAAAATCAAATAAAATTCAATTATTTTCTAAAATTTCAATTCAAAATCAACTAAAATTCAATTATTACCCAAAATTTCAATTCTAATTTAATTATTATGAAAATCAACTAAAATTAAATTATTATCCAAAATTACAATTATAATTAAATTATTTTCAAAAATTTTAATTTAAAATCTTTTAAAATTCAATTATTTTCCAAATTTTCAATTCAAAATCAAATAAAATTCAATTATTTTCTAAAATTTCAATTCAAAATCAACTGAAATTCAATTATTACCCAAAATTTCAATTCAAAATTAATTATTACATGAAAATTTTCAATCAAATATCAACTTAAATTAAATTATTATCCAAAATTTCAATTATAATTAAATTATTTTCAAAAATTTGAATTTAAAAGCTTCTAAAATTTAATTTTTATCAAAATTTTCAATCAAAAATCAACTAAAATTCAATTATTATCTAAAATTTTAATTATAATTCAATTATTTTCAAAAATTTGAATTGAAAAGCTTCTAAAATTTTACAGCGAAATTTTTTTTTCATATTTAACAATTTTAATTATAACTCTAAGGAAAATTAAATTATTTTTATAATATTCTTTGAAAATTCAACTATTTGAAACCATTTTTCAATGAAAAATGATTTTCAAATTATTCTATTTTTGTCCCCAATTTCTAATAAATTTTTTAGTGAAATCATCAAAAAAAATTTTAATTAAAAATCACTTGAAGTTCAATTAATTTCAAAAATCTCAATTGTAAATCTTTGAAAATTCAATTACATTTAAAAAAAATGTTATCTAAAATTATTTGAAAAATTATTTTTTACTTCTGTAAAATTTAATTATTGTCTGAAAATTAACAAAATCTTTTGAAATTCAATTATTTCTAAAAATTTCAACGCTTTAACTATTTCAAAAGTATTATTATTTAAAAAAAAAAAAAAATTTATTTAAATATCTGTAAAATATTTTTGTTAAAATAAAAAAATCGACTTTTTCGACTTTTTTTTTGAATATAAATCGATTAAAACGACTTTTTTTTGTGCCTTTAAGTCGATCCGAGGCCAGTATTTTATAAAATATGAATTTTATTTACAATTTTATTATTTCGAATATATAGAATTTAGTAATCAAATTGTTATTGCTACAAATTTTTCTTTTCTCGAAATTTTTCGTATTTTATAGATTCTATTTTATTTAATTCATTTTATTTGCCTTTGTAATATTTTTGAATATTTTAATTAATCATTTTCGTAATAAATTTATTACAGGTGGAGATTGATACAATTCTTGCTCTTAATCCAGATTTGAATGCAAAAAATATGGCCCCACCTGCTCAGGTCAATGATTATATGTTGGCAACATCAAGAGCAAGGGTAAGAAAAATTTTTTAAAATATTTTCCAAAAAAAAAAAAAAAAATTCCGCTATTTATAAAATTATTTTTTTTTTCATAAATTCCTTATAATATTTAATAAGAAATTTTAAAATAATTTTCTCTGTCTTGATTTTAAAAAATTTACAAAAATTGAAAATTTTCATTTGAAATTATTTTTTAAAAACAATGATTTTAAGTTTTAATAAATTTTTTCAATAATAATTATGCATACATTTTTTTTCTGACAACAATAAGAGATTCATATATATATATATATATTTGGGTATTCAATTTATCGACGATAGAAATTTATTTACTGGTCGTCTTGACTACGCTTCTAACCTCTTTGTTATTTTTTTTTTAAAATACAACAAAGATTAAAGAATGTGTGCACATTTTATCAAATTTTTTGGATTTAACAATATGTTTCAGTATTTGTTTGTTTTTGAGGTAAAAAAAAATTTCACTTTTTTTTTTTCTTTTTTTAATAATATACACACAAAAGAAAAAAAATTCACTTTCTTTTGTAAATAAATGTGAATAAGAAAACGAACATAATTTTTCACAATTTTATATTCACACAAAAGGGTGTGAAAATTATTTCTCACTTAAAATTAGAAAAAAAAAATGATAATTTCTTGTTAATTAAAAAGAAAAGTTATATTTGTTTAATCATGCAAAATCTATTTATAAAAAAAAAAAATTATTTATTTTTACTAACCTATATATACAAAAATATATCTTCTCTGCATGGACGCTGCTTTTGTTACCAATAACAATAATTGTGGATCAATCTTGAAATGGACGAAATTGACAATAAAAAAAAAAATAAATAAAAAAAAAAAATTACGCTTTTTCTAACTGTAATACTAACAAACAAACAAAAAAAAAAGGACTCTTCTGATGAAGACAATGACGACGATGGTCTCGATGATTTGGAAAATCAAGAGGAAATTACTAGAAATGGACTGACTTCTGCAACGCTTCCTGTACGAGTCACGTCTCGACTTTCGGTAAACGCGTCTATTAAATACCTAATCCTTTTTTTTCTCCTTGATTAAAAAATAATTATTATTTATAATTTTTATTTTTAATCACAAATTTATTTTTCTTTCTCATATATAGAATAGATATTGCAAAGATTAAACAAACATTTTTTTTTTGTTTTTTTTTTTACAGGCCTCGGATTACACGACTTTTTCGACTTTAACCGACTTTTTTTAAAAAATACGACTTTTTTCGACTTATTTTAATAAAATGCGACTTTTTACAAAATTTTAAAACAAAATACGTTTTTTTTTAAAGATACAATGCAAATCTTCTTTAAATCTTCTTTATTTCAATTATTTAACAAATTTTTAACTAAAATTCTTCACTAAATTAATTATTTTTTAAAATTTTAATGAAATTCTTCACAAATTCAATTATCTTTAACTATTTTTGAATTAAAATTTTTATGAAATTTAATAATTGTTTATAATTTAAAAAAAAAAAATTAGCAAATAAAATAACAAAAAATGTTTAATTCAAAATCATTTGAAATTAAATTATTTGCAAAAATTTTAATTATTTTTAATAATTTTTTTATAATATTCTTCGAAAATTCAATTATCTGAAAGCATTTTGCAAATGAAAAAAATTTGAAAGTTCAATTTTTGTGTGTAATTTCTAATAAATTCTTCAGTTATTTTCAAAAATTTCAATAGAAATTCAATTATTTTCAAAATTTTAAATTCAAAATCAACTAAAATTCAATTATTTTCCAACGTTTCAATTCAAAATCAGTTAAAAATTCACTTATTTTCCAATATTTCGATTGAAATTACATTATTTTCAAAATTTTCAATTAAAATCAACTAAAATTCATTTACTTTCAAAAATTTTAATTCAAAATCAACTAAAATTCAATTATTTTCAAAAATTTCAATTCAAAATCAATTGAAATTTAATTATTTTAAAAAATTTCAATTTAAAAGCTTCTAAAATTTAATTATTTCTAAAAATGTCCATCTAAAATTTTTTGAAATTTAATAATTTCAATTATAACTCTCGTGAAATCAAATTATTTCTAATGATTTTTATAATATTCTTCGAAAATTCAACTATCTGAAACCATTTTTCACTTAAAAAGTTTTCAAATTATTGTATTTTTGTCTGCAATTTCTAATAAATTTTTTAGTAACAGAAACCATAAAAAATTTTAAATTAAAAATCACTTGAAATTCAATTTATTTCAAAAATCGAAATTGTAAATCTTTTGAAAATTCAATTACTTTTTGAAAATGTTATCTATAAAATTATATTTAATAAATTATTTTTAGTTTTGTAAAATTTAATTATTGTCTGAAAATTAACCAAATCTTTTGAAATTCAATCATTTCTAAAAATTTCAACTTTAACTCTTACAAAATTATTATTATTTAAAAAAAAAAAAATTTTTTAATAAAAAATCTGTAAAACTTGATTAAGTTTTTTGCCTGAAATTATTTTGATCATCAAAACTAAAAAAAAAACTATGACAAAATTTGTAATTCGAATAAATTGCTTAAATCAGACTTCAACAAATTATAAAAATGTTACATCAAGAATTTTTTTTGGAAATTTGTTCTACTTAAATAAAATTTTGAAAATTTGTCTTACAAATTTAATTGTGAAATATTGGAAATAACATTTCTTGATATAATTTTTATAGTATTATTCTCATTACAGAATTAATAAAATGAATTTAATTAACATTAGTTATTTAAAGTAAAAAATATTCATTAACCAATTCAATTTTGTTAAAATAAAAAAAATTGACTTTTTCGACAAATTTTTTTGGAATATAAATCGACTAAAACGACTTTTTTTGTGCCTTAAAGTCGATCCGACGCCTGTTTTTATTTCGCCAAATATCTATTTTTGTTCATTTTTTTAAAAAATAATTTTCCCCAATCATACTTTTCTTTCATATTATTTATATCCTAATGAATTCAGTGTGAAAATTTTTGAAATACGCCAAAAAAACAAAAAATAGGAAGAAACAATATAGAAAAGAAGAAAACGTCGAAGAAAAAAAGGAAGATGAAGCAAAAGGAAAGGAAAAATTTCCCTTTTTTTTTTTTTTTTTTTAAACTTCTACCATTAAATATGTTTCGTTAAAAAAAAAAGTTTTACATTATAAATACTAACAAACGTAATAACTAATATAACAATTACATCCTGCCCTTAGAAACAAAAAAAGGAAATAATTTTTTTTTGTCTTAGAAAAAAAAAATTTATATTTTTCATTTGAAATACAATTTAATAAATTAATTTTTATTTTATTTTTCAGCACTCAACAAGGGCCAGTATCTCTGTGAAAGGTATTGTTTTTTTTCTGCAAAAAAAAAAGAAAATAATTTTTTTTTAAACATTTAAATTTAAATATTTGTATTTTTACTAATCATTTTTTTTTAATATAAATTTTTTCCAATTATTATTCTATTTAAATGATTTTTTCCATCTAAAAATCGGAGATTAAAAAAAAAAAATTAATTTTATTTTTCTAATTTTCAATTTGATTTACCATTTAAAATTTTTGCGAAAATTTTTTCTTTGTGTAAACTTAATATCGCATTGAATTTTCTGAGTCACTTAGTTTGTCAATATTCATATATATATATACATACCACCCATAAAAGTAACAAGGGCAAGAACCTCAAGAAGCACATGACGATAGTAGTAAAGCTCCTGCTGCAGTTATTCCATTCGTGTCCTTTATGAATTTTATTATAAAAAAAATGATCGTTTTTTAAAGTAATTTTTAATAAATATTAATAATACCTCTTTAATATCAGTGAAAAAATTTGTTTTTAAAAAAAAAAAAAAAATTGTTAAAAGTGGAAAAATAAAAATATTTTAAATATAAATTTACATATAAATTTCAATGAAGTATTTTTTGAGATGTTGCTGTTTTAGAAAACAGAATTCAATAATTGATCATCAAAAAGAGGGATGGGGGGTAAAAAATTCATTTCAATGGAATGAAAGTGGTAATAGGGGTTTTTTTATATATAAAAAAAGAATATTTAATAATAAAAATTATATAAAAAAAGAATATTTAATAATAAAAATAATATAAAAAAAAGAATATTTAATAATAAAAATAATATAAAAAAAAATAATAATAATAAATAAATTCTAATTCCTTTTTTTTTCTTTACAGCTGGAATAAATAGAAGTAGACAACAGCAGCAGGCAAGTCGTCCAACAAATATAATGCCTCATGCTACAAATGGACATGGTGAAACGATATCGAATTTAACGGGTCGTCGAGAAATGGAAAATATACCACCAACACCAACAACAAATCCAACATTTAATGTTTCTAATGCAGCATTAAAACAGCAGAAAAAAAATCAACAACAACAAGCTCAACAACAGCAGCAACAACAACAACAGCAGCAGCAGCAACAACAGCAAACACAACAATTATCACAGGCTTTAGAAAATGGTAGAAATAGAAGATCAAATGTTGTTAAAGAAGTTGAGAGACTTAAGAAAAATCGAGAGGAAAGGAGACAACGACAAGCTGAACTTAAAGAGGAAAAAGAAGCACTTATGAATTTAGATGCTGGCAATCCTAATTGGGAATTTTTAGCTATGATCAGGTTTGTCAATTATGCAAAATTTTTTGTAATTTTACAATTTTTCTTTATTAATTTTAATTTTTAAAAATATCTTATTATAAAAAAATAAAATATTCTTATTATAAAAAAAGGGAAAAAAAATAAAAAAAATATTCTTTTTATAAAACAAGGGAAAAAAATAAAATATTCTTTTTATAAAAAAAGGGGAAAAAAAATAAAATAAAAAATTTTTTCTTTTTTTCACTTTAGAGAATACCAAAACAGTATAGACTTTAGACCATTGCGTGAGACAGATACTGTTGAGGATCATCAAATAACAGTGTGCGTGAGAAAAAGACCATTAAATAAAAAAGAACAAAATCGTAAGGAAGTTGACGTGATAAGTGTACCAAGTAAAGATCAAATAGTTGTACATGAACCAAAAGCAAAAGTTGATTTAACAAAATATCTTGAAAATCAATTATTTAGATTTGATTATGCATTCGATGAGACATGTACAAATGAAGTTGTTTATAAATATACAGCAAAACCACTTGTACAAACAATATTTGAAGGTGGTATGGCAACATGTTTTGCATATGGACAAACTGGTAGTGGAAAAACACATACAATGGGCGGTGATTTTAATGGTAAAACGCAAGATTGTAAAAAAGGAATTTACGCAATGGTTACAAAGGATGTTTTTAAATATCTTAAATCACCAAAATATCGGCCACTTAATTTAGTAATATCGGCAAGTTTCTTTGAAATTTATTCGGGCAAAGTATTTGATTTATTGGCTGATAAGGAAAAATTGAGAGTTCTCGAAGATGGAAAACAACAGGTAATAGCTTTTTTTTATTAATTAAATTTGATAATTTTTAATCTAATCAAAAATTTTATTATTATTTTTCGACTTTTTTTGTGCCTTAATGTTGATTTATTTATTAATTTTATTTATTTATTTTTTTTTTTGTTAATAATAATTACATATAATAATCGTGAATATCTTTCGTTCATTCTGTCCACACCTGAAGTTAGTATTTGTTATAGGTCTTTTGTTTTTTTTTTAAATGTGTTGTTTGACATTATTTTGTGTTGGTTAAAATTTTTCAATGTTTTTTTTTTTTTTGACATTGTCATTTGTGCGGTCGTATTTTTGTGATTTTAATTATTAAAAATTATAAAATTATTAGATTCGTGCAAATAATAAAATAATAAATTAAATATTAAATACCCGTGTGGAAAAGTGATGTGGGCCCCCAGCGGGGGCCCTTATGGATCGCCCTCATGCCATGAGGGCCGCATATGGATGATCCATAGGGGCCCCTCATGGAAACGACATGCTCATCGATGAGGGCGCCCGCATGGGCGATCCATGAGGGTGCCCCTACGGGCGCCCTTATGGGCCCTCACGTTTGCCCTCATCTTGCCCTCAAGTTTGCCATAATGTTTTTTAATCAATAATATTAATAATAAAAGTTAATTAATAATAAATAAGCTTAAGTTATGAATAAATAACATATTTATTTAATAATTATTCAATTTTAAATTAAATTCTTACTCAAATTCAATTTATTAATTAACGTTCTAATTAATTAACTGTCGGATATAATTAAAAGTAATAATAAATTAATTAATTAAAAAATTAAAAAATATTTAATTTATGCATACTATTAACGGATATTTTCATTTTTCAATTAATTCATACATAGAATTAATGATTAAACGCAAACCTGAGAAATAAATAAATCTAACGCATGGGGGGAATCGAACCTACGACCTACGGACTATGAGTCTAACGCTTTACCAACTACGCTACGTACGCTACTTCAAAACGAATGCTAACTTCTTGATGCTATTTAAACTTCAAAAATACCTAACAAAGAAAAGTGCTTAACATCATTTAGTTAAAGTTAAGATATTAAATTATATTTTCCAATCAAATGCAATTTATAAAATATAATTAATTATATGCTTTATGATTATTATCATGAATCATCTCAGGCGAATTTTCAAAAAAGTGTAAATATATTTTTATTAAAAACGCGTTTTTCGTTGTTTTAAATCATTGGAAACATTCATTTTTTGTTGATAAAAAAATATTTGATTTTTGGACTTAGAAAATTTTGCTAATCGATCATGAGGGCGATCCATGCGGGCCCCTACGGTGGCCCTCATCTATTTTGCCATAAGTGTGAGTGTTATTTTCAAAAAAGTGTAAATATATTTTTATTAAAAACGCGTTTTTCGTGGTTCTGAATCATTATAAACATTAATTTTTTGGTGATAAAAAAATATTTGATTTTTGGACTTAGAAAATTTTGCTAATCGATCATGAGGGCGATCCATGCGGGGCCCCTACGGTGCCCCTCATGGATTCGCCATATGGATCAGCCCTCATGGGCCCCCGCCGGGGGCCCCGAACTCTTGAGGGCAAGATCGTGGCTTTTTCCACACGGGTACCTAATGAAAAATAAAATTAAAATAAATTATATAATAAAAAATAAAATTAAATATAAAATAACAAATTAAAAAAATTATAAAAATTCTTTTTAAATCATTCTTTGTAATAAAAATACAAACAAATAATAATTATTTAATAAAATATTATTTAGAATTTATCACTCAGCAGCATTAAATAATAAACATGATGATATATCGATCACTCCGAGTCAGAATTAAAATGAATAAAAAAAAACTATTCTTTACGTTTAAACGACACAGTCGTCCTTTTCAGAAACTGAAATTTTTATTATAAATATAAGATACAAAATTAAAAAAATTTTATTTCATAAACAATTATTAAATAAATTTTACCTAAAGATAGTTAACATTTTTTTTTTTTTTTTTAGAAAATGTAAACTAAGTAATTAAAAAAAATTTAGAAATGATAAAATGTTTAAAGAACGTCATTGAATTGACGTCTAATAATTATTTAAATTTTAAATTCGACGAAATTAAAAAAAAAACTGTAAAATAAAAATTTATTTAATTAACAATTTTCTATGATAGAAATTCGATTAATTGGATTTTTTTTTTAAATAATATAATTCAGAAAATTAGAAATTCGTCTGAAGAAAGTCTTCAAATAATCAAATAATTATTATTTGAATCAATTAAATGGTATTTATTTTAAATACAGAAATTATTTAGTTCAAATACAATGTATATAATTCAAATAAAAATTATTTGGCACAAATAAATATTTATTTGATAATAGTTAAGTAATCGAGTGTTTAAAAAAAAATACTAAAATATTAAATAAAATAAAAATAATAATATTAAAATAATAATAATAATAAATACCTATTTAATTCAAATAAAAATAATTTGGTTCAAATAAATATTTATTTTTGCCAAAGTTGAATAATTGTGTAAGAAAATAATTGAATTTTACTTGATTTTGTATTGAAATTTTTAAAAATAATTGAATTTTCATTGATTTTGAATTTAAATTTTGGGAAATAATTGAATTTTAATTGAAATTTTCGATAATAATTTAATTTAAGTTCATTTTTAATTGAAAATTTCGATAATTAATTTTGAATAGAAATTTTAAAAAATAATTGAATTTTATTTTATTTTAAATTGAAAACTTGGTAAATAATTGAATTTTAAATTAAAAATTTGAAAATAATTTAATTTTAGTTGTTTGTTAATTGAAAATTTGAAAATAATTAATTTTAGTTGATTGCTGATTGAAAATTTTGATAATAATTAATTTTGACTCGAAATTTTGGAAAATAATTAAATTTTAATTAAAATTTTGGATAATAATTTAATTTAAGTTGATTTTGGATTAAAATTTCGGGTAATAATTGAATTTTAATTGAAATTTTTTATAATTATTTAATTTAAGTTCATTTTTAATTGAAAATTTCGATAATTAATTTTGAATAGAAATTTTAAAAAATACCGTAAAATGGGGTAAAGTCGGCGTTTGCGGGTAAAGTCGGCCGGCGCTTTAAACACTTAAATATTGTATTTCATTTATTAATTTACATTAATTCTAACTACATTTTTAATAAAACTCGGATTTCTTCTGGAAAAAAGTAATAGTTAAACTTTAAAATGATTTAAAGCGCCAGCCGACTTTACCCCCAAACGCCGACTATACCCCATTTTACGGTAATTGAATTTTATTTTATTTTAAATTGAAAACTTGGTAAATAATTGAATTTTAAATTAAAAATTTGAAAATAATTAATTTCAGTTGATTGCTGATTGAAAATTTTGATAATAATTAATTTTGACTCGAAATTTTGGAAAATAATTAAATTTTAATTGAAATTTTGGATAATAATTTAATTTAAGTTGATTTTGGATTAAAATTTTGGGTAATAATTGAATTTTAATTGAAATTTTCTATAATAATTTAATTTAAGTTCATTTTTAATTGAAAATTTCGATAATTAATTTTGAATAAAAATTTTAAAAAATAATTGAATTTTATTTCATTTTAAATTGAAAACTTGGTAAATAATTGAATTTTAAATTGAAAATTTTGAAAATAATTTAATTTTAGTTGATTGAAAATTTTGATAATAATTAATTTTAGTTGATTGTTGATTGAAAATTTTGATAAAAATTAATTTTGACTCGATATTTTGGAAAATAATTGAATTTTAATTGAAATTTTTGATAATAATTTAATTTAAGTTGATGTTGAATTAAAATTTCGGGTAATAATTGAATTTTATTTTATTTTAAATTGAAAACTTGGTAAATAATTGAATTTTAAATTGAAAATTTGGAAAATAATTCAATTTTATATATAATTTAATAACATATAATAATAATTTTCATTATTATCATTTAATATGAAATAATATTTTAATAAATTTAAATTATTATTGATAATATTAATCTTTAATTTCTTTATAACAAACAATTAAAGACTCAATTTGGCGCGCGTTTAATATTGCTAGTAATAGTAATAATAGTAATATTAATAATTATATTAATAATAATAATTGTCTAAAAAAGGTTCAAATAGTTGGTCTAACTGAGAAAGTAGTTGAAACCTGTGACGAAGTTTTAAAACTTATTCAGCATGGAAATAATGCTAGGACAAGTGGACAAACAAGTGCTAATTCAAATTCATCGAGATCACATGCAGTTTTTCAAATAATAGCACGAACTCCAGGAATGCATAAAATTCATGGGAAATTTTCTCTTATTGATTTAGCTGGAAATGAAAGAGGAGCTGATACATCATCCGCAAATAGACAAACAAGTAAAGTTGATTCTTTTTTTTTTTTTTTACACAATTATCCATTTTTGTTCCTTTTTTTTTTTTATTTCCTTAAAAAAGAAAATTATTCTCATATTTCTTAATATTCAAACTTCTCTTCTTTTTTCTCTCTATTTAAAAATAAAAAAATGACAAATAGTTGAATGTAAGAGAAAAAAAAAAAACACAATTAAACTTGAGCTTTATTTTTCAACAGGAATGGAAGGTGCTGAAATCAACAAATCTCTTTTAGCTTTAAAAGAATGTATTCGTGCTTTGGGACGTAAAGGAACACATTTACCATTCCGTGCAAGCAAATTGACACAAGTTCTCAGAGATAGTTTTATTGGTGAAAAATCGAAAACCTGCATGGTTTGTATTTATATATTAAATAAAATAGAGTACAGTAAAAAAAAGAGGTAATGATTTTTGATTAAAATGATTTTTTTTTTTTCAACAGATTGCTATGATTAGTCCGGGTATGAGTTCATGTGAACATTCATTAAATACATTGCGTTATGCAGATCGTGTTAAAGAATTGGCAGCTAATGATCCAACAGAAACGAAAAATTCACCATCCGATGATGATCAACAGAATGAACATAAATTAGAAGAGGATCATACAAATAACAGTGTCTTATCTGATAGTGATTTGGCTCAATTACGATCCCTCAATGTAAGAAAAATAATTAAATTATTAATCTTAAATTACATAAATAAGTTTAAACTGTTAATTTTTTTGTTGCGCTACAAAAAAATTTTTAAATTTGTATAAAAAGAAAATCTGTTAAATTTTAATTCGAAAATTGAATATTGTTCTAAAAAATAATTATTTATTATTATATTATTCATTTATTATTTTCTATTTTTCTTTTTGTTTTGTATGCAAATTTTTATTTTTCTTTTTCTTTTACTAGGAGGGCGAAATCTCTCAAGATTTATATACATTTCATGAAGCAGTATCGGCATTGCAATTACTTGAAGAAGAAGTTTTGGATACACACAAAACCGTTATTGACAGTACCAATACTTTCATAAATGATGCTCATTCTGTATTTTCTGTGACACATGAAGTTGACTACGACCAAGAAGGTAAGTTTTTTAATAAAAATGTTTTTTTTTTCCTTTTTTTTTGCCTTCAAATTTTTTGTGGTTTATTTAATTGTTGCTATGGATATTATTGAAATAACATTCAATATATTCAAAGCCATTTGCGTCTATATTAATTCTAATTTTATACACTTTGTAGGAATAAACTATTTTATTTTCTTTAGGGAAAATATTATTTTTTAAGTTTAGGAAAATTTTCTAAAATATTTAAATTATGAAAATAGATGAAAAATTGAAACAATAATGGGAGAATTTTTTTTTTTTTTAAATTGCAATTTAATCGAAATTAAATTCAAATTAAACGGGACAAAAGGATTTTTAAATTCAAATTCAATTTGGCTAATTATATTAGAAAAAATTGTTTTATTGGTGAATAGTATCAGATGACTCTTTAATGATTTATTATAGATATTCAGAAACTCAGCGACGATTTTGAAAATCTAAAAACCCCTCGATAAACGATTAGTAGGTGAATTTTTTTATCAAAATTTCTAAATTTTTTTTCTACACTAATTTTTTGTTTTCTCTTCTCATGAAAATTTTGTGAGAAATCTCAACTACAAAAAAAATTATTTGCTATAAATTGAAATGCTAAGAAAAAAAAAAAAACTCAAACTCCTTTTAAAATAATTTTTTTTTTTTTATTTAAATTTTCATCGCATCGCGTTTCACAGCAGATTCTGAGGAAATTTCAATTTTCCCCTTGAGAGGAATGAAGACAATGAGCTGTAATAAAAAATTTACTTCAATTAATAATGAAGAAATAGTTGTGAATTCAACATGTAAATTAAATAAAATTTATTGTGACAAAAATTATAATGGAAATATTGAAAATATAATTAATAATAAGGAGAGAATTAAAAAAGAAGCAAATTATAATTGGACATTTAAGAGGAAAATTAACAAGGATGACAATAATTTCAAAGAAATATTGACAAGAAACAAGGGAGAAATTAATGATGAAATATTAGAATTTTATAATGACTTGAGAAAAAATAATAAAGGACAAGATTACATAAATTCAGAAGATTTAAATGGAAGAAGAAAGCAAAACATTCACTTGGTAAATAATAAACTATTCTTAAAGGCAGTGAGAAGAATTTTTTCTAAATTAAATTTATATATATAAAAAAAAACTCTAATTTCACTCTCCTTTTTTTAAACGAAAAAAAAAGAAGATTTTTATCCAATGCTTCTACAACGCTTTTCCAAAGTATATATATATATATTGTTTTAATGAACAAATTTTTCCTTAGAGTGGATCAAACGATTCTTTGGATTATCGAAATATGAAAAAATCGTCTCCATCTAATAAAAATCATCCACTTTTGGAAATAATGCAGAATAAACAAAGGCAAAGAAAACAAATTCTTTCTTTAACGAATAAAATTAAAAATTTGGGCATAAAAAACGATTATCTATCAACAAAATATCGAAATGATAAAGAAGAAAAAGAGGAGAAAAAAAAATTGATAAGAAAAAAAAACATAAAAAATAATTCCATAATGATAATTAAAAATATTATATTGTTTCTTTTATTGCCTGCTTTCTACATCAGCATATTTATTTATATTAAAAATCCATTCGATAAGAAGTCAATTTAGACTTACAATTATTCAATATTGAATACAGAAAATAATTTTTAATTTTAATATTCTTTTTTAAATTCTATTTTAATTTATATAAAGAAGACTTTTATCGTGACGAAGTTTAGAAAGAGACACATGTTAATTAAATGGCAAAACTAATATTAATAAAAAAGTATTATAATAATTAAAAAAGATAAGCATTTTTTGTATTTTTTAATTCTTCTAATAATAAATTAAAAGGAAACATATGCGTTATAAATGAAATATATTTTTCATTATAATTATCGAAAATATAAACGAAAAATTACAGAAGTGAGGCGAAAAAGAACAAAATTCGATTCACCCTACTTGAAGATGAGGTTCTCATTACGTAAACGCCTCATTGAGAGAAAGCAATTTTCAGATGGTACGAATATTATTAATTTTAAGTAATAATAATAATTATATAACGCAAATAATATGAAATTTTCATTTCGAATTTATTTTTTAATATTAATATTCTAAAAAAAAAACATCATAACAAATTGTTTTAGAATATTATTTATATGTACTAATAAATTTTAAAGACGTTCATCTGACACTTATTCATCTTATTGTCTAACTCTTTTCTTGGCGCTTTAAAAAAAAAAATACAATTTTTCCTCTACGATTCAATTTTTCTGTTTTTTGAAAATCAAGAAATTGTATTTTTTCTTTTTTTTTGAATTTTTATTGCTTTATTTCTTTTTTAAGGGAAAATATTTTTCATATTGAACTTTGAAAAAAAAAAAATTTCTGGTGTCGAATTCCAAAAAAAAAAAAAAAATTATCGAATTTCTATAAAAATGTTAAGTAAAATTTTATAGATTTTAAAATTATAACGGAATTTTCATTTAATCGAAAACAAAATAAATATTTAAATGAACAAATTTGTTTTTAGCAAAAATATAAAAATTTATGAAGATAAAAAAAAAATTGAAATTTATCCACGAAAAATTCGTTTTTAATTCTTTTAATCCAAAATGAAAAAAAAAAACTGAAAATACCAACGGTATTAAAATTAAACGAATTATAATTATAATTAAAATTAAAACGAAAAAATACAATTTAAAAAAGTTTAATCGCTTTATAACAAATATATATAATTAACAATTTACAATCACTTGGGGATAAAAACTGTGAAACTTGAAATTACATTTTTCTAGAGTTATAAAATTTACTAACATTTGGAATTTAAATTTGTAATTTCACATTAATGCATAAAATCAGCTTCATAAAATTGATAACAAAAAAAAAAAAAAAAAAAACACAAAAGTAAATGACGAGCAAAATTATAGATTAATTCCTTATTTCTACAAAGTTCATCGCATAGTTCTTATTATTGGGATTTACTAAAAAAAAAAAAAAAAATGGCAATATTTTAAAAAAAAAAAAAAAAAAAAAAAAAATACGTCGGTGAAGTTTACAACGTAAATAAAAAATTTCGCAAAATAATAAATTAAAATAAAATTATTTTACAATAATTAAAAAATAAAGAAAATAAATTATTAAACGTTATAAAAATTTCTTTTCGATAAAAAATTATATAGAAAAATATTTTCTACAAACGTTGTAACTTCATTGACGAAAAATTAAATTAACCCTTTTTTTTTGGCAAAAAAAAAATGAAAAATTCCTTTTTGTTACAGCTTATGCAGAAAAATGGGAACAGCTTTTAATTCAACAAAGAGATAAATTAAATGATGCTTTAGAGCAAGTTAGTCGATTTCGAGGTCAACTTTTGCAGGAAGAACAGATTAGTCAGAAAATGACACGTACGCGCAATACACGTTACAATTAATTTAAAAAAAAAAAAAAAAAAATACACACACATAATTTTTTTTCTCATCAATAGATTTATCATGAATTTGCGTGTTAACTAACAACAACAACAAAAAAGAAGAAGAAATACTTTTTTTGCAATAGTTTCGAATTTAAAAATTCTATTTTATTTTTCTCCTCTTTTGATCGAAAAAAAACACTGACATACATACATTTACATACATTCATGTAATATAAACATACTCAATTTGGAACAAATTTAAAAAAAAAAAATTTAATAATTATTTGAAAATGGAAACATTTTTCAATATAATTTAAATAAAAAAAAAAAAAAAACGAAAAAAGAAAAATGATATTGATTCTTATAGAATCGTGAGAATAAGAAAGAAATTGAAGTAAATTTTCATTTTGATTATAAAAAAAAAAAATTATGAAAAAAGAAAAAACCACTTTTTTTTCCACACTCTTTATGTGTTAGATATAAATAATATATATATAATATAGTATTTTCTCTTTGAAAGAAGAGTTTAAAAATAATAAATCTCTTTAGCATTCTAATTTATTCAATTGAAGTAGATAAGAAAAAGCGCAAAGTGTATGGATAATAAAAAAAGAAAAATTACTTAAAAGCTGCGTAATTTTTATTGAAAAAAAAAAAATTGATATTAACACATTTTCTTGTCATTAATTTAAAACACATTTTTAATTTACAAAATTATGAAATTATGAATGGCTGTATGTATGATGTATGTATATTGTGTGCACTGTTTTTTGAAAAAAAAAAAAAAATTATGAAAAAGTGTATCTTTATCTCTCTCTCTCAAAAAAAAAAAAAATATTGTCTTAATAGAAATAATGTTGGCAACAGTAGAAAGTACACGCATATATCTCTATTCGTATTAAACCAAATAACGACTGATTAAAAAAAAAAAAAAAAAAAAAAAAAAAAAAAAAAAATTAAGAAGATGTGCCACGATGAGTTAAACTCCATTATTTTAAATCGATAAACTAAGTCAACTTTATATATACATATATATATATATATAGAAAGAGAATACATTTAAATTTATACATAAAATATAAAGTTGCAACTTTTTTCCTTTTTACAAATTTTACGTAAGTTTTTAATTTTTTTTTTTAAAATATAAATAATTTAAAATATCATCATCCTGGCAGATGTCCTTAATTATTTCTTAATTATCTTGCGTTTCGTAAAAAAAAAGAAAAAAAAACAGAAAAATAATATTAGAAGAAATGTAAGCATGTGATTTAATAAAAAAAAAAAATATATATATATATATGTCTCCTTATTTATTAAGGAACATAAAAAAAAAGTGCCCTCCCCTTCAAAATAATGTCAAATTTGGCGAACAAATTATTATTACTATAGCTTTTTTCTAATATTGTTTTTGGCGCGCAGAAACTAATAATAAAAAAACCCATTGTTCTGCTGTTATTCAAAAAAAAAAAATTATTATAAAAAGTGTATTTTTTTTTCTATTTTATTATTAATATAAAAAACTTAAATTACAGTCCTCGATGTATTCTATATTTAATTGTTATGGACATTTGTAAAAAAAAACAAAAAAACAAAAAAAAAAAAACAAACAAAAATTTCAATTATAATTCTTTGCAAAAATAAATATTCTGCTTTTATCTTTTTATTTTGTGTCAATTTTCGTTTATTTTTAGATTAAAAAAAAATAAGATCGTAAGATTTAATATTCAATTATTTTTATATTTTTCGAAAATTCAATTATATCTGAAAGTATATTTTTTCAATTAAAAAATTTTGAAATTCAATTTTTTTTTTTTTTTGTTATTTTTAATAAAAATTCTTCATGAAACAGAAATTCAAGAAAAATTTCAATTAAAAAACAATTGAAATTCAATTATTTTCAAAAAAATCTGATTTTAAAATCAAAAATTCAATTATTTTTTCAATTCAATAAAATTTAATTGTCTAAAATTTAAAAAAAAAAATCATTATAATTCAATTTCTAAAAAAAAAAAATTTTCAACACTCTTACAAAATTCAATTTTTTAAAAATATTTTTTGCAAACTGCGAAAAATCAATTATCTGAAAGGATTTTTCAAATTAAAAACATTTAAATTAAATGAATTAAATGTTATAAATTTTTTTATAGTTTAAAAATTAAAAATAATATTTTTTCCATCGCTAAAATAAAATATTTTTTATTTATTTTCTAAACGTAAAAATAAAATCGAAAAATTTATTTCTCATCTAAAATATTTGTATAACTTAATTTTTAATTTCTTATATTTAAAAAAAAAAAATGAAAAAGGCGAATTAAAAAAAAGTTTTTTTTTTAATATATAATAAGAACGTAACATATAATTTAATTAAAAGTACATAATTAAAAAATAATTATAATAATATAATAAATAGTAGAGCGATATTTTTTTCTTTTAAGTTTTTTTTTTCATTGATTTCAAATTTTTTTTTAATTTTGAAAAACCAGCAAAATAAATTTTTTTGATAATCAATAAAAATAACCGAAATTTAAAAAAAAAACTTCCACACTACATTTTATGAAAATATAATAAAATGTAATAAATACGATAGTACAAAAAATAACGTTGTTCTATAATTTTTTTTTTTTTTTTTTCATAAGAAACCAAATTTGTAACTTTCTTTTTATTTAAATTTCTCTTAAATTATTAAAAATTAAACTTTAAAATTAACGATCAAAATATTTTATTGTTTTCAATTTACTACTTTAATTTTGAAGTCTCGTAAATAAATAAATAAATAAATATCGAATTTGATTTTTCTCAAAAAATAGATTAAAATAAATTAATATTATCTAATTAATTAATTACCTGATTGAATTTTTATTATAAATTAAATACGTAAATTAATTTATTCGAAAACTTAATAATTTAATTTATAAACTTTAAATTTCCTAATAATTATTAATTAAATTATTTAAATATATGTATTCAATTAAGTTTATTAACCAATAATTTTAATATTAGTCGGTAATTTTAAAGTTTAAGAATAACTTTTGGACGTTATGATTTTAAAAATATTTTTTAGTTAAAAAAAAAAACAGTTTCATTCGTCTAATTCTCCTGAGCAATATTGATTGTTTTTTTTTTTCTTTTTTTTTTTAAATATAGAAGAATAAAATTTCTCTAATCGCAAGAGTAAAAAAAAAGAACATTAAATCTAATATATATCTAGATATAAATTTTTTTTTTCGACTTTATGAATTTGTCGTTGCTGTCGTAACAAAAACGAATTTTTCAAAACTCATAAATTATTTACAGAATTGCGCATAAATTGCTCAGTGATGTGCTGAATATTTATTTTTTAAAATAATTATTATTAGTTTTTCGTTTCTCTAAAATAATTTTCTCTAGAAGTCTGTTTTTTTGGGGGGGATTGCAATTTTTTTTTTTTTTCTTTGTTTTCAACAGATATTAGTTTCTATTAATGATGATGTTAATTAATTTACTTATGATTATTTATATATAATTATAATAATAATCGATATTCTCACCTTTTATTATTAAATATAATTCCTTACTTTTTTAATTTTATTCATTCATTTTTTTGTTTTTCTTTTTTCATTACTCATTTCTATTACGTAATGGAGACGCTGTAGGCGTTGTGTTTGCACTTTTTGATAGTGTAATGGAATTTTTTTGAATTTTTTGCGTAGTTTTTCCTAAACATGAAGTTGCTGCTGTTGTTGTTGTTGTTGTGTTGATATTCTCCTTTCCTTTGGGTAATTTTTTCTTTTCCTCAAATTTCGTTGATTTATCAGCAATGTTGATGGATGAATTTTTCGTCAGCTGCTCAATTAGTTTCGTCTTGTTTTCAACCTCCTAAAAATTCAAGAATTAGGAAATAATAAAAAAAAGGCCCAATCTTCTTTTTCTTTTTTTTTCTCGGCGAGATAAGAGATTTTATTTCAGATAATAAAAAATCCTCTATTTCCAAGAATACAAAATACAAAAATATTTAAGTTTCGAATAAAAAAATAAATACGTGTAACTTACATAATTTTTGTTTTTGCAATATATATATTAAATTTCCAGGATCGCAGACCCATTTTTAATTTCGAACAATTCGTAAAATATTTTTAATTCCCGTTTATTGGATTTAAAAATGAAAACAATTTTTAAAGTTTAAAATAGTTTTCAAAACAAATTTTTTAAAATTTGAAACAGTAAGTTTAAATTTTTTTCATCCATTTTTGAATGATTTTTTCTTTTTATCAATTTTAAAAAAGTAAAATTTAATTTATAATTAAATTTTCCAGAAAATTTAAGATTTTAATAAAACAATATTTTAATAATCAACTAAAGCTCCGGGCTTCGAAATAATTTAAGCATAAAAATAAAATTGTTTTCTCATTTTTCGTCTCTTCTTTTAGAGGATTTTTGGAATATTCAACCATATCCAATAAATCCCAAGAAGAACGCCAACGGCAAGGAACAAACGAACCTGTTTTAATTTTAGATTATCCTTTTGTTGATTGAGAATTTTATCCTTTAATTTCGAGATATGTTTGATCCTTTGATTATTGTTGTGATGTCCCAAAACTTCAGCGTATTTTTCATTTAATTCTTCGTATTCACTTTTAACACGTTCAAAAGTTTCCGAAAGAATTTTCATTTCGCTGAAAAAAGGAAAAAAAAAAAAAAAACCAAAAATTATTAACAAAACGAAAAAAAATCTAATTTAAAAAAGGAATGAAAATAATTTCCAAAAAATTACCGTTCACTTTTCTCTCGGTGTAATTTTTCTTTTTTCCAATTTTCCATTAATGATGTTTCCAATGTTTTCCAATATTTCTTGTCTTCCGCGAATTTTTCCATGTTTTCCTATCAAAAAAAGAAGAAAAATTAAATTAAATATATATTAATTAAAGTTAATTCAAATTTTTCTTAATTGAACGTTATTGCAATTTAAAATTGTTAATTTTTCTCTTTATCAAGAATTTTACCTTCATTTCGAGATTCGTAGCTTCTAAATTTTCTATTTTCACTTTCAATTCTTTTAATTTTTCCAGATTCTAAAAAAAAAAAAGAAAAATCATTTTTTGTAGTTTTACAAATTTTAAATTAGTACTATTAGTTCAATAATATGTAAAAAAAACTCCATTTTTTGTGAATGGAAATTCTTTTTTTCGGAATTTATGATAAAAAAAAATTTGCAAAAACAATAAATTTATATTTTTTTTTAAAAATACCTCTTCATTTTCAAATTCTCGAGCTTTGCCTTCATTTACCATATTCATTTGATTTTTGAGTTCAACTTCGAGTTTTGAATTTTTCGCCTCTAAATTTGCGACTTCCATCGATTGCTCATCAATTTGTTCTTCAAATTGCAATAACATTACTTGCACTTCAGTCCATTTTGTCGACATTTCGTCTAACAATTTTTTCAACTGTGAAAAGAAAAAAGAAAAAATAATAAATTGAAATTTCTTTTAATTTTCCATTTTTTTGTATTTATTAATATTTATAAATTTTTTTGTATATTTATTATTTTTATTTCTTTTTGTTATTTTTCTTTTCGATTTTTAATTTTCTCTTTATTTACCTCGATATTCAATTTAGTTTTATTCGAGCAATCCTCCTGTAATCGTGACACTTCTTTAGCAGTTGTTTCCATAACATTGTCAATTTTCATTTCCAATGCCAATTTTATTGTTTGAAATTCAACACGACAATTTTCCTCAATCTCATCGATGAGACACTCCTTTGTTTTTAATTGTTCGGAAATTAATTGAATTTGTTCCTCAAGATTTTTTATTTTATTATCCTTTGCCAACAATAAATCGCGTTGCTCACAAATTGTTGTCTCATTAATTTTCAATTCACGCTGAAGTCTTTTTACTTCATTATCACTTTGTGCTAAACGATTTGAAAGAGCGGCAAGTGACGCTTGATTCTCTGACATTACCACCTCGAATCTATATAAAAAAAATAGAAATATAAAAAATAAAAATAGAAAAGTGGGTAAACAAAATTTTACCTTCTTCTTCGCGAAACCATTTCGGCAGCTTCAGTTCTAATGTGATCTTTAAAATTACGAAATTCTTCTTTCTTCTCAGCTAATTCAGCCTCAGCGCGATCCAATTCAGCTTGTAAACTTTGACTGAAGCTCTCCTAAAAGAATTTGTTTTAATTTATTTTAATATTTAAAAATAAATAATTAAATTTGGTTTTACCTGAGTTTCAGCGGCGTTTTTCAATTCATCGAGCGTTGATTTTAATTGTGTAATTTCTAAATTTGCCTCGGATAATTTTTCCTCGAATGATTGTTTTTCAATTGTCAATTTTTCATTAGCCAAACAAACTTCATTATCCGCTATTTTTTTTATATTATTTATCTGTGTTAAAAAATTAACATTTAGTCAAATTAATAGCAAATTTTCAGATCAAAGAATATTTGTTTAAGAATATTATAAAAAAAGAAATCACTTTTCTTTAACTTACTTTTATATCAGATTCTGTAATTACTCTTTTAACGCGTTCTTCACTTTCGTCTCGACATGCCGCCAATGTTTCACGTGTAATTGCTTCGGCATTTTCCACAAGTTTATCGGCGTGCTCCTTTATTCGTTTTCTTTCATCCTCAATTGTTTTCTCCATTTTTTCCTCCAGGTCTTTAAGTTCTTGATCTCTTGCATTCGCCATCTAGAAATAGAAAAAAAAAGGAAAATTTTTTTATTTTTTCCAAAAATATCCTTTTAAAAGTATAATTTTTCAATTTAAAAACAAATTTTAAACATTTTAAAAATCGAGTTTTTAACTGAATTTTTTTTTTTTTTTGTTTCTATTTGTTTTTATTAAAAGTTTTCCCTATTAAAAATAAAAAAATATTTTTCAAAGAATAATAATTATAATTTATAATTAAATAAATATAATTATAATTACGTTTTCAATTTGTTGAAGATATAATAATCGTGCGTCCTCCATCGAGTTCTTCAATTTATTTTCCTCCTCTTCGTGAAATTTCACAAGTTTTTCCAATTTTTTTTTATGCGCATCGTCAATTTGCAATTGATTCTCGTTTAATGTTTCCAATTTGGCGTTCGACATTTGTAATTGAAGGGAGGCCTAAAAATTTCTTTTATTTATTAAAAAAAAAAAAAAAACTCACGATTTTTTCGATTTAGGAAAAAAAGAATTGCAAGAAATGAAATTTTCAAAAAAAAAAAAAAAAATTATTAAAAAATATAAATAAATTTTTGAAATAATTGTAAAAACTTTTTTTTTAAAAAAAAGTAATATAATAACAAACCCACATCTTTATAAAGTCTTTGAATTTTTTCCAATTCTTCATTTAAAAATTGTACAGTTTCATTCGTTTCCTTGTGTTTTAATTCAATTTCCTGTCTCATTAATTTTTCCATTTCACATTTATTTTCCATTATTTCAAAATTTCCCTTTAAATCATTGATTTCGTGATTTTTTGTCATTTTAAAATTTTCAATAATTTCATTAAATCTCACCTCAATTTCCTTATTATCCAAATAAAATTTATTCTCCCCTTTCTCATTGAGATTTAATGATGATTCAATAAAATCAATAATTTCTGTTGTAAATTTATTTTTCGATGATGCAACATTCATTTCTAATGTTTCTGTTAAATTTTCCAAATTTCGCTCCAAATTATTGGCTCTCTGTTGACTTTCCTGAAACTGAAAAAATAAATAAAAATTAAATTAATTGTAAAATTATTTATTTATTTATTTTTTTCTTTTTATTTACTTCTTCGCGAATGATGATTAATTCGTTTTCAATTTCAGTTTTTATATCCATTAAAGTTTCCAATTCACGATCTTTAGTGTCAATAATTTCAAACATTTCCGTTGATAATTCATTTAATCGTTCCTCGGCTTTTTTTAAATTTATCGCCAATTCACCAACACCATGAGCATTTGATAAATTATTTTCCAACATTGCAATTCGATTATTTAATTCAATTTCATTTTGTCGTAATGTTAATATTATATTTTCCAATTCGTGTTCCCGTCTATCGAGTTGAAGAATTTCTTCCTTTTTAAAATTAGCCAATTCCATTAATTGTTTACGTAAAAAATCCAATTCAACTTTATGCTTCTCCTGTTGACTCACTAATACTTCCTGCTGTAATTTCGCCTAAAAAATAAATTTTAGTATTTAAAAAAAAAAAATTAAGTAATAAAATTATTTTTTTAAGGTAAATTTCATTTTTTTTTTTTATTAATTTTATAAATGTAATATTTACCATTGATTCGATATCACGTCGATATTGTTCTTCATCGGCAATTGATTTTTCATTAAGTTCCCTAAATCGTTTTGTAATTTCAATTATTTCTTCTTTTATATCTTCAATATGTTTCTCTTGATCCTGAATTGTTTTATTTTTATTTAAACATTCAACTTTTAAATCGGCTAATTCATTTTTCACATCGTATTGTGCTTTTGATTCTTTTAAACAAATTAATGGCTTTGTTTTTGCCCTTGGACAAGACATTGTTCCATGTTTAACAATTACTTTTTTCCTTGGAACCGGTGGCTGAAAAATTAAATAAAAGATCAATTTTTCAATTTAAATTCAATGTCGAGTAATAAATTTCAAAAAATAATAATATTTAATTTTGTTTTTAATTCAATTATTTTAATATTTAACAATAATTGGTTTATCGAGGTATAAAATTATGAAAAAAATTTTTTCTTTTTTAGAAAATACAAAAGTGGAAATAATTTTTTTTTTTTATACGAACAACGATTAATATTATTTCCGAATTAAATCAATAATAATGGATATTGAAATTACACGAGGGGAGAAAAGTTCAGTGTATACTTGAATGATCGTATCTTTATATTTATGAAGTGTAACCCTCTTACCGTTTTAAATTTAAGACCAGTGGTACTGCCAGCCCCTTTGCTTGAAACTGAAATGCATTCTGCACTACTCGATACACTTTTTGTATCTTGAAATCTCTCCGTTTTTTCAATTGCAAGTCCTTTGACTTTATTTTCAAATTTTGGATCGTAAGCTCCCGGTGGCGGTGCTTCACCTATTTGAAAAAAAGAAAAAAAAAATTAGACAAAAAAGAACCGTAAAATCAAAAATTATAGTAAAAAAAAATTTGAATTTACAATTAAAATTTATATTTTTTTCTATTTATTTCATTTTTTATTTATTTATTTATTATTTATTTCTCTACGATTTACGGACTTCAAATTTTGCAATTATTTTATTTTATTTTATTTTAAATACATATACGGGCTTACAAATAGAAAAAAACGCTATTATAATAATAATAATAATAATAATAATAATAATTATTATTATTATTATTATTATTATTATTATATTATAATATTAATTATAATTATAACAATTTGCAATTATTTTTTCTAATTGTATTATTTTACTATTATTTACAATTTTATTATTATTATTATTATTATTATTATTATTATTATTATTATTATTATTATTATTATTATTATTATTATTATTATTATTATTATTATTAGTATTATTATTTTATTTTTTGAAGAAAAAAAAAATTTCTCCTTTTTTTAGCCAAGGTTTAAAAAAATATAAATTAAATAAATTTGAAATTATATATTAATTAAAATATCAAAATTATCAATAATATATTTTTAAAATCCCATTTAATTTTAATTTATAAAAATAATTTTAATTATTATTTTCTGTAATAATATTACAAAAAAAATAAAAATAATTATTATTCGGTTGAAATATAAAAAAAAGGAAAAGTAAATTTTTTAAAAAAAATATATAACTTTTGCATATATGTAAATAATATAATTTATATATTATAGAGAAAGTCCGAGTTCTGTAAAAAGAAAAAAAAATTAGACAAAAAAGAACTGAATAATAAAAAATTAATAAAAAAAATTTGATTTTACCATTTTAAAATTTATTTAATTTATTTATTTTTCTATTTATTTCATTTTTTATTTATTTATTTATTATTTATTTCTCTACGATTTACGGACTTCAAATTTTGCATTTATTTTTGCAATTACAATAATAATAATAATAATAATAATAATAATAATAATAATAATAATAATAATAATAATAATAATAATAATAATAATAATAATAATAATAATAAAAATTACGAAGCTGAAGTACGCAACGTTTATATAAACGATTTTTAAAGAAATAATTTTTTAAAATGAAAAATTCTATAATTTTTTGCCTAAAAAATATTTTTTGTATAATTTGTTGATTAATAAAAAATACAAGAAATATTTTTTAGGCAAAAAATTATAGAATTTTTCATTTTAAAAAATTATTTCTTTAAAAATCGTTTATATAAACGTTGCGTACTTCAGCTTCGTAATTTTTATTATTATTATATTAAAATATTAATTATACCTAATTATAATAATTTGCAATTATTTTTTCTAATTGTATTATTTTACTATTATTTAAAATTTTATTATTATTATTATTATTATTATTATTATTATTTTATTTTTTGAAGAAAAAAAAAATTTCTCGTTTTTTTAGCCAAGGTTTAAAAAAATATAAATTAAATAAATTTGAAATTATATATTAATTAAAATATCAAAATTATCAATAATATATTTTTAAAATCCCATTCAATTTTAATTTATAAAAATAATTTTAATTATTATATAATTATTATTTTCTGTAATAATATTACAAAAAAAAAATATTATTATTGGATTTAAATATAAAAAAAAGGAAAAGTAAATTTAAAAAAAAAAATATATAACATTGGCATATATGTAAATAATATAATTTATATATTATAGAGAAAGTCCGAGTTATGAAAAAAGAAAAAAAAAATTAAACAAAAAAGAACTGAAAAATAAAAAATTAGTAAAAAAAAATTTGAATTTACCATTTTAAAATTTATTTAATTTATTTTTTTTCTTTTTATTTCATTTTTTATTTATTTATTATTTATTTTATTTATTTCTCTACAATTTACGGACTTCAAATTTGGTATTTACTTTTGCAATTATAATAATAATAATAATAATAATAATTATTATTATATTATAATATTAATTATAATTATAATAATTTTTGCAATTATTTTTCTAATTGTATTATTTTACTATTATTTACAATTTTATTATATTATTATTATTATTATTATTATTATTGTTGTATTTTTTTTATTTTTTCAAGAAAAAAAAAATTTCTCCTTTTTTTAGCTAAGGTTTAAAAAAAATAAATTAAATAAATTTGAAATTATACATTAATTAAGTAATTGGATCCTCGAACCCTGCTATGCAGGGAGAGTAAATAAAATTATTATAAAAATAATTTTAATTATCATTAATTATTATTTTCTGTAATAATATTACAAAAAAAAAAATAATAATTATTATTATTCGGTTGAAATATAAAAAAAGGAAAAGTAAATTAAAAAAATATATATATAACTTTTGCATATATGTAAATAATATAATTTATATATTATAGAGAAAGTCCGAGTTCTGAAGAAAAAAAAAAAAAAAAAAAAAAAATTGTCACCCCGTCCAGACGAATTTGAACCCCCCCCCCCTTTGTTAAGTGGGAATTTTTCTGAAAATGTCCTGCAAAGTCTGCATAAAATAAAGATAAAAAGAAAAAAAAAATAAATAAGTAGAAGAAGAGGAAAGAAAAATGAGCAAGACACATCTGCTTCATAAGGAAACAGCCAAGTTCCGCCCCTGAGAAATATATATATATATATGTACGCATATACATATATACAGAAAAATATCATTTGCGACGAGCATAATCTTTCTCTTTGCAGATATTTTTTTTTTTTGGCTCGTGAGCATTCTAGCATGAATTGCAGTGTCTCTCAAATTTTTTTTTTGAAAAAATTCAAAAATTATATCCCTACGAGAAAAATTTCTTTCTTTTAAATTAAAAATTATTACCAACAAAAAACAAAAGAAAGAATAACAATTACTATTAACTTTAAATAGTTATATTTATTATATTTTAAAATTTCGTGAGAATTTTTAAAATGATGATGAGGAGCTTTTTTTTTTTTGTTGAGAGTCACTGAAGCAGGGCGAACTGCTAAAAAATGGGGGACAGCTGTGATGTAATATTAAGGGGTCGTCCTTATATGTATATATATATATATGTATATGGGGTACATAGAATTACCAGGTGTTCCCGCGCTTTCACCCCACACTCAGTGTCAACTTCAAACAACTCCCCTTCCCCCCCCAGAACCATTATTTTTCACCTACGTGTGGTCCCCCCTTCACCCCTCTAAAAGTGACGAGTAAACATTTAAAAATTAAATGCTTTATATTATATCGGAAAAAAAAGTTGCATTGGAATACAGATTAAAAAAAAGGTGTCAATACAATTGGTGGGAAAAGTTACCCCAATAAAAGAAAATTCATTGTTTGTATATATATATATATTTTCCGTTTGGATTTGTTTTCAATAGCAAAATCAACAGGTAAAACGTATTACAAAGATTTAGATATTTCATTGTTTTTTTTTTTTTATTTTACTTTTTTCTTAATGCATAATTCAATTTTTATTTAGAAAATATATTTTATTTCTAATATTTATATAATTAATAATTTAATAAAATTAGTATTAAAAAAAAAAAAAATAATAATGGAAACAATTATTTCATGCTTGAATAATTTAAGTTAAAATTTAATTTAAATAATTTCTTTTATTCATATAAATATAAAAATAACGAATAAAAAAAAAACGTTAATTATTATGAAAAATTTTGGAAATGAAAAATAAAAATGATAATTTGGAAAAATATCTAATATTAAGGAAAAAATAATTAAAATCGAAAATTATTTTTACATAATAACAAAAAAATATATATATATAGAAAAAAACAGAAATTAACCTAAAAAAACAACAACTAACAAAGCCTAAAAAAACAATAAAAAATATTTTTTAATAATTTTTGACATATTGTTATTTTATTTAATAATAAAAGGGAAAATTTATCTATTTGTATCAATAATCATAAAATTCTTCAACTTTTCTACTTTATCCTTAGGTACTAAAAGATATATGTAAATAAATAAATTCATAAAAAAAAAATGTCAAACTCACTTCCAAGTTCGTTGAATCGTTGAATCCTCGCTTTGGAAAAAGACATTTTTATTGAACTTGCTTATATATTTATTGAAACGTAATAATAAATTTAAAAAAAAAAAAACACTCGCGATAAATAGGAACAATAACGCGTGACACTTTGTAAAAAAAAAATATATATATAACCACTATTATTAATTAAACAACACTAATCACATATATAAAACGCATAAAACACTCGCGAACCCGAAAACACAAACCCCCTTAAAAACCCTAAACCATCTTGACCCCTTGAATTCAAGTTTCTATATGAGGAGGGAAAAATAATTCTGCACCGGTTGTCCCTCGGCTTTTTAACGTTTTTTCAAGGCGGGATTTTCTCCTCTCTTTCCATTCCAGGGTTGAGAAACATTTGACAAAAATTTTACAACTCTTTTACAATTCTAACCTTCACTATGAGATTCTTTTTATCTTTATCAATTATATTCAGAAAAATTAATTAGAAAAACATTATTTAGAATATTAATAGTCTAGATTATTAATTTATCAAATTTTTTATTAATAAAATACAGTTGCGCTGATTTTGTTCATGTCATTCTCAACCGTGGCGTTTTAAAGTGACCGTTTTTTTGACAAACTATCAACAGCCAATCAGAAAGCAACATGAAGAACATAAATCTACGAATCGGAAGGCAGAATTCAAAAACTCACAGTAGTGTAACTTTTATCGATTTTAAAATAATAATTAATAATTTGTTAGCAAATGTTATTAAAAATAATTCCAATTTTTTCCAATTAGAGAAATTAAATAACTGTTAAATATTTTTGTAAACAACCCCCTGGGTATTAATTAGAAAATTTAATATTTAACATTGAGAATTTAATAACAATGCGTCCATCCCTGCTTTTTTATACTTCATATAATCAAAATAAAATTTAAAATTTTCACTTTTTTTCATTAATTAAATTGTTTCACAATAAAATTTAATGAAACTTAATATTTATCGTCAATTTTTACTAATTACATTAAAATATTCTTTTTACTTAATAAATTAAATAGAAAATTAAAAACACTCATTTGATTGCCACGTCAAAACCCCACCGGACAGAAGAAATTCGTCTGCTCGTTGTCTTATTGGTGGTGTGTGTCGTCGTGTCCCGGTTTTCTTTACTTGTGTACATCGTTTTTGTTCGTGTGCGATTTTGACACAAGCTTGTCAAAATCGCTAAATAAGAAAAATAAAAATGGAGTTCAAATTTTTATTCGCTCTACTAGGACTCATTTTATATTATACAAATAATGTCACCTGTCAATATAGGACAAAAAGTGTAAGTATTTTTTTTTCCATTACTATTGTATTTGTTGTGTGTACAAAAAAATGAAGATCGAATCTTCATTTGACACGTCATTTGCGTTCTCGTGTAAATGTAAATATTTTTCTAATTTTTAGATTTTTATATTATTTTTTAATTATATAAACAAAAATTTTTGAATTTTTATATCGAATAGCATTTTATTTGCTTTTTTTTCAGATTATTTCAAAGATTTCTTTATTTATGTAACATAACCTCAAAAGTGTCGAATAATAAAAATTTTTGGTTTTTATTTGTAATTTTTTTTTTTAATAATGGAATTTTAAATTGTTATTTCAATTGTGGATGGTAATTTTTAGGGTTTTTATTTTTTTTTCTCTTAGAAATATGGAAATGAAAAATTTGTTTTTAGGTTATGAAAGCTTTTTGCATTTTTTACGTAATTTTTTTTTGGGGGGGGGGGAGAAATATTGAAAAAAAATAACAAAAATTGGATTACTAATAAATGAAATAAAAATCTACAGAGTCAGAGTGCCTCATTGGCTGAACGTGTACAACAATTGACTGATTTGGCTATGAAACGATCTGTTATTAAATTTAATGGAGCAAGGTTTAAACAATTTTTAAAAACAACCCCAAGGAATTATTCTGTTGTTGTTATGTTTACTGCAATGGCACCGCAAAGGCAGTGCCAACTTTGTAGGTAAGAAATTTTTATATTTTCTATTTTATTTATTTAAATCTATTGCTATTATTATTATTATTATTTTTATTAAGAATTTATTAAATAATTTTTTAAAAATTAAATATAAAAGTTTTTTATGTTATTTGGTTTTTTTTTTTAAATTATTATTAAATATTTTTAAATAAATATTTTTTTATTTTTATTTATTTATTATTATTATTATTATTTATTTATTTATTTAATTTTTTATTTATTTATTTTATTTTTTATTTTAAATAAATATTTTTTAAATCGATAAATTATTCAATAAATAAATAATTTTAATTAATTTTTTCAGTATGGCGAATGATGAATTTACGATAGTAGCAAATTCATTTAGATATTCTCAATCGTTTTCGAATAAATTATTCTTCGCATCTGTGGATTTCGATGAAGGATCTGATGTTTTTCAATTAGTAAATAATTTTTTTAAATAAATATTTTTTACATTTTTTTTCCCTCTCAGTATGAGAATATATTAGATTTCAGATTAATAGAAAGAAGTAATAAATTTAAAAATTAATTTAAATTTTTTATTTAAAAATTATTAGAAATTTTATTTAAAAAAAAAAGTATTATTAAAAATTTTATTTAAATAATAAAAATTATAAATTAAAAAAATAAAATATAAAATTTTAAAAGTAATGTAAACTTAAAATTTTGTAATTTAAATTTTTTGTCTAAATTTGTTTTGTTTTCAATATAAAACAAAAAATTGAATGAAAAATGAATTTCTGTTTTTTTAGATGAGACTCAATACTGCGCCGGTTTATATGCATTTTCCAGCTAAAGGAAAATCAAAACCAGGTGACACAATGGACATTCAAAGAGTTGGTTTTGGTGCCGAAGCAATTGCAAAATGGATTTCCGAACGAACTGATATTCAAGTATATTTTTCTGTTTAATTTTTCTTTTTTTTTTTTTATTAATTATTAGAAAATATTTTTTAAAAAAAATCCATTTTTCAATTTTAGATACGAGTTTTCCGTCCACCAAATTATTCGGGAACACTTGTCGTTACAATATTGTCAATTTTCATTGGTGGTTTCTTGTACTTAAGGAGAAATAATTTGGACTTTATTTATAATAAAACACTCTGGGGACTTTGCGCAATGGTAAATTTACAATTTTTTTTCTTCATTTTATTAAATTAATTTCCGTAAAAAATGAAATATTATTTTTTCCTTTTTTTTCTATTCAATTTACTAATTAAAATAATAACTAAAACTACAATTATTTGAATTACTATTAATAAATTAAATTTAAAAAAAAATGATAGAAATTAATTCTATTTACAATTATTAGAATTACTATTAAAAAAAAAATTCTAGAAATTAATTAATTCTATTTATCTCTTTTTTACTTTGTTTTTTCTTGTAAATTTTCAGTTCTTCACATTAACAATGATCTCGGGACAAATGTGGAATCATATTCGAAGTCCACCATTTGTTCATAGATCGCCAAATGGAAATGTTGTTTACATTCATGGATCATCGCAAGGACAATTTATTTTAGAAACTTACATAGTT
Source organism: Leptopilina boulardi (assembly GCF_019393585.1). Lineage (NCBI taxonomy): Eukaryota > Metazoa > Arthropoda > Insecta > Hymenoptera > Figitidae > Leptopilina > Leptopilina boulardi. The sequence goes on along the minus strand of NW_026137825.1, from coordinate 2,276,101 downwards.
TTAATGCTGTGTATCCTTTTTCATAATATTCATTCATTTATATTAATATTTTAATTTAAATTTTCAATTTTTAAATTATTTTGCAAAAAAAAAATTTTTTTTAATTTTCCACAAAAAAAAAAATATGCGAAAATATAAAAATTTTCTTCAAAAATTTGATTTCAGAAAAGCAATTTTTTATTTGTTAAAATTCTAAAAATTGGTATTAAATTTATTTACTTTTTCTTTTTTTTTTTTTGAGTTTTAGGAAATAATTTAATTTGAATAGAAAAATTGTTTTGTTTTTTAAATAGGAAAAAAAAAAATTGGAATTATTTTCCTTAAATTTTGTTTCAAATTTAGACGCTGCTGTTGTTTTTGGAATGATTCTCATGACAGAGGCAGCGGCACGAAAAGGCGATGTGAAAAAACGAAGAATTTTTGCTGTGATAGGCGTGGGATTAGTCACTGTATTCTTTAGTTTTCTTTTGTCCATTTTCAGAAATAAAACTCAGGGATATCCATACAGGTAATTTTTTTCTTTAAAAAAAAAAAATATATAATTTTTTATATGAAAATTAGTCAAATGTTAAATTTTTTTTCTCATTCTATAAAAAATTGAAATATAAATTAAATAAATTCAAAAAAAAAAAAAAAAAAAAAAAAAAAACAATAGATAATAATAATTTCCAGATTTTAATAAAAAAATAATTTTTTCAAAGAAAAAAAAATTATCAAAGAATAAGTTTAAAAAAAAAAATTTACAAATTTTAAATAGTTTTGTTTTTGAAACATTTGACTAAATTTACAGATTATTGAAATGAATAATTTTTTTTTACTAATAACTAATTCTTCTTTTTTTTCAGCCTTCTATTTAGATAACTGTCCCATTTAAATATAAAATCAGAAAAATCATGAATGATTAAAAGAAAAAAAAAGGAAAACATTTTTTTTTTTTTTGTTGACCAAAATCATAATTTTCATTCCAGGCGCCTAGAATATTAAAATATTGTTTTTTTTTTCACATTATTTTTTTTTTCTATACAGAAAGTTTAATATAATTGTAAATGTGTTGAGCGTGTACAATTTTAGAAGTTTTACTTCCACTCCCCCCAATATTGTGTGTATGAAATGCGTATTAAGTGTTATACTTGTTATAAATAACTAATAATATTATTAAAAAAAGAAAATGAAAATAATAGTGTAATATAATCCTTTCTTTATAAAAATTTTCATAAATTGACTTCAGTTTATTTTTTCAAGAATTAAATAAATAAAAATTCAAATGGAAAAACAAAAAAAAAAAAAAATTAAAAGAAAAATTTGCGACTAGTGTCGAAATGGTGCAATTTTCAGTTTTTTTTTGTTATTTAAGAGAGAGAAAAAATTTTCTTTTTATCTAGACATTAATATTGTATAAAAATAAAATATGCAGTATTTATAATAAATAAGGAATGATAATTTTACGTGATGGAGGATAATCTTTGAATGTGTTCCTGTGCCATTGATGCGACAGAAGACCAGTTACAAACTAAAAAAAAAAGGAAATAATTTAGTATTGCATTAATTTTCTTTTTGAATTAATAAAATTAAAAAAAAATTAATAAATCTTGAAATTCATATAATATATAAATTTACATTCTATACTTAATTTTTTTTTTCCTTTTTTCTCACCTGATTAACAACGACCCATAAACAAACGAAAAAATACGTTTCACCTTGACTGATAATAATTTTTAAAGCCATGTACATTCCAATTTCGGTGAATTGCAATGGTGCGGAAATATAATTAAAAAGTCCGCCTCGCGGTATTTTATGCTCCTTTGTCACGATAATGCCATTTTTGTCTTTTCGTAAATTTGCAAGAATAATATTTGTTTGCAATTGTTGATAACTCATCCAAAGAAAAATTATAGCTCCAATTAAATCTTTGATTTTCAATGAATCAATCTTTGAATTTCTCATGGTATCTATAATTTTCGTAAAAAGAAAAACACTAAAAAACAATATTATATATATAAAAATACTAAAAAAAAAATTCATTAAACTTCATAAAATAAAAATAATTTTCTCTCAATTTTATTTGAAAACAATATTAGTAATAAAGTAATTTTAATATCAATTTAAATGAATGCTGAAATATTTTTTATTTTTCAAATTAAATGAAAAAAAAAAAATTCACTTACCTTTGTTAAAACCTTCGGATTCGCCTAAAATTGCAGCAATTAAACCAATATAGTAAACATATCCAACAATATAGTGAGAAATATTAATTTTTCCATCGCTAAAAATATTTACACTTTGAGTTTCGTAAATTCGTTTTGTTGTTTGAATAGTGACAAGAAATATGGCAAGTGTTGTACGTGACAAAGAAACTGTAAATAAAATTCAAAAATTAACTTTAAAAAAAAAAAATTAATTTAGGTAATTAAAAATTCAATTAAAAACATTTTTTAATGAAAAAACTAATAAATAATAAAAATACTTTTTCTCATTTATAATTAGAATGTAAAAATGATTATCTAAATTTCTTTTTTTTTTTATAAATTCTAAAACAAATATTTGCGAATTATTTAATAATTTTTAAACAAAAATTTTACCCAATGGCTTTCTTTCGCTTCCCATTAATAAATCCAAAATTGTACAAATAAATTCAGGTACATTTTCATTGTTGACATATTTTCTAATTGTTATAAATAAACAAAATGTTGCAATTGGCGAAGCAACAATGTAAAAATGTCGAAACCATCTGAAAATTGAATTTTATTTTCTATTTGTATTTTAGGTTCTTTTTTTTACAATTAAATAAAAAAAAATTTCAAACTGTAACCAAAATAATGGATTAATAATAAAAGAAGTGAATTTTTTTTTAAATAATAATACAAAAAAAATTATAAAAATATTAATATTATATAAAAAAATAAATTTATTTTAGTTAAAGAATATTTAAAAATATTTTTCTTTCGAGAATATTTAAAAATGCAAATATTATTTTATAAAATAAAAGAATTAGAGAATGAAAAATGTTTATAATTTCAAAGGAATATTTACTAAAATAAAAAATATGGAGGTGTTGAACTTTATTCTTCATATTAAAAGAGTTCAATTGTAACAATATAATATTATGCAAATTAATTTTTTTTGTCAATTTCAAAATTATAAATAAAAATATTTTAAAAATCTAAAACTATTTTTTTTAAACAGAAAATTTTTCTTTTCAATATTTTCTTTAAAATGTGAAAATAATTGATTTATATTTTATAATTTTAATTAATAAATAATTAATTAATAATTATTTTTTATAAATTAATTTTTATAATTAAAAAAAAAATTTTAAATATAAAATATTATATTATTTATTGTATTAAATTAGATTATAAATATTAATGAATGAATTTATTAAAATTTTAATTATTTAAAATTAAAAGAAATTGATGAAAGAAAAAGAAACTCACTTTTTTGGAAATTCGACAATTTGAAGAAATTGATTTTGCTTTTTTTCGGCGTATTTACCATAATTAAAGGCCTGCCTCATAATATCGGGTAAATAATTTTTAAAAAAATACATAAGTATCCCATTAATTGCAAGGTAAAGGGAGAAAAAGGAAAAAATAATTGCAATCAAGTTCATGGTTAATGCTCGCGAACATTCAACTTAATATATCTAGATGAATTTACTATTATAAAGATAGAATATTCTTTAGTAAAGTGCAATGCCTACTTTAGAAAGTAAAGTGTACTAAAACTTCACTGAGAGCTGTGTGTACTCTTGTGTCCTACTCTCAGTACGCATCCTATATATACAATCTGACAAATCAAATAAAGCGACAGTGATATTTTTTTGCTATTTCACAAAAGTAATAGTTTCCTCATAATTTTTATTTTAAATATTAATATATAGAACCAGAAACGGCAAATATTTTATAAAACCAAATTTTTTTTTTAACTTGACTCAATTTTTAATACTTCAATTTTTATTTAATTTAATTTCTATATTTTTAAACAAAGAGAATTTCTTATTTAGCTCGATTTAGAATTTAGAATTTCTTTTTTAGTAAAAATTGTATTTTTACTAAAATTTACGGATATTTAATTACATTTTTATTTTATTATTTATATATTTTATTAACAAAAATTTTATTGTTACTCGTAATAAATATATAAATAATTATTAAATTTCAAAAAAAAAATTTCGATGGAAAATTTTAGAAATAATTAAATTTTAGATGCTTTTAAATTCAAATTATTGAAAATAATTGAATTTTAATTGATTTCGAATTAAAATTTTGGGAAATAATTGAATTGTAATTGGAATTTTTTTAAATAATTGAATTTTATTTGATTTTAAATTGAAAATTTAGAAAATAATTACATTTTTAAAAGATTTTGAATTCAAAATTTGGAAAATAATTAAATTTTAAAAGATTTTAAATTGAAAATTTGGAAAATAATTGAATTTCAATTGAAATTTTGTATAATAATTGAATTTTTATTAATTTTGATTAAAAATTTTGGGAAATAATTGAATTTTAATTGATTTTCAATTGAAATTTTTGAAAATAATTTAATTTTATTTGATTTGAAATTGAAAATTTGAAAAATAATCGAATTTTAAAAGATTTTAAATTAAAAATTTTGAAAATAATTAAATTTTATGTTTAATTTTGTATTGAAATTTTTAAAAATAATTGAATTTTAATTGATTTTGAATTACAAATTTTTGAAAATAATTTTATTTTATTTGATTTGAAATAGAAAATTTGGAAAATAATTAAATTTTAAAAGATTTAGAATTGAAAATTTTGAAAATAATTGAATTTTGATTTTGAATTGAAATTTTGGATAATAATTTAATTTTAATTGATTTTTGATTGAAAATTTTGATAATAATTAATTTTGTATAATAATTGAATTTTAATTGATTTTGAATTAAAATTTTTGGTAATAATTGAATTTGAGTTGATTTTAAATTGAAATTTTGGATAATAATTCAATTTTATTGTGATATTTTTTTTTAAATTATAAACAATTGTTAAATTTCATAAAAATTTTAATTGAAAAAATAATTTTGATATAATTGAATTTTTGATGTGTTTAATTAAAATTATTAAAAGTAATTAATTTAGTGAAGAATCATTTTAGTTCAAAATTTGTTAAATAATTGAATTGAAGAAGATCTACAATTTATACTAAAAAATGTATTTTATTTACATTTTTTTGCAAATGTAAAAAAAATGTCGCATTTTATTAAAATAATTCGATAAAAGTCGTATTTTTGAAAAAAGTCGTATAATCCGAGGCCTGTAAACATATAATTTTCATTATTATCATTTAATATGTAATAATATTCTAATAAATTAAATTATTATTGATAATATTTATCTTTAATTTCTTTATAAAAAACAATTAAGTACTCAATTTGGCGCGCTTGCGCGCGTTTAATTTTGCTAGTTTCAAAATAAAATTTTTGAATTAAATTAAAATTTGAAAATTTGTACTTTATAGAAACAATTACAAATTGAAATTAATTGAATTCCAAATTCAATTTTTGTCAATTCAAAATTTGATTGAGAGAAAAATTCACTTTTTCAAATAATAAATTTATTTTTTTCAAATATAAAATTCACAATTATTTAAAATAAATAAGGAATTAAAATTTTACGAGATGGTGGATAATTTTTAAAAGTTGTTTTATGCCATTGATGCGACAAAAGACCGGATATAAACTGAAAAAGAAATATTAATAATTAAAATTAATAATTTTTTTTCTTCTATTAATTTTTAAAAAATATTTTTCAATCACTATATTTTTTAATTCGATTATATTAATTAACTTATTTATAATTTTTTTCAATAAAAAGGGGTTATTTAATTTCTTTTTTTTTTTTTAATAAAAAGAGAGAAATTCTCTATAATTAAAAATTTGCTATAACTTTTTTTAATAAATTAAAATTAATTATCATTTTGTATTAAATTTTTTGGGATTTGAATATTAATAATAATTAAATATTTTACCTGATTAATGACGACCCACATACAAAAAATATAATACGTTTTACTTTCATTTATTATTATTTGTATGGCCGTGTACATTCCAATTTCGGTGAATTGTAATGGAGAGGAAATATAATTAAAAAGTCCTCCTCGTGGTATTTTATGTTCCTTTGTCACGACAATTCCTTTTTTGTCTTTTCGTAAATTTGCAAGTATAATATTTGTTTGTAATTGTTGATAACTCATCCAGAGAAAAATTATTGCCGCTATCAAATGTTTTGCTTTCAATGTATTATGAGAATTTTGCTCAAATCCTGTTTTTTTCCAAAAAAAAATTTATTTATTTTTTTTTTTTCTTCTTTATTAAAATTTTCACAATATTTTTTCTAATTGTTACAATGAAATGTCTTTTGAAAATGAAAATTTTTTGAATTGAAAAAAAAAAAATAAATAAAATTGAAAAATTAATAATAAAAATTAAAAAAAAATAAATTAATTAAAAAATAATTATTATATAATAATACCTCTAACTAATCCTTCCGATTCTCCCAAAATAGCAACAATGAAACTAAAGTAATGAAAAAATGCGACAATATAGTGAAAAATATTTATTTTCAAATCGCTAAAAACATTCACAAATTGAGTTTCGTAAATTCTCCTTATAAGATGAGTGGATATCAAAAATAATGCAAGAATTGTTTGCGGCAAAGATACTAAAAAAAAATATATATTATTTTTACAGTTTTGCCAATTTTTTATATTATAAATTAAATTTTTTGAAAATCATTTCTAAATTCATGTATAAGATTGAAATAAATTAATTTTTACATTTTTAAAAATAAAAATTATAATTTAATAATATAAAAAGAAAAAAATTCTTTACCCAATGGTTTTCTATTGTGTCCCATTAATAAATCTAAAATAAAATAAATATTTTCCGGAATATTTTCATTGTAAAAATATTTGTTAACTGTCAAAAATAAAGAATATATGGCAAGTGGAGCTGTGACGATATAAAAATGTCCAAACCACCTGGTAAAAAAAAATTATTTTATTTTATTTTATTTTCATTTCAAATTTATTTCATAATTGAATTTTATTTGTTAAAAATTAAAAATTTAATTTTTATTGAAATTAATTTTATAATTGGTAAAAAAAATTATTTTATTTTATTTTATTTTCATTTCAAATTTATTTCATAATTGAATTTTATTTGTTAAAAATTAAAAATTTAATTTTTATTGAAATTAATTTTATAATTACATTTTTTGATTCTCTTCTAATTTGAAAATATAATATTCAAAATTAATAAATAATAAATATTAAATATTAAAGATACTCACTTTTTTGGCAGCTCAAGCTTGGAAATAAATTGACTTCGCATATTCAAATTATATTTTCCATAGTTAAAAAATTGTTTAATAACATCCGGCAAATAATTGTTAAAATAATAAATAATTATTCCATTAATTCCAATGTAAAGGGATAAAATACAAAAAGCAATTTTTACCAAATTCATGATTAATTTTAATTTAATTTCTTTTTTTTTTGCGACCGATTTTTTTTTATCACTCCTTTACTAGGTGTGTGCAACTGTCGCGTCTATATTACAAGCATTTAATTAAAATAAATTAAAAAAAAAAAAAGTTTTTTTTTTCAAATCATTTCGATATAGAATTTTACTTGGGGAATTTATTAACAAAAATCGATAAAACTATAAACTATTTTTAAATATTTAAATAAAAATATTATGTATCAAAAATAATCGAGTTTCTTTTAATACAATTTATTATAACTATTTTAATTATTTAATTAATATATATACACACAATTTTTTATTTTACTGTTAAAAAAAAAAAATGTTTTTTTTTAATTTAAATCAAAAAAAAGTTTTTACATTTCTTTTGGTTTCTTTATGTTAAAAATTTTATAATTATTTAAAAAAAAATATAATTAATTATCTTGTAATATTTTCACTGAATTCATAATAAAAATGGTATAATTATTTTTCTCGATTGGGGATAATTTTTGAAATTTTTATTACTCCATTCGTGAGACAGGAGAGCGCACAAAAACTGTAAACAAAATTATTATTATTATTATTTAATTATGATAAATTAAATTTTAAAAAAATTTAATTATTATTAAAATTATTTTATTTACTATTTTACTTTATATTTAATTATTTAATTTAATTGAAATTAAAGTTTGTATAAATTGAATTGAAATTAATTTTTTAGAGCAAAAAAAAAAAGATTTTTCTCACCTGATTTGTAACGACCCATAAATAAATAAACAAATATGAGGAGCTATCGGATAAAATAATTTGCAGCGCTCCATAAACACCAATTTCGCTAAATTGTAAAGGCGACGTAATATAGTTAAAAAGTCTTCCATGAGGAATTTTATATTCTTTCGTCATGACAATGCCTTTTTTATTTCTTCGTAAATTCGAAAGAATTATATTCGATTTCAATTGTTCATATGTCATGGCAAGAAAAATTAATCCACCAAAATAATCTTTTATTTGCAATGAATTTTTGAAATTCACCATCGAACCTGTAATAATTGTCGTGAATTAAAAAAAATATATATATTTTTTTATTTAAATAATTAAAAAAAAAGGAGGAATAAATTATTAAATTATAAAATTTATCATTTACAATTTTAATTTGTCATTTTTTTCTAATCGGATAATTTAATAATTAATTTATTAATTAAATTTTCCTTTTTTTTTAGACTTTTAATAATTTTTTTGATACCTTTAACAAATCCTTCTGATTCGCCGATAATTATAATAATCAGACTGAAATAATGCAAAAAACCGATAAGATAATGTGCAATATTCATTTTTGCATCGCTGAATACATTTACATTTTGAGTTTCGTACAATCTTTTTGTAAAATGAATTGTTAGAAGAATAAGTGCAAGAAGAGTATTTGCAGGTGATACTGAAACGAAAAAAAAAATAATTGTTTCTTCACTATTTGAATAAAAAAAAAAATTTTAATTATAAAATTTTAATTATTTTGTACTATTTTTATTTTTAATTTTAAATGTTTAATTTAACGAACAATTTTTTATATAAATAAAAATACAAAAATTACCTGTTGTTTCTCTATCTTTTCCCAAAGAGAGATCTAAAATGAAAAAAATATAATTCGAAATTTCATGATGAAAAAAATATTTCTTTACAACTATAAATATTGCAAACGTCGAAAGTGGAACTGCAAAAATGTAGAAATGTTTAAACCATCTGAAAAAAAGAATTTTATTTTATTCTTATATTGAACTATTCATTATTTTGTACAAAAAAAAAAAAAAAAAAAATGTAAAACACTAACCGTTTTGGAACTTCAAGTCGACTAATCAATGAATTCGGCACATTCTCAGCAAATTTTCCAAAACAAAATGCTTGTCTCAAAAATTGTGTTAAATCATTTTTCAAAATTGAAATAAGTCCTATAATAATACCAAGATGAATGATAATGCAACTGAAGAGAATTTGAATAAAATTCATTTCGAAATTTTTTTGTTAATAATTTTGCGTTCATCAAAAAACAAAAATTTTCCTATTTTCATTCCTGTGTATAACGAACTGAAATCAAAATTACAAATTAATAAAATAAAAAAATTTTTAACCATAGAAAGGAAAAAGAACTTCCGAAGTGGAAAATTTCATTTTTTTTTTTTTTTTTGCCGACGATAAAAAAAAATCCATTGAAACAGAAAAATTACAATTTATTAAAACATAATCTCAAGGGACTAAAAAAAAGTCGCCTTTCTTTCTCCTCCCCCCCCCCCGTGAAAATTTCCTGAGAATATTTACAGATAAAAAAAAAAAAATATCACATTGTTATAAAAAAATTAAACTTCAGTATGAATTTGAAATGTTTCCTCAGTGAGCAATGAATCACCACATATTTCTTTATCTAAACGATTCACAGTTTTCACATCAATTCGTATAATAACAGTGTCATTTTTCACAAAACTCTCTAAATATTTAATTAATATAAATTCAGTAAAACCATAACTACGTCGATTAATATTATAAATTGGTTTTTTAAATGCCTCAAGATTTGATTGTGTTTTAGCTGTTTCTAAAATATTTTTACGCGTATCATCAGGATTTACAAGTAAAAATGATATCCATCCTTCAAATGGCCAATCAAGTGTATCATCATTTTCCGATTTAACAAGATGCAATACCAATGATAAAAAATCAGAATTATTATGCGATACATTAATTCTTGCACAAACTTTATAGCCCATTGTACTTGTATAAAATGATGGACTAAAAAACATATTCATTCGATTTTCCATCATATTATTTAATTTCTCATGAAATAATTCCAATTTCCAAATATATGAACCATTACAAGTGCGTTCAATAATTGATGATTGTAAATTTTCCAATGCAAATGTTAATTCACGATTTTTTTGTTCCAACATTACAACTTTCTCGCATAATTCACTGGAAAGAAAATTAATTTCAAAAAAAAATTGGATTTTGTAAAATTATGAAAATTCAACTTACTGAATAATAGGTTGAGATTCAGTTTCTTCTTTTGACGGTGGATCCCAATATTTTGCTTCGGCTGCTTTTGCATCGATATTTGATTTTAATGTTAAATGAGATAAAGAAGTTGCAATCATCTGAAATAAAAAAAAAAAAAAAAAATTGAAGAAAAATACTATTTTAATTTAAAACTAGCAAAATTAAACGCGCGCCAAATTGAGTACTTAATTGTTTTTTATAAAGAAATTAAAGATTAAGATTATCAATAATAATTTAATTTATTAGAATATTATTACATATTAAATGATAATAATGAAAATTATATGTTTACAGGCCTCGGATTATACGAATTTTTTCCGACTTTTTTCAAAAATACGACTTTTATCGACTTATTTTAATAAAATGCGACATTTTTTTTTACATTTGAAAAAAAATGTAAATAAAATATATTTTTCTAGTATAAAATGTAGATCTTCTTCAGATCTTCTTCAATTCAATTATTTAACAAATTTTGAACTAAAATGATTCTTCACTAAATTAATTATTTTTAATAATTTTAATAAAATACATCACAAATTCAATTATATCAAAATTATTTTTCAATTAAAATTTTTATGAAATTTAACAATTGTTTATAATTAAAAAAAATATATATCTCAATAAAATTGAATTATTTTTTGAAAAATTTCAATTCAAAATAAACTAAAATTCAATTATTACCTGAAATTTTAATTCAAAAACCAATTAAAAATCCAATAATTATCAAAAATTTTCAATTTAAAATTTAATTATTTACCAAGTTTTCGATTTAAAATGAAATAAAATTCAATTATTTTCTAAAATTTCTATTCAAAATTAATTATCCAAATTTTCAATCAAAAATGAAATTAAATTAAATTATTATCCAAAATTTCAATTCAAAATCAACTAAAATTCAATTATTACCAAAAATTTTAATTCAAAATCAATTAAAATTCAATTATTATACAAAATTAATTATTATCATAATTTTCAATCAAAAATCAACTAAAATTAAATTATTATCCAAAATTTCAATTCAAAATCAAAGAAAATTCAATTATTTTCAAAATTTTCAATTCTAAATGTTTTAAAATTTAATTATTTTCCAAATTTTCTATTTCAATTCAAATAAAATTATTTTCAAAAATTTTTAATTCAAAATCAATTAAAATTCAATTATTTTTAAAAATTTCAATACAAAATTAAACATAAAATTTAATTATTTTCAAAATTTTTCATTCAAAATCTTTTAACATTCAATTATTATGCAAAATTTTAATTGAAATTCAATTATTTTCCAAATTTTCAATTTAAAATCAAATAGAATTCAATTATTTTTAAAAATTTCAATTTAAAATCAATTAAAATTCAATTATTTTCCAAAATTAATTATTATTAAAATTTTCAATAAAAAATCAACTAAAATTAAATTATTATCCAAAATTTCAATTCTAAATCAAAGAAAATTCAATTATTTTCCAAATTTTCAATTCTAAATCTTTTAAAATTTAATTATTTTCCAAATTTTCTATTTCAAATCAAATAAAATTAAATTATTTTCAAAAATTTTAATTTAAAATCAATTAAAATTCAATTATTTCCCAAAATTTTAATTCAATATTAATTAAAATTCAATTATTATGCAAAATTTTAATTCAATATTAATTAAAATTCAATTATTATGCAAAATTTTAATTGAGATTTAATTATTTTCCAAATTTTCAATTTAAAATCAAATAGAATTCAATTATTTTTAAAAATTTCAATTTAAAATCAATTAAAATTTAATTATTTTCCTAATTTTCAATTCAAAATCGATTAAAAATTCAATAATTATCAAAATTTTTCAATTTAAAATTTAATTATTTACCAAGTTTTCAATTTAAAATGAAATAAAATTCAATTATTTTCTAAAATTTCTATTCAAAATTAATTATTTAAATTTTCAATCAAAAATGAACCTTAATTAATTTATTATCCAAAATTTCAAGTAAAATTCAATTATTTCCCAAAATTTTCAATTCAAAATGAACTGAAATTCAATTATCAAATAAAATTTCATTATTCTCAAAAATTTGAATTCAAAATTAATTGAATTTTCAATAATTTGAATTTAAAAGCATCTAAAATTTAATTATTTCTAAAATTTTTTTTTTGAAATTTAATAATTTTAATTATAACTTTAAGGAAATTCAATTATTTTTAACTATTTTAATATTATTCTTTGAAAATTCAACTATCTTAAACCATTTTTCAATTAAAAATGATTTTCAAATTATTGTATTTTGTCCTCATTTTCTAAAAAATTTTTAGTGAAATCATCTAAAATTTTAATTACAAAACACTTAAAGTGTCAATTAATTTCAAAAATCTCAATTTTAAATCTTTGAAAATTCAATTAAATTAAAAAAATGTTTTTCAAAAATTGTTTGATAAATTATTTTTAGTTCTGGTAAAATTTAATAATTGTTTGAAAATTAACAATATCTTTTGAAATTTAATTATTTCTAAAAATTTCAACTTTAACCCTTCGAAATGGATTATTATTAAAAAAAAATTTTTTATTTAAAAATCTGTAAAATATTTTTGTTAAAATAAAAAACAAATCCACTTTTTTTGGAATATAAATCGACTAAAACGACTTTTTTGTGTCTTTAAGTTGATTCGAGTCCTGTTTTTTTTATAATTAATATTTAATAGGTATCCGTTGGCCCCTGGAACCTTAAAAATTAATTTTTAAAAATAAATTTTTTTCAAATTACTATCTTGTACGAAATTTCCTGGCGCCTCTTTTTTCTCATCATAAATTTTTTGTATTTGTATACAATTTTTGAATCAATATAAAAGTTTTAAAAAAATTTCGTTGGTAAACGTTGTGTATACTTTAGCTTCGTGAATTGAATTTTCGAATTTGGAATTTTAATGAAACTTATTCCGAAATTTGGAAACACAATTATACAACTTTGGCAAAAATGAGAAAAAGAATTGTCAAAATTTTGACACGTCATAAGATTACTATTCAAAAAAACACGTGAAATCAGAAAAGGCCAACTTCAAGTTAGGACAGAAGGACAGACCAAGCATTTTATTATTATATAATAATTATATTTTTATAGAAAAAAAAAATTCTACCGTCATGTGAGAATTCATTCCCTCTTCTAAATGATGTTTCAATGTATCGGTTGATTTAAATATTTCCCGACATCCAATATCTTTGAATGGACAATTTTCCTGTGATTCAATAGCATGCTTTTTATATGAACATTCATTTAAATGATTTTCCAAATCAATTGGCGAAATTTCAATGTGACAACCATATTCACGATAAAGACAATGTGTTCGTTGTTGTGCAATTTCTCTTTTTGTAAAAAGATCCTTAAATAAATCGACATCTGGATTTAAATGTTTACTATCGACTGGACAACTTGAACCTCGTTTTCTGCAGAAAAAAAAGAAGAAGAAATTATTTTCTATTTAAATTTAAAAGAAAAAAAAGAAATTCAGTTGTAAAATTTCTATTTTATTTATACTTGAGCCAAGTATTGATGCAATCGGAACAAAATCTATGACCGCATGATGTTAATACTGGATCTTTTAGCCAACTTATGCAAATTGGACATTCAAAACGAGGTTCCACTGTTTCCTTATCAGATCGTTCATCGCCTCCACACTATTTTTTTTTATGTAAAAATAAATTAAAAATTATTAAACAATAAATTTAATAGAAAATGGGGGGAAAAAAAAAACTAAAATTCTATTCACTTACAAGGGAACTTTCCTCTGCTATTTTCACGAGTTCCTTTTCTTTTTCCTCTTCTGTCATTTTGGGAAATTTATAAACTACTGAAAAATAAAAATTTGTATTTAAAAAAAAATTAACAATAATTTTAATATTACTATAAAAAATAATTATTAAGATTAATATAAATAAATATACTGAAATTTAAATAATAATAATAATAATAATAATAATATTTATTATTATTATTATTATTATTATTATTATTATTATTATAATTATATTTAAAATAGTAGCAAAATTAAATAATTTATAAGAACTAATTATTATTTATTATTTAAATTTTGTTAGTACGTAAACAATTTTTATATTTTTAGAAAATAAAAATTTTATTTACCTGATAAAAAGGCAGGAAATAATTTACAAAATTCCTGTTATATTCCGTTAATCGTATAATGAATATATATGTATATATAGTAAATAAATGTTTACATGTATATTTTTTCTATATATAACACAGTTTCTACACAATAAAAAAGGGAAACAAATAAAATTTACTGAAATCCACTTCGGAAGTTTTGCGATGACATCATCGTAAAATACGCGCGCGTATTTGCGAATTTTTTTTTTTCCTTTAAAAAAAATAAATTGTTCCCCTAAAAAAAATTCTACGAAAATTTAAAATTTGAAAAATTATTTACGCAATAAAAAAAAAAGGTATGGGAAATTTTTTTTTTTTTTTCTTTAAATTAAATACCAGAAAATAATTTTGATTTTCTTTGAAAAATAAAACAGTGTTGATAAAAAGTAGAAAAAGAAATTTGAATATTAAGTTGAAAATTCTAAATATCATCAAGAGATGATATATATTGTATATATATAAAATTAAATGAAAACTAAATATTATAAATATAACCTCAAAATTTTTAATATTTTGTTATTTTTCCTTCTGACTTTCAGTTGATTTATATATATAAAAAAAATAAAATATTCGAATTAATGAGTAATTTGGAAAATAAATAATTCTTCAAGAGTATAAATAAGGTTTTTTAAGCTCGGAAAATATATAGTAACAACACAAAACACATTTTTTTTCTGTCTCATATTTACCGTGTAAATTGCACATATAATTTTCATTCACTTTTTTTTCTATACTTAAAGTAGATTTATTTAATAATTACTTTTATCAACAACTTTTCTGTATTTTCACAAAAAATTTGTATAAAAGAAAACAAAATATAATAAAATTACGAACTGTGATAACCTATGAATTCCTCATGTTTTGGAAACTACACTAGTCAATATAAAAATTTACCGTATGTTATACGAATATTCATAAACTGTTGCTAAATAATTAGTACACAATTAATTAACATTAGAGAATTTGAAATTAATTAGAAATTTCTAATTTTTCTAATTTACACACATACATATTTTATTAAACTTCTAAACAAAAATAAAAATTTTTTGAATAGTAAAATGGCGCCAAATTTCAAATTAATTTAAATAAATATAAAAATTGATAAAATTAAAAAAAAAAAAGAAACAATTAATATTGTTTGTTAAATAAAATAAAATTTAACAAATAAGAACAAAATATGTAAATTTTTGCAAAAAAAAAAGAAACTAAAAATTTTCTAGTCTATAAAAAATATATTTTTATAAATAAAATAATAATATTAATTTACTATTTTTAAATTATTTATTTAATAAAATTATTAATTCTATTTATTTAAAATATTTTTTTTTCTAATTAAAAATTTTTGAAAAATGAATATTTTGAAACAAGAACAGAAAGAAAATTATATTTATATACAAAAAAAAAAATATCTCATTTATTTTACTTTTTTCGCCTACATTTAAGAAATATTATCGTTTAAATTCAATTTAATTTTTAAAACAATATTTCTGAACACTATATAATATATATATATATATAATTGATAAATCACAAATAAAAATATTTTATTATTACATTTTTTTTCTCGTTTAATTAAATGTTTTTTTTTTATCTCCAATCATGAAAAAATAACAAAAATTTAATATCGTCAAGAAAAAGTAAAATAATTTTTTTTTTACATGTAGAAAAATATAAAAAACACTTTTTTCTCAATCAATATATATTAAAATTAAGGAATACCCTAAAAAAAAAAATGATAGAAATTATTTTCTTTCTTTTTTAGTATAAAAAAAGAGATTAATTAATGCGTTGTTTTTTTTTTTTTTTATAAATACGAAATAAACGAATCATCCTCAACATTGTTGACATCGTCATTAACATCGTCAACTGAAAGTCCATTAACATTTGATATTTTTTCATCTGTTATAAAAACAGCTTCATTACTACCATTCAATGATGATTCTTCATTTCCTTCGTTTGCTTCACTTTTTACATTAACCATTAACATATCATAATTCTCAGAATTTCTATCGTAAACAATTGATGATCGCGATGGATTTTGTGAATCACGTTGAAAATTAACGGGAAATATTTCCGGTGTTCTTTGATGATTATATTGATCGGCACGTTGAAAATCTTCCGTTGAACGATTAAAATCCTCTGACGATCTTTGAGTCTCTTCTATAAATAATAATAACAAATTAACAAAAACAAAAATACATCTAACATCAATATTTAATAATAATAATAATAATAATAATAATAATAATAATAATAATAATAATAGTAATAATATAGAATATTAAGTAGAAATATTTGTTGTTTCAATTGAATAAAAAAGAAAATTTAAAAAAAAATAATAATTTCGTTATTAATAGGAAATTTTATAAATTGAAAATTATTGCATTACATTTTTTTTACCTGTATCTTTTTTTCTCCGATTTAAATCAGCAATTTTGTGTCCAATGTACGAGCCAACTTTTCTCAATTCAATATCCGTTGTACATTCGTCAACTTTTTTAATATCTTGCAGCCAATATCGAAAAACGTCTGTGAATTTATGCGAAAATAAAAATTAAAAAATTATAATTTAAAATCGATTATTAATTTATATTATTTATTATATAAATTAAATAATAATAATTAATAAAATGTTGTATTAATAATAATTATAAATTATAATTTATAAATTAAGAAACTATTAAATTCTTTTTTTTTTTTTTTTTTTTTTATTTAAATTATTAATAAATTTTATTATATTGAAATGAAAATTAAATTAAATTAAAAAAATTTTAAAATACCCTTTATCGCAAGTAATTTTGTTGGATCGAGTTTTTGTTTTGGTGGTCCTTCATAGAATTTTCTTGTTCTATTTGACAATTGTCCAGTAACGGAACTTCGTTCCAATGTTTCATGGCCAAAAACAGCGAGTGCCATATTTTTAATAAAAATACTTGGATTTCTTGCTGTGCACATTACCGTGTCGTACGTTGATTTTGGTATCCAAACATCACGTCCCAAATGAACCTAAAAAGAAAAAAAAAAAAAAAAAAAAAAAAAAAAATTTCATAAGAAAATAATAATTAATTCCTTATTTATTTCTAATAATATTCAAATAATTATACTTATTTTTATAATTCTATAAAAAAGAAAAAATTGTATTTATTTAAAATAAAAAAAAATATATATTATATAAATTAAAAAAATTCACAAATGAGTAATAATAGAAAAATTTATACTATATTTAAAAATTTTTTTTTTAGAGAAAAAATGATGAGAAACCTTTTTTCAAATAGTATTAGGGAAAAAAAAAGGAAAATTATTTATATAGAAAACTCACATTTTTGTCAATTCTTCTTACATAACCGATTGGCAAAAAAACATCTCCCAATTGATGATTCACATCTGTGGCGCAAACATTAGCGAGTGACGCTGAAATATTGAAAAAATTGAGTTTTTTTCTTTTGTAGAAATTTAATTTATTTAAATTATTTATTCTTTAAATTTAATTTATTTTTAAATAAAGAAAAAATTTAGGAAAATTTACACAAAAATTTCGTGAAAAATTAAAAAAAAAAAAAAAAGAATTCTTATTACTTCGTAATTCTTCATAATCATTAACGAGTCGACTTTGTAAATCACGATTAAGAACAGTCAATTCTTTTTGCATTCTATTCGTTTCCTCGAGTTCTAATCTCAATTTTTTATTCTCCAATTTTAAATTATGAATCTCTGTCTCGTCCTCGCTGGTCTCTTTTCGATCCTAAAAAGCAAAGGAAAAAAAAAAAATTACATAAATTAATAATTTATAATTAAATTATATATTTTTACTAATCAACCACAATTTATTACATACATTAGTTTTTAATTTAAAAAAATAAGATTTAAAAAACATAAATACAATTTCTATATTTATTTATTAATATATTAATAGTTGTAAAATTTTATTACAAAACATGTTTCGTTTATTAATTTTCGATTCAAAGAAATATAATATAAAACGCAAAAAAAAAGTAAATTTCCATTTATCTAATAAATAAATTGAAACTTACATTATTAGTTTTTTGTCGTTTCGACGTTGTATTTTCATACGTAAAATCATCAGATTCGTGTCTTTTTGAAATTCTTCCTGATCGTCGAGTTTCCTTCTGATCAGTTTTACCAATTTCCTACCAAAAAAAAAATAAAATAAAAAAGGAAAATTAAATTTCTAAATAAAAAATTCATGCAATAAAGTCAATTTTTTTTTTACCATTTGATAATTATTCTCCACTGGTTTTGATATTAATTGCATTTTTAAAATATCGTCTGAAATTAAAAAAAAATTATACATAAATTTAGTGAAATATTTTTTTCAAAAAATTTTGTTATTTTTATTATTATTATTAATCGGTTTATCGTTAAAAATGAATAAAAATTATTTTATTTTGTCCAATAAAGAATTCCGCACACGCAACATTGATTCTCGGGCTCGATTTCGTTCAACTTTTTTATTTTTCATCTCAAAAACTATATTAATTTTTGGCGGATTTTTCCATTAACATTTTTTTGTTCGGTAGGACTTTAGCTACAAAATACTTTAATTCCAGCCATTTTGACCGTGCACGAAAATCAATGTTGCGTGTACGGGGTAGTTTAGTTTTTTTTTTTGTGAATTTTTTTTTAATTTAAAATTGAAATTTCGAAATATTACCATCGCTAACTGTTTCGTCATTCATTATGGCGGCAATTTTAACAGCTTTATTCCATGTTAAATGTTTTTCAATTAACAAACGATTACGTATTCTTTCTAAATTAATTCCAAGTAAAAATTGATCTCTCAATCTTGACATTATATTATCATTGTTAAAATCACATTTTAATGCTAATGATTTTAATTTTTCAATAAAATCTTTTAATGTTTCATCATTTGCCTGTTGACATTGACCAAATTTTAATCGTTTCATATAAATTGTTGATGATTTTGGTTCTAAATATTGTTTTATTAATTCAATTAATTTTTCATAATTTTGATTACGTGGTTTATCAGGCGAACAAATATCACATAAAATATTATACATTTTTGAGCCAATTGCTGTTAAAAATATAATTGTTTTTTTTTGCATTGGCACATCATTTGCCTCACAATATAATTCAAATCTTTCAACATAATTTGTCCACGATTCATTTTTTTCATTAAACGATTCAATACGGCCAATTGATAACTTTTTCGTTGTATACGCCTGTAGACTTTGTTCGATAAAACGAATAATAGATGCCTTGAGGAAGAGAAAAAAAAAATTTTTTTTTTATTAATTTATATTATAATTAGAAAAAAGAGATGAAAAAAGTACTTTTATATTTTTTTTGTAAAGAACATGAATTTATTTTCAAAATAAATTATTATTCAATTGTTGATAATTGTCAAATATTAAAAATTGTTACTTACGAATTGAAAATAATATTCGTCAAAATGTAAAAATTGGCAATTTTTTTTATTTTTATAATGAAATAATAAAAAAAAGAAAGTTTATAATTGTTCGCAATCAAAAACATGTTAAATTTGTTTGTTTTTTTTTTACCTGCAACTCCCGTACAACTTGTGAGCCATCATTTTCCAATGATAATGAATCTTCGACTTCCATTTTTTGTTTCTTTGGAAATTATACAATTTTCTCTAATATTCGATTCATGTATATCTTTTTTATATTATTAATTCACCTATATGTATTTAAAATATTTTTTTTTTTCACTTGCTAAATTGTGATAATATTAAGTAAACAATTATTTTTTGTGGATCAATTATTTATTACACGATACTAGCGCTAGGGGTGGAGTTTTTGGGAACTAAAATTCGTGATTATTTATCGTTTAACGATAAGGTAGATTTGAGGTTATGTTTAAGTCAAACACACGGGATTGTCATATCCGTCATATCAGAAAGTTTATCATCAAAACATTAATAAAGGTAGGACACATAAAGGAGTTAAAGAACGAAGAAGAAGAAGAAGAAGTCATCAGAAAGTCGAAAAAATTATGGTAAGATAAAAATAAATTAAAACCTATATACGAAAATTGAAACAAAAAAATTCTTAACTATTTCGAAATTTTTGATTAGCAATTTTTTTTTCTCCCTGTATTTACATTTTTACACATATACAGAGTGTAATTATTTAAATAAATTAAAAACTTAATTACAATTTTGTTAGAAACTAATTTTTACTTTTGAGGTTATTTCAATCGTTTGATTATAACAAAAAAATCTGTTAATCTTTATTTGTATATTATAATTTTTACAATTATTGTTTCTTAGGTTAAAATATTGATACTCTAATATCATAAATATCCTATAAAAGAAATTCGAAATATTTCAATGTATAAATAGAAATAAATTTTTTTTTTTTTTTCATCAAATTTACTTTTGTCCTGATTTTTCCTTTTCCAATTTTGCTATATAATTTGTTCTATAGGCTCCTGTTGGATCATATTTTGCCTCCAATTTTTCCCAATCCTCCTTTCGATTGTCAATTAAAAATTGACAAAATTTGTCCGATCCTATTTTTTGTGCTTCACTGCAACTTGCACATTCATTTGCTATAGCGTCCGGAAGATTTTCTGTACACAATAAAAAGAAATTTTTTTTTATTTTTTTAAATCTAGAATTAAAAATTAAATAATAAAATGCTTGGTCTGTCCTTCTGTCCTAACTTGAAGTTGGCCTTTTCTGATTTCACGTGTTTTTTTGAATATGAATCTTATGACGTGTCAAATTTTGACAATTTTTTTTTCTCATTTTTACCAAAGTTGTATAATTGTGTTTCCAAATTTCGGAATAAGTTTCATTAAAATTCCAAATTCGAAAATTCAATTCATGAAGCTAAAGTACACAACATTTACCAACGAAATTTTTTTTAAACTTTTAT
Organism: Leptopilina boulardi; assembly: GCF_019393585.1. NCBI lineage: Eukaryota > Metazoa > Arthropoda > Insecta > Hymenoptera > Figitidae > Leptopilina > Leptopilina boulardi. The sequence continues at coordinate 2,254,547 of NW_026137825.1, read as the reverse complement.
ATTGAATCAAAAATTGCATACAAATACAAAAAATACAAAAAAAAAACAAGATAGTAATTTGAAAAAAATTTATTTTTAAAAATTAATTTTTAAGGTTCCAGGGGCCAACGGATACCTATTAAATATTAATTATAAAAAAAACAGGACTCGAATCAACTTAAAGACACAAAAAAGTCGTTTTAGTCGATTTATATTCCAAAAAAAAGTGGATTTGTTTTTTATTTTAACAAAAATATTTTACAGATTTTTAAATAAAAAATTTTTTTTTAATAATAATCCATTTCGAAGGGTTAAAGTTGAAATTTTTAGAAATAATTAAATTTCAAAAGATATTGTTAATTTTCAAACAATTATTAAATTTTACCAGAACTAAAAATAATTTATCAAACAATTTTTGAAAAACATTTTTTTAATTTAATTGAATTTTCAAAGATTTAAAATTGAGATTTTTGAAATTAATTGACACTTTAAGTGTTTTGTAATTAAAATTTTAGTTGATTTCACTAAAAATTTTTTAGAAAATGAGGACAAAATACAATAATTTGAAAATCATTTTTAATTGAAAAATGGTTTAAGATAGTTGAATTTTCAAAGAATAATATTAAAATAGTTAAAAATAATTGAATTTCCTTAAAGTTATAATTAAAATTATTAAATTTCAAAAAAAAAATTTTCGATTGAAAATTTTAGAAATAATTAAATTTCAGATGCTTTCAAATTCAAATTATTGAAAATTCAATTAATTTTGAATTCAAATTTTTGAGAATAATGAAATTTTATTTGATTTTAAATTGAAAATTTTTGGAAAATAATTGAATTTTAATTGAAATTTTGGATAATAATTTAATTTAAGTTTATTTTTGATTGAAAATTTGGATAATTAATTTTTAATAGAAATTTTAGAAAATAATTGAATTTTATTTAATTTCAAAAAAAAAAATTTTCGATGGAAAATTTTAGAAATAATTAAATTTTAGATGCTTTTAAATTCAAATTATTGAAAATTCAATTAATTTTGAATTCAAATTATTGAAAATTCAATTAATTTTGAATTCAAATTTTTGAGAATAATGAAATTTTATTTGATTTTAAATTTGGAAAATAATTGAATTTCAGTTCATTTTGAATTAAAAATTTTGGAAAATAATTGAATTTTACTTGAAATTTTGGATAATAATTTAATTTAAATTCAATTTTGATTGAAAATTTAAATAATTAATTTTGAATAGAAATTTTAGAAAATAATTGAATTTCATTTCATTTTAAATTGAAAACTTGATAAATAATTAAATTTTAAATTCAAAATTTTTGATAATTATTGAATTTTTAATTGATTTTGAATTAAAAATTTGGAAAATAATTGAATTTTAATTGATTTTAAATTGAAATTTTTAAAAATAATTGAATTTTATTTCATTTTAAATTGAAAATTTGGAAAATAATTGAATTTTCTTTGATTTTGAATTGAAATTTTGGATAATAATTTAATTTTAGTTGATGTTTGATTGAAAATTATGATAATAATTAATTTTGGATAATAATTTAATTTTAATTGATTTTGAATTAAAATTTTTGGTAAAAATTGAATTTGAGTTGATTTTGAATTGAAATTTTGGAATTAAAATTTCGGGTAATAATTTAATTTTAGTTTATTTTGAATTGAAATTTTAAAAAAATAATTGAATTTCCTTAGAATTATAATTGAAATTAATAAATTTCTTAAAAAAAATTTTCGATGGAAAATTTTAGAAATAATTAAATTTTAGATGCTTTTAAATTCAAATTATTGAAAATTCAATTAATTTTGAATTTAAATTTTTGAGATTAATGCAATTTTATTTGATTTTAAATTTGGAAAATAATTGAATTTCAGTTCATTTTGTATTGAAAATTTTGGGAAATAATTTAATTTTAATTGAAGTTTTGGATAATAATTTAATTTAAGTTCATTTTTGATTGAATATTTAAATCATTAATTTTTAATAGAAAGTTTAGAAAATAATTGAATTTTATTTCATTTTAAATCGAAAACTTGGTAAATAATTAAATTTTAAATTGAAAATTTTTGATAATTATTGGATTTTTAATTGATTTTGAATTAAAATTTCGGGTAATAATTGAATTTTAGTTTATTTTGAATTTAAATTTTTTAAAAATAATTCTTTAAAATGAAAAATTCTACAATTTTTTTTTGCCTAAAAAATATTTTTTTTATTATAATTTGTTGATTAATGAAAACTAGAAGAAATATTTTTTTGGGCAAAAAAATTATTTTTATTTAAAAATTGTTTATCATAAATGTTGTGTACTTCAGCTTCGTCTTCTTCTTTTTTTTTTTTTTTTTTGTTAAAAATAAATTTTCTCACTTTTAAGTTCAGCGGCATCAGGTGTACATGGATTTGCTTCAAGAAGACATCCAACGTAATTACTAACAAGTCTATCACTTTTAATCACTTCATCGACATCAAGATCATCGTATTTTGTCGTATATTTTTGTTCCTCAGCACTGGAAAAAATAACTAAAGAGACAAAAATTATAACAGAGGGATTCATTTTTGAATTTTAAAAGAATTTTCCTTTTGTTGCAAGACTTGATTTTTTTACGATGTCTCGGCTTTTTTTTATAAGCTTCGAATCCCTTCCAATTTTTTTTTTTCAATCCATTAGAGACACGAGAGAACTATCAAAGTCAAACAAATAAACGAATTATCTTTAAGTACGCAATTTCTTGCAAATTAGAGTTTTTTTTTTTTTTTTTGTCCTCTCGTGCATTGAAAATGAAGCACAATTTTCTATTATTATTAAAATCATAGGAAGTTGATAATCTTTGGCAATATTTTTTCATTAAATTTTTATTAGATAAGTGATTTTATAATCAAAATGAAAATTGATGTTGCTTTTTAATAAATTTTTTTCAGAACAGTCAATATATTGATGTCGAGGGAAATTTTTTGGTAAGAGAAAAATTTTAACACAAAATTTACCAAGAAGAATTTAATTTCTAAAATTCATCATCATCATCATCATAATTATCATTTTCATCATTGTCTTCATCGTCAAATTCTTCTGAACTTTCTGAATAAGAACAAGCTAAACATATTTCTCCCATATCGATCCAACATTCCTGACAATGAATAAATAAACATCCTGGTGTATTACATTTCAAAAATTTTGACTCTTTTCTTGGTTCAATTTCATTGCAAATTAAACATTTTTCACGTGCGCAGGCAAAAAATTGAAGCCATCCAAATAATTTTTGATATTTCATTTTTAAACCCAACCATGGATTAATGTCTTTTTCAAAATTTTGTATTCGTACGAGATTTTTTACTCTATTTCTCATAAATCTTATATAACCATAACGTTTACGTGTCGATTCATTGTATAAATAGAGAATACGTCGTTTTTCTCTTTTTCGATAAAAAAATGAGCATATTACTCGTCTTAATCTTTGTGTATAAGCTGTAGTTAAAAGCATTAGCCAAATTCCAAAATAGCTACCATAAATTTTAAATATTATATAATTGGATAATTTTTGCGCTTTTGGTAGACACGCCTCGTTACTCACAATTGTATTTATTCGTTTTTTAATATTAAATCCTCGAATTACACTTCGTACCAAAGATGCAATTAAACCCGTTCCTCGAACATCGATTGACATATCGTGATGTCCTTTCTGAAAAATGGTAGATTTATTAATTCGCAGCCCGTAAATTTATTTTATTTAATTTAATTTAATTTAATTTTGATTTCATTTTATTTTCTTTTCTTTTATTCGGACTAAATTCATTAAAAAAAAAAAAATCAAAAAAAACCTGAGAAAATTCCAAATGAAAATGTCGTTTAATAATATCCAATGTTTCATAAAATAATAAATCAAGTAAAACAAATGTTGTAACAGTGGCAATTTCTAAAATTAATTTCGCCGTTTGTCCTATTAAATTTTTTCTCTCAAATTTACTTTGTCTCAATTTATAGGGATCGATAAAATTTTCTCTTTCATATTTTTTCAATGGCAATAATATTGAACTATCTCTCACACGTCGTCGTGCATCAATTTTACGAAAATATCCAGTAATATAAAAATTATCGTATTCAATATTTGTCAAATAATTGTCATGATAATTTTGTGCATCAAGAATAATTTTCAAAAAAACAAGAGCCAAACATCGTTTAATTAGCATTGTTATTGTGTCGAAAATTTTTTTCTTTGAATCAAATTCATTTAAAATTGCCTTTGCCGTATCACTTGCATCGTGTAAATCAATTGGCAATGATGGTTTTTTCACTTCAAATTGAAGTTGTGCTTTCTTCATATTCTCGCCAAATACTTTTCTTGATTCTGAATTTTTGAAAAAATAGATTATTAATATTTTTTTATTTTTTTATTATTATTATTTTATTATTATTACTAGCAAAATTAAACGCGTGCAAGCGCGCCAAATTGAATATTTAATTGTTTGTTATAAAGAAATTAAAGATTAATATTATCAATAATAATTTAATTTATTAGAATATTATTACATATTAAATGATAATAATGGAAATTATATGTTTAAAGGCCTCGGATTATACGACTTTTTCCGACTTTTTTTTCAAAAATACGAATTTTATCGAATTATTTTAATAAAATGCGACATTTTTTTTTACATTTGAAAAGAAAATGTAAATAAAATACATTTTTTTAGTATAAAATGTAGATCTTCTTCAGATCTTCTTCAATTCAATTATTTAACAAATTTTGAACTAAAATGATTCTTCACTAAATTAATTATTTTTAATAATTTTAATGAAATACATCACAAATTCAATTATATCAAAATTATTTTTCAATTAAAATTTTTATGAAATTTAACAATTGTTTATAATTTAAAAACAGAAAATATCACAATAAAATTGAATTATTTTTTTAAAAATTTCAATTCAAAATAAACTAAAATTCAATTATTACCCGAAATTTTAATTCAAAATCAATTAAAAATCCAATAATTATCAAAAATTTTCAATTTAAAATTTAATTATTTACCAAGTTTTCAATTTAAAATGAAACAAAATTCAATTATTTTCTAAAATTTTTATATTCAAAATTAATTATCCAAATTTTCAATCAAAAATGAACTTAAATTAAATTATTATCCAAAGTTTCAATTCAAAATCAAAGAAAATTCAATTATTTTCAAAATTTTCAATTCTAAATATTTTAAAATTTAATTATTTTCCAAATTTTCTATTTCAAATAAAATAAAATAAAATTATTTTCAAAAACTTCAATTCAAAATCAATTAATATTCAATTATTTCCCCAAAATTTTAATTCAAAATTAATTAAAATTCAATTATTATACAAAATTTCAATTGAAATTCAATTATTTTCCAAATTTTCAATTTAAAATCAAAAAGAATTCAATTATTTTTAAAAATTTCAATTTAAAATCAATTAAAATTCAATTATTTTCCAAATGTTCAATTCAAAAGCTTTTAAAATTTAATTATTTTCCAAATTTTCAATTCAAAATCTTTTAAAATTTAATTATTTTCTAAATTTTAAATTTAAAATCAAATAAAATTCCATTATTTTAAAAAATTTCAATTAAAATTCAATTATTTCCCAAAATTTTAATTCAAAATCAATTAAAATTCAATTATTATACAAAATTTTAATTCAAAATCAATTATTTTCAAAAATTTGAATATAAAAGCATCTAAAATTTAATTATTTCTAAAATTTTCAATCGAAATTTTTTTTTTTTGAAAGTAAATAATTTCAATTATAACTCTAAGGAAATTGAATTAATTTTAAAAAATTTCAATTCAAAAAAAACTAAAATTCATTTATTACCCGAAATTTTAATTCAAAATCAATTAAAAATCCAATAATTATCAAAATTTTTCAATTTATATTTTGATTATTTACCAAGTTTTCAATTTAAAATGAAATAAAATTCAATTAATTTCTAAAATTTCTATTAAAAATTAATTATCCAAATTTTCAATCAAAAATGAACTTAAATTAAATTATTATCCAAAATTTCAATTAAAATTCAATTATTTTCCAAAAATTTTCAATTTAAAATCAAATAAAATTAAATTATTTTCAAAAATTTCAATTCAAAATCAATTAAAAATCCAATAATTATCAAAATTTTTCAATTTATATTTTGATTATTTACCAAGTTTTCAATTTAAAATGAAATAAAATTCAATTAATTTCTAAAATTTCTATTAAAAATTAATTATCCAAATTTTCAATCAAAAATGAATTTAAATTAAATTATTATCCAAAGTTTCAATTAAAATTCAATTATTTTCCAAAAATTTTCAATTTAAAATCAAATAAAATTAAATTATTTTCAAAAATTTCAATTCAAAATCAATTAAAATTCAATTATGTCCCAAAATTTTAATTCAAAATTAATTAAAATTCAATTATTATAGAAATTTCAATTGAAATTCAATTATTTTCCAAATTTTCAATTTCAAATCAAATAAAATTAAATTATTTTCAAAAATTTCAATTCAAAATCAATTAAAATTCAATTATTTCCCAAAATTTTAATTCAAAATTAATTTAAATTCAATTATTATACAAATTTCAATTGAAATTCAATTATTTCCAAATTTTCAATTTAAAATCAAATAAAATTCAATTATTATACAAAATTTCAATTGAAATTCAATTATTTTCCAAATTTAAAATCAAATAAAATTTTATTATTATCAAAAATTTGAATTCAAAATTAATTGAATTTTCAATAATTTGAATTTAAAAGCATCTAAAATTTAATTATTTCTAAAATTTTGAATTGAAATTTTTTTTTTTAAATTTAATAATTTCAATTATAACTCTAAGGAAATTCAATTATTTTTAACTATTTTAATAATATTCTTTGAAATTTCAACTATCTGAAACCATTTTTCAATTAAAAATGATTTTCAAATTATTGTATTTTGTCCGCATTTTCTAATAAATTTTTAATGAAATCATCTAAAATTTTAATTACAAAACACTTAAAGTTTCAATTAATTTCAAAAATCTCAATTTTAAATCTTTGAAAATTCAATTAAATTTAAAAATTGTTTGATAAATTATTTTTATTTCTGGTAAAATTTAATAATTGTTTGAAAATTAACAATATCTTTTGAAATTTAATTATTTTTAAAAATTTCAACTTTAACCCTTCGAAAAGGATTATTATTAAAAAAAAATTTTTTATTTAAAAATCTGTAAAATATTTTTGTTAAAATAAAAAACAAATCCACTTTTTTTTGGAATATAAATCGACTAAAACGACTTTTTGTGTCTTTAAGTTGATTCGAGGCCTGTGTTTTTATAATTAATATTTAATAGGTATTCGTTGGCCCCTGGTACCATAAAAATTAATTTTTTTCAAATTACTATCTTGTACGAAATTTCCTGGCGCATCTTTTTTCTCATCATAAATTTTTTTGTATTTGTATACAATTTTTGAATCAATATACAACTTTAAAAAAAATTTCGTCGGTAAACGTTGTGTACTTCAGCTTTGTGAATTGAATTTTCGAATTTGGAATTTTAAAGAAACTTATTCCGAAATTTGGAAACACAATTATACAACTTTGGCAAAAATGAGAAAAAGAATTGTCAAAATTTAACACGTCATGAGATTACTATCCAAAAAAAAACACGTGAAATCAGAAAAGGCCAACTTCAAGTTAGGACAGAAGGACAGACCAAGCATTTTATTATTATATAATAATAATAATTATTATTATTATTAGAATTAGAATTAGAATTTAAAAATTGCAAAATAGAATAGAAATTTTTTTTATGCGATTGAAAAAATTGAATATACCTTTTAATTGAGCGTATCCTTCGCCAATTCCAGAATCGACATTTCCTTCAGGATTGCAAATATTTGGACCACCGAGTGCTTGGACAATGTTACAGATAAAAGTCAATTTCATTGGCCAACAAAGAAGCCAAGCTGCAGCTGCCGATACTTTTATGTAGCATTTATCATAGGCATCGGCAAACATTTTTCTAAAATGGAAATATTCCAAAAAAAATTTACTGTCTTCTGATTCGACAATTTTTAGGTTCGTATATTATTTAATAAATTTTTATTTTACTAATATAGAATTTATTAATTAATTTTATTAATAATAATTAATTATTAATAGTATTAAAAATACTAATAATTAATTATTAATAATATTAAAAATACTAATAATGAATTAATATTAATAATTAATTATGTTTAATAATGATAATATAAAAATTGTGTTTCTATAATTAAATGATAAAATTATTTTTAGTTTCCATCTTTTTAGCATCAATAACTCATAAGCTGCCTTTTACAAAAATAATTTTAAAGAATAAATAATGTTTTATTTGTTTTCCAGAATTAGAACTTCGTTTTTTTGTAAAAAAGGAAGAATAAAATTAATTATTATTATTATTATTTATAATTTAGAATTACCGACAATTTTCGCTACCACGACTCAATTGATCCTCGCAACGAGTTTCAATTTTTGCCTTATAATTCGCTTCATAAATATCACCTTCCGATTTTGCTTCTAATTTTGCTTTCAAACGTTTTTGTTCAATTTCATCGCTTCTCTTTGTATCATTTTGTAATTCATCTAAATAATCATTTTCCTCTTTGAGTCGTTGCATTTCATCTTCGCCTTCAATTTCCTCAACAATTGGACTTATCAATTCTTTTACCGATGACAATGTGTCTTTTATCTCCTCAGCGTCTGTTTTCATACTCATCAGAGCCTAATTGATTAATTTTATTTTTATTTTTTTCTTATAAATTTATTTATTTTCTTTTTATTTTAAAAAAATTATTTATTCAAAAATAAATTATATAATAATAATAATTAATAATTTAAATTATTTATTATTAAATTTTATTCAAAATTTCTAAAAATCAAAATTAATTTCCCACTTGTTTAAACGGCTGGACCATTAAATTGTATCTTGTCTTTGACATATTTTGTGTGAGTTGATTTGTACAAGAAAAAGTTCTAACCACTTCTTTTCCATTTAATGTTAAATTAAAAATTGGACCCGCTATTACGTAGCCAAAAACAAGAGCTTTCAGTACACTTCGACCTGAACGTCCAAAAAATGCCGGAATTGTCAATAGACCAATGCATCTCGCCTATTAAATTTTTTTTTTATTTTCCTTTTTTTGAAATTATATAAATTTTCCATAAATGATAATAATTTCAAAAAAAAAAAAAAAATTAAATATTAAAAGAAAAAAATTTCTACAAAAATAAATATCCTGAACCTGAATTGAAACAGCAAATCCAAATGAAAGCATTATTATTATAAGAGCTCCAAAAATTAAACTAGTTAATTCATCAAATTGAAGATCAACAATAACAAATTCATAGAAACAAAATCCCATAATAAAGCCCATAAAAAAACCAATGGTCATACGAGTTTTTTTATGTATTCCAATTGGATCATAACATAAATGATACAATTTGGGAAATTTTTTAAGATAAATATTCGTAATTTTTCCACTTAAATATTCAATCACTTTACCAGTCCAATTAAGTTCGTTCATATTTTTTCCAAATTTTCAATTTTACAATTCAATTATTTATTATTTCATATATTTATGTATTTATAATTTTTTTTTTTTTGACAGTTAAGTGACGTTCATCTTTTTTTATTATACAAAAAAAAAAAATTATTTTCAAAAATACTTGTTAATTTGAAAAGAAAAATAATTGAAAATTTTTTATTAAATTACCTTTGAAATTTTATACAATAAATAATACAGAAGAAAAAGAATAAATAGTTTTTTTTGTCATTAACTCGGAGGTAATAGAGGTTGTTGATTTTTTTTTTTTTTTTTTTTGAAATAATATTTCTTCTCTTTCGGACTTATAAAATCTAATACTATATTTATGTATTATATTTTAAGTTGAAATTCCCAATTCCTTGGCCTTATTCTCATATTTTGCTCTATAGCTGCCGTCCTTGTCGTATTTTTCCAAAATTTGCTTCCAAATTTCAGGTTTATTCTTTGACAAGAATTTAATTACTTTCTCAGAGCCTTCTTTTTGTTTTTCGGAACATTTTCCACATTCACTGGAAATTGCATCAGGAAGAACGGCTGGAAAAAAAAATTAATTCAATTAAAAAATTATATTTTTTTTCAAAATTTTTGATTTTATTTCAATGTTAAAAAAAACGGAATTATAAATTTTCACCAATATAATTTTGTAATTATATTCTTCTATTCATAAGGGAAAAATTTTTATTTTTCTTATTAGCCTATTAATATTTTTATTAAAAAAAGTGACTGTTGACAAAAAAAAAAAAAAATACTGTCAACACATTTATAATTCTCGTGCTGTACTCATCTATATAATTTGCCATTATATAAAACAAAACTAGTTTTTTCAAAAAAAAAAAAAAAAAAAAAAAAAGTTTTTCAAAAAAAAAATCATTGAAAAAAAAAATTTCCAATAAATAGAAACTATATTCAAATGATAAAACTATTTCGAATGATTTTGAAAAAAAAAAATATTCACAAACGCATGAATCATATATATATTCGAGGAAAATTTTAATTTATTAACAAATTATTTGTCAAACAGAAGATTAAAATTTTTAATTAATGCAACAAAGTATTACGAGAGTTCTTTTTCTCTTTTTTTTTTCTTTCTCCTCGTTCTTTTTTTTTGCGAAAGAAACAAATTGCCGTATAATTTATTAGCGGATTGTAAAATTATGTTTTTACCAAATGTCAATTTCGTAACAAATATATAAGAATTATTCATAAATACTATTTTGCATAGTAAATGAATTTAGAAAAAAAAAAAAAAATTCATTTTTTTTCTATACAATAGATAAAAATGTGGAATTAATAATATAATTGCAACATTGCATTGATTATGAAAAATTTTTGCATAATTAACAAAATTTAAAAAATTCACTTTCAACGTATGTGTGTCTTATGAAATATTATTTCTCGACGCATTTTATAATCATGAATATTTGCAAATTATATGGAAATATTTTAATATTGCATAAATTTAAAAGTCAAAAAAATTTGAAAAAAAATTTTTTTTTATATTTTTTTAATAAAAATTTGATTGCAAATGAAAATTTAAATTATTTTAAATATTTTTACGTAAAAAGAAAAATTAAAAAAAAAAAAAAAAGTATAAAGAAATAAAAAAAAAATTAACAATTAAAAATAAATAAAATAATAATTAAATTATTTTAAATTTAATTATTAATTAATTTATAAAATAGAAATTTTTTAAATTATTTAAAAATTATAAAATAAATAAAATAAAAGTAGATTGAAATACATTTTTTTTTTTGAGAATACCTTTGAGTTCTTTGCCATCAGCAGTGCAGGTTCCATCGTGTAAAACGCAATTAACGTAATTGTTTAACAATCTGTTATTGTTTAAAATTTGATCTATATCAATATTATCAAATTTCGTTGTATATTGTGGAGCTGCAGAAATTGCAACTACCATAACGGCAAGAAAAATAACGGCGAACTTCATGGCTGTAAAAAAAAATTGAATTTAAAATTTTTTTCCATTTTTCCATTTTTTTTTTTTTTTTTTTTTTTTTTTATTAAACACTGCACTCAATTTTTAAATTCTTCACACAAAGCACTAATTTTGAAAGCACTTTCAAATGTTTTTTTTTTTTTTATTACTTGTAATTATAATTTTAGTACAGAGAAACACTTACACTGTATTTCAAAATAAATATAAAGTGAAAGGGAAATATTATTTTTTCTAATATAGAATTATTTTTCAATATTTTCGTAATTAATTTCAAAAAAAAAAAAAAAAATTTTCTGAACATTTTGAACGTATTAATTTTTTAATATTTAGTTTTTAATATTAATTTTTTAATATTTACTTTTTAATATTAATTTTTTAATATTTAGTTGTTAAATTTATTCAAAATTGTAATTTAAATTTTTAATTTATCATTTTCGTAAATTAATTTCAATTTTTGTTTCTGAAAATTTTAAACAAATTATTTTCCACGTTTTTTTTTTAATTTAATACAAATTTAAATTTAAATGTTTAATTTATCAGTTTTTTTTTTGGATATTATTTTATTTTTATGTTTCAGTAAATTTATTAGTGAATATTCTAAGTTTACTAATTTAATAAAAATTAATTACAAATTATATATATTTATGTGATTAATTTCCAAAAATTGGTAAAAATTGATTTTCTACATTATTTGGATATTAAATAAATTAAATTAATTCAAATTGAAAAAAATGAATTTAATTTTTTTTTCCAACTGTTAATTAAAAAAAAAATTGAAATTTATTAACATTCAAGGAATGTAAAAATTTTAATAAACAAAAAAAAACGAATTTAGGAATTAAATTTAATAATAAAAGGAAATTAATTAATTAATAGAGTAAATTTATTAATAAAAATATAATTATTAATTTATTCTCGTTGTTAAGTAATTAATTAATTTTTAATTTTTAATTTTAATATTAAATATTAATTTTTAATTTTACTATTAAATATTAAATTTAATATTATTATTTAATTATTAAATAAAAATTAATTAATTTACGAAATTTAACACAAACTGAATTAAAATTAATTTGAAAATATATAATATTAAAAATAATATTATTAATTAAATTTTATCACAGTTTTTAAAATATTCTCTTTTTTTTTGCAGAATTTTGTATGCCGAATTAAACCCAAATTTTTCCAAGGTGGTTTTTTTTTTTTTTTTTTTTTTTTTATTCTAATCCCATAAACTTGTCGCTCACCTGAGTATTAGCAGTAATCAGGAGCAAGTGTATGTGTGAATAAGTTTCAAGAAATGAGAGGTTTATATATACGTCTTAACCATGACGTTGATTACGCAAAAAAAAAAGAAGAAAAAAAAAAAGAACCCTGAGGGGGGTCTTTCCAATGAGGTGTGGGAATCATATGGATAAATTTACAATGTCGACCCCCACCTTCACCTTTTGTTCTTGCTGAAAGGACTAAAACATTATAAATGTATATGTATAATATATTGATGGTCAACTTTACTAATGCATATCATCCGATATCATCGAGACGAACGACAACGACCATTTTGCATGACGAGGATAAATTTTCCTTTTCCTCGACATTATATATATATATATATATATTTATATATGAAGGTTCCTCCTCCATTGCTCTATAAAAGTGATTATATTTTTATATATCCTCGCCGCTCATTTTTATTCACTATGCGTGTCACATATATTCATTGTAAACATTTCAAGACTCACGTTTATTAAATACTTGACTTTTATTTTTGGGTGATTCAGAAAAATTATAATAATATACGAGGTAGCTGGAAAAATAGTTCAAAAAAAAAATTTGCAAAATTTATTTTTGAAAACAGTTTTCTGTTTTTTTTTTTTTTTAATTTAGAAAACATTTTTTGATAATTATTTATAAATTTATTTATTTATTTAAATTAAAAATTGTATTTACAATTTTTTAAATTTAATTTAAATAATATTTAATATTTTTGGAATTTTTGGAAAAAGTTTAAAAAATCGTAATCAAAAAAACAAAATTTGTATAGAAATGCCTTCAAAGTAATGTTAAATTGAATAAAAATTTATAATTTACTGTAAATTTAAAGAAAGAACACAAAAAATGTAAAATTTTGACCGCGGAAATTTTTATGTATTAAATTAAATAATAATTATTATTTTACAACAAAGATTTAAAATAATTTTTTTAAACTTTACAAATTGAATCTTATTTTAAAAAATAATTACTTTAATTATAGTTTTTTTTTTCGTTTGCTAATTAATAAAAATTCTTTTTACAAAAAAAAAAAAAAATGATCTACCAAAAAAAAAGGAGAAAAAATTTTGTCACCAAAAAAAAAAATGATCTACCAAAAAAAAAAAAAGGAGAAAAAATTTTGTCACCAAAAAAAAATAATTGAAGGACATTTTAAAAAGATAAAATCAAAAAAAAGTTTGAAATTAAAAAAAAAAAAGAATGCGTTAATTACTATGGGATAAATTAAAGTTTATATTATCGTTCCGCCCATGAGTATTAAGGACGTGTAATTGAATGTAAGTTCTTTGTGTTTAAACTATTGAAACGTTCCAATTAGTCGCACAAGTGGCTAAGAAAAAAAAAAAAGACGTTTATATACAAAGGGAAAAAAGAAATTTATTTTTCCATCTGTGTTTTTTTTTTCTTCTTAGATTTCTCATTGTAATTATTCGCATTAACTTTGATTTGCATCTTCACATTATAAAATTAAAAAAAAAACTATGTACCTAACTTTAAAAATTTTATTTTTAAAATAATTAAATTTTTAAATACCATGAGTAATTCGAAATAATTAAATTTTAAAAAAAGGGATTTGAAATCAATTTTATAAAAATAATAAAGAATATAAAAAAAAAAATGAGTCTCGTGATAAAAACAAATGATTTACATAATTGTTTATGACCAACTCGGGTTAAAACTCATAACACTGTCTACGCAATTATTTTTTATTATTATTATTATTATTCAGAACAATTCACTATGGAAAATAATTTTTATTCTCAAATTGATTTTTGCTATTTTCTTAATTAGCAACGTATGGCTAAATAGATTTTCCTATTTTTTTTTTTTTTTTTTCTTTTCTTTTTCCTATAAAGGTCATTACAATTTACACCCATTTTTTTTTGTTTGTACAAAGTATTGTATATTTTTTTCATCCATTTATGTAATATTATCTCTTCTTAGAAATTTATTTTTTCTCAAAAGAAACAAAAATTTATATTCTTTTTTTTAAAAATTTTTTTTTACTCATATATTTATGTAAATATATTTATAACAATTTATTTAACTTTTTATTAACATTTTTATTTTTGTTTTATTTATTAATTAATTTTTTTTATTAATTAATTTCAAATAATAATCTGTATAAACGTTTGATTTTCTCATCATGTTTCGAGATTTAAATAAAACAGCCTTTGATCTCATAAAAAGGGAATTTGCATAAATAGCTTATTTAAAATGTTAAAATTTGTTTTCACTTTGAATCATGATCATCAACTTCTAACATTGTCGTCATTTTATCATTGTTTCTTAGAAAATGAATATAATTTTTAATTTAAAAAAAAAAACATTTGAAATTAATTAATTGCAAAAAAAATTAATTAAATTTTAAAAATAAAAATAAATACCTACCATTTTTTTTAATTAAAATTAAATATTTATTTGAGACAAAATTTCATTTTTCGAATTCGAATTTTGACAAGAATTTTTTTTTTAAACAAATTTTTATTTAAAAAAAAAATAAATTAATTAAATTTCAAAAATAAAAATAAATAATACAATTTTTTTAAAATTAAAATTAAATATTTATTTGAGACAAAATTTCATTTTTCAAATTCGAATTTTGACAAGAATTTATTTTTTTTAAACAAATTTTTATTTATTCGTTTTTTTTTTTTAAACAAAATATTGCAAATCAATTCGTATGAAAATACTGACATTTAAAAAATTGAATCACTGAAAATTTTTATTGAATAAAAATTCTGATTAATTAAAATGTGGATTAAAATTAAAAAAATTATTTTATATAAATAAAAAAGAATAAATAAAGAGAAATTGAAGAAAATTTTTTGTCAAAATAAAAATTCTAAAAAAAATCCTAAAAAATTTATTTACGAAGAATTTTTTTTATTTTCCACATTTCTTGTTTTTGAATTTGCATTTATTTTGGTGTCAATAAATAAAAAAAAAAAAAAAAAGTGACAAATTGCAAACTGATTGGCAATTTGAGAATTACCACAGAGAATTTGTCACTTGAGATGGTTATAGACAGGAAACAAGTTTAGTATAAATGTGTAATAATACTTTCTCCTCTTTACAGATTACGTAAATTTTTCCACATACCTGAATTCGCATTATCTTCTAGTCATCAATATGTATGTATTATCATTTTTTTTTTTTTTTTTTGAAATTTATTTCATCGTCCAATAATTAACAAATATTTTCGAAGAATTTTAACAAAAATTCGAAAAAAAAACTAACGCCATTAAAATTAATTAAAAAATTAAAATTAGATAAAAAAATTAAATAAAAATCATCAAATTTTTTTCTATATAGGAAAATAAAATTATATTTTTCCTTAATTTATAAAAGTATTTTGTGAGAAAAAAACGAATTTTTTTAAATTAAACTATACGAAATCTGAAATTTTAATCTATAAAATTGTGAAAAATTAATCATTGCATCTTAAAGTGGTTTAAAAAAAATATTTATATTTCAATAAAATGAAAATTTATTTTCAAAATTGACTTTTTAAAAATTTTTTTTTTATTTTTCATAGGATTTTGAGGTTTTTATTTTCCGAAAAATGAAGTTAAAATTCAATCTCATAATTGATTTTATTTCTCAATGCTTCTTCACAAAGCGAAACAAAAAAAATACACAACGTCGAGTATTTATAGAATTTCGTTTTTATTTTTTCTTTGTGTAAAGAGAGCATGATTTTTTTTTTTTTTTTTTTTTTTTTTTTTTTTCTTTAATCAGCAGTCTTGATCATTTTGAAAATATAATATTTTAAATATACATATATGTCTATATTTTTTTTTTCTTCACAATTCTAAATCGAGATTTTTCGAACAAATGTGTCAAAGTATATATATATGCAGTTTGGAATACTATTCGTTAAGGGTACAATGCACATTTTAAATCACATATAAGCATCTCATTTTTCAGTGCCATATATACGAGAGGAAAGACAATTAGGAAGGAGCAAAAATTCATCATTGTCTCGCTCTATTCTTTTTTTTTTCTTTTTCTAATCAAAAAAAGGAAAAAGAAAAATATTCACTCTTTCGTCTTCGAAATTAAAAATACGAAATTTTTTATCATCTTTACTATAGACGAAAAGAATTTGAAAATGCATTTTTTTTCATTTTATTATTCTTTCTTTCTTTTTTTCCCTTCTTTCAAAAATATAAAAGTAAAATAAATTACTCGCCCTTTGTTACAATTGAAATTTTTTTTTGCCTTTGGCATTGCCAAAAGAAACAAAAAAAGAAATTAATAATAAATAACTAAAATCGTTGTAATAATATTATATATAAAAAAAAAAAATTAATGCCTTTGAAAAGGGAAAATTAAATATTTTTTTTTTTTTTTTTTTTAAATCTCTCTTCAAAGACAAATTATTTTCTCAAATTCAAAAAAACTATTGATTAGTTTTCTTTTTCGCCTATTAAAATTATGAGCAATAATTAACTACTTAAATAATATTACAAATTTTCTTTTTACACTATAAATTCTAATAATTATATACAGAGAGAGATAGAGAGAGAGAGAGAAAAAAAATTCAAGTATTCAATGATACTCAAAAGCGTCTTTTTTTCGTTTTCGATTTTTCATTTTTTTTTTTAAATTGTTCATGTTCCTCTCAAATTGAAAATAAAATTTATTTTTATATTTCATTAAAATTACTAATAAATTATTCTTTTTTGCCTTTTTATAAAAGTTAAATTTTTATTTTCTTTGATTTTTTTTTTACAATTTTTTCCAAATTTAATTCCAATGATTTTAAAAAACAAATTTTCAATAAATTTTTAGTAAAAATGCTAAAAACTTTTGAAAGTTTTCTTTTTTCTCTATTTATTTAATTTAATTTTATTTATAATTTATTTTCTTTGTACATGAACAATTTAAAAAAAAAATCACTTAATTATCATTATATATATAGATTCTTAGACACTTAATAAGCGTGAATTTTATTTATTTTTTTTTTTTGGGCGGGAGTGGTTTTTTTTTCATTGTTTCATATTAAATCTTTTTTTTTCTACAATTAACATTTTTTTTGTCCGAAGAGCGTAAATGGGAAAAATAGAGATTCGCTCATCTCTAAATTCAATGAATGATGAAAAAGAAATTTTCCACCTCTTTACCCAGATTTCAGAACATTATTAAAATATGTAGTTTAAAATGTTTTGTTTCTTTTTTTTTTGTTTTTTTCTTCTCTAAATGCTAAAAAATTCGACATAAAGAGATTAATAATTATAAATATTAGATACGCATGAAAATTTCTTTTGAATTTTTTACAATTAAAAATAATTAAAATTTTCTTAGTTAAAGAAAAATGTAATAACAATTTTTTTTTTTTTAGTAATTAATTAAAATTTTACTAAACAGTAATTTAATTATTATACTAATTTTTTTTTTAAATTTTCATTAAATAGTATTTTTTTTTTTAATACTTTTAGTTATTAGTAATTTTTTTTTAATACTTTTTAATGAATTTAATTTTGCTAAATACAAATTTAACTAAATAATTTAACGATTTAAATTATAAAATTAGTGTTTAATTTAATTATCTACGAAAAGTTGATTTTTTTTTCAAATTTTAGTAATTTTTCGTTGAAATCAACTTTTGAAATTTAAGAAAAATGGAAATTTTCAAACGCATCTTGTACCATGAATAAAATTAAGGCTTTTTTAAACTAATGAAGACTAATTCTGGAAGTTTGAATTAATTACATTTTTCACAGTTTTCTCTCTTTTTCTCAAATTTGAGAGATTTTTTTTTTTTCTTTTCAATTGAAAAATTTTACAATTCAAGTCGCACACAAAAACGATTTTTTTGTTTTTAAATATCACTCGACACGTACTAATTTACACTATAGACACATCTTTTTTTTTTTTTTTTTTTTTTTTTTCGCTAACAAATCGTATTTTGTGTTCCCAAGCGTGAAAAACGCTCATTATATTTCTAGGAAAGGTACTAGTTTTTTTTTTATTTACAAAAACAAAGTAAAATTGCCCCGAGAATGACAATTTATTTTAAAAGAAGACGGAAAAAATGACAAACAATCGATAACTAATCGATTATTTGAAATTTTTTTTTTTTTTTTACCTCTTTTAATGCTGAATTTTTATAAATGAATTTGAAACAGGCGAAAATTTTAATCAATTTAAATATTTATATAAAAATTCATTTTCGATATTCACTACAAATTATTATTACAAACACTGAACAATTCTAGAATCACACATTTTTTTTTTTAATTAAGGAACAATTTTCTTTTACTCCAATTTTTTTTAATTTAAAATTATTTTACACACAAAATGGTTAAAAAAAAATTTACCAAGAAATAATAATTTTTATGGAATTAAAAAGAGGGAAATTTTTTTTTTTGAGAATTGATTCAGTGAGTGTGTATTTATATTTCTCTTTGGTAAAATTAATAAAAATCTAAATGGACGTAAAGATTTTCTTTTTCGACTGCTCCATAATTCATGGTTTAACAATTATTATTATTTCGAAGTTTTTTGTTATTATTATTTTTTCTTAAAGATAAAAAAAAAAAAAAGGACTTAGCTGTCGATTACACACAGATGTTGACTTTTAGAGGCAAACTTAAAACAAATTTAAGCAATCAGTTGGCAGCGATCCAGCCGTTGGCAACCAAATAATGGAGGATTTTACTCTCGGGTTCCGATTGCGGGACAATGTTCGATTTTCTATTGCCAGTCAAATATTCCTAAAATTAGATGAAAAATTAAATTTTTAAAATTATAAATTTAAATATTTAAATTTAAAAAAAATTTTAATATATTTCGAAAAAAAAATAATTATTATTTACCTGAAGTAAAAGTGTTTTCTGTGTCAAATACTGCGTTGGTTTTAAATCGAGTTGAAGACAAAGTGTTTTCTCTTGTTTTGTAAGAAGATGAGACGCGGCTTCTATCTCGACATCTCTCTCTTCTGTATCCTCCGTTTTGCCCAAATTCACAAAGTTCGCGTCTTTCTCTGCATCGATATTGTAATCGGCATAAGAAGAACGATTGTTATCCTGCTCCGCCAATTGATTGGCTGGAGTCGTCGTCCGATTGTGAGGATTGATTAATGAGCTGGTGCTGGCTAATTCTTTTGACGTGGACTTTCGGTCGATGAAAGAGGAGCTTTTTTCTTCGTCTCTGTAAAAATTGAAAAATTCATTCATTTAAATTCTACAAATTTTTTCTTTTAACAAGTCCAAAAAAAAGAAAGAAAACACTGATTTAATAAAAAAAAAAAAATAATAATAATTAAATCTTTGTTACAAAACTAAACAGCAAAAATTAGGAAAAAATTTTACAGTATAAACAAAATATTTAGAAATAAATAATTATTTACTTAATAAATATAAATACGAGAAAAATATAATATTTGAGAAATATTTTTTGAAAAAAATTTGAATACATAAACAGATTACTGACATATTAATAAAAAGTAATTATTTACGTAATAAATTAATAATTGTATAATTAAATTTTTGTTTTAAAACCTTTTTTTATACAGCAACGTTTTTGTTTTCGAATGCAAGCAACAGCCAAAAGAATATATTTTTAAAATAAAATTTAAGTTCATAACAAATAGTAAAAATAATTTAATATTATGTAATTAATTTTCATTTATTTAAATAAGAAAATATTTTACTAGTTTTTAAATTGTAATTAATTACCAATTTGCAATTAATTTTTATTTTTGAAAAAAAATAATTAAATTTTCTCGATAATTATAAAATTGATTTCTTTAATTAAGCAAAAGTTATTATTTATTTTTTATAATTAATTTCGATAAAATGTTTTTTTTTCAACTTCTCCAAGTTGTGAAAATTTCATTTTTTTTTTTCTAAATGAAATAAGTAATGGAATTTTTAAATTTTTAAATGAAAATTAATGGTGCAAATGATTCAT
This sequence comes from Leptopilina boulardi, assembly GCF_019393585.1. Lineage (NCBI taxonomy): Eukaryota > Metazoa > Arthropoda > Insecta > Hymenoptera > Figitidae > Leptopilina > Leptopilina boulardi. Next base: position 2,233,818 of record NW_026137825.1, on the reverse strand, counting down.
TGATGTGCTAAAATTGGAAAAAATGAAAACAAAAAAACTTAAATTAGTTTCATGCAAAATTGCCACAATCACAAAAAAAGCAAATAAAATAAAAAAAATACATTGAAAATTTCAATTTGTGAGAAATGAAAAACAGAAAAAACTAAACAAGCTCAGCGCCATGCAGAAAAAGGAAAAAAGAAAAATAAAAAAAAATTAAACATTTATGTGCGTGTTTACAACATTTAAATTTTTTTTTGTTTCTTAAAAGTAAATTATTAAAATAAAATAATTAATTGCGCTGATGCTTTTTTAGTTTTTACCTTTTCTTTTTTTAAAAAAAAAAATTTTTTTCCATCATGCAATTTTCTACTTTTTGACAAACGCATGCTCCTTCAACTTATAAACTGGAACGTTAAAAAAAATATATATTAAACTTTAAATTTCATTGATTATTTAAATTAAAAAAAAAAAAAAAAAAAAAAAAAAAAATATTCGAAAAAAAGGATTGTTATTACAAAATTTTTTTCTTTTTCATTTAATATATAAATAAATGAAACATTTAATTAGTCTTGATATTAAAAAAACGAAACATTTTTAGATTTGAAATATTCCAAATTAATTTACTTAATAAATAAATAATTAATTCTACAGTAAAAATCTATTGAATTTTTCAATAAATTTTCAAATTTTTTATTTTTTATTAAAATTTGAATTGGAAAGGTTCTTTTTAATATAAATTTGAATAGAAATAATTTTTTACGTCTTCCGTTTCTTTTTTTCTAAATTGCATTTTTTAAATCAATTTTCTGTTGTAAAAATTAATTTAACCGGTGAATTTCAATTTTATGATTCAATTAAAAATAAATAAGATTCGGAAACTTGAAAAAAAAAACAAAAAAAAAAAAAAACAAAAATCAAAATAGGAAAAAAATATTTTAAAAAAAGAAGAGAAAAATATAATAAAATAATTTAAAAAAAGAATTCTTACCTTTTTCTTGAGGATTGACGGTGAATTGTTGTGGACGGCCCACTGCTGCCCTAAGTGAAATGCAAACTGATACAATCTGTTAACAAACGCCTAGCAACACGCACAACAAACAATAGAATTAGTGATTGAAAAACAATAATTTTCATAAAAAATATTTTTATAATTATATAAAAAAAAAAAAACTAACTGTAATTAATATCAATAATAATAAATAATAATCCATATAAAAAATTAAAAAACACAAACAAAAAATAAGAGGGAAAACTCCAAAAAATTGAAATCAAATCAAAAAATTTCTTTTGTCTGTCATTGCGTTATTTGCCAGGAATAACAAAAAAAAAAAAAAAAAAAATAGTCACCGATTGTTATTTTAAAAAAAAAATTTTTAAAAGATAAAATAAAAAATGTAAATTTTGAAAATAATGAAAAAAAAATTGTAATTTTCTAATTAATCTACGACACAAAGCGATGAATTTTCCTTTTTTTTTTTTTCTTTTTCAAATTATAATTTTGTGCAAGGACAAAAAATAAAAAAATTATGCGGAAACATTTACATGCAACAATCATTGCTGTATAAATAATAATTTATGTTTCGTTTTTTTTTTTTTTTTTATTATAATTTTGAATTTCTTTTTTTTGCATGGAGTGAATGAAAGAATTTTAAGAAAATAAAAAAAATCGGGACGTAAAAATAGAAAGAAAATTTTGAAAAATACTTACAGATTTTTTATCTGACCAATGATCAACGTCAGTTTGTCCCTGCGATTGCATAACAACTTGCTCGAAATGTGCGCATTCCTCGTGTTTTGTGACACCATTCTCACGATAACGATGCAATTCTGATAATCTTAAACGTAATTCACGTTCACGTTCGAGATTCGCGAGAAATTGCTCGTATTCCTGTGCGGTGTAAAATTGCGCGAACACCCTCATTCGCTCTCTAAAGTCTCTATTTTTTTGAGAGAATTCATTTTTATTATTATATATATTTTTTTTTTTGAAATTTAAAGAAAAAAGAAATTTTTTTTTTTTTACAAAAAGAAAATTATTTTCATTTATTTATTTTGCAAAATATATATTTTAAAGTGATAATAAATATAAACAGTAAATTTAAATACAATAATAATATTAAAATTTTTAAATAAAGAATTTAAAATCAGAAAATAGAAAAATAAATTGTTTTAAAAATATGTAGATTAAAATAATTAATAATTGTAAAAAAATACAAAAAATACTTACTTATCCTCCTTTGTTCGTTTTCTCTTGACGCCCCGTTCTTTTCGTGTTGATGCAAAAAATGCAGAAACTAATTGATAATCACGAACAACACGTTTTCTTCTCGCTCTTTCACGTAAATTATTTGTATACATATCGACTTGTGCGAGTTTCAATGCAATATCAAGATCATCGTCCTCCGTTGGATTTAAAAACAATGACGAGACAAGAGATTCCGCCTCGTGATTGTAGTCCTAGAAAAAAAAAAAAAAAATCAATTCCTTAATATTCACGAAGAGAATTTACACATTAATCGATTAATAATAAATAAAATATTCTCTTTCCGGACTCAGAATTTTTAAATTATAAAACTAATTTAGAATTGTAAAATAAAAATAAATTTTTTGTTTTAATAAAAAAAAAAGAAAAAAGAAATGAAAACAAGCGAAAATTCAATGAAATTAATATTTTATTAATATCTAAATTTGTAGCAAAGTTTTTATTTTATATTAATATTTAGAATTAAAAATAAATTCTAATACTGGTTAATATTTTCTGAAAAAAAATCGTTTTTGATTAATAAAAATCGGTTTAAAAATTTAATTAAAGAAAAGAAAAAAAGGGTCAGTTGGGGTGAATGGGGACAAAATCGCTATTTTTTACATATCTCGTAAGTTTCTTCCTTTAAAAGGTAATATTTTCGGGTTTTTTTTTTATTTCTTAAGTTGTTATTTACATTCCCAGGATTAATTCAGGGTGGCTGCAAAATTTTATTTTCAAAATTCCCTAATTTTTTATTTTCCCCAACTAAAAAAACTTTTGAATTATTTTAATATTCTGCATTGCTGATTGAAATTTTTATAATTCTTTTTAAGTAACAATTTTATTCATAAATGAAAAGAAAAGATATAATTAAAAATTGTTTAATAACAAAATTTTTATTATATTCAAAAACTTTTATTATGAAAAAAAAAGTAAATACTTTGAAAAATGAAAAATCTGACGGCACCATTATAATGAGCTAATATATCACAAAAACGTCTAAATAAAATAAAATGAATTGACATTTATGTATCAAATTATTTTAATTTTTTGGTTTCTTTTAATAAAAAATTCCCTGACTTTTAAAATAATTTTTAAAAATTCCATGACTTTTCCCTGACTTGCGGCCACCCTGAATTTTATGCAGCAGGAAAAAAATTTAGATAAACTTTAAACGCATGAAACTTACTGTTGTCCCCATTTACCCCAAAAATTTAGAAAATTTCATAAAATTCGGGGTAAATGGTGACAGCATTGTTTCTAAGAAAGTTTTAAGAAAAAAGTTTCCTTAAGTATATTACTGTATTAAGGAATGAAAAAACTTGAAAAAAAATTCTAGTAGGTGTATAACAGTTAAACCAATTGAAATTTTTTTATTTCAGTATTTTGTCTCGCATTTGGAAAAAAATTGACTTAAAAATCATAGCAACATTTTTCTTCTTATTCCTTATGACTCCCATAACAAAAATTCATTTGAATTTTTTTTTAATTTCATTAATAATAAAAAAAAAAAAAATTCAAGTGAATTTCTATTATAGAAGTCATAAGGAATAAGAAAAAAAAAATGTGGTATAATTATTAAGTCTGTTTTCTTTGAAATGCGAGACAAAATACTGAAACAGTTTGACTTTGATTTTCCAAATTTTTTTATGTATTGAGCGATAACTTTTTTTTTTATCTTGCTGCCAATTGTCAAGATAAAAACTTAGCAATCCTCAAAGCATCTTGCAGGTGATCTGAGTTTAAAATATTGATGTTGAACTTAATTTTTAAAACTGTAAATTAAGCTCCAAAACCTCTTGTCCCCCATTTACCTCAACTGATCCTAACAAAAATTTTCTATACAGAATTTAAAAAAATGTAAATAAAATTTTTTTTCATGGAAAAAAGAACAAACCCATTCAAAATCATCCCGTTGGGGCATGTAGCCAAGTTGCGAGGCTTCTTCTTTTGTTATATCCAAAGGTGGAAGTCGAGAAGTCACATCAGGTGATAAAGGCCCATGGTCAGAATTTGTTTGATCGGTTAAATTTGGTTTATAAATTTCCGTCGATGGCCAAGTATGCTTTCCTATATTTCCATCTAAATACCTTGCTATGTATTCTTCCTTCGCCTCTGGAATAATAAATCTCAACATTTAAAAAAATATATATAGGTATTTAATAATCCCGTAAATTTTTTAAATAATTTTCAATTTTTTTAATTAATTTCCTTTAATAATAATAATAATAATAATAATAATAATTTGTATTCTAAAATTTGTGTAAATAAAATTGTAATTTATTTAAAAATTAATTTATATTTAAAAAAAAATATTTTCATTTATTTATTTTGCAATTGGAAAAATATCGAATTTTTTTTTTTTTTTTTTTTGAAATTATTTTCTACCTTCCGGAGTACGTCTTTCGATATGTTTACTGATATCCTCCCAATTGCCAAATCCAAATTGTTCAATTGCATCCAACAATCGTAATTCTTCTCTCGCCGTCCAATTTCCCCGTCCATTAAATAAACTGACTGTCCCCGAGTCCATAAATTGATAGGCATGATCATTTTTGTGTGGACCAATTTCCGATCCCGATGAAAAGCACTGGAGAAAAAAGAAAAAATTTTTTTTTTTTTTTGTTTTGCCATTTGTTTCTCGAAATAATTTATAATAATAAAATTTAAATATTTTTTCTTTCATTTCTCACTTTCAATAATTGAAAAAAAAAAACTCAATTTCTAATACCAAATAATGGAAGGAAAAAATATTTAAATATTTAATAAAATTTAAAAATATAAAAATTCTTTTAATAAATTCAGGCCTCGGATCGACTTGAAGGCACAAAAAAAAGTCGTTTTAGTCGATTTATATTCCAAAAAAAGTCGATTTTTTTTATTTTGAACAAAAAATTTTTTAGATTTTTAAATAGAAATAATTTTGAATAGGATTAAAGTTGAAATTTTAACAAATAACTGAATTTCAAAAGTTAATTTTCAGACAATAATTTAATTTTACACAATTAAAAATAATTTATAAAATAATTTTAGATAACATTTTTTAAAAGTAACTAAATTCTCAAAGATGATTAATTTTGAATTAAAATTTTTGATAATAATTGAATTTTAGTTGATTTTTAATTGAAAATTTTAATAATAATTAATTTTGAATTGAAATTTTTTAAAATTGAATTTTAGTTAATTTTAAATTGAAAATTTGGAAAATAATTGAATTTTAAAAGATTTTAAATTGAAAATTTTGAAAATAATTGAATTTTAAAAGATTTTAAATTGAAAATTTTGAAAATAATTGAATTTTAAAAGATTCTGAATTGAAATTTTATAAAATAATTGAAGAATTTATCAGTAATTACAAAAATTGAACTTAAAAATTTTTTTAATTGCAAAATGATTTTAGATAATTGAATTTTCGAAGAATATTATAAAAATAGTTTAAAATATCTGAATTTCAGGAGGATTTTAGAAATAATTAAATTTCAGAAGCTTTTAAATATTCAAATTTTTGAATATAATTAAATTTCAATTGAAATTTTGGAAAATAATTGAATTTTAGTTGATTTTTAATTGAAAATTTTAATAATAATTAATTTTGAATGGAAATTTTTGAGAATAATTAAAGTTTAGTTAATTTTAAATTGAAAATTTGGAAAATAATTGAATTTTAAAAGATTTTGAATTAAAATTTTTGAAAATAATTGAATTTTCTTTGATTTTGAATTGAAAATTTTGAAAATAATTGAATTTTAGTTGATTTTAAATTGAAATTTTTGAAAATAACTGAATTTTAAAAGATTTTAAATTGATTTGTGATTTTGAATTAAAAATTTTTGGTAATTTTATTTGATTTTTAAAAAATTTTAAACAATTGTTAAATTTCATAAAATATTTTAATTGAAAAATAATTTTAAAAAATTAAATTTGTGATGAATTTCATTAAAATTATTAAAAATAATTAATACATTTTATACTAAAAAAACGTATTTTATTAAAAAAAATTTTTTTTTAAATGTAAAAAAGTCGATAAAGTTGCATTTCATTAAAATAAGTCGAAAAAAGTCGGAAATAGTCGATAAAGTCGTATAATCCGAGGCCTGTAAAGTAAATAAAAAATTTTTATTTGCAAAAATTGTAAATAATAGAATAAAAGTGATAAAAATTTAAATAGAATACAAAAAAAAATAAATAAATAAATTTTGTAAACAAATCTAATTAGATTTTAAAATAAATATATTTGGATTTTTTTTTAAATATTTAATATAATTTATAAAATATAATATATAATACATATTTATAATAGAAATATAATAATTATAAAATATACTAAACGATATAATTTGTATTAAGACGATTAAGACTAACAAAAATTTAAATTCTACATTTTTTTCCCGCTGCAAAAATTTTAAAAGAATCAAAAAACAATTGAATTCTTTTTGAAAAATTCTAAAATAAATATTATTTTAAAAAAATTTTTTATTAAATATCCTTTATTATAAAATCAACTAAACCGCTTTCGAAAAAAGATAAATATACAAACATAACCTCAAATGTAATAAAAACAAAAAATTAAAAACCACACAAACAAAAAAAAAAAAGCCGGTTCGGAGATTATTAATTCATGAAAATTGCTATATAAAGGAAAAATAATTGATTGAGGTTAAGTCACGTGACACAATGACAAAATGAAAGTGAAAATTCGCGACACCTTATCTCTCTCTTTCTCTCTCTCTCTTTTAATCTATTGACTTACCTGTAAACAGAGGTCGAAATCAGTGCACTCTGCACATTTGATACGCAATCCTGAGATATCTTCTTGACAATAGGTGCAACTATAAGTTGCATAGAGATCTGTAATAGAAAAAAAAAATTTTTTTTATGAATATTAAATATAATTCATATAAAAATTAGAAAAAAAAATTTTTTTTAAACCAAGTTAACGCCCTTATTCGAATAAACACCCACCCGCCATTTTTGTTCTGTGATGGTTTTCAGCGTTCTTTCAGAGAGAACGATTTACAATGACGTCACCGCATACTAGATGCCGATTATTTTATATATATATAATAATAATAATAAAAAAAAATAAGAGAGAGGTAGCTTTAAGTTTATCTCAAAATTGCAAATTAACAGACATTATCACTGTAATAATTTTGCTCGACAATGAGAAAATAAGCACTTTAAAAGCTTTTTTTTTTTTTATTAACGAGATTCGTCTTATTTCTAAAAGTCACAGTTTCACGAAAATGGAGGTATTGGAAAAAAAATTTCGTGGTAGGGTTGTTTACGACTGTAAATTTTGTTTCGAGTGCGCATGCGCGGCGAAAATGACGCTCAAAGTCAAAACCAAACAGGAAGTTGGTTGGAGATTTTTTTTTTTTGACTAGAGTAGTGAAACAGTGTTACCACATTTATGAAATTTATTATTTTTTTTTTTTTCATAAATTTATTATAAACAATAGAAATTACAAAAATAAGTTGACGTAATAAAAATAAGTAATAATTTTAAATAAAAAGAAATTAGAATACGTGTAAAATATCGCCAAAAACTGGAAATAGTGTGAAGTAAGCTGTTGGAATTTTTTCGCTTTGGCAAAATATGGTGGGAAATTTTAAATTAATTTAAAATAACTCGAAATTATTTTTACTTTCAGTCGTGTGTATTTTTTTTATTATATTTATAGAATATATTTTTATACATTTATTGTATATATATATATATACAAAACATCTTAATCTTAATATATCGATATTAATTGACTACAAATATAATTTGAAACGATAAATATCGATTTAAAACTATTTTTCGATTTAAATCAATAATTTTCGATTAAAATCGATAATTTTCGATTAAAATCGATAATTATCGATTTATATAGACATTTATCGATTTTAATTGAAAAAAAAGGAAGAATAATTTTTTTTTAAGGCACCTCGCATGCGACAATTTATGCAATAAGAAAAAAAAAACTTTACTGTAATAAACTATTTATATTCTCATGTTAAAAGTGATAAATATTTGTATCACAGAATATGTCCTATTTACAAAAAAATGTTATAATACAGGATGAAAAGAATTTTTTTTTTAAATATTGTATACACTGGCTTTTTTTTTTTAAAAAAAGCGAAATGAATATTCCCGCCATTATAAATAGTTAAATAAAGAAAACAAAAAAATTTTTTTCAGCGGGAATTTCAATTAAAGAGAAATTATTTTAAAAGCGCGAGATAAAAATTTTATTAAATTAATTATTTTTTTTCTTAATTAAAACTGAAAATTTTTTTTATAGACATCCTGTAATAACATATTCAAAGGCTTCGAATAAAAATTTACTGAAAAGAAAATGTAGTTTACCACTTTTTACATAAAAAAAAAATGCATTTTAGATTTTTTGCAAAAAAAAAAAAAATGTTTAAAAAATTTATTTAACATTTAAAAAAATGTAATTTCTATTTAAAATTAAAAAATTCATTGGTTACAAAAAAAAATTTAATCAAAAAAAAATTTAAAAAATTTTTTAAATTATTTTCTCAGTGTAAAAAGTGTATTTTTCACCTAAAAAAAAAAAGTAAAAAATACAAAACTTACAATTTTCTATTTCTCCAAATTTCCGTCTCATCTTTATGTTCATGAACAATTTCATTATTTCTAACAATACTTTTTGCCTTTGAAAAATTATTGTTTTTAAATGTTTTTCTTGAATTTTTAAAATTTATTCTATCGCTTTCAAATAATTCTTCGATATTATTTGTTGATACTTTAATTTTTTGTCGTCGTTGTACTAAATTTTTTAACGCTTCATTAAAATGCATTAGTGTCACAGAAATTGGTCTTGTCATGAAATTTTCCAAAATTTCATCAAATTCATCATCATCATCATCATCATTATCATCTTTCACAGAAATAAATAATTCACTTCTCAATTCTTTAAATTGATTTATTATTTCCCTGAGGCTCTCGTGAGCATTTTTTAAATCTTTAGAATTGAAATTTTCCAAATTTTCCTCTTCCATCGATGTTTTATTGTCGTCGTCGTCAATAAAATTCTCCTCAAATTCTTTAAATTGTTGAATTATTTTTTGTATACTTTCTTTTATGTTTGGTAATTTTTTAATATTCGTTTCTTGTTCAAATTGATTTTTATTATTAAATTGACTTTTATCCTTAGTAAAATAATTTTTTTCATCTTCAAATTTATTTTTTTCTTTATTAAATGAATAATTTTCATTTAAAATTTGTGTATTTTTTTTATCATTTTTTTTATTAAATTGTATTTTTTCATTTAATAATTGTTGATTCATTTTTTTTGCCTTTAATTCCATTTTTTCTTGAATTATTTTTTTCACAGCATCTTTAATATTTGTTGATTTTTGTTGTTGATTTATTTTTTCCATTTTCATTTTTACAATTGCTTTAATTTTTTCATATTTATTTTCTCTATCTTCCTGATTAGTTTCCATTGAAATTAATTCATTTTTCCTCTCGTTAATTTTATTCTCTTTATTAAATTTATTGTTTATTTCAAATTTTTTGTTATTTTGTTTATCGTCAAATTTTTCATTTATTTCTTCATTATCAATGGCATTAAATAAATTTTTTTCATTAACGTTAAATTCGTCACTTTTTGTAATTTCAAAAATTTCACTATCATTTTCCTCTATTTCATTATCCATCGATTCATCAATAATTTCATTAATATTTATTTCAGAAAAATTTTCATTACTATTTTCAATTTCCATTATTTTTGAATTATCGACAATAAATAAATTATTTTCCACTGGTTTACCAATTTCTTGTAATGATCCAACGATATCGTGAAAAATTGGTTCCATATTTTTTGGTGAATTTTTTGAAAATATTTTTTCACGTAGAATTTCATTATTATTATTATTATTGAAATTTAATTCAAATTTAATTGAACGTTTTATTCGTGCATTTAATGGATCGTATGTTATACTTGATTTTCGTCGCATTATAAAAATTGCTGGTTTTGTATTTATTTGAATTGGCGGTATTGTATTGTAATTGATGGCAATATGTGAAAATCCATCAACAGAATCAAGAATATCGTGTGTTTTTAAATAGGATTTTATATTTGGTGAATATTTACTTTTTGATTCCATTAATATATGAGTGAATTGTAACATTTCTGGATTATCAATTGTTAAATTTTCTTGTTTCGAATAACTGTAGAAAAATGAAAGAGAGAAAATAAATTTAAAAAATTAGATAAAATTTTTTAATTTATAAAAAGAATATTGAAATAGTTTTTTTTAGTAAATTTTAAATAGTTAAAAAGAAAATCTAATTTCTTAACTTACATCCAATTGGTATTTGTTTGTGTAAATCGAGAAATTCCAGTTTGTGCGGAAAAAACGTCAATATGAACGTAAACGGGTTCAATTCGTTCTTTTTCGATTCTATGAAGACGAGCAATTGCCATTCCACCGGGATAATTAGCACCAGCGACACATAAAAGAAACATTGAGAATGTTGCATTTAATACTAAATGTCCAAGAATCGCTAGAGCCAACAGTCCATTCCAAATCGATTTTTCCCGATTTTCCCAACTGAAAAATATTAAAAAAAAAAAAAAAAAATAAAAATTATTCATTTTTATATCAAAAATAAATTATATCACCAGAAAACGATAAAAAAAAAAATTTGTTTAGTTTTTTTTTCTATAAAAATTAAAAAATAATAACTTACATACGGTGACAAGCAGCGGCGGCGCCAACATTCAATAGAGGAAATACATAAATAATAAATCTCAATTCCTTATGAGGAAGAAATGAAAATAAAATAACAAATGTTAGGCCAGGAATAGTGAGAGCTCGAACTCTAGAATCCCATAAAATTCCTAAAGGAATTAATAAATAGGAAAGAGCCAATCCTCGTGGAAGAGCCGAATAAAAATACCACAAAAATGGAGACGTCTATTTTTTTTTTTTTTTTTTTTTAATCAGTTAAGGATATTAATAATAATAAACTTCTATTTTTTTCTCTGTTAATAATAAACGTAAGTTAAAAAAAATATAAATTAATTATAATTATAAATAATTATAAATAAATTAATTAATTTTTTCATTTAGAAAAAAAAGGTGTTAAACTAATTTTTAATGTTTTTAAAAGGATACGCCCCATTCACTACTTTTATTTAAAATTGTATTAAAATAGAAAACTTCTCCTTCTGGCCATAAAATTCGATTCCAAAAAATTGAATCGACAATTATTGTTAATGCGAGAAAAAATATTCCTGATGGTAAACCAATTTTTAATAATCTACAAAGAATATTTAAATTAATAATTATTAAATACAAAGTAAATAAATATTTCATTTCTTTACTAAATTAAATAAAGTTCGTCAATTTAATAAATTATTAATTTCGTTTAATTTTGTAAAAAAAGAGAAGTTAAATTTAAAAAAAAAAAAAAATACCTGTGAATTGTAATTTTTGAATTTGCAATATCATATAAAAGAAACATTCCCAAAAGCATTGCTAATTCAGCGCGAAAAATAATAATAACAGCCGCTGAAGACATAATGAAAATTACATGATTTCTTCTCAACCATCCATAAAGGGCAAGTAGAACTGAAAAAATAAAAAAGAAAATTTCGTTTTATTTTTAATAGTTTTATTGTTTCTATATAAAGAATATCTGATATTAATCTAACAAGAAAAGAAATTTTATAAAAAAAATATATTTTATAAATAATATTTTAATTATAAAATATTATTATTAATTTTGTGGAACTGTTAATTTTTTTTTTATTATATAATAATATAATAAAAAAAATGAATTATTTATTAATATTTGAGTGTAATAAAAAAAATTTACCTAAAGGCATTGCCATAATATTCGGCAATGGTCGACTGAGATAATATAAAAAATGATATTGAGTTACTGTAATTGCGACAAACCATTTTACAAATTTAACACCAAAAATTGATTGTAAAGCTTTACGATAAAGACTCAAAGTCACTATCACCATTAAGCCCAATACTGCTCTCACTGAAAAAAAAAAAATTTTATTTTTCTTTTACATTCTTTTTTTCTTCCTACAAATTAGAAAATTATTTTTATTATTTATTTATTTTTTTATTTATTTTTTATTAATTATTTTTTTTATTTTTTTTTAAATTGGCAAATTTGTCCTTTCTTTTAAAATTCTATTTTATCAAACTTACCAATATATTGTGAATAAAATTTATTAACATTAAAATGTTTAACGGCAGCAACAGCAGGTGCAGCTAAACCTGATACTGCCATTGGTCCTAAAAATGTTCTCGGTACAACTCCGGGAAATTCATGATGATCATACTGAAAAAATTTTTTTTTTTTTTTAAATTATATACTAAATAATTAAAATATATTTTTAATTAATGAAGTAATAATTAATCATTATCAAGATAAAAAACTATTATTATTATCATGTAATTAATTATTAACTATTCTTGATTATTATCAAGTAATTAATTATTTACAAATTATAAATTTATAAATTAAATAATAAATTAAATAAATTATAAATTTATAAATTAAATAAATTATAAATTTATAAATTCACTAAATCTTCTATTAAATAATTAACTATTATATTTAAATTTATAAAAACATTTTGCAATAATTTTTAAATTATTAAAAAAAAACAAAACAAGAAATTATAACACTGATAATCTTAAAAAATAGATTTAGATTAATTTTCTTCTAAATAATCAAAATTATTATTAAAAATAGAATTATAAAATAAAAATTAATGTAACAAAATAATAGTGAATGATAATTTTTATTTATTTACTAAAAAAAAATTTGTAATTTAAAACTAAAAAAAATATGCATATTAAAAGCAAATAAAAATTAATAAAATATTAAAAAAAAAAATAAAAGAAAAAAAAATATAAAATAAACAAAGCGAGGAATTTTCAGGAAATGGAAATAATTTTTAATTTATTTAGAAAAGCCGGATCAGAGTTTATAAATACGTGGCGTATTTCTAAATTTATATAGAAGTTTTGCGTAATTATTTATTTGTTTTCGAAAAAATTAATCTTAGTGACAATTTAATATAAATTACATTTGACACTTAATGTCGTAAAATAAAAAAAAAAACACTTTTCTTTCATTAAAAAAATTTTTTTGTTTTGTTTCAAAAGAATTTAAAAAATAAAAAACAATAATTTACCTGACTTAGGTTAGAACCGTGATAAAGAAGATCATGAATTGCTTGAAGATTAAAACTTTCTTCAACTTTTGTAAATGGACAATAAAATAAATGCAGAGCCGCTACTAAAATAATTAAATGATCCATTGTGACATTTAGAAAATAAATTCATTCATAATAATGAAAGAAAAATAGGTTTTTTTTATTATTAGAGCAACAACAACAAAAAAAAAAAAAAACAACTTGTGTGTACTTCCACCTGCTTATAACGCGTCGTCTGCTAATCTCTTTAAAAATATGCGGCAAAATTTAAATTTCTAACCACATATCAATATACATATATGTATATATAATAATATTATAATTAATTAATATAATACTAATTATGAATATAAAAATTCTTCTTAAATAATAAAAAAATTAGAATTTTTTTTTGTATTATAAACTGATGTTTCATTTTGATTCATTATTGCTAAAAAGTTTTAATAAAGTCACAAATGGATATATATAATATTTTTTATATTTATTTTTTAACTTAATTTTTTAAAATTAATTATATAATTTACAATATACTTATTTATACACTTTATATAGCTCCGTGAATTTAGAACTACAACCATAAAATAAATATTATTATTTATAGTATTTATATGCGTAATTTCAAAAAATTAGTGCCAATATTTTAAACTTGTTACGAGCCGAGTTACCTTTTATTACGCAACTCTAAAAATGTAATATGATTGGCTGGATTCTCTTTAGTTAAATCCTTTAAGAAGGAAGCGGGAAGGTTTAAATGAAAGATTATTAAATTCCGATACAACGGAAGGGAAACCCGTTCAAAGGAAGAATAATTATTAGTTCTTCCTTCGAAGGTAAAACCCTGTAATTTATTAATATGATAAAATACAAAGCTGACTAAGGAGTTTAGAAAACAACCTTTCAAGCCAGAGTCAAGATTAGAACTAACTTAGAGAGTTTTTGGTCCAGCGGAGTCGCTCTCCGCTTTTGGTCCATTTTGAGTTTGTGCGCATGCTTCACTATGGAGCGTATTCGCTACTCCTATACGTGTATCACTTCACTAACACTTATCACATCGTTCCTTAGTGTTACTTATATGTTCACACATACATAAGAGAGATTATACACAATCTCTCCCATCATACAACATACTATTTATTAAAATATAATAAACATTAATCATCACAACATTATATGGTTAATCCATAATTATATTATTATAATATAATTATAACAATATTAATTATGATATAATTATAATAATATTAAATTATAATATTCTGATAATCAATTATTAATTAATTAACAATATTAATAACGCTTAAATACAAATGTGTAAATATACTGAAACATGTACATAAATAATTATTTAATTATTTATTATTAAATAAAGCATTTCTTATACAAAGCATTTCCGTTGTAAACTTTCGTTCATTGTTTAGCCCGTACGCGACTTTTCTATTGAAGGTAATAAAAGTCCGTGTCTGGTCAACATGTGTTTAGTGTCCCTTTTTTTTATAGAAAGGATCACATTTTTTCAAGTGGTTTTTATGACGTTCTAGGTTTACATTTAAAATTTGAAAATGAGAGAAAATATGAGAATATATTTTCTCTTATTTTCTTGGACTGATTTACGACATTTCTCTTTTAGTATTTTGTGTTGCTAAAAGAAATACGATATTGGAATAAACTTAATAGTTGACGGAAATACTTTAGAATTAGTCATGCTATTTTCTTTTATGTGAAAGACTCTATTATATTTATCGTGAGAAAATATTAAGTGTTTTAAGATGTTTTATAATTAATCCTCAATTAAATTATTTAAATCTTAATTAATCACATCGATGTATCGCTCATTCGATACATCGAAATGATTCGAGCGAGGATTATAGTCGCTCGTTACACTTTCCCCCTTAGAGAGATTTTCGCTAGAAAATTAAAATAAAATATTTATACTATTATTGTAAAATTATTATTATTTTTTTTTTTGTTTTTTTTTTTTTTGTTTTTTTTTTTTGTTTTTTTTTTTTGTTTTTTTTTTTATTTATTATTATTTATTTATTTATTTATTTTTTTTTTTGTATGTACCTACATTATTTGCATTTGTCGTATTTTAAGTTTTGTGCACTTTAAAGAGTATATAGTATATATGTGGATAGTGCTTAACATTTGTTTCGCCTTAAGGTGGCATTGTTAAATTGTTCGCGCTGCATCACCATCTTAAAGTTTTATATTTCTTGTCTGCAATTGTAACAAGCGTTGTTTACATTATCGAAGGTGTCATATATTTGCAATACAGATTGTCAAACAATTATTGATTGATTACAAAAATGTTATTTTGGAAAGAATATAATCAATTATACAATAGTTAAACAACTTTCTGATCAAGGTATAGTTGATCAGCACTCTCTCTCCCCCTTAAGAGTATGAAAAGTGTATTTCAATCAATTTGTTAATTTCAATAATAATTTGACAAGGTATGTATTGCACGAAATATACATTTTTCATGAAATTCAAAATTTACATAAATTTTTATAAAACAATTTATTTGTTTTTAGAAAATTTTCAAAACTTGTGGTCGAAGAAGGTTAGTATGAACAACTTTTGTTTTGTTTTGTGAAATTTGAATTTCAACATTGTTATCCTCTAAAACTTTTATTATTTTATAGGGACCAGCATAATCTGTGTCTAATTTCGAAGTTTTGTTGTTTCTTTGTAAATAAACGGAATCATTAACTTCATAATTTTGTGAATTAAGTTTCAGATCATAGTAGTGTTTAGATTTTTCTTTTGCGGCATGAAGTTTTTCCCTAGCAGTAGACTGGGTTTCAACAATTTTTTCCGATAGAGTTTTCAAAAACAAGTCGTATGTTAATGACAAATTTCTTTTGGCAAATTGTGAAGGAACTCTTGCATTTTTACCGAAGATTAATTGGTGTGGAGCGAAACCTGTTCCTTCATGTTTTGAAGTATTGTAGGAAAACATGGCATAAGGTAACCATTTATCCCAATTGTTTTTATTACAGAAGTTTTTTAAATATTGAATTAAAACATGATGACTCCTTTCTAGAGAGCCCAGTGATTGTGGGTGGAATGCAGTTGAGCGAAGTTGTTTAATTTTGAAAATTTTGCAGAAATTTTCCATCAACTTGCTCGTAAAATCACGGCCCTGATCCGTGTGTACAATTTGAGGACAACCAAACTGTGAAATAAATTTTTCTGCGAAGGCGTTAGCAACGGAAACAGAATCAATTCTGCGCAAGGGCGTCGCGACAGAATATTTTGTCAAATTATCTTGAATTGTTAAGATAAATTTGTTACCATTTTCTGTTTCAGGTAATGGACCAACTATGTCCATTTCAATTTTTTCGAAAGCTTCTGTTGGGGTATCGGTAATCGACATCGGTTGACGCGTTTTTACTCTAACGAATTTATTTAATTTACATGTTTCGCAATTTTTTACGAAAATTCTAATGGATTCACGCATATTTGGCCAATAGAAATTTTCTCTAATTCGTTCGAGGGTTTTGGTAGCACCTTTATGGCCGCCTGAAGTTGATGAATGATTTTCGCGTATTATTTCCGAAATATCGCTTTCATTCGGTATTTCAACTTCACCATAGCAAATTGTGATACTATAATTATCCTGACCAAATATCTTTTTTATTTCAGATTCAATACTCGGCCATGACAATTGATTTAGACCGTTTCCAACTCGGGATACACTGACAGAATCAATATCCAACTGATCCATAGCAACCTTCAAAGCATTTAAGGTGGAAATTACGTCAATATAAGTTGGTTTAGAGTCAAAAGTTGGTTTAATTATCATATTGAAAACGCAATGATCTTCATATTTAAACACTATAACATTGCCAACTTCAATATTTTCATTGTCTTCGTTAAGTAAGTCGTCAATTTTCATTCTATTTTCAGTGAGTACTTGTTTGTTTGTTTCGG
This sequence comes from Leptopilina boulardi, assembly GCF_019393585.1. NCBI lineage: Eukaryota > Metazoa > Arthropoda > Insecta > Hymenoptera > Figitidae > Leptopilina > Leptopilina boulardi. The sequence continues at coordinate 2,216,451 of NW_026137825.1, read as the reverse complement.
TAGTGAATTTTCTGTCGGCAGGTATAAAAATTGCTAAATTGTCTTCTCTCATAAACAAATAATCTTTAGAATTTTTTATGCAAGAAAAGTTTTGGTTAGGGTGACTGTCGTCTTGTGAAGTGTTATTTGTGTCAATTGTATTGCAAATTTTTGTTCTGTCGCGATTTACTTTATTTTTTGTAATTTGAAATGAATTTTGTTTATTTTTAACGTTTAAGACATATTGAAGATTTTCTGTCCGTTTTGCTTTGAAATTATTTCCAAATTCAAGATCACTATTTTCTTCATCAGAAATGTTAAAAATTTTATCGCAATTTTTATTGATTTTATAGAGAATTTCACCACTACACGGATTTTTCGCCTCTTGCTCAAATCCAGCATGGTTGAAATTTGCGCATGAACCAATCGGTTCTATATCAATTTCGTGGCTGCAGTCCACCTTACGATCTCGCAGATCATCATTCTCATCGTAAGTAATTAACTTGTTTATGTTAATTAGGTTATCCTCGATAACCTCCATGCTTGTGGTCTGGAAATTCTCGTCAGAAATGGTTTCACGAATTATTTGTGATTCGTTATCACCGCCATCCCAGTGAATGTTCAGAAAAACTGCCTCTATTCGGTCATCACTTTCATATTCGTCCAAGGAATTTTGAGGATGAACAGGTGTACAATTCACCTTGTTCTGAGGATTAGGATCAATTTCTAGTGGATCAACATCGTCATTTAAGGTTATGTCATTAGTGATACCTTGCAGAATTTCGTCACTCATGTCACAGGGATTCCGCGACAACGCATCAGCACCAGTATTTTTAGTACCTTTAATGTACTCTATTCCGTGATCGTATTCACTCAAACGATGTCGCCATCGGAGTAACCTTGAATTTGGGTTTTTCATGTTGTGCAACCATATTAGAGGTTTGTGATCAGTTTGGAGTTTGAATCTTCTCCCGAAAAGATAAGGTCGAAAAGATTCAACAGAAAAGAGAATTCCTAAAAGTTCCTTTTCTATTGTTGAATAATTTATTTCAGCATCAATGAGTGTTCTCGAGGTATACGCTACAGGAAGGATTTTTCCATCGAAATTTTGACTAAGTACTCCGCCAATTCCATAATGAGAAGCATCAGTTGTCACTATGAAATCTTTTGTAAAATCAGGGTACTGCAGCAGAGGTTGAGTGCAAAGAGTATTTTTCAATTTATTAAAAGCTTCATCCTGTGCTTCAGTCCACCTGAACTTTACATCTTTTTTGAGAAGATAAGATAAAGGTTTAGCAATGGTCGAAAAATCCTTTATGAATTTTCGATAATATCCAGCAAGTCCCAGAAATTGCTTAATATTTCTTTGAGTTTTAGGACGAGGAAATTTTTTAACAGCTTCAACCTTTTTAGGGTCTGGTTTAACACCATCTTGGGTAATAACATGACCAAGGTAAGTAACCTCCTTTCGTAAAAATAAACATTTTTCAGGTTGTAAGGTGAGCTTAGCCTTGTCAAGTTTCTCGAGGAGATTTGTAAATTTACGAGTGTGTTCTTGAAGAGTTTTGGCATAGATGACAATGTCATCCATGTAGACAAAGAGTTCGATGTTCTGTAGCCCTGTCAGTGCCCTGTCAACGAGTCTCTGAAAGGTGGAAGGGGCGTTCTTTAACCCAAAGGGCATTCTATTGAAATGAAAATGTCCAAAAGGGGTAGAAAAAGCCGTCTTCGCTTTAGAATCTGGATGCATTTTTATTTGATGAAATCCCATTGCAAGATCAAGTGTGGAAAAATATTGTGCCCCTCCTAGTTGGTCAAGGATTGATGTAATGTGAGGTAAAGGATAGGAATCTTTTACAGTTATGTCATTGAGACGGCGAAAGTCAATTACCATTCGCCATCTCTTTTTTCCGTCGGGACCTGGTTTTTTCGGAACAATCCAGACAGGTGAATTATACGGTGAGTCAGAATCTTCAATGCATTCATTTTTCTTTAATTCTTTTGTTTGTATATTAATTTCATTATTTAATGTTTCAGCCGGTCTGTATTGTTTTTGAAAAATTGGAGTGTCATCCGTCGTTTGGATACTGTGGGTAACTAGGTCAGTGGCTTCTAGAACATCTCCCTCAACATAAAAGCGATGTGAAAATTTACTTATGGGTGCCAAAAGACTATTTTTCTCTTCTTCGTTTAATCCTGAGAAATTAAAGAGTTTCATCAATTTCTTTAATCTCTCAGGTGATTTTTTTGATATTTTTTTGAGTAACTTTTTCTTTGGAACAACAATTTCTACCTCTTCAAGTTTAACAGGTGGCAATGAAATTTCTATATCGTGCAAGGTTGTATTAATCGCAAAAACTTTTGCATAACCATTTTTTGCGGTAACTAAACTGTCACCTATGATTACGCCTTTGCCGACATCTATTCTTTCTAATAACCCTACTGAAATAGTATTTGATTTATCGAGAGGTAAAGAGACAAGTTTTCTAGTTCTTGCAGGTATAGTTATCTTGCAAGGGGCTGAAATTTCTGTTGGTGGAAGTTGCAATGTTAGACCTTCATTATCGAATTTAATGGAAGCGGAATTTTCTCGAAGAAATTCTGCACCTAAAATTCCGCATGTTTTTAATGGAAAATTGTCAGGTACAACATGAAAGTTGCTTTTTCTATTGAAAATATTGAGAGTGATACTACCGATAGTTTTTAATGTACCTTTTCCAATACCGGTAAGAAAATATGTATCTTTTTTGTTAATACCTTTTTTATTCCACACTCTAGAATATTTAATCAAGTTTAGTTCACTACCAGTATCAATTAGAAGTTTAGCATTAAAATTGAAAATAGTTTTATCTGAGACTTCTACAACAGGTTTTGAAGAATCACCTTCATTATTGTTGACAGAGAGCACAATTTTTTTAATTGATTCTACATTTGGCTGCTCTGAGCAGTGCTCGCGCAAAGAGCAGGGTTGGAGTTTAAATTTTCAGATTTTGAAATCGTGCAGATGGATCTTGATTCTAAACTTTTTAATATTCTTACAAAGCAATTGTCAGTAATGTGGCCTTTTTGTTTACAAAAATCGCATTCAGGTTTGGAATTATTATTTTTTGATGAGTTTCCATTACCATGTGAATTTTGTCCCCCTTTGTTATTATTATTTCCCCATTTTTTAAATTTTTTATTCTTTTTCCCTTTATTATTATTATTTCCGTTACCATTTTTTTTGTTATCATTTTTATTACCATTATCAGATTGATTATTATCGGAAGATTCTGGTTTCGCGCGGTTTGGGCAATTTCGCGAAATATGTCCATTTTTCCCGCAAGTAAAACAACTTCTGTCTTTACGATTTTTATCAATATTGTTAACCGTTTTTGATTTTTTTGCTTCGCTTTTAGAATTATCTACTTCGTTTAAAGGAGCGCTACGTTTACGTACATTGGAAACATATTTTTCTTGTTCCAATGCAATTGTTATTGATTCTTGAAGATTATTTGGAAGACGTAGGTTAACGCGAAATTCAATATTAGGAAGAAGTCCTTGGGTAAAATATTTTGTTACTAGTTTGTCATTTTCTGATAATTGTGATTGTACATATGGGTTAGAATTATCTTTTCGCGAAAGCTGCGATAGCTTAAAAAATAATTTACGTGTTTTTGCCGCGTAGTCGATTACCGATTCGTTTTCACCTTGTTGCAAACTGGTGATTTCACCTAAAATCGTTCCATAATCATCTAAAAAGGAAAATGATTTTTCTAGTTCTAGTAGTAATTCTTCAAGTGTATCAACTTGAGAGTGTAAGATAAAATCTGCGGCCTTGCCTTTAATTTTCTTTAATACGTATTTTAAAAGAAAAGGTTGCATTTGAGAACTTGTATTTTTTATTAAATATGAACATTCTTGAATAAATTTTTGAACTGGAATGTTTTCACCATCAAATTCTGGTATCAGTTCAACAAAATTTTTCAAGGATGAAATATTATTAGTAAGGATATGACCTGAACTTTCTGAATTTACTTCCTCAAAGGATGGAGGGTGTAATTTTGACGTTGATGATTCCGATGGATTTACATTTTTTTTGTTTTGTAAATGTTGACCTACTATATCAGCTATTTGGAGTAGGTCATTGGGATTAATGCGATTCATTAATCCTTGAGATTGTTGATAATCGTATGTATTTAGACGGTTTTCATGATTTACAATATCATTGTATTCTAAATCAGCACTCATTCCATCGTTCAAATATTCTTCCTCCATATCTTCCATATGGGGATGAAGATTATTTCCTTGTTGACTTTCAGACATTTTTAATTTATCAAAATAAAGCAAAAATTTTCAAAATTATTCAAAATAATTAATTATTTCAATTAATTTATTCAAAACATTCTCAATTTCAATGTTAGAACAATATTTAAATTTAATTTTAAATGAAATAAATCAATCATCAAGGAAAAAATCTTTCACAATTTAAAACTCATTCATATAGCTAATATATAAACTAACCTTTTGTAGATGATATATTTCACTACACTGAATTTAAATAAAATTTATATAAAATATTCGGAAATGACTCTTTATTCCTCTATGAGGATTCACTCCCGCACGACACAACTCTATTAGCAGGTGAACAGCAGGTTACAGCATTCAGGAACACAGGATCTCAGGAACTTATACTGCTCGCCAGGAAATCAGGAACATTTATTTATTCAGGAACTTATACTGAAGAAAATAATATTTCTTTATACACTTCAAATTAATTCTTCACTTTGATTTTCAAAAAAAAATTGTTTATACACTCAGGAACTCAAAAAAATAATATTTTCTTTTCCACTTTTAGTTTATTATTCACTTTGAATAAAAAGTTTTTATTCAAATAACATTAATAATTTTATACATAAGTGTTTATTTCATGTTTTGAATAATAAATATTCAAGTATTCAAATAATTCAATAATTCAATATTCAAATAATTGAATTGAATTAATAATTTTATGTTATAAAACTTTTACTTTGAATTTTTTGTTTTCAAATAATGTTTGTAGTTTTACGTTATAAAACTGTCATTTATTCAAATTCCCGCACTAAAGGCCGGTAACGAGCCCCCAATTTATGTTACGAGCCGAGTTACCTTTTATTACGCAACTCTAAAAATGTAATATGATTGGCTGGATTCTCTTTAGTTAAATCCTTTAAGAAGGAAGCGGGAAGGTTTAAATGAAAGATTATTAAATTCCGATACAACGGAAGGGAAACCCGTTCAAAGGAAGAATAATTATTAGTTCTTCCTTCGAAGGTAAAACCCTGTAATTTATTAATATGATAAAATACAAAGCTGACTAAGGAGTTTAGAAAACAACCTTTCAAGCCAGAGTCAAGATTAGAACTAACTTAGAGAGTTTTTGGTCCAGCGGAGTCGCTCTCCGCTTTTGGTCCATTTTGAGTTTGTGCGCATGCTTCACTATGGAGCGTATTCGCTACTCCTATACGTGTATCACTTCACTAACACTTATCACATCGTTCCTTAGTGTTACTTATATGTTCACACATACATAAGAGAGATTATACACAATCTCTCCCATCATACAACATACTATTTATTAAAATATAATAAACATTAATCATCACAACATTATATGGTTAATCCATAATTATATTATTATAATATAATTATAACAATATTAATTATGATATAATTATAATAATATTAAATTATAATATTCTGATAATCAATTATTAATTAATTAACAATATTAATAACGCTTAAATACAAATGTGTAAATATACTGAAACATGTACATAAATAATTATTTAATTATTTATTATTAAATAAAGCATTTCTTATACAAAGCATTTCCGTTGTAAACTTTCGTTCATTGTTTAGCCCGTACGCGACTTTTCTATTGAAGGTAATAAAAGTCCGTGTCTGGTCAACATGTGTTTAGTGTCCCTTTTTTTTATAGAAAGGATCACATTTTTTCAAGTGGTTTTTATGACGTTCTAGGTTTACATTTAAAATTTGAAAATGAGAGAAAATATGAGAATATATTTTCTCTTATTTTCTTGGACTGATTTACGACATTTCTCTTTTAGTATTTTGTGTTGCTAAAAGAAATACGATATTGGAATAAACTTAATAGTTGACGGAAATACTTTAGAATTAGTCATGCTATTTTCTTTTATGTGAAAGACTCTATTATATTTATCGTGAGAAAATATTAAGTGTTTTAAGATGTTTTATAATTAATCCTCAATTAAATTATTTAAATCTTAATTAATCACATCGATGTATCGCTCATTCGATACATCGAAATGATTCGAGCGAGGATTATAGTCGCTCGTTACAAACTAGCTCCTGTAGCGCCATCTTGTTTTTTAAAACTGAAAATGGAGTTTGCCCTTCTATTCAAAATTTTACTATTCAATGCTTATCAGTTTTCGATTTCCAAACAAACCGTCTTTTTTATTTTTTTAATTAGAAATTAGTTAGAAAAAAAGGAAAATAGAAAGAATTTATAATTTAATAATAAATAATAATGTATATAATATATTAATATTATAGAAAGAAGAAATTTTTAAAAAGTTGGAAAAAGATAAGGAACGGAGAAATTATTATTACTTATTTCTTCACCTTTTTTCTTGATGATAAAAACTAATACATATTTATTAATTAAAATAAAAAAAAAAAAACATCAATTAATATATAAAAATGGAGAGCTGTTTTTATAGTAAAAATTTGTATTTATTAGTTTCAAAAAAATATATTTGTGACGCACTTTGAAGAAAGGAGACATTACAGGTAATTTTTACGAGTTTTTCCTTTATTAAAAACAAAGTGTCTAAACGTCCGGCTAGACGGACATCAGAAAACGTCTAAACGTCCGTCTATATCCACCCGACTTTGTCCGCAAAATACTTTCGGGCATTTATTTATTTATTTATTATTATTATTATTATTATTCTGTCCTTCTGTCCTAACTTGAAGTTGGCCTTTTCTGATTTCACCTGTTTTTTTGAATAGTAATCTTAGAACGTGTCAAATTTTGACAATTTTTTTTCTCATTTTTGCCAAAGTTGTATAATTGTGTTTCCAAATTTCGGAATAAGTTTCTTTAAAATTCCAAATTCGAAAATTCAATTTACGAAGCTGAAGTACACAACGTTTACCAACGAAATTTTTTTTAAAGTTGTTTATTCATTCAAAAATTGTATACAAATACAAAAAATTTATGATGAGAAAAAAGATGCGCGAGGAAATTTCGTACAAGATAGTAATTTGAAAAAAATTAATTTTTAAAAATTAATTTTTAAGGTACCAGGGGCCAACGAATACCTATTAAATATTAATTATAAAAACAAAGGCCTCGAATCAACTTAAAGACACAAAAAGTCGTTTTAGTCGATTTATATTCCAAAAAAAGTGGATTTGTTTTTTATTTTAACAAAAATATTTTACAGATTTTTAAATAAAAATTGTTTTTTTTTTTTTAATAATAATCCTTTTCGAAGGGTTAAAGTTGAAATTTTTAGAAATAATTAAATTTCAAAAGATATTGTTAAATTTTCAAACAATTATTAAATTTTACAGAACTAAAAATAATTTATCAAACAATTTTTGGAAAACATTTTTTAAATTTAATTGAATTTTCAAAGATTTAAAATTGAGATTTTTGAAATTAATTGAAACTTTAAGTGATTTTTAATTAAAATTTTAGATGATTTCACTAAAAATTTATTAGAAAATGCGGACAAAATACAATAATTTGAAAATCATTTTTAATTGAAAAATGGTTTCAGATAGTTGAAATTTCAAAGAATATTATTAAAATAGTTAAAAATAATTGAATTTCCTTAGAGTTATAATTGAAATTATTAAATTTCAAAAAAAAAAATTTCAATTGAAAATTTTAGAAATAATTAAATTTTAGATGCTTTTAAATTCAAATTATTGAAAATTCAATTAATTTTAAATTCAAATTTTTGAGAATAATAAAATTTTATTTGATTTTAAATTTGGAAAATAATTGAATTTCAATTGAAATTTTGTATAATAATTGAATTTTATTTGATTTTAAATTGAAAATTTGGAAATAATTGAATTTTCAATTGAAATTTGTATAATAATTGAATTTTAATTAATTTTGAATTAAAATTTTGGGAAATAATTGAATTTTAATTGATTTTGAATTGAAATTTTTGAAAATAATTTAATTTTATTTGATTTGAAATTGAAAATTTGGAAAATAATTGAATTTTAAAAAATTTTGAAAATAATTAAATTTTATGTTTAATTTTGTATTGAAATTTTTAAAAATAATTGAATTTTAATTGATTTTAAATTGAAAACTTGGTAAATAATTAAAATATAAATTGACAATTTTTGATAATTATTGGATATTTAATTGATTTTGAATTAAAATTTCGGGTAATAATTGAATTTTAGTTTATTTTGAATTGAAATTTTAAAAAAATAATTGAATTTTATTTGATTTGAAATTGAAAATTTGGAAAATAATTGAATTTTAATTGAAATTTTGTATAATAATTGAATTTTATTTGATTTTTAATTGAAAATTTGGAAATAATTGAATTTCAATTGAAATTTGTATAATAATTGAATTTTAATTAATTTTGAATTAAAATTTTGGGATATAATTGAATTTTAATTGAAATTTTGTATAATAATTGAATTCTATTTGATTTTAAATTGAAAATTTGGAAATAATTGAATTTCAATTGAAATTTGTATAGTAATTGAATTTTAATTAATTTTGAACTAAAATTTTGGGAAACAATTGAATTTTAATTAATTTTGAATTGAAATTTTTGAAAATAATTTAATTTTATTTGATTTGAAATTGAAAATTTGGAAAATAATTGAATTTTAAAAAATTTTGAAAATAATTAAATTTTATGTTTAATTTTGTATTGAAAATTTTAAAAATAATTGAATTTTAATTGATTTTAAATTGAAAACTTGGTAAATAATTAAAATATAAATTGAAAATTTTTGATAATTATTGGATTTTTAATTGATTTTGAATTAAAATTTCGGGTAATAATTGAATTTTAGTTTATTTTGAATTCAAATTTTTAAAAAATAATTTAATTGTCATAGAGTTATAATTGAAATTATTAAATTTCAAAAAAAAAAAATTTCGATGGAAAATTTTAGAAATAATTAAATTTTAGATGCTTTTAAATTCAAATTATTAAAAATTCAATTAATTTTGAATTCAAATTTTTGAGAATAATGAAATTTAATTTTGATTTTAAATTTAGAAAATAATTGAATTTCAGTTTATTTTGAATTGAAAATTTTGGGAAATAGTTGAATTTTACTTGAAATTTTAAGTAATAATTTAATTTAAGTTCATTTTTGATTGAAAATTTGGATAATTAATTTTGAATAGAAATTTTAGAAAATAATTGAATTTTATTTCATTTTAAATAGAAAACTTGGTAAATAATTAAATTTTAAATTGAAAATTTTTAATAATTATTGGATTTTTAATTGATTTTGAATTAAAATTTTGGGTAATAATTGAATTTTAGTTTATTTTGAATTGAAATTTTCAAAAAAATAATTCAATTTTATTGTGATATTTTTTTTAAAATTATAAACAATTGTTAAATTTCATAAAAATTTTAATTGAAAAAATAATTTTGATATAATTGAATTTGTGATGTATTTAATTAAAATTATTAAAAATAATTAATTTAGTGAAGAATCATTTTAGTTAAAAATTTGTTAAATAATTGAATTGAAGAAGATCTGAAGAAGATCTACATTTTATACTAAAAAAAATGTATTTTATTTACATTTTTTTCAAATGTAAAAAAAATATGTCGCATTTTATTAAAATAAGTCGATAAAAGTCGTATTTTTGAAAAAAGTCGGAAAAAGTTGTATAATCCGAGGCCTGTAAATATATAATTTTCATTATCATCATTTAATATGTAATAATATTCTTATAAATTAAATTATTATTGATAATATTAATCTTTAATTTCTTTATAACAAACAATTAAATACTCAATTAGGCGCGCTTGCGCGCTTTTAATTTTGCTAGTATAAGTTATAAAATGTTTATAAATTTCTTTTTTTTTGTTATAAAATTTTCTTCGTGATGATAAAATATCAAAATTCAGTCCTTTAATAATATATATTTAAATATTCGTGAATAATTATTCGCTAAATCCTGGAACATCGTGAAAATCAACATAATAAGCACCAATTGAATTTTTTGGATAATAACAATATTTTTGTGCAATTGGCGTATTTTTCTTTGTATCCATTAATGTTGCAATAACACTTTCGCCATGTGTGACATTTTCAAATTTAATTGCCATTAATTGATCATTTTTAAATGTACACTTTAAACTCGAACCATCTTGTGTCCATTCAATTTCACAATAAATTTGCGACACCATATCGCTGGCAATATCAAAATATTGCGCTGGTGTTAATGCATTTTTATCATTAACTGATGGTAATATTTGATGTTTATCATAATGATTTGCCGCGGCATATGAATTACCAAATGTATTTAATACACGTTGATTAACACTATCGCATTGATTTTTTAAATTAACAAATGATTCTTTAATTTGTTGAAAATTATTATCGCGCATTTCATTAATTATTTGTGTTTTATAAAAATCTTTTGCCTTCACACCATGTGGTCGTGTGGGATTTGAATTTGTTTTAATGCGATTTGATATTTCTTTTTGTACTTGTCTCGCTGCATATTCAGATGATGCACAATATTCAGTGATATTTTTCACTTTCATTTCATTGGAAAATTCTTTACCCAATTTCACATAATCATGATCATTATTTAATGAATGTTTTGTAACTTGATGAAGACGATCAATTTCATGTGGTTTAATATTTTGAAATATATTTTCACCATTTATTTGTATTGATTCAAAATTTTCACCATAAACATTTGTTATATTATCTTTAAATTGACAACGTTCTCTATCTAATGTTAATGAATAATTTCGTCTTGTATTTTCTGTTTTTAAACGAAATTCATCAATTGTTATTTGATTTTGATTTAATTTTTGCAATTCTTGTAAAATTTGTAAACGTTCTTGTTGGGGTATTTGTATAAATGCACGTTGATGTATTGTTAATTCGCCATTTATTTTTAATTGTCCATCGCTTGTTAAATTGAATTGTTGAAAAAATTGTTCAATATTGTCAATTGTTTTTAATTCACGTATATAACGTCGATCACCTTCTTGTTGATCAACATTTCCAATATCAACATTTTCCCAATGTGCCTCGCGTAAAGTATCAAATATTTCCTGTTGTTCTGGTGTTAATGGCTCTTTAAGTTTAGCTAATTCCATTTTTTGTGCTTTCTTAATAACATTACTTGCAGTTTGAAAATTCATTGCCGAATGAAAGAAGAAAAATGTTGTTGTTATTAAATTTAAAATATCTTCATTTGTCACATTATCTTTTATTGCAACATCATAAATTAAATTAACAAAACCAATTGCATTTAAACTAAGCGATGCAACTGATATTGTTGTATATGTACTTGTTAATAATAGAGAACATTTATGTCCCAATTGGGCATTTTGAATTAATTTTGGTGCAATTAATTCCTGTGCACCCATTGAAATAAATGATAATGATGATGATGCTATTGTTATCCAACAGCCACGTGCTTCTTTATCAGTGAAACTAATTGATAATTCATGTTCTTTACGATCTTGAAGTGTTGATATTGCACGTCCTGCACCATAAATTCCACTTGCTACACCAAATGAACCACTTGTTGATAATACCGCAATACCAACTGGCATTGTCAATGGAAATAATGATAATCCCATTCCAGCAATCATTCCAACTGTACTTCCAATACCAACAACTTTTGCTGTATCATCAGCTGTTGCTTTTAATAAACCACGTTCTGATTGATTAGAAAATAGAATATCACATTTTTCATCAATTAATTTATAAATTCCATTAACTGGTATAACAATAAATGATAAATCCCATGTATTTGTTTCTAAATATGCTTGAAAATTATTATAAACCCGTGATAAATGATCGATAAATGTTGATTTTAAATCATTATCTTCATTTGAACGTATACGAAAAATGGGAAATATAAATTCCGATTTATTTTGAAATAATATTGAAACATATATTATTCCTAAATGTACAGAATTTGAATAACATGATTTATCAATACATTTTTCTTTTATTAAATTTATTAATTCATTTTGTTCATTCGTTAATTTTTCCATATTTCCAAATAATGAAATTTTTATTTTATCATAAAGATATTTTTGTTTTTCACTTGTTTTAATTTCAAATCTATCCCATGTTGCGGATGCAAGTGGACCACTTGCCAAATTTGTTTGAAATTCTAATGCTCTAGCTTTCCATTCATATTGATTTATAAATATATCAGACATTTTTTTAAAAATTTTTCTCCTTTTCTGCAAAAAGAAAAAAAAAAATATATAAAAGCATAACAATAGTATTAAATAGAGAAAAAGAAATAATTTTACAATTTATTTAATTTATTATATTTTTCCGTTTTTTGCATAAATATTATTTTATATAATATTTTTCAAAATTTCCAGAGAAAATAATAAGAAATTTAGAAAATATTTTTAAAATTTTAAAATTTTATTTCAATTTGTAAATGGAATTTTTTTTTGTATTAAATTTCTTTCAAATTGTAAAATTTTTGTTCTCTTATTAAAAAATTTGTTTAATATTTTGCGATATGAAAATAAATAAATTTAGAATTTCAAAAAAACAAAGATACTCACTTATTAAAATTGCTAAATGTTGAAAATGATTTTCCAATAATGAAATTTTTTGTGATTTTATATATGAAACGCAATAAGTTATATCTTATCAATATACATTTCGAAGAATCATAATTTTCTAAAAAATATATAGGTATATAAATGCATAATTGTATATATAAAGATGGATCATTGATTTTCTGCGCAAACGCAAAGATCAAGGTCAATAAATTTTAAGATTAAATTAACAAAATTTTCTGAAAATATTTTTTTTTTATCTCATTTGAAATATTATATTTATTAAAAAATTTAAAATATTTTTGGAATAAATAATTCATTCCAAAAATTTTCTACTTACAATATTTCAAAAAATGTCTAATAAATAAAAATTTATTAAAATATTTCAAAAAATATCTAATAAATAAAAATTTATTAAAATATTTCAAAAAATATCTAATAAATAATTATTATTAAAAAATTTTCCATTTAAAATATTTCGAAAATTTTCAAATAAATAATTTATTTAAAAAAAATTTCTATTTAAAATACCTATTTCAAAAAATGTCAATTTTTTTTTAAATATTAATTATTAATATCGGAAATTATATTAGAAAATGTAAATAAGAAAATTTTATAATTTCTTAAAAAGAATTCTAAACAAATTGTATATTTTTTAAAGGAAAAAAAAAAGTATTTTACATTCATAATTATAATATAAATATTAATAAACGTAATACATATTATGCTACCATTTTTTTTTTCTTGAATAAATTAAATAACATCGTTTTTTTTTCTTTTTTTTTTTAAACTTTAGATGAATTTTTCTCGATTGTCTTGTCTGAATTTCGTGAATTAGACGATGTTTTTTTATTTTTAACTATAATTGTTGGATTTGAATTTACTTCCTGATTAACATTAACACCTAGCTGAGCAAAAAAATGTTGTGGTCCAATTCCCGAATGTACTTTAACAATTTGTCCATCGCTCATTTGACTAATTATTTGACCCTCGGATAATAATTGTCGTGCATCTTGTAATGAGAGGGGAATTAAATTTCCTTCGTCGTCTGTTATCTGTAAAAAAAAATATATTTTTTCTTTCCTTTAATACTTGTTTTTTTTCCAAATTACAATATTAGAAATTATAAATAATATAAGTTTATAATTTTCAATTGAAAGAATATTTTTTTTTTTTTGTTTTACAAAGAATACAAATTCAATTACTTTTGAATAATTATTTTCCATTTAATTATTAACAGTTCCAATTATTTTTTTTTTTTTAATAAATTGAAAAATATACGGGCAGAGATTAAAAATGAATTTTGATTTTAATTTTTTAATTTTAAATTATGAAAATGTGAAAAATTTAAAATATTAATTTTTAGAAGAATTTTTGATTATTTTTGAAAAATTATACCTGAACTTGTAAATCAGATTCCGCAATGTCTTCATCAATTTTTTCCTCTAAATCTGACTTTTGAAGTAGAGCTTCTTCATTCACAATTTCATCATTTTGTATATGAATTGCACGCAATGTTTGACCACCAACTGTCGATAATTCTCCTTTAAGTTCCACCATTCCAGAATCGACTGAAAACATTTTTTTTTTTCTTTCGATAATTAAGACAAAAACATTTATGTATTTAAAAAATATATATATTTACATTTATTTTATTATTCTATTCAGTTTTCTTTATAAAATTATAATTTCAATAATTCACATTAATTTTGCTTCTTAATATTTTTTTTTCAAATTAAAAAAATTCTATGAATTTTAATATAAAAATGAAATTTAAATTTTCATGTTTTTAGTTTTAATTTAATTTAACTTAAAAAAAAATTTTGTTTTAAATGATTTAAATATTTTGTTTTTGTTTTTCCATTTTTTGGAAACAAAACAAAAAAAATGTATATATTTACCAATGTGTAACATTCTCGATTGTGGAGCAATATTTGGTTCTTGATAGGAGACATAAAAAATTTGTGGCACCTCTTCACCGGATAAATTATCCGATGTGATAACTTCAGCGATACGTCCTTGAATTGAATTATCATTAACTTCCTGGGGATTTGGTAAAATTTCCCAAACTTCGCCAATAGCCGTACCATCTGATATTTCATTTCCTTCAACTTTATTATTTTCCTTATGAACCTAACGGGGGAAAAATTTTAATAATTTTTTTTTTTCCCCATAATAATAAATAAATAAAATTTTAAAAATTTTCAATAAATCAAATAATAGTGTAAACATAATAATAGTAATAATAAAAAAATTATAGTAATAATAATAGTATCTAATAATAATAATAATAATAAATAATAAAAAATTAAAAATGAAACATAGAATAAAATAAACTTAAATAAATAAAAAAAAAAGGATTTCTTTGTAATTCTTATTTTAACAAAAAATTTCCATCGTTAAGAAATATTTTTGAGAAATTTTTTTTTTTTTTTTATAAATTTAATTACTTTTTTGTGTTTGGTGAGATTTGAACAGTCGGCGAAAGCCTTTCCGCATATTTCACAAGAATATGGTTTCTCTCCTAGAAAAAAAATAGAAGAAAATTAAATTATTATTTAAATTACAAAAGTAAATAAAAAAAAATTTTTTATTAGAAATATATATTTTTTTTTTTTGAATTTACCAGTGTGTAGACGAAGATGTTTTTTTAATGCCCATTGCTCAGTGAATGCACGATTACAATCTGCACATTGAAATGGACGTTCACCTTTGTGTCGACGTACATGACATTTCCATGTGTCTTTATGTAAAAAGCTTTTTTCACAAAATTCACATTTCCATGGACGATCGCCAGTATGTCGTTTCACGTGTAATTTAAATTGTGACGATGTCGTAAATTTACGACCACAATAATCACAACAATATGGCTTTTCACCTGTATGAATGCGCATGTGTTCTTGTAAATTTCCATTTTGTGAAAAACTCTTTTTACAAACATCACATGTATATGGTTTATCACCTGAATGCCATCTGCGAAAAAAAAAACAACGAATTTTTAATTTACAAATTTTGAATTTTCCCAAATGAAATTTTTTATTTAAAATTCAAATGAGGTGAAAAAAAAAAATAGAGATTCACCTGTGATGTAGAGTGAGACTTGTTTTGTGCGCAAATTGTTGTCCGCAAATATCGCAAAAATATTTTTTCTCACCAGTATGAGTTGATTGATGATTGAGAAGATTTGCCTTTGTTTTGAAACTTGCATTACAATGTTTACAAAGATATGGACGTTCCTCAGAATGTACAAGTTGATGTCTTTGCAATAATTGTTTATGCTTAAAACTTTTTCCACATTTATTGCATACAAATCGTCTTCCATTATTATGCTCCGCCTCGCGATGATATAAAATTGAACTTGGATGATTTAATACCTTACCACAAATATCACAAGGAAATCCTTTTTCATTTTTACCATTCTAAATATAAAACAGAAAAAGATTTTTTTTTTTCAAACATATTTTTGCAATTTTTTTTTTTTTAATTTTCAATTAAATTATTTTAATTATTTTACCGATGATTGTTTTTCGTTTTGATCATTTTGATCAGTTTTTAAATTTGTTTCTCGATCTTCACCCTCATCGACATGGGAACATTGTGAACATGTGACATCACGTTTTTCTACCTCCTCCTCCTTCTCCTCCTCTACTTGTGATGATGACGATTTTTCCATTGGAATTTCATTTAATGAAATTTCTTTCGTTGGCAATTCTTCTTCATTTGTTAATAATTCATTATTATCGATATTTATTTTATTAGAAGAATTAATTTCTAATCGATTTTCCTCTTCTTTAGATGTAACAATACTTGATGAATCATTACTTGTTACAATATCCGCTGGTTTAATTACTTCATTGACAATTTCAAGAACCTCGCGTCCAACATGCGACGTTGTCTTTTGATGTAAACGAAAATTATCCTCATTTGAAAATTGTCGTTCACATTCCAAGCATTTGTATTTTATATTCTTGTGCAAAGATCTGTAAAATTGTAAATAATTATGAATTTGTTGTTTCCTTTTTGGAAAAAAATTTCAATTTTTTTCTATTCTTACTTGTGTGTTGCATATTTGTTAATATTTTGAAATCCTTTTCCACAAATATTGCAATAGTATTTATTTTTTTTACGCTTTGGTCGTCCTCGTCCACGATTTCGATTAATAACAACTAATTCACCTAAATCTTTACCCTCCTCTGTTTCTAAATGGCCAATTATTTCATTGCCATCGGGCGTTGTTATTGCTTTGAATTCATCAAATTCATCGAAATAATCATCTTCTTGATCAAAATCACCTTCGTCAAAAACGCCTTCTTCTTTGAATATTCGATCAAGTTCCTTGCCCTGAACTGCTTCTTTGAATCTAAAATTGGAAAAAACAAACAATTTTTTTTTTATAAATATTTAAAAAAAAAAAATTTGTAAATTTTTTTATTTTATTAAATTGACCTTTCGGGAATTTTTCTTTTACGTCGACGTCTTCCACTACCATCGTCCTCTTCTTCCATATCCTCATCTTGTTTTTCCTCTTCACCTTGACTCATCTCTTCTGGAATTTCTCCCAAATTTTCTGTCTGTAAAAAAGAAAAATTGATTTTACAAAACTGTTTTTTTTTTTCTTTCATTTATAATGAAAATAACAAAATTTTATTTTCAATATAAAAAATAATTATCCGTTTCTTTTTTTTGGAAAATAAATTTTTTTTTCTTTTGTATATTATAAGAACCTTGATCTCAATTTTTGGCGGTCGTCCTCGTTTTCTTCTTGGCTTCTCCAATCCTTCCATTTGAAGTCGCACCTCATGATCGGATGCGTACATTGAACCATCGGGCATAACTAAAATTATTTTTAAAAATTTATTATTATTTTTTTTTTTTTTAAACATAAATTTATTAAATTAATAAACTTGAAATTAAATAAATTTTCAAATCGATAAATTTTATTAAATAATAAAATTGATTTTTAATAATAATAATAATCAAATTTGTACTGTTAATGTAGATTTGTTGATTAAGATCATTATTAGCATTATTATCATCATCATTATCATCTTCATTTTCATTATCATCTTTATTCTCTTCTTGAATTTCAATCGTTGGAATAACGACACTTTTAATAATTTCATTATCGATATTTTCCGAATTTTCCATTATTTCCGATTGTTGAATTTCTTTAGTTGCAATTAATTCAATATCATCACGCCTTGAACGTTCCAATTCACGTTTTGCCTTTCGTTCATGTTCAATTTGTTGTTTCCAAAGTTCGCGAATTTTTTTCTGTCCCTCCGCGACTAAATCGAAAAATTGAATTGTCGATTCCAATTGTATATTGCAACCGGGACAAATTGTTTGCGGCAATTTGCCATCATTTTGAATCTAAAATTAATTAATTAATTAATTAATTATTATTATGTTATATATATATATATTAATAATAATATATTTTTTATTTATTAATTGATTAATAAATTGTTTTTGTTTATTATATTAATTATCAATTTAATAATTATTTATAAATATTAATTTATTATTTTGTTCATCAAAAGAATATTAGGTAAAATTAAAAAAAAAATCAATTCTTTTAAATAAAAATGAAGAAAAAAAACTAGAAATTGTAATTAAATTGTAAATTACATTTTTTTTTTTATGAAATTTCATTCACATTTTTAATTTTTTTTTTCTTTAATAAAAAAAGAAATTAAATTTTTTTCGAATACAAAAATATTTTCAACATTACAAAATCAATAATAATAAAACAATTGACATTTTTATGATTATTTTATCGTAAAATTTATTTTTATTGTTCTCATGTTCTATATATATATAAAAATTTTTTAAAACAATTGTAATTTCAATAATAAAACATATTTTACACAATATCAGGGAAATAAATAAAAATTTTCAAATATAATTTTTTTTGACACTTGTAGTATGATAATTGAAAAAAAAAATTGATAAAAATAGAAAAAAAAATGATTTTTAAAAAATTTTTAATCATAAAAAGTGAGGTTATGTATTTCGAAAATACGCGTCTCATTAATAAAAAAAAAAATTCAATAGAATTGTTGTAATAAAAAAACTTTTATTGTTTAATTAAAATCTGAATTGTTAAAATTTTTTTGATTATGATGATTATATATGGGTACAACGAAAATCAAATTCAAATCATTGAAAATAGGAAGTCAAGTACAAGTCTGATATTTTTATAAGAAAAAGAAAATGAAAACACATATATATATATATAGATGCTCGTATACCTTTAGTGGTAAATAACGATTAACCATTGTACTTATATCCGGTTTCTCCAAATCTTCAGTAAATAGTGATTCTCCATTTTCACTATTTGTTGCACATAATCGACAAATTGTCGAATTATATAAATAAATTTGTTCCTCCATATCGTTATATATATATTTTTTTTTTATGAAAAAATTTGGAGGTTATGAAAGGCAACAAAAAAAAGATGCCGCTTTAATATATCGATTGTGTTCCCATATCGATTTTAATCGATATAATTTGAAAATTAACCCGCCATTTTTTTTTTTATTTATAAATAATAATACTTTTTTGTGTGTGTTAATTAAAAAAAAAAAAAAGAGTTACTATTGGTAATAATAAAAAAAATTCTCTTTTGTTATTTATTTTTTCCGATTCATTAAAAGGGTTAAAAATAGAAATTTAAAATAGCAAAAATTTTTCGATAGCAGACGATTATTTTCTATTCTGTGCGAATGTCGTGTTATTTGTTGATGTGTAAAAGTTTACAGTGTTTAAATAAAAACGTGCAAAAATGCAGTCGTTTAATGTCAACAATAAAACAATCGCCAAGCGAATATTGTTTGAATTTAGTCAGGTAAGTGTAAATCGGTATTTTGTTAATACAAATTTATTTTCATTATCCTTATTAATCGCGCGTTCTAACACAAAGTGAGGTTATGTTTTTTGAAAATTTATTCCGAATGCGAGCACGAAAAATGAATAAATAAGTTTTTAAAAAAAACATAAAATAACACAAATATATTAATTTATATATTTATTTTTTATATACGATTTTCATATATAATTGTTTCTTTTTTTTTTTTTGTTTCTCTAAATCGTGTAACCTAACCTTACTTTCAATTTGAATATAAAATTTTATTTTCCATTTTATTTAAAAATTATTCTTATAAATTTTTCCAAAAAATATTATTTTTATTTCTATATTAAAAAAAATGTATTTAATTCAAATAATCGATTTTCTAAATTATTAATATTATTTGGTTCAAGTAAATATAAATTTTTTTTAGATATTTAAATATTAAAAAAGAATATTATTAATTTTTAGATAATAAATTTAATTTTTAAATAATAAAATTAATTTTTAGATAATAAATTTAATTTTTGGATAATAAAATTAATTTTTAGATAATAAATTGAATTTTTAGATAATAAAATTAATTTTTAGTTAATAAATTGAATTTAAATTATAAATTAAAAAATTTTTTCGTAATATTATTAATAAATTAAAAAAAAATTTTTTTTCGTAATATTATTAATAAATTAATAAAAAAAAAATATTTTCTCCACAGAAAACACGATTACGAAGGTTTTCTCTGCAATTTACTTTTGAAAAATGATATAAGATCAACTGCATTTGCAATTCGTGCTTTTAATGTAGAAATAGCAACAGTCGAGGATCAAGTGCAAGATAAAAGAAATGGATTAATGAGACTGAAATTTTGGGACGATACAATAAATAATATTTACAATAATTTACCGCCAAAAACACCCACAGCTTTGGAATTACATAGAGTAAGTTTCAAAAAAAAAATCGATAATTAAAAAAAGAAATAAAAAAAAAACTAATTTAGAAAATTTAATTTTTCTTTTTCTTTGCAAAATTTACAGATTTTACAGCGACACAAACTTTCGAAACATTATTTTAAACGTCTCATTGATGCAAGATATTCAAAATTAGAAAATCCACGTTTCACTGATTTGTCAGCAATTGAGAAATATGCGGAAAATGCATTTTCATCAATTTTTTATTTATTACTCGAAGCATATGAGACAAAAGATTTAAATGTTGATCATTTTGCAAGTCATTTAGGTAAAGCCTGTGGAATTATCACATTAATACGTGCAATTCCTTATTATGCACAAAAAAATGATGTCACATTGCCAATTGATTTAATAGAAAAATATAAAGTTTCTGTGAAAACAATATTTCGCGGTGAATCCAGTCAGGAATTAAAAGAAGTACTTTTTCAAATGTCATCGTGTGCAAATACACATTTGCAAAAGGTTAATTTCATGAATTGTTTAATTAATTAACTAATTATTATTTTGATTAAATTTTTTTCTTTTATTATTTTACAAAGAATTTTTTTTTTTTTATTTAAAAATTTTTATTTTACTAATTATTACAAAATAATGGAAAAAAATTAAAATTTATTAACGAAATTGCAAAAAAAAAGTTATTGAAATAAATAAATAAAAATCCAAATGAATTAGAAAATTTTTTTTTATATTAAAATTTTGAAATTATATTTTTATAAAATTATTTCATTTACTTATTGTAATTATATTGGAAAAAAATTATTATTATTTTTTTTTTTCAGGCTCGATCCTTGAAGGATAAAGTTCCAAAGGCGAATAATACAATTTTCCTGCCTTATGTGATAGTGGAAGATTATTTGGAAAAATTAAGACAATTTGATTTTGATATTTTTCATCAAAAATTGCAGAGAAAAGAAAATTTACTTCCGGCAAAATTGTATTGGCGGAAAATGATAAATAAATTATGTTAATTTAACAAAAAAATTGTCCCCTAAAACACAATATCGCGTAAGTAAATTGCAAACCTTTTTTTTAATTTAATTTTTTTACGAATTTACAGAATTTTCAATAATTTTATTTTGAAATTTCTATTATCAAAAAAAAAAAAAAAAAAAAAAAAACTAAAAAAAAAACTGATAAAGTAAATTAAAGAGAATAAATTATTTTCTATTTTTGAAATAAATTTTTCTCGATAATTTTATTTTATTTTAATTTTCTCTCTGAGAACAAATTCTTAGGAATTCCAAAAAAATATATAGAAGACATTTTTTAAATTGTACGATTTTATTTTTATTTATTTTTTAATAGAAAAAAGAAAAAATTAAAATATGTGAATTGGGAAATAAAAAAATCGAATATTGACATTTTTTTGAATGATTTTATTCGCATAATTTAGTTATGGCAATTAATTCTATTTTTTTTTTTATTTACATTTGATCGGATTTTTTTTTTTTTTTGGAGTTAAAGGGAGAGGGCAGTTTTTTTTTGTCATTGCAATGCGACTAATTACACGCACTACCAATTTTTTTTTTTTTTTTTTTTTTTTTTTACGGGTGCAGAGGCGTGGAAAAATGTCTAATATAATTATTTCCAATCGAACACTTTTAAAATATACTCTCACAAATTATATAATGGATGATAATAATAAATAATTACAATAATTATAAAATAAAAAAAAAAAATTTCTAAAATTCGCTTATATTTTAAAGATATACAAAAAAAATCAACAGTATTTATATATTTATATTTATATATATATATTTATAGAGTAGGCTGATGCTTTCAACAATGATATCACGCTCACAACTCTTTTGGTCTCTAAAGAAAGGTTTTTTTTTTTAATTTTTTTTTTTTTTATTTAATATTTAACGGGGAAGCTTCGAGTCGATGTATAAAAAATCTAAATGCATCATTCGCTAAATTACCATTACGCATTCATTTTTTTTTTTTTTTTTTTTTTTAAATCTCATACTGTTCGTTATTTTCATTAATATTTTTAGAGAAAAAAAATTTTCATGAAAATAACAAGCGTATTTAATCTGAGCTGTTTTTTTTTCTTTTTTTTTTTTTTAAATTCACGCTAACATCATTATCTCCGATTTCGAATATAATCTATCTATAGTGCATTCATATATGTATTTATATATAAGTAACTGTACAATGTAAAATATAATTCCATCTAGCTAGCGACTCCAAATACGACTGAGTCCAATTTTTTTTTCTTTTTTTTTATATGTAAATTGCATTCTCGCACTTTTTTTTTTCTTTCACCAATTTTTTTTTTTAATGTTTTTTTCGAACTATATTTGCAAAAGTTGTCGAGAATCCCATTTTTTTTTTGAGACATTTATATCAGTTTTTTAATTGATTAAGTTTATGTATAGGAGTAACATTTTTTTTTTTTTTTTTTTTCAATCGTAGATAAGTTAAATAGTATAAACATTAGTCTCAGTACATTGAAGGATATGCAGATAGAGATAATATACGTAGTCGAGAATATTCAGAAAAGTATGGTTAAAAAATTTCCTTTATTTTATTTTTTAAAGGAAAAAAAGAAAAATAATTTTTTTTTTTGCACAAATTTCATTTGATTTTAATAAATTTTTAATTATCAAATTTTTTTATTTAATGAATTTTACAATTTTTATTTCGCTATTTTATTTGTTTTATTAAGTTAAATTTTTGTCAATTTAACAGAATTTCTGTTTATTTTTTTTTTCATTAGGCCGAATTTTTATTTATAATAAATTAAAAATTTCTATATTTACAGAATATTCTAAAAATATTCTATATTTAACAGAAATTCTGTGTAAAAGAATTATTTTATAAAGCTGAAATTTTTGTTTAATATTTTCATTTAACAAAATTTTTATATTTAATTAATTTTATATAATAAAATATAAAATTTTTTTTTTAATTATTATTTATTTAATTTGTTTAATATTTTATTCAAGCGGAGAATAATAAATAATTAATGTCTATTTTTACCGAGTAATTAATATAAATAATAATAATTACAAGCAATTAAAATTATAGAATTAAAATAATTTAATTTTTTAATTAAAATAATGATTTTTATTAATTAGGTAATTAATTATTTTTTTATCATTTTTTTTATAATAATAGAAAATTGTTTGGCCTTGATCGAATTTACAATTTAGTTAGAATTAATTAAGATAATGAAATTAGAATTTGTTAATCGTTTTTAAAAATTTATAATTTCAAAATTTCGCGCATAATTTCAAATAAGAATAGGCCTTAAGGTAATGCGCGCGCATTTCCAGTGATCAGTTCTGATTTCCCGCCATGTTTCCCGCCTATTCGCTTCTGAGAGCTTTTGAGAGTTTCTTCCAATCTGAGCTTCTCTCATTTATTATCTGAGTTTTTTTTTCCCATTTTAGTAATCATTCTTTATTTGTTTTATTAAATATACTTTTCAATTAACGTCAGTGATGAAATATCAAGAAAATTAATGAGAAGACTGAGATTCTTTCGCAAGAAAAGATGAATAATTTTCTTCAAATATTGAGGTTATGTTGGTATATATATATATATATATCAACCGGCGTTTTCAAGTTTTTTTACACACAACTTTTTTCTCAATTCTGTAGATTGCGAAATTAAAATAAGGTAAAGAATTTTTTAATTTACAATTTTATTATTGGGATATTTTTTTAATTATTTGTTTTCTCGTGTCATCGAAAAAAAGTCAAAAAAAAATTTTCATAAAGAAAAAATTTGGTTTTTTTTTTCTTTCTCTCTACTTTTTATATTTCTCTTTTTCTAAATATAAATTTTTGTTTTTCCTTTATTTTCTCGTATTCGCTTTTTAGTTATAATAAAAATTCAGAAAAATATACAAATTTTATTTTCAATAATCAAAAAGTTATTTTTCTTGATATTTTAATTTTTCTGGATTTTTATTTATGAACTTTATGAATTTTTTCGATAATGAAATTTATTTAACTTTTAGTTTAAAATGTTATTAAATTAATTATTTGTTAATAATATTATTAAATTAATTATTTAGTAATAATTTACAAATAATTTTCCCTTTCTGAGTAATTCTCGACTGCGTTTGAACTTAGCAAATTTTTTTTTTTTTTTTTTTTTTTTTTTTTTATAATAATTGTCGACATTAATTTTTTTTACAACCTACCCGTTTTTTTTCTGATACGTTCGTGTCGCTATTCCCCCTTGGGAAAAAAAAAATCTCGATACAGTCGCTTTTTTTATTTCGTTCTTGGTATTTTTTTTTTATTAATAAGTTCTTTTATAGTTCAAATAATTTTGGGCGATAGAATTAATTAATTATTTAGTTTGAACACTGGAGAAATTGTGCATAAGAGGAAAATCGATCGGTGCTTCGATTAATCGGACAAAACTTTGGATAGCAAAAATTGATTTTTGTTTTTTTTTGTTTTTTTTTTTAATGGTCCTCCCTCGGAACCAAATATATTGGAAATAGTGAATAAAGCTCTAAATAGTTAGACCAGAGTTCTAAACTTTTTTTTTTTTTTTTATTTTAATAATAGAATTTTATTTTTCTATTCAAATTGTTTAAAATAATTATTGGAAAAAAAATTATTTATTATTTTTAAAAAATTGATTTTTTAATTAAAAGTAATTATTTTAAATTATTTTTTTATTCTACAAAATAATATTATTATTAATTTTTATTAATAATTAATTAATTATTATTAATTAATAATAATATTTAAAATAATTATTTTTAAAAAAATTATTAATTTTTTAAAATAATAATTATTTTGGAACTAAAACTTAAATTTTCATTTTAATAGAATTAATTATTTAATTATTAGAAAAAAATTATTAATTGTTTTAAAAAAATGACTTTTTAATTAAAAGTAATTATTTTAAATAATTATTTATTCTAAAAAATAATATTATTAATTTTATTAATAATTAATTAACTATTATTTATAATAATTAATTAACTATTATTTATAATAATAATAATATTTAAAATAATTATTTAAAAAAAAATTATTAATTTTTTTGTAATAATAATTATTTTAAAAGAACAAAAATTTAAATTTTCGTTTTAATTCCTTAAATAGTGGGAAGAAAATCTACATAAAAAAAAAATTTTCAAATTTTGAGCATTCACTGTTCCATTTATTATTTTTAAATATTTCATTTAAATGAAAGCAAAAATGTTTTTTGAAATTCAATTTCATATTAATATAATTTAAATAAATATCTACAATAGATAATATTTATTATTATAAATAAATATATAATAATAATAAATTATAACAATATTTGTTTTTTAATTTCCACTAATTTAATATTATTTTATTGTTATAATATTATTATTATAATTCCAGATGATAATTTAGAACTCTAGTAAAAAACTTTCAAATGCGTAATCCAGCTTGTATTTTTAAATAGAATAATAATAACAATAATAATAATAATAATCCGATCCAGGAAGAAACAAGCAGCACGGGAAAAAATCACTTTCGAAAATGAAGCGTAATTAATATTATATTTATATATATATATATATATATGTATATTACTATATATATAGATATATAAGGACGTGTTTACAAAAAAGTCTGGATATGAAAACGCAATATCGTTATTTTTTTTCCCGTGCTTATTTTAATATTTTTATCATTTTTTTTTTAATTATTTAAAAAATTTGAGAATATATTTATATATAATATATAGCGAGTGTCGAGTCTCCCTGGAAGAAAGCGTGTTCCAAAAAGCGAACTTTTTTTTTTTTTTCGTCATACTTAAATTATGAAATTACATTCACACACGAAATTTTCGATTATTAACCATTCACTGTACAATATAGGGCATTTTTTTCCCCTTCATTTTTTCGTAGACTTTCATTCGATGAAGGTGAGATTTTTTTTTTTTTTTTTTATATATTCCAAAGCCGAGAAAAATATGAACTTAAAAAATGTTTTTCTTTTTAAATTTACAAATTGATTCAATTTTTTATTCGTTAAATATAGAAATAAAAATTGCAATTTCTTTTTAATATAAATAAAAATCGAAATTAAATTAAATTCGAAATTAAAATTTTATCTCTCTTATTCATGTATTTGAAAAACAATGGAGAGATGAGAAAATTTATCGCAATAAATGCAACTGTTTTTGCAGTTCAGAAAAGACAAAAATTATATTTTTACCTCTCTTCTTATATTCATGTATTGAACAACAAGGGAGAGATAAGAATTTATCGCAATAAATGCAACGGTTTTTGCAGTTCAGAAAAGACAAAAATAGAAAATTTTTTACAAAAATATCGAAATTGTGAATGAAAATGAAATTGCAAAAACGAAATTAAAAAAAAGAGAGACAAAATGTAAAAATGCATTTTTTTTTAGAAAAAAATATTTTAGAAAATTGAATTTTTTTTTTTGTAAAATACAGAAAATGAAAAAATATTTTAGAAAATTGAATTTTTTTTTGTAAAATTAAAAAAAGAAACTTCAAAAAAAATTGGATAAATTTTTGATGCTTGTTGATAATGTTAGAAAAGTTTTTGAGTCATCAAAAATACGACTTAGAGTAAAAGATATGTTCATTTTTTGTCAGATTGGTTCAAAAAATTGGGAAATCGTTACGGTTTTCCTGATATTTTCAAAGTTTTTTTTTTTTTTTTTTTTTTTCTTACTTCTTTAGAGACAATTATGTCTTTTTTTTATCAGTCGTGAATAGATATGATGAATTTTTTTTTATTAAAAAAAAAAATTATTATTTTTTTTTTTTTTTGATAAATATAATTGTATCTTTAGTTTTTTTTACCCTTTTTTTCATAATCTACGGCTTTGTATGAAACGCGTGCATCGGCATTCGTGCGCTGAAGTGTGTCTCGCGTTGTACATAAACACTCTATACATACTTTTTTTTTTTTTTGTTGTTTTTTGTTTTTATTAACAGTTCTTAATTCGTATTGGCAATACTGCATTCGCACCCTGTGTGTATATATATATATATTTATATGTAAGCATATTTTGCATGCTACGTTTTACATATTTAGTTATTTTGTCGGGTGCCATTTTTTTTTCATAACTTATATATATACTTATAATCAACTTTTAAAAGTAAACTTGGATATTTATAAGAGATATTTATACAGAGAATAATTTTTATTCTCAACTGTCGAACCGTTTTTGTTAGTTTTTTTTCATTTCTTTTTTTTTTTTTGTTTGCTTCACACACTGCGTACGTGGAATTTTAATAAAATTTTTTTTTTTAACTTCATAAACAATTTACATGTATAACACAATTTATAAATAGTTTTATATTTTTTTTTTATACAACAATAATTGAATAATCTACAGTTAATTGACCGACACACTCGTTTTTATTCCTTATTTATATTTGTATATATATATATATATATATATATATATATTTTTAATTTTTTTATATGGGAACTTGTTTTTAGGAATCTTTTTGTTTATTATATATTTTTTTCTCTTATATTTTTTCTTTTTGAAAAATGCAAAAGAAATTAAAACAAAAAATTGTTCCTTTAAATTGATTTAAAAGAATTTTGTAATTGATACAAATTTTTCAAAATTAAAACAATTGTTTTTTAAAAGAAAAACAAGACATTTTTTTTCAAAAATTCTAGAAACTATAGCAATTTTCTATGTGCAAAATAATTTTCTTTCAATTTAAAGGATTCTTTTTTTTCAGAATTTTCTTTTCATTAATATATCGAACAAGTTTTATTCTTTTAATTAAATAAACTTTTTGTATATTAAATGAAAAATTTAAAAAATATATATATGTTTTAAATTTTGTACTATTTTTTATCTTTAAAAAATTTTGTCCTCTTTATCAAAAAGTTTTAGTGAAGAATCAAGAATCGCTTTCAAAAAAAAATTCCCCGTTTTTTTGGACATTATTAAAATATCTAATTCGTAATAATTCAATCAATTTCTTTTGGTTCTAAATTCATATTTTACATTTGAAATATTTAAAAGCAGAAAAAGGAATAAAAATTATTTATTAAATCTTTTTTCGAATTCAATTTTAAGATAAATTTTTTATAAATTATATTTTCTTTCGATGAATTTTATATATATATATATATATATATATATATATAAATTTGTGGTATTTATTTTGAGATATATATGAAATACTGGAAATTGACCCGCATAAAAAAAGTGGATATGACAATTTTTTATTTTTAGACAATTAATTTGTTCGATTAAAGACGAAAATAAAATTCTCTTTTTTTCAATAAAATTCGAGTGTGTCCGGTAACTTTCTTTTGGATTTAGTTCTAGAAAAACGAAAGGTCCTACTTTATTTTCTCTAGGAGCAAACGTTTTTTATTTTTATATCCTCATACGCTGTTTTTCAGAATATTTTTGTGTTTTTTTTTTTATTCCTATTTTGTCATTTCTTCTCTATCAGTTTTTTTTTTGTTTTGTTGAACAGTCAGTCTTGGTTTGCTTTCTCTCGTTTCTTGATCTTCTTTTTTATAGTTGAGAGAAAAATTTCTTTTTCAACACTCACAATTTACATTTTACACATACCACTCTTTAATGTCTTTAACTTCACGTTTTTTGCCATTTCTATTGACATTGGCACCATTTTTCAAGGCACCATTGTACGGTTGATTTGTACCGGCAGCGCCAAGTAGAGCGGCATTTGGATCCTGACAGAATGTTTTGTTCTCGTCGACTTTATAATTTGCTTCGGGTCGACTTTTAAATTTGAGAATTATCAATATTATTAGAACAATTGCTATCAGTGCACCGGCAATAATGCCAATAATTAATGCCGCATTTTCTGCCGTTTCAGATGTTATCCTCTTGTTATTGTTGTTGGTCACCTTGGGACGTAATGTGAAGGGTTTAAATTCTGTGTCGCCGACACCTGGGGGAATTGGCGTGTGACGTTCCGTCATCTCGGTGGTCGTTGACGTTGTTACAGTACTCGTCACTGGTGACGTTCGTTGACGTTGCGTTGTCACAGTACTGAAAAATGAGGAGAAAAAAATTAGTACAAAAAAAGTGCATATAAGGTTTTCATTGCAGTTCACAAAAGACAAGAATTAAAAATTTTATCTCTCTTATTCATTTATTGAAAAACAATATGGAGAGATGAGAATTTATCGCAATAAATGCAACTGTTTTTGCAGTTCAGAAAAGACAAAAATTATATTTTTACCTCTCTTCTTATATTCATGTATTGAACAATAACAAGGGAGAGATAAGAATTTATCGCAATAAATGCAACTGTTTTTGCAGTTCAGAAAAGACAAAAATTATATATTTTTACCTCTACTTTCACTAAGAGGTAAATGAGAATACAATGCAAGTTTTTTATTGCAATTCAAAAAAGACAAAAATTTTCGTTTCTTTCATCATTATAAGAGTGTTTTAAATTTTCTACTGATAATATTTTTTTAATATCTAATTGAAATTTCTTTTTGGAAAGATAATACAAAAAACGATTATAAATATTTTATGTTTTGAATAATTAAATTTGTCTCTTCTAGATAAAAATTGGATTATTTTTTATTCAAAAAAAAAAGTGGTAATTAAATTTTCGGTTCGATTTTTTAAAAATAAAAATTCCTTTAAGATCACTAAAAATTTTATATTTTAATCTATTTTTATATTCATTTTCAAAATTATTTTACAGGAAAAAAAAATTGGAAAATAATAACGTTTTGCAAAAAATTTATTTAAGATGAATAATAAATATGTTTCAACAATATTTTAAAATATATTTAAAAAATGTTTTAGTTACTAATAAAACTCGGTTTTGCATTTTCTATAAATTAAAATGTTCAAAAATATATGAAATTTTTATTATTTTTTTGTAATTTTATATAATAAGGCTAAGAAATTTCTTTATAGGACATACTTTCTTAGTGTCTTTTAGTATACCTCGCACAATTCCTCTTAAAATAACTATATAATGAATTTCCAATAATTCCGCAAAATTGCATTATAAAACAAAATGAAATATATCTCGAAACATATTCACAATATTCGAAAATTAGATTCTAAAACAAATTTTATTTTTTTTTCAAAGAAAACACAATTTTACTTACAAATATTATAATTAGAAAATTTAATTCACTCTTTCAATTTTCATCGATAAGGAAGAGGCGATTTTCTCACTAAAGGTGAAGTGGTGAATGTATTTTTTTTGTTTGTTCATAATATATAACATATGGAGAAAAATAGTAAAATTGAAAAATCAATTCAATGGAAATAAATTTGTTCCATATACTTTTGCGCATATTGAGAACGCACAGTTTTATATTATATATATAATGTTTGTGTAGATGACAATGTGACTTTAATTGTTTCTTATTTTCTCTCACCTGGTTTGAGTTGTCTCTGTACCGGTAGTTGAGACATTGTACTGGGCCGAAACAACTGTCACAATTCCTCGTGGCGATGTTGAACCTGTCGATGTTGTCAGGGTGCTTATGTGGCTCGTTGCAACTTCTCTTTGTGTTGTAAACGTCACCGAGCTCGAATCTGTGACAAGAGATCAGTGCGCGTGTTGAATTACTCAGTAAATTGTTAAAAGGAGGGTGACCCGGCTGGTAAAATACGCGTGCGTAACCAGGACCGTATCATCACAATATTCCTCTTTTTTGATTCAACCCCTCATTTTTTTTTTATTTATTTTTCTTTGAGAGAGATAGAATTTTTTTTTTCAATATAGTCTCTCTTCCCTTGAACTTGAATTAAAAAAACATAACAGAATACAAATTTGAATTTAAAATAATATGAAAAAAAGGGTTTTTGGAAAACTGTAAAAGACAAATAATTCATTCACAAAAATATAAAATAATATAAAAAAAAAATGGTTTTTGGAAAACTAGAAAAGACAAATTCATTTACAAAAATATATGGGGAAAAAATTTATATAAAGGGACCTTATAGAAGCAAACGGATTATAGGTTATATTTACGATAGATTTACTTTGATTAAAAGTCTCATTTTTTTCTGCGAAAATCAGTTTTTATTGATTATTTTAAATTTAATGAATACTTAAACGTCATTAGTTCGATTCTATTTGTATGTATTTTTATTTAAAAATTTCAAAACATAACCTATAATTTTTTGATTTAAGATACCTTTCTTCGCAACTAATTACTCAAAATTTTCTATTAAAACTATATTAAAATATGAGAAAAATTTAATTTTTAAATTTAGGATTTAAATGGGGGGTTTTAAAAAAAATTGTATATCGATTTTCCTATTGATATTTTTTTGCATTCGTTTCAAAAATAAAAAATACAATCCTGTGGGAGTAAATCAAGAAATACAATTATTCTTTGAAAAGAGGGAAAATAATGGAAGGAATGAATTCGTATAATGAAACTTGGGCGCTGATTGGAAGAGGCCATTAACCCTCGGGTTTGGACTCCGTGAGAGATTTGATAACAGGTTTGAATATCGACAAAACTGTCAGCGAACGCGGTTGAATAGGACCAAAAGAAGTCGTAAAACCTTCTCTCTCTTTCTCTCCTTTTTCGTATATATATATATAGTAAAATAGAATAGTAAAATATACCGATATATAATAAAAAAAAAAAAAAACATTTTGTTATCGCGATTTTTTTTCGCATGTAAAATGAAGGAACTATAGGTATAGGCTAAATTAGAAAACCTCGTGACCTCTCAGAAAACGTTCCTGGTCGATATCCATATACACTAGTATACCTTTCTTGGGATATTGATTACTATACACGTGGTTTCAAATATTCACACCGACGACTATACAATAGTCTACTTTTAATTCTTTTTATTTTCTACATATATAATTATCTCGAGTTAAATGTAAAAAAAAAACAAGTTGAACCATTTAAAATTAACTTATATATATGTTAGAAAAAAGAAAAATTATTTTTTTTCTATATAAAAAATTTTTTCGATTAAATCACAAATGGAGGACAAATTGGAGGGTGATAATTTAATATAAAGAATGCCACATGTGGGTGCGCCTTAATGTACAAATAATGACAAACGTTTAAAAACAATTTTTCGAGAAAACAGCTGTTAAAGATATATATAAACAAGTCGATAGAGATGAGTTTGCGCGTAGCTATTATATATGTTATGGGGTTTTCAGGGTCTATTATACGATTATTATTTTGTATACTAATTAAAGGGGATAGTAGATTTAAAAAATGTCTTCTTTTTTAAAATTCGTTAGATTCGCTTAAAACTCTATATTGTGAAAAGAAAATTTATTTGAATATAATCGGTTACTTGACTATTATCAAATAAATATATATATTTACTTGAACCAAATAATTTTTATTTATTAAATAAACTAATTGGACCAATAATTTCTGTATTTAAAACAAGTAGCATTTAATTGACTCAAAAATTATTTGGTTCAAGTAAATATTTATTTAATAATAGTCAAGTAACCGATTATTTAAAATAAATAATTTTTTTCTCCTATAAAGAGTTTAAGTTTAGATTTTTTAAATTTTAGGGGTTTTTTTATAATTTCTGTTGGTTTTTTTTTTTAAAATTGTTTTTCAACCCACCAGTAGCAGATGTGACGAAAACTTCTTGCGTGGTACCAGGATCTCCTGATCCCTCTTCGCAATCCTCCTCATCGTCGCATGAAGGTCGAATTTGTATATTATCCTTATTGACGTACTTTGGTTTAAATACTGTTGGTGACCTCGTTGGCGCAACATAAACTGGCGTTATCAGATCATCTATAATAATAATTTATAATATAATTTCTTTTATTATTAAATTAAAATTTAAATTAAAATTAAAAAAAAAAAAGAATCAATACAATTATTATAAAATCAGTGCATCTCTGAGAAAATCAATTTGTAAATATATTGACTTTATATTATATTTAAAGAAAAAGTACAAAATTTATTTTAAAACAACTGCGCGAGAATTTTAATTAATTTATAAATATTTACTTTATTTATCGTATACTAACTCTTCTCTCATTCGGTTTTGAAATAATTATTATTGATTACATAATTAAATTTTTAATTTGTGAATTAAAATTTAAATAATAATAATTATTCTTATTAGTATTTTTATTATTACTCTTTTTATTCTTATTATTATTTATTTTTTATAAACAAAATTGTTTTTAATTTCTGTTTTATTAAATAATAATTTATTAATAAAGAATATACATTAAAATTTTTTTTTAAATCAATTTTATTTAGAAAATAGTAGTAATTGACGTTACCGGCAAAGTGACATCTATTAGCAACTAGTTAAACTGATAAAGAAGAAATCTTTTTTTTGTTCTTTTAGGTTTTTGATATAAAAATTTAATTATTTTAAATAATTTTTTTTCGGAGTATATACATATATATATATATTAGATAAATTTTATTATTTTTTTTTTATATTTATATATATTACTATCATTTTGTAATAATTTTAATATTAATATAATAGTATATGAAAGGGATGAAAATTTGTGCTCATTTTTTGAGATTTCTTCTTTTGATGTCGATATTAAAATTGAGTTTTTAGTCAGTTGGAGAAGATTTTACATTGAGCGAGTATCAAGTTAAAGGAGGTCGATGAACGTGAAGAGAAAGGACGAGAGAGCCGTTTATGTATATAATGTGTATATGTATATATATGTATATGTCTCGGGAAGTTTATCACGGGCAGTAGGGGAGATTCTAAATATGCAAATGAATTGAAGATACAACCGGGCAAGCATGAAGATGAAAAGGTGGCATGCGTGCGACGATACTTGCGACTATACGACCTTCAAACGAATCCTCAGGTGTATTTTCAGTTAGGGTCTCATATATATATATATATATTTACTCTCTAAATTTGAATTCAAAATTTTTAATAATTTAAATTAGTGACTCACTTTTTGTTTTTGAATTAGTTAAATTTTACTAATTGGGGTTTTTTTTTACTAATTAGTATAGTATTAATTTGTTTTTACTATTAATTAGTTAAATTTTACTAATTCAAAAGCAAAAAGTGAGTCACTAATTCAAATTAGTTAAAATTTTTATAATACAGATTTAAAGAGTATATAAAAATTGATACAAATCGCGTTGTTATTTTTTATATTTTCAATTGGGTCAAGTATTTTCAATATTGTTCTTTTTATAATCAAAAACCCTCCTCGCTCAACAACAATATATAAACTTCGATTTTATATATAGGAATTACGTATATATATATATATATACATCGTTCAATCATTGTTTCATTGTCTTTTTATGTATACACATATCCATTTGAGACGATTATTTGCAAAAATTGCAGTTTTTTTGTTCACTTCACTGATATTTTTCAATTATTTTTATTTATTCATTTTTTTTACTGGTATATATATAGGGATTTTGTTATTTTGTTTGATATTTCTTAAAAAAAAAATAACAAGATATATTAATTTTGTAAAAATATTTTAATTATATGTGTATAGTGTATATACGCACTGTTAGAAAAAATTGTAAATTTACAACACTTTCATACCAGAAAATGATTGAAAATTTCAAAAATTTTTATATGAAATAATTTCAAACACAAATGTTTGAAATAGTGTTGTAAATCTACAATATTTTAATACAAAAATGTTTGAATAATTGACAATTTTTTTTATGAAATAATTTTCAAACACAAATGTTTGAATGTATATTTGTAAATTTTTACAACACTTTCATATACAGAAAGTGATTGAAAATTTCAAAAATTTGTATATATGAAATATTTTTTAATATTTATATGTTTGAAATTTTTGCAAATTTACAACACTTTAATACAGAAAATGTTTGAAAAATTCAAAAATTTGTTTATAAAATAATTTCAAATACAGTTGTTTGAAAGTTTTGTAATTCTTTAATACATTGTCATGCAAATGTGTTTGAAAATTTCAAACAATTTGTATCTAATATGTCATATATACAAATATTAGAAAGTATTATAAAACTACAACATTTTAATACATAAAATTATCTTAAAGTTTTAAGTATTTATAATGAAATTTGTAAATTATATACTCTCTAAATCTGAATCAGTTGAAATTTTACTAATTCAATCAGTATATATATACTTTTCATTTTAACTAAAGTTTCAGTTATTTGCTTTTTGCACTGAAAAAAATTTATTTAATTCAAATAATCGGTTACTTACTATTATCAAATAAATATTTATTTGAAATAATTATATTTTATTTGAACTATATATAAATAAAATGTATTTGAACCAATAATTTCTGTATTTGAAACATATACCATATCTTAAAAAATAATTATTTGATACAAATAAATATATTTATTTGATAACAGTCAAGTAATAATCGATATTATTTGAATTAAATTTTTTTTTTTTAGTGTGCGCGTTATAATCGCTTTTTATATTAATAATTACACTGAATAAAGGTTTTAAATTTGAAACTAATTTTAAGAAATTGAATTAAAAATTTTTTATAACCCTAATATGCTATTTTATAATTTAATTGTAATATTAAAATATCGTTTTTTTTATTCATTCAAAAGTAGTAATTTTTATTTTTTATATTATATATAAAAAAAAAAAAAATGTTGGAAAGTTTGTGCCCTTTCCATTATTTGTGTTCCATCCTTGTCTAGGGGAGTGCTAAACGTCTCTCCTTTCATACTACACAAATGCATTGTACGCTCCGTGTCCTTATATATGAATCGAGGGGCACTATTCACAACTTGTGAGAAATGACATTTCATCTAATAATTCAAAAGCAAATTAATTAAATTAAATGAAAAAAAGTGGAAAATCTTTTATTTTTTCATAGGTCCATTGTAAAATGAATTTTATTGAAAAATATCAACGGGATAATTTTTCAATTTTTATATATATATATATATATATATATATTGAAACAGGGCCGTACGAACTTTTATGAGCGCCCCTCGAAGTAAATGTTATTTTTTTACTTTTATTACTTTTATTATATATTATTATATTTATTATTATTATTATTATTATTATTATTATTATAAAAAAAATATTTTTTTAATTTGTTATAATTTATAAAATTTATAATATTATAGCAATATTATTATTTTTTTTAAATTAAATTTTAAAATTAAATCTGTAACGTTTTTTATTCCAAAATATTCATTAACCCGCGAATTTATTTTTATTCGT
Source organism: Leptopilina boulardi (assembly GCF_019393585.1). Classification (NCBI taxonomy): domain Eukaryota; kingdom Metazoa; phylum Arthropoda; class Insecta; order Hymenoptera; family Figitidae; genus Leptopilina; species Leptopilina boulardi. Next base: position 2,179,730 of record NW_026137825.1, on the reverse strand, counting down.
TTTATTTTTTAATTATGTTTTATAATTAATTTTATATTGAAAAAAATTTATTTATAAAAATTTTATTTTTTTTTTGTTTCAGATTGTATATGCCATGATATGCTCTGATGTTTTTCTTCAAAATGTAAGTCAAAAATATTATATATTTTAATAATTTTGCATGCTGCAAATTTATGGTTGTATAATTATATATATATATATATTTTGTATTTATCTGGGAAATAGTGAATTATTTTAAATTGATTTTTGTCGATAATGTGCGTCGAGAGAATTTCTTTTTTTTTTTTTTTTTTAACATACCAGCGCCATTGTCGACAATAGGTGTACATTCCTCGTCCTCGTCATCTCCGGAACAGCCACTTCCGGCACCGGAGAAAATTAGATCGTCCATAACACCTGGGGATCCAGAAGCGGGTGTCTGGAAAATTATTTTTTCTTTTAATTAACTATTTTTCATTTAATTATCGAATTTCGTAAGAAATATTATCGTGTCGAAAGAAAAGAATATAGGATTCAAAAATTGGAAATTAAAATTTTTTTTTTTTTAATTAAATTATTAAATTATAATTTAATTGAATTTAATTATTTATTTAATTTTTGCTTATTGTTTTATTTTATTTCTTAAATTTAGATAAAATACAAATTTTTAGTTATTTTTTAATTTTCTGGTCCAATAAGTTAAAAAAAATTTTTTAAATAATTTTGAAAAATTAATAATAGATTCTTTATTATTATTATTATTATTTTTTTTTTTGATTGGGGGGGAGAAAAAATTCTTACTTGTTGCATCCTTTGTAAAGGCGCGGCTTTATCCACAAGACTGCCAATTGGCAATAATTGAACATCACCTCTCGATGTGACTTTGCCATCCTTGGCGGCTGCTAATTCCAATATTCTCACTCCATTCACCACTAATCCCGAAACAACACCTAAAAATGGTCTATCAACTCTTCCTTTACTGCGATTCCAACGTCCTCCTACTTGAATGGTCGATTGACTATTGAAAACAGCCATTTGATGACCTGAAATATTTTTAAAAAAATTTCATTTATATTATTTTTTATACATTATATATATATATTAATTTTTATAATATATGGGGAAAACATTTATTAACAAAACAAAAGAGAAATTTGGATATTTAAAAGACTAAAAATTTTATTTATATACTTATTTCGATTGAAAGTTATGATTTTTATATTATTATAAGTATATAAATTATTTTTTATAATTTTTTTTCGATTATAAGTTTACGATTGTAGTTTGATTTTTTAAGTAAACAATTCCAATGTAGGTTGTAAGCGGTTGTAAGTTTACAAATAATTAAAAATTTACATTCTAAATATACGAAATATTTACTATATAGTAAATAAGTAATAGTAAGTAATAGTAAAATAGTAGATAGTAAATATTTTGAATTTAGATTGTAAATTTTTTGAATGTAGGTTGTAAATATTTTAATTGAAGGTAAACATTAACACGTAGGTTGTAAGTTTTAATTATAGGTATAGGTTATAAACTTTTCGGATGTAGGTTGTGAGTTTTCGATTGTAGGTATAGTAAATATTTCAAAATTAGACTGTAAAAATTTCAGTTATTTTTTTGTTAAGTTTTTGAAAGTAGGTTACTATTTTTCTATTATAGGTTGTAAACTTTTTTGAATTTACGTTGTAAACACGTTGACTGAAGGTTGTAAACATTTAGACTGAAGTTTACAAACATTTTAAATGTTATATATAAGTTTTCGATTAATTTACTTCTTAATTGTAGACAATACCAAAGTAGGTTGTAAGTTTTAATTATAGATTGTAATTTTTCTATTGTAGATAGTAAATATTTCAAAATTAGATTGTAAAAATTTCAATTATTTTTTTGTTAAGTTTTTGAAAGTAGGTTACAATTTTTCGATTATAGGTTGTAAACTTTTTTGAATTTAGGTTGTAAACACATTGACTGAAGGTTGTAAACATTCAGACTGAAGTTTACAAAAATTTTAAAATGTTATATATAATTTTTCGATTAATTTACATTTTGATTGTCTATAGACAATACCAAAGTAGGTTGTAAGTTTTAATTATAGATTGTAATTTTTCGATTGTAGATAGTAAATATTTCAAAATTAGATTGTAAAAATTTCAATTATTGTTTGTTAAGTTTTTGAAAGTAGGTTACAATTTTTCTATTATAGGTTGTAAACTTTTTTGAATTTAGGTTGTTAATACATTGACTGATGGTTGTAAACATTCAGACTAAAGTTCACAAAAATTTTAAAATGTTATATATAATTTTTCGATTAATTTACATTTTGATTGTCTATAGACAATACCAAAGTAGGTTGTAAGTTTTAATTATAGATTGTAATTTTTCGATTGTAGATAGTAAATATTTCAAAATTAGATTGTAAAAATTTCAATTATTGTTTGTTAAATTTTTGAAAGTATGTTATAAACTTTTTCGAATTTAGAGGTTGTAAACACTTTGACTGAAGGTTGTAAATATTTAGACTATAAAGTTTACAAACATTTTAAATGTTATAAGTTTTTGATTAATTTACTTTTTGAATATATATATATATATATATATAGGATATAAACAATACCAAAGAAATAGGTTGTAAGTTTTCGATTGTAGGTATAGTAAAAATTTCGAAATAGTAGTAAATTTTCTATTATAGTTTGTTAAAAATTTCAAAGTTGTAATTTTTTTAATTAGGGGTTGTAAACTTTTCGAATGTAGGTTGTAAGTTTTTGATTTGTAAATTTTTGATTTTACATTGTGAATTTAGATTTAATAATAATCGAAATATGCATTTTATTTATTTACTTTTTTTAGTGTAAAATTTATATTTGTTGATTTATCATTAAAATAATTAGATATATATATATATATATATATATATACGTTTTTATATGCGAGTATATATATGTAAAAATGCGAGTGTTTGTAAGCTTAAGAAGGGCCCTGAAAAGGGAATGGAGGCAATGGAATTTTCATCTCCTCTTCTCTTCTTATACTCTTAGTTCCACATTCCAATATTGTTGTGTCGTAATTCTGTTGTCAATTCTTTGTTTGACGGATGTTTTCGTTTGACCAAAAATCAGGGGAACATGATCGAGCAAGAATAAGAGATAGCGAGTGTTTGTATGTGTGTGTATCGCCACCACCGGTTTTCTTGGGCTTTACATTACTATGTGGCTCAGTTGGCTGACCGTTGGCCAGTTTATCCCTTCCCTTTTGCATAAGAGAGAAATGCAAGAACCACCCAACCAAAGAGATTTGTAATTATATGTATATCTCTCTTTTAATAAGCATAAAGCTCACAAAGAATCGTAGCATGAAACTTTTTTTCAAAAATTATTATTGACTATACTTTTTTTCCCCATGTTGAAAAAATTACAAAATACTTATAAAAAATTAATTTTTATAAACATTTCTTGATATTACACTATATTTTTTGAAATAGAAGAATATGTTTAATTTTGAGTATGTATAACAATTAATTTAATTTTAAGTTTAATTTTCTGAGTATATATATATATAGTTCAAGTTGATCCTATTTTTTGTGATTGCTATAGAAGATTAAATTTTTATTCTTTATTTCTTCAGTTTAATTATTTATGATATAGAATATATGTATATCTTCGTTCTCTCTTCTATTGATATCAAACTAATGAGAGCCCTTTCTTTTCATATAGGGTCTAAATTTGGTTGGTTTTCAGAACAGGCAAGCATCATTCTCTTGGAGCTGTATAAATATATAGGATGTCTGGTGGTCAATGATCCTTCTTTGATAGGAGACTTGACCTTCAACACCATACACACACTCACATACACATATCCCTACTTTTTAATCTTCCTTCCATATATATTCCTTCCTTCCCTTTTGATTACGATAAACGGAATATATGCTTAATAATTTTTTTTTATAACCGGATATTATTCTGTTTATCTGCTTCTATATACAACGTTTATATAAACGTTGCACAAGCAGATAAACTATATATATATTGTATAGGACACATTACTACACACTTATTTTGACTGTTTATTGAAAATTTTTTAAGGTTATGTTGTAAATATTCCAAAAATGTAGGATATAAATTTTTTTCATTGCAGATTGTATAGTTTGTGTGTTATATAATAAAAGGTTATCAAATAAAAATTTTTTAGTTAACTTTTTAGTGTATGTTGTAAACATTCGAATGTAGATTGTAAGTTTTCAATTGAAAGTTGTATACTATAAGAATGTAATTTGTAAGTTTATTAGGCTATGAATATATTTCGAAAATATATGGATTGTAAATTTTCGACGTAAACATTTTAAATGTAGATTGTAAGTTTTTATTTGCGTATAGGTTGTAAATATTTCAATTTTAGGTTGTAGTCACTTATAGAATATATATATATATATATATATATATATATATTCCCCCGAGTAGAAATTTGTAATATATTACAAATAATTTTGGGAATTATCACCAACTTTTTTTGGTGAATATTTCATATTTTTGGGGAAAATGTTTTCCCCAAAAAAATTAGTTATTTTTTCCCTAAATTTTTGTGAAAATTCCCTAAAATTCTAATGTATATATTTTCCCTAAAAAAAGTTGGTGAAAATTTCTCAAAATTCCAATGAATATATTTTTCCCCAAAAACAAGTGGTGAAAATTCCTCAATTTTTTTGAAATCCTTCTTCAAAAAAGTTAAACTTTAAACTTACTTAAGTTACAAAAAGTTATTTGTAAATTGTAATATAATTTATTCATTTCATAGATAAGTTAATTATAACTTAACTAAATAAGTATTTTTAAGTAGACAAAAATTTATATTTCTAAAGAATTAAATTAAAATTTAATCAATATTTGTTTAACAGATCTTATTTTATTTATTATATAACATAAGTCACAACTATTTTCAACGTTTGTTTCCTTTTTTTAAAGTTACAAAGCATGTTTACATAGTTTTATCTTATATATTGAAATTATAATTTTATTTTCATGAGCCTCCGTGGCGTAGTTAGTAAAGCGTTAGACTTCTAAATCTCTCCTAATGACGCTTACGTTCGAGACCTCATGATAATATTTGATAATTTTCAAGAAAACAAATTTTCAACAATAGGTACCAATAAATAATGTAATTAAGATATAAATGCTACATGAATCAAATTTTTAAATTTTTATTTCAATTTTTTAAACTATTGATATTAATTTTTGGGAAAATTCACTAATATTTGTGGAATATTCCCTAAAATTTTAGGGAAAAGTTTCCCCAGAAAATTTTAGGGAATTTTCCACAAAATGCACTGCAAATTTGCGTCACTAGACTTTTGGGGAATTTTAACCAAAAAATTTTTTACAGTGTAGCGCATCTAGCGCTTCCATCCTAACGCCATTACAAATTTCTACTCGGGCCTATTATGTTATTGTAAAATTCTCAAATGTGTAATTTGTAACCTTAAATTTAAATATTTACAACCTATATTCTAAAAGTTTACAAACAATTAAAAATTTACATTCTAAATTCAAAATATTTACTATATACCTATAACTTAATGTAGGCCTAAATATTTATATCTAAACAATTTGTAGGCCTAAATATTTACTACCTTCTATTTGTAGGTCTAAATATTTGCTTACCTACCATTTTTTAGGTTATATATAAATATTCCTACAATTTGTAACTATAATAAATATTTTGAATTTATATTGTAAATTTTTAATTGTTTGTAAACTTTTTGAATGTAGGTTGTAAATATTTCAATTGAAGGTTATACAAATACTTTAATAGATGTAAACATTTTCAACGTAGTAGGTTATATGTATGTTTCAATTACATCATATAGGTTGTAAACTTTTGCGACTGTAGGTAGTAAATATATTTTGAATTTAGATTGTAAATTTGATTATTTTTTAAAAACTTTTCTTATAAGTTATAATAAGTTTACATTAAGGTTGTAAACTTTTCGAATGTTGGTTGAAAGTTTTCGATTGTTTTTTTTTTACATCCAATATAGGATATGTAAAAATTTCAAATTTAGGTTGTAAATAGTTTAAATGTAGCTTATATATATATGTTTTCGACTGTACAGTTGTGAAATATACCATTGTTGGTTGTAGTTTGTAGGTTGTAGGTTGTAATTTTTCGATTATGGGTTGTAAACTTTTTTCAATTTAGTTTGCAAACACTTTGAAGGTTGTAAACATTTAAACTGAAGTTTAAATTAACTTTTTTGATAAACGCAGCTTCTTTTTGGTTTTTATTTATAAAAATCAAATAAATAGAATATAAAAAATAGAATAACACTTTCATAATTTGCGTGTATGTGTATAGAAAGCGTTTAATTTCCGCGGATATAATCAAAAATATAAACAAATATCGAATAATACACTTCTCAGCGTATCCACATAATCTGAGTATATATGTATATATAAAGCGACAGGTTTTTTCACTTTCGGATATATGTAAATTAATTGGAGACATTAATCAGGCCAGTATCTCGAAGCTGGAGGTTTCCTCTCATATATATTACAATATATTATATATATATATATATATATATATGTATATATATACAAGAGGAGATCTTTCCGGACAGTTCTGATCGAGAAAAATCGATGGCCAGTGTATTTTTATACTAGGCAAGTATATAGTGGTATCGGTAGAACTTGAAAAACCGGATGTTGACCAATATAAAAATGGTGGTGTGTGGCTTCGATGTTACACTATACATATATAATGCGTATAGCTATACACATATTATATATATATATATATATATATATATATATATATTGGACTCGCTCTTGCTTGCGGATGTTAAACGCCAGAGGCACATCGAATGCTCTTGGGTAATAGGAAAGTAACAGGCATCAGTAAGGGTCTTTAAGAATAGGGAGAGAAAGAAAGAGAAGAATAATCCAAGTACAAGATTTTATGATTATATATATATATTTTTTTTTTGTGTAAGGTCATGTTATAATTTCTGGTCTTTGCAGACTGTATATATACACACAAAAGAAAAAATGATTTTGCCTGACATCTCTATCAGGTTACCAGAAGAAAATAAGATCTGTACATCATATTTTAGGTTTTTTTTCCTTCTTTCTTTCTTTCTTTCTTTCTTTCTTTCCTTTAAAATCCGTTTCTTTATTAGTATTTGGTCATTTGTGATCGTGAATAGTGATTGTGAGTAGTAAATAATTTAATTTAGAGTTAGTATATATATAAGTATAAGAAAGGAACTATGAAAATTTTTAACATTACATGAGGTTCTGCTCGTTTACCCTTTTGTTTCTTCATATATTTGTGAGTGAGCCGAAAAAAAAAATTCTGAAATTTAGGATATATACTTGGCATCTATTTTAGAATATTTTATACTTAAATTCAGTATGTAATATTCTTAAAATTAGAACATATTCTTTGTATACTTATAGTATATATGTTCTAATTTTAAGAATATAACATACTGAATTTAAGTATAAAATATTTTAAAATAGATGAACAAATATATACTCATAGAATACTTTTGTTTCGGTGTAAAAACGAAAGAAAATTATGTTTTTATTATTTATAAATATAATTATTTGTTATATATACTATATTTGTAGAAAGAAATTTGGTTTTTGTTCTTTACAAATTTAATAAATACACCGAAAAAGATGATTCTAAAATTTAGAAGTAACTTGGTACCTATTTTAGAATATTTTATACTTAAATTCAGTATCTAATATTCTTTAAATAACAGAATATATTCTTAAAATTTAGAAAATATTCTTAGAATTTAGAATATATTAAAATTCAGAATATATATATATATTCTTAGAATTTAGAATGTACCAAGAATATATTCTAATTTTAAGAATATTACACACTAAAAAATAATACTTAGTTTCAGTTCACTTTTGACTAAAACCGTTAACATTATAACTATTATTTTTACTGAATTTCAGCCTTGAATGTATGATTGTAAGTCCTAAAATTGACTTAATCTAGTTTTAAGATAAAAATTACGATAGTTTCCAGGCATTTTGATTTTAAGATGTTAACGGTTTCAGTATTTGTTTTTTTGTGTGTAAATACTGAGTTTAATTATAAAATATATTTTAAAATAGGTGCCAAAAGTATATATGCGAATTCTAATTATCAGAATGTTTTTTTTTCGGTGTTTCTTTTTTTTACCTCTAAAATTTAGGGGTAAAAATAACAGACAGTATAAAAACTCATAAAGTAAATATTAAATATGAAGTTAATTGAATATAGAAATTTTTCATTTGGGTCAACTGTTGCACAAAAATTTGTTCAGTCTATTTATATATGTATATGTAAGACATTCCTAGAGCAGGATATTTAAAGGGAAACACTTGTCAGACGAGCATAGTCAGATTATCAGCAAAGTATAAAAATGAAGTTGGTTGAATCCTCAGCACATTATACATACGTTATACAATAATAATGATAATAATGTACCTTTTGAAAGGGAATTTGGCACGTGCGTCTTTTGATCGGCACGTGCCAATTTAAATTGATACATCATAATCGCCATCATTATACCATATATATATATATATTGAATTACTATATATATGTGTATATGTATATCGTGTTATTCTCGTGGTATGACTTATTAAGTTTTTTATAAATCTGACACATAAGTGTACATGTGACCGTTACCATTGGCAAGATAAGTGTCATTGATACCGCATTCCAATCTGAAGAAGACCAATAAACTGTATCACTTTACTAGGAGAACATGAAAACGTTGGGCGTCGACAAAAGGTATACATTAAACCCGACCCGACAAGTTGGTTATATATGTATATATATATGTATACTATAGTGACCAAAAATGAATCGTGATTTTCGGCAGACCAGGTATGCGGACCTGACGAAATTGCCTCTCTAAGAAATACATCATCATCAATGGTCCATATATGTTGAAAAAAGAAAAAATTATTCTAAAATATACATTCTCGACACTTAGTTTTTTGGGTATATTTTAAAATTTATTCTTAAATTCAGTATATACTATTCCTAAAATAAGGATATATTTTAAATTTATTAAATGAATCTAAATGTTAAATTATATATATTTCAGATACTAATAGACCTTTTCATGCTGATCATTCTGTCCTCTTCCAACTCATGTGTCATTGTATGCGTTAGATAAAGACAGAACGATCAGCATGAAAAGGTCTATTGTAAGAATATAAATATATTCTTACACGTTATAGTATACTCTTAAATTTAGCACAGAAAAAAACTGAACTCAGAATGAGCCGTGTAGGCGGCTCATTTTGATGTGCAACAAAAATGAACCAGGTTGGTGGCGCCACTGTCTATGTCGTTTAGCATTGGCTCATTCTGTTTTGCATCAAAAATGAGACAAGGTTTTTTTCTGTGAGAATGTATCCTTATTTTATGAATAGAATAAATACTAAATTTAAAAATAAATTACATCGAAATATTCTTAATTTATACTAGTGTCAAGCTTAATTTTAGAATAATTTTATTAGTATTCTCTTATTGAATGTAATATTTATAAAAATTAAAACTTGTAAACACAGAAAATTAAAAGGCATTAAAATAAGCTGCAACGCGCTTATTATTTTAATCCAATTTTGCTTATTTTAATCCATTTTGGTATTAAAATAAGCAAAATTGAATTAAAATAATAAGCGTTGCAGCTTATTTTAATGCTTTTTAATTTTTGAATATTCGCCGCACGTTATTCCTAAAAAAAAAAAAATAAAAAAAATCTATTCTAACGCGTTACCGTAACGGTTAAATATGTTTTGAAAACCTTGACATAACGCAAATTATTAACATTCATCGTATATATATATATATATCAATAATAAATTATAAATAATTTTATAATTTATAAATAAGCAAATAATAATTTTATAATTTATTTTTGTTAAAAGAACCTCAATAAAGAACTGTAAACAGTTCGAGTAGGCGATAAAATAATAATAAAACTAAAACAACCGTACAGAATTATTTTAGTATAAAAATATAAAAAATAATAAAAAAAATTTATTTCTTATTCTTTATTTTAAAACATTGAACTATAAGATTTATAGTAAAAAAAAATTGTAATTTAAGATTTATCTACAATATATATGATATCGTACAAGTTTTCTTTATATGTATATAAATATAATATGCTTGTGAAGCAATTAGCTCTTGCGCGACATAATCTAAATTAATAAGTAAACTGACAGGAGAGTAGCTTTTAGGGAGAGGTGGATGAACTTGAAAGTGGGTTAAGGTGGCGTTCGAAACGCTTAGACAAGTGGCGCATTCGGTTAAAATGGATCAGGGGAGAAGGAACCGTTTGTGAATAAAAAAACTGCCTAATCTTATATATATATATATATATATGTCCGTCTCGCATGGCCAACATATTGTGCGAGGTGTAAAGTATATTGAATGTTTAATAATCTTTTTGTGTTACAATATTATAATATAACATTTTTTTAAAAATATGTATAACGTTTACAAAATTTTTAATTTCACATTATTTATTTTTTTTAACTACTCTCTAAATCTGAATTAGTAGTTTTCTACTAATGAAAGAGTGCGGATTCGTTTATTCGTAAAAGTTATATATATATATGTATATAATTTCATGATTTACATATGTACAAACTCTAATCTTATAGTATTTGCAAAAAATTTTATACCGTTGTAATTGTTTAAACCTGTACATTGCAAATATAATATTTATATAATTATTTTTTTAAATTCCAACAATTTTTAATTTTACAATGAAAAGCCATAAAACCATAAAAGATCCTTCCGACTGCCTTTTGGAGACCAGGCTCGGAGGTCATAAAAATTTTAAATATGTTTGCTTGATTTTAGTTATAGGAAAAGCAACACATGTTACAATCCTATTCACATCATAGGCTATATGTTTTTCAGAAAAAATCTAGAAAACGCCTTTTTCACTTAAAAATACATCTTTTTACAACAAAATGCGCAGAAAAATATCGATCTCTCCTGGAACAGAGTATATATATATATGTATATTCTAAATAATAGAATATTGGTTTTTTGATTTTAGAATATAATACTCTTATAATAAGAAAGTATTCTTAAATTAATAATAAATAGTTCTTTATTTAAAATTAGATTAAGATTCTTAAATAAGGAACTACTTCTTCATTTAAGAATCCCTTCTTATTTTAAGAGTATAGTATTAAAGTATGTTAATATTAGCATCTTAATTTAATGGTAAATTAAGAATTATTTCTTAATTTATAAATTCCTTCTTATTTTAAGAGTATTGAAGTCACTAAATTTAAGAATCGTTTCTTATTGTAAGAGTATTATATTCTAACTTTAAGAATAAAATGCATGGGTAATATTTTTAAATAGTCACCAAAAACATTCTGAAATTTAGAATATATATATATATACTTTGGCACCTATTTTAGAATATTTTATACCTAAATTCAGTATTAAATATTCTTAAAATTAGAATATATTCTTAGTATATTTATGGTATATATTTTTATCATTTAGAATATATACTAAATACATCAAGAATATATATTCAAATTTTAAGAATATTTAATACTGAATTTAAGTATAAAATATTCTAAAATAGGTGTCAAAAGTTCTAAATTTAAGATTTTTTTCGTTTTTGTTATCCTGCGTGTGTTAAAGTATATATATAGTATGCAGTGACATATATATATATACATATATGCACAAGGGTTTTGTATACATATATATAATTAAACCTCAATCGCCATCAGGGACAAAAGACGAGCCTCGAATGAGAAATCTTATCCTCCTCACTTGTTGTGATCTCCTGATCTAACAAGCGCCATGCGCCTTCGCGGTTTTCCCACGCGCCCTCACTCAGTTCTCACGCAGGTTCTCCGTCGACCCGCGGAGCCCAAGCACGACTTCACACATATATATGTACAATAAATATGTGTGTGTGTGTGTCGAGACATCGTAACCCGTCGTCGGCCTTTTACCACGACGACCTTGCCCGTGGGAACAAAAAAAAAAAAAAAAAAAAAGTGAAATCAGTCCGATGATCATTGGCCATGGCCCACACCCGGGATCCAATATATATATAGTATATATAAATATACATATACTTCTTGGACCAACATAAGGTCCTGACTACTCGGGGTTTCAATTTCTCGCGTTCCCGGAGTCCTCTCCCACGGTACGATCCCGTGGGAACGATTTAATTGGCTGGGAAGAGGCTGTCGTCCAATTCCAAACTTGGTATGCCGCAGAATCTTATCTTCTTCACTTCCCTCCGCACACTCACAGGTTCCCCCTCCCCTCTTCTTCTTACCCTACGATATTCTTGTACGCGCTCACTTTACCCCGTGCGAGGATTGTAGTTAAAACCACCCATAAAGTTTAACCCCCTGTGCACGAGTCGAAGATCAACGCCGCATGGAGACCCCGCGAAGAATGAAAGAGAGAGAGAGAGAGAGAGTGAGAGTGAGAGAGAATTTAATCCCATCGTAAAGCTTGACCCTTATCGCATTGGATTCACGTGACGAACACGTGAGGGTAAGAATATATATATATATATATATTAGAGATAAATGCGCTTTGACACTTCTTACGTGAGGTCATTGACTCGATATTCTAGTGGTGCTATGGGTGCACGGAAAAAAAGAAAAAGTAACTTTTACTACTTTAAAAGTAAAATTGGACCTGTCCGAAGTTTCTGCGCATCTCTGGCAACTTTTACTCCAAAAATAGTAAAATTTACTTAAGAAATAGTAAAAATTACTACGGAAACAGTACAATTTACTACAGAAATAGTCAATTTTACTATTTTTCGAGTAAAAGTTGCCAGAGATGCGCAGAAACTTCCGACAGGTCCAATTTTACTTTTAAAGTAGTAAAAGCGTTACTTTATTCGTTTTTCCATTTTTCTCCGTGTGTATATGAAAAGGAAGAACAGATTTTTTTTTTTAAAACTCTTTTTGGACTATTTTAATTCTTAGAAAAATTAGAAGTAGCGGGAAAATATTGCATTTTCAACTAAAGGGTTTAGTGGGTTTTATATATTTTAGAAATTTCTTTGAACATTAAAATCGAATTTGTAAATATATACGTTGACTTATTGTATATAGAAACTGTATTTACATATATTTTGACCTATTTTGAATCTAAAATTTACATTCATTGAAGGTGAATTTAGTATTATTACCTACTTTGACCTATATATTAAGCAGATTTTAATCCAACATTAGACTGAAATATTGTATATCTTTATTGGACATACTTTGACCTATTTTGAACCTTAATTAGTCCATACATGACCTATATACAATATTTAAAATCTATACATAAACCTACACAGAAAATTAAACGGCATCAAAATAAGCTGCAACGCTTATTATTTTAATCCAATTTTGCTTATTTTAATCAATTTTGGTATTAAAATCAGCAAAATTGAATTAAAATAATAAGCGTTGCAGCTTATTTTAATGCCTTTTAATTTTCTGTGTATATATATATATGTGGAACCCTCATTAGACTTAATTCAAACCTTAATTGAATCTTCTTTGATCTGTATTAAAGCTGTATATACTTTAACACATTTTTTAAACATATACTTTGACCTATATATATGTATATTGAACCTAAATTAAACCTAATTTGACCTATATATTGAACCTAAAGTAGACCTAGGTTTTACCTAATTTAACCTATATTTAACATAAATTATAGATCCAATTGATCCAACCAATTTGACCTAAATTAAATATAAATTAGACCTACTTTGACCTATATATTAAATCTGAGTTAGACCTAATTTAACATACTTTGACACATATTGGACATAAATTAGACCTCGAACCTTAATTAGATCTATGTTAGACCTAATTTAACCTAAATTAGATTTAATTAGACCTATTTAGACCTATATTTAACATAAATTTGTTCTAGGTTAGACCTTATTTGACAGGGCTATTTATAAAATACGTAACGCTTCTAGGGGGTGGGGGGGGGTCAAGCTATTAGTTACGGTCAGCCAAAAAAATAGCGCTAATGTATTGTAACTGTGCGTTACATGGGGGGAGGGAGGGGGGGTTGAATTTTCCCAAAAAAGCGTTACGTATTTTGTGAACAGCCCCTGACCTATATATTGGACATAAATTAGACTTAATTAGACCTACGTTGACTTATATTAAATCTTAATTAGACCTAATTTAACCTATGTTTGGTACAAATTATATAGATAGATATAAGTATATAGTCTATATAAGTTAGATCTATGTTAGACCTAATTTAACATACTTGGACCTACATATTGGACCTAAATTAGACCTAATTTAATCTAAATCGAACCTTAATTAGATCTAGGTTAGACCTAATTTAACCTATGTTTGATATAAATTATAGATCTAAGTTAGATCTATGTTAGACCTAATTTAACATACTTTGACCTATATTGGACATAAATTAGACCTAATTTAACCTAAATCGAACCTTAATTAGATCTAGGTTTAGACCTTATTTAACCTAAATTAGATTTAAGTAGACCTACTTTGACCTGATGTATTAATCTGTGTTAGACTTAATTTGACCTATATTGGACCTAATTTAACCTATGTTTGATATAAATTATAGATCTAAGTTAGATCTATGTTAGACCTAATTTAACATACTTGGGCATATATTGGACCTAAATTAGACCTAATTTAACCTAAATCGAACCTTAATTAGATCTAGGTTTAACCTAATTTAACCTAAATTAGCTTTAATTAGACCTACATTGACCTGTGTTAATCTAGGTTAGACCTAATTTGACCTATATTGGACCTAAGTTTGATCTGGGTCATACCAAATTTGATCTATTTTGACCTATATTTAACCTAAATTATACCAAAATTAGAACTAAAATTTGACCTATTTATATTAAACATACATTGACCTGTTTTGAACTTACATTAAATCTACATTAAACTTTTATTTAAACCTTAATTGGACTTAGGTACTTTATATTGAACCTATACATTTTGGATAGTTTAAAAGGAATGTTACCGATTTTTTTCTCTATAATTAATCGAACTATATCTTTTTCCTGTTTCACCTTGTGCGGAAAGTCATCGCATTATAAACAAGTTTCTATATACATAATATATATTGTATATTGAAAAATGAAATTCTAAATTTAAAAATTTCTTGGCTCTTATATTTAAGAATATTTCCAGCCTGCATTTTATTCTTAAAGTTAGAATCAAATATAAATACTCTTAAAATATAAGAGAATTCTTAAATTAAGAACTGCGTTTCTTATAAAGAAAATTCTAAATTTAGAAATTCTAAATTTAAGGATTCTAATTTTTAGAATTATTTCTTATTTTAAGAGTGTTTTATTCTAACTTTAAGAATAAAGTGTCTTATAAAATTTCGGCCAAAAATTTTTAACAGTTTGTAGATAACGTTACACTGAAAAAAAAATTTATTTGATTCAAATACTCAATTACTTGAGTATTATCAAATAAATATTTATTTGAACCAAATAATTTTTATTTGAATTAAATAAATTGTATTTGAACCAATAATTTCTGTATTTGAAACAAATATATATGTAATTTAATTGACTCAAATAATAATTATTTGATAATAGTCAAGTAATCGAGTATATATTTGAACCAAATAAATTTTTTCTTCAGAGTAAAGAAGAGGAGTTTAATTGAAAAGTGAATTTTAAAGGAGATCAATAATTAATGCATTTAAAAGATGTTCTGCCTTGGTAACTTTCGTAGTAGGCGAGTAGACTATTCAAAGAGTCTATTCCACATGGTATTTTATTGTGCAATTGTTTTCCTATTTCTATATAGTCGAAGCACGCACGTTTCTTCCCACGGGATAATATCCTTTCAAAGTATATGTGTATATTTACATGTATTGGTTTACCTATAAGACAGCGCCGTTGAGATGCTTTCTCGATTCTCATTGGCTCGAAAAACATATATATATATATATATATATGTATTTTGCCTTTCTGGCCTCTCGTGAGAATCTTCACAGCTTCAGGGGAAATTGATTCCCAGGTCGACTAGGAGATCAGCCGATTTAAGCAGGTTTTCAAACTCACTTAAACCTACCCCTCAATTTGTCTATACTTTATTTTAGAAAATTCTTTTTAAAAAAAATTTTCAACAAATGTTAAAATAACATGAAGAAGAATAATAAAATGTTTAAATACGTCTCTTTAAAAATTAATTTCTTCTTGTTTGATATTCAATAATTAATAAACCATCACACTAAAAAATAATACTTATACTACTTTCAGTTTACTTTTGACTAAAACCGTTAATATTAGAATACCATTTTTACTGAATTTCAGCCTTTTGAGTGTATAATTTTAAGTCCTAAAATTGACTTAATCTATATATAGTTTTAAGATAAAAATTACGCTAGTTTTCAGGTAATTTGAATTTAAGATGTTAACGGTTCTAGTATTTGTTTTTTGCATGTGTGATAAAACTGTATTATTTCGCAAAAAAGTACTCTCTAAATCTGAATTAGTAAAAATGTTTACTAATTTGAATTAGTGACTCACTTTTTTTGCTTCTGAATTAGTAAAATTTTACTAATTGTTAGTAAAATTTACTAATAATTAGTAAAATTTTACTAATTCAGAAGCAAAAAGTGAGTCACTAATTCAAATTAGTAAACATTTTTACTAATTCAGATTTAGAGAGTATAATATCCAAATTTCTTATATATGTTATTAAAAACTCACGTGTACCCATGGTATTTATGATGCATATTTACTCACCTGAAACATAAAAGAATTCAAATATAAGTAAGTACATTTTACGAATTGTGTTTTTTTTTTATAAAATTCAAAAATAAAAATTTTAAAACACCGCAGGGAAAATGTAGTATTATTTATGTTTTTCTACATTTTATCTCTAAGTTGCAGATATACGAGTTTGTAAAATGCGACAATTTTTGTGATAATTGACAACATTAAAAATAAGGGAGGAATATAATAATAATACTCTCTAAATCTGAATTAGTAAAAATTTTAACATATAATTTGAATTAGTGACTCACTTTTTGGATTTTGAATTAGCTAATTAATAGTAAAAACAATTTTTCAACTATCCAATTAATACAATTTTTGTATTATAATATATATATATATATATATATAATTAGTAAAAATTCAAAAACAAAAAGTAAGACACTAATTCAAATTAGTTGAAAATTTTTACTTATTCTTAGAGTGTATTCTTGGATAACTTTCTTCATGTTTCTGTATGCCTGATAGTTGAGAGACCAAAGCTGGTCCCAAGTTTGGTATCTTCTCACGCTCCGTGGCCTTCTCCGGGTGGTGACCATTCGAATCTCACTTCTTTTTTTTTCTTTTCTTTTTTTTTTTTTTTTTTTTTTTTTTAATAAAATTATAGGAAGGCTGGGAAAGTCGACGGCTCGCACGTGTCTTCCCACGATTTTCGAGATCTGATCATGACACGTCTCCGTACTGTCTAGACTCTATCGCTAGATATATATGTGTGTGTCTGTCAGTATATATATATGTATATTTATACATACTCGTGAGGAACACGTGGCCCCTGAAAAACTTGTTGTTTACAACCCTTTTAAAAACATTTTGCATATTCACCCCCTATTCATTTAATTTTCATCTGAATTTTAGTTGATATAACTATTTTTGTTCCTTCTCAACTGTACTTTATTAATACACAATTTTTGTGCTTTTTATGACATTTTTTTTGCTGTAAATTTTTTTTCATTAAAAAAATTTCTATTTGCCTAATATGTAGAGATTTCACTATATGCGAATAAGAAAAAAAAATTGTATTAAAAAAAAAAAAAAAAAAAAAAAAAAAAAAAAAAAAAAAAAAAAAAAAAAAATGATACAAGTGATATGAGAAGTAGGTATATAGAGGAGGATAGATAATTTGAAAGACCTTTGAATGTCAGAAAGGTTAGGGTCGAACGAAACCAAGTGTTTAGAAACAACAGGAAAGCATAGAGCTTAAGAAGATGGCATGGAGCCGGTAAGATGGCTAGGATGGAAGATTCTTAGGGCATACCTTCTCCCTATGGTACTATAGATATATATACCTATAGGTATATGCGTATATATAGATATATATACTGTATATGTACATATACATATATATATATATATCTATATATATATAGTCGAGCAGCGTATTTACAAGATTTAATTTTTCCAGCACTATTTTTTGCAGAAAATTTTAAATTATCGCAGTAATAAATTTGTAAATAGTTACGTTTTTTATATATTACATTATACTTTTAATTTTGGGCATCTTTTTTTCGCGATTTTGCCGGTTCTAATTTTACTTCAATGTATTACGCACCGAAAAAAATATTCTAAAATTTAGACTTGGGACCTATTTTTAGAATATTTTATACTTAATTTCAGTATGTAATACTCTTAAAATTAGAATATATTCTTCGTACTTAGTTCTAAATGCTAAATATATACTGAATATTAAGAATATATTCTAATTTTAAGAATATTACATACTGAAATTAAGTATAAATTATTCTAAAATAGGTACATATGTATACACTAAATTTTAGAATACTTTTTTTTCGGTGTAATGATAATAATAACAGGATGGAAAAATAAATAAAGAAACAATTTTAGGGAAGGAAAAGTGTGTAATTTTCTAATTAAAGTCATTCGTAGACTTTAATTTGTTGTTTCCTTTTTGGAATTAAATGGATGAGTGATTGTGACATATGGACTCACTATATATATTTAAATAAGTGTTACGCACCGAAAGAACAATATTCTGAAATTTAGAATATATATATACTTGGGACCTATTTTAATATATTTTATACCTAAATTCCGTATTAAATATTCTTAAAATTAGAATATATTAGTACTTATATAGTATATTATATTCTAAATGCTACACGGAAAAAAAGAAAAAGTAACTTTTACTACTTTAAAAGTAAAATTGGACCTGTCCGAAGTTTCTGCGCATCTCTGGCAACTTTTACTCAAAAAATAGTAAAATTTACTTCAGAAATAGTAAAAATTACTACGGAAACAGTAAAATTTACTACAGAAATAGTCAATTTTACTATTTTTCGAGTAAAAGTTACCAGAGTTGCGCAGAAACTTCGGACAGGTCCAATTTTACTTTTAAAGTAGTAAAAATTACTTTATTCGTTTTTTCATTTTTCTCCGTGTATGTACATATACTAAGTACCAAGAATATATTCTATATAATTTTAAGATATATTACATACTGAAATTTAAGTATAAAATATTCTAAAATCGGTCCCAAGTATATATATATATTCTAAATTTAAGAATATTTTTTTATTCGAATATATGCGTATATGAAGCCTATGCGTTTACGTATACGTTACGTTAAACGTTATATACGATTATAATTTGAGGAGATATATATATATATATATATAATACCAGTACAACAGTGTTAAGAGCCAGACACAACATTCATTGCCTGGGAATCATCAATGTTTCCCATACCCAAGCCAATGGCTCAACGGCGTTTCCCACCATGAAGAGTTGGTGTGAAGACCAGACGTTCCCAAACCTATATCCCGGGCTCGTGAGAGACTCATCGCAACTTTTGCAAACTCAACCCCATTGTATATATACATATATACAGCGGGCCAAACACAAATTTTATGCTTCGTAGCCTCCATAATTTTCGAAAAGTTCAAATTCTATATATATAATAATAATAATAATAATAATAATAATAATAAGTTTTTAATAACAGTAATTGCATTTTTTTTGTTCATATTCTTATATATATTTAAAAATACAAGTATATATTTAACTTATTATTATGATAATAATAACTTTGTATTTTTAAGTATATGAGAAAAAAATTACAATATGAACGCAACAAAAATAACAATTACTGCTATTAAAAACTAATCATTATTGGCCTATATAAAATGGGGCAAAATAATAAATCGATAGAGAATTTTAAAAGGCCTCGCGACCTCACAGGAACTTTCCCATACATTTTATTATGTTATCGCGCCATTCACTCTTCCATAAAATTCAATTCTTGAATGCTTCAGGAATTTTCTATAGAGTAGGTCTCGTATAGTCGTCGTCGGTTATTACATGCGGTTCCCAAGGACGCTGGTGCCAAAGATCAAATCTTAAAATTTAATCTTGTCGAAGGTCACGATTTTATATATATATACCTGAGTATAAACTATACTAAGAAAAGTATATGATATACCAATCTCCCTTTAAATTTTTTTTATATTTAAACACATTAAAATTTTAGTTTTTTATCTCTAAAATTAAATTTAATCACTTTTATTTACCGTTATATAGACGTTATAAAATAATAATGTTACTGGTAATTTAGTCATTATGTTTTAATATTATTTTCAGTTTTGAGGTTATTTTTTACTATAATTAGTTTTGTGTTTGTTTGATATCGAGTTTTTGCTAGGTTATGTTCGTTCCTTCATTTCATTTTTGAAATTAAGTTTTGAGGTTATGTTATCTTCTTTGTCTTTAACTTATATTTTCTTTGTTACTTTTTCCTTATCCTCGAATTTTTGAGGTTATGTATACTCATTGATTTCTACACTGTAAAAAATCTTTTTGAAGATTGTACATTCACAATTTGTATATTTGTGTTAAAATTTGTAAAATTACTATATTCAATAAGGTTATATGTTACTACATTAAAAAAAAGCACTTTTACAATTTTCTGTAAATTTACTACTTTCAAAGTGGGTAATAGATGACGGATGCAACAACTAATTATGTTTCACCTATTACCCACTTTGAAAGTATAGTAAATTTACAGAAAATGGTAAAAGTGCTTTTTTTTAAATGTAGTAACATAACCTTATTGAATATAGTAATTTTACAAATTTTAACAAAAATACAAATTGTGAATGTACAATCTCCAAAAAGATTTTTTACAGTGTACTTTACAAAATTGAGCTGTTTATGTTTGAACTTCAATTTTTATTGTTTAATAAACACTTTCAATTATAATTTTAATTTTAATTAACTCTCTCTTTTAACACTTTAGACCTATATTTGCTCTAATAAAAACAAAAAATTCAGTACCATAATAATAGTTATTATATTATATATAGGTAATAAGTTATTACTATCTTATAAGTTTTCTATATATACAATTGGGGAAAAAATAAAAACGGCGTGTTATTTCCTCCATTTTGAAAAATCCTGTTTTTCCCCATAACTTCCTTCGTCGTTCTGTATTCCTGATAGAAAAGTATACAAAAGTCAACTTTTTCTATTCATCGAACTAATTGACCATAAATTTTGTAATTGATACCCCGGAGGTTTTCTTTTCACACCCTTTAGTCATTTATTATGTTAGAAGTTCAAGTCATTCTTGAAAAGTGAAAAGGACCTTTTCTCAACTACCTGAAAACGAAATACTCCTTATTCCTTCTGGAGTCCTTGTCCCAAAGTGGAGCAATACCTGTCGCCTTTTAGGATTCAATTTTTTTTTGAAATCCATCTTCAACGCCAGGTATAGAATGAAATTTAAAGGGATTTCCAAGAATTCAAATCAGTCACACATTTGAGTTTTATTTTTATCCTTTGAAATTCGCAATAAAAAATTTTTCTAAACGATAATTTTTAATAATAATTTAAATAATAATAATAATAATAATAATAATAATAATAATAATAAAAATAATAAAATTAATGAAAGTAAAATATAAATAGAGAAAATGATGTTAAAATTGAGATGTGTGGGATAAGTCGATTTAAAATCGTGATACTTGGTCTTTTCTTACGAACAATGTGGATAAAAGGGTTAAAGGAAGATCTTGAAAAGTGACAAGAATTGCTCCACATTAGTAGCAGGATAACAGGAGGAAAGAGGAGTCACTCTTGTATTTTTGGTTCGACCGCAACGATTTCAGGTAGTTGGGACAACTGGACCCTATACTTTACAGTATAACTATATATATATATCGTTGTCAAAATTTCACGGTCAATTTAGTCTTTCAATAGCCCCAAATTACTTGTGTAAACTTGAGTCTCAGGATTCCAGAACGAAAATGTATCTATTTTTATATATTATACGTATATATATACATATATGTATTTCTAAAGTATATTTTTTCAAAATGGTAAATTATTTTTTTAGCCAATTTCTAAACAGAATGTTTATTTAACCAAATATCTCATTTTTAACAAAATTTCACAGAAAATTATAAGGTATTAAAATAAGCGTTGCACGCTTATTATTTTAATCCAATTTTTCTTATTTTAAACCATTTTGGTATTAAAATAAGCAAAATTGGATTAAAATGATAAGCGTTGCAGCTTATTTTAATGCCTTTTAATTTTCTGTGTTCTATTATACCAATCCGCATTTCTATAGTAAAAGAATTTAATTGAATTTCTATATTCGTAAAACAAATTTTTGTTAAGTCAAATTATTTATTTAAAAAAATTTTAGGAATAAAAAATTTTGTGTTCTATAATTTAAATTCCGTTAAATAATTATATAAATTCGTTAAAGTAGAAATAAAATTCAAATTTAGAAAATTTTAATAAGAATTTTTAAAGAAAAATATGTGTATATGTTTTGAGATAATAATCTCGAAATACTTGTGTCCGCTTTCAATTTCTATCAGGATAGTATCTAAAGAAGTTTCCTGTTTATTTTGTCCTTGTCTTTGAAATTCCAAAGTTGCACACACACACACACACACCTGTTGAGGAGTTTATTTGAATAGGGAACTCTTAAGAGGGGTTTTTGTATATATTCAACGAGTGTTGAGTTGGGACTAACCGCTGGGTCTAATAATGGGTCCTAAGTGTGAACAATTTTACGGTCAATTGACTTTCTATTCATCAAAATGACTTTTGTAAACAAGTTGAACAGGAGAATATGAAGGGCAAGAAAGTTTAAAGAAAGTACGTTAGGGTCTGATGTAAAGAGAGGACCAATCACGAGGGATTATGGGAGGACCCTTCGGCATCTTCCGAGAGGCCAGTTTACGAATGAAAGGATACCTTTCGTGTATATATAGGAAAAGAAAATAAATGGTATACGAAACAGTATCCTCCCCCTTTTTTTCCAAGAAACAGGAACCCGGACCATTTAAAAATGAATTTAGCAAAAAAAATTCAGAATTTTTATTATTTTGTTTTTTTATTCATAATTGTCATTTATGTATTTTCATGATGTAATTTTTTTCCCTGACTTAAAATTCTAGAAATATTTAAATATTTTTTAAAAATAAATTTAATTTTTGTTTTCTTTTACAGAATATGCTATTGCAACCTTTTTCAATTTGGATTCATGGTTATTGGAGTGAAAGAACAATATCAAGGTTTCATCGTTTCAAATCATCATCATCATCAAGGTGTGTAAGGCATGAATTTTTATATTTTATTTCATGAACTTGAATTTTTTTATTTTTATTAGAAAGCATGAATTGTAGTTTCCCTACTAATAATTTTTGAGTCTGCGATGTTAATCCCTGAGATTATGGGACCCAACGTTTCGCAGCACCCTTGCATTAACAAAAATATAACTAACGCTTATAATCATTTTCCAAAAAAGAGGATTTTTGAAAACCAGAAAAGACAAATTTACCACTTCATACATCAAAAAGAATACCTGCATAAGCGCCATCATCAAAATATTGACAATTTATTGAAATATCCGATAAAATTAAAAAAAAAATTTTTATAACATTTTTTCTTATTCTAAGTTAAAAAATCGGTTCATTTAATGCAAAACAGTCATTTATAAAAATAATTTTGAACTTAGTTCCATTTTTAAAGTTAACGGTTTTTTTTATTTATGATATTTTCATAAATTTAAATGTTTAATCTTAAAAATTATTATTATGATTATTATTATGATTATTATTATAATTATTGTTATTATTATTATTTTTTATGTTTTATATTATATTATATATGAGGAATAATATAATTACTTTTTATAATAAAAATAATAATAATGAAAAATGTTAATTTTTTTTTTAAATATTTAAAGATAATTGAAAAGTATGACTATTATAAATTATATTTAAAGAATGAAAAAAAGATTATATTGTATTAAGTAAATTCTCAAGGATTGGTCCTTCAAAAGAGAAACTACATTGTCAAAATCACAGAACAGTAGAAACTTGTAGGAAGTGTACCAAGGTTACAAGCATTCCGATAACGAAAAAACAAAATTAAAAGTCACTTTTCAATTATCTCAAATTGTATATGCATACATATATATGTGTATAATTAACTAAACGGAAAATAATATTCCTACATTGTCTTGAAGAATATAAATAACATGAAACATTATTTACGAAAATAATAATAATAATAATAATAATAATAGTAATAATAAAAATAGTAATAATAATAAATTAAAATACAAACAAATAAATACTATATTTGAAAAAATTAAAATTGTTTTAAATTTGGAGATTAAAAGTTTGTACATGTTATTAATAACTAAATCAATAAAAATTTTATAAAATATACTTTTCAAAAACGTTCTAAATTTTAAACACAAATTTTTAAATTGTAACGTTAAAAAAAAATTGAAATTTGAATTCTTTGAATTTTAATAATTACTCTGAATTTTAAAAATTTTAATGTTAAACGCGTAGAACTTTTAAATTATCAATTTAAAAATCAATGTAAAAATTAATTTAAAAATATTAATTTCCTATAAAATTTTTTAAATTAAAATCAAAAAAAATTTTTACTGAAAAAATAGATTTATTTAAACTAGTGCAAGTTAGAGTTTCTTATGAAAGTGAAATCCTGCTTGGATTTCTATATATACCTATATATATATATATATATATATATATATATATATTGAGGGGTCTTTTACGATTCAAGCCTGGCGAAACTATAAAGAAACCGGTTTGTAGTTTATACCACTTGCCTTCGTTGAGGCCTTAATGGCTGAGATATCGAAAGGGTTAACAAGAGTCTCACTACTTTACTGGTCCCCATGAACAGGAGTTTATAATTATCAAAGAAGTAACTCGGTACCAAAATATCTTGCTTGCAGGTGTATTTCTCGTTCCGAAAGCATATTATATATAGTTTTCTAGTCAGGTAGTTATAGGTATATATATATTATTTCTAGTAAACCCTCGTCTAATCTTTTTGACTACATATTCTTCCAAATATATTTTGTCATGGTTGTTTTATGGTACCATCACAACAACTATTCTATTTCACGAAAGAAATGACTTTTGTAAACATTCGGCACAGGGTATCAGTAAAATGAAGAATAAAATATTTCCTTTCAAGTCCACGTGAATTTCACGCAAAAATTTTTTTTTTCGCTAACTTGAGAATATTCTGATTTTTGTAAAAAAATCAAAGTTTTGCTGTTGTAAAGAAAAATTGATGAATTAATGAGTCAATTTTATAAAATTTACCAATAGCTCGTTAATTTGTTTATATAAAAATAAGAAAAATTGTTTTTTATGTAAAAAAAAATTCGAGTAAATTTAAAAAAAAAATTTCTTTTTATTTATACTTATATAAAAAGTAACGATATCTAAATGTCATTTTAAAAGCCCCTATTAATATTTACGTTTTAATGTTTAAATATTCTTCAAAAACTTTTGTTAACATTTTAGAAATATTTGAGCTTTGAAAGCAATTTAAATATTTTGAAATTTCAATTATTGACATTATTTTGAAATTCAATCGAAAATTTTTTCTTTAAACGTTATTAAAATTTTTATGTTTAATTTCAATTTAAACGTTTTTTAATTTAAACAATATATTTTTCTAAAAATAATACAAAATTAATTAACGTAAATTTAATTCGATGTATGCGAATATAATTATAGTTTATAATGTAAAACTTTTTTTAAAAAAATGTTTAGTGACAAAAAATCTCTTTCTCTCTCTCTCTCTCTCTGTCTTATGTATAGTATACAGTTCGAGGTATAGGACCCATTCTGTTGTGCCTTTTAAATTCGTAAGATTTTTGACGACTCCTTCTTCATTCTGTTTGCCGGTTCAAAAATCTTTAACTAATTTGTATTTACAATGATTTTCACGCCTTCAAAATGAATTAGAGCGGAAGTAATAATAAGCGACTAAACTCTCACGCTGAATAAAATCGTTTCACAATCGTTATAACAAATTGGCAAAGAGCAGATACACACACACACACACACACACACACACACACACACACACTCTCACAATCTTAAAGTATATTTTCAAATACGTCTTGCGGTTTATCCACAGAGACTTCCTCCTTTCATCTGTTCTCCTAATCCATCAGGGAGTAAAAAAGTCAGTTGAAAAATATTTGAGATTTTTGTGAAATGACAAAAGTAACGTTGTACTTTTTTTTTAATGTTTCAAATAAGAAAATAATAGATAAAAAAAAATTTTAGTGGCCTTTTATTGATTCTTTATAAAATTTACAATATTGTAATATTTATATTAATTTTCCTTGTAAAGTAAATTACCAATTTTTAAATAATTATGAATAATAATTTTTTTTTATTATAATTATTATTATTTAATAATATAAACAAGTAAAAAAATATATTAACAGCTGTTATGCTATAAAATTGAAATAAAAGTAATGATAATTATTAACAATAATAATGAATGAAAAAATAATGATAAATTTTATTCATGGGCAAAATGGTGACTTAATTTTAAGATTGATTAGAGGGCTTTTTGATACTTTAAACGGAAATTTAAGATCCTCACTTCATCAGGAATCTATATCGTCTAAGAAAGTATATTTTCTTTTGCTAAAGATACTCTTGGCAATTAACACTCTTTATAGTCGTTTGGAGAAGGAGAAAGGTAAAAAGAGGGGATGAGAAAAAGTGATAGCATGTGGAGAAGTGAGAGAGAAAAAGAGTAACAGCAGGTGGGTGGGGAGAGGCATCAATAAATCCTCCAAGAAGGAGACATTATTAAACATCGATTGGCTACCGTTAATGATCCGTTAAAAACATGCCGTGAGGCGTGAAGAACATTGTAAATACGAATTAATCGAAGACGTTGAATCAGGCGACTAGAATCACAAAGTAAGTGTGAAAAAGTTTGACCAATAGAGAATAAGATTATTGGATATGAATGGAGGGGGTGGGGTGGGGGGGCATTGAAAAGGACTGACCGTTGCACTTTGGGCCTCGAAAGGGTTAATTTTCGACGATTCAATATTAGGCGAATATAATAATAAAAGAAGTATTTCAACCTTCGTTTGGGTCCTTCGTCCTTGCTTCAGGGGCCTTCGGTCCCCAACCTCTCTCCCTCTCTCTTTCATTCTACCACTTTCTCAAGGCAATCACCTGTTTCTCAGTTTGGCCATTCTATATGTATAAATATGGGCAGTCATCAATTCGCTCCCGTAAGGGGAAGTAACCTTCCCCCACCACGCGGCCGGAGGCCTGCGTTCGAGTTTCGGAGCGAAGGTAGCACCGCGGGGAGCCGGGTCCCTTAATCCCTCATTAAGAAGATTTCCTTAATGGATTTTCTTTAAAAAAAAAAATTCTTTAATATTAGTATTTTTAAGTTTTTATTATTAGATTCGGAATCCTTATTTAATTGCGAATTTGTGCATATGTTGTTTGCATTAAAAATGTTAATTTTTAAAAAGTTTATAATTACATATATCATCACCTTTGCTAATCCTTTTCAATTTAACAGAAGATAGGAATTTTAATATTTTATATATTATCCTTTTTAAAAATTATTTCATGTTCTATTTAATTTTTTATTGTAAATTTTCAAAAAAAAAAAAAATTCCAAATTAACTAGATAAATTTTTTATGAATTTTTTTAAAATTATATTTCTTCTCTTTATATATTATAGAAGAAAAAATTCAAAAACTTTTCTGGCAATAATAAACTCTTGGATGTTTGTTACAATACTTAATTAATCCTAAGCCTGGAACACAAGTGTGAAGGAAGAATTGTTTTTTTTAAATATTTATTTACTTTTTCGTAATCGTTTATTTGTAGGAAGAAAGATATTTAGAAAATGTTCGAATTATAAACTTTTTAAATATCAACATTTTTAAGTCAAACAACATATGTATGAAATTGTAATAAAGTAAGGATTTCGAATTTGATAAAAAAAACTTAAAAATGTTGTTATTTAAAAAATTTATTTATATGTAGAAAAAGCCATTAAGGAAAACTTGGAAAATCTAATTTATGAGGGATTAAGGGACCCGGCCCCCCGCGGTGCTAGTTCGCTCCGACACTCGAACTCGGGCCTCTGGCCGCGTGGTGGGGGAAGGTTACTTCCCCTTACGGGAGCGAATTGATGATCGCCCATAAATATACATATATATACCTGGACCCACTTTATTTTCCCACTATCTGAACTATCGTCAATACATAATATTATATTTTATCCTCGAAGAATTTTTCGATTTGTCTAGTTTCAAAGTTTTTGTATAGAATGTCAATACAAACAAAAATAAAAATAGATTTATTATACAAATGAATTATCTTCTATAATTTTCATTTCGTATCGAAAATTTGAATTTAACTAAATTTTTATTTAATAATTTATTTATTAATTTATTCAAACAGTTAAAATATACAAAATAATTTAAAATACATAAAATTAATTATTAATAAATAAAAAAAGGGTGAGAAATTTATTTAAAAAGTTATTTGTCAAATAATAAACATATTTAGATTACAACTATTCCAAACTAAATTAAAATAGAAACATAAATAAAAAGTTAAAATAAAAAATTAAAACAAACATCAAAATATAAATAAAAATATAAATAAAAATATAAATAAATAAAAATTATAAAAAAAAGTATGAAAAAATTTAAATAAACGGCAAAGAATCGAGAATTAAAAATATATTTCAAATAGTGAAAGGGTTAGTGATTTTTTTTAAAAAAAAATTAGAACTATTTTCACTAGGATCACAGAATAAGCAAGGAGGTCTTACGAAGTTGATGTTAAACGTCAATGCATAATGTCTATGAAGGAATCCATTGACAGTATAGAATAAAGTTTCCTTACTTTACCTGTAAAATCACAATAGTCTAAGTTACATAGAAAAGAGTCTTAGGGTCTTTATGATTTAGAAATCCTATAATTCCTTTAAAAAGGAATATTACCCTAATAATAATAATATTTACCCAAATTTTCTATTCTTAAAAATCCATTAGGCTTTCGTCTCAAGTATAGGCTACAATAGTGGATAGAGATCGTAAATTTTCTCCTTTCAAAGAATATAATGTCGTTGAATATTCAACTTTGGGGATTATAACACCTCAGTTGGGGATTATAATTATCACTTGAAAACCACGACAATGGGGTTTTTGTCATTTACCGCTTAAAGTCAATTTTGTGTGGTCTTTGGGCCAGGAATATAGAAACTCAAAGAAGGTAACTTTTCTTAGACTTGGGCCCTGGCCACGTGCCATGCAAAAGATGAAGAATCCCCCCCCTCTCTCTCTTTGTTGTCGTTTTATTTTTTTGACACTCTCAATAATTCGTGTATTCTTATTCATTACTCGTATAAATCGGTAAAAAAAAATTTTAATCATTTTATTAATTTAAAAATCTTAATTAATCTTTTTTAATTTTATTAAAAAATTCTTTGTTTTAAGTACAGTAAAAAACCCACATCGGATTTTAAAAAATTAGAAAAATGTTTTACCAAAAAAAATATTCGATACAAGAATGATTTATGTTCGATATATGTGGATTCTAGTATGAATATAAGAATTAAAAAAAAATTAAGTATTTATAATAATAAATTATATCTATAATATAAATAAATAATATAATAAATATGACTATTCTGATTAAAACAAAAATTATTAATTAATAAATAATTGCAAACCTAATAATTTGATAATAATAATTTATAGTTACTAGTAAATAAACTTTTTTTTTTAAATTAAAAATTACAATCTTTTGCAAAAAATACTTAAAAAGTCCACTACTGTTAATATTACTATTGTGAACTATTAATGAAAGCCATTTAGGCAAAGGACGTCATCAGGAATCCATAAGTTTGACAGAAGAATTTCAAGTCAAGACCCATTCACGATTTTAAGGCGGCGTTTGTGGGGAACACAAAAAAGGGGGGCGTTGGTATCTTAGAAACCTATTATTTCGAGAAAAAAAAGTTTACAATTTTCTACGATTGAAATTTTATACCACATACATATGGTTTATATATTAGCATATAAAATTTTTTTTTGTATACGCACGCTTTTAATTCAAAAGACACCTGTCAATTTGAATCAATGAAAAAATCAGATTTGTGTATCTTAAGATTAGGGACACATGCGAGAACATAAGGTCTTCTTATTGGGCATGGGCTCTTTTTTTTAGTGTGCTATTTAAATAAGCCGCACAAACAGAAAATACGACCGCAGAATATTGTTGTTGTTATTATTATTATGGGAGAATGGACCACAAAAGGGAATCTGGAGATAACTACAGTGTATATATTGTGAAGGAGATGAATATTCTCTTTCAATTTCTTTCATCTCTGGCTGTAAAAGCATCAGGGACTCAGAAGTGGAATGGAGAGTTTTCAAGTCTTAGAGAGCTCTCAATTTAGAATATTCGACTCTTTTTTTTTAATAAATATACATTGTATTTGTAATTTAATTTTTTTCTCTATTTATAATTAAATAAAAAGAATTTTAATTTTTCGTTTTTTGTCTCGTAAAAGTTAACAATTTAAATGAAGTTTTAAATTAATTCAATGATCTTGAATTAATTTTTTTGTTGAAATATAGTACGATTTATTAAAATTAATTATCCTTGAAGTAAGGGAAAAATTTTTTTTTTGTATTTTTAAATTTCTTTTAAGTTTTAAACAAAATTTTTATATTAATTTACTTGTCATTTATTGCGAGATATTGTAATTTTTTTAAAAGTTTTTTTTTATTTCTTATTTTATTTATTTAAATTATTTTTACTATAAATTCTGTATTAAATGCTTTAATTTAAACGTTTTTGTTTCTAGAGTATGCGGTTGCTGGTGACATGTCCAATTTGCAAAATTTTCCATGGCCATTGAAGTTATGTCATCATATAATCTTAAGGTACGTGTAGCATGATATTTTTACAGGGTGTTCACCAATCAGGAGAAAAAGGGTAAATGAGGGAATTTTGAAAGAAACATAACACTTTGTGTATACTGAATACCAAATTTAAAAAAAAACGGCGGAAAAATTTTAAAAAAATAGAAAACTAAATCAAAAATATTAATAATCAAATAGTTTAAAAAAATTTTTAAAAAAGTTTCTTATCTATAGATAAGAAAAATTTGTTGAATTTTATGTAAAATTCATAGGTTTTATTTTACTGATCGTTTTTTATTTTTCTAGATTTTACTATCTTATCGCAAAAATAAAACTTGTAAAAAATTAGAGAAAACGATTTTTTTTTGTCAGGGAAAGTCAGTGAATTTTGAAAAAAAAATGTGGACACTCTGATTTTATATTTTTTTTAAATCATGAATATTTTATAATTCTTTTTAAGCATGAATTTTATTTTTTTACTTGCCCACTTACAATTTTAAATCTGCGATGTAAAATCACTCGAATGATATGAGATCCAAGGTTTCGCAGTATACCCTTGCACTAACAATATATAACTAAAGCTTCTAATAATTTTCCCAAAAAAAGGTGTGTTTTGAAAACCAGAAAAGACAAATTTACCACTACATTCATCTAAAGGATATATATATGCGCCATTATTAAAACATTGCCAATTCATTGAAATATAACGGACGATAAAATTAAATATTCGCGAATTTAACAATTTTTTCAATATTAATTTAATTTAAAACTCTTGAGATAAACAGGAATTTCTTTTTAAATTGACTGTTAGTTAAATAATTTTATAGAAATTTTTTTTTTTGTTAAAATATAAATAATAGTTATAATAATGTAACAATGTAAATTTCGTGATAAAAGAAATTTCTCTCTATTTCTTCAGTTTTAATAAAAGAAATTGTTCAGTTTAGAAAAAAATAATTGCCAATTTCTAAATATATAAAAGAAATACACTATTGAATATGTCAACTTTGTTGTTGTCATTCGATGATTGCCAACCATTCTTTTCAAGATTCCTTGTGTAAACAAGGAATAGGGAAGCAGAAGGTCCTAACAAGTTCTTTTCATATATAAAGGATCTCAGCAGGTGTAGAAAAGGAAAAGAACTGCGCGACGAATAGGAAATAGGGTCGGATTCCTTTAAAAATGGATTCCAACATAAATTTAAATATGGCTTCCTTTCACTCCATTTTGTCGCTGGTTTTTTTTTTAATCATTTATATATAAATAATATTTATTATCAAAAATTAATTTACGGTAATTAATAATTTATTTAAAAAATAATTTTTATTATTTAAAATAATTATTTTATTTCTTCACTCACGGAAAAAAATTAATTCAGTATATTTTAGAAAACTGTGACGGAGTAGCGGATACAGCTCTTTACAAAACTGAGTTTTGTAAAAATGTGATGGATATTTTCGGATAAACTACAGAAATTTCGTTGTTTCTACTGAATATTTCTGGAGTTTAATATGAATATTTAGGGACATTTTACAAAACTCAGTTTCGTAAAGAGCTAATCCGTGATAGTTCTGTAAAATCTATTGAATTAATTTTTTCTGTGCTCATTGTATTTAAATTGTCAATAAAATTAATTTAAATTAAATCCTAATCTAAATTAATTATGTCATTCAAATATAATGAAATAAGGTTTAATTAAAATAAATTAAATATTATTGAATTGAAACGAAATAAATTAAATTGAAGATAATTAATTAATTTCGAGGTCTTAATAAAATTAGAATTAGTATTGAATTAATAGTAAAATTCGATTAATTCTTTAAAAATATCGTATATATGATGCGTTTAACTTTGAAAATCCTCTTTGTACTTTATTAAACTCTGGTTGGTGTTGAGGTGAAAATTGAGTCTCGTTCTCACGGTCTGATGAGGCTTGACATTCTTGGAAAGTTTCTCATATACTAATTCCAGGGCTATTTTGTTGGATAGACATTCCAGGCGTGAGACATCTCACGTCTGACACAAGTTTAATGGCATCCAGACGGTGATTTTCATTAAGCTGTTAGAGGCCCTTTTTTTATTCCCAATTATTCGGCCTGCTCATTCCCGCACCACTCTCCTCACCGTCCTTTTCATCCCAAATGGACTCATGGGAACCAAAATCATTCCCAAAGTAATTTCATCTTTTGTTTAAGTCTCATTCTTCTCTAAATGTATATAAATATATTTAAAAAATTTGTAAAATGCGATTAAATGCGTCTCAAAAAAAAGGAGTAGAGTAGGAAAATTTCTTGATAATTTGGAAAAACTTTCAACTAGTGAAAAAAATGACCAAAAGTATATATTTTCTCCTTCTTGAAATTATTTCTCTTTTTCTGTTGTTCAAAATCGCAAAATTAATTTTTTACTCAAAAAAATAAAAGATGTAGAAAATTTTCACTGGAGGGAATTTTTTTTAAACCATGACTTCTGAAATATAAATTGAAACACCTCTTTTTGGATTATGTTCTTCTTGGAGTGACGGGAAGAAAATTCGTTTTGTGGAAGCTTCGTTCTCACGACCCGTGGGAATCATGTGGTCGATTCCCATAATCTCACCGGTCATTTTTCTCCCAAATCTCATCTGAATTCCTTTCTCGCTCCGCCTAGAAAAATACTTGCCCCGGAGATTATATTCTCAAACGGTTATAACTTTCCAACGTTTATGTACATACATATATACGTTTACACAAACGGAGAGAAAGGAAAAAAAAGTCATTGATAAAAAGAATAAACGCATAGGAGATGGAAAAACATGTGCGCATACACCATATATATGTTTATGATTGTATAAACACGAGTATATAACTATAATAAACATCAGGTATATATCTAGGCAAACGTGACTTTTTCTCAATATTTATGTTTGAGATTTAAAAAAAAATAGACGATAATATATTCTTTTGAAATTTAAAGATTTTTTTTCCGCTCAAAAATCCGTTTTAAAAAAATTAATTTTTCAAATCTGAATTTATTATAAATACCGGATTTAAAAAATTTACGACCATTTTTTTTCTTAAATTCAGATATGAGTAAAATTCTTAAAAATTACATTTTTTTTGGAAAAATCGATTTCAATTTCGATATATCGGTTACATTTGAAATTTTTAAATTAAAACAATTTTTTTAAATTTAGCATTGATAAGGGGGCCATCTATAAACTATGTTACCTATTTTAGGGGGGAGGGGTTCTGAAAAGAATAAAAAATTGGTAACGTAGTTTATGGACGATTCAATCATTGATACATCGATTAGATTTTTCCTCGATTATGTACTCTCTAAATCTGAATTAGTAAAAATGTGAATTAGTAACTCACATTTTGCTTCTGAATTAGTAAAATTTTACTAATTATTAACAACTTTTACTAACAATTAGTAAAATTTAACTAATTCTAAAGCAAAAAGTGAGTCACTAATTCAAATTAGTAAACATTTTTACTAATTCAGATTTAGAGAGTAGATTTAACGTTATTTAAAGTCAAAATAGGAATTTTCTCTTTTTGATATATCGATTAATCGTTTCTTTTAGAGTTTGAATCATTTTTCGTTATTTTAATAGAGATATTATTTAGGGATTTATTTATAAATTCTGTAAGTTGGTTAAAAATTAGGGGTTTCGAGTAATTTTTTTTTTCTCAAGACTTGTTTGCCGCACTTACATTGTATATGTACTGTCTTTGAGAGTAAATTTGAAAGGGGGTTGAGGTGGAGAGGGGGGGTAGAGTGGTATGGAGCTCATTGACTGTTATACGTACGCACCTGCTGCGGAGATGGAATTTCTCGTGAAGAAAGCAACGTCCTCGGGAGGACGTTTTAGTAACGGCCTTCGAGAAGTACCTGGGGAGGCCCTAAGGATACCGAGCGTGAGAATCAAGGTCCGAAAGGAGACTTCTCATTCTCAGGAGTCACAAGTGACCAGAATCCAACAAGAGATCTTTCAATCGCCTATATATATATGTATGTACATACATACTTAAAATCCGGTATACAGTATAAAGAGAAAAGAAGAGGGGGGGGGGTCGTCAGGAGAAAAAATTTTAAAATGGCGACTTTAACCGTCAATCAATTATTGTCATTTCGTGAAACTATTTTAGTTTTTATTTTCTAATATTTTAATTATAAGTTAAGATTAGGTTTTAGGTCTCTTTATTTCTGAATTAAATTTTGTGGTTATATTCGCTTTTAGATCTTTTTCCTAATTTCGCTTTTCTATATCTTTGACCAAAATTTTGAGGTTATATCAGAGGTTTTGTTGATCATTTATTTTCTGTTTGGTATTATAATAATTATAATTAAGAATAGTCAATATTTTTAGAAAAATTATTTGACTCAATCGAAAGGCAAGAGAACTGGGGGGGGAGGGGTATTCGAAGATTTTTCGGTCTCAAATCTGATTGGTCGAACATTGGAGAACTTCTTAAAGTTGACTGCTTTCCTAGGAACCCTGGGAAGAAATTGAGCCTCGTCGAAGCCACGTTCTCACGGGTCGTCCTCACAGCTTCCCATAAAGGTTCTTCTCTCCTCTCTTTCTCTCTCTCGTTTTTTTTTCCATTATAGCAATTCCAAGAACTCAAGCGACCTTGAGCACAGATTTTCCTCAAATGTTTTTTTCCATGTGTTGGAGAATTAAAAATTCTGTCTGCAGCCCCCCTGAAGTTTTCAAGGAATTCTCTTTTATAATATGACTCTCTATCTCTCTGTCAGGGGTCGTAAAGTATGTAGAAAATTATTGTTGGCCAGGTCAGATTTCATGGTGCTAAGGAAAGAGAGAGAGAATATTTACCCCGATGGAAGAAGCGCGGTTTCGAGATTCCAAACCCAGGGGAGTTCAGAGGTCGCGCGGTCAGGGTTTTAGCGAGGAAGAAAAAAAAGAAGAAGAAGATGAAGAGAAGAAGACCCTGCAGCCTCCCACGACCCTTCTGAAGACGATCTTTTACCTCGAGGCAAAGCGTGAGAACGATTCTTGCCCACGGTCAAATTTATACCATTCGGTATTAGGGCCCCAGGGTACGGTAGGAACTTCTTTTAACTTGAGACGCCATTTTTTTAAAAAAAATTTTCCATACACTTAAGGGTTCTTCTTGTCTTTATTTTTGGTCCATTTTTATATTATAGGAAAATTTTTTGAGAAAATTGCTATAAATTGTGTTGAAAAAAATATTGCAAGAGAAAAAAAAAGAATTATTTGTCACATTCTAAAAAGTAACTAGGAAAATGAGTGTAAAATTGCTTTTGGTATATATGTATATTTAATTAAAAATTGTTAGAAATTTTGGGTTTTAATTAAAAATTTTTTTTGAAACTACGCACTTTAAATTAAAACATACGAAATTGAAAATTTTAAAAACAAAATATAGAAAATTTTTTTGGAAAAAAATGTTGTAAAAATGTTTTAGAATTATATTTTTAAAAAATTTTTTTAACAAAAAAAATATATGTATATTTCTATTCACATAATTCTTTTGGTTTGAGATGCTGGGAAGATAATGTTCATGGGATGCTGGGCAGGACCATTTTTGGATGATCTTACCTGGGAACAGTATTAGGGTCACATGCACCCTTAGAAACTATTCCAATCATTGAGAGAGAAATTCCAATTCTCCATTTTTAATTTTTTTTCTAAATTTAATTTCTCTAGTAGTCTGCAAAATGAAGTAGATTTAATTTTCGATTTTTCTGATTTCAATAATAATTAAGATAAAAAATTTAGTTGATTTAAGAAATTATTCAGTAAAGTTATAATATTATTACATTATATATACATTATTAAATAATTACATAATTAATTTTCAATTCGGTACATAATTATAAATTATTTATTTAATTGTACTCGTATGTTATAAAACGGATAATAAAAATTAAATTTTGGAAAATTTTTTCGAATTATCTAAAAGTAAACCAATTTTTAAGTATTTAAATTTATAAAAAAAATTTAAATAATTGAATTAATAATTCTATAGTTCAATAAATAAATAATGAAATAATTATACAAATATAATAAAATTATATATTAATAATATAAGAAATTTAATAATTATCTTATTTGTTAAATAATATTTTTAAAAAATAATAAATTAAAAATTATATTAAAAAGATAGAAATACAAAAAAAAAGCTAATGGTAATATAATGATTTTAAGTCATTTAATTTGATGCCAAAGTGTGATTTTTGAATTAGGAATGTAGAATGTAAAAACTGGTATTAAGGGGGATGAAGAGAGATAGAGAGTGAGGGACAAAATTAAGAATATGATCTTGAAAATTTGGTTCCAATGTGGCGTGAAATTGTCGATTATAGCGTGACAGAAATATTAGGAACTTAGAATTTAACAGTTGGTTCAAAATTTTTCAATTAACACAAATGTTAATTTTTTTTTTAAATGATTACAAAACGCGATAATAAAGAAAAAAATTTTATCAGTTTACTTTGATATGTATGTACTATGTATATATATAAATATACACATATGAATATATATATATATATATATATATATATATATGGTGATAAAATTCTAACACAATACACAAAACTGACAACAAGTTTCAGTATCACAAATAGGCATAAATCAGTACGATAAGTGGTATTTTAATCAGGAGAACAGAATATTCGAGAAACTTTTCTATAATAAGAAATTTCTGCTCTCCTTGGTTCTTTTTTTTACAATTATTTTTATAATAACCTTTTCTTTTTGAAAATATTTTATTTCTTTTTATGAAAAATTGTAATATGTTTTATTTTATATTGCAGTTTGCAACCGTATATTTTATATTAATTTAGATATAATAACAATAATAATAATAATAATAATAATAATAATAATAATAATAATAATTGTTTACAACAATTGGTATAATTATTACAGATTATACAATTATTCTAAAGTTTAAAAAATTTTTAAAAGAGTAATTTATACTTATTTGTGAATAGTGAAATATTTCTTAAAAGAGAAACGGGAATTTTATATTTCGTACATAGATAAATATTTAGAGATCTCAAAGGAAAGAGTTAAGTTAAAGGATTAGAGTCAAGGGTTAAAATTGGAGACGCTTGATCTACAAAAGTATCAGGAGTCCAAAACTGTTGAGGAATTCGTGAAAAAAAAATTTCCGGTCCTCCAGGTATAGTCAGCACGTTTTATGATTTATGAACTCGCAGAGGTTGTTATTATAGGGAACCCCCATCAGGATTCTCAAGATATTCATCTTTTCGTAAATCCCTCGGAAACGTTTCAAGAGTAAATATTACTTCAACTATTTCTTTATATTTGTATTTTAATCCTACCGTAAAGTATGAGAATTGTTTTCACATATATTATTATTATTATTATTATTATTATTATTATTATTATTATTATAATAAAAAAAAATTAAAATTAAAGAATATATATAATAAAATAAAAAAATTATAATAAATAAATCTACTAAATATAATGATGTACATATAATACATAATAGTTTATTATATATATATATATATATATATATATGTATATATATATATATATATATATATATATATATATATATATATATATATATATATATATATAATAAAAAAATATATTAATATATAATATAATTAATATTAATTATGTATTATTAAAATTTATTATATTATATATTATAGTATAAAAAATAATTTTGTAATAGACTAGTAATTTGCATCGCGAAATTTAGAGGGAGGAATAAAATGATAACTGGTTTTATTGGAAAAGAGCGAATATGTCTGAAAGGGAAGCTGGGGTTAATTTTTTACGCCCTCTCGTTCATTCTAAAGGAAGCATTGATCGTTGATGGGTGAAAAAAAGCCTTCAACATGACCTTTTACATCAGAGACCCATCAGTAGCAAAGAGCTGGTTCAAATGCTTACTCCTCCACCCCTATTATGTCTGGTTTGATAGGGTTGGATCAATATCCATAACCATCTCATTCACATTTTTTTTTTTTTTGCTAAGAAAACATTGTTTTCCTTTTATATATAAAAACAAATTTACGCAAATATTACAAAAATTACATATAAATTGTAATTCCTTTATAATTATTATGTAATATATTACTTTAATTATATATATCTACACTGAAACAAAAATTTATTTGATTCAAATAAATGTTTACTTGACTATTATCTCAAATAAATATTTACTTGAAGCAAATAAATTTTTTTTAAATTAAATAATCTGTTTTTGAACCAATAATTTCTGTATTTGAAACAAAAATTATTTAATAAATTCAAATAAAAAATTTAGTTGAATTAAATATTTATTTGATAATAATCAAGTAACCGTTTATTTGAATTAAATAAATTTTTTTTCAGTGTTTGTATATAATCTGACATAAGTTTTAAGAATTTTTTCATCTTTCAATCATCCCCTAGGCTGTGTGATTATTATTATTATAATTATTATTATCCAGCTTAAATTTTAAGGTTATGGATTAAATTCTAACTTAATTTAACTTTAGAGGTTATGATACTTTCTTCATACTTGGACATAACTTAAGTTACGATAGACTTTTGACGTAATATTCGAACTTTTGAGGTTATATTTTTTAGCGATATCTTTTGTATGTATAGGCTCGAATGGGGTAAATGTAAACAATATTTAATTAGTGACTTACTTTTTCCTTTTGAATTAGTTAAATTTTACCAATTCGATATAGTAAATAAATTTTTTTTCTACTATGAATTATACTAGTTAAATTTTATTAATTCAAAAGCAAAAAATGAGTCACTAATTTAAATTAGTTAAAATTTTTACTAATTCAGATTTAGAGAGTACTTTTGGTTTTCTTTTATTTGTTATTTCATATGGAATAATAGAAATGATAATTTATATACCTTATATGTACATATATAACTGTTGTAAGTAAAACGAAATATGAAAATTCGTATAAAATATTTTCACAAAGATATTACATTTTACTGGAAAACCAAAAGTTCTGTTTACCAATATTTTTAGGGGTAATTATTAACAGTATAAGAATAATTACACTTTACAACGAGGGCAATTTTTTTTTTTAATACCTAACGAATAATTATAAATAATATACACTTTTTTTTAATTTAAAATATCATATAAAAATTATAATAAACATTGAGTTTAAATGTAAAATAACGAAAATAAAAAAATTTGTGATTAAAATATTGTCGTATGAGGCGAGAATGAAAATATGTATGTGTATAAAATGTATGTGTATACATAATGGGAGAGGAATTCCAAGTATAAACGAGTGAGAAATGATTTTTTTGATGTGAGTGCGGTCCTCGACCTTAAGAGGCTGACATGTGGGCATACGTGAGAACATGTGGCTTGGGGTCACGTTACCCTTCACATATGAAGCAGAAAAGCAGAAAGCATGAGGAGGAATTTCGATCAGAACTTCCTGTGTGT
This sequence comes from Leptopilina boulardi, assembly GCF_019393585.1. Lineage (NCBI taxonomy): Eukaryota > Metazoa > Arthropoda > Insecta > Hymenoptera > Figitidae > Leptopilina > Leptopilina boulardi. The sequence goes on along the minus strand of NW_026137825.1, from coordinate 2,139,240 downwards.
GTATGTGAATGAGGAGAGGGCAGAGAGAAACGGAGAGAAAATGTGTGCAAGAGAGAAAGAGAGAGAGGGAAAGAGGGGGTGGTTAAAGTTGATAAAGAGAATTTCTTGGCTCGAACTTGGCTCCACCCAGACCGCAGATGAGAATCAAAGTTTCTCTACACCCTCAAATTTCTCGTCATCAGGATAACAGAACTCTTAGAAACTACCCTCTCTCTCCCTCTCGATCTCTCTCCTCATATGTCCCACATGGGGCGCATTATTATTATTACATAAAAATTCATTAGTTTTAATTTTCACTTTAAAGAATTTTATGAAATATAATTATTTTTCAGAAGAATTTTGAATTTTTCAAATTAGTTTTAAAAAGAATTTCTATTTAAACGAATTTTTCGTGGAATTTTTAACTTAACAGAATTTTTTAATTTTTATAATTATTTTAAAATGACGAATTTTAATGTGTCCGAAATTACAAATGATCGAACAAAAAATCGACAGAAATATTTTGGCGCGATTTTAAAAATTTTCACCAATCACAATTTCCTTGACTATTTCTGATTGGTTAATTTTGAAAATCGGGCTAAAATATTTTTGTTTGTATATTCGATTATTTTTACAATTTCGGACAAATAAAAATTCGATGTTTTAAGAATTCTGTCAAATACTAATAATTGGAAAATTGAGTCGTTTGCCTTATATTAAAATTCTTTAAAGTAAAAATTCGAACTAATTACTTTTATGGGATAATCATAACATATAGCTAAAGAATTTAAAAATAATTTTTTTTTTCAATTGATAAAAGAAACATTTATAACCTAAAAAGAAAATTTTCATAGGAGTTTACAAAATTAGATTTTATTAAAATTAACAAGAATTGCAGATTTTTATTAGAATTCTATATTATTAGTGTAGGACTCGTGTAGGAAGTTAAAAATTGTATTTTAAAAGTATATAATTTTTTAAACACTCTTTCTATATGTTTTTATGGGGGGATATAGAAACCAAATAAAATTCCAACTTTCCTAAATTCTGAATAATATTGACTAAGAAAATAATCCTTAAAATCAACATTCCTGACCCTACTTAAAATTCTTTTCATAAATTCTTATTTTATTGTCAGAAAAATGACCTTGACCGAAAGGTCTGCCTATTCTTTAGACAGAATTTTCTATATAATAGTAAAGGAAGGTCAGTTTTTCTATAAGAAAGGAACCGTTATGTATACGTACCTGACGAGAAAGAAAGGGTTAAGGATTTTGAGGAAAGTTGTACTACTTAAGGAGCAGGATCGTAGAATGTTGTTGATAGTGTGTATATTTAAGTTCTTCGGTTGTGTTTGTAAGAATAAGGACCCACCCACCCTTTTAAAAAAAATTTTTAGGGCCCCCTCTGACCCTCCACCATCCCTACTCAATATCCCTTGGGACCATGAAATGGTAACGCCCACTTTGAAAGAGGAATTGGGAATAATGGCTGTTTGGGAGTGGAGTAAAATATATAGTATACGCATGCAAGCTGGCGGCCAACACCGCCGCCACCACCACAAACTGGTCCCCCACAGGCAGCCCAGGGCCTACGCATAATTTGATAAATTTAGCTACCAGGCTCATATACTCGAGTAGAGCTATCAACTTTTTAAACAGGCAAATGTATTCTAATTAAATCAAATTAGATTCACCCCAAGAGAAATGATGGGATGATAACATACTTTATATGTGTATGTATGTACCACTTTGAATGATAAAAAATTTTTTCTCTCTCAATATTTTTACATACCACATCTCTTTACTCAAAAGGGGGGGGGGTTCATTTATATTTTTCCTTTCAATTTTAGTTCGTAAACTGGTTTGTTACAGTTGGTGACTTATTTCGTTTATAATTTTATTACAAAATTTTTTTGTTTTACAATTAACAATTTTTTTTATAAAAATAAAATACTAGATTAAAAATTAACGGTTATTGTAGACGAACAAAAATCTTTATCTAAAACAGTAATATGTTTTTCTAGAATAAAGAAAACTTTACTTGTTTTATTGAAACATATTGCTGTTCAGGTGAACATTTTTTTTCTAAATTTTATTGGTATTTATATAATTTAATTATTAATTCCAATAAAGTTTGATGGACGTGAAAGAAAGATTTAAAAAAAACAGGACCGTAGGAAGAATTTTGAGCACCCACTTTATTACACCCAGAGAAAAGATTTCTTTGAATCAAAGAAATCGTTTTTTTAAAATCACTTTTTGAATCAAAGATAAAATTTTTTTGAGTTCAAAAAAGTTTTCTTTACTTTTACGAAAAAAAAATTTCGAAGTGTTTTGAATCAAAGAAATTTTTTCTTTAACTGATATTTTTGATCTAAAAAAAAATTTCTTTGAAACAAATAAGAAGCCAAGTGCATTTAAAGAAATTATTTGTTGGATGTATTTTTTTTGAATCAAAAAAGTATTTCTTTAAATTAAAGAAACATTTCTTCCACTCATACGTCGTCACCGCCGGGGTTACCGCGACTACGCGTAGACTGAACCGACTCGTGGCAACAGCGTGTTCATCGTGTAATAAGTGGTGTGATTATACATGGATTAAACAGTTTGGTGATAAATTTCGAAATGAGCGACAAAAAAGTTTGTCAACTTCTTGGTACTTGGGGGTTTGCCGATACAATCCCAAAGTTTTATGTTAAGTCATGTGTATATAAAAACAGTTAAAGTCATCCATGTACGCATAACCTCACTTTCTTGGTCTGAACAATTTTTTACTTATGAATTTCATGCTTTCACAAGCAATTCTTATTATTTTCAATTATTCTTATGCTTTCCAAATTTTTTAGTAATATATTTAATATGGATTTTATTTTTTTAATTAGTATAATGTTTGAAATGCAGGTGTACATATATAAATAAGAAAATTAAATTCTGCCAGGAAGTGTTAGAAAAAAAAATGGTAGTACAAATAATACAGATTTAAAAGTATTTATAGTTATAGTAAAAAAAATTCTGTATTTCAATGTGTTTTTATGCGTAATGCATACTTCGTTTATAATGTGTTTAAAAGGTTCTGATAAAAAAATCACTGACAAAAATTTTAATTGTGTGAAATTTTCATTTTAATTGTTTTTTCTTTATAGATTAAACCTAATAATTAAAAAAAAATTAATAAATTGTCTTTAAAATACGTTTTTAAGTATTTCAAATATTTAATTATATAATAATTTTTACTTTTGAATAAAAATATGAAACATAAAATTTTAAAACAAAAATATAATTTTATTAAATCAAAATAATTTTTTTTAATTAAAAAAAATAATTTTTAGAAAAAAGAAATATTTCTGTATATATTTAAAGCTATTTTACCTTAATTTAAATAATATATTTATTAAAACAAAAAATATAACTTCGATTCAAAGAAATTTCCACATTAAAACAAAAATACTTCCTCCATGAGGAAGCAATTTATTTCTTTAACTTAAGAAATTTTTTAAATGGAAAGAAATATTTCTTTGATTTAAATAAAAAAGATTTATTAAATTCAAAGAAATATTTTTTTGATTTAAATAAAAGATTTATTAAATCCAAAGAAAGATTTCTTTGAGCCAACAAAAAATAGGCAAAGAAATAATTTCTTTAAATCAAAGAATCTTTTTTTTGACCCCATAACAATGCACATATTTCTTTGATTCAAAGAAATGTTCTTTGAAACAAAGAAACTCTTCTCTGGGTGTATAATTCAATTAAAATACAAATTTATTTTTCTTTTTTTGAAATCTTGTTTAAAGGGATGATTTCTTGAAAGATGTGGTATATGTGACGTCATGATTTTTCGAGAAATATACCTCCATTAGATTGCTGCATTCCCTATACGAAAAGCAAGGATAATTGGCATGGCCATTACAACGAATGGAGTTTGTAAAGACTCCCTAGGGATAATTAACTGTCGACGCGGGGGGTGGCTCTTTTAAAGACCCTCGACAAGATTACAAACTCGATTTATCACCATAAATGAATTCCTCGAGCCTTTATATGTAGACGTGCATTTCACGTTCATTCAAAAAGATTTCAAAATATATAATAGACTTTTGTATATATTCATAAAATAACTTTCTACAAGAGCGGTAACCATTTTTATTTCCCTTTTGGTTTACCTGAAGTCCCATCTATCTTCCTCCTCTAAAATTTTAAGATCCAAAAATACTTTTTTTTCTACTTTCTTCAGTGTTCTGCTTTCCTAATCATTGTCAACCTAGTTTTTGTCGTTTTTTGAGCTTTGAAAAAAGGGTTAATAGTCCAACATTATCCGTGACGTATTTTTCTTCTATTTCTTCTCTCTTCTGTCGCAATTTTTTTTTTCATACACAATTTTTTAGAATATGATTTTATTCAATTCGATTCAATTAAAATGTTTCAAGAAATTAAATAATTAAATAAATGTTTAAATAGTAACAAAAAAAAATTGTTCCTTTTTCATTATTTTGACGATAATTTTACAAAAAAATTGCTCGAAATTTGTTGTAAGGGTATATATTTTTGTTTGAAAATAAATATAAGACTTTCAAAAACTTCCTAACTAGTTCTAAAATCCTAATAGTGTCCAAGACGTTAATCCGCTTGATTAGTTCCACTAGATTTCAAATACAAAGAAGCGTGAAATTCTTGCCCACTTGAGATTTGAAATAACATAAATCAATTTCGAGAGTTTTTGAAACTCGAGAGGATATATCCTGTCCGTTGCTTTTTAAAAGGACCAGATGTCAAGTTTATATACTATATATATACATATATAGGGGGAAGATCCCATAGAAATATTCTACTCGTCATGCTATCCTGGGACTTTATGGCTGTTTTTAGCCCATAAAATTTACATAGAATTTCTCCTTCTCTATAAATATAAACTTCAATAAATATTTTCCAAAATGCAATTCTTTTTTTATTTTAACAAGATTTATAAAAAAAATTTTTTTATTGCAAAAAAGAATTAGCGCAAAGTAACAAATATGTACTAAATTCGTGCAATTTCTCTAATGATATTTTTGTACCATTCATTCATTTCATTCTTAGGATTAAATTTCGATGTTAAATGAACTTTTGTAACATTACCAATTCCTTCAATGTGAACTATACTAATTTTCTCAATTTCAAATTTATTACCAGGTAAAAGAATAATATTCTTTTCAAAATTAAAATTTTCATTTTCAATTTTTTTCACAATTTTTGCCCTAAAGTAAGAACTAGAAAATGTTATTTCATATAAAATTAATTCCAATGCTGATTTATGTATAAATCTCAATGCCGATTTTAAATTCGTTGATGTTTGAATAAATTTTTGTAAAATAATACTTTTTCCTTCTCTTAATTGTTTGGTGATAAATTTTATAGGTTTTGTCACAATGTGAAATAATTTTAATTCAAATTCTTCGTTTATATCTTCAAATTGTCTGATTGCTAATTTATATAAAGCCAATTTCATTAATTTCGCTTCATTTGTATCACCATTAATATTGCCTGTTGTTGCAAAATTTCTTATAGCATAATAATCTTCAAATGTCACCGAATAATACGCCTTTTGTTCATTATAATCGTTAATTATATTTTTCAACGTTGTTCCTTGTTCTATTCTATATCTCTCTCTATAGGTGTACAAAAATTTAATTCTCTTTTCACCATCAAAAATTGTTATATTACTATTTTCAAAACGTACATTGTTTCTTAATTTATTTAAAAGACCAGTATTGTCAATTATATTAATTTTACTCCAATTTGAATTTAAAAAATTTTTATCCTTTAACCAATTTTTAATAAAGTAAATTAAAGTCTCATCGTTGGGAAATATGTAATTATTCACAATATCACGAAATTGTTCTTTAATATCATTGTTGTTAATTTTTAAACTATTATTAAAAAATTGTTCCACATTCTCAATGTAACGTGTTCTTGTAACAAAACGTTGTTTTCTTAGACAAAAATAAGAATTATTCATTCTTTTAAAATATTCATTATCATCACATTTTTCATTATCATATTGATAATTAGATATACCGGCAAAAAATTCATTTGTTTTCTTATTTTTTGATGGAGCAATTAATATTTCATTTTCAGTAAATTTATAACCATAACCAGTATTATTATTTAAACTATGTATAAATAATAATTGATTTCCCTTTAATCCAATAATTAATTTTTTATTTACCGATTGCAATAATTGAATTATATTATTAAGTATCTTCTTGATTTGAAATTGATAACTAATTATTATCTCTTTCTCCAAAATTTCAACAATTGTTGTCACTAATTTTACATTTTTATTATTAATACACGCGAATTCCAATTTTGGTTCCTCTAAATGTAGGGAAAATTGATTAATTATTATTTGAAATTTTGATAATTTATTAGTTTCTTGTATAAATGTTTCATCTATTAGATTATTAATTGTATTTTTCAAAAATATTGTTTCTATTGTTGTACCCAATGAAGATAAAATAGATCGTGTATTTATGTTCGTTATAAATGTTGATATATCTTGGGGATGAAATTTAAGGAAAAATTTTAAATCATTTTTTTCACATATATGATTTTTCTCGTTTGTTAATAAACAAGGATATGATGGTACTAATGATAATCCAAATTCTTTCCACCATTCCACGGTTGAATTATTATTATACAAATAACGTAAATATGATTTTAATCTTTCTTTCTTATATTTCGTTAGTTGTTTATAAAATTGTTGTACATCATCATCGGAATATTTTAAAACTATACGATTTAATTTATTAAAATTAATATTAAATAATTGTGGATCATCAGATTGTTTAATAAATCTAATTGTATAATTTTCTCGTATTATTGCATAATATTCGATAATTTTTTTATTAGGAAAATAAAATTCAAGTAAATCGTATGATAAATATTGAGAATTTGTAAAATCACCATATAATACACGATCATTGGTAACGAGCATTGTTATCATAATATCATTAAGTTGTACATTTATTAAAGATTTTTTAATTGATTCCTGTATTCTCCAATCATATCGTTCGTAAAAATCTCCAATTTTTCGAATTTGATTTAGAAATATTAAATTTTCATTTGTTAAATTAAATTTTTTTAATGTAGAAATACTCCAAAAAAACGAAAATCCTAAGTGCATTTTATATGTATAGTCCTTTTGTAATTGGTCTTTTATTTGGTAAAAAGCATTATTTAGATATTGGAAAAAATTATTAAAAGCAATGTTCCAATGATGTGGTTGAAAAATTATATTTGTTATTGTTTCATTTCTAATTGTTTCTTCATTACGTACATAATAAAAAAGTGCAGGAAGGGCAAAAAATTTTAAACTCAAAGAATTCATTTCCTTTGAGAAAATTAAATTTTGAATTATATGACCCACTGTTAAATACTCATGAAAACTAATCTCTTCAATAGTAGAATTTTCACTATTATCTCGATAATAGGGATAATTGATTTTTCCAAGACGAAGATACATTGAACCAATTTGTGCAAAAATATAATCAAGAGATAATAAATTCAAATTTGTATTTGGTTGGGGAAAAAGTGGTAATATTATATCCTTGTATATTCTATTAACTGCTAAATCAGTTAATTTTGAATTTACACCGTATTCATTTTTAAATATTGCATTTTTTAATGTTTCCTTAATTACTATTAATATATTATTATATTTAAAATTTTTTTTCTCACGTATTGCCTCTGCCAAAAATCCATAAATATTTCCATATTTCTCAAATACAAATGAACTAATTATATAATCAAACATTGTATTAATAAAAGTGATATCAAAATTTTCATTATCTTGTTCTCCATACAAATCACTGCCTTGTAATAAATTACGAATTAATTTTTCTAGTTGAGAAATATTATCACGATTATCTTCTAAATATTCATAAAGTGCATTAATAATTGGTATTTGTTTATTTTGATCAATTTCTTTTAAATAATTTTCGATAAATAAAAAATCACTTAAAATATTCAAATAATTAATTATTGGTATAAGTTGTACAGTTGATAGAGGATTTTGTTCAATAATTTCGTTCATTTTGTCTTATTTTTTTTTGTGATATTTAATAATATTCCAATAGTTTAGTATTTAATTTCAATGCATTAATTCCTGAAAATAATTAAAATTATATATAATTGGAAAAATTTGATAAATTTATTTAAAACTGGTTATAATATGATTAAATAATAAATATAAAATTTTTCATACCTTATATTCTATAAAAAGTCGTAGCGTTAAGAAAATATGCTCTCTCAAGTGAAAGAGTAAACCAAAGAGTAAACTATATATTGTCGCTTTTAAATGTCATAATTATTAAGCAATATGATATTTAAACAACTGGTAAATTATTGTTATAAATTTTCCATTATTATCATATATATATATAGACATATGTTTTTGAGACGCATGGACATAAAAGAATTTTTTTATACTTTTCAATTGACAGAATTCCATTATCTAAAATTTACCTTGGAATTTCGATTTCTTTGAATAATTAATTAATATTATTATTATTATGTATTTAATTAATTATTAACTAATTATTATTAATTCCATTTAACCTAATTTAGCCGAATTTTTATTTAACAAATTTTATGTAACCGAATTAAATAATAATTTAAAGAAATATTAATTCGACTAAAAGTAAATTTTAATTAAAAATTTTAACAAATTAATTTTAGAGCATTTATGAATTGATTGATACCTAAAATAATGAACTGTTAAAAGTTTTAATAAGATTTAAAATATTTTTTAAAAATTAAATTAAAAAAATTGTCAATAATTTACCATTAGTTATAGTTTAAAATTAGTTTTTTAAAATAATTTTAAAGATCTAATTTTATGGGACAGGGACAATATAAAGTTCAGAAGAAGAATAGTATCTTCGTACTGTTAGCAAGAGGGAGAAAGAGAGAGAGAGAGAGAGATTTTTTTTCTTTTGCATTGAATAGTGCAGGAGCATGAAAAAAGGGATTATCCACACCTGTATTGTAGAATTTTGTGAATATAAAAGGAACAATGTCATTGTTGTGGCAAGTGCTAATGCATTTTGTATACATTTGGATGAGGACATCAGAAGATACAAGGAGTCCTTATATACAAGTTTAAAGTGTCTCTCTAGACCATAGTCACACCCCATGGATTCTTCCCTTATATAGAAAAACGAACCCTCCATAAAGGATATTTTCCCAGGCTAAGGCACGTTGCACACTATCCGATTTGTGTCGGACGACGAAAAGTCGGACGATCTTTTGTCGGACGAACGAGCTTTGCACACTATCCGATTTTTGTCGTACGACATTTGATCATCCTACGAAAACTTCAGGTATGCGAAGAAATTCTTTAAGGTATGATTTCAGTCGCACGTTAGCCAGAGTTCTGTGTGCAGCAGAGTATTATTATAATTTGATATTTGCTTTTAAAAAATGAATATTAAAAATATAGTTGTCACAGCTTGTCTGCTACGTCGTAAAAATCGGAAACTACCTGAATCTATGAGCCTAATGATATTTTAATTATGGAGTTAACAAACATATCTTTTCTGAAAGCTGTTCAGTATCAGAGAGTATTTTACCTCTATGGTTTAGAAAAAAAAATTAAATTATATATTGTTTAAAAAATTACTTTGTTTACACAAATTGTTATAAACAAATAAGAAAATTCAAATTTTTCTAATAAAGTCACGTAGAATTGGAAAAACTACCTGATTATATAAACATCGGACGACAAATTGTCGGATAGTATGCAAGCATCTATTGCTTTTCATAAGAGACTGCTTTGACGACATCATCCGACAGTCGGACGTTGTAGTCGATTCTTCCGGCAGCACAACGACATTTTGTCGGTCCGATTTTAAATCGGAAAGTGTGCAAAGCCCTATTTACTTCTTCAGTCCACTGAAAATTTTTTGTCGTCCGATTTTTTGCCGTCCGACACAAATCGGATAGTGTGCAACGAGCCTAACAGAATATTTTTGGAAGTGAAAATAATATTTGTAGATTTCTTCATAGGGCTTCCCAAAGGTTTGTGGGTGCAAATACCCACGAAAACCTATATTTTACATTAGATTTCTTTAAATTTAACATCAAATAAATATATTATATAAAATTTCATTTTCCAAAAAATTTTTAATATAATTATTGTAATTTAAGGTTTTGATTTAATAATTAATTGCAAAAAATAATTTTAGTCTCGATTTTAGTAGAATAAATTGTATTAAGAATATTTTAATAATTACTTTTTTTATAAAAAGAAGAATAATTTTAAAAAAACTTAATATTTCGTCGCTATTCAAATATATTATAATATTATACAGCCATCTATTGTATCAATATATTTGAATAGCTATATGTAAAATTGTCTTTCAAATAAAATATGTTTAGTCATTATAAAAAGTATTAAAAAAAATTTAAAAAGATAAGATTATAAAAAAATTTTAAATAAATTTCATTTTATTAAATAGAACTTTTATTTTAACGCAGAAGGGATATTTCATTTTAATGATACATATATCGCAGGTATGACATAATATTATTTAGCTTATATTGCACTTAAAATATATTTTTAATCAATTAATTAAAAATTATACTAAAGTTATTCAATAATTTTCAATATTAACAGATTTTTAAAAGGAGTATCAAAATTAAATTAAACATACTATTGTGATCTAAAATTGAAATTAAAATTCCAAAATGGAGGATACATTTTTTCCATCAAGTCCTATAGCGGCTGTACAATTTATACCAATTATCAATTATTTGAATATATTAAGTGATTTTTTATTCATGGAAAATTATTTGGATGAAGTTAATCAAAATAAAAAAATACCAATTGTTAATGCACTTTATGAATATTTAACAGACAATCGTGATAATGTTGATCAAAAAGAAAAATTAATTCGACAATTGTTAAAAGATAGTGATATGTATGGCGAAAAGAAGTCTGAAGAATTTGAAATAACTTTCGTTAATACAATGTTTGATTATATAATTAGTTCACTTGTATTTGAGAAATATGGAAATATTTATGGATTTTTAGCAGAGGCAATTCGTAAGGAAAAAATTTTTAAATACAATCATACATTAATGGTGATTAAGGAAACATTAAAAAATGCAATATTTGAAAATGAATACGGCTCTAATTCGAAACTAACTGATTTGGCAGTTAATAGAATATACAGCGATATAATATTACCACTTTTTCCCCAACCAAATACAAATTTGAATTTATTATCTCTTGATTATATTTTTGCACAAGCTGGTTCAATGTATCTTCGTCTTGGAAGAATAAATTATCCCTATTATCAAGATAATAGTGAAAATTCTACTTTTAAAAAAGAAATTAATTTTCAGGAATATTTAACAGTGGGACATGTAATTAAAAATTTAATTCATAGTGAAAAAATAGATTCTCTAAATTTGAGAGTATTTGCTTTACCTGCTCTTTTTTATTACATTTCTTCAGGGGAAAATATTAGTAAGAAAAAAATAACAAATATAATTTTTCAACCACATCATTGGAAGATGGCTTATCAAAATTTGTTTGAATACCTGAGGAGTAATTTTTATCGAATTAATGATCAATTACGAAAAGATTATAAATATAATATCCATTTAGCATTTTCGGATTTTCAAAGTCTTACTTCAATGGCTCAATTTTTATTAAATTCAGAATGCAAATTTTTAAATGAAGATAATCTAAAATTCATACTTTCTGTTTATATTGATAATGCCAAAAGTTTTAAATGTCAATGTGGAATTGATTTGCGTGATATACAAGATTGGTTTCAGAATAAAATTCATAATATTGGTGAATTATATGGAAAATATGAATTAGAAATAATTCAACGGGTTTTTAGTGAATTTGCAATAGAAGATGTTTCTAGTACTGAAATAACAATACTGTATACAAATAATGAATTTAATAATTCAGAATATTTATTCTATGATTTATTTGAATTTTATTTTTCTAACAATCAAACTTACAACTATTATGCATTAATACGAGAAAATAATACTGTAAAACTTATTAAAGAGACAGATGATGGTCTACTTTTTCGCAAAAAACTTCATTTATCAATATATAAATTAATACAATCGGGTCATCGAATTATTTTAAAGTACAAAAATGAAACCATAAATATATTTTTTGAAGAACTAATGAAACATAAGAAACAACGATTCAAGAATTATTTACGCAATAATAATGCACATTCAATGAATAATGAATGGTGGAAAGAATTTGGATTATCACTAATGGTATCATATCCTTGTTTATCAAATATCGACAGTCAGCATATCGTTGAAAAAAAAAATTTGCGATAAAAATAGTCTAAAATTTGTCAATCTATTTCAAGAAGATATTTCTTTAGATTTAATAAATAAAAATACAGAATCTCTTTTATTATCATTAGGTACAACTATTAAAACAATACTTATGAAAGATGCAATAAGTATAATAGTAGACAATACACATGGTAATAAGTCAAAAATAATTAGAAATCAATTAGTTTATGATAAATTATCCGTACACATTGAGGAGCCTGCTTTTGTTTCAATTTCCACAACTTTAAGTGATTTAACATTATTGTTAACAATTGTTGATAATTTAGAAAAAAATATTAACCAAACTTTTACATCTATCAAGGAATTACTAAATAAAATGAAACTATTAAAAATCAGTAAAATTAAACAAATTACTCCTTACAATAATATAATTCTATTTGTAAAAACTGGTGTAAAAAATGCAGGTTATGGTTATAAATTTACAACCATCAATGTAAGAATGGACACATTTTTATCTGCACAATTGAGAACTGGATATGAATTTAAAGACGAAATATTTATTACATCAGCATATGATTTAGTTAAAAAAAAGAATATTTACACTAAACTAAATACTACAACATTGGAATATGATAATAAACTTGTTTATGAAATTAATAATCAATTTCGACGAAAATCAACAACAATTGAATTTTTTGGCATATATTTAAATAAAAATATTACTCTGAATAATTGTGATAATTATGATTTTTCGGAAAAAATAAGATATGATGTTTGCTCGAGGTATTGGCGTTTTATTGAAAAATCATTTGAAAAAGAAAAAGAATTTGAATTATTCAAAAATAAAACAACAAATAAAGCATCTAATCAAGAGATACGTAGTGGATTGAAAAAATTCACATTTTTATTTAATAATTCAACTGCTCTTGAGTATTTTGTTGACAATTGGGTATGGGATAAAAAATTTGTAGATTCTGATTCACTGTAAAAAATTTTTTGGTGAAATTTCCCAAAAATTCTGGTGACGCAAATTTGGAGGGCTTTTTGTGGAGTATTACCCAAAATTTTTTGGGGAAAATTTTCCTCAAATTTTTGTGGATATTTCTCAGATATTAGTAAATATTCCCCAAAACTTTCTGGGGAAAATTTTTCACAAAAGTTTGTGGATATTCCCCAAAATTTTTTTGTGAATGTTTCCCAAGCTATTTTGGTGAATTTTATCCAAAATTTTGTGAATGTTTTAAAAATATTGGTGAATATTTACCAAGATTTTTTGGTGAATTTTCTCCAAAATTTTGGGGTTTTTTCACAAATATTAATGAATGTTTCCCAAGCTATTTTGGTGAATTTTATCCAAAATTTTGTGAATGTTTTAAAAATATTGGTGAATATTTACCAAGATTTTTTGGTGAATTTTCTCCAAAATTTTGGGGTTATTTCACAAATATTAATGAATGTTCCCCAAGATTTTTTGTGAATTTTATCCGAAATTTTGTGAATGTTTTAAAAATATTGGTGAATATTTACCAAGATTTTTTGGTGAATTTTCTCCAAAATTTTGGGGTTATTTTACAAATATTAATGAATGTTCCCCAAGATTTCTTGTGAATTTTCCCCAAAACTTTTTGTGAATATTTCACAAATATTAGTTAATATTCCATAAGATTTTTTGGTGAAATAACTCTAAAATTTTGTGGATATTTCACATTTATTAGTTAATATCCCTTAAGAATTTAGTTAATATTTCACAAATATTATTAAATATGCCCCAAGAGTTTTTGGTGAATTATTTTATTTTCTTGTTATTTTTGTATTGGTAAAGTTTAAAAACAAATTTCTTTGGAATAAACAGAAATGAAGAAACGTGTTTGAACAGAATTTAATTTATTTTTTTAAAATTACTTTGAAAATATATCTATTATAATAATATAATATTAAGATAGTAACAAAATGTAGACTTAATGAATTTATATGTTTTATACATATATATTAAATTTATGGAGTATAAAAATTGGAATTGAACTCAACAATGTTGTCGATTAATTTTCCCGCCTTTGCATCTCTGCATATTTTTGTGGACTTCTTTGTCCACCGTTTGTGTCCTTCTGTCGGATTAATATCTAACAGCATTCTGAAATGTTTATTTATGGCTAAATTAAATACAAATAGTGATTGACAAAGATGTTAATACTAAGAGTTATTTTTATGTATGATGTAAAGTACTACATTTAAGATAAAATTTATTCAAATTTGTTCTGTATAGATATGAAGACAAAATTAAGAGAGCAGAGAGTAAAACTTACCTCTGGACAAACTCTAAAGATGATGTTTTTCTTTCAGGGTAATTATATCCGAAAACATAGAAACAAAGTGTTAATAGTAAAACTCCCTCTAATACAGTATCGGCCTCTAAAACTTTCTCCCTCTCAATGAAGATGAGACATTCGCATTTTTCATCATAAAGTGAGTTTCCTGCAAAAGTAATTATACGTTTAATAAAAATATGAGTAATGATTTAAAGTACAGTAAATTGTAAATTTTATACCATATTTACCTTTTATTATTAATGATGGGCGTATTGAATCTGCTTTGTCCTTGATTTTATCTTCAGTAGCAAAAGAATCCTAAAAATAGAAAAAAATATTAATAAATTTTATTATACATATTTTTAAGCCCCAAACATAACAGATTTTTTTATACTTACAACTAAAATGTAGAGCTCATCCTCTTTAAACTTTTTTGCAATAAGAGGCAAAAAAACTAATGTACTTGCCATATTACTGGCGAGATTTTCATTTGCTTTCTTTGCCTCACTTAAAATATCTCTCATTGGTGCAACAGCCTCAGGAAAAGATTTTTTTTTATTAAATTGTCCACAATAGCTTCTAAAAAAAACTATTATTTCTGGAATCTTTAATTGTATATTCTTATTCCAAACTTCTTTAATATTTTGTCCAAGCAAAGTGTTGGCATGCGAAAGAAAATACTTTTTTTCCGTTAGGTAAGGCCAATGATTTCTTAAAATATCCTCCAGAACTATTTTATTTACATCCCTTTTATTTATCATTATTCTTTGTGATGGATAAGTGTCACTCATTAATGACTCTATTTCTTCTGATGTACCTTCATCTGATCTTTTGTAATTTAACAAAATACTCTTCTTACTTAATTGGGACTCATCAGTTTCATTTTCAGAAAGGGATGGCTCAAAAGCGACACAGCCATAGCAGTCTTGATTATGACCATATCTTGATGTTTTGGTTTTTTTCCGGGTTTCCAGCTCCTCTGCATTATCTATTGACTCACTCCTTTTGCGCTTTTTGCTGATTGTTTTTAGAAATCTAGAACATTAATAAAATAATTCTTAGAGAAAAATTCTCGCTTAAAAGAGAATTTGATTAATAATTATTTGCACATACTTCAAACGTTCATAAATCCTAGTCCTAAGAGAGTCTATTCCATCAGAATAAATAGAATCCTCGCCATTTTTCCAGGTTCGTTTTTCAAAAGCCTTAGGAAAACGAGTAACTATTTCTTTAGCCATACGCAAGGCATCTGAATAAGTTGTGGTCTTTACTTCTATCATAAAATCTGCAACATTTCTTATTAATTGAAGCTCTTTAGAACATGAATTGTACGGAACATCATTAAAACCCTTTGGCGTAATATTTTGCCATTTTAATGGTGTCATACAAGGTTCTTCATTAGTTAAGGTACTGTTAGAAGTCGATGGTGTTGGAGATTCTGAAATAGTTGTTATTGTTACCTCATCTGTAAAAAATATGTTCAGTTATTCATACTTTATATAAAAGTCTATCTATGTACAATGTTAACATACGCTTATATAAACAGGTATTTATTATATAAAAAATTAACAATTCTTTAAAAGATACTTGATTAATTTAGAAAGCACAATTCATAATTAAAATTTTGTACCCTTTATGATAGAAGATTGCAGTACTTCAGTTTCACTAACTTGGGATGAAGAAATTTTCGATATCCATTCTTCATCTTCCTTCAAAATCATTAGTACTCCCGGAGTATGAGTAATAAATTCAATCAGTTCATAAAAATCTTCAAAGTCAGTTCCATCGTCGTCTAACACAAACTGAAAGAATAATCCATGTATATGATAATAAAAGAGTTATTAATTGTTTCTATAAAATATTCAATACCTTATATTTAGAATCAAGTGGAAGATCTAAACGTTTACAAGCCCTAGAAATTAATTCTTCTTCTGCGGAAACCCTTATAGCCGCTATCTTTTTTCTCTGTAGTGTTGTTATCTTCAAAAATTCCATATTAAAACTAAAAAGAAAAAATTTTTTTGCTTTATCAATTTTGAAATATTTCTTTTGTATATATGCGATATAATGTTATAATATTATTACATAATAATCCATATAAAAACTATGACACAAAAGTTATTTATTTTAATATCCAATAATTGTTATTTACTCACTTTATAAATAAAATCCATAGTTTTCATTTATCTTTTCAGACAGTTATTATTATTATTATTATTATTAATAAAATGACTAATATAAAAGTGTTATTATTACATATAAAATTTATCAAATTGAAAAAATCCTTAATGATCTACATTCGTATAAAAGAATAACATTAAAACAAATTATAATGGAGTTGCTACAAGTCCATGATTAATCTTAACATACGATACTGTATCGTGGATATAAACATCGAAAGATTTACTTTCCAGTAATTTACTGATTGGAAGACATTCGTATCGGATAAAGTTTCCTAGTTCATGTAGTCGAGAGCTTGGTTGAAAAGTAGTTTTTAATATTTCCAAAACAAGAAATAAACGTTCTGCATTATCGCATAAAATCATTATAATTCTACCCATTTCAACGTTTTCTTGATAAGACTTTTGACTAACGGCGACCACACTTCCTTTCTTATAAAAATTACCTTTAAATTCAGCACTTGAACATTCAGTTGCTGGAATACACAGTTCCGAATTTTGTATGACTTTTTTTAGCTCTGTTGAATAGTGCTGAATAGAAAATGGTACCTCTTCATTCAGTTGCAAATCGCACTTAAATCCTGCTCCTGAACGTAGAAGACTTTGCAAGAGTTCATGTTTTTCAGATAATGAAAACGTTGTATTCTTAAAACACTTTATGTTTCTCATTACTCTTTTAAAAAAAGTATGTTTACTTTCAAATCTTAAGGTGAAAAGTTTTCGTAATGGGCCTAATTGCAGTATTATTTCTGGGTAATGAGTTAAATAGTGGTGTTTTGGACGCATATTTACTAAAGGAAATAATTTTTTTCTCAAACCTAAATATTCATTAATAATATCATCAAGATACGGAACATAAGATTTATGTATTTGTGGGGAACATACAATTTCAATGATTTCCGTTAATTTCATTAAAGAATACCAAATTTCATCATTCGTATCAATTTTTGGTCCCGCGAAAAATGGAAAAAGTCGCAACAAAGTTAATATCTGCCATGCTCCTCCTCCTACATTACACTTAAATATTTAATTGATCAAAATATTTTATTTTCCTTTAATAAAATAGTGTATTAACATTAAATAACACATTATTTATATTAAATAATTTAATTAATTAGAATTAATAAAGTTATTGTATAAAATACTTTTTATTTGTATGAAAAAAATGAAATATTTAAGTGAAATAAATTAATTAATAGTTGCAAGTAACTCATTATTTTCGTTTCAAATAAACATTTAATTGATTAAAATATTTTTTTATTTGTCTTGATAAAATAGTGTATTAGTATTAAATAATTTAGTTTACTTGAATTCATTAAATAAAGTTATTGTATCAAATACTTTTTATTTGTTTCAATAGAAAAAAATATTTGAGTGAAATAAATAAATTAATTGTTTCAAGTAAATCATTATTATCGTTTCAAATAAATATTTAATTGATTGAAATATTTTTTTATTTGTCTTGATAAAATAGTGTATTAGAATTAATTAACGAATTATTTGTATTAAATAATTCAGTTTATTTGAATCAATTACATAAATCTATTGTGTCAAACACTTTTTATTTGTATCAAATAAACGAAATATTTGAGTGAAATAAATGAGTGAATAGTTTCAAGTAACTCATTATTTGTATTAAATAAATTCATTTATTCAATTCAATTAATTATTTAATTGAACCAAATACGATGTATTTGGTTCAAATAATTGCGATTCAAATAATTCAAGTTATTTGAATGAAATACATATTTTTTTGATGCAAATAAAAAGTATTTGAACCAATTAAATATTTTTCAAATAATTTGAAGTATTTGAATCAAATTAATTTTTTTGTCAGTGTATAAAAGGGTGAAAAAAGTTAAATTGTTAAAAATAACGTCTTTGGGGATTTGGGTCATAAATTACTCTTTTGTCCTGTTCGAACCCAAGCAAGAAGAAAATATTTGTGCCATATGTAGATGGCAGAAATAAATATTATAAACAGAAAAAATTGTCAATGACTATTTCATAGATACAAAAAAGTAGTTTTTGAATTTTTCGACATCTTTAAAAAAAAGTGCGTATTCGAGAATATATATATATATATATATATATATATATATATATATATATATATATATATATATATATATATATATATACCTGCTTATAGGCTTCAACTACAATAGAGTTGTAAAAAAAGGACTTAAGTTTTATGGACTCTCGGTCTGAGGACATAGACGCTGAATTGAATTTCTTTTCATTGATTCATACCTACCATAGACATCTTAAAGTAGACATATTCTAAATTTTTATTTTAAAAAATATTAATTTTTTTATAAACAAATTTATTTATTTTTAGATTGATTGTTAAAAAATTTTTGTTGGTTTATTGCATATCAGAAAACAATAAGAAAATCTTGCAAAATATTTTGGAATTGGTCTCAGGAAACTTTTTGTTAAAAATAATTTTACCCACAGAAAAGCAAAATAAAACACATTTTAATTTTGAAAAATTAAATCAAGGTGCAAAAATTTTTATAAACAAAATATTTAAATAAAAAGATTCATCAGGTTCACTCTAGAAGTTTTTATAAACTGGTATTAATCAAAAAGTAATTCTATTTGAGCCAGTACTGGCCCAATATTGGCTCACTACTGGTTTGCTAGTACTGGTAGTGTGGTACTGCAACAGTACTGATATAATGAAAATACCAAGGTAGCGATTATGTATTTTGATTTACCTTTGACGTCAAAGTCATTTTCATTTTGACTTCGTAGTCAAATGTCATTTTACATAGTTTTACGTAAAATGATTGTTTCGATTTGTTAAATTGTAATAACCACAATTTTGAAGTATAATTACTTTTTTCCCTTTATTAAAAATTTAAGAATAAAAACTTTATTTAGGAATTAAATGATGAAAAACAAAAAGTGAAGTAAGTAATTTTAAAAAGATCAAGACAGCATTACAAGGATTTTTAAAAAAAACTTTTATAACTTTAACAAACTAAGTAAAAGTAAGAGGTTAAAAAAACTTTAATTTATGAAATATAATCAAAACATTAATAGTATTTTATTTATTTATTCATTCACATGTGTTAAGAGGAAAAATTGAAAGAATTATTTAAATATTACTATTTATATATAATTAATTACAGTTTAAATAAAATTAATCGTTAATTTTTATTCACACAAATATAAATAACAGTCTCGTTACTGAATTTATGTTTAGGAATTAATTGCAATTACATTATGCCAAAAAATTGAGCATTTTTAATAATAATTTATGTTGAGCATTTTCTATTTTAAATTACATCAATAAATTATGTACAAAATGTTAATTTGCTCAAAACAGTAGGAAATTAATTTAAGTTAAAATTATTTTATGAAAAAAATATTTCATCGGTCAAATGTAAGTAATTTTTTGTTTTGAATTATCTTTTAAACGACGTAATTTCTTCTTTAGTTTTTGATATTTTAGTTTATTTTATTCTGACTACATTTATAAAAATGAAAGTAAGGCATTATTCAAAACAATTATAATATATCCCTAGTTTCAACATTAAAAAAATACTTACCGTTGACAGATGAAATAATTTTTTATTAAATAATTTTAACCTAATTATTAATATTTTAAAAATTTTTTAATTATACCGCTTTTTTAACTGTTTGAAATTACTTACTTTACTTTTTTATAATTTAATTCCTAAATAAATTGTGGATATTACAATTTGACAAATCAAAACAATCAACTTTGACGTCAAAGTTAAATCAAAATACATAATCGCTACCCAGTACTGGTTCAGTACAGACTGCCCAATCTCGGAAGCCAATACTGAACCAGTACAGCGCCAGTAGTTAACTCTGGTATAATACTGAAATTTTTGGTTGGGTTGCTACTTGACTACCAATAGAGCATGCGTCCGAGCTTCGAACGATTTATAGAATTGGGACAAGAATACAATTAAATGTTTAAATAAAAAGTTCTCTAGTAAAAGAAGTTTATTACATTGAAATTGTATCGAATAATAATTTCAAGAAATGTTATCACAACTAAAAAAAATGTTTACTTATAACTTATTATATATATAACTTATTATAGTATATAAATATATGAATACCCGGATCAAATAACTCGACCGACGCTCGGACGCACGCTCTAATGGTAGTCGGGTAGCAGTGAGCCGCCAACAGGCTGTCACTGCTACTTGACTGATAATAGAGCGTTCGTCCGAGCGTCGGTCGAGTTATTTGATCCGGGTATTCATATATATTCTAAATTTCAAAATACTTTTTTTTTTGATAAAACCATTATTAAAGAAATTAT
This sequence comes from Leptopilina boulardi, assembly GCF_019393585.1. Classification (NCBI taxonomy): domain Eukaryota; kingdom Metazoa; phylum Arthropoda; class Insecta; order Hymenoptera; family Figitidae; genus Leptopilina; species Leptopilina boulardi. The sequence continues at coordinate 2,118,152 of NW_026137825.1, read as the reverse complement.
TTTTTAGAATGAAAAATTCTATAATTTTTCGCCTGAATATATGTCTTATAGTTTTTATTAATCGACAAATTATAAAAAAAATTTTTAGGTAAGCAATTTTATAATTTTCTGTATTACTCTCTAAATCTGAATTAGTAGAAAACTACTGATTAAAAGTCAAAACCTAACTTCATTTTCGCTATATCAATTAGTAAAAATTAACTAATTGACAGTAAGAAATAACTGAAACATTAGTTAAATTCCACAAATTATCAGAAGAAAACCTTACTGAAACAATAGAGAAACAAAATCTACTAATATTTCAGTTATTTTCAAACATAACCTCAAATTGTTTAACTGTTAATTAGTTATTTTAATTGATACTTCAGTAGAATTTAAATATTTTCAATTAGTTGCTTAATTGTCTCTGTGGAATTAGTAGTTTTCTACTAATTCAAATTTGGAGAGTAAATAAAAATTGATTTTTAATAATTAATAATAATAATAAAACGTTGCGTACTGTTAATTAGAATTGTGAAGAAGAAACTCCAATATAGTTAAAACTTAAAAGTACAAAATTAAAATTTAACAGCTTAACTTTCTTTGTTTCTTTATTCAGAACGCTCAACAATTATTTTCATAATAGGTAATATTATTAAATATTATTTACCTTTGTACAATATATTCCTCGAATATTGTAGAAATTTTGCACTTTGTAAAAATGCCTTCTTGACTTTATAAAACTATTTTTCACTCACTAATTTCACTTGTAGTTAGCCTGGCTAATGCTCAGGAGCAACTGATGTTGGACAGACCTTTCGGAGGAAATGTTTTCGAAAATGGAAAATTTTTGAACATTTTATATCCATATTCCAATACGAAAAATTTCACAAACTTACCATCTTAATAAATCTATAAGAAAAAAACGGGTCTCGAAAAACTCATAAAATAAGGCTTTATTGTAACGAGAAACCCTTGTAGCTGGTCATCCTGAGACAAACCAGATGTGACAAACCTTTCAAAACGAGAAAATATTTTAAACATCGTATATTTTTTTCTACACATAACAAAAATATTTTAAAGAACATACTAGAAACAATTTTTAAAACTCATATTTTTGCTGTAATAAACTTAGAAAAAAATTTATTTAAGCCAACCAAATTTTAGTTGAACTAAGCGTAAGAATGCATTGTTATACGTTTTAGTTTAGCAATTAAAAATGTATTAAATAAATGTTTAATATTATATTATATACTATTTTTTGTATTATTATTACTATTATTAACTTATTAACTATTATTTGTATTATATTAAATACAAAATACATTTAAAAAAATTTACATTAAAAATATAATTTTTCATGTATCTTTCTAAATTAAATTTTAAACAAAATTACAATTATTTTATTACAATTTTTAGGGAATTTTCACTAAATTATTAACTAATATTCACCAATGTTTTTAGGGAAAATATATTCATTAGAATTTTGGTGAATTTTCACCAAATTATTAACTAATATTCACCAATGTTTTTAGGCAAAGTATATTTATTAGAATTTTGGGGAATTTTCACCAAAATTTTGGATAATATTCACCAATTTGTTGAGGAAAAAAAATTCATTAGAATATAAGGGAATTTTCACTAAAATATTGGGTAATAATCATTAATTTTTAGGGGAAAAGCATTTTCACAAAAAAATTTGGAACACTCACCAGAAAAAGTTGGTGATTGTTCCCAAAATTTCGGGAAAAGTATTTTCACCAAAAATTACGGAATATTCATCAGAAAAAGTTGGTGATTATTCCCAAAATTTTTTACAGTGTTGGTCTAAAAATTATCAAATAGAAAATGCCGAACTATTCAATAAATTAATGTACTCTATAGTTTTGGATAAAACTAGTTTATCATTAGCGGATGACGAATATAGAATCAATTCAATTTACACCTATAGAGAGAGATGTAAAATTGAACAAGGAACAACGTTGGAAAATATAATTAATGATTATAATGAACAAAAGGCGTATTATTCGGTGACATTTGAAGATTATTATGCTATAAGAAATTTTGCAACAACAGGCGATATTAATGGCGATACAAATGAAGCGAAATTAATGAAATTGGCTTTATATAAATTAGCAATCAGACAATATGATGCTCCTTACGTTGAATTTGATTCGAGATTATTTAGCATCGATACCAAATCTATTGATTTTGTTATTAATCAATTGAAAATAGGTAAGAAGGTCATTTTACAAAAATTTACATTAACATCAACTAATATAGGATCTGCAATAAGATTTTCATCATATCCATCCAATGGATTTAGAAACATTTTGTATGTATACAATTTTGATGGACCTTATTTTAGAGCAGAAATCGAGATGAAAGTCAATCAATTTGAGCCAATTCAGGAGAAGAAGATTATTCTTTTACCTGATTGTGAATTTACAATTAGTAATATTTCACTTGTAGAACTTGGTGGAATGGGTTATGTTTTTAGAGTTATGCTATCATCAACATTTTACAGTAGTAGGGAAAAGAATGTATGGTATAAAAGTATAATGAAAAAAATAACATAAATTAAATTATGATTAGTGAAAACTGATTATTATTTAAATTTTGATGCAATGTTGCAAATATAGCTGTAAGTTTAATGTGGGAATAATTTTAAATATATATATATATATATATATATATATGTGACGTTCCATGAGGAAAGGGACCTTAGCTGCAAAAAAATGAAAATTGAGTTTTTGATATCAGTCGATAGATCTTGAGTTGCTCTTTCAGATACAAAAGTTAAAAATTGTACTTTTCTATTTAGTTTTTTTGTTATAAAGCATTAATCATGACCATGTTAATCGCGTTCCAGCACGGACTACAGAAACCATCCCCACCACTTCTACACTAGTATACTTGTCGTAAGCGTGAGCTGTAGGAACGATGTAGTAGTAAGGTGGTGGGGCTGATTTTCGATGGAGGGTCTCAACCAATCAGGGACGCTCTACTTTAAATACCTTTTCTGGAAAATGCGTCTATTGCAGCTAAGGTCCCTTTCCTCATGGAACGTCACATATATATATATATATATATATATATATATATATTCCACGTGTCTTTGCGGAAAACATATATTGATATAAATTGTATCAATATGTTTCTAAATAAATAAAATTATTAAATTGAATATGCCCTTGTAATGTATGTATATTTTAATATTTATTTAAGAGATAACATAAAAAAATATTTCATTTTTAAAAGACGAACATAACTTTATTTTTTTAAATAACACAGTTTTTCATTTTAACCATATATATAATCAGGTATGTTAATTATGATATTAAATTGTGTTGAAATATTGTAGTTATAAACAAAATCTTTTTAAATTAATTAATTAATATTATTATACTAAAGCTATTATAAATTTTTATAATTAACAGATTTTTCAATCGAATGTTAAAATTAGAGGCCATTTTGACTATCAACCGATAAATTAAAAGATATATAAACAATTCTAAAATGGAGGATACATTTCTTCCATCAAGTCCTATAGCGGCTGTACAATTTATACCAGTTATAAATTATTTAAATTTATTAAGTGATTTTTTATTCATCGAAAATTATTTGGATGAAGTTGATGAAAATAAAAAAATACCAATTGTTAATGCACTTTATGAATATTTAGCGGCAAATCAGTATAAATATTTTAATAAAGTGAAATTAATTCGACAATTATTAAAAGGTAGTGATATGTATGGCGAAAAGGAGTCTGAAGATTTTGATGTAATTTTCGTTAAAACAATGTTTGATTACATTATTAGTTCACTTGTATTTGAGAAATATGGAAATATTTATGGATTTTTAGCAGAGGCAATTCGTAAGGAAAAAAATTTTAAATACAATCATACATTAATGGTGATTAAGGAAACATTAAAAAATGCAATATTTGAAAATGAATACGGCGCTAATTCGAAACTAACTGATTTAGCAGTTAATAGAATATATGGCGACATAATATTTCCACTTTTTCCCCAACCAAATACTAATCTTAATTTATTGTCTATTGATTATATTTTTGCACAAGCAGGTTTAATGTATCTACAAGTTGGGAGAATAAATGCTACCTATTTTCCTATTTTCTATCGGATTTATGAAAGTTTTGGAGGTAATAATTTATTTAATAATTACTTAGCAGTGGGTCATGTAATTAAAAATTTGCTTCATCGTGGAAAAATAGATTATCTAGCTTTAAGAGTATTTGCTCTTCCTGCTATTTTTTATTATGTTTCTACTGAGGAAAATATTAGAAATGAAGAAATAAGAAATATCGTTTTTCAACCACGTCATTGGAAGATTGCTTATCATAATCTTTTTGAATTTCTAACCAATAATTTTTACCAAATTGAAGATAAATTACAACATGATTTTGAACATAAGATTAATTTAGCATTTACACATTTTCAAAATTTGGCTTCGGTAGCACAATTTTTGACGGATTTAGAATGTCGTTATTGGAATAGAACAAATGATAAAACAAGAATAAATATTGAAAATACATTTTTTAATTGTCAAAGTGAAATTGTTTTAGAAAATATAGACGAATGGTTTTTGAATAAAATTAATAATATTGGTGAAATATATGGAAAATATGATTTAGAATTAATTAAACGTTCATCAATTAGTAAAATTACAATAAATGATCTTCATAATGTTGAAATAACATTGATATATACTGATATTAATCATTTAAAACATTTATCGTATGATATATTTGAATTTTACTATACTACTACAGACAAATTTGATTATTTTGCATTAATACGAGAAAATTACACTTGTACACTTATTAAAGAATCTGACAATCCTGAATTATTTCGTGATAAAGTTCATCTATCTTTATTTAAATTAATAAATTTAGGCCATCGTGTTGTTTTAAAGTATGCCAATGTAACTGTAAATTCTATAGAACTTAAAAAAAATGAACGTTTCAAGATAGATTTCAATTTTTATGATGATAATTTAAAAAAAAATGAATGGTGGCAAAAATTTGGTTTATCATTAATATCATCATATCCTTGTTTATTAAATACAACGACAAATCAAAAAACTGAATTTTGTGAAAAAAATAATATTAAATTTGTAATTAAAGATTTAGATTCTTATTCATATTTAACATCATCGGATAGAAATATTAAGTCTGTTTTATTGTCATTGGGTACAACTAATGACACAATATTCCTCATGGAATTAATTCGTAAAAATGTAGACAGTATATTTAACAATTCATGGTCAGAAATAATTAATTATGAAAATAGTACAGTTTATGATAAATTTTCTTTACACATTGAAGAGCCTGCTTTTGTTTCAATTTCCACAAATTTAAGTGATATAAATTTATTGTCAACAATTGTTGATAATTTAGAAAAAAATTTAAATGAATCTTTTACATTTGTCAAGAATATGCTATCTATAATGGATTTATTATTAGAAAACAATAGTACAAAAATAATTTCTGACATTTATAACAATAGTCGACAAATTTTGATGGTAAAAACTACTAAAATGCATAATTTTGGCTATGGTTATAAATTTATCAAAGTTCCTGAAACCAACGATACACAAAAAATTGCATTATTAAGAACAGGATATGAATTTAAAGACGTAATATTTATTACATCAGCATATGATTTAGTTAAAAAAAAGAATATTTTCACTAAACTTAATTTTACAACATTTGAATATGATAATCAACTTGTTTATGAAATTAATAATCAACTTCGACGAAAATCAACAACAATTGAATTTTTTGGCATATATTTTAATAAAAATATTACTCTGAATAATTGTGATAATTACTATTTTTCGGAAAAAATTAGATCTGATTTTTGCTTTAGGACTTGGCGTTTTATTGAAAAATCACTTCAGAAAGAAAAAGAAGTACAATTAATCAAAAATAAAACCAGAGATATTGTATCAGATCAAGAGATACGTAGTGCATTTGAAAAATTCACATTTTTATTTGATAATACAACTGCTCTTGAGTATTTTGCCGACAATTGGATAAGGAATAAAAAATTTGTAGATTCTGATTGGTCTAAAAATTATCAAATAGAAAATGCCAAACTATTCAATAAATTAATGTACGATATAGTTTTGGATAAAACTAGTTTATCACTAGCGGCTGACGAATATAGAATCAATTCAATTTACACCTATAGAGAGAGATGTAAAATTGAACAAGGAACAACGTTGGAAAATATAATTAATGATTATAATGAACAAAAGGCGTATTATTCGGTGACATTTGAAGATTACTATGCTATAAGAAATTTTGCAACAACAGGCGATAGGCGTATTAATGGCGATACAAATGAAGCGAAATTGATGAAATTGGCTTTATATAAATTAGCAATAAGACAATATGATGCTCCTTACGATGAATTCCAGTCGAGATTATTTCGCATCGATTCCGTATCTGTTGAATTTTTTAACAAACAATTGAAAGTAGGTAAGGAGGTCACTTTGCAAAAATTTACATTAACATCAACTAATGCAGTATCTGCAATGAGATTTTCATCATATCCATCCAGTGGATTTAGAAATATTTTGTATATATACAATTTTGATGGACCTTATTTTAGACCTATAATTGAGATGAAAGTCGATCAGTTTGAGCCAATTCAGGAGAAGAAGATTATTCTTTTTCCTGGTAGTGTATTTAATATTACTTACATTTCAATAGTTACGTCAATTGGTGGAATGGGTAATGTTTATAAAGTAGTACTACAATCGACATTTAATGGTACTGGTAAAAAGAATGAAAATTATAAAATTATCATGAAAGAAATAACACGTATTCAATTATAAATTGAGAATCAATTATTATTATTATTATTATTATTATTATTATTATTGTCATTATTTACATTAACAGTTATAACTCTCCCTCAAATATATTTTAAAAGTATAAATTTTTTTTTCATATACAAATATGTTAATAAATTTAATAATTTATTATTTTATATATTAAATTTCGTTTCATGAACAAAAATGTGAAATAATTTTATATAATTAATATTTAATAATATGTAAGCACTATACGAATTATTAAATTTTTTTTAATATATAAAATGTTATATAAAATTCATATGTTTTTCAATTGTGTCAATATTTTATAAAAAATTTCCTAACACACAGAATATAATTATAATATAATTAAAAAGTATATATAAAAGTTTATCTATAATATGAAATATTAAGTATGTAATATGTATAATGACAATTTCAACTCATAAAAAAAGAAATATATAGTTTTGTCTCAGAAGTCTTTTTATAATCTGAAAAAATAGATGGTACATTTAATATGAACATCATATAGGTATAAAAATTATTTGATTTAGCTTTTTTAATTTTTAAATTCTTAGTTATTACAATGCTTGCATAGAAGTTAAATATTAAATATGTAACATTATTTTTATTTTACAGATTACCTAATAGAAAAATACTTCCTTTACTAATGTGGAAACAAAATTAATAAAATTTTGAGTCTAAAAGTATAAATATTTTAAAAATGAATTATTTACAAAGTCCTCTAGCAATTGTACAATTGATACCAATTTTCAATTATCTTAATATACTTAGTGATTTTTTATTAATTGAAAATTATTTAAATGAAATTGATCAAAATAAACAAATACCAATTGTTAATTCACTTTATAAATATTTGGATGATAATTCTGATAATGTTACAAAAAATTTAAAATTAATTCGACAATTGTTAAAAAATAGTGATTTATAGAGATAATGAAAATTTGGATGTAATTTTTGTTAATACAATGTTTAATTACATTATTAGTTCACTTGTATTTGAGAAATATGGAAATATTTATGGATTTTTGGCAGAGGCAATTGGCAAAAATGGTGATAATTTAGAATATAATGTTGCATTAACAATTATTAGAGAAACACTTGAAAATACAATATTTGAAAATGAATACGGTTCTAATTCAAAACTTACACATTTATCGGTAAATAGAATATTTAACGATATGATAATGCCATTTTTTCCACAACCCAATAATAATACTAATTTATTGTCACTTGATTATATTTTTGCACAAGCTGGTTCAATATATTTACGATTGGGAAAATTACATAATTTTTATTATCACACTAATGAAAGTAATTTTGAAAATGATTTAAAAAATTTCAATGACTATCTTACAATTGGACATTTAATAAAACAATTACTCAATGAGAAGAAAATAGATGAATTAACATTGCACGCATTTTCTTTATCGGCATTATTCTATTATAATTGTAAGGAAAAAAATTTACCATCTATAAGAAAAATTATATTTGAACCACAATATTGGAAAAATGCATTTAATGATCTTTTTAATTATATTGACGATTCATTTCAACGAATAGAAATAAAATTAATTGAGGACTACACCTATACTATTCATTTAGGATTTTCACATTTTCAAAGTCTTGCCGAAATGGCAGAATTAATTCTCGATTTAGAATGTCGTTTCTCAGATAAAAACTATAATGATACAAGAATTTCTGCATATATTAAAAATGCAGAAAATTTTCAATGTACAACTGGATTTATTTTACCAAATATTAAGGATTTATATGAAAAACAAATTCATAATTTAGGTGAAATATATGGTCAATATGATACTAAAGTAACTAATCAATCATTAAGAAATTTTTTATTAGACGATCTTCATGATGTTATTATAACATTATTATACACCAATAATCGTGTTGTTTATGGTGAATTTAAAAATACACCACAATCTTATGATTTACTTGAATTTTATTTTACGAAAAATCAAACTTGCGATTATTATGCATTAATAAGAGAAAATTATACAGTAACACTTATTAAAGAATCGGATAATTCTGAATTATTTCGTAGAAAAATTAATTTCTCATTACATCAATTATTACGTTCAGGTCATAGAAGAATTTTAAAATATTCCGATGAAAGTACACAAGAGTTGATACAACAATTAATGAAATATAAAAAAGAACGTTTTAAATCATATTTACGTTATTATAATTTAAAAGAAAATGAATGGTGGAAAGAATTTGGATTATCATTAGTGCCATTGTATCCATGTCTAGTAAATAAAACATCATTGGAAAAAAATGAAGAGATGTGCGAAAAAAATAATTGGAAATTTGTGGAAAAATTTCAACACGATATTACAACACATTTAACAAATACGGATACACAATTATTATTTAAATCATATGGTACAAATATTAAAACAATTTTTTTAAAAGAAACAATTGATAAAATTATTAATTCATATAAAAATAATTTTCAAATACAAAAAATTGATAATGATAATAATTCTAAAGATGAAATATTATCAATTTATGATAAATTTTCCTTAAACATTGAAGAACCTGGTTTTGAATTTAATGAAAAATTTCAAAATGATTTAAAATTAATTACAACAATTGTTAATGAGTTAGAAAAAGTTGATTTTAATTTTATTTCTATTAAAAATTATTTATATAATATTGAATTATTGTATTACACTTATCCTAAACATATTGGTTTAATGAAAAATCGTCTTCTATTTGTTAGTAGTTTAAATTCGTACAATGGTTATGGTTATAAATTCTTTTTTAATCCTACCACATCTAATGATACCAACAAAATTGCACAATTACGAACTGAATATAAATCTAAAGATGAAATATTAATTACAGAATTAATTCATAAAAATTCGTTATTATTATCGAAAGATGTGAAAACTTATGTAATATTAAATAATAATAATAATAATAATAATAGCGAATCTGTTGAGTTTTTATATGAAATTAATAATCAACTTTATAGAAAATTGACAATTGTTGAATTTTCCGGTATAACGATATATTATATTAATAATGATAAATGTGATGAAGAGGAATATTTCAAAGAAATGGAATATTACAATGAATGTTTGAAGCAAAAACGTTTAATAAATGGAACAATTTTTTATGAAGAAGAAATAATAAAATTATTAATTGAAAAGGAAATACTCGGTAAAGAGGATTATTTAACAGAAATAAAAATACGTGATAAAATATTGAAACCTTATACATTTTCAAATGAATCATCATTAATATATTTTATTGAAAATTGGTTAAATGATACTAATTTTGTAAAAAATGATTGGAGTTCTAGGAATATTATTGATAAAAGTGGTATTCTTAAAAAATTAATTTACGATATACGTTTTGAAAATGATAATCTATCATTATTTGTTGGTGAAAATAAAATTAAATTTCTATACACATTTCGTGAAAGACGTAAAATTGAATATGGAACAACATTGGAAAATATAATTAATGATTATAATGATCAAAAAGCTTGTTATTCGGTGACATTTGAAGATTATTATGCTTTGAGAAATTTTGCAATAACAGGCAATAGGCGTATTAATGGTGATACAAGTGAAGCTAAATTAATGAAATTGGCTTTATATAAATTAGCAATAAGACAATTTAATGATTTAGACGCAGAATTTGAATGGAAATTATTTTATATCGAGACAAAACCAATGAATTTTGTATTACAACAATTTTTTGAGGGAAAAACAGTTATATTCAATAAATTTACACAAACATCATTGAATTTAGAATCAGCTAAAAGATTTATTGGTTCACCGTCAAGTAAATTTGTCAATATTTTTTATGAAATTAATTTTAATTGTTCTTATTTTAGAGTTGAATTTGATATGAATATTGAAGAATTGGATGATAATAATATTTTAAATAATAAAAGTGAAAAAAAAATTGTACTATTACCTGGTAATGAATTTGTAATTACAAATATTACAACAATTAATGTTAAGGGTTTTGGTAATGTTTTTTATGTTGTGCTTAATTCTACATTTAATGTTAATAATGAAAAATATAAATGGTATAAAAATATCATGAGGGAAATAATACGAATTAAATAATTAGAAATAATTATAAATTATTATTATAATTTTTTGCCATTTTGCGAAATTATTTACTTTTTAATGTATAAAAGAAATAAAAATAAATTGTGTATTTTTAAATACTACATATATATTTTAATTTTCTTTTTATTTCATTTGTGTATCTCAAAAAAATGTGTAATTCATATTATTGAAGGAAATTGAAATTTTTTTATTAATATAAAAATAAATAATATTAAGTTTTGAAACTTTGTATAATCTATTTAATTTATTGTCTGGATGCAAAAACTGTCTTGTAGTACGTGTCCTATTAAATACAGATAAATTTTTATATATATATTTATCCAGTTGTGTCAATATTTTTTTAGATAAATAAAATTTACTAACAAAATTGTGTCCTTGAAGACACGCTTAAAAAAATTAAATCGTATATTTAAAAGATAATATCAAAAAATATTTTACTTCTAATTGCTTTTTTTGAAGTTGAAAAATTTAGTTCTTAATACATTTGCTGTGTGTTTCGTTTTAATCACCAGGTATGTTAATTTTTTTTAATTAAACGCGCACTCTGAGGAATGGGGCGATGTAAAAAAAATTATAGGTTATGTTTGTGGTTTTACTCTGATTAAAATATTTTTCACATAATTATCAATTTTTTCATAATTAGGTTTTTTTTGTATTTTCATTCTATAAACATAACCTATACAACTTTTAGCTTTTTAGGTCATATCTTCAGAGCGCGTGTGTCGCAATTTTAAAATATCACAGTAATATAATATTTTTCAATAACGTGTTCATTGTTAACAGATTATTCATAAATGGATTATTAAAATTAAATTTGCGAGTATATACTAAAAAGAAATAAAAATGGATAATACATATTTGACACCATGTCCTCTAGCGACTGTACAACTTATACCAATAATTAATTATTTGAATATTTTAAGTGATTTTTTATTCAACAAAAATTATTTAACAGAAATAGATAAAAATAAACAAATACCAATTGTTAATGCACTTTATAAATATTTAGAGGAAAATCGTGATATTTCTAAAAGAGGACAATTAATTCGCAATTTATTACAAGGCAGTGATTTATATGGTGAAAGAGATAATGAAGATTTTGATATTATTTTTGTTAATTCAATGATAGACTATATTATTAGTTCACTTGTATTTGAGAAATTTGGAAATATTTATGGATTTTTGGCCGAGGCAATTTATAAAATAAATGAAAATTTAGAATTTAATTATGCATTAATGGTGATTAGAGAAAAATTAGAAAATTCAACATTTGAAAATGAAAATGGTTCTAAGTCAAAATTAACTGATTTAACAATTACAAGAATATACAATGATATAATATTACCATTTTTTCCTCAAACTAATAATTATTATAGTTTATTATCTCTTGATTATATTTTTGCACAAGCTGGTTTAATATATTTAAAAATTGGAAAAATAAATGCTACCTATTTTTTCAATAACTATGATGATTATTGGTTTTTGAAAAATGAAAATAATTTTTTTAATCAATATTTAACATTGGGTTGTGTAATAAAAGAATTACTTCAACATGGAAAAATAAATTCACTAAGTTTGAGAAGTTTTGCTCTTTCTGCACTTTTTTATTATGTTTCCACGGAGGAAAATATTAGAAATGAAGAAATAAGAAATATTATTTTTCAACCACATCATTGGAAGATGGCTTATCGTAATCTTTTTCAATATTTAACAAATAGTATCAATCAAATTGAAGATCAGGTAAAAAATGATTTTGAACGTAAGATACATTTAGCATTTTTAAATTTTCAAAATTTTGCCTCAACAGCACAATTTTTATCAGATTTAGAATGTCGTTATTGGAATCAAACAAATCGTGAAACAAAAATGAATATCGAAAAAACACTTTTTAATTGTCAAAGTGAAATTGTTTTGACAAATAAAAATGAATGGTTTTTGAATCAAGTTAATAATATTGGTGAAATATATGGAAAATATGATTTGGAATTAACTGAATTTTCTTCATTTAGTAAATTTTCAATACAAGATATTCATGATGCAGAAATAACATTGTTATATAGTGATTTTAATAATTCTCAAAATTTATCGTTGGATTTATTTGAATTTCACTATACTAATAAAGATACATTTGATTATTTTGCATTAATAAGAAAAAATTATACTTGTACACTTATTAAAGAATCTGATAATCCTAAATTATTTCGTGATAAAGTTCATCTATCTTTATTTAAATTAATAAATTTAGGTCATCGTGTTGTTTTAAAGAATGCCGGTGAAATTATGAATGCATATTCTGAAGAATTAAGGAAATATAGAAAAAAACAATTTAAAATCTATTTACATTATTATGATGATAATTCAAAGAAAAATGAATGGTGGACAAAATTTGGTTTATCATTGATGCCAACATTAATTATAAATCGGGAAAATAAATTTCCCAATTCTTTGCATTTAACAGATAATAATACAGAAATTTTTTTGTCATCATCATTGTGTACAAGCATTAAAACAATATCCCTTGTTGATTTAATTTGTAATAAAATTCTAAATAATACAAATCATGATTCTAGTTTATTACAAATAATTAATGTTGATGTTTATGATAAATTTTCCCAATACATAGAAAAGCCAAATTTTATTTCAATTTCCACAAGAGAAATGGATTTTAAATTAATGATAAAAATTATTGACGAATTAGAAAAACAAATTAATAATAATTTTACCCATATTAAGGAAATTTTGAATAAAATTTTAATTACAAAAAATAGTTTTATAAAAGCAATTGGTTTCACTGATAATTATAAAAATCGTTCTCTATTTGTCAATACCTTAACTGACACTAATAAATCTGGTTTTGGTTATAAATTTACTATTATTATTGGCAGAGATGAGGAGACAGATAAATATGTACAATTAAGAACTGGTTATGAATTAAAGGAGAAAATATTTATTACACAAGTTAATGATATATTAATGAAAAAAAATGTTTTTATTAAATTAAATGACAATTTTGTCAATAATAATGAATTTGTTTATGAAATTAATAATCAACTAAGACGTAAATCAACGGAAATTTTGTTTTTTGGTATATTTTTTAATAAAACAATAATTAATGAGAATAATTGTGATAATTATCGACTTTATTCAATGTATAATTGTGATATTTATTCTAATATTTGTTCACCGTATTTACGTTATTTAAAAAAAATTCGTCACGAAAAAGAAGTGATACGTTTATTTAAAATTAAATCAATTGTTGATGGTAAAAAAAATTTTGAATCTGACAAAATAATACAAAATACATTAAATAAATACAATTTTCCCAATGATACAACATTGGCGTATTTTCTTGAAAATTGGTTAAATAATCGAAATTTTGAAAAATCTTCTTGGTGTAAAAATTATATCATTGAAAATGTGGAACTTTTTAATAAACAATTGTACGTTGTACGTTTAGAAAATAATAGTTTATCATTGAATGATATTAAATATAGAATCAATTCTATTTATACATTTCGTGAACGATGTAAAATTGAACAAGGAACAACGTTGGAAAATATAATTAATGATTATAATGAACAAAAGGCGTATTATTCGGTGACATTTGAAGATTACTATGCTGTAAGAAATTTTGCAACAGGCAATAGGTTTATAAATGGCGATACAAATGAAGCGAAATTAATGAAATTGGCTTTATATAAATTAGCAATAAGACAATATGATGCTACTCATAATGATGAATTGCACTGGGTATTATTTCGCCTTGATACAAAATCTATTGATTTTGTTAATAGACAATTGCAAGTAGGTAGGAAAGTTAAATTGGAAAAATTTATCTTAACCTCAATAAGCGTTGATTCTGCAATAAGATTTTCATCATTACCAGCTAATGGATATAGAAATATTTTATATGAATACAATTTTAGTGTACCTTATTTTAGAGTTGAAATCGAAATGAAAATTATTCAATATGAAACTTTTAGGGAGAAAAATATTGTTCTTTTACCTAATAGTGAATTTATAATTAGTCGAATTTCATTAGTGAAAATTAATGGTATAGGTAATATTTTAAAAGTTGTGCTATCGTCAACATTTAATAATAATAATAATAATAATAATAAAAAGTATGAATGGTATAGAAACATCATGAAAGAAATAACACGAATTTAATTATAAATATTGAAAATTAATTATTATTGTTAATAATAAATAATAATATATAAATAAAAAATAATTTGAATTCAAATTACATTTTTCCTATATTTAGAATTAAAATTCTGACTTTAAAAAAATGTGAGGGTGAATTTTTGCCTAACTTTTGTTTTATTTATTTACAAATACCAAATTATATTTTCAAAATATTTTCAATTGTATCGAAGGGTTTTTAAAATTTTTATTAACTTTTACACTGCGAACTTATTATTTGATTTTAACAACAATAATACCATCTAGCGCTTAGTTTTAGTTTTGAAAATAAATAAATAAATAAACTTTTAACCTTGAGTCCAAGTTTACATTGAAAAAGTATTAGGTCATAATAGTACAAAGATAAATTAAATCAGTTGCAATTCGTGTATTGATCTATTTAGATATTGTCGTAAACGTAATTTAATTTTCACTTCGGAAGTGTGGGAACAATTTTTTTTCGCGAATAAAAATTTAAAAGTGTTAATTTATTTTTGCCATTTTAGTAAATAAAAAAAAAAAAAAATTCTTTCTTCAGTTCCGAGAGTGTTTTTGAAATTGTTAAAATCGAAATCGTTTAAATTTCGTTGTAACGATTTTTTTTTATAATTATATTCTTTTTTTTTTTTTTTTTTTTTGAAATGTGCGCTGTTTTTGGCGGAGTATTTAAAATTTTTTTAAAATCGCGTGTGATTTTTGGAAGAACATTCGAATTGTATGTGCATCAACTGCGCAGACTATAAGGTTAGAGAGATTTTTTTTTATTTATAAATAATAATTACATAGTTTTTTTTATATTCCTTAATTTTTTTTTAAATTATATATTAATTCTTCTTTTCTTTTTTTTTTGCAAAAAAGGTTAGTAATTTTTTTAAAGTTCACGAAATTATTTTTTGCAATTGTACCTATATTATATTAATTAAATTTTATATTAGGAGCATTTTTTGATAAAATTGTATTTTAATAATAAAAATGAGCTAAACTTTTTTATTTTTAAAATAATATTTTAAAAATAATTAAATTTTTTTTTTAAATTAAATTTTCTTAATTTTTGAGTAGGGGAAAAAATTTGTTCTATATATATATATAAAAGGAAAGGTCATTTTTCCCAGGAGATCAGAAGAATTTGGAAGTAAAAAAAAAATATTTTCTCATTTTGACACCACACTGAAATGTCTCTTGTCCCAAATATATAAAGGAAACGTCAAATTTTAAGAATATATATATATCCTATATAATAAATCTCTAATCGATAAACTCTCGAAGTTTTGTCACAGTAACCTGTATCCCATTGGTCGAAGTGTTATTCGTCATCTTCGTCTTTCTCCGTCTTACAAGCACGATTATCAGACACGTTTAGCCCGTATATACGAATATACACTCACATATGAATAAAAGCATTGTATGCGTTAGTTTCTTTCTTCATGCAAGCATGTTATGTATATATAATACATTCAGTCCGAATAAGGTTCTACTGATGCACAAATATATTAGAAAATTTGTACAGCATCATAATCTTATAATTGTTTTTAAATAAGTTCTACTAAGAATAATGATTAATTAATTTTTATTAATAATGAAAATGTATTTTTTCAATTATTTCAAGTTTTAATTATATACTTACAAGTAAAATAAACGTTATAAAAATGATTCATAGTACCCAATAGTAAGAACCCTACGACCGTCTTTCGATTACTTTCAACTTACTATCATTTTTATTGAATGATAATTTAAGGTTATATTATTTATTATAAATAGTAGAAAATTTGGACCAGTATCATTTTAACACGAAACTTAAAATTAAGATTTTTATATTGTGTTACCAGGAATATTGTTATTTTGTGCATGTGCTGAAATCAAATAGTTAGTCTAATAATTAATAAATTACTTTAGTGAGGTTCACAACGATTTCTAATCAACGATTTAGAAGAACAAATATTTTTCTATTTAAATGTTTACATATTCTTGCATAAAAACTATTTTACTTAATTTTTCGATCAATAATTTGTAAAAGAGAAAATTATAAACAAAATATTTTATTGTTTTTGTCAAGAAAATATTTAAAATCTCACCTCAATGTTTTTTTGATATATACTCTTTTTTATTTATAAAATTATGACTGTCATATATATTTATTAAGGAACAAGAATAACATTATAAGGGTAGGCCTTAAAAAAAAGCAGCAAATAGAATAATATGATTAATTAAAATCAATTTTTGTCGGGAAAGCATCTTCTGTTTTTTTTTGTGATTTCACATATAAATATATTCTGCGCAGATTTTGACAACTCAAAAATAGTAAAAGGTTTTGTTATAATGTGCCAGAGTATATTAATAATTTTTTAAAAAAATTGTATTTTTGGGATTAAAATATTTTAAATAGTTAATATATGGTAATACATTAACGTTTAATAAAATAACTTTTGTATTACAAAAACATCATACAAAATAATTTCTCAAAGTTCAAGGAGATTTTACCATTAAATAAGACATTTTTATTTTTTAATATCTTCGAATCGATTGCTACATATGAGGCAAAATTCCTGAAATGTCCGAACAAAAAATTAAAAGTTCTCGAATTTAATCCATACTTTTCTTAAATGTTTTTATTGTTGGTGAAAGTCTAAAAATCAATTATTATTGAATTTAATAAAATAGTTTTTGAATTACAACGTTTTTAATTTTTGACTTTTGAAAAAAAATTTTTTTTTCTATGTACAATATTTATAAGTAGAATGCATAAAAGTTAACATATATATAGGGTCAGTCGGGGTAAATCCGAACGGGAGGTAAATCCGAACGCTAATTATTTCAGCTTAATTAAAATTTTTAAAAATAAGTTCGATATGAGAATTTTTACCTCAGATCCTCTTGAAGAGATTCTAAGTATTATCCCATTTTTTGTTTGTTAATTAGCAACAGCATAAACAAAGATAACAAGTATTGCAAAAAAGATTGAAAATCAAAGATGACACTCTTTCAGTATTTTGTCTCGTATTTGAAGAAAAAGAAGCTAAAAATTCATTTTATTATTTATAATTGTTTGTTATGAATACTAGAACAGAAACTATATTTGATTTTTGCTTTCTGTAAAATTTTATTAATAATATCAGACCGTTCGTATTTACCCAAGAAAATTGGAAAACTGGGGTAAATCCGAACGGTATTTTTAATAATTTTTTTTTACATCAAAGCCACACAAAATTGTTTTTATTTGATTACACTATTATTTTAACATTATAAAAGTACATAGAAAAAAGTTTTTCTTTCTATACGTATCCTCGTTAGTAATTAATAAGCAGAAACTTAATCTCTGTTCTCTCGAAGGAGTGTTTCAATTTTTTTGCCAAATAATTTGTTAAAAAAAGTTTTTCAGGATCTTAATAAAATTTGGTATTCTACGGTTTTTGGGGTCGCTAATTACCAATTTGAAGTCAGTTTTTCAAAATTCAAAATGGCGGACGAGAATTAAAAAATTCATTGGATTCGCTCGAAAATTGTTACTCGGGGGGTTTCAGGGTTAGCAAATTTGGTCATTTTTAAAAATAAGTTTTAGGAAAGTTCGCCATTTTGAATTTAAAAAATTTCACTTTTATTTTTGTATTTACATTCAATCACTCCAAAATACTTTCTGTACCAAGTTTTGCAAAAATCCGTTATGATTTGATAAAGTTATTGAAGGTTTTAATTGTGTAATGCATTTTAATTTTTAACCTGTTTGATTTTTGTATTTATATATGATGCATTATTACATAATAGGTTTATTATCGTATTTTTTTGAGTTTTTATATAAGTTTAACAATTGCAATACTTTAAATTTATTTTCCCTAAGATTTTTCTGAAATACAGTGGCGTTCGTATTTACCCCCATATTTTAGGAAAGTTGCAAAGTATCGAGGTAAATACGAACGCTAAGTTTCCTGCGATTGTAATTTATCAAAAAAATTTTCTACCCCATAAAATTGTTCTATGGAAGTAAAGTAACAACTTCATGCACCAGAATACCGGAAGTATTTTTTTTTAAAGAAAAAACTTATGTTATTGTTGAAATTTACTAAAACCGTTCGGATTTACCCCGGTTGACCCTAATGATTTTTAAAGCTTTTTTGACGAGCTACACGCTGTTAATAAAATTTTTTTTTTTAAATAACATTTGACCCTGAAATTCAAGGTCAAAATGTTAATTTACGTTTATCTCAAAATCGGATTTTTTAAAATTATTTTTAACTATCTCAATGGAAAGCTTGACTAATTTCCTACAAAACATGTAATTTTCAGAGTGGGATCTTTTAAAGTTTTTGAGATATTAATTAATTAATTAATTAATGTTTATAACAAATAAAATATTTTACAAACGAATAAAGTTACCGTAATTCTGAAGTTAGCAATTAAAACTTAACGTAACTCCGCATCCAACGAGCCCTGATGTATGAAGTATTTTGGATAAGTAGATTGTTAATAAACAATTAGTTAACATTGCAATTGTTTATTAACAATCTACTTATCCAAAATACTTCATATAGGGCTCGTTGGATGCGGAATTACCTTAACTTTCAATTGGTAAGTTCAGAATTACCATAACTTTATTTGTTTGTAAAATATTTTATTTTTTACTAACAACAAGCATCCAAAAGCCCCATATGAAGTATTTTTGTTCAATTTTAGTTAAATAACAATAAAAAATGAAATATCTTACAAACAAATAAAGTTATCGTAAATCTAAATTAACCAATTGAAACTTAACGTAATTCCGCATCCAACGAGCCCTATATGAAGTATTTTGGATAAGTAGACTGGTAATAAACAATTGCAATGTTAACTAATTGTTTATTAACAATCTACTTATCCAAAATACTTCATACAGGGCTCGTTGGATGCGGAATTACGTTAAGTTTCAATTGCTAACTTCAGAATTACGGTAACTGTATTCGTTTGTAAAATATTTCATTTGTTATAAACATTAATTAATTAATTAATTAATATCTCAAAAACTTTAAAAGATCCCACTCTGAAAATTACATGTTTTGTAGGAAATTAGTCAAGCTTTCCATTGAGATAGTTAAACATAATTTTAAAAAATCGGATTTTGAGATAAACGTAAATTAACATTTTGACCTTGAATTTCAAGGTCAAATGTTATTTAAAAAAAAAAAATTTTTATTAACAGCGTGTAGCCCGTCAAAAAAGCTTTAAAAATCATTATATATATGTTAACTTTTATGCATTCTACTTATAAATATTGTACATTGAAAAAAATTTTTTTTTCAAAAGTCAAACATTAAAAACGTTGTAATTCAAAAACTATTTTATTAAATTCAATAATATTTTAGAAAAGTATGGATTAAATTCGAGAACTTTTAATTTTTTGTTTGGACATTTCAGGAATTTTGCCTCATATTTACAATTATTTTCACATTCTTAATAATTTAAATTCATTATATTTTCTAATGAATTATATAAACTACAAATTTTCTTTTTACAGTTTAATTATATTTTTTATAAAGAATAATATAGTAATATAACCTGAAATTATAATTAATCAAAAATTGAAAGTTAAATAAAAGTTAAATTGAAAGTTAAATTGAAAGTTCTCAAAGGGCAATCGTAGGGTTCTTGTTATTCTTCTCACTATTAACCATTAAAACTAATTTTTGAGAAAAACAAGCGTCACCAAAAACATCAGGACCTAACCAGAATTCTGCATTTTTCCATATCAGAAACTTACCAAATTTTAGTTTTCGATAAGGAAACTTAGGGAAACTTCTCCACGGGCTCTTTTTTAAATTTTCTATGATTGTCAAGAAATGGTTAGACTGACAATTATGTGTACTTAGTGTAATAAAAGTGCAGTTACAAAGTATTTTGCTGATATTAACAAAAATTTAAATTAATTATGCAACAACTTTATATATTTTTAGAAAAATTTAATAACTCGCTTTCTTTTTGACTAAGTACTAAATACCAAAGAAAAAGGCGCGCGCTTTGCGCGCGCAGTCTTTGTCTAGTATATATATATATTACTGTCGATACAAAAAAGAGAAATGTCATCACGACATTTGTCAAGAAGATCATTTTGAGATCTCAAGAAAGATTAAAAATCCAATTATCTCCGTTTTTGGGTACAGGAAATTAGGAGAATCGTAGAAGTCTTTTTCATCTGTCTGTCTGTTTGTCTCTCTCTTTCTCTTTTATACTATATTCTAAACTGGGACTTTAGAAAAATTTCATCTTGAGCAAAAGATGTTTTTGAATTGAAAAATAAGACGTTTTAGGATGATACATTGTGTGTGTCGAGAGGCGTGAAAAGTTAATTTTCCAGTAAACCGATATATTTCCATTGATAAAATATTTTTCAAGTTTCATTGAATAGAACGTGACACACGATTTGTCACGGTTTGTTAAAATTTTATAAAAGAAGCCAATTATCTCGTATTTTAGCATCAGGATCACAGAAGATTGAAAAAAGGTCGACATTATTTTTCTTAAGGAATTTTTGTGTTGAGGTACCCCCTCTTACTCCCCCACCCTTCTTCTTCTTCTTCTTCTTCTCTTCAAGTCCCATCAAAATTTCTGACCTGGGTCTCTATATATCTCTCCGGGAGACCCCTTTTGAGTCATCGAATATGTCAAAGCAGATTTAAGATTCAATTTTTAGAGAGAGAAAGTGAGTGGAGAATGTTTGGTTTATGTCCCAATAGAAGGGAATTTGAAAACAAAAATTGGAATAAATTTTTTTTTTTTATTTCTAAATTTACTTTAACAAAAATTAAGCCGAATTTTCGAATTAAAATTTGATGGATTTTCTTTTTTATATACGAATTTTTACATAACAAAATTTTATAATTTATGCGAATTTTAATTTATACGAATTTTTAAACAATTTTTAAGGAGACGAATTTTTATTTGTCCGAAATTACAAATTGACCGAACAAAACCATCGACATAAAGATGTCGGTGCAATTTTCAAAAATTGTCCAATCACAATTTTCTTGATAATTTCTAATTGGAAAATTTTTTCGAAAATTACCCCGAAATCTTTATGTCGATTGTTTTTGTTCGGACGATTTGTAATTTCGGACAAATAAAAATTCGGCCCCTTAAAAATTCGTACAAATTAAAATTCGGTGAATTGTGAACTTTTGTCATTTAAAAATTTGAATCACATGAAAATTTCCATTGAATGAAAATTCTTTTAAATTAAAATTCGATTAAATTAAAATTCTTTTAAATAAAAAATCACATAAAAAATTTACTGTAAATTAAAAAAATTTGGCAAAACTTCAGTATAGCTTAAAATTTTGTTATGTAAAAAATTTGTATATACATATATAAAAAGAAAATTTTGTCAAATTTTAATTCGAAAATTGGAAATTCGTTCAAAAAAATAATTATTTCTAATAAAATATTTTCAAAATAAAACTTTATAAAAACAATTCTAATTAATATGCTTTTTATGGGTAATTCATGCGCCCCTTTAAAATCCGTGGGATAAACTCGTGGACCAATGAAAATACTTTCTCACGGTTCGTTGTACAATATATAGACTCCCATATATGAGAGATTCTTTAGTCGAGCCTTGGCTTTGAGTTCATTCATTGAAAGTTCGCAGTCGCAGTCGCAGTTTAACTCGTTTCGAGAGCGAACCTTTTATAAATATATATGTACCTCTCCCAATGTTAATTTACAATTTCTCATCTCTCCTTTTTTCCATATATAATTAAAAATTCGAGCATCAAAATTTTCTTCTTTTGATATAGTTTCTGTGTTTTTTTTTTGTGCAAAAATCAAATTTAAAGGATAGTTTATTATTTATAAATTTAATAAAAATAAAAATTCAATTTGTAAAAACGAAAATCGTTTTAGTAAAGTAAACATCTTTTTGTGTGTGTGTGGAAAATTGAACGTGTTTGTGAAATGGAAATAAATTTTGTTTCTCTAAAAAAAGTAAACCCCTATTTTCCATTTTATTTCTTCTGATTTTCAAAAAAAAGGAAAATTTCCCTTTTTCTGAAATTAATAACACTAAAATTTCCTCTGTAAAAATAAAAAATGAGTTGCATTTTTTTTTGTTGTGAAATCTAGAAAATTTTATGTTGTCAACATAGTTTCGATGGTTCCTTTATATATAGAAAGTGGAAGGAGAAAAATTCAACATTTTTTCGAAAAAAAAAAGGAAATTTCCTTTTTTTTTTTCTTCACAAAAGTCCAGGAAAATCCAAAAAAACGTTTTCTTTTTGCTTTCGCAGTATATCTGCAAAAAATTATGATAAATTAATTTAATTATATTTAATTTTGAAACTTACCGGACGGATGATTGGACTGGAGATTATAATCATCGACTTGTAAAGTGCTATTTGCTCCGCTTCTTGTAAATCTAATGACGTGATATTGATTATCATTAACTTTAATGCCAACTTCTCCCAGTGGATGATCATTTGTTCCCATATTGTATACAGCAAACACATTTCCTTCCACCTAAAAAAATTTTTTTTTTATTATTTTTGAGTATTTTTTTTTCTATAATTTTTTTTATTTTAAAATATTTATAATTATCTTATAATTATTTTAATATATTAATAATTCTAATAATTAATTAATAATAATTAATTCTATATAATTATTGTAAAATAATACTATAATTAATTTATAACTATATAATTATATAATAATTCTGTGCCACAATATATTCATATTTTCTACAGAATTATTGAAAATTTTGTGCAGTTATAAAAAAAAATTAATTTTGCATTATAAAAACGGAAATTTAACATAAATTTTTCTAATTGACAAAAAAAAAAATTTCCTTTTAATACATAATTGTCTTAATTAAAATCAATAATAAATTAATTACAATTTCAATTTCGAGATAATCGTTGCTGGATGCAGATTCTATACGAACTAAAACAGCATCACTGAGTCCAGTAACAAATCCCATTGCAACAGTGTCCCTTTGCATTTCAGGCCTTCTGTCAGGAGGAAATGTGTATGTGATAATTCCCCTTCCTGATCCAAATTCATAAGCCACTGATTCTGCAAAAAAAGAATAAAAATTAGAAAATTTGTCCTAAGCATTTAAAAGAAAAAAAAATTTTTTTTAAGAAAAAAATTCATTAACCTAATTCTTATTTGTCCTAATATTTCATTTAACTGAAATTCTATTATAGGCTTAATTTTTATTTTACCTAATTTCTATATGGCAAAATTTTTATATCTAATTTATTGTATATTTGGCCTAATTTTTATTCAGTCTAATTTTCATATAGTTTAATATTTATTTAACCTAATTCCACTTTGACCACATTTTTATCTAACCTAATTCTTATATGATTTAATCTTTATTTAATCTATTTCTTATTTGGCCTAATTTTCATTCGGTTTAATTTTTATGTTTCCCTAATTTTTTACTGAAAACCTAATTCTTATTGTACTTAATATTTCATTAACCGAAATTATATTAGGCTTAATTTTTATTTAACCTAATTCCTATATGGCAACATTTTTATATTTAATTTATTGTATATTTGGCATAATTATTATGTGGTCTAATCTTTATTTAATCTATTTATTATTTGGCCTAATCTTCATCCGATTTAATTTTTATATTTCCTTAACTATTTTTTTTACTGAAAACCTAATTCTTATTTGACCTAATTCTAACATACTTTAATCTAATTTTAAATAAGCCTTTATTAGGCCTAAAAATTAAACTATATAAATATTATGACAAATATGAATTAATTCAAATGGAAATTGGGTTAGATAAAAAAATGATGTCAAATAAGAATTAGAGCATATAAATATTATGCTAAGTAGAAATTAGGCCAAATGAGAATTAGGTCAAGTGACAATTAAATTGAATAAAAATTAGAATTATTGCAGCCAAATGAGGATTGGAGAAAATAAAAATTAGGCCAAATAAGAATTAGGATTAATTATAAAAAATAGTTTCAAAAAGAAATTAGGTTAAATACAAATTACGATTATAAACGTAAAAATTTGTCTATATAATAAATATGCTAAATAGGAATTAGCCCAAATGAGAATTAGGTCAAATGACAATTAGATTTAATGAGAATTAGAATATATTAGAACTATTGAGCAAATGAGGATTCGATAAAGTACAAATTAGGCCAAATAAGAATTTAAGGATTGAATAGAAATTATGTTAAAGAAATATTAGATCAAATAATTGGGATTAAATGTAAAAATTAGTCTAAATAGGAATTATGGCCAAATAAGAATTTGGTCAAGTGACAAATAGATTCAATAAGAATTAGAATATATTAGGATTATTGGTCAAATGAGGATTGGATAAAATTAAAATTAGTCCAAATAAGAATTTAGCATTGAATACTAAAATTAGGCCAAATAGGAATTAGTTAAATATTAGGTGAAAAAGATTGATGAAATTTCAAACTATGTTAATTAGGAATTATAGATTACTGAAATATGTTAAATAACAATTTGAATTGTATTATATAGGTTAAAATAGTACATGCAAAAAAATCTTTACCTAAATTAGCGATATGTTTAATTAAAACAGCAAAAGTTTTCGCTATTCTCTAGAAAATATTTCGCTATTCTAGAGAAACTTATCGCTGTTTTAGGTGAAGATTTTTTTTGCGTGTATTATAGGTTAAGTAAAAATTAGGTCACGTGAGAATTAGACAAAATTAAGATTAGATCAAATATTAAGTATTCTGTAAGCGATCAAGTCTAAAAATTTTTTTTTCTTTTTTTTGAGCTATATATATACTCATACCGTCACTGCAATGTGGTCCTGAAAAGCTTGTCATATCACAATCGCACGTGTAGCTATTCCATTGTTGAACACAAGTGCCATGATTTGCGCAAACATCGTGTGTGCATTTTTTGCCTGGATGTTGATTTGCATTTGTTTCACAGCCCGATTCCACCATGGAACTTGGAACAACAGCATCAGTTATTAAATCAGGACTCTCGCCACTTAAATCGAGTGAAGCTAAACATCCTTCGAATCCATGTCGACTGATGATGTGCTTTGGTAGCTGAGCGTATTGTGACTTCTCAACTCCACCTGAAATTTAGTTTATTCGTCAAGTTTCTCGAAAATTTCATATGTTTGTATATATTTAGTAAAGAGAGGAAGAGAGAGAGAGAGAGAGAGAGAATCCTCTTCTACAAGTAATCCTTTTATAAATACCAGGATTTTAGTATAAATATATAGTATATAAACTATTATCCAACAGAATTAGTTTCTCAAAATGTATCTCTATTTTCATATACAATATATCTTTTCTCTAATTTATTTTTGTTTAACTTAAACATAACCTTCAATTATATATGGTTATGCACAAATTCTGTGCAATATACGAAAAAAAATAATCTTTATCTGGAACATGTATATATATGTTTCCTTAGAATAGCAAAAACTTTCGTTGTTTTAGTGAAAATATCGCTGTTCCAGGTATAAAGATTTTTTTTTCTGTGTATTTAATTGAATTTTTAAAAATCGTGAATTTTCGTTTGACCGAAATTGCAAACGACCAAAATAAACATAACCTAAAAAAAGATTTTGGCGCAATTTTAAAAAATTCGACCAATCATAATTTTTTTTTTTTTTTTAATTAAAATTCGTATTGTAGTCAATTGTGAAAAAAATTATTCAAAATCTTTGCTGTCGGTTTGTTTGTCTTTAAAAAAAAAAAAAAAAAAAAAAAATGCAAATCACATAAAATTCAATTTGCATGAATGCGAATAAATGAAATTTCAAACTGACCCGCCGCCTACATTCATTCCTTGCAACTAAATATAAATTTGATGTTAGTTTTTCATATCGGAATTGGTATTAGGAAAGTAGAATACAATAAGAAGTTAGTTTCTAAAAAAAAAATATAATAATATGGGATTTTAGACTAGTTATGTTAAAATGTTCCACTTGAAGCATATTTCCTATTAGGAAACTATGGGATGATTTTGAGAGATAAATAATAATTTTAGAACCTTTCTATACCTGACACTAATTTAAAAGTATCAAATTGATACAAAAAATATCAAATTAATATAAAAATTCCTATCAATTTGATATTTTTGACATTAATTTGATACTTTTCAATTACTGTGGCTTACATTATTAGAGAAATAATTAAAAATATATAAATGAAATTGAATTATAATTAAATTTTACATTTTTAAATTATTTTATTTGAAAAATTTTTTCAATTTACGTTGATAATGTTTAAAATTTTTAAAAAAGAATCTAGTAGTTTCTGTACTATATACTCGATACTATATATTAAGAGGGGATTTAAAAAGAGAAACTAATCTCACTTAATCTGTATAATAGTGTTTGTGTTTATTTTATATGGGTTTTTTTCTTAGGGGAGCAGAAAATTGAGGAAGTTTCTTATATATATATAGAAAGTTAGTTTTTGTTGCACCCTGTATATATATATTGCTTTGTGAAAATGAGATAAGATAATAATCGAACCCTTATGGTTGATCGGATTCCCAGGATAATAGGATTATTTAGAAGTGAAACTATTTTCACGTTCCTCTTTTAGAGCCTTTGAGGGATTTAAGTCCTTTTTATAAAATTCTTTTCAATTTTGTTTCATTCAAAATTGCTATTTAAACTCAATTTTTTTGTACTTCCATTAAAAATTCTATTGATTTACATTAAAAACAATAACAACAGCAATAATAATAATAATAATAATAATAATAATAATAATAATAATAATAATAATAATAATAAAAATACTAATAAAAATATGTAATAATAAAAAAATTTTTTTTTAAATAATGAAAATTTTGACGTTATTTTGTGATCTAATGTAATTATGAGCTTGAAGTTGTCGTGGTATTTAGGATCATTAAAAAATTGAAACTAGATTCTAGAATATTTTCCTGAACCAAAAAATTTAAATTTTCTTATTAGGAAAGTAGAATTTAGAAAAAGTTCCGACAGTTTTTAGGGTATTTCTAAATTTTAGTCAAAACAGTTGTTGTACTGTCAAGAAGTGTTGTACTTCATATACTAAATTTACCAATGAAATATAATTCTAATTTTGTGATTTCTGCTTTTCTTCTTTTTTTCTTTTTCATCGTTAAAAAAAATTTAAATAACAAAATTGAGGATAGAAATAGAAATTAATGTTCTTTATACTGGTAATAAATTATTTTACATATATAGTATTTATCTTCACAATTAAAAGAAATTATAAAAAAAAATTAATTTATTTATTGAAAAATTTATTTATTTAACAAATAAGTTCAAAGAATTTTTTTCAAAATTTTTCTTTCAAATTTCCTAAAATATTTCTCTATTTTTCAAAACAAAAAAAAAGGACGTTAATTCTTTTCGCGCTGGTGCAATATATTTTTTTTTGTTTTTAACTTCGTGAAGTTATTACGACTAGGAAAGTAGAAAATCTTGAAGTTTTTAGGAGATGGAGAGTTTACAATTTCAATGCAGGTAGCAAACTTCAGTTTGTCTTCGAGTTTATTTTCTACCCTCAATGTTTTCTTCTACTTTTTTCGATAGAAAATTTACAACATATCTTTGAAACTTCCATCGCAGGTGTAAAAAGTGTACCATTTTGAAAGGAGAGTAAGGAAAATAAGAATGAAAAATTTTTTTCTCAATTTCAAATGAGTAATATTGTTATTTTCTCTGCTCTGATATATTATAAAAAATGGATTCCTTGCTGAATCTTTAATTTTGATGATTTTATATTTAGATTTTTAAAAAATAGAATTAAGGGCAAAAATTTTTTGATTTATGAACATTGATTTTGATAATTCATGATTTTTATTTAGATAATAGTAATAGCTAAACAAAAAAATAGAAGATTCTTTAAGGGTTAGAATAACTTTAAAAGTAACTGACACTCATTTAAAAGTATCAAATTGATACCAAAAATATTCTTTTTTTTATAAAAATTTGATATGTTCGGTATCAATTCGATATTTTTTTTGTATGGCAAATATAACATCGGAATAGAATTAATTTGTATCTAATCTAATATCTATTGTTAAACAGATAAACCTTTTGTAGAAAAGAAGTACCTGTACTTTATTTCGACTATTTAAAAAAAGAAGGTCAAACCTCGTCAAACAAGGAACAAAGTTCAATCAGTATTAGGAAACTAGAATCAACTAGAAAGTTTGTCTAGTTTTTAAAATCACTAAATTTTCCTCAACGTCTATTTTTGTCCCATAGTTCTTATTAGGAAAACATATATGATTTTAGATTTTTAAACACCTGTAATATATATATATATATTTTTTTTTTTTAAATATTTAATATTATTATACATAAAGTATGTTTAATATTTGTCACTTGTGGGAGATAATTTGAAAAATTTCCACGAAATGGGACTTATTTTTGAATACATTCAAAGATCATATGTAGAATTGTTATTAGGCAAGCAGAACGTTTTGGGTAGAATACTTTTTTTTACCAAATTTCTTTATGATTCTTCCTTATGGGATGCAGCGTCTTTGATTTTTTTTTATTATTAGGAATGTAGAAAGGTTATCGGAGTTTTTTTTTAAGAAAAGTTTCAGTTAAGAGAGATTTTTAGAATAATAAATTTTTTAACGTGGTTATGTTATTAGGAAAGTAGAAAGAAATTTTAGTGTATTTCTATTTCTCAATAGGGGGGTTGGAATTTTATTGTACCCCAGTATTAGTTTTGATAATGTGTTTGTTACCAGGGAAGTATATATATTGAAAAGTATTTTTTTTTTCTTAAGGGTTGGCATTAAGCAACAGCAGACGACAATTTTAGGGAAGTATAGAGAAAAATAAATAGAAATAATTGTAATTCTTTATTACTATAATGCTTCTATGAAAGTAGATTGTAATTTCTACTTTTATCGAAGTATAACTCAAAAATAGTAAAAAAATTTTTAAAAAAAATCTAAAGATCTAAAATTGTAGAAGATGCAGAGATGGTATTTCTGTAACTTCGTTGAGTTTTGGGATCTTTCAGGTCATTTACACTAAATAGGGAGACGTTGAAGGCCAACCCTCTAACAAAAGATTTATTTTTCCGGTGAAATTTGATCTCTCCCTGTCAAGGTTTTTCCTAATAGGAAAGCAGGAGAAGAAGTAGATTTTAACACCCCTTTCCGAATTCTAAAAATATGAACAATAAATTTAAAAAATAAAAATAATAATAATAATATAAATTAAAATTACCTACATAACTTAATTTTAATAATATTTTTATGGTGATTAACAAGAAGGGAAAATAGGAAAAAAAAATTTTAATTTAAAAAAGAGACTTTTGTTATAGTGCGTTGAGGGGAAGATTAATAGAAAAACTTAACGAGAACAATAATAGTAGAGGAAAATAGAGATGTTGACTATTGTTCAGTGACAGATAAAGCCATTGTTGTGGTTAATAATGTTTCTTTTAGTAAACATTTGTAATAGGACAGTAGAATATTGAAGAAGGTTTAAAAATTCCAAAAACCCTAATCCCTAATATATAATGGAAAATAAGATTTTTTTGAAGGCTATTTTTCTGAGGACAGCAGAAACATTTAGGGAGTTATATTTTCATGGGTTCTTCATTGACAAACCATCAGCCAATGGGAATGAAGCTTTTGTGTTCCTTTTTGTGTTTCCTCATGGAAAATTCCGCCCTTGTGTGAAATTTGATACCTTTCAAGGCTATATTTCCTAGGAGAACAGAAAAATTAGAAATGAAAATAATTTTCTTCATTCTAGAGAGAAATTTAAGGATTACATTTATAAAATAGTAGTTTTTAAAAAAATTTAATCATTTTTTTTATATTTTTGTTTTATTAATTCATATTCTTTATTTATATTATTAGAATAATTTTAAGATTTAAAAAATTTTAAAATCATTATTACCCCCTAAAAATGTAGGTGTTTATTTTTTTTTTAAATAGCAAATTATGTTTTGCTGTTTTTGGTACAGTGCGTAAGGATTTATTTATTTTTTTTTTGTTTTCGACAAGCAAACCTTGCTTCTTAACGGAAGGAAAAAAAGTTGCCTTGGCATTTAGAGTGCTTCAAGAAAGCATGTTGGGAAAAAAAAGTAACTTTCCACTTTGCGAGTTTTAACAAAACTATGTGTATGTATGTGCGCGGCTATCGAGGGAATTAGAATTGCAATTGTTAATTTTATTTATTTCCTATTTTTTGGGTGAAAAAAATTTTTTTTCTTCATTTTAAAAATTTTAATCAGTAATTGTAAACTTTCTTTTACTTAATTCTTAAAAATTTAGTTTTCTTTTTTTTTTTTTAAAAACATTTGTCTTCAAATTATTTTATTCTGCATATTGCGTAGGATTTATTTCTGGTGAGGATATTAAAATTTAAAAAGAAAAAATTACCAAAAAAAAAATACATATATGGAAAAAAATTTATTTCTGTAAAATTTGAAAATCGAAATTACAAAATGATATTAGTCCATAGTATTTCTAAGAAAACAATGAGATAATTGTTTTTTTTAAATAAAATAACGATCCAAAAGTTATTTCACTTCAATTTCATTGAATTTTTATATATTTTTTCCTTGATAGCCCTTCATCAAATGGATTTTTGTTTTATTAATCACTTCATAGATCACTTTATCTAAAAAAAAAAAATGATTTTAATCATTATTTAAACTACAAACGTAATGTTTTATTTATTTATGTATTAAAATTCCAAATTTTCTTACCCACTATATAATATAATTGAAGTTTTTTCTTTGCATCTAATTTTCATTACTATCTCGATCTAATTTACAAATTTAAATGATATTGCTTAACGAAAAATTTATTCTTAATTTTTGCTCTTATTATTTCGAGGATAAAAACAATTATCGAAATTGAATATCCAATGATTAGAACATAATATAATACCGATAAGAGTTTATCTTTTTTAATTAATTCTAGATCCGTTATATCATTGTATGTTGTTAAAATATGCTCATAAAAATCTTTAAGTAATCCAAATTCTGAAGCCCGGAGAATTATTTCATTAAAACGATCGATATAGGGTGACATTTTTTTAGAATGAAATGACATAATAGTATCACCAAAAGTTTGTTGCAATATTTTAAAATTATTTGTTTTTCCATTTTTAGCTCTATACATATTAACATGATATGCAGCATTATGTACAACACAGCTAACATTTTGATAATTATTCAAATCATCTAAGCAATCTTCCTCTTCATCTTGGAAAAGTATACTTGATTTTCTTAATAATTTATTATTGACACTGCCTTCAACATATTCATAATTATCAGAAATAGATGTT
This sequence comes from Leptopilina boulardi, assembly GCF_019393585.1. Lineage (NCBI taxonomy): Eukaryota > Metazoa > Arthropoda > Insecta > Hymenoptera > Figitidae > Leptopilina > Leptopilina boulardi. Next base: position 2,085,743 of record NW_026137825.1, on the reverse strand, counting down.
GTTATTTTTATATTTATATTTGAATTAATAAGTTCATTGATTGTTGAAATTTCACGTGGTGATTGATAGCTAATATCAAGAATAATAATGTAAAAATAACTTGTATATGTAATGCATGCAATTAATATTAAACCAAAAATTATTCTTTCAAATATATTTTTTGGTTCATTCTTAATACCAATACCCAATATAATTTGACAGATATTAAATGTTTGCCATTTGAATTTCAATAAATATGCCATTAATCGTATTAGAATAATTATAAAAATTGTTGCCAAAATCATATACCAAAATTCTGATGAAAGTTGAAGTTGATTTGTAAATTTTATCGCTCGTGGAACAATAACTTTATCACTAATATAGTTTAGAATTCGTATATTAAATGTTATTACAAATTCAGTAAAATAATAGTTTGGATTGTAAAATACAAATATCTCAGGATCGTCTTCCTTTTGTTTTAGTGAATTTTCTTTATAAATTTCATTCCATTTTTTAGTTCCTATTAAATTATCCAAAATTTTACCATTTCCACGTAGGGTTGTTGATATTTGAGATGTAAAATTCATTGCTTGTGCTAAAATTTCAATAAATTTTATTGAATTCTCATATTTTTCTATCAATGAATCATTTGCAGATTGACAGGTGAGATTTAATTTGTATCCATTTAGATTCAATAATTTATTTGGAAACCATTGATTTTGATCTGATGATATTACCGGAATGGAATAATAGGTATTGGTAAAAGGATTTATGTGACTTATAATAGGTACATTATTGAAAGTTGGTCTAAGCGTTACTAATTCATTATTGTACGATAATAATGTCATGTCTAAATATAAATATTTCCAATATTTATGTAAAGTTTCGTTGATATCCTTATGAGTTTTATAATGAGAATTTAAAATTATAAACATTTTGGATATGATGATCCTTGTAACAAATCACGATCTTCGTTTAAAAATTTTTCAAATTCAGAGAGAGTATTCTCATTAATCCATTGTAAAATAAACAATGTTGTACTTCTTGGTCGATAAAGTAACTTTAAATGTGGCTCCTTTAGATTATTAATTAAATCACTGTAACTGATACTCAAAGATGGAAAATGCGAATTAACTGTTGTCATAAGAGAATTTATTGTTGGATCTATATTTTTTTCTGTATCGTCAATAATAAATAATGCATTATTGCCAAATAATGCCTGATGCAATTTTGATTCTTTTTTTAGATACTTTATTAATCCGATAAAATAATTAATATTTGATGAAATTCCAGGGATTTCTGCCCAAAAGATATTGATCAAAATAAATAAATTCAACTTCTTCTTTTTTTTTTTTTTTTTTTTTTTTTTTTTTTTTTTTTTTTTTTTTTTTTTTTTTTTTTTTTTTTTTAACGTTGCACCTTCTTTGAATGGCAAAAACTGACTGTGTTCAATTTCCGTTTTAGGTATATATATAGGTATATATATTTTAATCTAAGAGTATATAAAAGATAATTGAATTGATATATTGAAAACAACAATATAATAAATTATATCCTAAAAGGTGCGATTGAAATTGTAATTGATAATAATAAAGAACAAATTCATTTTACAAAACGTCAAATGACAATTATATTTCGATTTTCAAATAAGAAATTGGTACTTAATCAATACGTTGTTATTTGGGATAAATATAATAAGAAATAAATAAGAAATAAATAAGAAATAAATATGAAATAAATAAGAAATTGGTATTTAATCAAGACGTTGTTATTTGGGGTTAATATAGGTGATTTGCTTAATGTTCCATTTAATTTAATTCCTTTGAGTATATTTTCTCATAATAATATGGATTTTCATATTTTTTCCATATCCTGAACTGTAAATAAACACGTTTTTTATTATTCAAATATAAAAAAAAAATTTTTTTTTAAACTCTTTTAGTATTAGAAATTAAAGATTTCGCATCGAATTTCCTTACAAATTATCTAAAAATCGCCATCTATATATATACTTTACAGTATAATTACTTCAAAAATAAAAGCATAATATTAGAGCAAATGAATATCCAATGCCAAGTACAAAAAATAGTATATAGGTAAAAGTTTTTCTTTTGTTGTTTTGTTGTTGTTCCGAGTACGGAACCCTAAAAAGTATCAAAAAATTCTTTAAGTAATCCAAATTCTGTTGCTTTTAAAATTATTTCATTGAAACGATCAATTAGTGGTGACATAAATTTAACACGAAATGTATATAGCAGCAGAATGTTTAATTGTCTTTTGTAATATTTTAAAATTTATTCTACCATTTTTAGCCTCATATTTATTAATATAATATGCGCAGCATTATTAAGAATACATATGATGTTACATTTTTATATTCAGCCAATTGTTTTAAACATTTATCCTCTTGTCCCGGTTGTATATATATATGAAATCGAAAATTTTTTTTTGTCAATTTTTGAAATAAAATATTTTTTCTAGATTTTAATGAAACATGAACATCAAATATGTTAATAAGAATAACAGTGTAAAAATAACTTGAATAAACAATACATCCAATTAATATAGTGAACCGAATATTATTCTTTGGGAGAAATTTTTAGGTATTGTTTGAATACCTATTTCAATTATAATATTTGACTTGTGTCTAATGTTTGACATTTGAATTTCATTAAAAATACCGTCAATCGTATTATGGTGATTGCACCAATTGTTATTAAAATCACAGAAAGTTAAAAGGTATTAAAATAAGCTGCAACGCTTATTATTTTAATCTAATTTTGCTTATTTTAATCCATTTTGGTATTAAAATAAGCAAAATTGAATTAAAATAATAAGCGTTGCGCAGCTTATTTTAATGACTTTTAATTTCCTGTGATCATATACCAAAATTCTGACGATAATTGAATGTTTTTAGTGATAAATTTTACCCTCAATGAAATAATAGCTTTGATACTGTTAAATTTTAGTATTCTTATATTTCTTTGCGTATATAGCATATCACGAGTTTCATTTTTATAAAATAATTTTAAATTTAGCCAAATTTCAAGATCAATTTCACTTTGTTTAATTAAATTTTTCTCTTCAATTTGAATATATTTTTCGTCTTTTAGTAAATTAAATAATATTTTACCATCAACATCTAGAGATGGTATTATATTTGCTTTAAAATTCATTGCGTGCTCTAAAATTTCAATAAATTTCATTGATTTATTGTATTCTTCTATTGATGAATCATTCGCAGGTTGACAAGTGAAATTTAATTTATATCCATTTAAATTTAATAATTTATTTGGAAACCATTGATTTTTGGTTACAATATGAGATGAATAATTATTAAAGAACGGATTTATTTGATTTAAAATTGGCAATTTTTTATTCACTGATTTAAGTTTTATTCGTCCTTCATTTCTATGTATGTCAATAAAGTAATGTCCAAATATTTTCTTCGCCAAAATATTGTATATAAAATTTCTTCTATATATTTAAAAAAAAATTCTTCTATTAAATATATATACAGTTTGGAAAAATTTCCATTGAAATATATAAATAATGTTGTACTGCTTGGTCGTTTAAATAATTTTAGCGTTGAATTTTTATACTATTTAAAAATCTCTTAAAAAGGATTTGAATTCTCTAATTTTTAAAATAGTTTATTAGAAATAATTATTTTTTAGACAATTTTTCTATTCTCGAATTAAAATTTGACAGATTTTCTTTTTTTTTTATACGAATTTTTACATAACAAAATTTTAAGCCGCAGGGAATTTTTGGCCAAAAAATTTTTATTTTACAATCATTTTCTTCACATGCGACTTTTTGTTTAATAGAATTTTAATTTAACAGAATTTTCATGCGATTCGAATTTTTAAATAACAGAAATTTACAATTCATCGAATTTTAATTTATCCGAATTTTTATTTTGTCCAAATTTTTATTTGTACGAATTTTTTATAAATAAATTCGGTAGCTAAAAATTTCGTTAAATTAAAAATAATAAACATTAAATTTTGTATTTATTTGAATATAATTCAAAAAATGATAAAAATAAACGAAATATAATTTAATTCATGGGGGAAAAAAAATTAATATTTCAGTGCCCCTTGATGTTATGTGCATGAAGCACTAATTTTGAGGTTAGTTTCCAGTATTATTTTTACAGCCGCAGAAAAGGCTGAAAATTCTTTATAAATTAAATATTTTTCCATTTGATTTGAAAATAATTTTTTTAGCGTTATTACTTTGAGTATAATATAATTTTATTTGGTATCAAATAAATACAGCGCATTCATATTTTATTTACATATATTAAAAATTTTCATAAATCACAAATAGATAAATAAATAATCCATATAAAAAAATTAGCAACATATTTTTATTAAATATATGTCCATTTTATTTGACTGCTATGTTTTTAAATTTTTGACCAGAATATTTCAGAAATTTCCTCTTATATGTAATTTAATCCTCAAATAATCATCCAAAAGCGAATTACGTATTTTTTCTAATTTTTTTTTTTTCATTGCTCCAGCTAATAGTAAAATTGATTTGTAGGTTCTTTTTCTATAGATATATTTTCTTTTTTAAATCACTATCTGCAAAAAAATAATTTTTATAAAAAAATTAGCAAAATACAGTAAAATATAGTTGAAATAAATTAGTTTTATTAAAAATTAAAAATTTTTCTTACCTAAAATGACTTTTTTTTTTTTTTTATTAGAGTAACAGTCTTCTAATTCACAAATCGAAATTTTGGCATGTTGAAAAATTTTCTTTTAATTTTTGCTTTTATTATTTCAAAAATAAAAGCAATTAACGAAAGTGAATATCCAATGATTAATACAAAAAATAGTACTAGAAAAAGTTTCTCTTTTGTAATTACATCTGGCTCAATTTTATCATTTATTGTACGTAATGCAGGTTCATAAAAATCTTTAACTAATCCAAATTCTGATGCTCTTAGAAGTAATTGATTAAAACGATCGATATAGGGTGATAAAGATTTTGCCAAAAAACTATTATTTGAATAGGCAACAGCTTCTTCTAATATTTTAACATTTTTTGATTTACCGTTTATAACTTCATACATATTAACATGATATGCAGCATTACTTAAAATACAAGTGACATTTTGATAATCAATTAATTGTTTTAAACATTCATTCTCTTTGATTCTTTTAAAGGAAATAAATTTTCTTGACAATAAATAACCAAATTCAGTTAAGGATGATGATTCATGTAAATGATAATCCATTACTGGTTGCAAATCTGTTTCAACGAGTTCTTTGAGATTTAAAATTTCCGTTGTTACAATTTGTCGTAAATTAATATCCAAAATTGCTGAATAAAAATAACTTGTATAGGCAATGCATGTTATCAATAATGAGGCAAAAAATATTCTTTCTATCCAATTCTTTGGTTCTTTTGATATTGAAATTCCCATTATAATTAGAGTCAAATTTAAAGTTTGCCATTTAAATTTCATGAAAAATGTCGTTATTCGTAAAAAAACAATCATTACAATTGTTAATAAAATCATGTACCAAAATTCTGATGAGAGCTCAACGTTATTTGTAATTTTCATCATTTTTGGAATAACAGCTTTTAAAGAATCGTGTTTTAATATTCTCATATTGCTATAGCCTAATATTGCAGAATAATAAATTGATTCAATAAATATATATAATTCGGGTTTTATTTTTGCTATACTTTTAAAATAATTGTAATATATATCATAAAATGAATTCACAGTGTAAAATTCTGTTATATTTGGTTTAAAATTCATCATTTGTGCCAAAATTTCGATAAATTTAATAGCCTGTCCTTTTTTAGTTACTTTAGAATTAAAACCGTAAACAATAACAAAGTTCAATTGATATTCATTTAGATTCATTAATTTATTTGGAAACCATTCACTTTGTTTCGATACCTTCGAAATATGGTCATTAGTAAAAGGATTAATATAATGTAAAATAGGCAAATTATCCGAAATTGATTTCAATTTTACTTGAGAATTGTTGTAAGTTAATAGAGTAATGTCCAAAAATTTTTTCAACCAATATGAATGTAGAGTTTTATTAATATCCTCAAAAGTTGTGTAATTTGAATTGACAACTAAACATCTTGGTAATGATAAGTCTTGTAGTAATTCATTTTTTTTCATAGATGTATAAAATTCCATTAGATTTTCTTCGTTGGTCATTTGTAAAATAAACAGTGTTGTACTTCTTGGTCGCATAAGTAATCTCAAGTGTCGTTCTTCAAGTTTGTTAAAAAATACCCTGTGATTTAGACTCAATGATGGAAAATGTGAATTCACTGTTGTAATAAGAGAATTCATAATTGGATCTATTATTTGTTCTTGGAGAATAAATACAACCTGATGCAATTTGGAATCTTTCTTGAGATATTTAATCAATCCATCAAAATGATTATTACTTGATGATATTCCTTGAATTTCTTTCAAAAAAATAAAACTCACAATAAATATACTAAACTTCATTGTTTCAATGTAACCACTATCGGTGACTGATGAAAACTGTCTGACAAAGTCAATGAAATACTATATATAGTGTATAAAATTAGGCATTTAACGCTCTGTATTTATAAGTGTGGGGGAAATGTAGTTATATTTGCTTTATACTTGAAAAAATTCCTTTTTATTTGACATATAAATATTAATTTGAAGGAGTGTACTCCAATAATGCAATTTGTATCTATCAAAATTTATTTGTTAACGAATTTGTTATTTATTGACTAATAGGGGAAAAAATTAATATTTCAGTCTCCTTTGATGTTAGTACTTGGAGCACTAATTTTGAGGTTAGTTTCCAGTTTTTTTTTTTTTTTTTTTTAAGTCAGAAAAGGCCGATTTGCTCCATCACGTCAGGATTTTTTTCTAACCTCGAAAAACATGTCTATAATCAAACAAATAACTAAAAATTCATGATGGTTTTTTTGGGTCATTGATTACGGATCTGATCTAAAATTAAAAAATTTAAATTCTCGTTGTTTTAAAAATCTAATATCAGATTCGTAATCAGCGACCACCAATAATTCCTAGAACTCAAGAATTTTGAGTTACTATAAGTTTGATTAGACATGTTTTTTGAGGTTAGAAAAAACTCCTAACTTGATGGAGCAAATTAGACTTCAGATTCGTGTTCATCGCATGAAATTACGTCAGAAAATTATATTTCAGTTTACCTTGAAAAAAGTTCAATTTTTTTTGTGAATCTATATATAAAAATTTTTAAATTTGGATCATATGTAGGGGTCAGTCCACTGACTTTCGTCTATAATAGTGGTTGCGACCAAATTTTAAAAAAATCTAGTTTTAATATATATGTGAAACTCGATGATTCCCTGAGTTCATTAATCATATAATATTATGGTAAAAATTTTATTCCCTTTAAAAATATTAAATATCAAAAGTAGAAGGTTCACAATGTGATTTTGTAACCTTAAATTTTTCAATTTTTTTTAAAAACGCTATTATTAAAAAACTATTAAAAATTAGATGTTGGAACTCACCAAAAACATAATAAATCACTTTATTCTGCACAGAGGAACGAAAGAATTATTGCAAAAATTTATTATTTTTGGATGATATACGATTTTTAAAAAAAAATTTATTTAAATATTCTCAAGATTTTTATTTACTTATTATAACTTTTTTGTCGGTATTCCGAAAAAATTGAGGTTTTGCACAAAGATTTTTTATAATATTCTTTACCTTTCTATTAAAATCTTACGAAGGTGTTTTGCTTCGTTTTGGAGATATTAATTTAAAAAATTTTTTATTTAAAAAGGTTATTAATTAATTATTATTAATTTTCGTTATATGTGACACTTTAACCCCCTTAAATTTTAGGTTTAAGGGTACGGAACCCTCGGTTTTAATGCGAGTGTAATAACTCGCACTTGTCCGATTTTTTTGACATATAAATACGTTTACATTTATATATAAAGAAATTTGAAGCAATATACTTCAGAAAAGTAATATTCAAAATTTATTTATTAACGAAATTGTTGTTTATTCGTTTCTTTTGACGTTCTTCTTATTCGTTTCTTTATATATAAATAAATACAAAGAAAGCTTCAAGTGTATACTCAAAATGAAAATAGTTTTAGTGGACTAAATTTCAAAATTTTTTTTGTTGATTTTTTGTTGCTATAGGTTATTACTACTCTACGAGGGAAAAACGTACGTAAGTGACACGTATTTACATGTCAGTTACGTAATTTTTTTTCCATTTTATGGCATATCTAACAATTATTCTATATTTAAAATTCTTTAAAAAAATTTGAATATAGAAGCTATTAAGTTTTTTTTATATATTATATTATAATATATAATTATAATACAATTATAATATATTTTTTTTATATAATATGATATTATAATATATATTTTTACATATATACTAATGTAAGGAATCCTTAAATGAATTTTAAATGGGGTAGAAAAATAGAATTTTTCTCATACGATGAGAATGTAAAAAAATTGTGGAATTTGTTTTTTTTAACGATAAATATTAACGGAAAAATAAAATAAAAAAAAAATAATAGATTTTTTTTTTTTTTTTTTTTTTATTGTACCTACCTATATAGAGAATGCCATCGAGGTCGAGATTTTCATTACTCCCTTGACTATTAACAGCAGCTACGTGATCATCAACAGCAAGTGTATGTCTTTTAGGTGCTGGACGTCCAATACTGACGGCGTGCCATTTACTATCATTGAGTTTCGATTTTGATGTGTCTCTGATTTTGACAGGTCCATCGCCCAAATCGAACACATATGTAATATGTCCATTCACTAATTCAACGGCAATAAAATCCCTCTCACGACCAGCGTTGAAGAAAATTAAGCCATTTGGCTCACGTGTTTTGAACTGAAAATTTTTTTTCATTTTTTTTTAATTATAGATAAAAGTGCAATAAAATCAATACATATATAACATTTACCCGCACTAAAAAATTTGCAAAAAATATATTTTGCAAAACTTAACGTAAAAAACTATTGTCACCTGAAGATAAAGTAGATTTTCTTTTTTTCTACAGTCGGTAATGTAGATTCATAAATGAATGCTAATTAATTTTTATCTACAATTAATAATAATAATAATAATAATTGTACGGAAAATTATAATTAAAATTAAGGAACATTAATTTTGAAAAGAATGACAAATTAAAAGAGTTAATTTTGTTTATTTCTAAGATATTACAATAATGACTTCGTTTAGATTCGTAAATAATAAATATGAAAAAACATTAAGTTCTCAGAAATGATTTCTATTCGTGAATTATTACCGCAAAGTGCATTATGACGTGACTTGGGAATTTAAATTATGATAAAACGCTTCGAGTTAATTTTGTAGGCGTAACCCTCAAGTTTTGAACAAGTCCGAAACTTAGAAGTCCCTTCAATTATATATATATATATATATATATATATATATATATATATATATATGGCAGAGTGCCTCACCACTTCTCAAGTTTGCCGATATACGATCTTGATTCTAACAAAACTTTATATAAACTTCTCACAGTCCATATTATATCATTCTTGCTTAATTTATATTGCAAAAAGAAAAATTGTTATTTAATGTTAATTTAAAAAATTTTTTTTTTATAAACTTAAACACTGAAAAAGGAGGTACTAAAATAGTACCGATTTTAGGTATCAAAATAGAACCAAATAACAATTTAATACCTAAAGTTGGTATTAAATTAATACCTTTCTTTTTACAGTGAATGATTCGTTAATTGTTTTAAATTTTTTTCGGTTTGCAAAGTAAAAAACTAGTGTCAATTTCTACATTACCAACAGTCGGTATTATAGAGGGGGTTTATTACCTATTGTCACTTCAGTCGGTAAAGTAGAAATTTTTATATTACCGACAGTCAATATTAAAGGGGATTTTTATTGCCTATTGAAATTTCTGTCGGCAAAATAGAAATTTCTACTTTACCGACAGTCGGCATTATAGGGTGTTTTTTTAAATTACCTATTGCCATTTTAGCCGGTAACGTAGAAATTTATATATTACCGACAGTCGATATTAAAGGTTTTTTTTTAAAAATAACATTGGAATTACTGTCGGTAAAGTATAAATGTATATATTACCGACAGTCGATATTAAAGGTTTTTTTTTTAAATAACATTGAAATTACTGTCGGTAAAGTAGAAATTTATATTTTACCGACAGTCGATATTAAAGGGGTTTTATTTTGGCCAATTGAAATTTCTGTCGGCAAAATAGAAATTTATATATTACCGACAGTCGATGTTAAAGGGGTTTTATTTTGGCCTATTGAAATTTCTGTCGGTAAAGTAGAAATTTATATTTGATATTTAATTTTACACTAATAATTAAAAAAATAATAATTTATAATAAATATATCGACTTTTCTATTTTTTAAAAATTATTTTCCCACTCTTAATTTTAATTAGTTAGATAAAGAAATAAAAAAATAAAAAAAATTTTTTATTGAAATCGAGTATTCGTTATGCAATAATATTTCCAACAAAAATTATAATTAAAATTTAATGATATCGATTGTTATAAAATTCAAAGCGAGTGGTGTGTTAATGTTATTTCAGAGTGGGTGGGGGAGGGGGCGAAAAATGAGACATATTTTCTCATTATAAAACAAAAACACACACACACACACACAAATATAATATGCTGTGAAACAATGGAGTTGAACGCAATCGTCAAGGTTAATAGCATTCACCCAGTAGTATAATATAATGAGTTTTGCGTGAAAATATTGCACCACAGTTTGATGTCAGCTTATATGAGCTCTGATTCCATTAAAAATGAAATATATATCTCAGCTTTTATATAACATTTAAACATTAATTTTGTGTGAAATTTAAAATAAAAATTAAAAAAAAACAAACTTTTTCATTCGATTACATTTATAATATTACTAATAACTATTTTTATGTATATAAATTTCTTTTTTTTTTTTAAATAAATTTTTTCAACTTATCACCGCGAAAATAATTTTTCTTGCTCGGAAAAAAAAAATTTTACTTGGAATAGCGATAAGTTTCACTGGAACAGCAATTTCATTTCACTAAAATAGAGAAAGTTTTCACTATTTTAAAGAAACATATATCGCTGTTGCAGATAAACATTTTTTTTTCCTTGTAACAAGAAAAATTTATAACGTATTTTTAAATATCAATATTATTTTTTATTATTATTTAAAAATTATTTAATGTTTATAAGTAATAAATTTAACGATAAATAATAATAATAGTATTAATAATAATAATAATAATAATAAAAATAATAATAACAATATTAGTAATACCTGAAAGTAGATGTTCGTTTCGACATAAGCCTTAAGAACGGGTAGTCCAACAAAAGTGTGTTTCGATGTGAATGTAACGGGATGATGAACAAGATGATTTCTTTTGCCAAATTTCCCAGTGACCCTTATAATTGGCGTAACACCCTGATGTGATGTTTGATGAGTACCAGCGCTACGTGCAATTTCCACATATGGATAGCCATTGAACCAAACCTGTTGAACTTGACCAATAAAATGTGGAATTTCCTCACCCGAATGAAGATAACCACCAACATGTAGAGTACGAAATTCTAAGACATTTTCATTATTTAAAATTGCATCAGCTGAAACAAAAAAAGTAACACATTGTTTAATTTTTTTTTTTTATTTTTTAAACTCCATATTTATTATTATTAATTTATTTTATATTAATAAATAATTTGATTCCATTTCGAATTTCTAAAGGTAAAAAAAAAATTCATAACCTCTAAAATAACCCTCTTCATATATATATATCAAATATAATGAAATTAATTTCAGAAAGCTGGGACACAATGGAAGTTAGGTAGAATCGACGGGTCCAGCAATATCGATAATATAATCGATACACGCTTGGTTTGCCAATCAAGTGTGTATAGTTGTGGCTATATAACGTTGTCCATCGACCCTATATATGTATATATATAATATATATATATATATATATATATATATATATATATATATATATATATATATATAGAAACATCTAGGATTTTGCCTCCTCTGGTCGTCCCCATTAATCGGATGGCGACTACCACCAATATTGAGTTAGGTGGCAATACCCTAAATTGCTGGACCATCCACTTCCCTCCCCCCCCTCTCCCTCCCAATCCTGATTCTCTCACGGTACTAACCTCTGTACTCGCCTTATCGACCTTGCCAAAGTACAAAACGCGCGCCATTCAATATAGATACACATACACACTTGTATTGAATTTAGAGACGATAATTGTTACTTCCGAGAATTGCCATGCATCATCAGAGATGAAATCAAATTCTCAGTTTCGAAATCAATCCAAGAATTCTCAACTCTCCTCCTCCCTCTCTCGTCTCCGTGGACCACCCTTCAACTTAAATGACATCTCATTATATATATCGATAATAAATCCTACCCTCCTCTATATATGTATATATGTATATACATCGCCTTTATATAACTGTTCGTGTATACTCGCTGTAATGTCAAGTATATACAATTTGAATCTCAATTTGACGTAAATTAGTTTTCCGTAGGTTTAATTGGATATTAGGGGAAAATTACATACAAAATTTATATAGCTTGAAATTTATTGTTAAATAGATTTTGAAAGTTTAGTATATTGGCAACAATATTTGCGCGATAGAGAAAAAAAATTGATTCAATTTTTTAGCCCATAAATGTGTTACACAATTTTCAATTAGGAATATTTTTGTGATATTTTTTATACTAATTTGGTGAAAATAAATAGCAAAAGCTAACAAAACCGTAATCTAATCTACTTTACCGACTGTAGATAAAGAAGAAAACTTCTTTACTTTCAGTTAGTAATGTTTGGGAGTATTTTGTAAAGTTTTATGTTAGTTATTTGAAAATAAATAGCAAAAGATACCAAAACCGTAATCGACTGTAGATAAGGAAGATAATTTCTTTATTTTCTGTTGATAATGTTTGGGAGTACTTTGTAAAGTTTTATCCTAGTTTCATGAAAAGAAATAGCAAAAGTTAACAAACCATAATCTAATATGCATTACCGACTGTAGATAAGAAAGAAAACTTCTTTATCTTCAGTTTGTAATTTTTGGGATTTTTCTATGCCGACTGTAGATAAGGAAGAAAACTTATTTACCTTCAGTTGGTAACAATTGGGAGTACTTTGTAATGTTTTATATTAGTTTTTTTTTTGAAATCAAATACCAAATGCTAACAAAACAATAATATAATTTGTTTTAAAAATTTTTTTTTAAAGTTTAATAATTTTTTTAATTGTTTATAATAATTTTACTTTTTGGCAAAAATTATGTACATTTTTGAAGATTCATAAGTATATATATATATATATATATATATATATATATATATATATAACGAAATATAAAGCAGAAATATAAAAACTTATGTGATTCCGTTAAGGTTTCCTTGACTACCCGGGGAAGGGGTGGGGGGGGGGGGGGTTGAAGCCAATTGCCAACTAATCAAACGTCCTTTAATTGGATCGTAAATCGATGTCAAAGTACAACTCTCGAAATGAACCATTCACCATTAGTCATTTCTATATAGAAACCAAGTTCTATAATGTTTGAATTTTCAATGCTAATCTCCTAAATCATAATTCTACATTGATTACGAAAACACAAGTATTAAATTAATTATAATTAAATTTGAATTTAAAACATTAATTCGATTTTTTATTACAGATATTGAAAAAATCGAATATTTAAAAATTCTATAGGTTTAAAAATTAAAAATTATTTAAGAAATTGAGAAATTTTGAAAAAATAAATTCATTAGCAATTTATTCAAATAAAATAGAAAAAAGATAAAGGTAGATCGCGATATTATCGATAGTCGAAAATATAGAAATTCGTTCTTTAGTTATTGGCAGTTCTGTCGGTAAAACAGTCAATGTGTCAAATAAAGGTGTTTTTTCCTGCTGGAATTTTTTAATTACACTTTACAAATGAAATACTGATGTAGGTCGCGACTTTACCGACTGTTGGAAAAAGAGATTTTTTGTTTTTGTTAATTAAATATTTACAATCTTAATTTTTTCTTTCTTTCTTCGTTTTTTCTTTTTCTTTGACATTACCTACAGTAATTTTCTTTTTTTAAACGAATATTGTTTTCAAATTCTTCAATTGTTATAAAATTTCGTAAAAATTGTGAAAAATTTTGGAGAAATTTTTTTTAATAAATTGTTAAAATAGAAACAAACGAATGTGAATAAATTTAAAAGTTTGTGTATGTGAGGAGGGAGAGAGAGAGAGAGAGAGGATTTATGTGATAAATGGACGTAAATCTAAATCCAATAAAATAAAGCTTAATGGGTCGCCGGTTTGCTATTGTGATATCCTTGCTGGTTATTTGTGATCGACAGGAGCAAAGTTCGTATTGGAATATGTATTATATACATATATCATGAATATAGAATTATATAGATAGATATCAATGCAGAATTGCTTCTCTTTACGATTCCCAAATGTATATATTATACATATATATATTTCGCATCTTCCATACTTTACGTCCCATCAGACTCGATATATTTCACATTATATTTTTTCTGCTTTTTTTAAAAAATAAATCTTCAAATTCTTTATATTTTTAAATAAATATATATTTCATAATTTAATAAATAAATAAAAGAAAATTCTCTTTTTTAATTACAGATTTCTATTATCGACTTTTATCGACATGTGCTTTTATTCCATACTTATGACCAACGTCGGTAAATGTCGATAACAGGAATCTGTAATTTTTTAAAATTAATTTTTTTTTATAAAACTAATTTAAAAAAATTATGTAACCTCGGTAAATGTCGATAACAGGAATCTGTAATTTTTTTTTATTAATATTCGCTTATAAAACTAAATAAAAAAAAATACGTTGTATTTCCTTTAAAATTGTGTTCCTATTTGAAGTTTTATTTTTTATTTTTACTTTTTCTTTACTTTTGTATGCAATTTTTATTCATTATATAATAATTCAACAAGTTTTGAGAAAACAATTTTGTCGCGAGTATATAAAAATAATAATTCTTCTAAATTGTAAAATTTGGAAAATATATGTTGGTAAACTTTAGATTAAATTTGTAGAATTTATTTTTTAAAAAGAGAGAGAATTCGCTTGAATTTATAAGATATATTTATGTAATAGAAAAAGAAAGAAAAAGACTTTATTCAACAAAATCCTTGAGTATTCACATTATTCAGTGGTTTTTTTTTTAGGGGGAGAAAATATTGTCCAATAATATTAAAAACAAAAAAAGTTTTTTTTTGTTTTATTTTCGGAATCTTATTAGTCTCTTTGTATACCTTTTGAAAGATTTGAAATTTATTTTCACTTTCTCGACTGACTTAAATTAAAAAAACTATTGTTTTTTTTTATCCACGTATTTACCGCGCTGGAAAAAGTTTTATAAAAGTAAAAAAAGTTTTATATTTGGTAAATAAGTGAGTTTAAAAAAAATTTGTAATTAATTTCAATTCCCAAATGTATATATATAATTTTACACGATAGTTTTTGACCTATATCTTTTTTTAGAGTGTTCAGCTTTTTTTAATCCACTGAATTTTACTAATGGAATAATATATATATATATATATTTTACAAATATACAGAATTTATAGTATACAGAAAAGTGCACAGCTCCTGGCTTTTTAAACATATAATAATCGCATTTATGTAAATGCATTTTTTATTGACTTTAGAAGCGAGGCGCTTGGCTTGATCTATCTTTTTGATCGGCAAGGGGTAGTAAAAAGGGATGGAGGGGAGAGGAGAGGAGCAGGGAAGAGGAAGGGGGTTAGAAGCAATCAGAATTGCAGCTTGATTCAGGTTGTCGAGACTCTAGCGAGCACTCCATTTATCAAAGCTCCACTCTCAACGAACAGATCGCGTGAATGGATATTTCCAACGAGAGAGCACAATCTCCCTTTTTTCCGCCTCAATTTTTTTTATTTCCACCTTTATCATTATTCTACCGCAGTCTAATTTATTTTCTATATAATATTTCCAGTTATATTCTTTTTATTAATTTTCTTTATTTTTTTTCTAACACGATTATCAATTTATTTTTTACTATGAAAAAAACTCGAAAATTATATATATATATATATTGTCGATAATTAACGACGTAGTCGATAAATGTCGGTAACAGGAATCTGTAATTTTTTTCTCTCTTTTTTTCTAGTAAATAATGATGCTTTTGATCGTTGGTGGTTTTAGAAATAAATACAGAAAGAAAATAACTAAAAGTGAGAATAGTCGGTAAATGTCGGTAACAGGAATCTGTAATTTTCTCTCTCTTTTTTTTCTATTAAATAATGATGCTTTTAATCGTTGATGGTTTTAGAAGTAAATACAGAAAGAAAATCACTAAAAGTGAGCGTAGTCGGTAAATGTCGGTAACGGGAATCTGTATTTTTTTTCTCTTTTATTCTATTAAATAATGATGCTTTCGATCGTTGGTCTTAACAGGGTATAAATTTCAACGAAGGTGAAAGATTCGACCAAGCGTATTCTTTGATAAATCTCGATGAGAAAATTGATTATTGGCAGGGAGTCCTCACCTTGTCCCCCTCCTCCTCTTTCTCTTTGCAGAAACCAGAGTCTTATATATTAAGCCAATTTGGCCAAACCACAAAAGCATTTTCTCGAGCCCCTTTTTCGCCCACCCTAAAACCATCCAAACTTCTCCCCCCTTTCTTCCCATATCTTTTTAACTCTTCTTTCTCAGTAGAGAACGCCATCTGTGTCTGTTATCTTCTTTTCAACTCTTCTTCCTACTGATAAAATGTCTTTTAGGTTCACTTCCATTTATTCTCTCAGGTGAAAAAAAAATTCTTCTAGGTTTCTTATTATGACAAAAAAAATTACTTCTTTTTTCCCAATAATGATAATTTAAATTGAATAGCCGAAAAGAAATTTTGAAATTATTTCAATGGATAATATTTTTTTTTGTAAAATATAGTTTAAAATCTTTTTTATCGACTGATGATAAAACAGATTAGCCTGATTAAATCGATGATAATTCTTAGTCAAAACTGTTTTACCGACTGCTGATGAAACAGATTAAGCCGATAAAATCGTGGTTATAAAATCTATTTTATCTACTGCTGATAAAACAGTTTTGACGATTTAAAATTGTTTTTCCGAGTTTTAATAAAGTTGACTGATTCTTAAATACCCAATAATTTCACCGACAAAACTATTATAACGACTGTTGGTAAAACTTCATTGACGGTTTACATTTTTAAAAAAACTGTTTTACCGACTGCTGATGAAACAGATTTGATGGATTACATCTTTAAAACAGATTTAAAATAATTATTCAGTATTTAATTAATTAAATTTATTATAAAAGTATATTAATTATTATTAATTGAATTCATTTTTTTTTTGTTTCAGGTAAGCAATGCGGATTTTTTTTAAATTCATTAAATTTTTTGCAATTTTACATTATACGGGAGTGTTCGAACTTAGTGAAAGTGACGGTCGTTTAATATATATATATAATATAAATTTTTTTTCTTATTCTCATTATACAGCGTATACGGATACAGCTGTTCGTGTCGTGTCGGATTTAAAAATTATTAACTTCGGGAGTGTTAATTCGACAATTTTATAATTGTGAACGTTCATAGGGTGTTTACAATTTCGTTTTCGTTGTTTGTCTTTCGTAACATACAAGACAACTCGTTACGCGCGCGTCCGAATTATAATTTAAAATCGCGATCGTCTTTTTTTCGCGAATATTAAAAGTTTATTTTAAATGGGGAAGAGGGGGGGGGGGGTGGGAGGGCTAAGTCGAAATCATTATGCCAGGAACTTTCGAAAACGTCTTATTGAATGTTGAATAATTTTTCATAAATAAAACCAATTTATGTATAAAAGTTGATTCATCTCATCTGTAAAGTTTTATTTGCGACAATGTTTAGCCCTGATTGTCACATGCAATGATCATATAATTTGTCATCTACTAATCACTGGATTGATTTGAGAAATATAATGAATTATGCATTTGGCAACACGGTTTTATATTTCCTTGTAGATCTTTGCACTGATGGCTATATACATTTAGCCATCGACCCGCTAGTGGGATAAGACGAGGGTTACGCATACCTAACTGCACATTTTTTTCGAAATTTATTTTTTTAGTCTAGCGTATGTTGCACTTTACACTCGCACGGTAATTTTAATTAAAAAATTTTGAAAAGTAATGTGGAAAAATAAACATATATCGAAGTTGAAAATATATTTAAAAAAATAACATACACAGAAATCTACCTTACCGACTGACGGGGTAAACAGTTTTTTGAAAAATGAAAATATAAAAAATTACCGACATAGAAATCTACCTTGCCGACTGATGGTAAAGAAATTCCCACTGAAATGAAAATATAAAAAATTACTGACATAAAAATCTACCTTACCGACAGATAGTAATTGATATCAGTCAGCAAAGTAGATTTCTGCGTTGGTAATTTTTATATATTTATTTTTCAAAAAAAAAAATTATTACCATCAGTCGGTAGGGTAGATTTCTGTATCTGTAAGTTGTTTATATTTTTGTTTTAAAAAAATTTCTTTACCATCAGTCGGTAAGGTAGATTTCATGTCGGTAACTTTTTATATTTTTCAAAATTTAATAAATTTTAATAAATTATAAATTAAAATTGTTTTCTGCCTACAATGAAATTTTATCTTAATATTGAAATTGTATGTGCCTAAAAAGGACATTTATTTTAAAAGTGTATGTAAAATCATTTTTTTTTATATTTTATCTTTTTTTGAGTGTTTAAAAAAAGTGTGGCTTATTCTAACCAATAAAATAAATTTTTAAAAAGTTTGCGGCACGTTTTGTTTTGCTATTTACAAACTTCCTGGCTGCCTCTTTAATGGTAAATCTGAAGATAAGCTATATATCTGCTGGTCTTAAGATTTAACCTTAAAGTTGCTTTAGGGCCTCAAGAAAGAAGAGCGCAGCTATACCTGGACCCTTTAGGACCCATCATCAATATCAGTGAGTTCTTTTTATTTTTAATGACATAATTTTATAATTATTTCAAACCCTAAAAATAGGGATTATAAATTTTTTTTTGAGAAATATTAAAATAATTTTTTTTTTTTTTTTTAAATTTAGTCAAAATTACTTAAACAATGTAAAAAAAAATTTATTTCCAACAAACAAATTTAATATAATATTAGGAAATAGCAAAATGATAACAACTTTTGAGAGTGTCAACGAAACGATTTCACAAATGATTTGATTTAATTATTAAACTAATGAGATTTATAAATGCTAATTTTCAAATTAATAAACTATATATAATGTTAAATAAATAATAATTATAAATTTAATTAGACACATTATCTGTGTATTTTAATTATCAGTATAAATTTAATTAAATGAAAGATTATTAAATTTAATTGCATAAAGTAATTTATTTTCCAAAATAATTTTCAGAATTTATAACAATAATAATAACAATAATAATAATAATAATAATAATAATAATAATAATAATAATAATAATAATAATAATAATAATAAAAAATGAAAATAATAATTTATTGGCGTAAAATAATTAAGTAGTTTATGATTAAATAAATAATAAACGCAAACAAAACAAAGTTACTTTAAAAATAAAAAGAAATGTATTTAATTTTATTTTTTTATTATTTGATAAATTATTTCTCTATTGTCATGAGTGAATAACAAAATAAATATGAAACTTTTTTCTTTTGTAAAGCGGAGATTGTTAAAAAAAAAATAATAAATAAATAAATCCTCTCTTGGGAAATTATATTATATCAGGTGGACATAAGTATAAGGACTTAAAAATGAAAAATATTCCTAGCTTGTTAGAAAAAAAAAAAAAAATTAAATAGCTTTGAAGTTTTGATATAATTCTTTGAACTTTTGAAAAAGAAGTTTTAACGGAAAGCCTATTTAGTTATACTTGGCGAGTCATTGAGAATTGTAAAAGTTAATGTCACTACATAGGTGGTTTAGTGTCGCTTTTTACTAATTATACTCCATTAAGCGAATAAATTAAACGTAATGTAAGTTCACAACTTTTCTGCTAAAACTTGCGACATTCATATCTCGATTCGTGCAGCACAAAACAGACATCCGTATAGAGTTTGTATATGAAAATAGTTATATTTTCCCGCTTTTACAAAACGTTTCAAAAATATTACAATTTAATTTTTTTCATTGTAAAATAATTGTGTAATTTTGGAATTTAATATTTTTAATAGATATAGGGTAAGTGCATCAATTACCCAACCAAAAATTTCAGTATTATACCAGAGTTAACTATTGGCGCAGTACTGGTTCAGTATTGGCTGCCGAGGCTGGGAAATCTATACTGAATCAGTACTGGTATTTTCATTGTATCAATACTAGTGCAGTACCACCCTCCCAGTACTGGAAAACCAGTACTGAGCCGATATTGAGCCAGTCCTGGCAGAAATGGATTTTATTTTTAATTAATACTACCCAATCAAAAATTTACTAATGGCGCAGTACTGGCGCAGTACTGACAAGTGTTGGCGCAGTACTGGCACCCAGTATTGGCGCCAGAGTTGGCGTAGTACTGGCACCCAGTATTGGCGCCAGAGTTGGCGAAACTTTGGAATGATAACATTTTACCAGTATTGGCTGCCAGAGTTGGCACCAGTACTGGTAACCAATACTGGTTCACTACTGGCTGAGTACTGGTGGTTTTGTAATTTATTGTATACGAAAAGAAAACTTTAACTGTAACAGAGATAAGTTTCACTGCAATAGTGAAATCTCTGCTCCAGGTAATACTTTTTTTTTTTAGGAAAAAGTGTGTGAAATTTTTAGTAACCTAACACAAATTAAATATTAATTAAATGGATTCAAAAAGAAAATCTATTTGAGCCAGTACTGGCTCAATATCTGCTCAGTACTGATTTGCCAGTACTAGAAGGGTGGTACTGCACCAGTACGGATACAATGAAAATACCAGTACTGGTTCAGTACAGACTGCCCAGACTCGGCAGCCAATACTGAACCAGTTATGCGCCAGTAGTCAACTCTGGTATAATATAGAAATTTTTGGTTGGGTACTAATTCAGATTTAGAAAATGAGATGAAATTTTTTCCCTCGTTGTAATTGAAATATTTTTAAAATTTTCATTGGCTCTAATTTTACGGTGGGCGCAAAATATCTTTAAAATACATGTAATTTTGGTAATACCGTATAATTGACACACCGAAATTGATACAAACGCGCGCCGTAATAGAAAATTACGGTATTACGGTTTTAATTGTACTTTCACTTTACTATTAATTCATTCTCACTTTATTTCATTGGAATAGCGAAATGTTTTACTAAAACAGCGAAAATTTTTGCTATTCTAGAGAAATATATCGCTGTTTCAGATAAAGATTTTTTTCCTCGTGAAAGTGAAAGTATAGTTATCAAATATCACATTTTAGAGGTTTGATCCAATTTTAACCCTCGATTATCTTATTTCCTATGAATTGGCGTAAATTAGGAATTTTAATCCTAACTTTGGTAAAATAATTAAATATTACAATAAATGCGCAATATTATACATACATATACCTATATATATATATATATATATATGTACAACTTATGTGAAAATTAAATGCGAATTGTTTGTGGGTAAAGTTTACGTGAAGCAATTTACAAACTATGCGGTGTGGGTTTGAAAATGGATAAGCAGACGCAAAGTAGGGAAAATTGTACGTCGTCGTGTTCAGATGTAAAACAGTTGATTGGCTTCGATCGAATCGAAATATATATATAGACAATGTTATTCGCGGTGGTGTTTTCCCCTCTCCACAAATACGAATCGTTTCTGTATATATATATATATATATATATATATTTTTTTTTGCTTGCCATTTGTGCGTCTCTCAACACACATAGTTATCCTTTACTAAATTCAAATTGGATTTCACATCGTCTATATTGGGCATTCGCTCAATGCTTAAATTTTCCCTTGATTAACATTAGAATTGTAAAAGGACCAAAAAAAAAAAAAAAATATTTCTTTTTTCACTTCATTCCGCACTGACAAAATTAAGTTGATTGGAACAATTTGTTTTTGTTTTTGTCTAAATATTTAAATTAAAAGAAAATTAATTATTCAATAATTAGGTACTTTAAAATAATTTTTTTAAAATACAAAAATAATTTGTTTAAAATAAAATAATTAAAAAAAATTTTTTCACTGAAAAAAAATTCTAGTTAGAATAACCAGAATTCTGGTTAGGGTATATTTAACATTTTGATTCTGGTTAGGTTAACCAGAATTCTGGTTATTTTAACGAGAATTCTAGTTAATTCAACTAGAATTCTGGTTAACATAACTAGAAAGTAATGTTAATGTTTCAGTATATTTAATAAATTAAATAATTACCTCTAACGGGTCCTTCGTCGTCAATTTGAAGTTTTAAAGAATTTGCCCTCCTCGAAAATCTCAGGGTGTGCCACATATCGTCATTGAGTCCTTGTCCCGCAATCAGCGTCTGTAAAAAATTTTTTTTTTTAAATTAATTTTTGAAAATATAATTTTTTTACGTATGTATTATTTTATTTTTTAAAATAATTTAATAATAATAATAATAATAATAATAATAATAATAATAATTTTTAATAATTTTAATCTCATTAAAAAAAGGTTATTTCCAATTTTGTTTTTAAAAAATAGTCACTAATAGTTATTAATTGAAATAGTTGTAAAAATTTTTATTGAACAATTTTTTTTCCAAATGCAATATTTAAAAAAAAAATGTATGTATATATAAATAAGCGCCACTCTGGGTACAGGTATATATACATATATGTGTTATATATATATATATATGTATACTTGAAAATATGATGAAAACGAGAAAAAATTTTTTTTCATA
Organism: Leptopilina boulardi; assembly: GCF_019393585.1. Lineage (NCBI taxonomy): Eukaryota > Metazoa > Arthropoda > Insecta > Hymenoptera > Figitidae > Leptopilina > Leptopilina boulardi. Next base: position 2,062,791 of record NW_026137825.1, on the reverse strand, counting down.
TAAAATCAACTAAATTAAAAAGTAAACCAAACAAGAATGTCCATTTCATACGAGTTTCCTTTGGCTCTTGAACGTTTAATTTCTGCTTTCTATTCGAATTTTTTTTACATTTTTTTTTATTTTTTCAGTTATTCCAGTCCAGAAACTCAAACTAAATCAGTGCCATCTAAATGCCAGTTACATGCCTCCAATGAAAAATTCAATGAAGTTTCTCGTGAGGGCCAATAAAATTCAAACGAATTGACTGACGTTGAAAGCATTTTCCATCAAGTCTACATTTGGTTTTTTTTTTAATTTTTCTTTTTTTTTACAAACTATATGCGACTGGAACGTGTTTCAAGTCTTTTGCTTTATAAAAGATTAGTTTTCTTTTTTTTCTATGAATTTTGCGTCTCTTTGAAAATTTTTATATTTTTCTCCTTTACGCGGTGAATGAAAATACACATAACATATATATATATATATTTAATATTGATTTCTCGTTCTTTCAATGTTATTTATATATTTGGATTTAATTTATTAGAATTTTATAAAATCCTTATATGTAAAAATTCGGCAAAATAAAAATTTTAAGTTATTAATAATTTGACTAAATAAAAACGGTTCGGCTAAATAAAAATTACGTGAAATAAAATGTTGGAAAAATTAAAATTTAGTTGCAAAAATTTTGGTAAATGTAAATTTGGGTAAATACGAATTCTACAGTAATTAATAATTAGTTTTAAGAAATTCTGCTAAATTGTAACTTTGAATAAATACAAATTTTAGTAATTAATAATTGGACTAAATAAAAAATTCAGCTTTATAATAATTTAATTGAAATAGAATTTAGTAACAAGACAATTTTCTACTAAATGAAAATTCGGTTACATTAGAATTTTACTTAAATAATAATTCGGCTAAATAAAAAATTTGGTTGAATAAAACATTGAATAAATAAAAATTTATAATAAAATAAAAATTTACTTAAAAGAAAATAAAAATTGAAACTGAATAATATTTTCGGCTAAATGAAAAGTAGGACTTAATAAAAAAATTGTATTAAAAGAGAGTTAGGTTACGAGAAAATTCGGCTACGCATGGAAAGTTTGGAATAATAAAAATTTCACTGAATAAAAATTCGGCTAAATAAAAAAAGTTTGACTAAATAAAAAATTCGGCTTAATAAATTTTGTGGGAAATAAAATCTAATTAAATAAATTCTGCTCAATAAAAATTGGGATAATTAAAAATTTCACGGAATAATAATAATAATAATAATAATAATAATAATAATAATAATTCGGCTACATAGAAAGTTAGAGTTAATAAAAAAAAACTCTCAAATCTTAATTGAAAAAAAATCAAAATTTAAATATATATATGTTTTGACAGGATATTTTGATTTAGTTAATATTCTATGTGTTTACATATATATTATATATAGTTATAAATCTTATCGATTCAACACTATCAAATATACTAAATATGTGGCCAACAATATCACGTGTCGCATGTCTTTTGACAGACGTTTGTCACATAACGTCAACCTCTATGTCACCGATATCGCACATTTATCCTCCATTTTATCACTCTGTTCAAAATCCCTTGCCAAATACTGAAAATAAATGTTTTTTTTTTAATGCACGTTAACAAAAAAAAAAAAAAAAAAAAACATTTGTCTTTTGCCAATGAATTTACAGATTTTTTTTTTTTCGTTATTTTTTTTTTAAACAATTGTCCCGATAACGTATAGTGTAGATTTATCAGTACAATAAATATAACAATTTACAGGATTTTTTTATGTTTTACAAATGAATTTTTTTTTTATTTTGTTCTTTAATTTTTAAATTTTTTTTACATTTCTATTTTCACATTTGTATATATATATATATATATATACGGTAGTTTTGGAACAATGAAAATTTATTTTCACTCAAATATATTGTTTTAGCGAAAATATTGTGAAAAATTGTGTTAAAATTTAAAGTATTTTATTATTATTATTATTATTTAATTATTATTTGCTTATAAATACAAAATTTTTTATTTCTTTCTATCATTTTTAAAAATTTTGTTTATGTAATTTTAATTTACAATTTAATTTTTAAAATAATAATAATTGTACTAAATTTTGAAATTTATATATATATATATATTTATTTAAATTGGACTATTGTTATTTGTTAATTATTATTATAGTTTAAATTACGAAAAAGGGGTTATTCAGTGAAGTGCTGGCGTATGAATTGCGAGCGAGTAAAGTGGGTTGCCTGCTGTCAGGCGCCTCTAACTCGAGAAACTTGAAAACTTGACCCAATATTATGAAAGAAACAGGTTTGGAATTGTTAAACTTTTTATTTAATTTTTTTTTTTGTTTCTCTTAATTAAATTTAATTTTCATTTAAAACAATTATTTACCATTTTAGATAAACACCAAAAAAAAAAAAAAAAAAAAAAAAATAGAAAACAATTTCAACAAATTCAATTGGATAGAACAAATTATAATTTATATAAAAGTCCGTAAATCCTTTTTTTTACTTTTAAATCAAAATAAACGTTGTAATTATTATATTTAAATAAAAAAAAAAATTAGTTTAAAATTTATAAAGAAAAATTATTTAAGAAAACGAAATTTCTTGTTTTTATCATTGAAATTCTGAAAAATTGAACGTTTTTTTTTTGTTATTGAGAAAAAATTAAAATTTTCCAAATGAAATTTTACAGCTAGGGGGGGGGGGGATGAAGTAAACGTATATATTTATATATATATATATATATATATATATATATATATATATATATTTGTTTTTTGGTGGGGGGGCGAAACCTTATCAGGAAGTGAGCCATGAATTCTCGAGTAGGTATATCCTTGGAACCGGTTTTCGATCGATTTCCGTCGTCCGTGTTTGGTCGAGCGAATAAATTTTTGAATATATACCTCTCTCTCTCTCTCTCTATAACCGATTTGGTAATCGCAAAGCTTCCAGTCGGTCGAGCAATAAATCTCCGCGCGATTTCCCAGGACAGTGCTTCTATGAAGGAAAGAGAGAGAGAGAGAGAGAGAGAGAGAGAGAGAGAGGGAGAGAGAGAGAGAGAGAGAGAGAGGGGGGGAGTCCGTTTCGCTCATTAGTTCCCACGGGCGATCATCGATTGCGTCCTGTAAGGGGAAGTTGCATACCCCCACTCTACCCGCCGGGCCATAAACACGGAGCTCGAGGGACGCATGCACCGCGGGGGGCCTAAGCGACGTTCTCGGGCCTAATGACATTTTCTATTTATGGCCCTTAATGAGTTTTTCCAAAAAAAATAAAAAAATTTTAAATATTAACAATTTTTAATTTTTTTTAACATATTCTTATTCCTCGTAATTTCACGATTACGAGCATATGTTGTTCGAATTAAAAATGTTAATATTAAAAATGTTTATAATTATTATTAAATAATATTACATTTAATTGTTTCTTAATTTAATTATACTGTTTAACAAACAGTATAAATTAACAAACATTTTCCCTTCACACTCGCAGGCTTAGGACTGGCCTCTATATTATTATAAAAATTTACATTCATTACAAGTCAAATATGTATTAAATAAAACCAAATATATTTTAATAAAGCTTTCAAAGCTTTTATATTATACTGGCTTACAAGCAAATTTTTTAAAAGTTCTGATTTTCTGTTTTGTATAAATAAACACACATTTTTTAAACACGCCAGCCTTCACGAATAAGTGAAATGCTGCCAGTCCTAAGCCTGTAAGTGTGAAGGAAAATGTTTGTTAATTTATACTGTTTTTTAAACAGTATAATTAAATTAAGAAACAATTAAATGTAATATTATTTAATAATAATTATAAACATTTTTAATATTAACATTTTTAATTCGAACAACATATGCTCGTAATCGTGAAATTACGAGGAATAAGAATATGTTAAAAAAAATTAAAAATTGTTAATATTTAAAATTTTTTTATTTTTTTTGGAAAAACTCATTAAGGGCCATAAATAGAAAATGTCATTAGGCCCGAGAACGTCGCTTAGGCCCCCCGCGGTGCATGCGTCCCTCGAGCTCCGTGTTTATGGCCCGGCGGGTAGAGTGGGGGTATGCAACTTCCCCTTACAGGACGCAATCGATGACTGCCCGTTCCCACATAATGCCGATTCGTTAGCCACGCCAGAGACCAGACAATGTATTACTTCTGGTACCATATACCATACATGTCTCTATATATGCCAACCAAATTTTCATCCACAAAATCATGTTCCGTTTTTTTTTTTTAATTTTTTTTGGATTTATTACTTTTTTTTCCTCTCAAAATAAGAGAGTAATCTTTCTGTAAAAGTAACATAATTTAATTATCATTCGAAAAAGGAAATTTCATTTCAAATAGCTGCTATGAAATTTTACTCTAGTTTTAAGATGAAAAATACATTTTTGATAAAATTTTACGTTATCTTCTTGAAATAAGAATAATTTTTGAAAATAAAAAATTTTAATCTCATTTGAATAGAAAAAATTCACTTTAATAAAATATTACTTTAATTTTGAGAGGAAAATAACTTTTTGATTATATCTTTTAGTTTATCCTTTCAAAATAAGAAAAAAAACTTTCTTAAAAGTATAAGATTTTAATCTCATATTTAAGTTGTAAAAGTCAACTTCGATAACTGCTAGAAAATAATACTCTAATTTTGAAAGGAAAAACTTATTTTTTTATAATATTTTACTTTATCCTCTCGAAATTAAAATAATCTTCTACTTTGAAAGTAACAGCTTTTATTTTCGTTAGAAGAGAAAAAAATTCTACTTTGATAGACGCTAATAAACTTTTACTCTAATTCTGAGAGGAAAAATCATTTTTCATTAACCTCTCGAAATTAGAATAATCTTTCCTTCAAAGTAACAGCTTTTATTCTCATTTGAATAGAAAAAATCCATTTCGATGAAATATTACTCTAAATTTGAGAGGAAAATTCGTTTTTGATTTTACATTTTCCTCTTGAAATAAGAATAATTTTCCTTAAAAGTATAATTATTTTAATCTCCTTTAAATGAAAAAAAATTCTACTTCAATAACCACTATAAAATTTAATTCTTAGTTTGAGAGGAATAAAATTCTTTTGAATTTTTGTTTTATGCAGATTTTTTTTGAGATGTTTATTATTATTTAGTTTTTTTTTTTAGAAAAAAAGAAGTTGTAAGTATAAAATTATATAATTAAATGTAAACTACCGGATTTGTTATATATATATATATATATATATATATATATATATATATATGGCGAAGGTAAACAGTGATAATAAATTAAAATGAACTTTTTAAGAGAGTGAAAAGGTAGAAAAGGTGAAACGTAAAAACAGACAGGTTCTTTCATTGAAAAGAGAGTTAAAGGCACGTGCCAAAGGGGGGGAATAAACGTGAGAAGAGAATAGATAGTGAACTATAATGTATAAAGGAAAAGAGAGCCTTTATGGAAGAACAGTCTTTCAGGAAGTATAGCAACTTCGATTTGTTGAAAACAAAAGGGCTTTACTCCAATAAGTTCGTCCTTTCTGCATGACGAACTCGCTTTTCTCCTCTATTCACTTCCTCTTTGTATATATATATATATATATATATATATATATATATATTATCATAAGTCAACGTCAAGTTGCTGTTGCACCTATTCAGCATATTAAAACGTCTTTGCACTATCTCATAACCAAATAAAAAAAAAAATAAAAAAAAAATTTAGTAATATATTATTTATAAAAAAGTACAAATAAAATTTTTCAAGTTATTATTTTTTTTCATATACTTTTGTAGAATTTTCCATTTTTAGGGTTTCGTGGCTCAGGCCCGAAAGTCTTATAGTTTGGCTTTCGTGTCTGTCCGTCCGTCTGTCGTACACTCCCAATGGGAAAAATACCATTGGCGTATTAATGGCCCAATAATGGGAGCCAGGGATGCCAATATAATTCCAATAATGGCACCCAATAATGGACCATTATTGGTAAAGTCATGGGCTGTCCACGCCGATGCCAATGATTGGCAACCATCATTGGCAAATTATTGGCAACCAATAATTAGCCAATATTAAAAATTTTAATAATAATTTAAAAAATCAATAATTTAAAAAAAAATTTATATTTTTATTATTTTTTAATAGTTATTATTATTATTATTTTATTTTTAATAATTAAATTAAAATAAAAAAATGGTCATCAAAGTATTAGTGAAACTATTTCTTCCAAAAAAGAGTTTGTCTCAAATCCAATTAATAGAAGAGACATCGGGCAGAAAAAAATTTCGACGAGAAAAAAATTTTAGATCACTGCTTATATACCAATCAAGTGGCATCTCAACTGCGAGAAACAGTGATGTTCGCCCTCCCTTTGCGGCGTTGAATGAACTAAAGTCCAGAGCTGAGCCATCAGCGCAGCGCGGGAACATTTGAAAAATTTGATTTTATTAGATATTTTATTTTATTTTAAATATGACAAATAATTAACTTAATAAATAATTAATGTCATTAATAATTATTAATAACATAATGTCATACTTAATAATTCGTTAATTATTATAAAATAAAATATCTAATAAAATCAAATTTTTCAAATGTTCCCGCGCTGCGCTGATGGCTCAGCTCTGGACTTTAGTTCATTCAACGCCGCAAAGGGAGGGCGAACATCACTGTTTCTCGCAGTTGAGATGCCACTTGATTGGTATATAAGCAGTGATCTAAAATTTTTTTCTCGTCGAAATTTTTTTCTGCCCGATGTCTCTTCTATTAATTGGATTTGAGACAAACTCTTTTTTGGAAGAAATAGTTTCACTAATACTTTGATGACCATTTTTTTATTTTAATTTAATTATTAAAAATAAAATAATAATAATAATAACTATTAAAAAATAATAAAAATATAAATTTTTTTTTAAATTATTGATTTTTTAAATTATTATTAAAATTTTTAATATTGGCTAATTATTGGTTGCCAATAATTTGCCAATGATGGTTGCCAATCATTGGCATCGGCGTGGACAGCCCATGACTTTACCAATAATGGTCCATTATTGGGTGCCAATGGTTTTTTCATTGGCTCCCATCATTGGGCCATTAATACGCCAATGGTTACTCGTGGCAGTTTCCCATTGGGCTCGTATGGTTGCCATAAAAACCGTTTCCATAACAACCGTTATCACAGTAACCGTTACATTTAGCCAAATTTTCATTTAGCAGAATTTATATTTACAATTGAATTTTTGTTAAGCCAAATTTTCATTTAGCAGAATTTATATTTACAATTGAATTTTTTTGTTTAACAAAAAATTTTCAATTAGCAAAAATTGTTATTTAGCAGAAATTTCAGTGAAGTGAATTTTTGAATAAAATTTTCCAATTTAACAAAATTTACATTTTAATATGCATTTCTATTTAGCCGAATTTTTATTAGACAAAATTTCCATATTTAATAGAATTAATTGAATTATGATTTAGTCTATATTTTTATTTAACTGAAATTATGTTTTAATAATTTTTCATTTCACCGAATTACAAAGAGAACATTTTTTTGGTAAATGAAAATTCTAGAAAATGACAACTTGGCTTAATGAAATTCCAGCTAAATGGAAAATTGGTTAAATAAAAATTCTGCTTAATAGAATTTCTGTTCAAATAAAAAATCTATTAAATATAAAATTTCTCTTCAAATTCAGTGGAATACAAAATTTTTCTAAATGAAAATTCTACTAAATAATAGTTTGGCTAAATGAAAATTCAATTGTAACAAGATTTGGTAAGATAAAAATTCTGCTAAATGAAAATTGTTATTAATAAATAAATTTTAAAAACTTGATAATTTGGCTGAATGAAAATTTAACTGAGAGAAAATTTTTGTATTAATAAAAATTATAATAAATTTCAATTTGGCTAAATGGAAATTCAGCTAAATGAAAAATTGAATAAATAAAAATTTCTGCTAAATGGAAATTTCGTTAAATGGCAATTTTTTTAAAATAAAAATTCAGTTAATTAAACATTTATCTCAATGGAAATTCTACTTAATAATAATTTGGCTAAATAAAAATTCGATTTTAACAAGATATGATTAGATGAAAATTCTGTTAAATGCATTCTGCATTTAAAATTCTGTTAATTAAAAATTATGCTAAATAAAAATCCATTTAACATAAAATTTATTATAAAAATTCATCTCAAAGGAAATTCAGATAAATAGAAATTCATTCAATTGAATGAAAATTCGAATAAAAAAAAGTTCTGCTAAATATAAATTTATTTATATTTATTTATTTAATTTATTTTTTTTATTTATTTTATTTTATTTATTTTTAATTTATTTATATATTTTATTCTCACGAAAAATAATCAAAAAAAAAGAATATCGAAGAGTAAAATTAAAATTATCCTGTCGAAAAAAATAATAAAATATATAAGTTCTTACAAAGAAATTGTGAAATGGTTCCTTGATTTTTTCTTTTTTCTTGTGAAAAAAAAAAAAAATTCTTTGAAAACATTTCATCACCTCGTTATTCTGATTCTCGATTCACTGTTTTCGTTACGTTTTCACGAGAAGCGCGAGAGGTGAGAGGGAAAAGCAACGATCGAACGATAAACTTGTCCTGAGTGGCTTCATTGTAATAATAAAAGCTCAAGAAAAGTTCAGATCGTTTGTCAGATAGAAAAAATAAAAAAAAATAAAAAATAAAAAAATTGCAGCAAATCTCATGGAAAAATCGAACAAGTTTTTTTTTTTTTTTTTTATGGCCTTTGAAATAAAATAATATATTTTCCTTATTTTTTTTTTTTTTTTTTACTCGACCTAGATTAAAGAAACAGGGAAATCTCAATTAAAATAATCAGTCAATTATATTATAAATAAAGTGGAAAAAAAAATTTAGGGGGAAAAAAAATAATGAGGAGTAATAAAAAATTTTTTGAAATTAATAAATATAGAAATAAAATAAATTTTTAAAAAATGAATAAATAAAAATTGAAGAAAAATGTAAAACATAAAATAGAAAGAAAAAATTTCAAAAATAAATAAATAAAAAAAATACTAATTTGTAAAAATTGATGAAAAATAATAATGAAATAAATACAAAAAAAAAAAAAAAAACAGTAAAGTAAATAATGGCAAATAAAACAAGTTGTAAATTCAGATGTTCATTACATGAACATTTTGCTTTCTCTTTACGATTAGCAAAAAAATTTGCTTCCTCGTAGAGAAAGCATTAACATTGAAATAAACAAACAAAAATAATATAATAATAATATAAACATTTGAGTACCTATACATTTGAGTTAAATTTAAAGAATTAATGGAAGTTAAAAAATCAAAAATTCATATTTTAACCGAAATTTCAAAATATTAATGAAAAATAATATATAATTTATAATTATTTACAATTATATCGATTCGTTTTAATGCAAGGAACACAATTATTTTATATTTCAACTTGAATTTAAATAAATAAACAATTTTTCAGCTAAAATGTGCTATTTAGATTTAATTGGTAGGGGTTTTTTTTGAGGTAATATGTTTTGTTTGAAGGTAAAAAAAATAATAGAAACATGATGTTTAATTTTATTTGACTATGTAAGGGATTTTTTCGTTTTCCAGGAAAACATTATGTCCACAGTACAAGTAGTAGTACAAGTAAAGATGTAGTTGGACGGGTTTGCAATTTTGTTAGTAATACAAGTAAATATTTAGTCAGACATTCTTGATTTGACCTTCAAACGACCTTGAATGACCTTGACTTGACCTTCAAATGACCTTGAATGACCTTGACTTGACCTTGACTTTGTGTCATGCTTTTAAATCATTTCTAAATTTTTTCAGTGGTTTTAATAAATATTTAGCCAGACATTCTAAAAGTTTGAAATTTTCTCAGTAGTATCACTCAGTAGTATTACTCAGCAGTAGTACATTTTTCTCAGTAATATTTCTCAGTAGTATTTCTCAGCAGTAGTACAATTTTTTCAGTAGTATTACTCAGCAGTAGAACAATTTTCTTAGTAGTATTACTCAACAGTAGTACAATATTCTCAGTAGTATTACTCAACAGTAGTACAATATTCTCAGTAGTATTACTCAGCAGTAGTACAAGTAAAAATGTAGTTGGACGGGTTTGCAATTTTGTTAGTAATACAAGTATATATTTAGTCAGACATTCTTGATTTGACCTTCAAACGACCTTGAATGACCCTGAATGACCTTGACTTGACCTTCAAATGACCTTGAACGACCTTGACTTGACCTTCAAATGACCTTGAATGACCTTGACTTGACCTTGACCTTGTGTCAAACTTTTAAAACACTTCTAAATTTATTCAGTGGTTCAAATAAATATTTAGTCAGACATTCTGAAGGTTTGAAATTTTCTCAGTAGTATCACTCAGCAGTAGTACAAGTAGTAGTACAATATTGTCAGTAGTACATGTAAATATTAAGTTGGACGAGTTTGAAATTTTGTTAGTAATACAAGTAAATTGCATTGTTTGAAGATAAAAAAATAATAGAGACATGCTGTTTAGTTTGTATTTGCTAAAGTTATCTTCTAAACAAAAAAGGGATCCACACACACGCATACATACATCTGGACAATTGATCAGGATTTCATATAACATGTTTCTATATAGAGAAAAATTTGTTTCCGACACTTTGAAATTTTTTATAAACGAAAGGACTACAAAGCTTCCTTTACAAAGAAGCAAAATTTTTAAAATAAAAGTAAATTTCTCTGATAATAATAGAAAAAATATAACGAAAAATGGAAAAAGAATTATGTGTATTAGCTAAAAAGTAGAACAAACGTAAAAATGTGGGTCATATTTATTTATTAAATAAAAATTGATTTCTTTTTCCTTTTTTTTTTTTTTTTGCTTTCAATTTGACACAATTTTTAAAGAAAAATAAAATACGAATTTTTTTTTTTTAATTCTCTTTGAAATTTTTTCTCTCTCACCACAAAATTGTTTTCTGATTTTTTTTCTCTCATCAATTTTTGAAATAATATCAAGGTAATGTAGGAATTATATTATTAAAAAAATAAAAAAATAAAAATAACAAGGCCTCTTGTCAAAGAGAATGTTAAAACTTTTTTTTCCCCTCTATTGAAGTTAATAAATTCTCTATATACTTATGAAAATACATCAAAGATAAAAAGAGAGAGAGATTAAAATATAATGTTACAAAATTTACAATAAATTTTGATAAATCACTCTTTTTTTCTTTTGAGTTCATATTGTTAAAATTTATATTCTGTAAATTATACGGAATTATTAATAATTATAAGAATAATAATAATAATAATAATAATGGTAATCATCGTTATTTAATTTAATGTAAAAACTCGAAATAAATTTGTAAAAGAGAAAAATATTATTATATGTCTCTCTTTATTATAAAAAGATTTCGCCGCTGAATTGACGTGGAACGACCTATATATTTATCTATATTAGTGTTAAAACGAACATAACCTCAAAATTCAAGGTCCTAGGTCTCCTGGATTCAAGGTCAGAGATCAAACATAGTCTCAAAATTCAAGGACGTAGGTTATGGAACGGTTGGGTTTGAGGTTATGTACGACAAAAATAACTTCTAATTCCTTTAATTAAGAAACGAACATAACCTCAAAATTTAGATAAAATTTTAATAACTTTAATACTTGCAAGACTTTCAAAAATTAATTATTAAAATGGAATTTTTATTTATACAAATTTTTAATTGATAGAATTTTTAAGACGCCGAATTTTCATTTGTCCGAAATTACAAAAAGCGGAACGAACAATAGACATAAAAATTTCGGCTCAATTCATTAATTTTGATAATTATTCGTAAAAACTTTTGCGAAATTATTATTGTTGATTTAGGAGAAAGAGAATTTTTTTTTTTTGGGGGGGGGGAATTAAAACAAATTTGTAATGAATTAGTAATGAAATTATATATATATATATATATATATATATATATATATATATATATATATTATAGAGGTGAATTATTGGCCCTGGCATCTAATAAAGCAAAATGCTTCGATAGATTCCGATCATTTGAAATTTGAAGGGAAACCTGGCTTAATAGAGTCTATGAGATTAATCGTAATAGAGCATTCTCGTATTAATTATTCCATTCAATTATTCCTGAGCAGTATATATGTATAAATATATGCGTACACATTCAGAGATTGAAACATTTCGCACAAATTACCTGATATTCAGTTCTAATTTCCGAAATTAGAAATGTTTATTGCTTCTATAACATGCATGAATGAGTCTCGCGTAATTAATCAAATTCCCTCTTTTTCATATACGTATTTTGTAAATCAGATTAAAATTTTTTTTATTATTATTATTATTATTATTTAATTTAAATTAACATTGGAATTGTCATTCAACAACAAAAAATTGTTCATTAAGTATTTTGTATTTTTTTTACGTTATAAAAAAATAAAATGCAAAAAGTTGTGGGTAGAATTTTTCCTCACCAAAATAGGTAAAGTTTCAGGAAACAGCGCGATTTCAAGATAATCGACATTAAACGAGAAAACGAAGCATTTCAAACTTAAGAAGCGAATATCGTATTACCACTTGGGAAAGAAAACAAAGGAAATTTTTAGGCTTCCTCTTGTTTTCTTTCCTATATATATAAAGGGGGAAAAAAAATTGCTTTTATCGGGAAAAAAAATTTTTTCCTTTTTTTGTGTGAAAAATATCCGAATTTTTTTTGTGACATTCGTTAAAATTTAAATATCGAGAATTTTTCTCCTCCTGTTTTTTTTTTTTTTTATAAAAATGCAAAATTGTGATAGGAAGAAAAATATTTAGTTTTTTTTTGTGTCATACCTTTTCAGTTTTATCGATGCGTATTTGGGCTTTTGCATTTCCATCGGCGAGATAGATTTGCAATCGATCGGAACTATTTTCCAAACTTGTTGCCAATAATAGTCCCCTTGGCCTAATTGTTTTGAAACGCAAAACAATTTCCTCAGCTTGTGTTTTTGAATCCTCAGGCATCAACGCCGTGAGATGTTGCGAGCCATTCAAATGAAGTGTCGATGCATCTGTAAAAGAAAAAAGAAATTCCAGTATTAAAAAGAAAATATTATTTCTTTTTATTTTCCATTACTTTGAATTTTTCCAATTTTTTTCTATTTTCTTATCGAAAATTACTTATCACATACAATATTCTTTGTGTCCCAAGAAAAAGAATTAATAATATTATAAAAAAATGATATTAAAAAAGAAATAATTTATTTTAAAAAGAACAAATTTTATTAATACAAAATCTTATGAATAAAAATTTTATAAATACAGACTGATAGTGAAACTGTTCTACCATCAGTCGGAAATATAGATTACTATGTCGGTAATTTTTAGGTTTTCGTGGCACAGGGCCGAAAGCCTTATAGTTTCGCTTTAGCGTCCGTCGTACACTCGTATGGATGCCATGGCAAGTGTTACCATGAATACTGTTTCTTCGGCAACCGTTTCCATGACAACCATTACAATAACAACCGTTTCCATAGCAACCATAGCAAATCACAAATAATGCAATTATAAATTATTTATTATATACAAATAACATTTCAGCTAAATTTAAAAAGCCAAGAAACATTAGATGTAGACACTATGCGCCTGCTTCTTTTCCCTATTCTTTTCTACACTTTCCAGTGTATATTGTGCAAGAATACGCAATAAAATCGTCTGCCTAAGAAAAATTGAATTTTTTTGGAAATTTTTTTTTGCACCTGGATGAATTGTTAAAGGTAATAGAGGTCTTCCTCTACTCGGATTTGGCTGTCGATTTTTTTCTACACTTTTAGGTGTATTTTGTGCAAGAATATGCAATAAAATCGTCTGCCTAAGAAAAATTGAATTTTTTTGGAAATTTTTTTTTGGACCTGGATGACTTTTTGGTGGTAATAGAGGTCTTCCTCTACTCGGATTCAGCTGTCGATTTTTTTCTACACTTTTAGGTGTATTTTGTGCAAGAATACGCAATAAAATCGTCTGCCTAAGAAAAATTGAATTTTTTTGGAAATTTTTTTTTGGACCTGGATGACTTTTTGGTGGTAATAGAGGTCTTCCTCTACGCGGATTTGGCTGTCGATTTTTTCCTACACTTTTAGGTGTATTTTGTGCAAGAATATGCAATAAAATCGTCTGCCTAAGAAAAATTGAATTTTTTTAGAAATTTTTTTTTGGACCTGGATGACTTTTTGGTGGTAATAGAGGTCTTCCTCTACTCGGATTCAGCTGTCGATTTTTTTCTACACTTTTAGGTGTATTTTGTGCAAGAATACGCAATAAAATCGTCTGCCTAAGAAAAATTGAATTTTTTTGGAAATTTTTTTTTGGACCTGGATGACTTTTTGGTGGTAATAGAGGTCTTCCTCTACTCGGATTTGGCTGTCGACTTTTTCTACACTTTTAGGTGTATTTTGTGCAAGAATACGCAATAAAATCGTCTGCCTAAGAAAAATTGAATTTTTTTGGAAATTTTTTTTTGGACCTGGATGACTTTTTGGTGGTAATAGAGGTCTTCCTCTACTCGGATTTGGCTGTCGACTTTTTCTACACTTTTAGGTGTATTTTGTGCAAGAATATGCAATAAAATCGTCTGCCTAAGAAAAATTGAATTTTTTTGGAAATGTTTTTTTTGACCTGGATGACTTTTTGGTGGTAATACAGGTCTTCCTCTACTCGGATTCAGCTGTCGATTTTTTCTACACTTTTAGGTGTATTTTGTGCAAGAATACGCAATAAAATCGTCTGCCTAAGAAAAATTGAATTTTTTTGGAAATTTTTTTTTGGACCTGGATGAATTTTTGGTGGTAATACAGGTCTTCCTCTACTCGGATTCAGCTGTCGTTTTTTTCTACACTTTTAGGTGTATTTTGTGCAAGAATACGCAATAAAATCGTCTGCCTAAGAAAAATTGAATTTTTTTGGAAATTTTTTTTTGGACCTGGATGACTTTTTGGTGCTAATAGAGGTCTTCCTCTACTCGGATTCAGCTGTCGATTTTTTTCTACACTTTTAGGTGTATTTTGTGCAAGAATATGCAATAAAATTGTCTGCCTAAGAAAAATTGATATTTTTCGGAAATTTTTTTTTGGACCTGGATGACTTTTTGTTGGTAATTGGGGTCTTCCTCTACTCGAATATGGCTGTCGATTTTTTTCTACACTTTTAGGTGTATTTTGTGCAAGAATATGCAATAAAATCGTCTGCCTAAGAAAAATTGAATTTTTTTGGAAATTTTTTTTTGGAGCTGGATGACTTTTTGGTGGTAATTGGGGTCTTCCTCTACTCGGATTTGGCTGTTGATTTTTTTCTACACTTTTAGGTGTATTTCGTGAAAGAATATGCAATAAAATCGTCTGCCTAAGATAAATTGAATTTTTTTGGAAATTTTTTTTTTGTCCTGGATGCCTTTTTGGTGGTAATAGAGGTCTTCCTCTACTCGGATTTGGCTTTCGTTTTTTTTCTACACTTTTGGGTGTATTTTGTGCAAGAATATGCAATAAAATCGTCTGCCTAAGAAAAATTGAATTTTTTTGGAAATTTTTTTTTGGACCTGGATGACTTTTTGGTGCTAATAGAGGTCTTCCTCTACTCGGATTCAGCTGTCGATTTTTTTCTACACTTTTAGGTGTATTTTGTGCAAGAATATGCAATAAAATTGTCTGCCTAAGAAAAATTGATATTTTTCGGAAATTTTTTTTTGGACCTGGATGACTTTTTGTTGGTAATTGGGGTCTTCCTCTACTCGAATATGGCTGTCGATTTTTTTCTACACTTTTAGGTGTATTTTGTGCAAGAATATGCAATAAAATCCTCTGCCTAAGAAAAATTGAATTTTTTTGGAAATGTTTTTTTGGACCTGGATGACTTTTTGGTGGTAATAGAGGTCTTCCTCTACTCGGATTTGGCTGTTGATTTTTTTCTACACTTTTAGGTGTATTTCGTGAAAGAATATGCAATAAAATCGTCTGCCTAAGATAAATTGAATTTTTTTGGAAATTTTTTTTTTGTCCTGGATGCCTTTTTGGTGGTAATAGAGGTCTTCCTCTACTCGGATTTGGCTTTCGTTTTTTTTCTACACTTTTGGGTGTATTTTGTGCAAGAATATGCAATAAAATCGTCTGCCTAAGAAAAATTGAATTTTTTTGGAAATGTTTTTTTGGACCTGGATGACTTTTTGGTAATAATAGAGGTCTTCCTCTACTCGGATTTGGCTGTTGATTTTTTTCTACACTTTTAGGTGTATTTCGTGCAAGAATATGCAATAAAATCGTCTGCCTAAGAAAAATTGAATTTTTTTAAAAATTTTTTTTTGGAGCTGGATGACTTTTTGGTGGTAATTGGGGTCTTCCTCTACTCGGATTTGGCTGTTGATTTTTTTCTACACTTTTAGGTGTATTTTGTGCAAGAAGATGCAATAAAATCGTCTGCCTAAGAAAAATTGAATTTTTTTGGAAATTTTTTTTTGGACATGGATGACTTTTTGGTGCTAATAGAGGTCTTCCTCTACTCGGATTTGGCTGTCGATTTTTTTCTACACTTTTAGGTGTATTTTGTGCAAAAATATGCAATAAAATCGTCTGCCTAAGAAAAATTGAATTTTTTTGGAAATTTTTTTTTGGAGCTGGATGACTTTTTGGTGGTAATAGAGGTCTTCCTCTACTCGGATTCAGCTGTCGATTTTTTTCTACACTTTTAGGTGTATTTTGTGCAAGAATATGCAATAAAATCGTCTGCCTAAGAAAAATTGAATTTTTTTGGAAATTTTTTTTTGGACCTGGATGACTTTTTGGTGGTAATAGAGGTCTTCCTCTACTCGGATTCAGCTGTCGATTTTTTTCTACACTTTTAGGTGTATTTCGTGCAAGAATATGCAATAAAATCGTCTGCCTAAGATAAATTGAATTTTTTTGGAAATGTTTTTTTTAACCTGGATGACTTTTTGGTGGTAATTGGGGTCTTCCTCTACTCGAATATGGCTGTCGATTTTTTTCTACACTTTTAGGTGTATTTTGTGCAAGAATATGCAATAAAATCGTCTGCCTAAGAAAAATTGAATTTTTTTGGAAATGTTTTTTTGGACCTGGATGACTTTTTAGTGGTAATAGAGGTCTTCCTCTACTCGGATTTGGCTGTTTATTTTTTTCTACACTTTTAGGTGTATTTTGTGCAAGAAGATGCAATAAAATCGTCTGCCTAAGAAAAATTGAATTTTTTTGGAAATTTTTTTTTGGACCTGGATGACTTTTTGGTGGGAATAGATGTCTTCCTCTACTCGGATTTGGCTGTCGATTTTTTTCTACACTTTTAGGTGTATTTTGTGCAAGAATATGCAATAAAATCGTCTGCCTAAGAAAAATTGAATTTTTTTGGAAATGTTTTTTTTGAACCTGGATGACTTTTTGGTGGTAATTGGGGTCTTCCTCTACTCGAATATGGCTGTCGATTTTTTTCTACACTTTTAGGTGTATTTTGTGCAAGAATATGCAATAAAATCGTCTGCCTAAGAAAAATTGAATTTTTTTGGAAATTTTTTTTTGACCTGGATGACTTTTTGGTGGTAATTGGGGTCTTCCTCTACTCGGATTTGGCTGTTTATTTTTTTCTACACTTTTAGGTGTATTTTGTGCAAGAAGATGCAATAAAATCGTCTGCCTAAGAAAAATTGAATTTTTTTGGAAATTTTTTTTTGGACCTGGATGACTTTTTGGTGGGAATAGATGTCTTCCTCTACTCGGATTTGGCTGTCGATTTTTTTCTACACTTTTAGGTGTATTTTGTGCAAGAATATGCAATAAAATCGTCTGCCTAAGAAAAATTGAATTTTTTTGGAAATGTTTTTTTTAACCTGGATGACTTTTTGGTGGTAATTGGGGTCTTCCTCTACTCGAATATGGCTGTCGATTTTTTTCTACACTTTTAGGTGTATTTTGTGCAAGAATATGCAATAAAATCGTCTGCCTAAGAAAAATTGAATTTTTTTGGAAATTTTTTTTTGACCTGGATGACTTTTTGGTGGTAATTGGGGTCTTCCTCTACTCGGATTTGGCTGTTTATTTTTTTCTACACTTTTAGGTGTATTTTGTGCAAGAAGATGCAATAAAATCGTCTGCCTAAGAAAAATTGAATTTTTTTGGAAATTTTTTTTTGGACCTGGATGACTTTTTGGTGGGAATAGATGTCTTCCTCTACTCGGATTTGGCTGTCGATTTTTTTCTACACTTTTAGGTGTATTTTGTGCAAGAATATGCAATAAAATCGTCTGCCTAAGAAAAATTGAATTTTTTTGGAAATTTTTTTTTGGACCTGGATGACTTTTTGGTGGTAATAGAGGTCTTCCTCTACTCGGATTCAGCTGTCGATTTTTTTCTACACTTTTAGGTGTATTTTGTGCAAGAATATGCAATAAAATCGTCTGCCTAAGAAAAATTGAATTTTTTTGGAAATGTTTTTTTTAACCTGGATGACTTTTTGGTGGTAATAGAGGTCTTCCTCTACTCGGATTCAGCTGTCGATTTTTTTCTACACTTTTAGGTGTATTTTGTGCAAGAATATGCAATAAAATCGTCTGCCTAAAAAAAATTGAATTTTTTTGGAAATGTTTTTTTGGACCTGGATGACTTTTTAGTGGTAATAGAGGTCTTCCTCTACTCGGATTTGGCTGTTTATTTTTTTCTACACTTTTAGGTGTATTTTGTGCAAGAAGATGCAATAAAATCGTCTGCCTAAGAAAAATTGAATTTTTTTTGAAATTTTTTTTTGGACCTGGATGACTTTTTGGTGGGAATAGAGGTCTTCCTCTACTCGGATTTGGCTGTCGATTTTTTTCTACACTTTTAGGTGTATTTTGTGCAAGAATATGCAATAAAATCGTCTGCCTAAGAAAAATTGAATTTTTTTGGAAATTTTTTTTTGGACCTGGATGACTTTTTGGTGGTAATAGAGGTCTTCCTCTACTCGGATTTGGCTGTTTATTTTTTTCTACACTTTTAGGTGTATTTTGTGCAAGAAGATGCAATAAAATCGTCTGCCTAAGAAAAATTGAATTTTTTTGGAAATTGTTTTTTGGACCTGGATGACTTTTTGGTGGTAATTGGGGTCTTCCTCTACTCGAATATGGCTGTCGATTTTTTTCTACACTTTTAGGTGTATTTTGTGCAAGAATATGCAATAAAATCGTCTGCCTAAGAAAAATTGAATTTTTTTGGAAATTTTTTTTTGGACCTGGATGACTTTTTGGTGGTAATAGAGGTCTTCCTCTACTCGGATTTGGCTGTCGATTTTTTTCTACACTTTTAGGTGTATTTTGTGCAAGAAGATGCAATAAAATCGTCTGCCTAAGAAAAATTGAATTTTTTTGGAAATTTTTTTTTGGACCTGGATGACTTTTTGGTGGTAATAGAGGTCTTCCTCTACTCGGATTTGGCTGTCGATTTTTTTCTACACTTTTAGGTGTATTTTGTGCAAGAATATGCAATAAAATCGTCTGCCTAAGAAAAATTGAATTTTTTTGGAAATTTTTTTTTGGACCTGGATGACTTTTTGGTGGTAATAGAGGTCTTCCTCTACTCGGATTTGGCTGTCGATTTTTTTCTACACTTTTAGGTGTATTTTGTGCAAGAATATGCAATAAAATCGTCTGCCTAAGAAAAATTGAATTTTTTTGGAAATTTTTTTTTGGACCTGGATGACTTTTTGGTGGTAATAGAGGTCTTCCTCTACTCGGATTTGGCTGTCGATTTTTTCTACACTTTTAGGTGTATTTTGTGCAAGAATATGCAATAAAATCGTCTGCCTAAGAAAAATTGAATTTTTTTGGAAATTTTTTTTTGGACCTGGATGACTTTTTGGTGGTAATAGAGGTCTTCCTCTACTCGGATTTGGCTGTCGATTTTTTTCTACACTTTTAGGTGTATTTTGTGCAAGAATATGCAATAAAATCGTCTGCCTAAGAAAAATTGAATTTTTTTGGAAATTTTTTTTTGGACCTGGATGACTTTTTGGTGGTAATAGAGGTCTTCCTCTACTCGGATTTGGCTGTCGATTTTTTTCTACACTTTTAGGTGTATTTTGTGCAAGAATATGCAATAAAATCGTCTGCCTAAGAAAAATTGAATTTTTTTGGAAATTTTTTTTTGGACCTGGATGACTTTTTGGTGGTAATAGAGGTCTTCCTCTACTCGGATTTGGCTGTCGATTTTTTTCTACACTTTTAGGTGTATTTTGTGCAAGAATATGCAATAAAATCGTCTGCCTAAGAAAAATTGAATTTTTTTGGAAATTTTTTTTTGGACCTGGATGACTTTTTGGTGGTAATAGAGGTCTTCCTCTACTCGGATTTGGCTGTCGATTTTTTTCTACACTTTTAGGTGTATTTTGTGCAAGAATATGCAATAAAATCGTCTGCCTAAGAAAAATTGAATTTTTTTGGAAATTTTTTTTTGGACCTGGATGACTTTTTGGTGGTAATAGAGGTCTTCCTCTACTCGGATTTGGCTGTCGATTTTTTTCTACACTTTTAGGTGTATTTTGTGCAAGAATATGCAATAAAATCGTCTGCCTAAGAAAAATTGAATTTTTTTGGAAATTTTTTTTTGGACCTGGATGACTTTTTGGTGGTAATAGAGGTCTTCCTCTACTCGGATTTGGCTGTCGATTTTTTTCTACACTTTTAGGTGTATTTTGTGCAAGAATATGCAATAAAATCGTCTGCCTAAGAAAAATTGAAT
Organism: Leptopilina boulardi; assembly: GCF_019393585.1. Taxonomy (NCBI): domain Eukaryota; kingdom Metazoa; phylum Arthropoda; class Insecta; order Hymenoptera; family Figitidae; genus Leptopilina; species Leptopilina boulardi. The sequence goes on along the minus strand of NW_026137825.1, from coordinate 2,042,043 downwards.
TTTTTTGGAAATGTTTTTTTGGACCTGGATGACTTTTTGGTAATAATAGAGGTCTTCCTCTACTCGGATTTGGCTGTTGATTTTTTTCTACACTTTTAGGTGTATTTCGTGCAAGAATATGCAATAAAATCGTCTGCCTAAGAAAAATTGAATTTTTTTAAAAATTTTTTTTTGGAGCTGGATGACTTTTTGGTGGTAATTGGGGTCTTCCTCTACTCGGATTTGGCTGTTGATTTTTTTCTACACTTTTAGGTGTATTTTGTGCAAGAAGATGCAATAAAATCGTCTGCCAAAGAAAAATTGAATTTTTTTGGAAATTTTTTTTTGGACATGGATGACTTTTTGGTGCTAATAGAGGTCTTCCTCTACTCGGATTTGGCTGTCGATTTTTTTCTACACTTTTAGGTGTATTTTGTGCAAAAATATGCAATAAAATCGTCTGCCTAAGAAAAATTGAATTTTTTTGGAAATTTTTTTTTGGAGCTGGATGACTTTTTGGTGGTAATAGAGGTCTTCCTCTACTCGGATTCAGCTGTCGATTTTTTTCTACACTTTTAGGTGTATTTTGTGCAAGAATATGCAATAAAATCGTCTGCCTAAGAAAAATTGAATTTTTTTGGAAATTTTTTTTTGGACCTGGATGACTTTTTGGTGGTAATAGAGGTCTTCCTCTACTCGGATTCAGCTGTCGATTTTTTTCTACACTTTTAGGTGTATTTCGTGCAAGAATATGCAATAAAATCGTCTGCCTAAGATAAATTGAATTTTTTTGGAAATGTTTTTTTTAACCTGGATGACTTTTTGGTGGTAATTGGGGTCTTCCTCTACTCGAATATGGCTGTCGATTTTTTTCTACACTTTTAGGTGTATTTTGTGCAAGAATATGCAATAAAATCGTCTGCCTAAGAAAAATTGAATTTTTTTGGAAATGTTTTTTTGGACCTGGATGACTTTTTAGTGGTAATAGAGGTCTTCCTCTACTCGGATTTGGCTGTTTATTTTTTTCTACACTTTTAGGTGTATTTTGTGCAAGAAGATGCAATAAAATCGTCTGCCTAAGAAAAATTGAATTTTTTTGGAAATTTTTTTTTGGACCTGGATGACTTTTTGGTGGGAATAGATGTCTTCCTCTACTCGGATTTGGCTGTCGATTTTTTTCTACACTTTTAGGTGTATTTTGTGCAAGAATATGCAATAAAATCGTCTGCCTAAGAAAAATTGAATTTTTTTGGAAATTTTTTTTTGACCTGGATGACTTTTTGGTGGTAATTGGGGTCTTCCTCTACTCGGATTTGGCTGTTTATTTTTTTCTACACTTTTAGGTGTATTTTGTGCAAGAAGATGCAATAAAATCGTCTGCCTAAGAAAAATTGAATTTTTTTGGAAATTTTTTTTTGGACCTGGATGACTTTTTGGTGGGAATAGATGTCTTCCTCTACTCGGATTTGGCTGTCGATTTTTTTCTACACTTTTAGGTGTATTTTGTGCAAGAATATGCAATAAAATCGTCTGCCTAAGAAAAATTGAATTTTTTTGGAAATTTTTTTTTGGACCTGGATGACTTTTTGGTGGTAATAGAGGTCTTCCTCTACTCGGATTCAGCTGTCGATTTTTTTCTACACTTTTAGGTGTATTTTGTGCAAGAATATGCAATAAAATCGTCTGCCTAAGAAAAATTGAATTTTTTTGGAAATGTTTTTTTTAACCTGGATGACTTTTTGGTGGTAATTGGGGTCTTCCTCTACTCGGATTTGGCTGTTGATTTTTTTCTACACTTTTAGGTGTATTTCGTGCAAGAATATGCAATAAAATCGTCTGCCTAAGAAAAATTGAATTTTTTTAAAAATTTTTTTTTGGAGCTGGATGACTTTTTGGTGGTAATAGTGGTCTTCCTCTACTCGGATTTGGCTGTCGATTTTTTTCTACACTTTTAGGTGTATTTTGTGCAAGAATATGCAATAAAATCGTCTGCCTAAGAAAAACTGAATTTTTTTGGAAATGTTTTTTTTGGTCCTGGATGACTTTTTGGTGGTAATAGAGGTCTTTCTCTACTCGGATTCAGCTGTCGATTTTTTTCTACACTTTTATGTGTATTTTGTGCAAGAATACGCAATAAAATCGTCTGCCTAAGAAAAATTGAATGTATTTGGAATTTTTTTTTTGGAGCTGGATGACTTTTTGGTGGTAATAGAGGTCTTCCTCTACTCGGATTTGGCTGTCGATTTTTTTCTATACTTTTAGGTGTATTTTGTGCAAGAATATGCAATAAAATCGTCTGCCTAAGAAAAATTGAATTTTTTTGGAAATTTTTTTTTGGACCTGGATGACTTTTTGGTGGTAATAGAGGTCTTCCTCTACTCGGATTTGGCTGTCGATTTTTTTCTACACTTTTAGGTGTATTTTGTGCAAGAATATGCAATAAAATCGTCTGCCTAAGAAAAATTGAATTTTTTTGGAAATTTTTTTTTGGTCCTGGATGACTTTTTGGTGGTAATAGTTGTCTTCCTCTACTCGGATTTGGCTGTCGATTTTTTTCTACACTTTTAGGTGTATTTTGTGCAAGAATATGCAATAAAATCGTCTGCCTAAGAAAAATTGAATTTTTTTGGAAATGTTTTTTTTTACCTGGATGACTTTTTGGTGGTAATAGAGGTCTTCCTCTACTCGGATTTGGCTGTCGATTTTTTTCTACACTTTTATGTGTATTTTGTGCAAAAATACTGAATAAAATCGTCTGCCTAAGAAAAATTGAATTTTTTTGGAAATGTTTTTTTTGACCTGGATGACTTTTTGGTGGTAATAGTTGTCTTCCTCTACTCGGATTTGGCTGTCGATTTTTTTCTACACTTTGAGGTGTATTTTGTGCAAGAATATGCAATAAAATCGTCTGCCTAAGAAAAATTGAATTTTTTTGGAAATGTTTTTTTTGGTCCTGGATGACTTTTTGGTGGTAATAGAGGTCTTCCTCTACTCTGATTCAGCTGTCGATTTTTTTCTACACTTTTAGGTGTATTTTGTGCAAGAATATGCAATAAAATCGTCTGCCTAAGAAAAATTGAATTTTTTTGGAAATGTTTTTTTTGACCTGGATGACTTTTTGGTGGTAATAGAGGTCTTCCTCTACTCGGATTTGGCTGTCGATTTTTTTCTAGACTTTTAGGTGTTTTTTGTGCAAGAATATGCAATAAAATCGTCTGCCTAAGAAAAATTGAATTTTTTTGGAAATTTTTTTTTGGTCCTGGATGACTTTTTGGTGGTAATAGAGGTCTTCCTCTACTCTGATTCAGCTGTCGATTTTTTTCTACACTTTTAGGTGTATTTTGTGCAAGAATATGCAATAAAATCGTCTGCCTAAGAAAAATTGAATTTTTTTGGAAATGTTTTTTTTGACCTGGATGACTTTTTGGTGGTAATAGAGGTCTTCCTCTACTCGGATTTGGCTGTCGATTTTTTTCTACACTTTTAGGTGTATTTTGTGCAAGAATATGCAATAAAATCGTCTGCCTAAGAAAAACTGAATTTTTTTGGAAATGTTTTTTTTGACCTGGATGACTTTTTGGTGGTAATAGAGGTCTTCCTCTACTCGGATTTGGCTGTCGATTTTTTTCTACACTTTTAGGTGTATTTTGTGCAAGAATATGCAATAAAATCGTCTGCCTAAGAAAAATTTAATTTTTTTTGGAAATTTTTTTTTTGACCTGGATGACTTTTTGGTGGTAATGGGGGTCTTCCTCTACTCGGATTTGGCTGTCGATTTTTTTCTACACTTTTAGGGTGTATTTTGTGCAAGAATATGCAATAAAATCGTCTGCCTAAGAAAAATTGAATTTTTTTGGAAATTTTTTTTTGGACCTGGATGACTTTTTGGTGCTAATAGAGGTCTTCCTCTACTCGGATTTGGCTGTTGATTTTTTTCTACACTTTTATGTGTATTTTGTGCAAGAATACGGAATAAAATCGTCTGCCTAAAAAAAATTGAATGTATTTGGAAATTTTTTTTTGGAGCTGGATGACTTTTTGGTGGTAATTGGGGTCTTCCTCTACTCGGATTTGGCTGTTGATTTTTTTCTACACTTTCAGGTGTATTTTGTGCAAGAATATGCAATAAAATCGTCTGCCTAAGAAAAATTGAATTTTTTTGGAAATTTTTTTTTGGAGCTGGATGACTTTTTGGTGGTAATTGGGGTCTTCCTCTACTCGGATTTGGCTGTTGATTGTTTTCTACACTTTCAGGTGTATTTTGTGCAAGAATATGCAATAAAATCGTCTGCCTAAGAAAAATTGAATTTTTTTGGAAATTTTTTTTTGGAGCTGGATGACTTTTTGGTGGTAATTGGGGTCTTCCTCTACTCGGATTTGGCTGTTGATTTTTTTCTACACTTTTAGGTGTATTTTGTGCAAGAATATTCAATAAAATCGTCTGCCTAAGAAAAATTTAATTTTTTTTGGAAATTTTTTTTTTGACCTGGATGACTTTTTGGTGGTAATGGGGGTCTTTCCTATTCGTATCTGGGTCTCAATTTTTTTATGGTTGCCGATGTTTATTTTTTATATTGAAATAATATATGAAATATTTTTAAATTTCTTTAATAATTTTCTGTTTCTTCTATAATTGAAAAAAAGATGCATTTTTGAAAAAAAATTGTTGATTTTTTAAAAAAGTGATCTCGCAAAAATAATGGAAATTCTTTTTTTTTGATGTATGCAACTTCTGGTAAAAAATTCACGAGGCTTTTTTAATTGCTTTGATATTGGAAGATACATTTTGTATGGGAAAAGCTTTTTTTGTTAACGTAAAGGGCTTTTTGTGTATCTCTCTCTCTATATATATAGAGTTTGAAAGAGTGTGAGAGAAAGAGAGATAGAGGGAGAGAGAATTATATTCACCTTTGCCGCATGTAGCACCAGTGAAAGGTGTTCCTGTGCAATCACAGTGAAATCTGTTCCATCCTTCTAGACAATGGCCACCATGCATACATGGCTGTGACGAACAATGTGGAGATTGTGTATGACAAGCTGGTCTCACAGCACCTGCACACAAAAAAAATACAAGAACACTAAAAATCATTGTTTTAAAGTTACGAGAGTTGCAAAACTGTTTTTAACGTCACTTGTAACATCATAAATTCACGTAAAACCAGACATCTCTGTAAAATATAAATTAAATTCTCGTTAAATATCCAACGATGCGACATATATATGTATATATACATTACATTTAATTTGTTTTTTTCTGTTTATTTCTTAATTTTTTTTTTTTTATTTTTCTGCTGTATACAGTATTTAACTTTTTAGGCTGTGTTTACAATTCACCTAGGGAAATGTTTTATTTGAACCAAATATAATATATTTGAGTTAAATAAACGTATATGTATATGTCTCACAGCCTACTCTAGCCTTTTTTTGGAGCAAATAATTTTTTTATTTAAATTAAATAAACACAGAAAAAAACTGAACTCAGAATGAGCCGTGTAGGCGGCTCATTTTTATGTGCAACAAAAATGAACCAAGTTAGAGGCGCCACTGTCTAGGTTGTTTAGCATTGGCTCATTTTGATTTGCAACAAAAATGAGACTAGGTTTTTTCCTGTGAAAATGTAATTAAATCAAATAAAAATTTATTTGAATCAAATAAATATTTATTAGGCTGTGTGACAAATAATAAATATTGTTGGATAAACTTTCAATTTTATCCAAGCCTGATTTTGATTGTACAAAAATTAATTATCAAATTACGTTTATAACTTAGAGAAAATAAAAAAAGGACGTCTTTTTTTTCAAAATTCTGAGTAATTTCCCGTATTTTTAATCAAGAACTACGTTATCTCGAGTATATATATATATATATATATATATATATATATAAAGAACTTGACTAACTGTAAACTTGGATGGACATAAAATTAGGTAATTTCATTTAATGAAAATGAAAGAAAAAAAAAGTGAGATGAGGAAAAAACTTAAAAAGTGTCGGTATAAAATGAATTTATTTGTGCAAGAGGGAAGGGAAGGACAAAATGAAGCCGAATCGAGAAAACGAGAAAACTTTCAAGTCGTGTATGAAAAGCGATAAAATAGATTCACAGTGTCACCATAAATTATCCATCTGAGGGAATCTTAATTAATCAATCCTTTAAATAAAAGACGGATACCAATTTTCATTATTTTTCTGTCATTTCTGTTTTTTTTTTTTTTTTTTTTTTTTTTAATGAAAATCACAAAATTGAAATGTTATATCTCTCTGTTTCATGTGAAATATAATACAATTTTGTCGCAATTTTCTTTTTTTAAACTAAGAAATAAATTCAATAATTAAATTATTAGAAAATTATTTTTTTTTAAATTCTAATAATTTTTCTTATTAATTATATTCTTAAATTAAAAATTTTTAGTATTAATTTAATAATATTTTTTTTTAATTAGGACCTATATTGTTTTATAAATTAATTGAGTTTTTATAGAAAAAGTAATTAAATTACTTTTTTAAAAGTAATTTACGTGCTTTGAAGAAAGGGACCTTTGAACAAAATGAATTATATAGGTTATGTTAACGATAGTTTTACCTTGATTGAAAGTTTCCTTTTATGTAAATTTAAAATCAGTTTTTATTAAATATTTTGAATGTAATGAAGACTCATTTATATTTGAGAGTTGAGATCCTCTTTGTGAATTTTCCCATAAAAATTTTAAAACATAACCTAAAAATTTTTTCTACATCTAAGGTCCCTTTTATCAGAGAGCGTCCATTTTTTAAATTAACAATTCTTTAAATAAGTAATCCAATTTTTTGAAGTTTCTAGTTAAAAATTTTTTTTTTTAATTTCTTAAGATATTAAAATAGTGGAAATTTTTTTTTTATTTACCAGAATCTTGTTGTTGAGCATAGCCAGCAATATCCACAGGTTGACTATTGATGACAAGATCTCTCATGCAACCAACGTAACCTTGACGAAGTGTTCCGGTCCATAAAACTGGCGGAACAGTCAGGGGTGCAAATGGCGCCCCCACACCTCCTATATACATTAATCCGTCAAGATCTAATTGCGTTGAATCACCTGAAATAAAACGAAAAAAAAAGTTGTAAATTCAGTTGTTCATTACATGAACATTTTGCTTCCTCTTTATACGATCAGCAAAAAAAATTTGCTTCCTCGTGGAGAAAGCATTAACATTGAAATAAACAATATTATTTCTTAATTTCTTAATTAATTTCAATAATTGATTTATAAAATTATTTATAATAAAAATTAATAAAAAAAATTACTAAATAAAATTAATAATTCAAAATAAATAATTTGTATTAGATTTCAATAATGAATTTTTTTTAAATTTTCAATATATGCGGGATTCACTGGAATTCTTTTTTTTTTTATATTTAATTACTTTTGATATATAACAATTGTAAGAGTGGGATATTTACTGAAATCATTCAATGAGAAATAGAATGCAGTAGATAATAAATTTATGAAAAGGTGGATCAAGCGAGAGAATTCAAAAGGGCATTGTCATCGTACTGATAAATTGGGCTCGTGCAAAAGCGAAATGAAATATTGTTATTGACGAGACGACCATTCGCAACAATACACGAAATTTGAAACGAGCAGCATTCCTAAAAACAATTTATTAGAGACCATTTGTTCAAATGACTTTTGTAATAATTGCCTATTCCCCCCCCCCCAAAAAAAAACCTCCTCTCTCTCTATTTTATGCACACATTCGCAAAAAAAAAAAAAACCTCAACTTTAATTTAAAATTTGTTTTTTATTTCAAAATAATGAAAAAATTTTTCTACATTTTCAAACAATTAAAAACAAATAACTTTTTTTGACAATACAATTGTGGAACAAAAGTACCCCGATGAACATTTAAACTACGGCCCTGGCTCTGTAAACTGTAATGTCGGCAACCTAACCTTAATTCAGTTTATTTATTGAACTATCAATTTTGATTCTATATTTACTTTTATAATAACTGGTACATCCAGGAAAAAAATTTGATTAAAAACAATCAATTTCTTTGACAAATTTTTCTTTAATAGAAAGAAAATTTATTTGTTTCAAATAAATTATTATCTTTGATTCATACAAAAATTATCTTCGTTTCAAAGAAATATTTTATTTAATTCAAATAAATGTTTGTTTAATCATATATATATATATCAATGTTAAAATTTCTTTGATTTAATTCTTTCATTCAAAGAAGCAAAAAGAAACAAAGAAGTAAAATTTTATTTTGAAAGAATGAAAACAAGTCAAAGAAATTGGTTTCTTTAAATCCAAAGAAATCTTTTTTAATTTTTAATTTAATACCACTTTGTGATCATTCAGAATAAAAATTATTAATTTTTTTTTTTTTTTGATTTAAGATAATTTGTTAATAGGAAATTAAATTTTCAGTGCAATAACTAGATGCGGGGAGGGGGGAGGTTAGTTTCGTCTTTTATTACCAAGATCGATACATGTGATATTATCGTTGTCGAGAAGTTTGGCATAAACATATATATATATATATATAACTTATAGAGTCGCGCACCACACATCGAAGAGGACTTGGATGCAACATCTCTCGAAACTGAATGCAACTTTGACTGTTTGTGCTGACATGGCATGAAAAGTGCCCGGGATTTTGGTGGGATTTCGTCAAAGTTTGCGCATATAATTTGACGACTTGGCAGAAACGATCTCGTCAAGCAGAACTTGCTTACTGTTTATTTATCGGTTTAATAAACCTCTCAAACTCTAGCCCCGTTGCCTGTATTTCCTTTCGCATAGCTTCCACGAACATTTCGTGATAACAGTACTATATATATATATACATGTATTTACTATACCGACGGTAGATTGATTTGAATGTATGTCTCTATCTCTGTTGCTTCAAACATTATAAATAGTCATGAATTAGATATTTCATTTACACTCAATCTATGAATTAATACATCAGACAGTTAATTAGATAATTAATTTACTAATTAATTAAAGGCATCAATCAATTCCATTAATCCACTATTCAATCAATCAATCAATCAATCAATAATTCTAGCAATTAATCTATAAATCTATTAATAAGTCAATTAATCCAAGAATTAAAAAAATTAATTAGTTCATTAGATAATTAATTTATTAATTAATCTACTTATTAATCAATCTACCAATCAATCCATCAATTAATCCACTATTCAATCCATCAAACATTCTATCGATTTATTCAGCAATCAATTCATCAGTCGCTCAATTCACTAATTAGGCTAAAAATTAATTAATTCATTTATTAATCGATTAATCAATCAATCAATCAATCAATCAAGCAATTAATTTATATATCCATTAATAAATGAATCATTAAATTAATATAATAATAAATTTATTAGAAAATTAATTCATTAATCAATTAATTATTCAATCTATCTATTAAGCCATTAATTCACTAATTAATAAATCAATTAATTAATTAATTCTAATTACATCCATTAATTCAATAATTAATTCTACAATTAATTATTAATTGATCTAATAATCAATCAATTAATTAGTCCATTTTTCTATAAATCCATCAATCATTCAATCAATCACGGGTTTTCTTTTTTTTTTTATTTAAAATTAAATATGAATTTTAAAAAATAAAATATAATTTCTCACATGTCAATAATAAATTTGGTTTTAATTTTAAATTGAAATGACATGTAATTATATATGTATATATTATATATACCTGTATATATAATATTGAAATTTACAATTTTCTTGCAAAAGTATATACGAAAACAAATTGTATAATTAATTAAATCGTTCGTGGGTAATAATCATCGGTGAAATTTCTCACTTTAGCGTAAAACGATGACCAAAATAAAATTTTGCGAGGAAGAGGGAAATATTTCATTTCACTTCATGGATGAGTGATTCTGATAAATCACATTGTTTGTTGAGTTCAAAGAGCGTTTAATCGGTTATCGTTAATCAAAAATTTACGGGTTGTGCCGCCACCATCGCGTGTATATTCGAAATCTGTTAATAATTATAGTTATTATTTTTGGTATTAATTTTTAGAGATATATATTTTTGAAAAAAAAAATTTTCAATTCAAAATTACACAAAAAAATGTTTGTTGATCCTTTTTCTAAAAACAAAAAAAAAATTTTTTTTCTATAAAAAACAAAAATATATTAATAAGAATAAAAATGAAAAAAAAAATAAAAATAATAATAGTAATAATAATTGTCAATAATAATTTAGCGCGCTATATTTTTGCTACTTATCATTAATAATAATTATTATTATTATTATCTACATTTCTTTGCATTTCTCTTTCTTGATTTTTTCTTATTTTCTTCTAATTATTAATTTAAGTTGATTTAATTGCTTCTATTAATTTATTTTAATTTATTCTCTCGCATTTATCGACTCTAATTATTATTATTTTACTTTTATGTATTTTTTTTCTTTATAATTATAATATAGAAATAATTATTCTTATGTTTCTTTTTTTTTTTTTTTGCTAATTATTGAAAATTAATTAATAGCATTTTCTTAATATCATTTAATTTTTCTTTTGATTTTTTTTTAATATTCAATTCGATTCAATTATTCTAAACTGATTAATTGTTTTTCATTATTATTTTTTCAAATTATTTTTTATAAGAAAATAATTCTTTTCATCAATTTTTATGTCTAAACTATAGAATAACAAAGAAAAGTAAATATTAAAAAATTGATCATTTTTGTATCAAAAATATTTTCTAAATTAGTCAATTAATTTTTTAAAAAAATGTAATTTTGAGACATTAATTAAAAGAACTTTGAAAATATACATTTTTTTTTAGTTATTATTGCAAATTTAAATATTTTTAAATTTCGCGCCAAACTGAAATACAAAGTTTTAGCGGCAAATTCAAATTGTTATTTTAAACAAAAATTACGTATTAAGAAAAATTGTTTTTCTCTTCTTTTATTTTAATATTCTATTATTACTTTATGGAAATAGTTCCAAAATTTTTACTTTTTTTAATCAATTCATTTACTTTTTTTTTTATTAAAAAATGACGAAAAATCTTTGCTTTATTTTAATTTTGATTTCTTTTTTTTTTTGGCAAATTCGCTGTCAGGTGCTTTGGCAAAATACGGCATCATCCTGGGGGCAGAAAATGGTTGGCCTGGTGTGGCATAAGTGTTCTCAAGTGTGTAACAATGAATTATGATCGCAAACCGCGAATTCGCTTCCTCTGTGCGCTTGTTTGTGTCTGAGGTAAAGGCTACGGGATTTACTCGTGAACCGTGTAAGTGATAAAGCACCACATATATGTTACCATATTCAGTATTCACTCCCTTTTTGCTCTCCCTTCCCACCGACCCCATTTTTAAGGTAAAAAAAAAAAAAAAAAAAAAAATGAAAACCCCTAAATAAATCATATTTACGACTCTATATAAATATTTTCATTTTAGCCTCCGGGTTCTATCAAATTTTACTATGCATTATGGTCTACAATTTGTTTGAGTTAAAAATAATTCCTTTTTTTCCAGTATAAAAGTTACATAAATGTTTATTTGACAAATTTTCTTAAAAACCATAAATCGTATTTTCATGATTTTTGATTATTTCGTTTAATTTTCATCTAAGATGAGTGCCACAACAATTTTTTTTCCAAAATTGATTAAAAAAATTTAGAATTTGACATTACCGACTGAGAAATTTTTTTTTATTTAATATTTTAATTTACAATCTATGTAAATTTATAATCTCTTTTTGGGAATTTTCATTAAAAATTTTTTTTTTGACATGTGTAAAAAAAGAATTTTTTTAGGTTAGGTTTTTTTTTGCTTTACCTGGTGTGCGAAATTCAATTGGAATTTGATCGACAGTGACTCGACTCTCCCTTTCAACACGACGAAATGAAACGTCATGCCAAACACCATCGTCCACTCGAGGTTTTGAGGCCTTGACCTTGATTGGCCCACTTCCCAGATCAGCGTGAAGATAGAGGTGACCGTTTAAAATTTCAAAGGCAAACAAGTCCGGCTGTAAATTGCAAAAAAAAAAAGACAAACATTAATAAAAAAACCAAATATTTAAATTTCATTTTAAAACTGGCGCGAAATTCAAATTAGTTTTAAAGAAAAAAACGGAATCGATTTAAATTTGGCGCCGAAATTTTATTTCAAAACAAGGCGGGAAATTTAAATTCAAAAAATTTTTTTTAAATAATTACCTGCTATTTAATAAATTACCCATTAATTATTTTTTTAATCGATCAAATAAAAATTATTTGATTTTCCACTTAACGATAAATTGTCGCATTAGATTTGATATAAATAGTGAGAATCGTTTAATGACGAACCAATTAAAGGCCACCACCCCCCCCCCTCCTCTCCTACACTCACCCTTCCCTCTAATTAAATTTTGCAGGGAATTAAAAAACAGAGAAAGGACCTCGAAAATCGAGAGAAAAGCGACTCTCGTTTCATTTGCCATGTCGGGTGCACCCCACCGAAGGGAAATTGTGTCTCGATAATTGAATTACTGTTGTCGAGGAACTTTCATGTATTGCCCGCTTTTGCGAAAATTTATATTGCATCCGTGTATTTTGAAAGCTCGTTATTTAAAAAAAAGAAAAAAAATTTTTTTTTTTAATTTACTACTTTAACAGTAATTGTTGGTAATGCGTCGATCAAGTCACGTTCTTTATCAAACAAAAAAAAAAAAAAAAAAAAAATTCTCACTTCATTTAGAAAAAAAAATTTCTTTCATAAAAAAAAATAATGGCCAACAATCACGTCTGTAAATTGGCGATTTAATTCTTCTCTCGTTTTTGGTGAAATCGTATAAATTCTTCTGTTTAGAAAAAGAAAAATAAAAAATAGAAAAAAAAAAAAAAAAAAAAAAATCCACAAAGATTTAAAAAAAAAAAAAAAAAATGAAGTACTGATTGGAGTTTCGCTTGATTGCATTTTATTGCTCCTAATCAACTTTCCACCAAGTTTTTATTTCGCTGAAACAACTCAAGTAAACGGTTTTAATTTAGAGTATTGCTTTTTTTAATTTAAAAATATTGCTTTATTTATTTTTTTGCTCAACTCTAGTGCAATTTATTTTTTAAATGTTGTCTATTCTTTTAATTTATTGTAAAATTAATTTTCTTTTTTTTTTAATAATCTGTTGTGGAAAATTTGATTTATGAATTTAATAATGCGAAAAAAATTAAGAAATTATAATTTAAAATTTGAATTTCGCGCCAAAAATTGATTATTCCGCTAGATGTCACGGCAATACAATACAGAAATAAAATGCGCGGGAATATTTAAAAATGTTAATATTTAAATTAATAAATAATAAATCAACGAAATAATAATAATAATAATAATAATAATAATAATAATAAACAATAATAGTAATAAACAAAAATAGTAATAAACAATAAAACACAATAAATAAAATTCTCAAAACAATATTTTTTATTTCTCTAAAATGTTACTTTGTTGAATTATTATTCAAATTTGAATTTCGCGGTAAAAATTGGTTATTCCCCTAGATGGCACGTCAAAGTAATATTCAAACAAAATGCGCGGGAATTTTTAAAAATGTTAATAAATAAATTGACTATAAATAATAAATCAACGAAATATAAATAATAATAAACAAAAAATAGTAATAAAACAAATAAAATACAATAAACAAATATAATAAATTATGTAATTTTAAAATGTTTAAACAATTTTTTTTCATTTTTCACAGAATTTGTCAAATTTTTCAAATTTTTCAAATTTAAAAAAAAAATTTCCCCAAAAAAGAAATAAAATTCTTATTTTGAAAAATTTTACCATGATTTTTCTGTATTTTTATTCACTTTGTATTTTAAAAATTTAAATTCCAAGAAAACTTTTTCAAAAGAATGATATTGTTTCAGGTTATATTTGATTTTTATTTTTATGTATATGTATATATATATAATAAGAAAAGTGAATAGAAGAAAGAATGTCGAGAATTTTTCATTTTCCGGAAAATGGTATATTTTCTTGATAATAATAATACTAAAAAAAAAAAGAAAAAAATAGAAAAAAACAACGAAAATATCTTTCTTTTGTGCATTGTCCCTTATTTTTAGGTGAACGGAAAGAGTATAACATGAAGGCACTCACCCGACTCAGTGCTCCACTTCTGCTGTACATGACCAAGCCATTCGGTTCGTTGGTACGAATTTTAAAAGATATACTCCCCTGTTTGGCTGCCTTCCAGGGTGGCAAAACCTGAAACAAAAAAAAGCGTTCGCTATCTTTCTATTATGACGAAAAAAAAAAATAATTAAAAAAAAGAAATCCCAAATATTTTAAAAACATCCACCAGGAATCGGAAACAGTTGATTTATATTTTTCTAGAATAAAAAAACAGTAATTAAAAAAAAAATTATAAAATGAAAACAATTTTTTTTTCATTTTATAATAATTATTAAAAAAAAACGGTTTTAATAAAAAGTATAAGTAAAAGGTTTTTTTTTACAGGAAAATTGTTTTTAGTTAGAGAATATAATTAAATTTTTTTTAATTAAAACAGTTTTTTAGTTCCGATTTTAAATCATTATTTTCCAGTATAATAAATTTTTAATTTTTTCGTTTTTTTAAATAAGTTTGTAATATTAAGTTCAGGTTATCTTTTTTTTAAATGTCTATATATAATTGATTTATATCAAAAATTAATTAGCAATATTTACAATGTTAAATTAATTATTAAAACAAGAGTATATAATTTCCACTCTGATGAACTTTATATATATTTGAATTTTCCATTTTGGCAGTAGGTTGACAATTATTTCACAAATTTTGCTAATTGCCGAACGATGATATGATATATTCTTTATAGCAATGAAAGAGTACGAATTAAATTGCCGATCAATTAGACTAATTTTGTTATTGAAAATAAATATAAATATTTTTTTTTAAATACTTTTACTTTTGGTATTTTATAAAGTTTTTTTTTATATTACAATTTTTTTAATAAAAAAAAAATTTACTTAATTTAATATATTTGTATTTTCAAAAATTGTTTATTATATCTACTTTTTTATATTTTAAAAAATAATTTACAATTTTTCAGGGATTATTTTAACCTGTCACGTTTATTATTAGGCAAATTAGTTTTAAATTAAAATAAGAGAGTAAGAGGGGGGGGGAGAGAAAGAAAAAAAAGCGTAAAACAATGGTGTGCTCGTGCAAGCGAATATTTATGTCGACTGGTTGAGGTGAGATTTAAAATTCAGTATAATGAAAACTCGTGTTAGCAGGACAAGCGTAAAGTGAAAAAAAAGAAAAAACAATGAAAAATAGAAGAAAAAGATGACATTATCTTTTCATTTTTTTTTTGTTATTTTTTATAATATCAAAAAAAAATAAGGTTATCTCAATATTAAAATAATTTTTCTAATTGAAAAATTTGATTTTTTAATATTCTTATCTATATTCAAAATTGATATATTAAAAAAAAGAAACTTATTTTCTCCTTCTCTGCATCAAACAGATACCATACAAAGAGAAAGATAATGTTAGGATGTTATTTTAAATTAAATTAACAACTCAAAACTCACCGAAAGTTATAACGACCTTCTCAAGTCGTTTTAATATGTAAGTTGAGAGAGAATAATCAAAAACTTGGAAATTAAAGTTTATGTCATAAAATTATTCAGAAGGACAAATATTTGCCTTTAAATTTCATTTAAAACTACTTTTCAAATTTGTTATCATATTCTGTTTCACGTAATATATTAATAACATTAGGAATTAATATAATATAATATAATATATTAAAAAATAATAATAATAATTATTATTATATTATTATTATATTATAAATTATTATAATATAACAATAATATAATATAATATTGGTTGGTAAAGATCAGGTCACGGTTTGTTACTTTTGTTCTTTTTTTTGATAAAGAAGGAAATTTTGGTTTTTGAAAATTGAAATATATATTATTAAATTTCTACAATATGGTAAAAATTGCAATCAGAAAAAAAATTTTAAAAAAAATCCTACGCATTTTATGATGTTGATTCAAAGTCGTTAAACGTGGGTTGCATTATTCATATAGACTTTACGATGTTATACGTATGTCTGACTGAAACTTGGCTATACTACTTAAACAGTGAAAATACCACTTTTATCGCTATAAATTTAATATTTTCTAATATCAGTTCCATGTCAATTCAATATAGGGTAAAATTAGGTCTAATATAGGTTCAATAATAATAATAATAATAATAAATAATTAAGAATAATAAATAATAATTCAATTATATATATTCAATGTAGGTTAAAATTTAATTTAAATCTCAATAAGTATAATTTAAATTAGGTCTAAACTTGGTTCCAATATAGGTCTTATATAGGTCTAATATAGATCTAATATAGGATCATTGTAGGTTCAATATAACTCCAATGAAGGTTAAAAGTAGGTCAAATATAGGTTCAATGCAGGTTAAAATAGGTCCAACGTAGGTTTTATGTAGGTTCAAAATAGGTTCAATGTAGATTTAAATTAGATCTAAAGTTGATTCTAATATAGAATAAATCCGTTGTAGGTTCAATAAAGGTTGAAAGTATAGAATTACTAAGGATTTAAAGTATGTCGGAATAGGTCCCAATAAAGGTGCAATGTATGGAGGTCTAAAATAGTTTTATTATAGATTCAAAGTAGGTTCAAGGTAAGTAAAGTATAGATTATAAATATAGGTTCAATGTATGTTGAATAGAGGCTCAACGTAGACTTAGTAATAATTTAATCTAGGTCGAAATAGGCCAAATATAGGTTCAATTTAGGTTATATATATATATATATATATATATATATATATATATATATATATATATAGGTTTAAATTAGGTCCAATATAGGTTTCACGTAGGTTCAAATAGGTTTAAAATTGATTCCAATATAGATTAAGTATAGATCCAAATGTAGGTTCAATGTAGATTAAATAAGGGTTTAAATGTAGGTTGAAATTGGTCCAATATAGGTTTAATTTATTTACTATGTAGGTGTAAAATAGGTTTAGTAGATTTAATAACGTTTGAAATAGGTTCATGGTAGGTACTATGAAGGTTTAATGTAGATCCAAAGTAAATACAAAATAGTTTTAAAAATTTGTTCCAAAGTAGGTTTTAAAATAGGTTCCAAAATAGGTTCCAAAATAGGTTCCAAAGTAGGTTTTAAAATAGGTTCCAAAATAAGTTTCAAAGTAGATTTTAAAATAGGTTCCAAATTATGTTCCAAAATAGGTTTAATTAACAATTTGATATTATATACAAAATTATCCAATTATCCGACCCTGCATATATATATAAAACAGCTTCCAGCTCAGACGGGATTAGTAAATAATTTCTTTTCGAAAAGTAATTTAACTTTGGCAATCGATCGCCTCGACGTTAAACCAGTATCAAGAGTTCGTGTATATATATATATATATATCTAACATGTCGAGTTGCAAAATACGAATGAAATGGCCGAGCGACTATTAAAAAACTTAAAATTAACTAAAACGGACATACCCTTGAAAACTGAAGGTAAAAAAAAATTGAGACAGAAAATGGTTGGAAGGTAAAAGAGAAAATAGAAGAGAAAATTTTCGAAATATCGAAGAACGGCGAATATGACTTTCAACTATACATATATATATATTTTATTGGTAACTGGGAAAACAATCCTCGGTCCTCATCATCAATTATTTGCTTTCACCTTTGGCTTTGAGTTTCAAGTGAACGTTCCTGGGTTTTGCAACTTCGAAAGACTTGGGGGGGCTTTCAACTTTTCAAGAGCTTTCTTGAAAAGTTGATTCTTTCCAACAAAGGGAACTCTTGAGCAAACCGTTCTACTTTCAACTTTCTTTTTCTTGGCCAAACTTGCAAAAAAGAAGATAAAAAAAAATGTCCTAATACGATTTGAAATTTTAAAATCGTTTTTAATAATAAATTTTTTTGCCATTATATACATTGTCTTTCCATAAAATAATAATAATAATAATAATAATAATAATAATAAATAATAATAATTAAAACCAATGTTATATGCGCACGAAATATAAGTACAGACAGACGGACAGACTGTAATTGCTAAAATAAAAATTGAAGAAGGGGATAAACATTTAGTTAGTATAAAAATTTCAATAACTTTTTTTTTACAATAAAAAAAGATGAAAATAGGATAGAATAAAATTTTGTTCTCATTCATAGTCGAGGAATCGTTCACTTTACAATGGGCGCATCGATTTAATTTCTTGGAACCTTAGAGTCTGTGGAGTACACTCTTGACATAACAGAGTTTTAGAGAAGTATCCACACCTTTATATATATATATATATATATATATAAGTAGAGAGAGGGAGAGGGAGAGGGAGAGAGAGAGAGAGAGAATTGTGACACAGTTTCAGTGCTTATAAGCCGAGTTGTATCCAGGTTGCAACATCAAACTTGAGACTCGCAGCTTGCACGAAGCAGCCTGTGGTTTCTGAACCCAAGAGAGCTTTACCTCAACTTCAACAGATATATATATATCCCCTCATATGTACCTCCAACTGGTTCGTTATTTACTTTCAAATACATACAATCCCCTGTAGATGGCAATTTTTTTTTTTTTTTTTAACACACTTCGGACATTTCTTCAACAAGAAACTAATACGTAACAAAATCTAAAAATTTTGAAAAATATTTACGATTTTCAAACATGTAAAAAGAAAAAGATTTCAAAATGAACGTTACGGCATTTGAAAGTACTACTTTTTCTTTAAAAATCGATTTTTTAAATTAAAAATCGAATCCAATGTGGAAATTTTTAATTTTTTGTAAATTCGTCGATTTTTGTCAATTAAGTAGCAAAAACATAAACCATACTTTCTTAAAGGTATTGGACATACTGAATCAGAATCTTTGTATTAAAACTAAAAGTTCAAATTTTTTTTAGGTATTCTAACCTAAAAATACAAAAAAAAAAATTCTACTTTTTAGCAAAAATTTGAGATATTGCTCAAAATAGCCTTTATATGCATTTTTAGGTTAGATATTTGAAAAATATAGTAGCTAATTAAAAACAAAATTCAAAAATTCTTGAGAAATAAAATTTCTATTTTCTTTTAAAGTAGAAGTATTTTTTTTCCCGGTTAAATCAGAGTATAAGAGTATATAAATATTAACTATATTTATATAGTGAAGTATCGGCGGAGATTTCTTAGAACCAGTTTAGTATATATATATGAAGGCCAAAATTTCGCCCCAGGGCAACTCTATCGGGTTTGAATATCCGGAAACTCGAAGCGGACAAGTTCTTAACGACGTTTAACCACCGTAACTACAAGTTTTACCCTTAAAACTTATATGAATCTGGTCCACTAACAAGGAGAGAGAGAGAGAGAGAGAGAGAGAGAGAGAGAGAGAGAGAGAGAGAGAGAGAGAGAGAGAGAGAGAGAGAGAGAGAGAGAGAGAGAGAGAGAGAGAGAGAGAGAGAGAGAGAGAGAGAGAGAGAGAGAGAGAGAGAGAGAGAGAGAGAGATTCCCCTCTTGAATGTCGTATATGTATATCTGTATATTAAGGAAGAACCACTCGATTTCTACACCATAGCCTTTGAATAGTTTCTCTAACCGGGAACCAAGTCTTTCCTTCGATTCTCCTCGCGAGTTTCTCTCGTATTTATCAGACCACTGACCTGTGAGCAAGTACTATTCAAAATCTTCCACGGGAACTTCCATTTATAAAGAGAGAAGCATCTCTCAGTTTCTGGCATTTCGTTCACATATATGGACATGAAAATAAACGAAACATTTCTAAGCCAATTAGGAATAAGTTCTGAGATTTCTCAAAATTTTGTTTACTTTTCTCAACGAGTATTGAAAATTTATTCACTGGAAATGTTTAAAACTTGAATATTAGCATTTTATTTTCGTCAAAAAAAAAAAAAAATAATAAGTATCCCATTTTAAAATCTTTTGATAATTTTCCAATAGGAAAAAAAATATACTTTATTCCGCATAATTGGGAGGAAGAATTACGTTGTTTTACAAAAAAAAAAAAAAACTATAAATGGTATTTCAAATTATTTTAATGCATTCGGTTCTTTTTGGTCTAAGGTAAATGCCACAACTATTTTTTTCGAATTTGAAGATAAATTTTAAAATAGATTTCTGAATTACCGATTGTTTCCTTCGTTATCTGCTGTCGGTAAATGAATTTGCACATTTTAAAGATAAATTTTAAACTAGATTTCTGAATTACCGACCGTTTCCTTTGTTATCTGCTGTCAGTAAATAAATTTGCACATTTTGAAGATAAATTTAAAACTAGATTTCTGAATTACCGACCGTTTCCTTTGTTATCTGCTTTCGGTAAAGTAATTTGCACATTTTGAAGATAAATTTTATACAAGATTTCTGAATTACCGACCGTTTCCTTCGTAATCTGCTGTCGGTAAATGAATTTGCACATTTTGAAAATAAATTTTATACAAGATTTCTGAATTACCGACCGTTTCGTTCGTTATCTGTTGTCGGTAAATGAATTTGCACATTTTGAAGATAAATTTTAAAATAGATTTCTAAATTACCATTCTAGCACATGTTTCCATATTAACGTCAGCAGATTTCAAGAGAACAAAATGTGAATAACAAAGAATTTTACTTTACCAACAGTCGATGATATTTTAAAAATAATTCTTTTATATTATTTAAAAAATAATTTTTAAATCTTTTATTTAATGAAATTTTATATTAAATACTATTATAATTTTTAACTCTATACTATGTAAACTAAAATACTGAAACAATACATAAAAGTAAGAAATACATAGAAATCTGCTTTATCAACAATCGATATTTATTTTTTCGCTTTCAATAAATTAAATAATTTATCAACTTTTGGAAAAAGAATATTAATAGAGGGGTGAAAAAATTCTATAAAATCACTCAATTTACTCCCACCTTTTTGGAGCACTATATAAATTATAGTAAATATATAAATACTTTATAAAATGACACACTGCATCTTGATTCTCATATCGTTCTCGTCTTTGAGTTTAGCCTCTTGACCCCTATCACGACCTACTTGCCATTTTCTCAATACACTTCACTTTAACTGCCCATTAAATTAAGTATCGAACATGAAAAGTCCAAAGTACCAAATGAAGTACTAATATATAATGAATATAAATAAATTTTCTATAAAAAAAAATAATTTATACCGTTCTCATTAAAAAAAAAAATGTTAAATTTTTTTTTAGTAACGAATAAAAATTACAATTTTTGATTTTCAAAAATTGTCGAATTCATTAAAATTAGAAATTTTCACATTGAATTTTTCAGCGATTAAGCTTTTTCTTTGTTCTAAAATTAATTTTGAAGGTGGCGAATATTACTTTCAGATGCCGTAACGTTCTTTTTAAAACCTATCTTTAATTGTACAAAAATCGTAAATCGGCCTCGATGTATTCTTCGGCATTTAAAATCCATCTAAATACAAAAATATTAATCGTTGCAAAATTTGGTTCAGTATATTTTGTTTTGGTATTTTTATCAACAAATAAAATAAATTTATACAAATATTTCTATTTGCCAAAAAAATTTTAATTATCAATTTAATGTGTATTTTTAATAAAAAAAAAATATAAATTGAAAAAATTGATTATTAATAAACATCTGAAAGTGGAGCAATAAGAGTTGAGTCACACAGTTCCAATACAAAAGTCAGTACCAGTGATTTCACTATAGAAAGTCTGAAATACGATATCAAAGCTGGAATTCAAGGTTGCTTGGCTAACCGATATTATACCCAGCAGAGAATTTAATCTAAAACCACATTTTCCCAAAAGCCCCTGACGAATACGTTACTACTGTTCGCTATGTTGATCCCCTACAGACGCAAAATTAATCTTCGTTTCTGCTTTCAAAAAAAAAAAAAAATAATAATAGTCAATGGGAATTTTTTTTTCCTGCACTACTTTATCATTTACATTTAAATTTATTTTTAAAATAATATTTAATTCGCAAAAATTTGTTTCTTATATGAAATTTATTAAATTTATATATATATTTTTTTTAAACAAAATATTGACATAATGTTAAGGAGAATATTGAGTCTGAAATTGACTCAACTGGTAAATATGAACCCTGTTTGCGGTTAGGTCACGATCACCAAGGGATTACGTGTCAGGCAACTGATTACGTTATTTTACCCAAGGGGATTTTGTTGCGGTAAATATAGAGAAACTTTCACAATCAGAGATATACGCACACGTAAGAGCAAGTAAAAAAAAAAAAATTATTGGAAAAAAGAGGGTAAATTTGTTTCCTTTTTTATAGAAAAATAAAAAATCGGCTTTTAAATTAAAAACGAAAAAAAAATTACAAAAATTGATAATTTTAGGTTATGACCGAAACATAACCACAAATATTTTATATTTCAATGCCAATTTATCGACAAAAATGGTAAGATACATAGAAATCTGCTTTACCAACAGCTGATACATGCCATCACTTTTTTCGTTAAAAATAAAATTTTAAAATAGATTTCTAATTTACCGACAATAATGATAAAATATGTAGATACCTGCATCAACTTTATTTTTTCAAATAAGACAATGAAATTTTTAATTCGATTTATATTTTACCGACAATAAAAGCAAGATAGATAGAAATCTGTTTTACCAACAGTCGATACATATTTTTAATAAAATTTTTGCTTTTGAATTGTATATTTTAATGTATAATATATGGTAAATTATACAGAAATTTGCATTACCAACAGTTGGCAATTATTTTTTAAATTTTAATTTTTTTTTAATAATTTTTTTTAAACGGAACAATTTTTGAAAATTCTTAAAAGGTCAAAATAAAATAAAGAAGTGCGATAAACTATAGCTTTTAAGCTAATTACTCCGATCTTCTTTATATATATATATATATATATATAGATATATATTTGCTGAAAATTGATCTTTTTCACGGATTCTCGTTGAGATGACTTTGAATGGATTAATTCTCAAAAGATTCAACGTTCACTCGACTGAAAAACGGAGCCCGAACCCTTTGCCAATGGAAACTGAACTTGAAAGTATGGACTAACTCTCCCTTCTTCTGCCTTATGAGAATTTTTATCATTTCAAACGTTCGTAATTCTACTTATTGCTCACATTTTTTTCCCTCCTTTAGTTGGAATTTTTTTTTCTACATATAATTCACATGTAGTTTAAAATAAATTTAAAAATAAATAAATCAACTGTTGGTAAAGCAGATTTGTAATGTATTTTAATATATTTTATATATATTTTATTATATTTTATTTTAATATATTTTAATAGATAAATATTGTAGTACAAATTGTAATAGTTTAGAGGCATACACACATTTAATCAATATTCAAAATAATTATTTGATCTAAAAAATATATCGACTGTAGATAAAGAAGATTTCTATTTATTTTCTAATTATGCGCTTTTTCTGGTTTTTATTTAAATCGCGACACTTTTAGAAATTTGTACCATTGGCAAATTGGTTTACCGATAGTAGTTCAAATTATAAAAAAACTGTCGGTAAGTCAGAAATTTATTTTAATTTTTTTAATCAAATTCGGAAAAAAATAGTTGTGGCATTTACCTTAGGCCCAAAGTAACCGGATGCTATGCTAAATTTAAAAAAATATTGTTTATATTTTTTCAAAAATAACACACTAAAAAAATATGTTAAAATTTAGAATTATTATTATTTTTTATGATATATATATATATTATTAATTTATTATATTTCATTGATTTAAATTCTTTACTATAATTATAAATTTTTTAAAAATTATTTCTATTTTTTTCTGTTTTTATTTAATTTCTTTTGTATTTATTTTATTTAATTTTTCTTTTTTTTATTTTATTTTTTATTATTATTTTATTTTTCGTTTGATATTTATATATATTGAATTCTGGATAATAATGTATTTTTATCGGAACTATTGTATAATATTTTTTATATTAAATATTTTTTCAGTTTGCTATCAAGGCATTGTAGGTAATTTACGATAAAATATTCTATTATAATATTTGAAGCCAAACATCATATACATATAGATACATATTTGCTGAAAATATTTACAACTTCATTATATTACAAATGTTCGCTTCCAGGCATTGAAATAAATATATTTCAAAAAAAACTTTTAAAATATTAAAAATTTCAAATAATGCAAACCACTTGTTGAAAGGTATTAAATTTTTGTTTACTATTAAAAATTTATTTCACTCATACGTTTAATTAATAATTATATTAATAATTATTAATATAGAATTTTTTTTACTTTCATAATTTTATCACTTGATTATAATAATATATTTATTTAATTTATTATTAAAAATATTCGTTGGTAATTAATATTTAATTTAATTAATATTAAAAAATTATATATTTAATTAAATATTTATATTATTAATATTAATATAAGTATAATATTAATTGAAATTCTCTTTAATAAAAAAGAGTATTTTTAGAATTAAAAAAATTGCAGTATATGAAAAAAATAATTAGAAGCTTATATATATAAATTGAAAGATAATATTAATATAAAAGTAGTAAAAATTCATTAGCTGGATAAAAATAGAAGGAAAAAATATGAAAAATTAATTGATAAGATTTAAAAAGAAAAGAAATATCAAAGTTATAGTAGATTGAAAAATAAAAAAATTCTCAAGACACAAAAGTTTTTAACATTTCAATATTATATATATATATATTTTTTTTTAATTTCAATTTTCCTCATTATTTAGAAATATTTCCATTTTTTTTTTAAATATAATTTTTATTTTAAAAACCACATTTGCAGTTTATTTTTTTTTCTTCCATAAAATTTTTTTTTCCTTTTTTTATTTCACTGCACCATTTTTATATTTTTCATGGACGCTTTTATGTACCAATATTTGTTAAATATTATTATTTTTTTTTTCGTTGATGAAAATGTACACATTTTTTTTTAATACTGTTTCACAATTATATATAATAAATTAATTTATCACCATTGTTCTATTTTAGATTCTTTTTTAATTAACAAAAAGAAAGAAAAAAAAATTAAAATAATAAATTATTTAAAAAAATCTACTATTTTTTTTTTATAAAAGCACTTTTAGTTTTTAATACCTGAAAAATGAAATAGATTTTTATTTTGTGTCTTGAATAATAAAAATATCGTTAACTTTTTTTTTTTTTTTTTGTTTTTTTTTAATTATGAAAAATAATCTTACCCAGAGCCCCATCGTATCACAGCTAAAAATTTGCATAAAGACAATTTTGAGCGATCTTTTCGCGAGAGGTGATGGTTTCAAAGGTTAATTAAATATATATATATATGTAGGTGACGTACAACTTTTTTTTTTATTTGCGAGAAAATAATATTTAATTTTTTAAATATAACTTGAAAGGATGTACATGTGTTGAATATTAAAAAAAAACTTCTTTTCGAAAGAAAATAAAATAAATAATCATAGAAAATTAAAACAAAAACAAAAAAAAAATTATAAAAAATTTAAAAAAAGTTATTAAAAATTTTTAAAATATAATACCTAAAAAATGAAAAAGTTTTTTTTAAAATTCTTTTAGAAAGAAAATAATCATTGAAAAGTAAAACAAAAAAAAATTTTTTTTTAATTTTTTTAAAATTTTTAAAAAAGAATAAAAAAATTAGAGAACATTTTTAGAAAAAACTTCTTTTCAAAATAAAATAAATTAAATAATCATATAAAATTAAAACAAAATAGTTAAAAATAAAAAAAAAATAATTAAAATTTAGAGAAAATAAAAAAAAATTAATAAAATATAAAAGAAATTTAAAAAAAGGAAATAAAAATAATAATTAATTGTAAAAAAAAAGTTAATAAATAAAAATAAAAGAACAGAAAGAAAGAAGGAGAGAAAAGGAAGGAGAAATAAACAAGCTGGTACGCCACCCCTCGTTAAAAAAGGGTCAGTGTAAAAAAGAGAAAAAATTCGAGTGACCCATAAATCCCATTCACCTTATCGATTGTCAACTGAAAAAAAGGAAAAAATTGAAACTTATGGGACACTCTGTTAAACAGGAAAGAGAAATAGATAAGAGATAGAAAGAGTAAGAGAGAGTAAGAGAGAGAGAGAGAGAGAGAGAGAGAGAGAGAAGTAGTGTATGAGTGAAATGAGTTCCAACATGTTATTTCGTATTCCTTTTTTGATTTTTTTTCACTCTTCTTTTTTTTTTTTTTTTTTTTTTTTTGTTTTGCCTGTTTCATTTTTTTTCGAAATCTTATTCTCATAAGTGGAATAATAATTGTGTCTTCAAACGTTGATTTTTTTTCTCCTGAAATTGAAAAAAAAATTTGTAACTTATGCATTTTCATGCAAGCGGTGCGTTCGTTCGATATAGAATTTCACATGCAATTTGGTGCTCGATCTAATATTCAGGTCATTTTTCACCCCCACACAGTCATTCCGCGATCTCACGTCAAGACCATAGTGAAAATATATTTATGCGAGTGATCACTAAAAATTAAGAGGAAAACTTTTTTTTTTTTTTTAATATATACATAGGGGCCAATTTTCTTTCTTTTCATTTTTGTTCAAATTTTATATTTAAAAAAAAAAAAAAATATTAAAAAATAAACTTTCACAGTGAAAAAAGAACCACTTCTTTAAAAAAATATTTTTTATTGACAAATTTAGAAGAAAAAAGTGCATTCAAATCGATTTTCGGATTGAGAGATTCATTTTTGAAAAAAAATTTCAATTTGGCTCAGCGACAAAGTACTGGACATCTGAATTTTATGGCCAGGGTTCGATTCTTCTTGGAGTTGAATTTTTTTTTCATTATTAAAATTTTTTTATAATTATAATATCAAAATAATAATATTAGTTATTATAAATATAAATAATATAATATAAATAATACTTTAGTACACTTGTACGAAAGGGCATTGCCCGTATATATGTAAATAAATAAATAAATAAATAATAAATATAATAATTGTAATAAAATAATTCGTTAAATTTTATTTTATTGCAAAATGATTATTAGAAATAATAAAATTAAAAATAGTGAAATTTAGATTATAAATTGTTTTAAATTTTAAGCTTAGGTTATGTTTGAGGTTAGATTACACAAGAATTGAGGTTAGTTTAGTAGCATGACTATATTTACAATTCAAATTTTGGTGTATAACTAATGAAGAAAATTAAAAAAAAAAATTTATCTTCAGGAAGAATTGAACCCTGGCCATAAAATCCAGATGTCCAGTACTTTGTCACTGAGCCAAATTGACAATTTTTTTCCAAAATGAAACTATCAATCCCAAAATCGATTTTAATGCATTTTTTTCTTCTAAATTTGTCAATAAAAAAATCTTTTTATCTTTCTATATTTACTCAAAGGTTAATTTTTTTTTATTTTTACTCTTTTTTTATCATGTTTTCTTTTCTTTAGCAAATTTTGTAATTTTTTTTAATTACTTTTCAAATTTTCTTTTCGCTTAAAAAAAAATTTTTATTTTCATTTTCTTATTCAATTTATAATTTTTTTCACCCAATAAAAAATATTTTCAAATACTTTTTTTAAAATAAAATTCAGGTAAAAAAAATTATTCTCAACTTATTTCATTTTCTTCCTCCCCTTCTTCTTTTTTTCATAATTAATATTTTTCACCGGTTAATTAAATCTCAATATGAAAAATGTGGCACATCTTTTTTTTTTTGTTGATGAAAATTTTGTGTCAGTTTTTTTTTTGCACACAACTTATTTGAAAAATTTCAAAATCTTAAACGCGTACGTGAAAATTAATAATTCACAAGTGTCGAGTTCTGAAAAGTGTTTAATTAAAAAAATGTTGAATGAGTTCTTTCATTTTTTTTTTATGACCGAGGATGAAGGTATATATACATATATGATACGCGGTTTGAATTTTATCGAGGGAAAAAAAATTTATTTTTTTTTCTTTTTTATATAGGAGAGATGAAGGAAGAATGCGTGCATGTGCAAAGTTGGTGATCTGGTGAGTAAATTCCTAAGCTTGCTTCATAACTCTCTCGTGTATGTACAGAGACTTGGTGATTATTATTCCTAACGATTCACAAGATGGTGAAACGAAAATAGTGACTGGCAAATACGACTCCTCATTTTTTTTTCAAAAAAAAAAAAGAGAAAAAATAAAAAAAAATCTAAATAATTTTCTCATATCACAATTTTTTGCATGCATAAATAATTGTTAATTTAAATGAAAAATAAAAATGAAAATCATAACTTATAACAAGTTTAATTTAAATGAAAATTTTTTTAATTATCAACAAAAATTTAAATGTATTGTTTATATCCTGGTTAAATATTGGCTCAATATTGGCGCAAAGTTTGGAGCATTATTATCATTATTTATACTTCTGTCTAACTTAGCTTAAAAATGGCAAAATTAGCGTAAGTTATTTTAAAACTGGCTTAAACTTGGCGTTGTTTTAAACCAATTTAGTTAGAACTGGCTCAATGTTGTCACAAATATTATGTCAAAATTTGTTTATATTTCAAAGAAATTATATTAATATTGATGCAAAATTTTAAACTAAATTTGGGCCAAACATGGCTCTATCCTGGCTCTATCTTGGCTCAATATTGGCGTAAAGTTTGTAGCGTTATTATTATAATATATTACCGCCTAACTTTGATTAAAATTGT
The DNA here is from genome assembly GCF_019393585.1 of Leptopilina boulardi. Classification (NCBI taxonomy): domain Eukaryota; kingdom Metazoa; phylum Arthropoda; class Insecta; order Hymenoptera; family Figitidae; genus Leptopilina; species Leptopilina boulardi. Next base: position 2,013,367 of record NW_026137825.1, on the reverse strand, counting down.
CAAAATTGGCTTAAGTGACCTTAAAACTGGCTCAAACTTGGCGCTGATTTCTAACCACTTTAGTTAAACCTGGCTCTATATTGGCAAAAATATTAAATCAATATTTGTCTATATTTTTTTAAAAAAAGTTGTAATATTAATGCAAAATTTTAAACCAACATTGGGCCAAACTTGGCTCTATCATGGTTCAAAGGTTTTGGACAAATATAGATGCAGAACTTGAATTAAAAATCAGATAAATACTTTATAAACGTTAAATTAATGTGCTAACTTGAGCCAAACTTGGCCTAAAACTGGCGCTAAGGTTTTGCCAATATAGTAAATTTAGTTAGTTAGTTTTAGTACCTGTAAGATCAATATGTAATTCAAACCACATTTGGTCAAATAGGTCAAACCCGGCCCAATCCTGGCATAAAATTATAACCACTTTTTTAGATTGTTTATCAAATCTGTATCGAAATTTAATTTATAAAAAAAAAAATTCAAATTAGTTTTAAACTTGAGCCAGACCTGGTTTTATTTTGGCGTAAATTTTTCGATCAAACATGGCTCAGTACTGGCAAAAAATGTGACTAGAACTCTAATTTTCTGCTAAACGGCGTACAGTTTTGATTATTTAATGCTTCAAACCTGGCTAAATATTGACACAAAAATTAAGACAACATTGAACACTTATCTTGGTTCAACATTGGCTAAATCTTGGCGACAATAAAAATCATTGTACAAAACGTATACTCGGACAAATTTTATACCAATATTGATAAAAAAAATTAAATTCATTGTGCAAATAATTAAAATTAATCCTGGCTCAATACTGGCCAGTGGATTTTGCTACGAGAGGTGAAGTGTTGTCAGAGGGAAGAGGGATTGGTGCGCATCGCTTCTCGCTAAAAGCTATATATAAAGTTCGCGTGAATTAGCCAATCAGGTGCGTGTTAGTGAATATAACGGCCGGCCAATCAGCGAGCCAGGGAGCTATTCTCCGAGAGGATGGCTCTCACTTGAGAAAGCTGCGGATACTGGAGCTTACCAAGTGGGACTCTGGGCTGGTAAAGGTGACCACGGCGCCGTGAAGTCGCCTTGCGTTCACTGTTGCCGATGCCTGTGTTCAATTATAATTTTTAGAAATTCAATCATTTTTTTTAATTCCAAAGCGATATTCTACTTTTCTACTAGTAAGCATTTTTTCAAAAAAAAAATTTTTTTATTCATTTTTTTTTAACAGGAAAACAAGGACATTTTTCTCATTAGATAAATTTAATATATAAAAATATAAATACAGGGAAAAAAAACTTTACCTTAAACAGCGATAAGTTTCACTGGAACAACGATATATTTTACTAAAATAGAGAAAGTTTTCGCTATTCTAGAAAAATGTATAGCTGTTCCAGATAAAGATTTTTTTTCCGTGTATAAAATATACAATATATAATATACAATGTATAATATATAATATATATATATATATATAGCATTTCATATATAATTTATAAAATGCTGTAAATTTCTAGTTTCTTATACAAACTTAAAAATTGAATAATATTCTAATAATAAAGATCACTCATGGATAATATGTTAATTATTTAAATGTCTGGATATATTTTGAAAATTTAAATGAATTCCCATTTTACTCCAGACACATTAAATATTGATATATAAATTTGTAATTTGTACAAAATGAATGAAAACTAATTTCTAAAATTACAAATTGATAAAAATTATAAAAAAAAATTTTTATTTATTATAAAATTTTATACATTTTTTTTTAATTTTTCAAATTTTCTTACAAAAAATAGGAAATAAAATTATATCAAGTACCAGAACTTTCCATATTATTTTATTAATCATAATAATTTTTATCACACTCTTTTTAATTTTTTGCTGAAAGAAAATTTCTTGGGGTCATTTAATTAATTAAATTGTACAAAAATGTGTGTCACTATTATGGAAAATAATTGTAAATTCACATTTTTCTCCTCTTTTTTTTTTTTTTTTTCTTTTTGAAATATGAAATTAAATTATATTTATTTTTTGATGTAAATCGATCTTTTTAAACAAAAATAAAATAGAAAATTTTTTTTAACAAATATTTTTAAAAAATAAACTGAATTTTTTTTTAATAAAAATTATTGTTAATATATTATGTAGATGACATTTATTGAATTGTATCAAATTAAAAAAAAAATTTTTTATTTTTTTCAATAAATTTGATGTATTTTAACCAATAGACTGTAAAATTAACCAGAGTATTATATATATATATATATATATATATATATATATTTATGTATATAAAACGAATTTATCAGGAAACCAACAAACTATTAATCAAAGTCATCAATATTAAAATTTCAAATACGCAATCAAACAAGACATTTAATACCTTCGAGGCATATATGAGCAATAAATTAAAAATGAAAACTGCATTCAAAACGAATTACGCGAGGGTACATATATGGTGGGGGTTAAATTCGATATCGTATTATATGTGAGAGGAAACTTTAGATATTCTCACTATACACTCGTTTATATTATTTCCAAATTTTATTTTTTCTCATTCCTATCTTTTTGTCACATTTTTTGTTTTTCATTTTCGATATATTTAACTTGATGTAAAAAAAAAACCCTAAAAAACCACTTTTTAAAAAAAGTAAAAAAAAAACTTTTTTTAAATTTAAAAATCCTTTTTTAAATTAATAGAACCTTTTTTTAAACTAAAAAAAACTTTTTTTTGAATTAAAAAACCTTTTATAAAAAAATTTACAAATATTAATTTTTGTTTTATTTAAATTAAAAAATTAATTAAAAGAAAATAGTTTTTACTAAACCTATGAATATTTGAATTTCCAAAAAAAAAAGAAAAGAAAACAAAAAACTGATACGTCGATCAGCAATGCCCTGTAAATTTTTATTGAATTGCCCTCCTCCCAATATATATACATATATATATACGATGAGCGATTTTTACATGTTATTTTTCTTTTCTTCTTTCTTTTTTTACGGCATTTTTATCGAAATCGGGCTCAAGTGGTGCTTGAGTTAATGTCAGTTCATGCCGACAACGATCGAGAGCAAAAAAGTTTAATTCACCCTCGAACATAAAACGAGGCGTCCTCGGTCAACGCTCTTTGATTAAACGATTATTTTCAGTTAAAAAAAAAAAAAAATAACAGAGGAAAAATGTGCAAAAAGAAAAACAAAAAAAAACCTCGAATACCTTTTGTTAAAAGAAAATTCTATGTAAAAATGAAACGATTTTTAATGTTTCAATAGGCGAGAAATTATTTTTTTTTTTTTTTTTTTTTTTAAATAATGATGAAGTCACAACAAATATTTTTTTAGACTTGTAATCGAAAAATAATAAATTATTTATACACGGAGAAAAATATAAAAATGAATAAAGTAATTTTTACTACTTTCATAGTAAAATGGGATCTGTCCGAAGTTTCTGCGCATCTATGGCAACTTTTACTCCAAAAATAGTAAAATTTGCTCCAGAAATAGTAAAATTTACTCCAGAAATAGTAAAAATTATTACAAAAATAGTAAATTTTACTATTTTTTGAGTAAAAGTTGCCAGAGATGCGCAGAAACTTCGGACAGGTCCAATTTTACTATGAAAGTAGTAAAAATTACTTTTTCTTTTTTTCCGTGTAATTGTAAAAAATGTTATTTTGTAATTATAATTAAAAATTAATATTTGACACAGCACGGGAAAAGGGACCTTATGGTATAAATTTTAAAGGTTATGTTTGTGATTTTTAAAGTGAAAATACACTTTTTATCAAAGGTAAAACTATCACCAAACATAACCTACAATTTTTAATTTGTCCATAAATTTTTATTTTGTACGCATTTTTAATTGATAGAATTTTTGCTACACCGAATTTTCATTTGTCCGAAATTACAAATTGACCGAACAAAGAATTAACAAAAAAATTACGGCGTAATTTTCAAAAATTGACCAATTAGAAATTATCAAGAAAATCGTGATTAGTCAATTTTTGAAAATTGCGCCGAAATTTTTCTGTCGTTTGTTTGTTTGGTTAATTTTTAATTTCGGACAAAAGAAAATTCGGCTAAATTAAAATTCGGTGAATTGGAATTAGGTAAAAATTCGTGATCCAAAAATTCGTAAAAAAAAGAAAATCTATCAAATTTTAATTCGAAAATTTGTCTTTAAATAATTATTTCTAATAAAATTCTTTAAATTAAAAATTTTAATTAATGATTTGTATGACAAATTCATGCGCCCCAATTATTATATATAACAAATTTTTTAAAATTACTAAAATTTTAGTGAAAAATAAAGCGAGAGAGAGATGTTTTTTTAAAAACCAATTTCAGTAGAGAAATTGTAATCTTTTTAGGAAAAAAAAAGTTTTCTCGATAAAAATTGGCGCAAGAGAAGGAGAGAGAGAGAGATATTTGACGATCGAAACTTTTTTATAAAATAATAAATGACTGGGATCGGCTCCTTAATTGAAAGTGTCAGCGTCGTTTATTAGGAAAGACGTCGAATTGGCAGTTTGCACGGTAGACGCGTGTCCCGGCATTAAAGTTGTACCATGAATAGCGCTCGAGAACGAGAGAGCAAGACAGAGAGAGAGAGAGAGAGAGAGAGAAGGTTTCGGGCGATTGAAAATGTAAAACTTCTGCATATCGTTAACGCTGCATAACGTGCGGCGAAACTTTGTACTAATAGATGAGAAGCACGAGCTCACCTTATTGCGAAACTTAATTCATAAAGGCGTCGGTAGATGAGACCCGATGAGAAATGATTCTCAACTTGAACAAAAACTTACCATCCCCCCACTTTTTATCTTTTATACAGACATATATATATATATATATTAATTTGATAAGGGGACAAAACAAAAGTTCAGTATTTATATAAATACTTCATTAATAATCGATAGAAAAATTAACAAAATTAAAGATTAAATGAAAATTAAAATTAAAAACAAATTAAAAATCTTTTTTGTTTTGAATTTTTTAATAAAAATTATAGATAAATATTAAAAAAAAATTGTTAGTTTCATTTTTAAATTTTCCATTTACAATTTTTGAAAATTTACATCAAATTCGTAATCAGCGACCCCGAAAACCCCTGAGTAACCAGTTTTAAGCGAATTCGAGCATTTTTTAAAAAATTGTCCGCCATATTGGATCCACCATTTTGTATTTTGCAAAAATGGTATCAGATTCGTAATCAGCGATCCCCAAAACCCCCGAGTAACCATTATTAAGCAAATTTGAGCAAATTTTTAAGAAATTGTCCGCCATATTGGATCCGCCATTTTGTATTTTGCAAAAATGATATCATTTTTGCAATCAGTGACTCCCAAAACCCACGGGTAACCATTTTTAAGCGAATTTGGGCAAATTTTAAATAAATTGTCCGCCATATTGGATCCACCATTTTGTATTTTGCAAAAATGGTTTCAGACTCGTAATCAGCGACCCCAAAAAACCCCCGAGTAATCTGTTTCAAGCGAATTTAAACAAATTTTACACAATCGACCGCCATATTTGATACGCTGTGTTAAATTTTCAAAATCTTTTCGTTAGAAAGTATTTTTAAAAAATTCAACGTTTTTTGGATTACTTAAATTCCGTATGGCGGATCCAAAATTGCATCAAAATTCTAAAAAAGAAATAAATCCAATTATCATTGTACTTGATATCAAGGGATTTTTGAGGTCGCTCATCACGAATTTGAACTAGGTTTTTCAAAATTTCTTATGGCGGATCCAAAACGGCGCCTAAATTTTCAAAAAATAATTTCAATTATTATTGTACTTGACATCGAGGGGTTTTTGTGGTCGCTGATTTCGAATTTGAACTCAGTTTTTCAAAATTTTTATCGGCAGATCCAAAATAGCGACAAAATTTTCAAAAAAAATATCTAAACATCATTGTACTTGATATCGAGGGGTTTTTGAGGTCGCTGATCACGAATTTGAACTTGGTTTTTCAAAATTTCTTATGGCAAATCCAAAATGGCGCCTAAATTTTCAAAAAATATTTCCAATTATCATTGTACTTGACATCGAGGGGTTTTTGGGGTCGCAGATCACGAATTTGTACTCAGTTTTTCAAAATTCCTAACGCTGCATCGAAAATGGCGTCTAAATTTTCAAAAAAAATATCCAATTATCATTGAATTTGATTTCAAGGGGTTTTCGGGGTTGCTGATCACGAATTTGAACTCGTTTTTTCAAAATTCCTAACGCTGCATCCAAAATGGCGTCTAAATTTAAAAAAAAATGTCCAATCATCATTGTATTTGATTTCGAGGGGTTTTTCGGGGTCGCAGATCACGAATTTGAACTCGTTTTTTCAAAATTCCTATTGTCAAATCCAAAATATAGAAATTTTTAATAAAAAATAATTTAATTTTCCTTACTTTAATAATAATAAACATAGTATAATAATAATAGTATAATAATAATACTATAATAATAATAAAATATTTGACAATTCACAGGAGAGTGTTGAATTTTGTTGACAAATACACGTAAATAATATTCATCTCTACATGAATAGAGAAACCTTCCCCGTGTCTCTTATAATAATAAGCAAAACGCCTAGAGAATTGATAGTAATCCAATTAAGTAAAGCGCGCGAATTACTTTACGGATTCTCTATTCTCGTGTAGTTTAGTTTGGTTCCGTATTGTTTCACTTTGTATATCTTCATAGTTTCAGCGACAGCTGTAAGTTACTTGCAAAGCAAAACAAAACAAAATTTTTTTTTTTCCAATTTCCATAAAATTACTTTCAAATTATTATTAATTATTAAATATTAATTACTAATTATTAAGTAATAATTATTATAAATTACAATAATTACTAAATAATAATAATAATAATAATATTAATAATAATTAGTATTAGTATTAGTATTATTATTGTAATTATTATTATTACAGTTATTTGTATTATAATTATTAAATTATTAAGTTTCTTATTTATTATTTAATGAAAAATAATAATTTGTTTATTAAATTAAAATTGGATTTATTTTTCGATTTTTTTTTGTTTTTGTTTATTTTTTATAATAATGAAATTTTTTATGTTTGTTTATATATGTGTTGTGCATCAATAAGTTCAAAGCCATCACTAGTGTATATATTTCTTAGGGGGATATGTCTCGACGAAGTGAGGCTCTTGTGAAGGCGGGATTAGCGTAATTCGAGGAGCGGTGGGATAGTAAACATTTGCTATTTCAACGTGTTCGCCTCTGTTCTGCAATTTACGTCTTCATACCCAAGTCACTGGCGTGGAACGCTCATTTAGGTTCTTCGAGATTTTCTCATTTAGAACTCTCTACCAATTGCCTCGTCCTCTTCAAAAGAATTTCTACAACTCGTCATTTCGTTACGCTCGACAAAATGTCGTCTCTCGTCTTGACTTGAATTCATATTTCTCTCTCTCTCTCTCTCTCTCTCTCTCTCTCTCTCTCTCTCTATCTCTTTATATATATATATATATATATATATTGTAAATCATATCTTTCCCTCGAGAATTCCATAACAATGTATTTCAAGTGTTAAAATGTATTATACAACAAAAATATATGAATTTATAAAAAATATATATAAACAAAATTTTCTTTTTTATAATGAGACTTTTCTAGTTCGATAAATAAATAAAAATGATTTTTTTTTATTATTTTTATTTTATTTGTTTTCATTTTTTTTTTCTATATTAAAGTTATATATAATCCAGTGCATGTGGTTTTTAGAATTTTATTTTCTCTTATTTAATTCGAATCTTCTATTGCACTTAAAAATTTTATTTGACACATTTTCCTCTCACTTGCCTTTCCCTATATATATATATATATATATATATATATATATATATATATATATATATATACACATACGTATATAACTTTTTAACACACTTTCGAGGATTTTATTTTCAACACACTTTTGTCTCAAAGTGTTATCAGATTTTTTCTCTCTTGCACTTAAAATTTTTTTTCTTTTTTTATTAACTTTAAAATTTTTCTCTCTCTCCCTATTTTTTCTTAAAAATATATTTTTTTTTAAATATAGGAAAAAAAATCCTATATAAATTGAGGATCGCTAAACATCATATAATGAATCGTAAAATTCAATTTAATGGAACCATTATTTTTCTCCTTGCATTAAGAGAACACTTTTTCTCTCTCTCTCTCTCTAAAAAAAGGGGTAAATAAAAAGTTGAGAATTTTATGGTTTTAGCTAGAAGAACTTAATCTGTGGATAATTGTGTATAAACGAAAGAAAGAGGGATATATAATGAAGAGTGTAAAAAGATGTTGAAAGGGCAATAGTGCGAGCAATGAAAATAAAATGTTTTGTTCACTTTCTCTCTCTCTCTCTCTCTCTCTCTCTCTCTCTCTCTCTCTCTCTCTCTCTCTCTCTCTCTCTCTCTCTCTCTCTCTCTCTCTCTCTCTCTCTCTCTCTCTCTCTCTCTCTCTCTCTCTCTCTCTCTCTCTCTCTCTCTCTCTCTCTCTCTCTCTCTCTCTCTCTCTCTCTCTCTCTCTCTCTCTCTCTCTCTCTCTCTCTCTCTCTCTCTCTCTCTTTCTCTCCTTTTCTATTTTTCTCTTTCTTTCATGGAATCGTATTTTGGTCGATTTCCCGTCAATGAAGTGGTGTGGTTTAACGACTCGGAACTCGATGTTGTCTGACGATCGAAGCTAGGGTTTGATTTGGTCGTGAGTCGTTAACGCGACGTGATCCGTTAAGCAGCGTGTATATATATATATGTGTATATATATATATATGTAGTACTAGGCAATGCTTATATCGTTAACTTTATAATCCTTGGAAAATAGCTTATAGAACAACACCTTTTAAAGTTATAGTATTCAGGGGAAAATGGATAAAATTTACTAATACTCTAACTACATTCAAATTTATGTTATACCACACATTATTTATAACTTGAAATTTGAAAAAAAAGACGATAAGGAAGAGATTGTAATTTTCGTTATAAACACTAATCATAGTTTAAAATTTTTAACATAACCTTAAACCTCATATAAGTCCTAGTCGAACATTTCCCATAAACTTAATTTTAACCCTAACTATAATAAGCTTAACTGGAACCCTAACCCTGACTATAACCCTAACTAGGAACTTAACCCTAACTATATCCCTAATTAGAACCATAACTATACTTATAACCCTAACCCTAACTATTACCCTAACTAAAACCCTAACTAGGAACTTAACCCTAACTATAACTTTAACCCTAATTATAACTCTAACTATAACCTTAACCCTAATTATAACCCTAACTATAACTTGAACCCTAACTAGAACCCTAACCTTAATTTTAACCTTGACCAAAACCCTAAGCCTAACTATAACCCTAACTTTCATTAGAACCCTAACTAAAACTCTAACCTTAATTTGAACCAGAATTCTAGTAAATAAATATTAAATGAATGTATTTATTAATTTTAAAAATAATAAGTGATAGTAGTCTTGAAAAAAACAATAAGAAAGTTATTTTTAGTATATAAACAATGTAAGACAAAAAATATATTGGAAAATTTTTTCTGATTCTTTTTTTCGGGTTTTTTTTTTGTTTTTTTTTGTTTTAGATAAAGTAATATGAAGACATTTTCATGACTCGTGCTATCTGGTTCGTTTAAAACGGATGGACGCAAACCCGACAAAACTAATCTTTTTAACTAACGGCGCCCTTTTAACCTGTGAATATTTACGAATCAGAGACGATCTTCACACAAGAAAATAATAAAAAAAAAAGAAAAAGAGGATAAACGAGAGATACAAAGTCATCAATCACAGTTTAAAACAACTTTTTTTTAACGGCAAAACAAAAAAAAAATTTTTTTTCCATTCATTCACAGTTTTTATCAGATTTTTTTATGTTTGAATTTTATATACATTTCTTTAAATTTATATTATCGAGATTTTACAACAAAAATAAATATATAAATTATATTATGATATAATATATATTACACTTAGAACAAAATTTGTTTATAACAACCAAAATTTGTTTGAAACTAACCAAATTTTGGTAGAATCAACCAAAAGTTTATTTAGATCAAATAAATGTTTATTTGAATTGAAAAAAATTTTCTTTGATTCAAGTAAATATTTATTTGAATAAAATAAATTTTCTTTTGAATCAGATAAATATTTATTTGAATCAAACAAATTTTCTTTGAATCAGGTAAATATTTATTTGAATCAAACAAATTTTCTTTGAATCAGGTAAATATTTATTTGAATCAAACAAATTTTTTTTGAATCAGGTAAATTTTTATTTGAATCAAACAAATTTTCTTTGAATCAAGTAAATATTTATTTGAATGAAACAAATTTTTTTTTTTAGCCAAAAATTTGTGTTAATACAAAAAAATTGTACATTTGGTTCAAACAAAACTTTCCTCTAAGTGTATATTTTATATATACTTTTCAATTTTATTATATTCTCCAATATAAATCGGTTTAAAAAAAATTAAAAACTTTTATAAAAAAAAATATATAGGCAAAAAGAAATGTATTTAATATGAAAATCGGACAAGTGAAAATTCATCATAAATTGCAAAAGCATCGACGCGATAAAGTGGAATTTTCATTGAAGTTTATTTTCACGGTTTATTTGTCGTATATAATAGAAGTTTTTTTTTTACATTTTGTATTTTTTTTATTCATAATAAATAAGGTATAGAAATTTTTTTTTTTTTTGATAACAGATTCGTTTTAGATGCAAGGAAAATGCTCGTATATATAAAACACGTACTGTGTATTTCATATTCATTATTAGTGAGCAGATGTTACCCGACAAAATGGCTCATGGGGTCGAGTCATTGCGGCCAGTTTGTAAAACGCGATAAATTTACATAAAATATAGGCATTATGGTCCGGTATAAATATATATTTATTTTTTTTTCACACATTAAAATGCGTATGCAAAAAAAAAATAATAATAATCACTACCCTTGTATTATTTTAGAAAAATTTGATTTTATTTTAAAATATTTTTTGTTTAATAATTCTCGCAAGAGAAATAAAAGTGAGAGAAAAATCAAAGTAAGAATTTTTTTTTCTTTCTAAAAGCAATAAAGTAAAAAAAAAATACACCAAAACGAGTATATTTTATAAAACCGGGGGATTTTTCGTTCTTGTGTAAAAAGCCAAGTGCCGACACAGAGAGGAGTTAATCCCAGTTAAGCGCAAACTACACACGAGGGGCATTATTATTAGCTGGTAGGCACACTCATTTTCAAGTTGCTCGCCCTCTCTCGTGTATATGGTAATTTAATGTGTTATGCATGAGCGATTTGAAAACAAAGAAATGGCTAATAAGCAAAATTCCCAGTTTCCAAATCCTAACAACTATTTTCCTTTAATATACGAGAAATATATATATATATATATATATATATATATTTTTATTTGTGTATAAATTTTTTTTTCTCTTATATAAAAAAAAAATTGCTCACGAATTTTCATGTAACTGTGTGTATCGTTTATAGTGTACACACTTGAAAATCCAATTTCATCGCTAAATTTGTTTCCACCGTTTTTTCATTAAAAAAAAATCACACAAGGATAATAATTGAAGTGTTTATATTAACTTCTTGTTTTCGTAATAAGAATTTTTTTTTAAATAAAAATTTTAGTAAATATGGATTTTGTGAATTTTATCTTAACTTCAACCCCCTAACCCTAAACATAACCCTAATCTTAACCCTAACCTTAACTAAAACCAGAACCATAACTATAACCCTAACCTTAATCCAAACCGTAATTATAACCCTAGCCTTAACCCTAAAAAAATAGCAGAATTCCAACCCTAACCTTAACCATAAACCTAACTCTAATCATAACTATAACCTTAACCATATACAATAATATTTGTAATATTTTTCAACAAAGCGAAAAAATAAAACAAAAAAAACATTTTTGTTCCCAATTATGTTAATAAAAAACAGTCTTTAAATTTTCTTGCAGAATTTTGTATAGTAAAATAAAAAAAAATCTTTTTCCTTCTATATAAAGGTGTGAAAAAAGTTTATAACTTAACACTTTGGTATTATTATTATTATTCTAGAATTGGGCCAAGGATCTCACGAAAGAAAACATTTTATTATGCAAAACCATAAATTTCGATTAATTAAGAAACATTCGCTAGCATCGCTAATCTTGTAAACCCGTCGAAAAGCAGTACGCACACTCACACACAAACTAACATACACGTATGAAAATATTCTGGTCAGCCATAAATAAAAATTAACGTTCTTTAATTATTATGAATTGCGGCTGGCTGTGCTGACATGCACCCAAGGGTACAATATTCATACCCTACAATACTATATATAAATAAATTTTCTTTTTTTTTTATTCTTTACAATTTTTCTTTTATAACAAAAATTTTTAATTTCCTTCTCCTAGTTACAGCGTGAGAAAAAAATTGAACTCTAACCTCTAACTATTTCCAAACTCTAATTGAACTCTAATCCTAAATTTAAGCCTAATCTTAACTAAACCCTGACTCATACTGAACCCAAACTCTAATTGAACTCTAACCCCCAACTAAATACAAACTGTAACTTACACCCTAACTGAAATCTAACCTTAATTTGAGCGTAACCCATACTTGAACCTTACTGTAACTCAACTCCAACCCTAACTGAACCCTAACCTTAATTGATTCCAAACCCTAATTGAACAGTAACCCTAAGTTAAACCACAATCCTAACTTTACCCAAACCCTAACCGAACCATAACCCTAACTGAACCCTAGCCATAACTTTCACCCTAACTGAAACCTAACCTTAATTTGAGCGTATCCCATACTTGAACTTTACTGTAACTGAACGCCAACCCTAACTGTAGCCTAACCTTAATTGATCCCAAACCCTAATTGAACAGTAACCCAAAGTTGAACCTTAATCCTAACTGAACCCTAACCCTAACCGAACTCTAACACTAACTGAACCCTAACCCTAACTGAACCCTAGCCATAACTTACACTCTAACTAAAACACTAACTGAACCTTAACCCTAACTAAACCCTAGTTATAATATTCACCCTAACTGAAACCTAACCTTTATTTGAGCGTAACCCTAACTGTATCCTATCCTTAATTAATCTCAAACCCAATTGAACAGTATCCCAAAGTTGAACTTTAATCTTAACTGAACCCAAACCCTAACCGAACTCTTACACTAACTGAACCCTAACCCTAACTATAACCTTAACTGGGACCTGAACCCTAACTATAACCTTAACTAGGACCTTAACCCTAACTAGAACCATAACCCTAACTATAATCCAAACCCCAATTATAATCCTAACTGGAACCCTACCTCTAACTATTACCTTAACTAGGACCTTAACCCTAACTAGGACCTGAACCCTAACTATAACCTTAACTAGGACCTTAACCCTTACTAGGACCTTAACCCTAACTAGGACCTGAACCCTAACTATAACCTTAACTAGGACCTTAACCCTTACTAGGACCTTAAACCTAACTATAACCCTTACCCCAATTATAACCCTAACTGCAACCCTACCTCTAACTATTACCTTAACTAGGACCTTAACCCTAACTAGGACCTGAACCCTAACTATAACCTTAACTAGGACCTTAACCCTTACTAGGACCTTAAACCTAACTATAACCCTTACCCCAATTATAACCCTAACTGCAACCCTACCTCTAACTATTACCTTAACTAGGACCTTAACCCTAACTAGGACCTGAACCCTAACTATAACCTTAACTAGGACCTTAACCCTAACTAGAACCATAACCCTAACTATAATCCAAACCCCAATTATAACCCTAACTGGAACCCTAATCCTAACTATAACCTTAACTAGGACCTTAACCCTAACTAGGACCTGAACCCTCACTATAACCCTAACCCTAACTATAACCTTAACTAGGACTTTAACCCTAACTAGTACCTTAACCCTAACTGAACCCTAACCCTAACTGAATTCTAGCCATAACTTACACTCTAACTGAAACTTAAATCTTAATTTGATCCTAACCCTTACTTGAACCCTTACCCTAAGTGAACCCAAACCTTAACTTAAACCATTGCTTGAACTCTAACCCTAACCTTAATTTAAACCTTATCCTAATTGAACCCTAACCCTAACTGAAACCTAGCCTCAATTTGACCCCAATCCTTACTGAATCCTAAACTTAACTGATCCTAAACCATGACTAAAACCGTAACTAACTTTTACCTTAACTGAGCACAAACCCTAACTGAACTTTAACCCTAACCCTTACCCTAACCCTAACCTAAAAAAAGAGAATTAAATTTTCATCTATAAAAATTTTTCGTATTTAAATTGACAAATGTTTAAATGTCTGAAAGTAGAAAAAAAAATGTCTGAAAAAAAAATGACTTTGCTATTATTGATGGTGTTAGAGGTGGGGGAGATTGCGTTTTTTTTTCAACTTCTTTGTGGTACACGAGGTCTCGATATCTTTTATCTATAGATATATACATACATATAGATATATAGGTACAAAAGGTCTATAGTAGATTGCACACGGGAGCAGTGGCGCGTGCGCGGTTTTTCGAAGCCATAAAGCCACACAAGCGTTTCGAATAATGGTAAATATTTTCTCTTTGAGTGCGTTTATCAGTGTCGCCAAAAAAAAAAAAAAAAAACTCACATTTCGCACGTGAGAAAAATACTCATTCAATTCGCACGGAAAATTTATAGATATTTTATTGTCCCTCCCTGGAGGCAGATATTATAAAAAGCTCGTTGTTTGCGTTTGTTGAAAAATTTTTTTTTTTTTTTTTATTTTTCTCACTCACGTGTGCGTGTGTTTTTATTTAAAAATTTGTTTTTTCTTTACAATATTAGAAAAGTATAATAAATGTCATGAGAATAAACAAACAAGATATTGAAGAAAAAATGGTGTTTTTACCCCATTTACAAATTTTGCCAAATAGATTACAAAAACTATTAAATGTATATATAATATATTAATATATATATATATAATTAAAAATGTTATAAAAATTATTAATAGAAATTGTCAGTCATGTAAATTATCAAGCAAATTGCCAGGCAACTCTGATTGCCGATTGCAGTTTGCCATTGTTTGTTTGAATTGCGAGTCGATTGCGAGGGAGCGTGTGTAAAAATGCCACTCTTAATAGACACCACATCCGAGTCCAATATTCAATGACAGTGAATTGTTCCGTTTGCATGTGGATGAAATCATTGGTTTACGAGCAGTAAACAGAGTTTCAAATTTAGGTCCCCACACTATTGCCTCATATGGTTCTGTGTACTACTTTATATATATACATATATAGCATTTGCACAAAATATGATCACTCAAATTTCCCCCTTTTAATAAAGTAACCGGATAAATTGTGATTAAAAAAAAAAAAAAAAAAAAAAAACCAAAAATTTAATTAACTTTACCCATATTTATAAGTAATGTCATCTGTATATATTTAAAAATCAATTTCATACAATGTTACATGTTTTAAATTTTATCATTTTTAAATTCCTGATTTTTATAACTATTTATCTGTTATCTATTTTTTATTTAAATTATTTTAATGTTATTTTTAAACCTAAACGTAACCCTGATGTAACCCAAACTTGTGTCCTAAATTTACGATTTTTTTTAGGAATTACATTATCCTGATGATAACATGGAACACAAACCCTATCTGAACCCTAACCTTAACTGATCCCGCACCCTAACTGAACCCAAAACCTTATTTAAACCATAACTTAAACTCTAACCCTAACTTATATTTAGCCCTACCTGAACCCTAACACTGACTTGAACCATAACCTTAATTGAACCATAACACTTGAACCCAAACCCTAACTGACCCCAACCTTATCAGATCTCTTACCTGATCTCAAACTATAATCTAAACCCTAACCTAAATAGAATCCTAAAACTACCTTGAATTTACTGTTTGGGTACAATTAGGTTTAGGGTTCAATTAAGGATTTCAGGTTTAATTTGGATCTGTTAAGGTTAGGGTTCAGTTAGAATCAAGGGTCAAGTTATGGTTTGGGATCAGTTATGGTTTGGGATCAGTTAAGGTTAAGGTTCATTTAGGGTTAGTGAACAATTATGGTTAAGATTAAATTATGGTTTAGGTACAGTTACCTTTAGGGTTCAAGTTAAGGTACAGTTAAGGTAAGGGTTCAGCCTACGGTTAGGGATTACTTTGGGTTAAGGTTTAAGTTCAAGTAAGGTTCAGTTTAGGTTAGGGTTCAAGTTATAGTTTGGTATCAATTCGGATTAGAGTTCATTTAATGGTTAAGGTTCATTTAAGGTTAGGGTTTCTTTAAGGGTTATAAAACAGTTTTGGTTAAGGTTAAATTATGGTATGGGATCAGTTACGTTTATGGTTCTAGTTAGGGTTCAGTTTAGATTAGGGCTAAAGGTTATGGTTTGGGATTAGTTCGGGTTAGGGTTCTGTTCGCTAAAGGTTAGGGTCAAATTAAGGTTAGGTTTAAGATAGTTAAGGTTCAATTAGAGTTAGGGTTTGGGTTCAGTTAGGATTAAGGTTCAACTTTGGGTTACTGTTCAATTAGGGTTTGGGATCAATTGAGGTTAGGGTACAGTTAGGGTTACGCTTAAATTAAGGTTAGGTTTCAATTAGGGTGTAAGTTATTGCTAGGGTTCAGTTAGGGTTCGGTTATGGTTTGGATTCAGTTAGTGTTACGCTTCAGGTTGGTTTTAGGATTAGTTAAGGTTTAGGTTTAAGTTATGGTTTTGGATCAGTTCGGATTAGGGTTCATATTATGGTTAGAGTTAATTTAGGGTTAGGGTTAATTTAGAGTTAGGGTACAGTTATGGTTAAGATTAAATTATGATTTGGGATCATTACGTTTAGGGTTCAGGTTAGGGCTTATTTTAGGTTAGGGTTCAATTTACTGTTTTAGTTCGTTTAAGGTTAGGGTTCACTTAGTGTCAAGGATTTTACATTGAAAAATGATTATAAAAAATCCTAAGCAAATTAATCCATTTAATTTTGAAAATTTATAGATAAGCCGTTTGTCAGATATTAATTTGTAGCATTCAAGAGAGCAGTTTATCTAAAATCAATCGAGATATAAACCCGATATCCAATATAAACGTTGTTTGGACGATAACGATTCTTGTGCGAGAAGGAGAAATACATATATATAACCGGAAACGGAAATAGAGAAAGGAGATGTGATGGGAAAGATAGAGAGAAAGAGAGGCGAAGGGGGATTTGGCAGAGAGAGACAAACAAACAAAGAGAGAGAGAGAAAACGAGGGTGTCATAAATATTCGAAGGTTGAAGTCACGTAGAGCCGTTATACGTATTCAGGGTCGTGTGTGAAAATATGATTTGCATAGTACCATTTAATTGAGGTATCGGTTTACATTAGAGTATATATGTCATTTAGTCGAATTTGTTTCTATACTAATTTTGAAACACGTCCCAAGCATTATTTCTCTTAATTTAAATATTATTATTTTTTTTAAACGCGTTATATGTATACATACACGCGATACATTTATAATTTTAACAATTTATTTTAAATCATTGAAATTCTTCTCATTTCTGTACGTACATTTATATATATATATATATATATAATATAAATTTTAAATTATATTTGTCATTTATATGTTTTACATTGTGTAATAAAGTTATACACTCTACTATTCGTATACTTTAATAGCAGAATAATAAAATTTTTAATTAATTCCTTTTATTTTTATTTAAAAAATGTAGAAAAAGTAAATA
This sequence comes from Leptopilina boulardi, assembly GCF_019393585.1. Lineage (NCBI taxonomy): Eukaryota > Metazoa > Arthropoda > Insecta > Hymenoptera > Figitidae > Leptopilina > Leptopilina boulardi. Next base: position 1,995,588 of record NW_026137825.1, on the reverse strand, counting down.
GAATTTTTTTTTTACAAAATTTTTATTCAAATAAACTTTATTTCATACATTTGTAATAAGATTTTTGATTCTTTTGCTTTTTAATTACAATAGAATATTATATTTATTAATATATATATAAATTCTAATAACTATTAAATTCATACCATATTCATTGGAGCAAACAAATTGTCGAAAACTGTATAATCTAATATTCGAAAAGCAGAGGCGGGTAACGAGTTTCGTTACGCGAGACAAGCTTTTATGTAATTTTCACCCAACTACGGAAAACCCGTGCCGTCTAACTTCTATAATCATCGGCTTCTGTGTGGGCGGCGTCGCGCGTCTCACAGAAAACTCTCAACTATCTCCCTCCCCCCCCCCTCTCTCACTCTATTGCTACTGATTCACATAAATTTTCATTCCTTTTCGATATTGAATAATTAAATTTACATGGTGGCCATTAAAAAACTTTGAAATAAAATTTCACGTTTTTGCAGGATATAAAAAGAATTTTTTTTTCTCATTTCATATTCAATAACTTTAAATTGTAAATATAAAAAAAAAAATATTATTAATTTATTGCTTCGTATTTGTGATGTTTATTGGATTATTTTTTAATATGGAGATATTTATATACAATATAGATAACTTTTTTGCCTATGTTAATTAACATTGTTTTTATTTTTTTCATTAACATCAGACTTTTATCGTTAATTGAAACTACAAAACCCTAACCCTTAATTTAATACTAATACTTCCTATAAGCAAGAACCAAAACCATAATCCTAACCTTAATCGTAAACGTAGCTAAAACCAGAATCGTAACTGTAACCCTAACTGTAATCCTAACCGTAACTAGAACCCTAACTACTACCCAAACCCTAACCGTAACAATAACTAGAAAAAAAACCCTAATTATAACCCTAATTATAACCCTAACTACAACCTTAACTTTAACCTAACCGTAACTCTAACTGTAACCCTAATTAAAACCCTATCCCTAACTGTAACTCTAACCCTAATTATAAGCCTAACTATAACCCTAACCAAAAGCCTAACCCTAACTATAACCTTAATTCTAACTAGTACCTGAACCCACACTATAACCCTAACTATAACCTTAACTAGGACCTTAACCCTAACTAGGACCTTAACCCTAACTATAACCCTAACCCCAATTATAACCCTAACTGGAACCCTAACCCTAACTATAATCCTAACCCCAATTATAACCCTAACTGGAACCCTAACCCTAACTATAACCGTAACTAGGACCTGAACCCTAACTATAACCTTAACTATGACCTTAACCCTAACTAGGACCTTAACCCTAACTAGGACCTTAACCCTAACTACGACCTTAACCCTAACTACGACCTTAACCCTAACTAGAACCTTAACCCTAACTATAATCCTAACCCCAATTATAACCCTAACTTTAACCCTAACCCTAACCTTATCCTGAACAGGGCAATAACTTTTACCCTAACTATAACTATAACTAAAATATTAATCCTTAACTGTAACCCTAACCTTAACTGAAATACTTATCCTTAGTATAAAACCTTACTATAGTTAAATAAAATAATTATTGAATTTAAATTTATTTAATTAAATTAAATAATTATTTAATTTACTTGAATCATAATATTATTCGAGATATACTAAATATTTATAAGAATTTTTTTAATGGATAATAATCGTTTAAAATATACATCACTGATAATATAATTAATAATTAATAATAATAATAATAATAATAATGAAAAATTCTCCGCATATTCAGCATTAATTAAATAGCATACTATAAATAAATAAATAAGAAAAAAAGAAAGTAACGGTATTTCGTTATTTCTCAAAATTATCGGAGAATGCAAAAATAAAGAATGCAAAATAATGAACATTATTTTCAAGTGAATTTCTTGCATAATTCTATAAAATTGTTGTATCCAAAGGAACTTTTTTTGCACGATATTATTTTCTATTTACGCGAAAAGAACCATTAAAATTCCATTATGAAATTCCAAAGATTTTTGAATAATATATTTCTCTGAATTAAATTGTATGTGTGTGGGTGTGTTTTTGAGTGAGAGAAAGATAAGAGAAACATTCCAACAGTGGTTGGGAAAATGTGGGTGAGCTTAAAAAAAAAAAGTAAGTCGATTTGCACAACGATATAAACCACGTTTATATAGAGATGACGTCACATTTTAATGTTACTTTATATGAATTTATATGTTTTCTTTCCAAATTTACATACTCACATTAAGAGTTTAGTACTCCTTAAAAAAAAATTTAATTAAACAGATTTTATTCTTTGAATTTTAATATTCATTTATTTTAATTATTTATATTTAAAGAAAGTGTATTAAAAAAATGCATTTCTTTTTAATTAAAAATTTAATTTTAATGAATTATTTTCTAAAACAATTACGTGAAAAAAAAATTTATTTACTACATTCAAATAATCGGTTACTTTGGCTATTATCAAAACAAATATTTACTTGAACTAAATAATTTTTATTGCAATTAAATTAATTAAACTAATTTTTTTTTTAATTTCAATTCACCGAATTTTAATTTGTCCGAATTTTAATTGGTCCAAATTTTAATTGGTCTGAATTTTTATTAGTACAAATTTTTAAGACGCCTTAATTTTTATTTGTCCGAAATTATAAATTGACCAAACAAACAATCGACAGATAAAGATTTCGGCGAAATTTTCAAAAATTGTCCAATTAGAAATTATCAAGAAAATTGTGATTGGTCAATTTTTGAAAATGGCGCCCAAAATTTTTGCTGTTGATTGTTTGTTCGGTCAATTTGTAATTTCGGACAAATGAAAATTCGACGTCGCAAAAATTTGGTCAAATTTAAAAATTTGGTGAATTTGTAAAAATTTTGACAAAAAATTTGGTAGCTAAAAATTTTTTTTTGAGTAAAAATTCGTATAATAATGAAATTCTATCAAATGCTAATTCGAAGAATGAAAATTCGGCTTAAAAATAATGACTTCTAATAAAATTCTTTAAAATGAAAATTCTTAATGATTTTTTTTTGTTATAATCATACGCATCCAAAAATTAAATTGAAAAATGTAAAAATAGAAAAAGAGGAGAAAGGGAATAGTTAATAACAAAAAAAAAAATATATAAAATAAATAAAAGAAAATAAAAAAAAATTAATGAAAAAAAATAAAATAAAAACAATTTTCATTGACAGTGAATTACCAATAGATTTTGAGTTACTCGAAATCTCTGGTACAGGAAACGAGGCTGTTATCAAATGTGTACAGTTGTTGGGAATGACTATATATGAGTGTTGAGAGGAAGCGATGCGAAGAACGCTTACGGGCAATAAAGCGAAATTATCGTGTGTACGAGAGAGAGAGAAAACATCGATGTGTGTACGTATATATATATATATATATATATATATATATATATATATATATATATATATATATTGAGCCTTGACTCCCACTATATACTGTTAACCTTTTCTAAAGACGGTTAAGAATACATTTTCAAGTACTTTTGGATATCACCTTAAAAATAGAGTGAGAGAAAGTGGTTCGTCGAAATAATGTTTCGAATTACACAGACAATGAAGTTTTTTCTTATCGTGTGAGACGTTCACTTTTGTCTAATAAATTTTTCCCGTTTTTTTATTTTTTTATTTTCATTACTTGATGCAAAAAAATATATTATTTTTTGAAAATTATACTAAATTTCCCTTATTTGCTGTAAAATAATATATATATATTTTTTTTTTTGCAAAATTACTGAATTTTTGTTTGCTATACACGCGGAAAAAAAAATTTTCACCCAAAATAGCGATAACTTTTACTGGAACAACGAAAGTTTTCACTATTCTAGAGAAACATTTCGCTATTCTAAAGCAACATATCGCTGTTATAGATAAAGATTTTTTTCCGTGTAAAAAAAAAAATAAATAAATAAACTTTAAAAAGGCTTCTTGCACGCAAAGTGAAATAAAAAAAAATATAAAATACAAATAAATATAGATTTAAATAAATAATAAAAAATAATAGTAATATAAGTAAATAGTAAATGTAAATAAATAGTAAATTTAAATTAAAAATAAATGCTTAACACTTTTTTATGTCTGACGTAATGTCAACTTTTCTACTGTAAAACATCACTGAACGACTTTTTCACTTGCCTGACTAGTTATTGACTATTTTCACTGATCTCAACTAACAATAAGTGCTCAACGATTCGTGAGCCGTCTACTATCTGACTGTTAACTGAATTTTTCACTTGTAGTCCAAACTATAATTTTATTTATAATTTCTAATGTGAAAAGTCACGAAAATTTTAAACCAAGAAAAAAAATTTCTATTTTCAGAGAAATTTAATAAAATACCCAACGATAAAATTAAACGTCATAGTGAATTGTTGAGAAATTTTATATATATATATATATATATATATATATATATATATATATATAGGGTAAAATTTGTAAATTTGCATAATAATAATAATTTTCACAACTGAAATTACTCTCCTATTGAGAAGATAATTAGAACTTGTGTTAATAATGCATCCTGGGGTAAAATTGAGTTTACATAATGTCGTTTGCTTGAAAATTTACGTCTCGCGTATCGTTTGCTTGGAATTTGAAATGCACACTGCGAGCTTTATATATATATATATATATGGATGGAAATTAAATTAGATCATTCAGACGACGTACCGACCCTCTTTCTATTTGAACTACGATAACGATGAAATTGTAGTCATTGCTGCATAAAGTTTTGCATGTGAATGTATGAGTGTTTGTGTATATTTGTATTAAAATCAGAATCTAGCTTCGATGAATGTGTAACCTTTCGATTTACGTTGATATTTAAGGTCACTTGCCAGGAAGAAACACCTTTATTCCAAAATTCTTGAAATTAGAGTTAAATTCGAAGATTTAGTTTTTAATGAAGAAAAATTTAATAACTGTATCTGAAATTTTGAAACCCTATTTAAAACCTAATTAAACTCTACTCTAACCTTAGGTAAACACTAGTTAAAGTTCAGTCTAAATCTAGTTAAACTTTTGGTAAATTCTAGTTAAACCCTATTCATATCCAAGTTAAACCCTAGTTACCCTACTCAAACCCTAGTTAAACCCTAGTAACTCTAGTTAAACCCTACTAACCCTATTTAACCCTACTTAAACCCTACTTAAATCCTAGTTAAACTCTAGTAAGCATACTTAAACCATATTAAAACCCAACTCAAATCCTAGTTAAACCCTACTCAAACCCTAATTAAACCCTAGTTACACCTTACTCAAACCCTACTTAAATCCTAGTTAAACTCAAGTAACCCTACCTAAACCCTACACAAATCCTAGTTAAACCCTACTCAAACCCCAGTTAAACCCTAGTAAACCCTAGTTACCCTACTCAAACCATAGTTAAACCCTAGTAACTCTAGTTAAACTCTACTTAAACCCTAGTTACATCTTACTCAAACCCTACTTAAATCCTAGTTAAACTGTAGTAACTCTACTTAAACCCTAGTTAAACCCTACTCAAATCCTAGTTAAACCCTAGTTACACCTTACTCAAACCCTACTTAAATCCTAGTTAAACTCAAGTAACCCTACCTAAACCCTACACAAATCCTAGTTAAACCCTACTCAAACCCCAGTTAAACCCTAGTTTCCCTACTCAAACCCTAGTTAAACTCTAGTAACTCTAGTTAAACTGTACTTAAACCCTAGTTACATCTTACTCAAACCCTATTTAAACTGTAGTAACTCTACTTAAACCCTAGTTAAACCTTACTCAAATCCTAGTTAAACCCTACTCAAACACTAGTTAAACCTTACTCAAACCCTAGTTAAACCCTAGTTACCCTACTCAAACCCTACTCAAACCCTAGCTAAACCCTAGTTACGCTACTCAAACCCTACTTAAATCCTATTTAAACTCTAGCAACCCTACTCAAACCCTAGTTAAACCCTAGTTACCCTATTCAAACCCTACTTAAAGCCTAGTAACTCTAGTTAAACCCTTCTTAAACCCTAGTTACATCTTACTCAAACCCTACTTAAATCGTACTTACACCGTAGTAACCCTACTTAAACCCTACTCATATCCTAGTTAAACCCTACTCAAACACTAGTTAAACCTTACTCAAACCCTAGTTAAGCCCTACTTAAACCCTAGCTAAACCCTAGTAAACCCTAGTTACCTTACTCAAATGCTTGTTACACACTACTCAAACCCTACTTAAATCCTGGTTGAACTCTAGCAACCCTACTTAAACCCTACTGAAACCCTAGTTAAACCCTAGTAACTCTAGTTAAACCCTACTTAAACCCTAGTTACATCTTACTTAAACCCTATTTAAATCCTAGTTAAACTGTAGTAACCCTACTTAAACCCTACTCAAATCCTAGTTAAACCCTACTCAAACACTAGTTAATCCTTACTCAAACCCTAGTTAAGCCCTACTCAAACCCTAGTTCTACCCTAGTTAAACTTTAGTATAAACCTAGTTAAATCCTAGGTAAATCCTTATTAAACCCTACTTAATTGTCCTTAAATATAGACGGCAAATTTTTTAAAGTGTATTTTTGAAATAAAAATAATTATGTTTTATTGCTAATATTATTAAGAGTTATTTCAATTTAAAGTTCATTGTAAATACAAAATTTTGGTAGATCGTGTCTAGTGTAAATGTGATCAATGATACGAAAGATTAAATATTATAAAAGGGAAGAGAGTGTGTATGTGTATGTGTGTGTGTGTGTGTGTGTGTGTGTGTGTTAGTGTCTATTGTGTAAAAAGTGACAGGACATAATTATTTTCTTTTATTTCTTTCAAAATATATATTTCTCAAAGCAAGGTACATAATCAACGTGCAATTTAGTTTGTAGACAAATAAAGCAAGTAAAAGAGTCAGGTCATACACGATGCCACGATAGCACGTGAATTCGCAATTACGAACACACTTCATTTACGACTTCAGTTTTCTTTTTTTTTTTTTTTTTGGACTATTATACTAACCCATTTACATAATATTTCCATATGTATTCACAAAAATTAAATTAGATTTTATTTTTTTTTTGGGTTAATTTTGTTTTTCACCCATTAACAGTAGAGAATATAATATATTATATACAATATAAATATATGTAAAGATATATATTTATAAAATACATAATATAAAAAAAATATATAATGAGTATAGCAGTGGTTTTACCAGGGGATATCATTTCATTAACTTTTTCTGTAATTTTTAAAATATATTTTTTTATTTTCTTTGATTTATTTAAAGAAAAGTTTAGAAAGTTCTGGTTTTTCGATTTAAATGTTAAAATGAAAACGAAAAATAGTTTCTTAATATAAAAGAAATATTTTAAAATTGAATCTTTCAATGATGTTATTTTGTTTTAAATATTTAGAAAGTAAATTATAAATAAAGAATCATAATAAAAAATAAAATAAATAAAAAAATTAATTAAAAAATAAAAAAAAGAATTTAGAATTTTTTTTCTATTTTTAAAAACTTGAAATATTAGAAATTATTTTTGAAAAAAATGATACGTGAACGTGTATATATATATATATTCATAGATTTATGATGTACAATATTATAGATATCGTTGAAGGTTCGATAAAAGTAAGAAATAGTCTCTCCCTCAAGTGCCTTTTAAATTTGTTTTAGTGATGCACGCGAGAATATTGAATCAGAGAGACACGAATATTCTCGAGTCGATATGAAAAAGACACTCGTTGAGATTTAAAAAAAAAAAAAAAAAAATACGAAACGAAGAAAAGAAAAAAATGTGGTGAATCTTTCTCTATGCCCGCAAGGCATTTAAAACATTTTATCGCAAATCCATATATTTTTTTGTCATTTCAATAAAGAAGTATGGGTTTTTAAAAATTTTCTAATTATTATAATATATAATATATATAATATATAATATATAATATATAATATATAATATATAATATATAATATATAATATATAATATATACCTTAAAAATACATACAAAAATAAAAAAAAAGTATTAATTTTTTTTTTTTTATTATTTTGTATAGATTTTTGCAGGTAGTGGCTAAAGGGTTGAGAGGGGGCGGGGGTAAAACAATGGGTTAGAAGAAAAAGAAAGACAAAGGAAAATAGTCGAGAAACGAAATATAGAGTGCAATACTCACCAGATGCGAATCTCGAGTGGTAAATGTGACAGGATCCGAAGCCTTCGGCTCTCGACAATGAAAGTCTATTTTACCCCAAGCTGCTGCTCCTGCTGCGCCACTTTTAGCCGCTTCGATTAATTCCATTTTCACACCCTCTGCCGCAAATTCCACCTATTTTTTTTTTTTTTTTCAAAAAACAGAAATAGTATTTTTAGATTTTTTCAAAAAAAGAAACTTTAAAATGATTTATACTTTAACCCCAGTTCTACTAATGAAACTAACAGAAATTTTTAATATTAACGATTACTCTTATATTATTTTCACATTTTTTTAAGGTAACCCAAAACAAAATTAACCCTAAATCTAACGCTAACTAGAACCATAACCCTAACTGCAATCCAAACCCTAACTAGAACCATAACCCTAATTGTAACCCTAACTTTAACCCTAACCCTAACTATAGCCCCAACCCTAACTGTAACCCTAACATTAACCCTAACCCTAACTAGAATCTTAACTGTAACTACAACCCCAACTTAACCCTAACCGTAACCCTAACTGTAACCGTAACTATAACCTAACCCTTACTAAAACCTTAACCATAACTAGAAACAAACAATAACTGTAACCCTAACTCTAAACCTAACTAGAACCTTAACCGTAACAATAACCCCAACCCTAACTGTAACCCTAACTGTAACCCTAACTTTAACACTAACCCTAACTAGAACCTTAACTGTAACTATAACCCCAACTTAACCCAAATCGTAACAGTTACCGTAACCGTAACTCTAACTATAACCTTAACTATAACCCTAACTTAACCTTAACCGTAACCGTAACTACAACCTAACCCTTACTAGAACCTTAACCATAACTAGAAACAAACACTAACTGTAACCCTAACTCTAAACCTAACTAGAACCTTAACCGTAACTATAGCCCTAACCCTAACTGTGACCCTAACTAATACCTTAACCATAACTCTGACCCTAACTAGAACCTTAACTCTAACTAGAACCATTACCCTATCTATAACCCTAACTGTAACCTAACCATAACCCTTAACCTAACTAGAACCATAAACCTAACTGTATCTCTAACTATAACCTAACCATAATTAGAACCTTAACCCTAACTGTAACACTTACTATAACCTAACCCAAACTAGAACCCTAACCCTAACTAGAACCCTAACCCCAGCTATAACCCCAAGTAAAACCCTAACTAGGACCTAAACCCTAATTATAACACTAACCTTAACAATAACACCAATTTTAACCCTTAACCCTAATTTTAACCCTTAACCCTAATTTTAACCCTTTACCCTAATTTTAATTCTTAACCCTAATTTTAACCCTTAACCCCAATTAATTAAATTAGTAGTTACACCAAAAATAAATAATAATTTAATTTTAACTCCTATTCAAACCCTTAACCCCGAATTAATTACTATGTACGATAAATAAAATTTAAAAATTTGTTTTAACTTCATAGAACAACAAAAATGGAAAGCAGAATTAGAGAGGGAGATGAAAATGAACTTGAAAAAATACAATCAAGTAAAGTAGCTTTAAACATTTGTATAGAAAAAAGTAAAAAGAAAAGAGAAACAATGTGATAAAAATAATGTGTGGATACTTATTATTATTATTATTTTTTTTTTTTTGAAAATTAGTGACTGAATTAAGAGTGATTATATGTGTGTATGCTAGTTTATGGTATTATATCCTCATTGTCTGTGGAAAAGGAAAGGTAAGAGGAGGAGGAGGAGGAGGAGGAGGAAGGACGACACGAGAGTGAGTGGCTTGGATGCGTTTTCGCTTGTTGGAATTCTCTTTAGCCTTGGCTAATTACTCTTCACGTAACCACGCACTCTCAACAATACATACTCTATGTATATATATATATATATATATATATATATATATATATATATCTCAATGCGCAGGCACAAACACGTGTGCTTCTTCACTAAAGTGCACTGTATAGCTGCTCTGCAGTCACGCTCGTTTCCTAAAGCCAACACACTTGCACATACACACACACACAGAGGTTACAAAACAAAATCGAAGCTGACAAGTGCCACATCTTCCCACATAGACACAAAGAATCTAAAAAAAAAAAAATCCGCCTTCTTTTGTCGGAAAAAAAAACATTTCTTATATTAAATTTAGTTTCTAAGGATTCCTGTTTTTTCGATATTTTTTTTTTTATTGTTGTCATAGTAATAAAAATATTGATTTGAGGTTAGGATTGTAAAACTCAAATATTAACCCAAAGATTAGGAAAAATTTTAGATTATTATTAGGGGTTTAGGTTAGGGATATTGTTAGGATTATAACCCTACTAACAGAAGGGTTATAGTTAGGGTTATAAAATCCTATAACCCTAACAATAACCTTAACATTATCCCTAACCCTGATCGTAACACAAACCTTAAACGTAACCTTAATTTTAATTCTAATACAAAACCGAATAATAACCCTAAAAATAACTCTAATATTATCCGTAACCCCATAGGATTAATATTTGGAACTTACAACTAACCGTAATCTATAACCCTGCTCTAGTTTTAATTCTAATTCAAAACCTAATAATAACCCTAACATTATCCCTAACTCAAATCCAAACACAAACCCTAAAGGAAACCTTTATTTTAATTCTGATACAAAACCAAATAATAAATTGGTAATAATAATAATAACAATAATATTAATAATAATAATAATAATAATAATAATAATAATAATAATAGTAATAATAGTAATAATAATAATACCCCTAACCCTAGGATTAATATTTGGGATTTATAACTAATCCAAATCTATAATCCAACCCTAATTTTAATCCTAATTCAAACCCTAATAATAACCCTAACATTATTAAAAACAACGTTAGGATTAAAGTTAATTAAAAGTTAGAGCTTTTAGGGTTACAAAACTGCAAAGGGTTAGGGTTAAGAAAAGGGTTAACATTGGTGTTAAAATCAGGGTTTCGGTAAAGATTAGTGTCAAAATTATCGTTAGGATTAGATTTAAATCTTTAACTTTTAGGGTTACAAAAATTCAAAGCGTAGGATTAAGGGCAGGGTTATAATTAGGGTTAAAATCGGGGTTAAAGTTAGAGTTTTAGTAAAGGATAAGTTTCAGAATTATCTTCAGGGTTAGGTTTAAAGTTAAAGTTAGCTTTTAGGGTTACAAAACTGCAAAGAGTTAGGATTAAGAAAAGGGTTAACATTGGTGTTAAAATAAGTGTTAACCTTAGGGTTTTGATAAGAATTAGTGTTAGAATTTTTATCGGAATTAAGTTTAAAGTTAGGGTTAGTTTTAATTTTGTTTTAGATTTAGGTTTAGCTTTAGGTTTTGTTTTAGGTTATGTTTTAGAATTGGATTTAAGTTATGGTTTAGAATTACATTTATCATTCATTTTACAAAACCCTAAAGATTATAAAATCTCCCAATTTCGTTATAGCACAACAATACACAGAGAGAAAAAAATTCGTTTTAAAACTCAACAAGTTTTTCATGTTGAAGAAAAAAAAACAGCTCAAGACACAAAAACATTTTAATTATTTATACACGCTATTTTCTCTCCTGTTTCGCTCCGACGCCTTCGTTAAATAAAAAAAAAAAAAAAAATTCTTGCTGAATTCACATTAATTAATAATTATTCCGAATCCTCATTTTCCTCCGATTCGCTAAACAAAAAAAAAAAAAAAAAAGTTCTTGCATTTTTTTTGTCCATTGTTTACTATATCAGGAATAATTTACAAAACAAAGAATAGCAAAAAATAATTTTACATTTGGTTACAGTTTCGCTATTGTAAAATTTTTAATTAAATTCCCCTATCTCGCTTCTACATTATAATGTGAATGTTGAATTTTTTTTTTTTTATATAAAGTTGACAATTTTTTAATTTAAATTTTTTTCTTTTGCTAACAATAATTAGTCAAAATAAATTTATTAAATAATGCATGATTTGTTATTAAATAATTTTGTTTAATTGAATCAATGAAATAAATTTATTGTGGCAAATAATTTTTATTTGTGCGTTGAAAAAAAATTTATTTGATTCAAATAATTGGTTACTTGATTATTATTAAATACATATTTATTTGTATCAACTAAATATTTATTTGTATCAATTAAATATTTATTTGTATCAACTAAATATTTATTTGTATCAACTAAATATTTATTTGTATCAACTAAATATTTATTCGTATCAACTAAATATTTATTTGTATCAAATAATTATTATTTGTATCAATGGTATTTGTTTTAGATACAGAAATTATTGGTTAAAATACAGTTTATTTAATTTAAATAAAAATTATTTGTTTCGAGTAAATATTTATTTGATAATAGTCAAATAATCTATTATTTGAATCAAATAAATTTTACTTTCAGTGTATAAAAAAAACATGTATTTGAGTGAAATAAATGAATAGTTTTAAGTAATTCATTATTTTTGTTTTAAATAAATATAATTATTTTATCGAAATATTTTTTATTTATTTTCATAAAATAATGTATTAATATTAAATAATGCATTATTGATATTAACGAATTTAGTGTATTAGAATCAATAAAATAAATTTGTGTTAAATAATTTTTATTTGTGTATCAAAAAAAAAAAATTAAATATTTGTGTAAAATAAATTAAATTGTTTTAAATAATTTATTATTTGTGTTCATTTATTAGATTTAGTTAATAATTTTACTTGAATCGCAAATACGATTTATTTGATTCAAATAATTCAAATTATTTAAAAAATACATATTTTTTGAATTCAAATAAAAATATATTTAAAACAAGTAAATATTTTTTAAAGAAATTAAATTACTTGAATCAAATAATTTTTTTTTCAATACACACCAAAAAAAAAAATATTCTTAAAAAAATAGACGAAAATTCCTTTTGCCGAAATCCTCTTGAATCAAGAATGTTATTTTTTCATAGGAGATTATTTTCCACTTATTTTAAGAGGAATATTCTTAAATAGAGAACACTTCTTTTAAATAGAGAATAATCCTCTTCAAATAAGAGGAATCCTCTTAAATAGAGAATAATCCTTTTAAAATAAGAGGAATCCTCTTAAAATAGGAGGAATCCTCTTAAAATAAGAGGAATCCTCTTAAATAGAGAATAATCCTCTTAAATAGAGAATAATCCTCTTAAAATAAGAAAAATCCTCTTAAATAAAGAATATTTTTTTTCTCGGTGCACACGAGGTTAAAGTAAAATTATTTTTATTATTATTTATTTATTTATTTTTTTTTTGATAATATCTAATGAAGTGTCGTAGAATTGAAAATATTTTCCAGACAAAAGGAGCGTTTCATATTGTGTTATGGACGACAAAAGGGTAAAGAACCCCCCTTTTATCTTTTAATGAGAACTCTGTAATAAAATCTGATATCTCAAAATCGTTGGCAAAAGAACGTGAAACCGCGCAATGGAGGTCGCAAAAGGATGAAAATAGTGTGGTGTGTGTTGGTTTGAGAAGCACCTCAGGGCAGGTAACTTTAGGAAAGAGAGAAAGAGAGAAAGGTGGGGGGGGTGGTAAAAAAAAGAGAAGGGGAGAAGGGATAGTATATAAGGTTGGCAAATTAGAAATGCATAACGGCCATTCGTAATTGCCTTTTTAAGAGGGCAACTTTAGCGTGACCACAGGCACTCTCATTTCGAATACTAATGGGCATGCCGACATTTTGTGGCCCAATTAATTATCCACCCCCTTTTTTTTTTTTTATCGTCTTTATATATATATTTTTTTTTGAATTAAAAAAAAATCTCAATAAATCGTGTCAAATTATGGTAATTTAAAAAAAAAAAAAAACTTTTTTCCCTGAGACAACTCGTTAAAAACCTCTTTCACCCCCCCCCCCCCCCTCCAAAAAAAACAAGGTTTATAAATTTTTTTTTTCATCTCTCCGCTAAATTTTTACAATTTATTACAGCTCATTTAAATAGATAGATAATAATAATAATAATGGTCTCGATTAATTATCTTTTTGATTCATTTATATTTAAATGAATTTACTACAATGAAATTCTAGATTTTATTAAATATGTATGTATATGAATTTTTGTACAATTAATTAGGATGGAGTGCAAGATTTTTTTTTCTAAATTAATAATTACAACTTTTTTTTTTTATTTTTTAAAATTATTTTGGTATTAATAATTTTAGTATTTCATTTGATTTTATTAATTAATATTAATAAATATTATTAGTAATTAGTAATTATTAATAAATGACAATAAATATTAAAAACTAATTAAAAATATTAACATTAACATTAATTAGATTTAATGTTAAGATTTGCTTAAGAATTAATGTTTATGCTGCGGGGTTAAAAAATCCTAAGGGGTTAAAGATTAGGGTTAATATTAGAATTAGAGAGTAAGGTTAAAGAAATGGTTACGTTAGAGTTATGATTAACATTAGATTTAAAGTCAGGGTTAGGGTGTTAGGGTTACAAAATCGTCGGGGTTAAAATTAGGGTTATCAGTAGGTATAGGGTTAAATCAGAGTTAAACTTTGATTAAAATTTAGTCACTGCGTTACAGTTAGGATTTGGTTTAAAGTCTTTTGTAAGCGTCAGGGGTTACAAAAAAACCCTAAGGGGTTAGGGTTAATGCCAGTGTTATCATAAGGGTTAAAGTTTGGGTTCGTTTAAGAGTTAATATTCAAGTTGTGATAAGAATTAAATTTAAAGTTAGGGTTAAAATCAGGATTACAAAATTTTCAGGGTTAAGTTAAGGGTTATTATAAGGATTAGAATTTGATTTAAGGTTAGGGTTTTTTTTTACGTTAGACTTTGAGTTATAGTTAGAATTAAATATACGATTAGAAATTAGGGTTAGATTAGGGTTATAAAAATAGGGTTAGGGTTATAGAAATAGGGTAAGGGTTAGGGTTAAAATGAAAGTTAAAGTTAGCGTTGTTTTAAAAGTTAGAGTTTAAGTTCTAGTTAGTATTATGTTTAGAGTCAAGGATAGTGTCGGGGTTACAAAATCGTATGGTTTAAGGGCAGGGTTCTCATTAGGGTTAAAATCAGAGTTAAAGTTAGGGTTTTTTTTTAAAGTCGGTGTTTAAATTATAGTTAGAATTAACTTTAGAGTATTCTTTTGCGTCAGGGTTACATATTCGTCAGGGTTAAAATCAGGGTTATCATGGGGGTTAAAATCAGAGTTAAAGTTAGGGTTTCGGTAAGGGTTAGTGTCAAAATTATCCTTAGGATTAGGTTTAAAATTTTAACTTTTATGGTTACAAAAATTCAAAACCCAGGGTTAAGGGCGTGGTTGTCATTGGGGTTAAAATCAGGGTTAAACTTAGGGTTTTGGTAAGGGTTAGTGTCAAAATTATCCTTAGGATTAGGTTTAAAGTTAGATTTAGTTTTCAGGGTTACAAAACTCTAAAGTGTTGGGGTTAATATCACTATTATCATTAGGGTTAAAATTAGGGTTAAATTTAGGGTTCGTTTAATGGTTATTGTTCAAATCATAGTTAATAAACTTAGTTTTTGTATTAAAATGAGGGTTTTAAAATCCCAATTTAGGGTTAAACGGGTTAAAATCAGAGATAAAGTTAAAATTCATTATTTTTCTTTAAATTAAATTCGACATCTTTTTTTTAATATTTAACTTTTTTTTAATAAAAAAAAACAGTAAGAATTAAACTTACTTTTCGAAGGCATCCAACAAAATTATTAATCCCTTTGGCTCCTGTCAAAGATCGAGCATCAGCACCGCCACCAACAAAAAGTCGATCACTCGCCAATTTTGTGAAAGAGCCAGCAGTATGACCATGTTCTGTATAAATTCCATCTACGTTTGCTGACAGCTGAAACATAAAAAGAAAACCAAACAAATTTTAAAATGACATATTTTTGCAAAAAAAAAAAATAAAAAAATAAAAGCTTCCAGACATTTTTATTTCAACCATTCCTCAATGGAGTTTTTTTTTTTTTTTCCTATCGACTATAGAAAATTTGGTTTGTTTTCATACGCATTTTTTTTTCTTTTTCTAAAACTATTGTACACTACATAAATATTCGATTTACTTTTTTCCTCTTTTCACTTCACTTACTCGTCAAGATTTTAAAATCTGTCTCTTTCACATATTTAAAATTTTTATTTTTCAATTCTTTTTCACATATTTTACTGATTTGTATTTTCAACTGATTTTTGTAGTTGAAATATTTTTTTTTTAAACATAGTTTAAGTATTATAAATAAAAAAAAAATTATTTTTAATTTTAAATATTTAATTTTTTTTTTATTAACTTTTGAAATAAATTTCGTGAAAAAAATTAGAAAGTTTTTTAATGTAATACGATTAAAAGTTGTTTCTACTGTAAAATAAAGGTATATATATACATATGTATATGTTTAATTTGTTTAAGTAATGCGAATAGCTAATCTGTATTTCGAATCTCTCTCTCTCTCTTTCTCTCTCTCTAAACTGGCGTAAGTGCTTTCAAACTATAAAAGCGATTTAATGCCTTGACTTAGCCTCGTTTGTCGAAACCACCTGACACCCCAAAATGTCCTAAATCATCCCCAGCTTTCCGCAAACGATCCTAAATCCACAGGCCAAACTCCTTATCTTGGAAAATGAGAAAAATCTCACTTCTTAACCCAACGCAATTTTTTTTCAAACTCTTTAAAAAATAATCCAGATTTACATATTTTCTCTCCTGTCTAGTTTTTTTTTCATCAAAAAAGCATTTTTTTTTTTTTTTTTTTTTTTTAAACTAAAAAACAAAGAATACTAGAGAAATTCGTTTCTTTTCCTTGTTTACGAATTTTTTTTTTCTTTTCTTTTTTAATTTCATTAAAGAATCAATTTATCCGAAAAGAATAGAAGGAAATTTCAACAGAATGTACAGAGGAAAAACAGTTTGGGGCATTGAAAAATCGAGTGTTGCTTTTTAAATTGAAAAGTATTTCTCTGCACGAAATAGGAGACGATTCTTATTGATTTAACCCCATCTCTCTGTCTCTCTCTCTCTCTCTGGTATTGCTAAAAGGGGGGGATGAGACCTCGAGGGGGTTTAAGTGGGAGGGGTGCGACGAGGTCGTTTTTCACATAGAGTGAGATGGCTTAAATAATTAATGCGGCATTAGTTCGACTGGAGGAAGGTTTACGATGTGAATCCATCGTTTCAAAGTCTGATAAAAGAGGAAGAGCCTTTCGGACTTTTAAGGTACCGAATCGCCATTGAGAAAACATTTCTTTTTAGTGTTTACTTGAGAACTACTCACTCACTTTACCTATCACCCCCTCCCCTCCCCCTCTCTCTTTCGCTTTTCCCTTTTCCCTCCATTATCCGATGTACCTTCTGCTAAGATTCACATGCGACAAATCCCAAGAGTTTGAATCCCGCTGAAATTTCTATCCCCAGGCAAATACCTCTTACAAACTGTCGGAAATAACAAGAATGGAAGCCACTAGGAAAAGCACTTTCTTCAAAGTAATTGTCATTTTTATAAGAAGAAAGAAAGATAGATACAATTTGCAACCAACACTTTTTTTAGGGTTGAAACAATAATTTTTTGAAATATTTCACAAAATTTATCGAAAAATATAAATTGTATTATTGTAATTTTTGTGTCATTTACTTCAAGTAAGTCTAAGAAAAGTGCCACAATTGTTTATTTTGAATTTGAATTAAAAAAATTATGTAGGAAGTGACATTACCGACATTTTCAAAGTAGTGGTAATTTTTGTTGTAATTCTCTCTCAATTTTTGGCGTTGGTAATATTGACAACAATTATTTATATCGAAATTGAATTCAAAAATAGAGAGGAATTGACATTATCGACATTTTTTAGGGTTGGAACAATAATTTTTGCAATATTTTACAAAGTTTCTTGAAAAATATAAATTTTATTATTGTAATTTTTGTGTCATTTAGTTCAAGTGAGTCTAAGAAAAGTGCCACAATTATTTATTTTGAATTTGAATTAAAAAAATTATGTAGGAATTGACATTACCGACATTTTCAAAGTAGAGGTAATTTTTGGTATATTCTTCTTTCAATTTTTGGCGCTGATGATATTTACAACTATTTAATTTGAATTTTAATTAAAAAATAGGTAGGAATTGACATTACCGACAATGAACAAATCAAAACATTGTTTTCGATGGGTAAAAAAGATTTTCGACTAAAGAATTGTTTTTAAAATTTGTGTCACGTATAAAAAAATGTTTTTATCAAACCGCTATTTCGATAAAAAAAATACCGAATCTTTTCTCCATTTTAGACAATTGAAGGTTAGAATTTGACATTAAGTTACGTTTCTCGAAAAATATAAATCGAATTATTGTAATTTTTGTGTCATTTATTTCTATTGAATTTAAGAAAAGTGCCACAATTGCTTATTTCGAATTTGAATAAAAAAAATTATGTAGGAATTGACATTACCGACATTTTCAAAATAGTGGTAATTTTTGTTGTATTTCTCTCTCAATTTTTGGCGTTTATAATATTGACGACAACTATTTATTTCGAAATTGAATTAAAAAATATAGAGGAATTGACATTATCGACAATGAACAAAGCAAAACATTGTTTTCGATGGGTAAAAAAGATTTTCGACTAAAGAATTGTTTTCAAAATTTGTGCCATTTATAAAAAATTGTTTTTATCAAGCCGCTATTTCGATAAAAAAAATACCGAATCTTTTCTCCATTTTAGACAATTGAAGGTTAGAATTTGACATTAAGTTACGTTTCTCGAAAAATATAAATCGAATTATTGTAATTTTTGTGTCATTTATTTCTATTGAATCTAAGAAAAGTGCCACAAGTATTTATTTTGAATTTGAATAAAAAAGAATTAGGTAGGAATTGACATTACCGACATTGAAAAAAAGTTTGTTTTCGACCGGTAAAAAAGAATTTCGCTTGAAAAATTGTTTTCAAAATTTGTGCCACTTATGAAAAATTGTTTTTACCAAACCACTATTTCGATAATAAAAAAAAAAAAAAATACCTAAACTTTTCTCCATTTTCGACGATCGAAGGTTGGAGTTTTACATTTAGTTACGTTTCTTAAAAAATATAAATCGTATTATTGTAATTTTTGTACAATTTACTTCCATTAAGTCTAAAAAAAAGTGCCACAATTATTTATTTTGAATTCGAATTAAAAAAAAAAATAAATAGAAATTGACATTACCGACTTTTTTAAAAAATAGTAGCAATTTCTATTTGTTAAATAAAATTTTTCTAAATTAATTACCTTAATTTTTTTTTTTTTTTGCCTAACTCTAATTGTCGACAAATACAAGTAAGAATGAAAGAAGAAGGATATAATGCAAGGCGAGTAAAATTGAATTTGTCAAAGTGAACACAGACACAAACATACACACACATACACGTTTGTTTAGTGTGTGGATAGGAGAAATCTTGTGATTCAAGCCGAGGCTATTTCTCTGGGTACAGCTCTGCAAGAATAGGGCAAAAACGACAGTGAATTATGGCAGGAATGTAACAGGGATTTCAGTGGGGAAAAACATTGGTAATTAATGGGTTTAGTGGCAAAGCTTGCAAGGCTCGTCCAAACACCACCTTTCTTGTCGCATATAAATGTATACATATAGTATATTTTGTTTTCTTAAATTTTTAACTCCTTTAATCTCTTTTATTATTATTTTTATCATTAATTATTAAAATTTTTATTATTATTATTTTTAACATTATTTTTATTATTATGAGTATTGTTGTTGTTATTATTATTATTATTATTAAACCGTCCAATTATATTTTGACAATATATTTTCAACACTATTGCCTATAATAAATAGTAAATTGTTATTTTGTCAATGTTACCCCATCACTTTAGGGTTTTGACATAACCTCCAAAAAATATTTTCTTAGCTGTATAAAAAAAATGTAATTCTGGCTTGAGGCTAAAGTTTTTTGTCATAACCTCAAATTGTTATTTTGTCAATTTTACCCCATTACTTTAGGATTTTGACATAACCTTAAAAAAATATTTTCTTAGCTGTATAAAAAAAATGTAATTCTGGCTTGAGGCTAAGGTTTTTTGTCATAACCTCAAAAAAGTCGTCACAATGAATATAAAAATGTACATGTTAAATTATATTTTATTTTCTTTTGTATTCCTGGCAAAATTTTTTTGAGGTTATGTCAAAAAATTTGACATGATGGGGTAAAAGTGACATAGAATTCGGTTTCAAAAAGCCCCCCAAAAAAACAAAAAAATACTCTTTAACCCCAAGGCTATATTTTTCGTTTTTCTATGAATACTTTGAGGTTATGTCAAAAATTTAACATAGTAGAGTGAAATAGATTTTAGATTTCGGTTAATAAATTAATTACAAAAAAAAAAATATTACAAATAAAAAATTAAATCCCAATAAAAAAAAAAATAAAAAAAAAATGGAATAACCCGGAAATTCTCTCTCTCTCTCTCTCTCTCTCTCTCTCTCTCTCTGTGAAAAGAGGAAATGACATTTTATTTGAAGCGTAAATGAAGTTAAACCTTCTGTTATTTTTGATTCCAATAAAAGTGAAAATTCAATGACGAAAAGGAAACTCTCAGTGAGAGGAGAAAGAGAAGCAGTGGTAGAGGAAGAAGAAGAAGAGGATTAATTGGCTTAATTAAAAAGTTCTACAGCGGATTCGCCATCCTATGCTGGGGATTATGTCTCCGCAAACGCGTTAAGCTGGCATTACACGCGCTACTGCGGGGAGGCTTTGGGCGCGATTACTGTCGCGATTGCGGTTGCAATTAATTTTCAAAAGGGGCTTCTTCACCCGAAAATAATAATAATAATAATAATAGTAAAAAAAGAAAAAAAATACTTTTTTCCTTCTACATAATCGAAAGAGTGAAAAAATTTTTTTTTTAGTCATCTATGAAAAAAAAAAATGATTATAAGTTCAAATGAAAAGAAACGATATGAATTTTATGAGTATTTACATGTGTCTATAAATTATGATTATATGAGTTTACATCTGTTTTTACTTTTTATGAAATACTGATTATAAATCTATGATACTTTGGTTTTGTATTATTTTCAAAGTTTATGAGTTATGAGTTTTTCCGATTAATAGTTTTAAATTTACGAGTTTTCGGTTAATTTCTTTGAGTTTCTAGCTATAAATTCATGAGTTTTTGGTATTTAATCACTTTAAGAGTTGCTGCTTCTAAATTTATGAGTTTTTTTTACCCTCACTACGTTATTTGGTTTATGAGTTGTGTAAGAAATTATTATTAAAAAAGATAAGTAACGTTTACTACCGTTTCTATGAAAGCGGTTGCTATGGTAACTGTTACTATGGTTTTTGGGCCTGGGCCACGGAACCCTAAAAAGTAAATGAATATTTGGAATATCTGAAAAAAATATTCAGTGAAAAATAACGCTTTAACACAAAAATTGACGGTTTCGATTCAAAAACTCAGTTTTTCAGTTATACTGACTCTCATCTTTTTTAATTTTACTTACGTTTCTCTGGAAATTTTCCTGTCTGTCACTATATATGTATATACATTTATATAGAGAGAAAAAGAGACAAAAATGAAATTCCGAATAATTTGCATTTTTATTTAATTTATTCTAAAGCTGTCAGCTCTCCGGATGATGTGCACATATGTATAAATTTGTATCGCCCTTTATTCGTATACTTATGCAAATAAGGTAGGGAAACTCGAAAAAAATAAGCATTCAGAAAGGGGTATATATATATATATATATATATATATATATATATATATATATATATATATATATATATAATATATGAAGAGCAAATGATCCATATAAAACGAAACTGTTTATATATAAAATTATATATTACTGTCTTAAAATCTCGACAGACTTTAAACTCATACTCTTTCTATCCTTTTACTTACGTTTTCTCTGTTTCTATATATATATATATATATATAAATTTGTGCTAAAATCCGTATTTCACTTGAACAATGTTTGGTCCACTTTCGGATGGAAAAGCACTTTGACTTTGGAAATTCATTAGTTTCCCTTCACAAGGGAATCTAGTTTCTCAGTGAAGATATTCTCAAGATATTGAACTCGGAGATTCGCGGCGAGAATTAATTAAACAAATTTCGCGCCGCCTTGAATCTTACAAGAGAAAGAAGGATAGAGAGAGAGAGAGAGAGAGAGAGAGAGAGAGAGAGAGAGAGAGAGAGAGAGAGAGAGAGAGAGAGAGAGAGAGAGAGAGAGAGAGAGAGAGAGAGAGAGAGAGAGAGAGAGAGAGAGAGAGAGAGAGAGAGAGAGAGAGAGAGAGAGAGAGAGAGAGAGAGAGAGAGAGAGAGAGAGAGAGAGAGAGAGAGAGAGAGAGAGAGAGAGAGAGAGAGAGAGAGAGAGAGAGAGAGAGAGAGAGAGAGAGAGAGAGAGAGAGAGAGAGAGAGAGAGAGAGAGAGAGAGAGAGAGAGAGAGAGGAGAGAGAGAGAGGAGAGAGAGAGAGAGAGAGAGAGAGAGAGAGAGAGAGAGGAGAGAGAGAGAGAGAGAGAGAGAGAGAGAGAGAGAGAGAGAGAGAGAGAGAGAGAGAGAGAGAGAGAGAGAGAGAGAGAGAGAGAGAGAGAGAGAGAGAGAGAGAGAGAGAGAGAGAGAGAGAGAGAGAGAGAGAGAGAGAGAGAGAGAGAGAGAGAGAGAGAGAGAGAGAGAGAGAGAGAGAGAGAGAGAGAGAGAGAGAGAGAGAGAGAGAGAGAGAGAGAGAGAGGGAGAGGGGGGGGTAGAGAGGGAGGGAGAGAGAAAGAGAGAAACAGAAAGAAACAGAGATAAGGAAAACTGTTTCCTTCAACGGTTGAGATACTCTTTTTCTAAAAAGGAAAAACAGTTCATTAACTATAGAGATTTTGAGCCAGGTCAAAATAAAATTCAGATTTTTTGAAAAATATTCAAAATATTTTAATTTAAGAGACAAAAAATGAATGCAACACTTTTTGATAAGTCGAGCGGATGCTGAGCTACACTCAAAAAGATTTTGGAAAAATTTTCGAATAATTAAATTTGCGAGATAACTGCTCCGGGATACCGCCAAAAAAATAGTCAAAAAGTTTCGAACAAAAAATGTATGGCGCAGTTTTTTAATGGTCCAGCGGATGCTGAGCTACACTCACTAAAACTGGGAGAAAAATTTCCAAAAAAAAAAAATTTGCCAGATAATGACTCGGGAATAATGCCAAAAAATTGAGCAAAAAGTCTCGAACAAAAAATGTATGGCGCACTTTTTGATTGGTCCAGCGGATGCTGAGCTACACTCACTAAAACTGGGAGAAAAATTTCAAAAAAAAAAATTTGCCAGATAATGACTCGGTAATAATGCCAAAAAATTGAGCAAAAAGTCTCGAACAAAAAATGTATGGCGCACTTTTTGATTGGTCCAGCGGATGCTGAGCTACACTCAAATGTATTTCTGAAAAATTTTCGAAAAATTAAATTTACTAGATAAACACTCCGGAATACCACCAAAGTAATTAAAAGAAAGTTCTGAACAAAAAATTCCTGCCGCACTTTTTGATTGGTCCAGCGGATGCTGAGCTACACTCAAATATATTTCTGAAAAATTTTGGAAAAAATAAATTTACTAGATAATCGCTCCGGAATACCACCAAAAAAATAGGGAAAAAGTTTCGAACAAAAAATGTATGGCGCACTTTTTGATTGGTCCAGCGGATGCTGAGCTACACTCAAATAAATTTATAAAAAATTTTCGAAAAATTAAATTTTCGAGATAATCGTTTGGGAATACCGCCAAAGTCTTTAGCAAAAAGTAGCGAACAAAAAATGTATGGTGCACTTTTTGATTGGTCCAGCGTATGCTGAGCTACACTAGGAAACAAATTTTGAAAAATTTACGAAAAATAAAATTTGCGAGATAATGTCTCGGCAATACCGCCATAAAAATAGTCAAAAAGTTCCGAACAAAAAATGTATGGCGCACTTTTTTTTGGTCCAGCGGATGCTGTGCTACACTCAGATAAATTTTTTAAAAAATTTGGAAAAAATAATTTTGCGAGATAATTGGTCGGGAATACCGCTAATGTCTTAACCCGGGAGTATCGAACAAAAAATGTATGGCGCACTTTTTGATTAATCCAGCAGATGCTGAGCTACACTCAAATATATTTCTGAAAAATTTTCGAAAAATTAAATTTTCGAGATAATTGTTCCGGAATACCACTAAAGTAATTAGAAGTAAGTTCTGAACAAAAAATGTATGTCGCACTTTTTAATTGGTCCAACGGATGCTGAGTTACACTCAAATGTATTTCTGAAAAATTTTCGAAAAATTAAATTTACTAGATAATCACTCCGGAATACCACCAAAGCAATTAAAAGAAAGTTCTGAACAAAAAATTCCTGCCGCACTTTTTGATTGGTCCAGCGGATGCTGAGCTACACTCAAATATATTTCTGAAAAATTTTCGAAAAAATAAATTTACTAGATAATCCCTCCGGAATACCACCAAAAAAAAATGGGGAAAAAGTTCTGAACAAAAAATGTATAGCGCACTTTTTGCTTGGTCCAGAGGATGCTTAGCTACACTCAAATATATTTCTGAAAAATTTTCGAAAAAATAAATTTACTAGATAATCGCTCCGGAATACCATTAAAAAAATAGGGAAAAAGTTTCGAACAAAAAATGTATGGCTCACTTTTTGATTGGTCCAGCGGATGCTGAGCTACACTCAAAAATTTTGGGAAAAATTTTTGTAAAATTAAATTTGCGAGATAATCCTTCCGGAATTTTACTAAAGTGTAAACCCGGGAGTTTCGAACAAAAAATGTATGTCACACTTTTTTGATTGGTCCAGCGGACGCTGACCTAAGTCAAATTCAATTTTGAATTTTTTAAAAAATTTTCGATTTAATTAATTTAAGAGACAACTTTTCAAAAATATTACTTAATTTTAACCTTATATTTAATCTACTTACACGTGAATTTATGAAACATAATTGACTTAAAGAATGAGAAAAAACATTTTTGCAATTTTAAAATGACATTAATGTCAATTTCTACCTAATTTTTTAAATTTAATTTCAAAATAAATTGCCGTGACACGTTTCTTGGATTGAAATAAATTGAATGATTTAAAAATTTCAAAAACACGATTTATATTATATGAGAAACTTAAACCCAAAGTTTTAGAACTTTTGTTTAAAGAAACAAAAAAAAAAAATTATAACTTAAAAAAAAGAATTTGAATATTATTGTACATAGCGGAAAGATAGTGGTTATTGAAAGAAAAAAATGTTGGGATGACAAAAATGGCGGCAATGTTGAATTGGAAACTGGGTTGCGGAAAATATTATGGTCCTAGTTTTGATGGTGTAGTTTTAACTTATTCATCTAAAGGTTGGGGAGGGGGGACGTTAGGGGAAGCGATACTGCAGAGAAAGAGAGAGAGAGAGAAACGGTTACTGGGAAGGCGAATTCCTGAATGCGAATTAGCACCCTGCCCAGGAACATATGAGTCTGCGGAGAGTGTAAATTTATACTGACTGCAATGTGCTGCAGCTTACCTGTTACATTAATTTTCCCCCTTTTATACCCCTTTACCTAACCACTTGCGTTTCAAATAATCCCCTCCCTCCCTCCCACCCACCCCTTTACCTAAAGAGACACATTTCACTACTATTATTTTACCATAATGATAATATAATTTTGATTAATTATTTTTCATTTCAATTAATCATGAGAAATTTATATTTAAATATGAAAATAAAAACAATATTAAATTCTGTCGATAATAATGACAAAATAGAATATACAATTTTTTAAAAATGATTTAATTCATTTCCATTAATACAAAAAAATATAAACAAAAAATAAATAGTAAGAAATTTTTTAAGGTTATGTTAATTGTAAACACTTATGAAATTTTGTAGAATTTAAAACAAAATAAAAAAAAAAAAAATGCAAATTGTAACGTGTTTAAAAAAAAAAAAATTTTAACAGACCTTAAATTTTTTGTTCTGTTCCAGATTTTCCAGCTGGAGGCACTTGGAATGGGTTTCTTCAGAATAAAAAACCCTCGCGATTGAAGAAACGAAAATAAATTTTGAAATCCATTTTTTTTTTTTTTACATTAAGAAAAGATAAAAATTTCGATCGCGGTTTAATAATATTTAAAACACTCTCGGAAAAATAAATTATGAGAAATTAACAAGTTTTCAAAGCAAAAAAAAATATTTTAGAACAATAAGAAAAAATAAAATTATTTATAATATAATATTATAAAATAAAATATAATAATAATATAATAATATTATAATTTTAATATAATAATTTTTATAATATTACTATAATAACATTATTGACAATATTATTAATATTAATATTATAAATAATATTATAATTATAATAATATATATTAAGATTATAAACAATATTATTATAAACTCACTTTAACACGCACAATTTTCTAAGAAACAAGTCTTAACAGGACAAACGCTCGAATAGCAACTAATCAATTCATCTCTCGACTTGGATGACCGCCCTCTTTTATATTGTACCCTGAATGTAAACATACCTGCTCTAAAATTTACAGTAATTGCAATATTTTTCAAAATTTATAATACAATAATTTTTCTTTAATTATTTTTATAATTGCTTATTATTATTTTAAATTTAATTATTATTTTTCTTAATATAGAGAAAAATAAAAAAAAAACTACTATTTTGAAAATGTCGGTAATGTCGATTTCTACCTAATTTTTTTTTTTTTTAATTCAAATTCGAAATAAATAGCCGTGGCACTTTTCTCACACTCAAAGAAAGTGAATAAGAGATAAAAAAAATTTTGAAAATACAATTTATATTATATAAGAAAAGAATAAAAAAAAATTACTACTATTTTTAAACTGTCGGTAATTTTCGAAAAAATAAATTTGCATGATAATCGCTCGGGGATACCGCCAAATTAATTAGAAGAAAGTTCTGAACAAAAAATGTATGGCGCACTTTTGAATTGTTCCAACGGATGCTGAGCTACTCTCAAAAACATTTTGGAAAAATTTTCGAAAAATTAAATTTGTAAGATAATCGATCGGGAATATTACCAATAAAATAAGCAAAAAGTCTTGAACAAAAAATGTATGACGCACTTTTTGATTGGTCCAGCGGACGCTGACCTAAGTCAAATTTAAAAAAAACTATTTTGAAAATGTCGGTAATGTCGATTTCTACCTAATTTTTTTTTAATCCGAATTCAAAATAAATAGCCGTGGCACTTTTCTAACACTCAAAGAAAGTGAATGAGATAAAAAAAATTTTAAAATACAATTTATATTATATAACAAAAGAACAAAAAAAAATAATACTATTTTAAAACTGTCGGTAATGTCAATTTCTACATAATTTTTTTAATTCAAATTCGAAATAAACAATTGTGGCACTTTTCTTAGACTTAATGGAATTGAATGATACAAAAATTACAATAATATGATTTATATTTCACGATAAACTTAAACAAAAAGAATGTGATTTAAAAAAAAGAAAAATATTATTTATTAAAATAAATTAAAAAAATTAATTATTTTCAAAAAGTATACTAAATTATTTCAAATTCTGATTCAGAGATTTTGCCATGATATCTCTCTTTGAATTTTGGACTATATGCATGACCTCGACTTTATTACCGCAAGCTAGAGCGAATTTAGTGTTTAACTTACTTTACTAGTTTCTGCGGGATAAGGGTAATTTCACGTTGCTTCAATTACGTCGTACTATAAAATCTCTTTTTTTACCGCAATTCGAAATCACTGAATGTCACACTGGACAAAATCGACTATTTCTTTTTTTAAATGAAAAATTACTAGTTCCGAATTTCTCTCTTTCTATCGTATATATATATATATATAGTAGTTTATTATAGTTTTTTAAACTATAATCTAAATAGAATAATGTTCTTCAAATAAGATGTGGTATATAATTTTTCTTTCTTTTTTTTTTTTTAACAAATATGTAAATTTTCATTTGTCACGCATTTCTGATATTTAGAGAGGGAAATTTATATAATGTACAAACAAAATATATGATATTATGATATATTATAAGATATATATATGTTTATAAAAGTTTTTCTCTAATGCGTTCTGTTTTACCTAAATGGCCTCGGGCAAAACTGGGCCATGAAGGAAGTCCCTAACTGAGCACAGGATATGCTAATATGGATGAAAAAGGAAGCAGTCGAGAGTTTCAAGAGATGTATTTACGTGTCCCTTTGCCAACTAACTATTTCCACCGACAACTTTCGACCTCATACTATACACACACATATATATATGTATATATATATGACACATCGTAAATATTTTTCTCACAATTTTCTACTCTCTATATCTTTAAATCTGTCTTTTATCATTTAAAAATGATTCTTTTAAAAAAATTTGTCTAGATAACTGTCAAATTTGTCTTCCATTTTTAGATAATCAAATTTTTTATTAAAAATTTAAATATAATATTACAAAACAAAAATAAATTTTTTTTTAAATATTTAAAGTTGTAACTACTTAAAATTTAAACTACTTAAAATTTTAACTATTTAAAGTTATAACTATTTAAAATTTTAACTACTTAGTTTAAAATTTTTAGAGGTATAACTACTTAAAATTTTAACTAATTAAAATTTTAACTAGTAAAAATTTTAGCTACTTAAAATTTTAACTACTTAGTTTTAACTATTTAAAGTTTTAACTATTTAGATTTATAACTATTTAAAATTTTTGCTACTTAAAATTTTATCTACTTAGTTTTAACTACTTAAATTTTTTTACTATTTACAATTAGTTACTTAAAGTTTTAACTACTTAAAATTTTACCTACTTAAAGTTTTAACTACTTAAAATTTTAATTACTTAAAGTTTTAATTTTAATTACTTAAATTTTTAACTATTTAAAGCTTTAATTATTTCTATTTAAAAATTTGAAGAATTTAAAGTTTCACAAAAATAAAATTTTTTATTTATTTAAATGTAAAATTATTTAAAGTTTGAACTATTTTTAACTCTATTGATTAACGTAAAAGAAAATTTCAACTTTCCTTAAATTAAAAATATATTATTTAAAAATTTTGTAACTGTTAAAAATATTAACAATTTAGTTTAAAACTATATTAAGTTTTGATTATTGAAAATTTTTAAGTTTTGAATAAATTTTTAAGTATTCACAATTGAAACTATTTAAATTTTTGTTTTTTGTAATTAAAATTTTTATTATTCAAAGTATATTTGTTAATTTAATTTATAA
This sequence comes from Leptopilina boulardi, assembly GCF_019393585.1. Taxonomy (NCBI): domain Eukaryota; kingdom Metazoa; phylum Arthropoda; class Insecta; order Hymenoptera; family Figitidae; genus Leptopilina; species Leptopilina boulardi. Next base: position 1,966,161 of record NW_026137825.1, on the reverse strand, counting down.
TTAAATTTCTAACAACTATTCAAAGTTTAAACTACTTTAAGTTTTAAATATTGAAATATTAATGTATTCAAAAGTAGACATTTAAAATTATAACATTTTAAAATATTAAATAATTTTACAAAATTTTACTATATTTTAGATTTAAAATTTTAAATTTGACTATCTAAAGGTTTAAAAAAACCTTAAAAAAACCTTTCTAAAAAAAAATCGAAATTTTAACTATCCAACGATTTAATATTGGTGAAAGTTTTTACCACACTTAAAGTTTGACATTAGTTAACATTTTAATCATCTTAACTTTAATCTCTACTCAAAATTTTCTGATATTCAAACTTTTAACTATAAAAAAATTTAAACATGTTTTTTTTTGGAAAATTTTAACTATTCCTTTGCAATCTGTAACTTGCAATTTATAAAACTGTAAATTATTATTACTTTTATTATTATTATTACTATAAAATTTGTTAACTAAATGCATTTCCATTAAAATTTGCAGTGCTTTTTGTAAGGTCTGAAAATTCTGAGAATATTTATAACTATTAAACTATCACTATAAAATGTACTTTATACGCAATAGGAAGTCCTTAACATTTAAATTTTCCATGACAGGTCGAAAGTTAAATTTTACTCCTCTCCCTATTTTATTACCTCGTAAAAAGCGTCTTTTAAAAACTTTTTCTCGAGGTTTTTAGTAACTTTCATATTTTTTTTTCTTTTTTTTTTTTAAATAAGATTAATACTCAAAAAGTTCACTCACCCTGCAAAATCTCGTGATAGACGAAATCTGAAACAGAAAAAAAACCCGACAATTAGTCTCTTGAAATTCACAAAAAAAAAAAAAACATTTTCAAACTCAATGGAATGTTTCAACATTACAGTACTTTCGAAAAAAAAGTTAAAATTACAATTATTTGCATTTCGTGAAAAAATAAGATAATTTTGACAATGTTGGATACGGTTAATTTTTAATAGAAAAAAAGGATGTTAAATAAAATGTATGATATTGTATTATGTAATATTTGATTTTTGTTTAATAGAAAAAAAAAATTAACCCTCTATGACCATTAATTTAAATAAACGAGATAGAACTTGGAATTAAAATTCATTAGAGTACTTTTTTTCCAGTGAAAAACTTTCAATATCTTTTTCAAGTAATAAAATTAAGACGCTTTTCCCATGCGATAAAATCGAGAGAATTCGAAGCTAGAGAGAGAGAGAGAGAGAGAGAGAGAGAGGGGGGGGAAGAGAGAGAAGGTAAAGTCCTGAGGGATGTATGAGAGGCAAAAGAGCAGAAACTTTTGGTACGATTATTATGCAACTGGCTGGTTCGATGCATTTTTCTCGCTCGCGAAAGAACCATTACGTATTCGAAGAGAAATTCGAAGCGACAGTAACCTACCGAGACTTTGTAGTCGCGAAGAAAAACCTCACTTTTTTTCTTCCTTCCCCCAAAAAAAAAATGTACCAGGACTTTCCACTTCAATTTTACATTCAACTTACGAGATATATACCTAGTCTGAATTTTGAATCCAGAACCAATTATTAAATAGATAACGTTTTTTACATCTAACAAGAGCAGACATTGAAAAGCCGGAAGTATTAAAAAAAAAAATTCTGTTTTTTACAAATAATAGATAATATCCTGTTACTTATAGAAATGTTTATAGTGTTTGAACTATAATTCAATAAAACTGGAAAAATTGTACAGGAAAATTTCTTATTGAAATTTATACAGTGAGGAGTAATTTTCATCATATGGATGATGGCGGGATAAAATATGAAACAGCGAAGAAGGAAGACGAAAAATTCTACCAGTAATTTGGGAATTAGATTAGGATTGTAGAATTAGGCAAAATTGGTTCGGATTGTCGTTTTTAGAGTTCCAAAAAAGTGGACAAAGAATAGGAGTGTAGGAATCACGAAGGAACCAGCACCTAAAAGAATAGGAGACCTGAAACTACGAAAGAACCAAAAAAGAAGAAGGAGCAAGCACCGAAAAGAATAGGAGCCCTTAGACCACGAAGGAGCCGAAAAAGAAGAAGGACAAATCACCGAAAACAATAGGAGTCCTGAGAATAAGAAAGGAACCGAAAAAGAAGAAGGAGCTAGCACCGAAAAGAATAGGAGTCCTAAGTCCATGAATGAACCGTAATAAAAGAGAAAGGACCGAAACGAATATGAGTCTTAAGGTCATGAAGGGGCGCCACTTGGATTGCCTTACCCATGAAGCAGAAGAAGAAGTACAGCAGTAATCCTGAAGGAAGCGAATCCAGATTTAAGACGGTAGTTAACTCTACGTTAGTACAGGCAAGGTCCACCAAAAAGTGGACATAAGAATCGGAGACTTTTAGGCTGTAGGTACTAGCAGTAATCCTGAAGGAAGGGAAGGTAAGGCACTCTAGGTTAGTGGAGGCAAGGTTCACCAAAAAAGGGACATAAGAATCGGAGACTTCTGGGCAGCAGACACTAGCAGTAATCCTAAAGGTTGCCAATATAAGATATACTGATACCAAGAGATAAGATACACTTGGTTAGCAGAGGCAAGGTTCATCAAAAAACGGACATAAGAATGGGAGACTTCTGGACAGGAGGTACTAACATTAATCCTGAAGGAAACGAATCCAGAGGTTCTAATTCTGGGTTGGTAAAGGCAAGGTCCAGCAAAAAAGAGGCATTATAAGAATCGAAGACTTTTGGGCAGGAGGTACTATCAGTAATTCTGAAGGAAGCGAAGATTAGTAGAGGCAAAGTTCACCAAAAAATGGACATAAGAATCGGAGACTTTTGGGCAGCAGACACTAGCAGTAATCCTAAAGGTAGCAAATATACTGATACCCAGAGATAAGATACACTTGGTTAGCAGAGGCAAGATTCATCAAAAAACGGACATAAGAATCGGAGACTTCTGGATAGGAGGTACTAACATTAATCCTGAAGGAAACGAATCCAGAGGTTCTAATTCTTGGTTAGTAAAGACAAGGTTTACCAAAAAAGGGACATAAGAATTAGGTTGGTACTTGCCGTAAGGTACTAAGCTAAACTAATTAGTAACCCTAAAGACACTATCAGAAAATCACCTAATTCACTGCAGCAGATTTTACGCGTTGCTACAAAAATTAACTTTTCGATGCCTTTTCGAAACAAACGTTTTAGCGTAGAAGCATCCTATCTTTCTGCTACAAAGGCACGAAAATCAAAACACTCCAATTCCTTTTGGAATTCAAAATTAATCACTAACGTTAATTACAATCAGCTTTTATTTTCATCATTCCCCTTTTTCCAAACACACAGTTCATTAAATTTTTGAAAACATATTTTCAAAAAGTGAATGAAAAAACAAAAATGAGTGTTCACAATGTAAAGGCACATTCAAATCATCAAAGGCATGCGTTTATCAAGATTACAAAACTTTGATGTTGTATCAGTAACATTTTTCCATTATACACAATATCACTATTTATCGACTTTCCCTCTTCAGATTTAAATGTATATATGTATAGTAAGCGCATACTTCGATGTATCGATAAGACACTATCGCGTAGTTATTACAAAGTCATCAAGGTGAAATCAAGCGGCCTGCCTGCTTTGAGAGGATGAGAGATAGAGAGAGAGAGAGAGAGAGTGAGAGAGAGTAATTAATTGCCTTTATGCGAAACTGGTTAATTAACTTGGAATTTACAATCCTGAAGGCGGTGGAAGAGAGTGAGTGGTGTTTATTATACAGAGGCTGTTATGGAGCATTAGAGGAAAAATTCAACAATAAATATTGGATATCCGCTAATTGATTTTGTTATACTAGAAATTTTCTCTCTATAATAATAAAAATATGCCAACAATTTTTTTTTCACCTCCAGGCGTATATATACATGATATTTCAAAAATTTCAAAAAAAGAATTTTAAATTACTTTAATTAAAGCTTTTGTAATCGTACAATTAAAATCAGATTTTGAATTACGTTAAATCCAAAAACGGATTCTTTTTACAATGAATAGTTTAGGAATATTTTATGGGAATTTTCTGTTTTTTTTTTTTATTTTATTTTAATAGCGCCAGTGACATATGGTACATAGTGATAAATGAGTAACACTATGTGGCGACTTGTGAAAAAGATTTAGAAAAAATACGAAAAAAATTTTACGCACGTTCTCAAGGGAGGACAAAAAAAAAAAGAGAGAGAAACTTTTCGTTACGTGTCACCACGTTACAATCGTGTGAAAAGGTTGTGTTCTCGTCGATCTACATATTTCATTTGTGAATATCAAAGAATTCGCGACGACAATGTTGAAATGTCGATATCGTCATATATAGCTAAATCTGAACCATGTTATTGGAAAAATAGTAGTCATAAATTGACATTAGATTATCATTACTAAACACTGAGACACATAAGAGAGGAAAAAATAATAAATAGGAAATAAATTATCTGGTAAAAAAAGAAAACTAGTTAAAAAAAAATTTGTCAATGGTGACAGCGGTGGGATTCACCCTAAAAACGTTAAATACCATTCTAAACATTTGTAATTTTTTTTTTAATCAAAAAAAATTTTATATTTTGTGAACTTTATGAAAAATTTTTAACAAATATTTAAATCACGAAACAAAAGGGAAATGCCTGTACTGTGCAAGTGTCGTGTCAAAGATAAGGGAGTAGTTTTGGTTGTACAACAAAGACTGTGTCTGAAACTAGTGTAAAGTTCGTTAGAAGTCGACATATGCACTCAAATGCAAATTTTGAGCTGGTAAGCTGTTGCACGAATTCTCTGACACGTTCTTGGTTATATTCGTGATATACATTCAAGGAGTGAGAATTTCTTGATCTCATCCTGATGGTAAATCTTGTACCAAGTCAGGTGTCTCTCACTCTCAAAAAGAAAATTTCAATTTATAATTTTTTTTTATCGTTTTTCCCATTCTCTTTCTTCTCATCTTTATTTTGTAAACATAAAAAAAAAATTTTTTAATAAAATTATTTATTCACAAAATTCTTATCACGCTATATGGTGTAAAGAAACAGAAAAATCTATTTTAGAAGAAAAAAAAAAATCCTAGCAGCTTGTCGATATAAAAATGAAGTGCAGCTTCTAGCTTTTATGGTTTCGTGTACTTTTTTTTCTTTTCTTTTTTTTTTTATTAAAGTTGAAACACGAGAGGCAAAAGAAGAATCACGTTGAGTACTAAAAAGGAGTATGGATGGGTGGGTCGTGAAAGAAGACCGTTCTCTGCTTCCCACTTTATGAAAAATTTCCCTCTACATTTTCCCTCTAGTAGCCGCACACACATAGGTTCTCTCGTATCAAAATGGATCTTAATAAAATTACGTGAATAAATGGAGAGAGAGAGAGAGAGAGAGAGAGAGAGAGAGAAGAGACTTCAAATTCAAAAACTTTCTGTCCACAAATTTTTTTTTTTAATTTTATGTATAACATTTTGGAATTCAGTTATTTGTTCAAAATCTGTTTTCTGTTTTCGGTCTTCACTGTTTTAATTATTCGAAATTTTGACAAATTAAAAAAAAAACTTTTCTTAAAATAAATTATCAAAAATTGTTTCAAAAATCCACTAGTAAAAATTAAAAACTCGAACGGAAAAAAAGAAATTCCTTACAGATGCTAACTAATGTTTGCTATTGAATCTACAAAAAATTAGTAACCACAGCTACATTTTTTGCTATAACAACGAAAAAGACTTGCTGTAAAAAACAATATCAGTCTTAATTTTTAAAAATTTACTGTCACAGCAAACTTTTTTTTAACCACACAGCAAATTTGTTCGCTGTACCTATATTAGCTAACGTGCTAATGTGACAGCAAATAGTTCGCTGCCACAGCAAACTTTTTCTATGCGTGCATTACAATATGTGACGCTTCACGACAGAAGGGACATTAGGTCAAAAAAAAAAAAATTTTTAGGTTATGTTTAGCGGTAGTTTTACCACTTGATAAAAATAATTAGATAAAATGAAAATTAATTTTTATTGAAGTTATTTTAATGTAATAGAGAGGAACATAAATGTTTTGCATTAAGAGTTGATTTTCTGTGAGTATTCTCACTGATTAGGAATGTGAAGTCAAAATTTAAAAATCCAAAATGGCGGATCCAATATGGCAGTTGAATTTTAAAAAATTTGTCCAATTCGCTTGAAACTCATTATCCGGGAGTTTTCGGGGTCGCTGATTACGAATCTGATGTCAGTTTTTCAAAATTCAAAATGGCGGATCCAAAATGGCGAAATTTTTTTTCTTAAATTATCGAATTTACATGAATCTTGTCACTCGGGAGATTTTGGGGTCGCTGATTACGAATTTGATGTCAGTTTTTCAAAATTCAAAATGGCGAATGCAAAATGGCGGAATTTTTTTCTTAAATTATCCAATTTTACTTGAATCTTGTCACTCGGGGGATTTTGGGGTCGCTGATTACGAATTTGATGTCAGTTTTTCAAAATTCAAATGGCGAATCCAAAATAGCGGAATTTTTTTCTTAAATTATCCAATTTTACTTGAATCTTGTCTCTCGGGGGTTTTTGGGGTCGCTGATTACGAATTTGATGTCAGTTTTTCAAAATTCAAAATAGCGGATCCAAAATGGCGGAATTTTTTTCTTAAATTATCCAATTTTACTTGAATCTTGTCACTCGGGGGTTTTTGGGGTCGCTGATTACGAATTTGATGTCAGTTTTTCAAAATTCAAAATGGCGGATCCAAAATGGTGGAATTTTTTTCTTAAATTATCCAATTTTACTTGAATCTTGTCACTCGGGGGTTTTTGGGGTCGCTGATTACGAATTTGATGTCAGTTTTTCAAAATTCAAAATGGCGGATCTAAAATGGAGGAATTTTTTTCTTAAATTATCGAATTCACATGAATCTTGTCACTCGGGGGTTTTTGGGGTCGCTGATTACGAATTTGATGTCAAAAATTCAAAATGGCGGATCCAATATGGCGGTCGAATTTTTAAAAATTCGCTTAATTCGCTTGCAACTCATTACACGGGGGGTTTTTGAGGTCGCTGATAACGAATCTGATGTCAAAATTTAAAATAAGAAATCCCCAAAACCCCCCTGTTAACGAGTTTCAAGCGAATAAGATGAATTCTTTTTTAATTCAGACGCCATATTCGATCCGCCATTTTGAATTTTTTAATTTTCTCATCAGATTCATAATCAGCGACCTTAGAAATTATCGTTATCATTAAAATTTGGACGGTGAGTCCCAAATTATTATTTATGAGTCGTTTTCCATCGTATTATTATTAATGAAATATTATAAATAACAAAAATCAAATTTTTAATTTTTAAATAAAACATATATATATATATATATATATATATATATATATATATATATATATATATATTATTTTACATATCAGTGTGTGTGTGACTATGAATGAGTAAAATATTTTACTATGTAAATGTTGAAGCTAAGTTAATGGCAATTTTAAAGGAAAACGCCTGCAGTAATTTTCATGCCCTCAGGAATGAAAATACAAGGGTGAAGAACTTGGTCTAGACGTGAAAATCCAGTCTCCTTTTGAATACACATTCACAGCTTTATCCTTTAACTATATTTTGTATAACCCTAGCATATATATAGAGGGTGCAAAAAAAAATCCCAACATGGAAAACGTTTTCGAAAAAAAAATATATAATTTAAAAACACAAAATCTCTAACAAAATTTCGCATTCGTTATTAATGTAGAATTTCTTGTAAATTCGTTTAATGAAATTAATTATTATATTAATAATTAATATATTACTATTTTTTTTTTAATTTAACAAAAAAAAATATAATAATCTAAATTACCCCAGCAATTTTAGAGTTGGTTTTTTTATATAAAAAAAAAAAAAAAAAAAAAACTTGTTCCTTAGGTGATAAACCAACTGTCTCGCGTAGTTTTGATGCACTCTGTATATTTATACAATGTATATATATATATATATATATATATATATATATACATTGTATAAATATACACTTACACCTTCCGTAGCAAGTTGAAGGGCTAGACACATTTGTATGGGTCACTTGGTTTTGACAAAGCGACATAGTGTGTAAAGGCATGCACGAAAATAGTTTGCCGTATATCTCACATTCGCTCGTGACAGAAGCTACCTTCCTAATGGTGTAACTAACACATTTCTATATACATATATATGTACATGTGTAACATACTCTTTGTGTATGTGCTTTTGTACTCGCCTATCAAATTGTCAGTCCTCATGTTAATTGTGTTTCTTGGAAGGCATATATATATATATATATATATATATATATATATATATATATATATAAATCCCTTTTCAAAATCGTACACCCACGGTGTGAAATTGATTCTCTGCACTTAAATTATGTAATATGATGAAGGAATATTGTCATTGTTAATATAATAGTCTGTTTTTTTTAAAGAAATTTATATATATATATATATATATATATATATATATTTTATAAAATTATTAATATTATTTTTATTTCGCGCGCCAATCCCCTATTATTTTCCAACTTTAATGATTAATTTTTTTTTTAAAGGCATGCAAGTATTCAAATTATTAAAATTTTTATTAAAATTTTAAGGTTATGTTCATTTCTTGGTTAAGGATAATCTCAAACCCAAAGTTCCTTTAAGGAATTTTGAGGTTATGTTTGAACTAAGGTACTGAATCCTGTAAATCTATGCCCTTGAATTTTGAGGTTATGTTTGATCTATAACCTTGAATCGTAGAAGCCTATATCTTAAAATTTTGAGGTTATGTTCGTTTCTTGGTTAAGGAAAATTTGAAGTGGTTTGTTGGGCATAATCTCCAAACCCAATGGTCCTTTAAGGAATTTTGAGGTTATGTTTGACCTATGACCTTGAATTTTTGAGGTTATGTTTGAACTAAGGTCCTGAATCCTGTAAATTTATGACATTGAATTTTGAGGTTATGTTTGATCTATGACCTTGAATCGTAGAAACCTATGCCTTAGAATTTTGAGGTTATGTTCGTTTTAATACTAATATATTTATAAGGGTCTTTCCACGTGAAATCTTTTTATAATATAGTGTATTAATAATATTGTATTTATTATTTATTATTTATTTATTTATGTATTTATAATATTATTAATATTATTATTATTATTTATTTATTTATTTGCATTTTTTCATTTTTTTTATTTATAAATATGCCTTCTTTTTTTTAATTTTTATCAGTTTATTTTCTATTTTATTAATATTCATATTTTCGACAAATTTCCTTCACATTACATTCGTATTTATATTTTCATAATGCATCTGAATATTTTATTCATATATATTATTATGCATATTTCGAAAAAGCTTTTTAATATATTCTATTGATATTTATATTATCTGCGGTAATGCTTTTTCATATTACATTTGTATTTAGATTATAGTAAAGTATTTTTAAAATTAATTTATGTAAAATAAATAAATATATATTGTTAAAATAAATATTAATAAATTATTTTCATTGAGAAGAAATTAATTTTTCCGAGTCGTATAAGAGTGGTAAAATAAATGTAAAAAATAAATAAATAAACAGTTCAGCTGTCCTCATAAAATGCGCATCGTTAATTAATGAATTAAACTATTACATACAAAAATTAAAAAAATTATTTAAAAAAAAAATAAATAAAAATAATAAAATAATATAAATAAAAAAAAAACCTTCTATAATAAAAATTTATAATAAATTTTACACATTTTTTTAAAAAAATATAATATATCTATATAATTTTCTGCGCCAGTATTGACATTTTTCTTTTAGACTAATTATTATTTAATAATGACTACGTGAATGGTAATTAAGACGAAACATCGAATTATTCGAATTTAGTAATGATACAATAAATATATCAACACAAACAAATCATTAACAGAAAATAATGTATTTATTAATTGAAATTTCATAATTAATATTGAATCATTACGTTTTTTAAATATTTAAAATAATTATCAATTTTTGATGTTTTTTTTTTTTTTTTTTTGTAAATTTATGCATAGCATTTTGAATTTTTTTTTTTACTTTAAAAGTAAAACCATAAGTGTCCGCAGTTTCTGATGCGCATTTCTGTCAATTTTTACTCTATAGAAATATAGTAAAATTTACTCCTGAAATAGTATAAAAAAGTTATTTCGGAAATAGTAAATTTTACTATTTCTAAAGTAAAAATTGCCAGAAACTGCGGACAGTTCCGTTTTTACTTTTTAAAGTATTAAAAGTTACTTTATTCATTTTTCCATTTTTCTCCGTGATAAATTCAAAAAAAAAAAATTAAAATTATAATTATGAAATATGATAAATTATAAAAAAATGACAAAATTGAGTATCGACAATGTGTGAAGGAGAAAAAAGAAAGAAAGAGACTATAGTGAAAAGAGGTGTGTTTGTAGGGTAGAAGGTGGAGGGGAGAAAAGTTATCTACACTTCCGCTTAACCGATTTGCTAGATTGAAACTGTCAAAGTTCCGTGAGAAGTTTCCTGGCATATGGAAGAGCGAGACAACTGTTTGCGGTAATAGAGAAATTTATTTATCGACTACTGCAACTACGCCATTGATCAATGGCTGTAATAGCTATTCCCAAAGTGCATGCGCAACCCACACTCACAACAACAAATACACACACACATACAATTTCCTAATGAGCATGGGCCATTAATTAATTAATTAAAGGATAGAGAACAGAGTCCTCTAGAAAATCTAGTACAACATGAATCTCAAATTGAGCGCGGTCAATACTGCAAAACGTCTTTTGGGATTACTAATCAAAAAAATAATTTACTATTTATACAGTAAATGAATATTAACATAATAATTATCTTTTTTTTTATTTACTATCATTAATTTTATATTTTTTCTTCATCGATTTAGATGAATTTAGAATTTATTTATTCTATTTAATTTTTAATCATTTAATTATTGTTATCTTTTTTCTAGGCTAAATTCTCTAATTACGGCGCGATTGTATCAATTACGGTGACAAAAATTACGTGTATTTTAAAGATACTTTGCCTCACTGTAATTGAAGCCAAATTTTAAAAATGTTTCAACTACGGCGAGGGAAAAAAATTTCATCTCGCAAATAATTAAATTAATACATAACTAGCAAAATTAAACGCGCGCCAAATTGAGTATTTAATTGTTTGTTATAAACATCACAAATTCAATTATATCAAAATTATTTTTCAATTAAAATTTTTATGAAATTTAACAATTGTTAATAATTAAAAAAAAAAAAAAAATATCACAATAAAATTGAATTATTTTTTTTGAAAATTTCAATTCAAAATAAACTAAAATTCAATTATTACCCAAAATTTTAATTCAAAATCAATTAAAAATCCAATAATTATCAAAAATTTTCAATTTAAAATTTAATTATTTACCAAGTTTTTAATTTATAAAATGAAATAAAATTCAATTATTTTCTAAAATTTCTATATTCAAAATTAATTATCCAAATTTTCAATCAAAAATGAACTTAAATTAAATTATTATCCAAAATTTCAATTAAAATTCAATTATTTCCCAAAATTTTAAATTTAAAATGAACTGAAATTCAATTATTTTCCAGATTTAAAATGAAATAAAATTCAATAATTTTCCAAAATTTCAATTCAAAATTAATTATTATCCAATTATTCAATCAAAAATTAACTAAAATTAAATTATTGTCCAAAATTTCAATTAAAATTCAATTATTTCCCAAAATTTTCAATTGAAAATGAACTGAAATTCAATTATTTTCCAAATTTAAAATCAAAATTAAATTTCATTATTTTCAAAAATTTGAATTCAAAATTAATTGAATTTTCAATAATTTGAATTTAAAAGCATTTAAAATTTAATTATTTCTAAAATTTTCCATCGAAATTTTTTTTTTTTGAAATTTAATAATTTCAATTATAACGCTAAGGAAATTTAATTATTTTTAACTATTTTAATAATATTCTTTGAAAATTCAACTATCTGAAACCATTTTTCAATTAAAAATGAGTTTCAAATTATTGTATTTTGTCCGCATTTTCTAATAAATTTTTAGTAAAATCATCTAAAATTTTAATTACAAAACACTTAAAGTTTCAATTAATTTCAAAAATCTCAATTTCAAATCTTTCAAAAATTCAATTAAATTTAAAAAATATTTTCCAAAAATTGTTTGATAAATTATTTTTAGTTCTGTAAAATTTAATAATTTGTTTGAAAATTAACAATATCTTTTGAAATTTAATTATTTCTAAAAATTTCAACTTTAACCCTTCGAAAAGGATTATTATTAAAAAAAAAAAATTTTATTTAAAAATCAGTAAAATATTTTTGTTAAAATAAAAAACAAATCCACTCCCTCATATCAAAAGGATATCCCTAGGATATCCATAGGATATCCATATCAATGGTCGATATTCTAGAATGGTCCCCAGGAAATTTTTGGGATATCCATAGGATATCCAAACCGCCGGTCTGTGGGACATCAACAGGACATCCATAGAATATCCTCAGGATATCCCTAAGACATCCACAAAATATCTATTGGATATTATATCGCAGGATATCCATGGGATATTCTCAGGATGTCCGTGGGATATTCACGGGATATTTAATATCTCAACATATATTTTTAAAGGTTAAAATTGTTAAGCTAATATAATGAATAATAATATAATAAAAACAAAAATCTTATGAGCTTCTAATTTATTTTAAATGAAGATTTGAAACGCATTTTTCAAAGTTTTTAAATAAACTCATGCACTTAATGTATAATTAATATTAATATTTATTCGTTATTTGCGGGGAAGAATTTATATTGTTTAAAGCCAATTTATTTTCTGACAATATTATAAGCATATGAATAAAGGAATGAATCACGAATGAGAAAAAAATTAGTTAATAAAATTTTCAAATTAAACAACTTTCTCGAAAAACAAGTTGCATTTTATTTTATTTATATATAAAATTTAATTCACAGAATATTCTCACTCGTAGTCTCATAATGACTTTAAAAACAGTATCCTGAGAATATCTTCTTGACATCCAGAAGATATACTGAGAATATCCTGAAAATATCTGTGGGATATCCTGACGATATCTATGGGATATCTGGAGGACATTTATGAAAGTCTATAGAGATATCCAGAAGAAATCCTGTGGATATCCTCAGATATCCACAGGATATCCTCAGATATCCAAAGGATATCCTCAGATATCCAAAGGATATCCAAACCGCCGATTTTTTGGATATCCTTAACTCGGCGAGACTAAGGTTCAATTTTGTAACACCGTGACTAAGGTAGGGTAAATTTTACCCTATAATGATTTTCTGTTTCTATATTTAAGAAAAGCTTAAAATCATGGAAATTTTTTAACAAATTTGTTTTATATTGTCTAGTAATGTAATTTATTAGTGTCCGAACAAAATTTGCATTTATATAAAAATCGCAGTAAAATTCAGCATTCCTAGTTCAAACTATCGAGGAATAAAAGTTTCATAGGGTAAAATTTACCCTACCTTAGTCACGGCGGGTTAAGAGATCCTTTTGATATCCATAGGTCATCCCTAGGATATCTGCGGGTTATTATCAATATATCCCAAGATATCTTGTGTTATTAGGGACACTTCGAAAAGGATTATTATTAAACATAATTGTTTAAATTTGCATCTTTATTAGTAATTGTATCAAAAAAAGATTAAAATAATTTTTTTTAAATTTTGCAACAATTATATTAAATATAATAGATAATAATAGCTATTTTTTTATTAACGCGCCGTAATTGGTGCACTTACCCTACAATTATCATTCAATTTAAAATTTAATTTTTCTTACCCTTTTCTATTTTAAAAATAAAAATTTGCTATTTTTTAAACAAAAAAAAAAAAGAAAAAAAAAATTGGAAAACTAATACTAAGAAAAAAACTTTATACACACACAAAAATTTAAAGTTGAAATGAAACGGACCAATGAACTAGAGTATCAAATCGTGTCTGAGATTTCGATATTGTTTCCATAAGTTACGATTTTATGCGATTTACTATCATTTCATTTTATGTTTTTTTTTGTCCCTTTCCATTCATTCGATTTTCTAGCGATGTCAGCTCTGGTTTATAAGTTTCTGCTATGAACATTATTACGTCTTTCCATTTCGTCTCTCTTTCTTACACTATTTTTTCTTTTTTTTTTTTTTTTTGCAAAAATGAGAAAGAGAGAGAGAGAGAGAGCTAGAGATAGAGATTGGGAAGGTAAAGGAATCTATTTTCGTGATACATGCGAATATACAGTAAAATCCAATATTATTAAAGCAAGAGAGCAGAAGCCAAAAGATGCGATTCACTGAGAATTTCTTTTTAAAGTTCCATCTCGCTAGATATAACAAAAGTTAGTTCATAATACAAAAAAGAAATGATAATTTTGAAAAAAACTACTAACAATAATAATAAGAATTATAATAAATATAATAATAATAATGATAATAATAATATAAAATCTAAAATAATAATAGTAATATAGTTTTAAGAAATAGAGTACAAAATCTCTCTTGTAAATCTCGTATTTCAACACAGCAGATAAAAAAAAAAAAAATTCAAGAAACAAGAGAGAAACTCATATTTCATATTCATTCTATATTTATTCTACAAAAAATGTACGTTAAATTATTTTAAAAATATTTTCTTTATTTTTAATAAACAGAAAAAATATAGTAAAGTTAATGCACCAATTACGGCGCGTTAATAAAAAAAATAACAATTATTACTATTATATTTAATATAATTGTAAAATGATTTTAAAAAATTATAATCTTTTTTTAATACAATTACTAATAAATATAATTAAATAATTATTAATTTAATTATTTGCGAAATCAAATTTTTTTTTCCCCTCGCCGTAATTAAAACATTCTTAAGATTTGACTCTAATTACGGTGGGTAAAGTATCTTCAAAATACACATAATTTTTGTCACCGTAATTGATACACCGAAACTGATACAATATCGCGCCGTAATAGAAAATTACGATATTAGTTTTAATTTTTCATATTTTGTTTAAATAATCGATTTTTATAAAGTTAAATTTTTTTTTTAAATATCTAAATAAAGCTTTTAATTTAATAAGTCTTAAATTACCTTTATACTCTAAATCTGAATTAGTAAAAATGTTTACTAATTTGAATTAGTAACTTTTTGCCTCTGAATTAGTAAAATTTTACCAATTATTAGTAACTTTTACTAACAATTAGTAAAATTTAACTATAATTCTAAAGCAAAAAGTGAGTCATTAATTTAAATTAGTAAATATTTTTATTAATTCAGATTTAGAGAGTACAATAGAAATGTCGAATTTTCTATTTCAAAAATGTTTTTTTTTTTTACTCAAATCGCACCGTAATTAGTGCATTTACACGTAATAAAAATGAAAAGTTTTCGATTCTGGAATCGTGTTCAACTGAAAAAATTCGCTCGGAAACATCATGTTTCATTTTATTTGCAGAAAAAAGTGGAAATTTGCAAAATAGTGATATTATTATTTTTATTGTTATTTATAGTATTTTGATTAAAATTAACAAAATATTGGAAAATATTTGTAGCTATTGATTTGTAATTGGATTACATGTCAAATCGTGGCATTGTTGACAAATGGCGAATGTGGAGACGACGCGAACTCCAGCATCGTTATCATTGACGCATGTGAGAGGGAGTACATGTAACATAACGTAATTATTAATGCATTGCTGTCACACGCTTCGCTATCCAAATATGTCCCCTCTTCAACATAAACTGACGCGATTTTATGCATATATATATATATATATATATATATATATATATATATATATATATATATATATAGACAAAAAATGTATACAACTAAATATTAATGTCTAGTTAGGATTCAGTCATCCATTATTTATGCTAAAATTTATAAAAATAATTTCGAATATTAATAATCATAGAATATATGAAAAATTAATATTGATAGAAAATTAGAGGAAACTAATTCATTTTTGTAACCTCAAAATCAATAAAAAATATACAAAATTCAAGAAAGAATTTTTATTCTGTATGATCTGAAATCATTCAGTATTCGTATCATTTCATGTATATGTAAGCGTATATATATGTACGAAGAATGAAAAATATTTCAAGAGGTAACGGATTTTTTAAAATTGAAAGAGTGAAAGAGAGAACATATCAAAAGCTGCGAAGAATCCAAGGCTTTTAAAGTTTCAATTTTAGACTGTGCAATGGATAAGTAAATATATATATATATATGTAAAACGTGTATTTTCATGCAGAGGAAATAATATGCAATCTGATATTTTTGTATCAATTTTTGAATATTATATAGTTATAATAATAATAATAATAATAATTTCGGTATGCCGTTGGCGAACCAGGAACGTCCTTCGGAAAGGAAGAAGGAGCATAACAAGAATGGATTCTGATAAATTGAGAATTAGTTTTTAAGATAGTGAGATTTTTGGAACATTAGAAGAAAGTGAATTTTAGAATAAAGATGCACCTGCAAAAAGGAAGAAAAAATAGTTAGAAGGACGGGCGCTAAGGGAACGTAGGTACTAAAGTCACAAGGTCATACTAAGGAGGAAGAGACGATTGACGATTGTCATTTGAGTCGCACAAGGATAATCGTATACTGACATTTTCGGTAAGCTACGCAAAGAAATCAGTTTGGATATAAGCCATATGAGAGTGGTACCAGCTAGAGTTAAGAAAAGTTTAGACATTCTCATTAAAATCGGAGACGAATTCAACAAGAGAATTTTTCAATTTGTTCACAAATGTTCGTATGCTGGCGTTTTGGGTAAGCTTTGGAATGACCTTGATTCGGAGATCAGTCACACGAGAATTACATCTGTTAGAGCTACAGAAAGTGGAGACATCCTGATCAAAATCGGAGACGACTCTAAAACAAAATTGACGATTCGTTCAAAGATGTCCGTATGCTGATGTTTTGGGTAAGATTTGCAAAGACGTTAATTCAGAGATCAGCCACACGAGTGTAGTACCTGCTACAGCTAAGGAAAGTTGAAACATTCTAATCAAAATCGGAGACGATTCCAACAACAGAATTGACGATTAGTTAAGAGATGTTCGTATGCTGATGTTTTGGGTAAGCTTCGAAAAGACGTTAATTCGGAGATCAGCCATAAGAAAGTGGTACTTGCTAGAGCTACAACATTTTGTTCAAAATCGGAGACAACTCCAATAGAGGAATTAACGATTGGTTCAAAGATGTTCATATGCAGACGTTTTGGTTAAGCCTTGCAAAGACGTTAATTCGGAGATCAGCCATAAGAAAGTGGTACCTGCTAGAGCTACAAAAATTGGAGACATTCTTATCAAAATTGGTAACTATTCCAACAACAGAATTGACAATTAGTTCAGAGATGTTCGTATCCTGATGTTTTGGGTAAGCTTCGAAAAGACGTTAATTCGGAGATCAGCCATAAAAAAGTGGTACCTGCTAGATCTACAAAAAGTGGAGAAATTCTGACCAAAATCGGAGAAGACTCCAATAACAAAATTAACGATTCGTTCAAAGATGTTGATATGCAGGCATTTTGGTTAATCTTCGCAAATACGTTAATTCGGAGATCAGCCATAAGAAAGTGGTACTTGCTAGAGCTACAGCATTTGGTTTAAAATCGGAGACAACTCCAATAGAGGAATTAACGATTTGTTCAGAGATGTTTATATGCAGACGTTTTGGGTAAGCCTTGCAAAGACGTTAATTCGGAGATCATCCATAAAAGAGTGGTACCTGCTAGAGCTACAAAAATTGGAGACATTCTTATCAAAATTGGTAACTATTCTAACAAAAGAATTTATAATTCGTTCAAAGATGTTCGTATGCTAATGTTTTGGGTAAGATTCGCAAAGACGTTAATTCGGAGATCAGCTCGGAGACAACTCCAATAAAAGAATTGACGATTTATTCAAAAATGTTCGTATGCTGGCGTTTTGGGTAAGCTTTGCAAAAACTTTAATTCGGAAATCAGCAATAAGAGAGAGTTACCTTCTAGAGTTACGAAAAAGGGAAACCTCCTGATTAAAATCGAAGACGACTCCAAAAAACAAAATTGAGGATTCGTTCAAAGATGTTAGTATGTTGACGTTTTGGGTAAGTTTCGTAAAGACGTTAATTCGGAGATCAGCCGTACCTGCTAGAACTACGGAAAGTGTTTCTATAAAAAATTTCTGTTTGTCTCTCCCTGATGTAACAAAAATAATAATGATAGTAAAAATATCTCATTCATGTTAATTCTTATTCGAACTTTACTAATTTAAACACAATTTTAATTTTCCAAATTGACAATCAATTATAAATCATTATTTTTCCTATCTACGATAATATTGAATAATTTTTGAAAGGGAAAAATTTTGAAATTGATGAAATATAAAAAACATTTTGTTCAGCGTAATTAACAAATGGCATCGCGTAATATATAGAATCAGATAAATTTTTTTTTTTTTTGCACTCTAAATATTGATTTTTTAAAAGTTACTTAATCAAGAAAGTAAAATTATTATTTTAAAAGCAAAATCAATCAATTTTCTCAATTAAATAGCAAATATATTGCGAACTAATAAAAAATACATTTGTTAATTAAATTTTTCCCTTTTATTGTAATAAAAAGTGTAATTAACAGGAGTAATTTATTATTGACATTATATGTCAATATTGTTTTAATAAATGGAAATGAGTTATACTTTTAAATATGAAAAACAATAAAAAATTATTATCATTATTATTAAAATTATTATTATTATTATTATTATCATTATTATTATTATTAATATTTGTATCGCAGGAGAAGTAGAGAAAACAAAATTATTAAAAAAAAACGAAATTTCAATTGATAAATAAATTTTCGATGGAAATTAGTAATATATATCTTTTTTTTTCATTTGAGAAAAAAGGTAATTTTTTTTCCTCTTTTTCTATAAAAAGAAAGAGGATCTGTGAAATTAGCAGAAACAGAAAATGTTCTTCAATTCGAGGTGAATTTATCTTGAACTCGTGCCTGCGACTTCGAGATCGCGCGCGCAACGAGGGAAAGTAAATCTGCATGGAGATTTGTTAAGAATTCTAACGAGGTCGCATTTCTATATAGCTATATATATATATATGTACTATTTAACTGGGAACGAGTCACGAGAGGGTGCTGGAAAAGAAAGAAGGAAAAAAAAGAGAAAATGAAAGAATGAGAAAAAAAAGAGGAAAAATTAGAAAGAGAGATAGAGAAAGTGCGGCGCATGTATGCGACTCATATAACTAAAAGTTTTGTGAACAGCAAAAAGTTAAAAGTACTGCAACACAAAGAGGGAGAGAGAAAGAGAGAGAGAGAGAGAAAGATAGTAGAAAGGAAACGTTTTAGGGGGACCTACTTTCGGGATTTTTCCCCCCCAAAAAAAAATCAACCACAAAGTGTCTAAAAAACGAGAACAAGGTTGCAAACATTTAACAAAGAAACCGCTTATCTCTTTAATCAATCAGAATTGCATTAAATTTTTTTTGAAAATTTCGGAAAAAAACGCTCTTTTATAATTTTTCCCTTCTCTATAATTCGTTATATAATTTATTATTAAATTTATTAAAAATAATAAAAGAGAATTTAAAATAATTAAAAAAAAAAAAACTCACCTCTTGAACTTTTCTGTGAACAATGATTTTGTGCCATTGATTATCGTCAAATCGAACCCTTGCCGGTTTGATGTGTAGGTCCAGCCTTCCATTTGCGAGGGTCATGCCAACGGCAGCTCCACCATCTTTTAATGAGACTGTCAAATAATCACCCCCTTCGCCTGTAAAATAACAATTCAATTTCGTATCACTCAGAAAGTAAAAAAAAAAAAATTGATTAAACTAATTATTCTTGTGAAAAAAGAATTTTTTTTTTTTTGGTAATTTTAATTAAACAATTTTTTTTTAATGAAATGTGTCGAGGAAATAAATAAATATATATATTTTTTTTTAATCACATTATAGTGCTGGTCAATTGGATTTTGGACGTCTTGGAAAATCGTGGCACGTAGATGTCGTTCATTATAACGCAATTTCCATTAAAGCTAACGGGCAGGTTTTAATACGACAGTAAAAATAAACCGGACCAGTTCGAAGTCTTAATCCCCCATGCTTTGAACTGCTCTATATTCTTGGGATAATTCCCCCGTCTCTCTCTCGATGTTGGGATAAAACTCGATAATTAATAATGTCACTTGTCTAATTAAGGTTAATACTCTTTTGAAAATCTACTTCGTTTTTGAGTGTATTTATAATAGTTGTGTATAAATAATGGTTTTAATAATTTAAAGCAAAAAATTAACGAGAAGAGCCTAATTACTAAATACTTTTATTAAAGAAGTAAAGACTCCTTTTACTTCAATAATAATAATAATAATTTAGCAGTGACGGTGGCAAGTTTGAAACCTCACATCCTCATCAAAATCGGAGACGACACCAATAAAGGAATTAACGATTTGTTTGAAGATGTTTGTATGCTGTCGTTTTGAGTAAGCTTCGCAAAGACGTTAATTCGGAGATCAGCCACACGAGTGTGGTACCTGCTAGAGCTAAGAAAAGTTGAAACATTCTGATCAAAATCGGAGACGACTCCAACAACAGAATTAACGATTAGTTCAGAGATGTTCGTATGCTGGCGTTTTGGGTAAGCTTTGCAAAAACTTTAATTCGGAGATCAGCCATAAGAAAGTGGTACTTGCTAGAGCTACAGCATTCTGTTAAAAATCGGAGACAACTCCAATAGAGGAATTAACGATTTGTTCAAAGATGTTCATAAGCAGACGTTTAGGGTAAGCCTTGCAAAAACGTTAATTCGGAGATCAGCCATAAAAGAGTGGTACCTGCTAGATCTACAAAAAGTGGAGAAATTCTAACCAAAATTGGAGAGGACTCCAACAATAGAATTGACGATTAGTTCAGAGATGTTCGTATGCTGATGTTTTGGGTAAGCTTTGAAAAGACGTTAATTCGGAAATCAGCTATAGGAGAGTGGTACCTGCTAGAGCTATAACAGCTTGGTCAAAATCGGAGACAACTCCAATAGAATAATTAACGATTTGTTTAAAGATGTTCGTATGCAGACGTTTTGGGTAAGCTTCGCAAAGACGTTAATTCGGAGATCAGCCACTCGAGTGTGGAACCTGTTAAAGCTACAACATCCTGATCAAAATCGGAGACAACTCCAATAGAGGAATTAACGATTTGTTCAAAGATGTTCATAAGCAGACGTTTTGGTTAATCCTCGCAAAAACGTTAATTCGGAGATCAGCCATAAGAAAGTGGTAACTGCTAAAGCTACAAAAATTGGAGACATTCTGATCAAAATTGGTAACTATTCTAACAAAAGAATTTACAATTCGTTGAAAGATGTTCGTATGCTGGCGTTTTGGATAATCCTGGCAAAGACGTTAATTCGGAGATCAGTTATAGGAGACCTAAACCTACGTAATTTAATTCCAGCGAATAATTCCCTAGGATGATGATTAGTCTAGCCAAAGAATGTGGTTTCTAGTAGATCGACCAAAACAAGAGGTCCAGGTATCTGGTTTTAATACACTGTAAAACAAAAGTTATTAATTGAATACTGACTTTAGGTACTAAATTGTCATTTAGTTCTTTTTTGATACCTAAAATCGGTACTATTTTACTACTTTCTTTTTACAAAGTAAAACTTGGCACCCAGAAATACTGCTCCACACAAAATCCAACAACATTGCTAATAATAACGATAATAACCATGAAAATGAAATTAAAAATAATAATTAAAAATCATAATAATAATGAAAGTAACAAGAATCTTTTTTAGAACGCCAGAGGGCAACTACAAGATATGATTACAAAATAAAAGTAAAATACCGCATATATATATATATATATATATATATATATATATCGAGTTAGTTACGTTCGTTAATTTTGTTGTTGAATCCGGGTGGAGTTGCTTTTTCCCGGGATGAGAAACCGCATACTAATTATTCCGCGGGGGTAGGTTAGAACCGTATAAAAGATGCAGACGGTGCTTTGGGCTTAATTGTCGGTGTGCTACCGGCGTGAATTCGTATGCAGCCTAGCGCAACATATAAATCGCTCTCTATGTGCGCAAAAAACCTTCTCCCACCTTCCATGACACTTGAAAAATTTAATATATAAATTAAATATAAATTCAAATTAAAATCTTTCAATTCTCAAAAATATAAAAGCAATTAAATTAAGAAGTAAATTGCTTTTATTTTTATTTAGTATACGCTGATATAATTCACAAAAGTTGATATTAATAAAAAGTTTTTAAAAATGGGAATAATTGTTCATCATTCGGGGAAGGGGAGATAAGAGAGAAAAATGGGTATTAAGATAAAAAAAAAAACAATTTAATGTAAAAGAATCTTAAAGGATCGTGACCACACAGTTTTATAAATACACAATGGACGCATAATGGTTTATCATGAGAATAAATGAGAAAGAGGGGAAGTGAGAACCAGTACTGCAATGGTAACAGGAAGTGGCAAAAGTAGGACAAGGTAGGTACGCGGCACTAATGCAGACCAAGTACAGCAATAAGTACTCGGCTTCTAAATATAGAGCCTGCTGCAGCTGCAATCCAGCAACTGCAGCAGTACAACCACTTTCTTGCTAGTAGTACCTTGATTATAATATGCGAGAGATTTTCATCCAATTAGGAAACGGCAAAACATAATACACGGTTATTGTCCTTTTAATATTATAAATATGCACTTTATCTATTTGCAAGGAATTTATTTGCGATTTTATTCGATCCTGATGGATTTACATTTTTTTAGGCTCCAAATATTTGGTTTTTTAAGGCTTAAGAGAAATTCCGCTTTCAAGAGGTAGGAAAAATATTTCTTTTTGTTATTTAATAAACGATCCAGTGTCACTTGAGAGAGGGATGAAGATCAATTTAGTATATATATATATATATATATATAAAATATATATTTGCAAAGTTTCAATTGGTCGAAAAGGGGTCGGCAAAGAGCAAAAGTTTCAAATTGGCTGTAATACTCTAAAGAATAGATGCTGCACAGCTGTTTAATATGCGACTATTGTCCAGAGGACTCCATTGTCTATCTACATTTCTCCGTTGGGCATCTAACGGATCCCAGCAAGTTACTCGATTAAATCTAACTGCTCTTAAACCAAGGGTTCTTCTCTTGATTCCAAACCCTCTTTCTCTCTCTCTCTCTCTCTCTCTCTCTTTGGCTTTCCCTCTTCATTCCTCACACCTTCAAACGTCTAGCGACGAAAGCCAACATGGCGCATTTCCATTAATATATCAAGACGATTGCCCGAGTATTATTGATTTATGCTCTTTTGTTCAATTTCCCCTTTTTAGTTGCTTTTTCTTCAATCGCTCTTATTCTCCCTTGCATTCGTGCCTTAAAATCCAAATGGAATACTTCAAAGTCTTTTCAAGTTTTCTAAGAATCCCTTATTCTCCCTCGTCGCTCCTACGGACATCCGTGTAACTAGAATTGGCTTCCAGTGGGGGGGACGAAGTGTGAGATTTCAATGCCATGGCACTAGTCATTGAACCTTATAGATTATATATTATTTTATCCCGAAGGTGTTACTTTTATGGCTCATGATACATAAAGTTTTTAATGAAAAATTTTTTGTTAATTAAACCCGTGTAGAAATTGATCTAGTTAAATCCTATTTACTATCTGGCCCTAATAAGGGTTGCCCCTCATTATAGCCTGATCGAGGAATTACCGGGACCTGACAGGGGCCCTAGACTACAAAAATCATTTTTAAAAAAAAGTAATAAATGAAGTCTTTGGTATTTCTTGTTTTTAATGACCACATTCAAGTAATAAAAATAAATGTCAAATTGTCAGTGAATGTCTTTCCTGAATGTTTAAAATAAAGAAGTGTTACAATAAAATGGCAAAGGAAAAAAAATACAAAAAGAGTGAGGAGATATCGATTTATAAAAGGAGTTAGAAATTTAATGCAAAACACTAAAGAAAATAAATAAATATTTTTAATTAAGATTTTCTAATAATTAATTTTCAGAAACTTCTATAATTTTTCTTTATCTAAATATCATGTTGCAAAGTTAAATTACACCAAAATTATCAATGCGGCTCATTACTATGACTGCAAAAAATTATTTTTTTTTAAAAAACATGTTTCTTGAAATAATTTCTCTTTAGGTTAATGATACCTTTTGAAATTTTGCAAAAAGTTTTATTTTTAAACGAAACAAAATTATTTAATTTTTAAATAAAATATTTCAAAAAGCTTTCATTATATTCCTGAAATTAATATTGCTTAAGTATTTAACATTTTTTAAATTACAAATTGTTGAAACTTTTTAATTTTCTTATTATTAAAAAAATAATTCTAATAAATAATTATATAAACATATAAAATTTTATTTTATTAAAATTTAATCGATATTTATTTATTTATTAAAATTTCGAATTTTTTTAATTATTCCAAATGTACTGATGAAAAAATTCAACTTGAGCGAAGACAACGTTCTATAGGTCTCCTCGAAATTGCGTTTAACAATGCAAAAGATTGGGAAGGAGGACGCAAGATGAGGATGAAGTTAGATTTTTAAAGTTTTTATTTCTGTTGTGTTACTTTTTTTCGTTTATATATTGTATCCTCTATAATCTCATTTTGTTTTAAAAAATAAAAATTTACTAACTAAAATAAAAGGGTTAATAATTTTATTCATTTCAGTATTTTATTTCGATTTTCAATAATTAATAGTAAAAATAATTTATATAAACAAAATTATTACAAAAGTAAATTGTATTAATTATAAATTATAAATAATAATTAACTACCTATTTTAATATTTTTATTATAATATTTTTATTCATAAACCAGATATATAATAAAAGAACTGATTTAAAACTTTACCAATTTTGAAATTAAAGTAAACAAACATTTCATTATATAAAATTTATATTTTTCAGTCTAAGGAATCAATAAAATTTCTATTATTAATTATAATTTGTGATTTAATTATCTTTATATGATTAAAATGGTCCCTCATAGCACCAGATATCCTAGGATATTCCAAAAACATACCTTGGATATCCTAAAAATACCCCAGGGATATCCTAAGGATACTTTAAGGATATCCGAAGTAGCGGCGGTTAGGATATCCTAGGGATATCCCAGGGATATCTAAGGATGTCCCTAGGATATCCCAGGGATATCTAAGGATGTCCCTAGGACGTCCCAGGGATATCCTAATCATTTCCCCGGATATTATTAGGATATCCTCAGGACGTCCTAAGGATATCACAAGGATATCCCTGGAATTTCCCAAGGATATCTTTAGAATATCCTCAGGATATCCAGGATATCCTTAGTATATTCCAAAGATATCCTACGTAATGGCGGTTTGGGTGTTCTGAGGATATCCTGGATATCCTATAGACATTTTCAGGATATACCACATTAGTTTAGGATATCCTCAGGATATCCTCCTTTTGTTGTGAGGTGCGTTTCATTTAATCATTTCCCTAACTAGGGCCATATTTCGCCTAATCTGGTCCTGATGTGCAACATGTTTCAATTTCTACACGGGAAGTTTTCTAGACATATTTTTGGGTAATAAATAATTAGAAAAAAAAATTCATTTATTAAGAAATTATTCTTGAAAAATAAATTTTTTCCCGTTACAATTGATGTACCATCCTTAATAAAAAAAAAAAAAATAATAATAAAATTTATGTGGAAAAAATTTAATTCTAAAAATTATCTACATTGAGAAATAAATATTCTTTATTTAAAAAAGATTCACTGCAAAATGGTACCAGAAGTAAATGCTCTTTATCTAACAATGAAAGTACATACTCAACACCATTCTACTTATATAGATTGAAAATATTTATCTACTGCTGAAAGAGATTCAATAATAAATGATTATTTCCAATGTAAAAGGAAAAATACTCTCAATTGAATAAGAAAATTTTTTTTTCATTGATATTTTGTTAAACATCGTTGTAAATAAAAAAAAAAATTCCAACATTTTACAGTCAATAAACAAACAAATTTAAAAATAAATAAAAAAAAACTAAATAAATAAGAAAATAAATATAAAATTATAATAAGAATTTAAATTAAAAATTAAATAAAAATTAAAATTAATTTAAAATTGAAATTAAGGGAATAATTATGAAAATTTAAATTAATAGTAATAAAAATGATGCATGGAAAAACGTTTTTTTTTAAATTTTAGAAAAAAAGACTTACCAGAATAAAATAAGAGGCCAATGGGTTGTCTTGTTTTAAATTGCAGACTAATCGATTCTTGTGTACTAAGAACAGGATCACCTTTACTCAAGTCTATCGTTAAGTATTCTGTCCCTCTAAACGACGCTTCCGAGGGTGCTTTGTCTGAAACAAAAAAGTGTAAGAAAAGAATTATATTAATTTTTTTTTTTTTTTTTTTTTTGTTTGTTTTAAACAACTAAAAAAAAGTGAAACAAAAAAAATTCACACCTATATATGTATATTTGCACAGAAAAATGACTATTATAAAGAAGAATTGTGAACTCTTGTTTGCAAAAATTTCACAAATAATAAAAATTTTGCTACTGACAACAAAAATGTTCACTTAAATTTTATTAATATGTTTAATATTTAATCTATATAATTAAACAATAATTAGAAATTATTAATTTTCGTTTAGTATAATTAATTACTATGTGGTATTTAATTAAAAAATTTTTTTTTATTTATAACAATTATTTTTATTTTTAAAAATGTTTTCTATTTTTTCAAACTTTTCACATTCTAATAATAATAATAGTAATAATAATAATAGTAATAATAGTAATAATAGTAATAATAATAATAATAATAATAATAAAAATAATAAAAAAAATATTTTCTAATTTTAAAATTTTGAAATTTTTTAACAAACCTTTTTTACTTTTTTGTTTGTTTTGCTTTTATTTCTTTACTGTAGTGAAAATTTTTGTTATATTTATAACGGTGAACATAGCCAGCGTGCATTTAAAATTTTTAACAGTTACTTTTTCAGATATTTATAAATAAAACGTTGTTTATTGAAAAAATTTGCAAAATTATTTAAATCTAAATTTTTTTTTTTTTCCTTTTCCTTATTGCCTTTTGTAATTTTAATTTAAATATTGTAAAAAAGAACATTCGCTTTTAAAATTATACCAAAAAAATTAATTTCAAAAAAAAACAATTTTAATTCTACAATATCTTTAGTCAGACAAAAATAAAATAGAAATTATTAACAGAATTTCGTTTTATTGAAAAAAAAAAAAAAAATCAACAACTCACTCTGAAAAAAGTAAGCCATGTGATAGAAAAGTAAAGCTCTAATGATGAAAAAGACGGGAGATGACAGATTCAATTGAAATTTTCAAAAAAAAATAAAATAAATGAAAGCTCCCTCGATTACTTTCTTTTTGTACATTATAATGTAATATATATATATATATATATATATATATATATATATATATATATATATATATATATATAATATAAAGACGATACAAGAACATCAATATAAGGGAAAAAAGGGGGGAAGACACAATATGCGGATCATGATTGTGAAGAAAAATGACGTTATAATATTGTTGAAAAGAAATATGAAATATCTCGGTAACTATATTTATTGTTAAATATCATAATATATCCTAAAATTTTCTAATTTTTTGGTATATATTTCGTCTTTCAAAATATCCGTGACCCGATGAAATTTCTCTCTCTCTCCCTCACTTTTCTGGATCCACCCCCCCCCTCCCCTCATTATTTCCCATCTTTCCATTGTTATCAGGCGACCAAACAAAAGTCCGCGCCTCTCCAACCCTACACCCTCCTCCCCTCCACCACCCTTTTCCTCTTTCTGTCGGAACAAAAAGACCATAAGACAAGCTTAATGGCTTTGGCATAAAGCCAACTCTCGTGGCGGACTTGAATGCGACCGGTTGTCGATTGAAATGTTCATTGCTTCCGCAAATCATCCCCCGAACCCTGAACCGTTCATCTCACGACTAGATCATCGCTCTATTATGTCTTATCCGAACTACATTTCTCCCTCTTACCCCACTGTTCCATCTACCACACATTTGACAACAGTTGATTTAATGTTAGAAAAAAAGTAACATACATATATTATGGGATATTTTTGGGTAATAAATAATTTTTTTTTTTTTTTTTTAAATCAAAAACTAAAAATTATTTTCAATGTCAAAGTGGAATAAAACAGCACCAGCAGAGGAAAAAAGATTTTCAATCCCTTCATTGGCAAAAGAAATTCAAAGTGTCCAAAATGTACAGAAATTTTTTTTTTTCCTAAAAATTGCTATTCAGGGGTTTTCAAAGTGGCTGATTACAAATTTGATGTTAGTTTTTCAAAATTTAAAATGGCGGATCCAACACAGGTGGAAAAGTTCCCGGTAGTGACTACCGGTAGTCATTACCAATCCCGCTACCGGAATATTCACTACCGGTAGTCACGACCGGTAATTTTTCTTAGATTACCGGTAGCCACTACCGGTAACTTTTTCCGGGACTACCGGTAGTCAGTACCGGTAATTTTTCTTAGATTACCGGTAGCCACTACCAATAATTTTTCCGGAACTACCGGTAGTCACTACCGGTAATTCTTCCGGTACTACCGTTAATTCTTCCGGTACTACCGGTAGTTGGTACCGGTAATTTTTCTGGGATTACCGGTAGTCACTACCGGTAATTTTTCCTAGATTACCGGTAGTTACTAACGGTAATTTTTCTGGTACTACCGGTAGTCACTACTGGTAATTCTTCTGGTACTACCGGTAATTTTTCCGGGATTACCGGTAGTCACTACCGGTAATTCTTCCGGTACTACCGTTAATTCTTCCGGTACTACCGGTAGTTAGTACCGGTAATTTTTCCGGGATTACCGGTAGTCACTACCAGCAATTTTTCCTAGATTACCGGTAGTTACTACCGGAAATTTTTCTGGTACTACCGGTAGTCACTACTGGTAATTTTTCCTAGATTACCGGTAGCCATTACTCGTAATTTTTCCGGGACTACCGGTAGTTACTACAGGTAATTCTTCCGGTACTACCAATAGTCACTACCGGTAATTTTTCCGGGACTACCGGTAGTCACTACCGGTAAATTTTCCGGAACTACCGGTAGTCACTAAAGGTAATTCTTCCGGTACTACCGGTAGTAACTACCGGTAATTTTTCCGGGA
Source organism: Leptopilina boulardi (assembly GCF_019393585.1). Taxonomy (NCBI): domain Eukaryota; kingdom Metazoa; phylum Arthropoda; class Insecta; order Hymenoptera; family Figitidae; genus Leptopilina; species Leptopilina boulardi. Next base: position 1,936,898 of record NW_026137825.1, on the reverse strand, counting down.
TTACCTGTAGTCACTACCGGTAATTATTCATAGATTACCGGTAGCCACTACCGGTAATTTTTCCGGGATTACCGGTAGTCACTACCGGTAATTCTTCCGGTACTACCGTTAATTCTTCCGGTACTACCGGTAGTTAGTACCGGTAATTTTTCCGGGATTACAGGTAGTCACTACCGGTAATTTTTCCTAGATTACCGGTAGTTACTACCGGAAATTTTTCTGGTACTACCGGTAGTCACTACTGGTAATTCTTCTGGTACTACCGGTAATTTTTCCGCGATTACCGGTAGTCACTACTGGTAATTTTACAGGTAATTCTTCCGGTACTACCAGTAGTCACTACCGGTAATTTTTCCGGGACTACCGGTAGTCACTACCGGTAAATTTTCCGGAACTACCGGTAGTCACTAACGGTAATTCTTCCGGTACTACCGGTAGTAACTACCGGTAATTTTTCCGGGATTACCTGTAGTCACTACCGGTAATTTTTCATAGATTACCGGTAGCCACTACCGGTAATTTTTCCGGGACTACCGGTAGTCACTACCGGTAGTCATTACCGTTAATTTTTCTGGGAATTAGAATGAAAATTTATTACCAAATAACAAATTTTGATTGTAATTCCCGGAAAAATTACCGGTAGTGTCTACCAGTTGTGGCTATCGGTAGTCTAGGAAAAATTACCGGTAATGACTACCGGTAGTGAATATTCCGGTATTGACTACCGGGAACTTGTCCACCTGGGATTATGACTAATCAGCCACCCAAAGAACCCTAAAGATACCTATTTGCCATTTTGAATTTTAAAAAACTAACTCTAAAAATCTCCGAATGGGAATTTTGAAGCAAATCCCAACGAAGAAGTTAAATAAGTCAAAAAAAAAAAACAAAAAAACAAAATATAAAATGTCGAAAAATTCATCATCTTTATAATAATCAAAATATGAATAATTTCTGTGAAAATATTTCTCCATTGCTACGAAGGGTTTTTTGGGGACGCTACTTGAAATTCTGATTGACTTAACACCATTCCTTTTTGGATAATGTACTTAAGTCGTTAAACGGACACATCTAGGATCTCTCGACAGTGACTTGGCTGCTTCTCGGGTTAACGAAGGTCGCACAATTGTTATACAAAGCATCAAGAGTGTATATATGTGTCAGTGTATACTACATTACCCCCATGTCGGTAAGCTTGACAAGCTTTCCATTTTCAAAAGTTAAACATGTTCGCAAAACTCTCCAAATGAAAGTTAACTAACTGGAAACTAAATTGTAAGCTAAAAACTCATTTCGCATATGCGGAGTCCGGTTTTCTTCTCTCTACCATCCCCAACAAAAAAAACTAAATCTGTAATAAATCTTTACAATAAATAGAAATCATCAAAAACTCTCGTAATTCATTCATGAAACACGTTTATTCATTGGTAAACTATTTTCTTCACTGTAAAACGAGAGGTATTAATTTATTACCAACTTTACGTACTAAATACGCCTTTTGGTTTTATATTTTTAGTATCTAAAATCGGTACTATTTTAGTACCTTCTTTTTATCAGTGTTCAATTTTCTTTTATAATTTCAAATAATAATTAAATACATAAAATTAAAAAAAAAGTAGGCAAATATATTGTTTAAAAAAAGTAGTTAAATTTGAACTCCCTGGTGGATGATATTAAAGTCCCACCCTTTTGTAGTTAAAGCAAAGGGAGTTAATGCCTTACAAGTTAATTTTATGCCTAGGGAGTTAGTTTTAAGAAGTTAATTTAATTATTAACTCACTTTTTAAGTTGATTTTTAATTCCTAACAACCGGTGCCATTAACTCGCTAATTTTTTTTTTTTTAATAAATAAATTTATTTCTCGAACTACTACCAGCCCTGACCCACTAAAATCCGTAACCCTTTGGAGCCCTTTATCTTTGGAATACACAAAAGAATTAAGCAAAAAAAAAAAAAAGTTAACATGTAAATACACTTTTCCTTATAAGCTTCTAATATCGTAAATGCATTGAAAAATACAAACATGTGCAATTTTGTTTTGAAAATATTGAATGGAATAATATAAAAAAGGATATTTCATAAAATAGTCGTCTTGATATGTCTTTTTATCCCCCTATACTGAGAAAAAAAGCAAGGCAATACTGTGCGGGGATCTGCTTCACCGAGGATTTTGGAATCGACTTTATATTGCAGAACTCTCTTCAGACTCACACAACCTTCCTCTACACCCCCCTTCCTTTTCATTTCTTTTTTCGAAATAAATCGAGATAGTCCAGACGATAAAAACTGAAGTGGCAGAGTCAAATTTATTGAAGGGGATTCCAATGTTCTCGGGATTTTCGAGAGAAACCAACCTTGAATGGATAAAATGTTCTCCTTTTTGAAAATTTCTAATATTATATATAGCAGTAAAGAGCACTCGATAGGTTTATTAATTTTCGTCTATTGCAAATAATTATTATTTATTATCTCTATAATCTTAAACAAATGCCAATGATTTTTTTTTTTGCCGAATTATAAAAATTGGGGGGATATTTAGTGAAAAATACAATATCGTTTTTCACATAGAGTTATATTTTCCTTGAGGCGAAGTGAAAAATTTTTTATCTTAGTTTGACAAAAAGGCCATTAATGGCACAAGGTAAGAATTTCATTTTTCTGACAGTCACCCATTTTGGAGCTTAATGTCATAAGTCGTTTTGTAAAAGACGAAAAATAGCTGACAGAAATGTCGATGTAAGGATAAGTCTATACTATAAAAAGCTTCTGAAATCGAGAAAGCCATTAACCACCTTCTCTATAAGGAGATTTGACAATTTGTTTCTTTTTTGCCCTTTTCATGAAAATAAAGAAGTAGGAAAAAAATATATAATAAATGTCAAGAAAAATATATACAATTTGTAATCTTATGTAAAAAAAAAAAATGTTAAAATTAATACATAAGATAATCATAAGCAAAATTGTAATTATAAACACAATTTTTTTCAGAAGGGAAAGAAGAAATATATTTATTTGGTGAAATGCTTTATGAATTGCCTAATCAAGGGTTTGTGTGAGAATGAGATGGATCTTTACTTTCTAGATCCGCCCTTACCGCACTTTAACACCCTCTATTCATGTCATTCCTTTCCCTTCTTTCCGCTTCATTACCTCTGCATCAACCATTGTAAACAAAGTCACAGTAACGGGACTTCAGTGTAATGATTCTTCGTGGGGTATGTCCCCATTCGGAGACTCCCTAAGTGATGGGATAGGGTTACACTTCCTAAAAGTAGAAAGTGGATTTCAAATTCAGTTAAACAGAAAGAATGATTATTATGAGCGAGTGTGAAAAACAGAAGTACTTGTAGGGTAATACTGCGGATAAATTACTCATTGGTTCCGATTATCAAGCGCCTAACATGGGGTCAATCTCCAGTGGCCTGTTAATGCAGGAGGGCAACGCAGCCTTAAACATTCCAATTACCATTGTAAGGAATAATTAGCTAAAGGAATAATTAAAGTGAAAAATATTTTAAGAATATTTAAATACAAGATGGTTTTCGGTAAAGACTTTAATTCGGAGATCAGCCACTCGAGTGTGGAACCTGTTAGAGCTACAACATCCTGATCAAAATCTGAGACAACCCCAATAAGAGAATTAACGATTTGTTTAAAGATGTTCATATGCTGATGTTTTGGGTAAGATTCGCAAAGACGTTAATTCGGAGATCAGCCACTCGAGTGTGGAACCTGTTAAAGCTACAACATCCTGATCAAAATCGGAGACAACTCCAATAGAATAATTAACGATTTGTTTAAAGATGTTCATATGCTGATGTTTTGGGTAAGATTCGCAAAGACGTTAATTCGGAGATCAGCCACTCGAGTGTGGAACCTGTTAAAGCTACAACATCCTGATCAAAATCGGAGACAACTCCAATAGAATAATTAACGATTTGTTTAAAGATGTTCGTATGCAGACGTTTTGGGTAAGCTTTGCAAAGACGTTAATTCGGAGATCAGCCACACGAGTGTGGTACCAATTAGAGCTAATGAATGTTGAGACATTCTGATCAAAATCGGAGACAACTCCAATAGAATAATTAACGATTTGTTTAAAGATGTTCGTATGCAGATGTTTTAGGTAAGCCTCGCAAAGACGTTAATTCGGTGATCAGCCATAGAAAAACTGTATCTGCAAGAGCTACAACATCCTGATGAAAATCGGAGACGACTCCAATAAAAAAATTGACGATTCGTTTAAAGATGTTCGTATGCTGATGTTTTGGGTAAACTTTGCAAAGACGTTAATTCGGAGATCAACCATAAGAGAAGCAGTACCTGCTAGAACTAAGAAAATGAAAACCTCCTGATCAAAATCGGAAATGAATCTAAAAAAATAATTGACGATTCGTTCAAAAATAATTAGTATGCTGATATTTTTGGTAGGCTTTGCAAAAAGAGATTAATTCGGAGATCAGCCAAACCATATCATCAACATAATAATTAATAATAAATTTAAACTATTTAATAAATCGTTTTCTTTATAAAAAAGAAAAAAAATTTCTAAAATCCGTAATTATCTGAATGCAATTAATTTGTTAATCAAAGGCTTGTAAATCGTCAAATCAAAGAAGGAGGTAACTCAACACTAATTATAAAATTTTCCTATCTTTTTGAAGCTCTTTCTCTCTCTCTCTTTATATATATATATATACTGTATACTATAAGAGAGGGTAAAGGGAGTCGATGGACCGTGGATAGACTTAACCTCTCGAACTCGACAAGACTTCCTGGTGACCCTCGACCCGGAAAGTTTTCTACTATTCCGAGTCCACTCAAAGTCTCGGAATCTACCGTTTAATCGCAATCTCTAGACTTTACAAAGTCGAAATTCCTGAACAAGCATTCAATGCTCTCCAATAATGCTTCTTGTCTCCCCGAGAGACATCTTCCTTATGTCTCAAGTAACAAAGAATAGATTCCCATTAAATATATATATATATCTATCTATATATTGTCTTGACAAACAAGTTTCATTTTCAACAAAAGAACAGAAATTGCAAAAAACAATCGTTAGACAATTTTCCAAAAGTAATTAAATTTACAAAATACGTACATTTAGGAGAAACAATCAATACAAAAATCCAATGCGAATCCAAAGTTTCTTGTAGATATTGCATAAGTGCAATAAGTTATTGGTTAAATAAAGTATTAGGTATCTTAATTATCTTATTTAGATAATCTTATCTAGATAATATCATCTGGATAATCTTATTTACATAAGACAATATCATCTGGTTGATATTATCTGCATTAGATAACATCATATGGATAATATAATTATCTAAGTAAGATAGTATTATCTAGATAATGCTATCTAGATAGGATATTATTATCTAGGTGATATTATCTAGTTAATGTTATCTAGGTAGGATATTATTATCTAGGTGGTAATATCTAAATGAGATGATTTACATAAGATACTATTAACCAGACAAAGATGTTATCTCAATTATCTTATCTAGATAAGATAATATATATTAGATATAAGATATTATTATTAAATAATATTATAGTTTCTAGATAAGATGGTAGATAATATTATATTATCTAGATAAGATAGTAGATAATATTATCTTATCTAGATAAGATAATTGAGATAACATGTTTATCTTATAAAGAACTATAACATTATCTTATTCAGATGAGATAATATAAATTTAAATAAGATTATTTACTTATGATGGAATTATCTATATAAGATAATATTATCTAGAGTTATTTGTTTATTTAGTGATAGGGAAGGGGGTGAAAAAAAAAAATAGAAAGTTTTTCACGGTTGGTGAACTTTTAAATTTGAATGAGTAAAGAGTAGTCTGAGACGTGTAAGGTCATATGGAAAAGGGGGGGGGGGTGTGTGTGGGGTGGGGTCACACTGTATAAGGAAACCAACAACTCGAAGGTAGTTCTCACAGCAAAAGGATGTCGTTGCCACGTGTCGACGTGACGCAATATACATGCTAATACGATGGCTTAGCCACTTCATGAGTCGAGTACAGGAGAAACCCAGCTGCAAGTCCCATGCACCATATCCGCATATATATATATATATATATATATATATATATATATATATATATATATATATATATATATATATATATATATATATATATATATTGTAAACTTTGTCACACAAAACACGTATTTATTATACTCTCTTGACACTTTAAAAATGTAACTTTTGACCAATGGCCTTGTATTAATAAAAAGAAATAAAAAAACAATTTTAAGGATTTTGAATTTTCTTTTTGATGAAAATTCGATACTAATTTATGAATTTATGATATTTAAGAGAGAGGAAAAAAATAGGGACGTATCTAAATTTAGATAATATTAATAATAATAAATTATTTATTTATTTAATATTATTACCAATTTAAGTAATTGGCTTTAAAAATTTGTTAAAGAAATATATAAATATATTATTAAAGTTAAAATTTTTCGAAAATGTTACTTTGATAGGAAAATATCCAATTTTGTAGAGACGTTCACAGCGGGATTTTCTTTTTTTTCCTCTATATATATATAATATACCACAGTGGACGAAAAGTACGTGTCGATTGAATTTTGGGTCGAGTATCTGTTCTGTATGGACTAGGAACGTGACATGTATGGCATCGACGGGGCAATCTCGAAAATGTAAGAAGTAAAATCGTGATTCTTGAGCATAAGGGACGAAAAGTGATAAGATTTCACATGAAAAAAAAAACCGATTTTTTCACAGCTTTTTATCTGGAAAATGGCCAATAATATATAATGTCCACTTTATAATTTCAAAGTGCAAAAAAATTTATCCACAATAAGTTTTTATTTCATTAATTGTAAAAAAAAATTTCTAAATTATAATTAAAAAAAAAAAAATGTTTCACAAAATTAAAATTAAGAAAAAAATTAAGAATTATTAAATGAATTAAGAATTATTAAATTAATTAAAAATTTTTACATTAGTTAAGAATTAATTAATTAATAATTATATGGTAATGTCTATGTATGTGACACAGCCGAAGAATTTTTAGTGTGACTACCTTTTTTTTTTTTTTTTTTTTAATTAGATGAAAGTAAAATTAAAATACAAGTAATTTTTTATATAGACTTTAAAATAGAAATATTTTCAACTTTATTTAATATAATTTTTGCGGTTTGACGAGGTAATGTCAGATTGTGACAACTATCGCAGCGTCATCTACTTATGAATCTATTAATCACTTTTTATCGGTCGGTAATTCAGAAATCGTGCTAAAAATTTTTATTATCAATTTCGAGGAAAAAAAGAGAAAAACATAAAACTGTCATGTCAGAAGATAATTAATTTTTTCTTCTATTTTAACATAAATTGCAATTAACTATCCTAACTATAATAAAAAAAAATTGTAATAAAAAAAAAAAATTTATATATTTTCAGATTATAAGAATATAAAAAAAAGAGTGTAAATTCCCCACAAGGAAATAAAATAGCAATCATAATCTTTTTGAGTTTTACCCCTATATTGTTGAGGGGCGATTTTTTTTTTCTTTTTTTTTGGTTGACTCAGCATTGGCACGAGGGAAGTATGGTATAAATTCACTCCTGTTAGAATATTACTCTACTACAGCCCTTCGTGAAGAAAGTATAAACCGCGCCCCCAACTCGACTAAAAGGTCATTTTCCCAAACTGTAAAACCCGCAACGACGTTATAGGTCGACAGCCCATCCTACTTTTTCATCGTATGTATTTTCCTTATTTTCTCACCCAGTTATACCAGTTACGTCAGCTGTTCAGGTCTATATATATATATATATATATATATATATAATAGCAGCGACGATTTTCTTTGCTCCCGGCGCCTTTTGTTCTCTCTACGTGTTGCGACAAAACAGACCGAGTTTTGCAATTACTCGAGTGGCGTGTGCGACACAAGAAAAATGATGCTGGCTCACGTCCTAACCAACTTCGTTCTTGGTTTTTTTTTCTCGCGCACGCGAAAACAAAAATGTCACTTTCAAGTAACGAAATAAATATATATATATATATATTGTAATACTGATTAGATCAATGATTGCTTGATTTCATTAAGACAATGAAGTAGTAGAAGAAGAAGAAAAAATGATAGTACAATGAGTGCGTTAGAAATATATATTTTTTTGAATTAGAAAAATTTTTTTATCGTAATTTTCGTTACGGTAATTCAATAATTAGTAATAATTTAAACATAATTTTTGAAAACGAATTGCTAAAAATATTTTATTTTTCTATTGGAAAATAGTTTATAATATACAAAGTCTGATTTTTTAAACTTTATCCTAAATGGATGTTTAGGTTGAGAACAGTGCGCGCGCCACATGGGAGAAAAGTGGGGGACCAATCAGATCGCGTCATCACCACTCTTCGAGCAGTGTTCTCAACCTAATCATTTTGTATCTTTGAAATTAACACGTTTTGTGCAGAATCTTCCGTGATAATAATGAGAAATGGATTTGCAAATTTATAAAAAAATTTGTTTTACTGAATTTTTCAAAAATTAATTAACATTGAAATATTAAATAAAATACTTGTGTGGCAAAAAATATAGATTTAAATAAAAATTTATACGTTTTTATGTTATCCTAATGAAACACTGATAAGTAGCAAAACAACTATTAAACATAAAATATAAATGAAATTAGCACTTGACAAGACAGGAAATTAATATTTGCTGACGTTAAAGCTAGTGAAATTACTACATATCCTAAATAATACAAAATTAAAAAAAAAGAAATTAATGACAATTTTGTTAATATTTAATAGTATATTAATGTTAATTTAAAAAACAATTTTTAAAAATTTTACGATATCAATTGTAAACTTTACAATTTGTACTGTAAACATTACAATCGGTATTGCAAAATTTACAATTTATATTGTAATATTAACAATGAGTATTGTAATATTTACAATTTATATTGTAATATTAACAATGTGTATTGTAATATTTACAATTTATATTACAACATTTACAATTTATATTGTAACTTTTACAGTTTGTATTAAAAATTTTACTATTTGTATTGTAATATTTACAATACACTTTACAAGTAATGATGGTTAACAGCATAATAACTTTTTGTAATAATTTTTAATTGTATTAATATTTGAAGTTTTAGTAAGGGTATTATAAAATTTACTAAATTTATTATAAATGTTTCTAAACGCATTGTAAACATTTTTAAATGTATTGTAAATATTACTAAACGTATTGAAAACTTTCTTAAAGGTATTGCAAATGTTACTAAACGTATTGTAATCATTACTAAATGTTTTGTAAACATAACTAAACGTATTGTAAATATTACTAAACGTATTGTAAATATTACCCAACGTATTGTAAATATTACCAAACTTATTGTAAATATTACCAAACGTATTGTAAATATTACAAAACGTATTGTAAATATTACCAAACGTATTGTAAATATTACCAAACTTATTGTAAATATTACCAAAGTTATTGTAACCGTTACTACACGTAATGCAAAATTAACAGAACGTTTGGTAAAATTTATAATTACCATTTTGTGAATATTACCAAACGTATATTAAAATTTTGTAAATATTATTTACTTTTAAAGAACACCTAGAAAGTTACATTTTCAAATTTAGAAAATAATATATATTTTTTTGTAGTGTTTATTAGTATAAAATAAAATTGTACTAAAATATCTAGTAACGATAAATCTATTTAATTTTTTTTTTTTGCTAAGGTCTCTAATTCTTTCCTATGTGATGTGCAAAAATAATAAAAAAAAAATAACCTAAAATATATGAGATACTTATTATTTTACTCCTGAAATGAAAAATGACTGATGATTTTTTACTTTTAGTGAGACATATTTTTGATACTACACATCTAATTATGATATGATGTACACAATATAATAACAGCAACAACGACAAAATAAAATGTGAATGAAATATAATGTGGTGAGAGGTGGAGTGGGGGGAAAATCTCACATTATGGTATCTGCACAAAGATATTGTGTTTTTTTTGGAATTTTTTTTTTTTTTTAACGAAAGGATATGGTGTGGTGTAATATAAAAAAATGTTTTGTAGCTAAGCGCTAGAAGGATCTCTTGTCTATATATATATATGTCTAGCCTTAGTAAGACTGATTTACGAGGTCTAATAAGTTAACGAAACTCACTGTAATCCCACTGCCAGTAATCACCACCACCTGCCGTAGGCAGCACCGTGCTCCATGCTTCTTTTTACCGCACAAACAAAAAAAGAAAGAAGAAAACAAAATAAGAAATGAACATGCCACTTAAGAAATTCTACAAAAATAATAATAATAATTGTCGTCGTTATTAATCTTTTTAAACGTAAAGGTCTTTTTTTACTTCACAATCATGAATGGAAAACGAAAGCAAAAAAAAAATGTTGGCTAACAAAATTGTAGGTATATATATATATTAATTTTCATTTGAGTACCACCACTATTTGGTAGAACAAAATTTTTTTAGTTTTATAATATTATTTGTAAATTTTACCAATCGTTTATTGAGATTTTAATGAAAATTGTTTATCATATGTTAAAAATAATATTTACCAAACACAATGGAAAATTTAACAAATGTTTAGTAATGTTTCCCATACGTTAAGTAAGCGTTTTACGCTATAAGAACGTTTAGTAACGTTTACTGTACGTAAAGTAATATTTATAAAAAGAGGTTAGGTAGAGTTTACCATATGGTAAGGCAGATTTACCAAATGTTAAGGAACGTTTAACGGACGTTTAGTAACGATTACTATACGTATGGTAATAACTACGAAAAGGTTAAGTAGAATTTACTATACGTAAAGTAAAATTTACCATACGTTAAGGAACGTTTACCGAACGTTTAGTGTAACGATTACTATACGTAAAGTAATAATATCTACAAAAAGATTAAATAAAATTTACCAAATGTCAAGGAAAGTTTACCGAACGTTTAGTAACGATTACTATATAAGTAAAGTAATATCTACGAAAAGGTTAAGTTGAGCATACCATATATTAAGAAAGATTAAAACATACGTCAAGGAAAGTTCACCGAACGTTTAGTAACGTTTATTATACTTAAAGTAAAATTTATGAAAATCTTAAATAAAATTTATCATAAGTTTAGTAAAATTTACCAAACGTCAAGTAACATTTACAGTTTTTTTTATTTCTTTTCTATTTTACACTAATTTCACATATTTCTTTTTCCTCCTTTTATTATACTTAAATAATTTTATTAAAATTTTGCTAAAATATTATATAAATTTATTTATTTTATAGAAAAAAAACTAAGATAAAAATTCGACTTATCAAAATTCGGGTGGGGGAGGTGGTTGACATATAAAGAGGCAATATTATATATTTTACTATATAGAAAGTCATTTTGCCTTCAGCTTAACGGCCGGAAATGAAAAGTGATAGAATTAAAAGGGATAGCTATAAATTCACGTAAGTAAAAAGTAAGTAAAATGTCATAAAAAAAAAAAAAAAAAATGGTTCACACCTGTACGTGAAAAACCGCCTCATTCTCATACATGATATCACATCGACATTTGCGCGTTATGAGAACTTAAGTCATAAACGCTCTTAGCTGGAGATTTACGTCTTCAAGCATTTACGATCAGTAGCGCTCGTTTAAGCTTCAAAACACCTTTATTTTAGAACCGGAAGTTCATAAGAAATTATGAGTTTCATCCTTTATAGTTTATATACAACTATTTTTTTTTTTGTCATTTTCTCGTTATCAAGTGTTTTGTTTCACTAATTTTATTCCCTCGCGTTTTTTATTTTTATGGTGATGGTAACAATGTTTACAACCACCTTGTTTACAGGTTTCAATCTTTTTATTTTTATTTAAATCAATAAAAAAAAAAAGTTTTTCTAATGTGTATAAAAAAAAAATCTCTTAAAAAGGAATTCAAAAATATTAATTTTTAAATTAAAAAAAAAAAAAAAAAAAAAAAAAATTATATTGAAAATATTTATTATTTTTATAATAATTTGGAAGAAAGAGAGAAAAAAAGAATTTAATCCTTGTTATTTGGGAAAAAAAATTTTCTATAAAGAAAAAAAACTTTTTTTTTTCTCTAAAAGAGAAACATGAAGAAAATATGTGTACAATTTAAATGAAAAATTGTCAGGATTTTCGTAACGGAAATTTGTCCTGTGTTAAGCCTGGATTTCGATCTGCGTTTCTCTTGAATCGTGCGAGACCAATCTCCCCATCGCTTGACGATAAATCTCACAGGAAACGAAGATATTTGCGAATTTCTCGCTCGATATATTTAAACATTTTTCATATATACTATATATATATATATATATATATATATATATATATATATATATATATATATATGTGTGTGTATGTATATAGATACATTTCACGTAAAAAGCAAAGCAAACAAAAAAAAAAAAAATTATCCTAGAAAACGGGTCACTAAACAAATATTCTGTCCGTATATTTATTTTACAAATATTGTGACATAATGAAAAAAAATTCTACACGTGTGTGTGTGTTTTGAAATTATTTTTAATATCACTTTTTTTTTGACTATTAAATATAATTTAATATTTTTTTCAAATTACAAAAAAATAATTAATTAATTTTGCTGATTAATTATTTATTACCTATAATTATTATTGAAAATATATTTTTATAATTTTTTTTTCCCCGTTTTCTCCATTTTTCTATATATATATATATATATATATATATATATATTTAGGAGAAAAAAATAATTATAGGTAAAAAAAATTTTTTTTAAATTTTTTCTACACTTTCATAGAGTCTGGATTAGCGTTGATTGAGTTGGATATTTTAGGTTATGAAAAACTGCGCGCGCAACGTGGAATAAATAGAAATTAGCCACAATGACCTCGTTATCCCCACTCTATTAATCCGGACTGTATTTAAAAATGAATTCTCAAAAATTCTGGTAAAATAATAATAATAATAATAATAATAATAATAATAATAATAAAACAACACACTAAAATTATATAAAAAAAAAGAATAAAATATCTAAAATTAGAAAAAAAAATAACGTTTAAAAATTTTTTTTCTTACCTTTTTCACAGTAAATGCCTTCATAGTCACCGGTACGACATTCGCAGATGGGCCCACTGTCAGTTGAAATGCAAATCCCGCCATGTTGACATGGATCGCGTGTTTCACATGCGTCCGTCATGTTCGCTGACACCATGTTTCGCAAACTCTGCAACAGGCACGAGAACAGAATTTTTCAAACCAGTGTTACATGCTCATAAAGCCATTATGTATGGTGTTATGAAACCGTCATCCCCACCCTTCCATCCCCCCCTTAAACTTCATCATCTCGTAAAATTCAAAATTTATCTCCTTTATAATATACATATATATTGTATATCAAGCTCGATATTAAATAAATATTACTGGTAGGTATACTTTTACTCTGCATTTTTATAGCTTATTAAAAAACATAAAAATTTTATTTATAATTTAATTTAAAATTTTAATCATCGTCTAATTTGACATTACTAATAATAATTATGTTTATTAAATTTATATTAATTAACAACAGTAATAATATTAATTATTATAGAGGGTGATTTTTATGTTCCAGAGCGCCTAAAATTTTTCTTTTCAATTTCATTTGTTTTTGTTTAAAAAAAATGATATAAAAAAAAATTTTTAGGGGATCCGGAACATAAAAATCACCCTCTATAATAATTAATAATAATAAAAATATTAAATATAGCTTTTTGAAATCCCGATATATTACGATATGTAACGCCCATTTTTTGACACGCCCTCTTTCAAAAAAAAAAGTTACGCCCACTTTGTTTGCCACAAGGAAAAAATTATTATGTATTAGTAATAATTAATCAAAAAGTATTTCGAATTAAAAGAAAAATATTTACCTCTTTAATAAATGCAAAGATTGAAATGTTAATTTAGTGCCTGATAACCAATGTGGGCGTGGTTTTAACAAGAAGGAGTGACAAAAAAATAAGAAAAAATTAATTACAATTGATTATTGTTTAATAAAAATCCGTTTCGAAACAAAAATATTGTCCTCAGGTGTCAGTATACTCAAAAAAGAGTAAAAAAAATTTTTTTTACCCAGTCTTAATAATAAGGGCGTGGTCTACAAAAAGGGCGTGTTAAACAATAGGCGTCAACCACTATTATTTATTGCCATGTGTATTAATATTTTTTCTTATTCATAATTAAAAAATTACAGTGTTACTTTTAAATAAAAATCCATGTGGGCGTGGTTTCAAAAGGGGTGTGAAGAATAGTCCATATGGGCGTGGTTTTTTAAAAAGAGGCGTGTTTTTCGTGTGAAATTTACTTACAATTAGTAAAATATTTATATTGATGTTTAATTTACAAATAAAAAATTATAAACACAATGAGGGTGTGGTAAAAAAAGGGCGTGTAAAATAGTCCATGTGGGCGTAGTTTTAAAAAAGAGGTGTGTCTTTGGTGTCGAGTTTACATAGTAATATAAAGTTATTTATGTTTAATTTTCAAATAAAAAAACAATTGTAAGCCTAATGAGGGCGTGGTTTAAAAAAGGGTGTGTAAAATAGTTCATGTGGGCGTGGTTTAGAAAAAGAGACGTGCCTTTTGTTTCGAATTTACTTAGTAAAATAATGTTATTGGTGTTTCATTTACAAATAACAAATTGTAAACTCAACGGGGGCGTGGTTTAAAAAAGGGTGTGTAAAATAGTCCATGTGGGCGTGGTTTTAATAAAGAGGTGTGTCTTTTTTTGTCGAGTTTATTTAGTAATATAAAATTATTTATGTTTAATTTGCAAAGAAAAAAGAATTGTAAGCCAAATTAGGGCGTGGTATAAAAAGGGGCGTGTAGAATAGTCAATGTGGGCGTGGTTTTAAAAAAGAGGCGTGTCTTTTGTGCAGAGATTACTTAGTAGAATAATTATATTGATGTTTAATTTACAAATAAAAAAGAATTGTCAACCCATTAAGGGCGTGATTTGAAAGGGGCGTATAAAAACCTTCCGTGTTTGGGTGTAGTTTATCAAATAACCACCATTTGTCTCGCCCAAATTGACTCTCTGCTAACAGTAACATTTTAACTTTAAATTTTAAAAACAATAATCTATTTTTATATAATCGTTAATACAAATTGAAAGGTCTAATTACTAAATCAGAAAGGTCAATGTGGGTGTGTCAAAATAACATCACTTTTCTGGGTGAATAATTTATTTTCACAATATTCTCTAATAGACAAAGTCAATATTTTTAATTTAAATATTCTTCTATGATTAAATAAAAATTTTTTCTTCTTTTTTTTTAATTTTAATCAAATTGAACGATAATTTAAAAAATTTAATATCCGTTGAAATTTTTTCTTTTTATTCGATCAGTGTGCGTTAAAATGATTATTATTATAATTCTATATTTTAAAGGTGAGATTATTCTAAGAAAAGACGGTTTTTTTTTTTATTTTTTTATTTAAAAATTTAATATCCGTTGAGTTTTAAACCTTTACGAGATACGATAAATGGGATGAGAATCTGCGTTCTTCTTTTTATTTTTTTTTATCTCTGTTTCTTCATTTCTTCGTCTGTGCGCGCGTTCTCAATGCATATCTCATGGGACCTCAAGTACAAAAAAAAAAATTTTTTTTTCACTCTTTTTATTGCGCACATTGGGTTACCAGGTCACTCACCACTGCATATTGTCGCACTGTATTTAACACTTATTAAAATAAATATATTTTTTTTTTTTTTAATTCCAAAGATTGTTCTATTTTTCTAACACCAAAAAACTTTGCATTCTCCTCGGAGATTAGTTGATACATTTTTCTTTTACTACGTTATTTATTTTCCAAGTTTCATTTTCTTTTTTTTTTTTTGATTTGTTGAGAAAAAAAATGGTTTCATTTTCATTAAATTTTTTTTTTGTAAAGAAATATGATACGAGTATAAATTTATTTTTTCAACTTGCTAATTATTTAATTAAATGACAAGATTCATTTTATATAGAAAATGTTTTATATTATGAATTTAATTATGAATTTTATTTTATATAAAAAAGAAGAAAGAAGGAAGGAAAAAATAAATGTTTGGGGAAAACTAGAAATTAAAATGTCATTCACAGCTGTGTATAAATTGAGGATATAAAAAAAGAACATGGAAAATTGTATTTTTTTTTCTTTTAATTTTTTATCAAAGAGTCATGGCGCGTTTACAGAAAAAAAGAGAGAAGAAGCAAATTAAAATATACAGATAAATCGCGACGAATTTCATTATATATATATTTGTTAATGAAATTTTCAAGGGGTAATAATTGACAGGTATCCAATTCTCGACAAATTGCATTTTAGATGTGAGAGACTTAAACTTGAATAATTTCTCGTCAAAAGAGAGAGAGAGAGAGAGACTCAATCCCTCTCCCTTCGTTTGCACAACTCACGATTTTGAGAGAGAGAACGCTTTACCTTATCGCAAAAACCGCTAATGTTTCCCGTTGAATAAATTGGCTGCTAAAATATCCTAACGTTGCTTTTGATGTCAAAAATTCCCTCTGGTCAAAGTGGACGCTTTCTCAAAGTTAAATCTCTATTCGGAAAAAAAAACAAATAAGTGACTTGATAAATTTATATATCCTTTTTACTATATAAATTATTTTCGTAAAAACAATTATTTTTTTAATTCAAAAATAAAAAACAGAAATTAATTTCATCTAATTAAAATTATTATCAGTTAAATTACAAAAATTTTTTATTTCTTAACACTATTAAGGAGAATGTTAAATTTGTTAAAGAAAACCAAAAATTGACACATTACTAAATCTTTGATCTTGGAAGAACTATGCAATAAAATTTAAAACTAACCAAATATTCAGAATGGAATTTTCCATTTTATTCAAGTCTCGTGAAGCGGCATCTCCACGGAGGCTTTATAATTCCAAGAGCTAAATTATGCAAGCTGCATATTTCTAATGTATATATATATAACTATATATAACTATAGACAGCTACTCCACCTCCTCCTCCTTTTGCTCCCACTTCAGGTGCGTTGAGGATAGTTACACTAACGATTCGCAAATAAATCAGGTAATCTAATTTGTAGTAAATCAACTCCCCTCACCCTCATATATAGTCAAATTAAAACACAACTAAATTATTTACATCGTGAATTAATCTCCTAATTAATGATCATGTACATTTGTATTGAAAATTCCATTTTAGAAATAAAAAATAAGAATTATAGTAGTTGCCCTTTTTAAAGTAGAAGTATATTTTTTACATTGGTAGTACACTTTTCAAAGTGGGCGTTACCCTTTACTAATGATATTTCTGATTATAGAAATAGTTGTCTTAAAAATGGGTGTTACCCTTCTTCAAATAGGCGTAACCTTTTTAAAAAGTAGACGTTGCTTTTTAAAATAGGGCGTTCATATTTCTGAAAGTAGGCGTGTCTTAAAAAGTGGGCGTTGTACTTTAAAATAGGGCGTTACTACGACTGAAAGTAGGTGTGTTTTAAAAGTGGGCGTCACTCTTCTAAAATAGGCGTAACCTTCTTAAAAAGTAGGCGTTGCTTTTTAAAATAGAGCGTTCATATTTCTAAAAGTAGGTGTGTCTTAAAAACTGGGCGTTGTACTTTAAAATAGGGCGTTACTACGACTGAAAGTAGGTGTATTTTAAAAGTGGGCGTCACTCTTCTAAAATAGGCGTAACCTTCTTAAAAAGTAGGCGTTGCTTTTTAAAAACAGGGCGTTACTATTGCTGAAAGTAGGCGTGTCTTAAAAACTGGGCGTTGTACTTTAAAATAGGGTGTTACTACGACTGAAAGTAGGTGTATTTTAAAAGTGGGCGTCACTCTTATAAAATAGGCGTAACCTTCTTAAAAAGTAGGCGTTGCTTTTTAAAAATATGGTGTTACTATTGCTGAAAGTAGGCGTGTCTTAAAAGTGGGCGTTACTCTTTTTAAAGTAGGCGACAGCTTTTCAAAAAGTGGGCGTTGTACTTTAAAATAGGGCGTTACCATTTTAAAAAGTAGGCGTTGCTTTTTTAAAATAGCGTCTACAAAAGTAGGCGTGTCGGTCTAAAGTGGACGTCACACTTTTTAAAGTAGGCCTCGATCTTTAAATGTTACTATTTTTAAAAGTAGACATTGCCTTTTTAAAAGTGCATGTCACCTTTTTCAAAATAGGCGTAACCTTTCTTAAAAGTAGATGTTTTTTTTTTAAAGTAGGCGTTAACTAAAAATGTTAACTTTAAAAATGTTACATTCCTAAAGTTAAATATCATTCTTTAAAAAGGAGGACGTTTTTCCTTGACATGGAAAAATAGACTCCTTTAAAGCTTCTAAATAAAGTAATATTAGCTATTCTATTTGTCGAAATGAAATGTTCTACCAATAAAAGAGGGCGTATCCATTAAATAATAAGTGAATAAAAATTTCAATTTTTAATAGACTTCTTTCTCCACCAAAGAAAACCCTACTTCGCTTTGACTTTTTTAAATACTGTAATCTATTTTTTAAAATGGGCGTTCCTTTTTCCTTAACTGGGCGTATCCTTCCTTTTAAAGTTATTACACTTTTTTTCAAACAGCTTTTAAGCTAACAGCTAAAGAAAAAGAAGTAAATTGTCTTCAGCGGTTTTTCTTTACTTTTGTGTACAAAGCGAGTTTGAAAATTACGCGGATCCAGAAGCAGTAAGGTTTTTCTTTTTTTTTTGGATTATATATATATATGTGTGTGTAGGGGGGAGGGGGGCTCTTGCCTTGGTGGTTGCAAAGTGAAGAGAGCCGATAAAGTCTCAGGGAAGTGTTCTTCCGTTAGTGTGTAAGAGAAACGAGGAGTCGTTACGCTTAGTTTAAACTGAACTGGAATTGTGTACTGTCGAGTATATTTGCCGACCTGCAGCAGCAGGTCCCGATGGAGACTACTAACGTAGAGAGAGAGAGAGAGAGAGAGAGAGAGAGAGAGAGAGAGAGAGAGAGAGAGAGAGAGAGAGAGAGAGAGAGAGAGAGAGAGAGAGAGAGAGAGAGAGAGAGAGAGAGAGAGAGAGAGAGAGAGAGAGAGAGAGAGAGAGAGAGAGAGAGAGAGAGAGAGAGAGAGAGAGAGAGAGAGAGAGAGAGAGAGAGAGAGAGAGAGGATAGAGATATTTGCACATATAGTGAATAGTATTTGGTCGACGAACCACTAGCTTCCAACTTGACCGAATATCCTGGAGACATGAACCGTTTGTTTCCGACAGGTTCAATATGAAGATAAACTGCGATTGTTTTAGTGTTTACCATAAATTCTCCATCCCTCTGTACCAATGTATGTGTATAATAGGACTAAATGTTCTTCTTGTTTTATGTTAGTGAAAATTAATTTTTTTTTTCAAACATTATAGGGAGATTTATTAAGATCTTTCAAAGTAAATTCGATACTCTCAAAAAAGGTAGAATAAAAAAATTTAATGCATTTACTATACAAAAATGGAAACTAATTTTTCTATTTTTCAAAAAGAATAAAATAATTTAACAATAAAGAAAAATTTATAAGAGGGGAAATTGAAATCGAAAAGTGGCGAAACGATCGGAATACCATGTAACTAGTCTCGCTACACCGGGTTATTAATTTGCCTAGCTATAAATTGCCGTGCAATTTCCTCGAAAACTTAGTCAATTTCCATGCCACGACAATCACCCTCCCTACCTGTTTCTAACAAAATCCTCATAACATACATATATATATATATATATTTATTCATTTCTGAA
Organism: Leptopilina boulardi; assembly: GCF_019393585.1. Lineage (NCBI taxonomy): Eukaryota > Metazoa > Arthropoda > Insecta > Hymenoptera > Figitidae > Leptopilina > Leptopilina boulardi. The sequence goes on along the minus strand of NW_026137825.1, from coordinate 1,917,117 downwards.
GTTTCCTAAATGAAATATTTGTCTAAACATAATTTTGTCATTTAATAATAAATTTAATATTCATAAGAAAAAATCTAACTAAAATCAAATCTGTAAAAAAAATTTAACGTTGTCTTAGGAATTTTAAAATTTTTAACAAAAAATCAATAATTACTAATTAGAATGCTCGATTAGCGAAAAATTATTTTTTTTCTTAAAAAAATAATAATCAAGATTCATTAGCACTTGGAAAAGATAGCACAGTATTTAACCGAATAACCTTTTCTTTTGTAATAAATAAAAAAGAACTAAAGAGATTTTAATGAGTAAAGAATTTTTATTATACCACTAAATAATGAACAGGCACTCCAATTAATAGCGTTCCCTTGATTACATAAAACGTGTTAGTAAGTGGTTGCAGGTTGTTTATAATTAGTTTTAAAATATGTAAACTGTTTTTTTTTTTAATCACAATACACTTTTTAAAAAACCTATATTAAACAAATTATCATCTTTTTTTACCATCAACAAAAATAAAAATTTAATTTACAAAAATTATTCAATTTTTAAATAATTAAAAATTAACAAAAAAAAAATATTATTAATTTAAAACTACTATTGAAATGTCAATACTAATATTGTGACCATCAATATTTTTTTTTATTCGACTGGTACTTCTCCGAGTATTTTATATGTCGATTTACAGAAAGCTGACTGCTCGTGGAAATAACAAGATTATGTTTTGTTAGGGTGAGCAGTCGAGCGAAAATGTTGCTTCTCCCAAACATTGCACGAAGGGGCGAAGATTCAAAAAGTACTGGGTCAAGGTCAATAGACGAGAGAATCCCCCTTCTCTCTCTCTCTCTCTCTCTGCTTTCAATCTGGGATTCGTTTAAACATAATTGAATTTCTAAACCTTCTATTGTGGGATATTCTATGTCTACCTCAATTTTCGTTTTTTTTATTATTATAGCAAAAAAAATTTCAATCTCTTTTTAATTTTGCGATAAGTAATTATTAGGCACCGCCTTTTTAACATTCATGTACTTTTGCAGAACACACCCTCATTTATTACGATACTTTTCCACGTCCATTTCTTTTAAACCACGCCTATTATATTAGGCACCGCCTACTACACGCCACGCCTACATTGGAGTTTAGTTGAAGTTAATGTAGGCGTGGCATATAATAGGCGGTGTGTAATATGATAGGCGTGGTTTAAAAAAAGTGGGCGTGGAAAAGTACAATTGGACACGCCTACATTGGAGTTCGGCAACACTAAGTTAATATAGGCGTGGCATATAGTAGGCGGTGACTAATATAATGGGCGTTGCGAAGTACAATTGGACACGTCTACATTGTAGTTCAGCTAGAGTTAATGTAGGCGTGGCATGTAGTAGGCGGTGCCTAATATAATGAGCGTTGCAAAGTACAATTGGACACGTCTACATTGGAATTCATCTAGAGTTAATGTAGGCGTGGCATGTAGTAGGCGGTGCTTAATATAAAGGCGTGGTTTAAAAGAAGTAGGCGTAGAAAAGTACAATTGGACACGCCTACATTGGAATTCGGTTAGAATTCGTTAATGTAGGCGTGGTATACAATAGTCGGTGACTAATATAATGGACGTGTTTTAAAAGAAATGGGCGTTGCAAAGTACAATTGGACACGCCTACATTGGTGTTCACATAAAATTGGTGCACTTAATTTTCATGAATTTTGAATTTGACACAAAAACTGAAAATTTATGTCAGCCAATAACTTTTGAAATGTATTCCACGCCTTTTTTCCAAAACCACGCTCACATGGTATACCATTAATTTTCCGTCGTACCTTCTGAGAATAAAAAAATATTTATTTTTCACTTTTCGACAATATTTTAAAATAATTTAGTTAAACAACTTTTCATAATTTCCAACGATGTGAAGAGGGTAGGGAAAATAATTTGAAACACTATAGTTGAAATTATTTTGTAAATTAGAGAATTATGTCGGTTCAGGAAATGAAGTGAGGAAATTAGTTTTGTACAAAACCAGTTACTCGTGATTTTGAGAAGTAGAAACAGTAGTTTTGATGATGATAATGATAATAATTGTAAGGAAAAATAGTTGGAAATTTATTCAAATTTGTCGAAAATTATATTTCGTGAAAGTTTTCGTAATAGTGTGAAGGCCGTTTCTCTCTCTCTCTCTCTCTCTCTCATTCTCGATATTTATCACTGTGAGTAGATTTGTTTCGTAGAAGGAAGAAGAAGAAGGGGGATATGACGAAAGTTTTGCCAAGCTATATACAAGGTACTTAAGTACTTGTCGACAAGTTTACAATATATTTCTACACTTTGCTGCTTCTCGTCCAATTTTGAATATCGTTTCTACCATTTCCTGTTGTGTGCATGACGAAACTCGAGGAAACTCGACATAAGTAACCGTCTCATAAATAAATTCCCTCGACCACACATTCCTACGTGAAGCTACAAAACTTTTGTGCAAAAAAACAATTTACAAAGTGTTTATCACTATACTTTTACATTATAATTGTAAAATAGAGAAAAATTGTCTTTTAATCTGATACTTGAAATTTTTTGTCTCCAAAGAAAAATTTATCACACATTTTTTATTTAAAATTTTTATTTTAAATAAAAATTATATTGAAAAAATAAAAAAGAAAATTAATTATAGAGTAAAAAATAAAATTTTTATGAACAGAAGAAATAACTAATTAGAAAAACGTCAACAAATTTTTTTCTGATGGCTTGAATTCCAGTATGAACTTTTCACGGTGACTAACTTTAATGAAAAATTGAGTGGAAGCAGGTTTGGAGTACAGTACGAAAGTAAAGCGAGCTTTATAATAACCTCTTTTTTCCCCAGCGTTCTTCTCTCGTGGCAGAAAATAAAATTAGTTACCCGACAACTTAATATATTGAAATATTTTCCCAAAATATCATTTTAAAAAATATTTCATTTCTAAATAACTAATTATTAGTATTTGATCATCAAGAGAATAAAAAAAATTATTTCAAAGTAAAAAATTAATTAAATTACAATTTTGAAGTTTCTTTAACTTTTGAAAATTTTTCAAGTAAATAATAAATAGATTGGCATTCACGAAACATTTAACTTTTTTTTCGCAACTTCTGGTCTTTTAATCGGAAATCATTATTATTCATTTCCTAAGTTTCGTATCCAATGACCCCCTAAAGGATTAGACATTGCGTGTCTTGGTGAAGAAATATGCCTGGTACCGCCTGCTTCAACTTGTGTTTCTTTTCTCAAGAGATTGGATGGGAAGAGTCAAACTCTTCCCTTCCCTCTTATATCCACTCTGCTTAATCTTTTTTTTTTTTTTTTTTTTTTGCTCCGCTATATGCAATAAACATAAATCCTGACAAACTACAAATCACCGGCAGATGTTCACTTCCTTTTCATCATTATTCAGGTACAAGATATTTTTTTTCGAAACTCATTATAAACTGCAAAATGTGCTTTCCATGCGGAGAACACGCGATTTCGACGGGGAAAAAAGGAAAGAGATTCCTAATATCGTGAAATCTTTTAAGAAAAAATAATTTACCGAAAGGAGAATTTCTATATCTATCCGCGATAAACTATAATGTCCAATTGTACTTTTTCACGCCTATTTATTTTAAACCACGCCCATTATTCTAGTTACCGCCTACTATATACCACACCTACATTAACAAATTCTAGACGAATTCCAATATAGGCGTGACCAACTGTACTTTTCCACGCCCACTTCTTTTAAACCACGCCCATTGTAGTAGACATCGCCTACTATACATATACCACGCCTACATTAACGAACTCCAATGTAGGCGTGTCCAATTGTACTTCACCACACCTACTTCTCTTAAACCACGCTTATTATATTAGGCACCGCCTACTATATGCCACGCCTACATTAATTCCAGGTGAACTCCAATGTAAGAGTGGAATATAGTAGACGATGTTTAATATAAAGGGCGTGGTTTGAAAGAAGTAGGTGTGGTGAAGTACAATTGGACACGCCTACATTAGAGTTCGTTAATGTAGGCGTGGCATACAGTAGGCAGCGCCTACTACAATGAGCGTGGTTTAAAAGAAGTGGGCGTGGAAAAGTACAATTGGACACGCCTACATTACAATTGGGCTAGAATTCGTTAATGTAGGCGTGTCATATAGTAGGCGGTAACTATATAATGGTCGTGGTTGAAATGAATTGGGCGTGGAAAAGTACAATTCGACACGCCTACATTACAATTAGGCTAGAATTCGTTAATGTAGGCGTGTCATATAGTAGGCGGTAACTATATAATGGGCGTGGTTTAAAATAAATGGGCGTGTTAAAGTACAATTGTACACACTTACATTGGTTTAGAAAAAAATTTGAAAAATAGAAAAAAAATTTAAATTAAACGATATTAATTTTAAAATACGACAAAGTATTGAACTTTCTAATGAGGTAAAAGCAGTTTCTCCCAACGAAAATCATTCCATTGTCCTCCCCTTTTTTTGCTAAATATAGACCATTGAAAATTTTTAACCCATAGCATAACAATAATCCTCGTCGTACTTATTTCGAGAAGGATTTTCCTAAAGAGTGTGCACTTTGCTCGCGTCGATTAATGAGACACTCAATATAAAGCGGCGCGCCGAGGCGAAGAACCGGAAATCGAGGTCTCGGTTAGCGAAGCTAATTGTTAAAGTACATTACAAGGGGGGTGGGTCTGGCAAAAAAAATTATCCCGTCCAAGAAGAAGAAGAGAAAAGAACTACCTCGTTTATTCATTTAATTTCATTCCATTTGTTTCATTAAACTTTGTGTAGGTAACGAACAAAACATGGACAATTGCCTGTTTTTACTCCCTTTTATCCTAATTGAATAGTGAAAATTATTTTTATTATTATTTTAGGACAATTTTTCATATTAAATTACGAATTTGTTCATTTTTTGTCAGTCAATTATGAATTTGGCATTTGGAAAATCATCCCCAAGGAAGTTGTTAATGATTAAATGGCAAATATCAAGGGACCAACGATAAGCTAATGCCGTAAGGATCCTTCAAGGGATAACATAATGACGTCATACTCTCTTGACGTTGAGAATCTTCATCGAGAGTGAAGTTTAGGTAAGCCAAAGTCGTTTCCTGTATATAATCATTTCCTTTGGGTAATTAAGGAGAATCATTGATTTATAACAATAGGTCATCATATATAAGGGGAAAATTTAATTTTCACAAAAAATATTTATTTAAATCACAAATCTTCAATAATATTTAAATTTTTATGTAATATAGCAACGATTTTTCCCCGTTATTTTTGAATAATAAATGAAATATTGAAGAGTAATAAAATTGATAGACACTTCTTGAGAGAAGATATATGTCTGGTATTAAAGTAAGTTGATTAACAATAGAAGATTTGGTTATGTGTGACGGTGGGCACTGAATAAAATATGTAGAGAAGCAAAGATCGATCTTGAATGCGGTACAAATATAGCTATCACACACTTTAATATTTAATGAAGAAAGCTAGAAACTATCACACCAGTCTACGAATTTCAATTCACTGTTACAAACTCAAGGATTTTCTTAGAACATGAACTCGACTATACATCTATTTCCTGGGAAATTTTTTTTATAATTTTTGTAATTTAATTATTTATATTTAAATATATCATACAATGTGGAACTTATTAATTATTAAATACAATATTAAATCAATTGAAAATTTTCTGAGGAAATTATCAATGATGAATAACATTAAAAATTCATATAGATAATTCTGAGCTAATTAATTTTGATTTAAAAAAATTTAATTTAAAAAAAATTTTTTTTTTAATAAAGCTATATATTGAATCATTCAAATATGTAATACTTTTAAATTTATATCTCCATTATAAGGAGATAAATGGGGTAAAAAAAAAGTTTATCACATTATCTAAATATTGTCCACCTTGAACTGTAGCGCTTGTGTGGTTCGATTTTTCTTTATCGAGAGAATATAGGTATATATATATATATATATATATATGTCCTATAAAGGATTAGGAGCTCGTTTCTCATTTATCTTTGTCATCGGGGCAACTTAATAAAAAACATGACCAGAGACAGGCGTCTTCTATATAAAAAGTAAGCACATCTCTTTCTCTATCCTTTCACAATTTTTCAAACCTTCCTCTCAAAATATCTCCCATCTATAAATCTTTTACACCTTTTGTGCAATAAATTCACTTAATTTTTATATTTGATAAAATAATTTTTATCTTTGCATAAATATTTTTTAATTCAATGTCAAAATTTAATTAGCAGTTAGAAAAATAGCACAGTATTCATCCGAATAACATTTTTTATAATAAACATAAACATTTTTTAATTTAATATCGAATTTTGTAAGCAGTTAGAAAAATAGCACAGTATTCAACCGAATAATACTTTTTATAATAAACATAAACATTTTTTAATTTAATATTAAATTTCGTTAGCATTTAGAAAAATAGCACAGTATTCATCCGAATAACCTTTTTTTTTATCTTTAAATAAATATTTTTTAATTCAATGTTAAATTTAATTAGCAGCCTTTACGAAAAATCTAATTAATGTTTATATTTAGTAAAAAGATTTTTTCTTTACATGAACATTTTTTAATTTAATATCAAATTTTGTTAGCAGTTAGAAAAATAACATAGTATTCAGCCGAATAACCCTTTTTATAATAAATGAAACTATAATTATGTGATTGTATTTTAGATAAATCTTTTATATTTTTGCGATATATTCACTTAATGTTTAGATTTAGTAAAATAATTTTATGTTTGCATAAACATTTTTTTAATTTAATATCAATTAGCAGTTAGAAAAATAGCACAGTATTCATCCGAATAACCTTTTTTACAATAAACATAAACATTTTTTAATTTAATATCAAATTTCGTTAGCAGTTAGAAAAATAGCACAGTATTCATCCTAATAACCTTTTTTTTATCCTTGAATAAATATTTTTTAATTCAATGTCAAATTTAATTAGCAGTTAAAAAAATAGCACAGTATTCAACCGAATAATACTTTTTATAATAAATAAAACTAAATGTAATTATATTTTACATAATTAATTTTACACCTTTGCAATAAATTCACTTAATGTTTATATTTGGTAAAATAATGTTATCTTTGCCTAAATATTTTTTAGATATCAAATTTAATTAGCATTTAGAAAAAATAGCACAGTATTTATCCGAATAACCCTTTTTATAATGAATAAAACTATATTTCACAAAAAGTAATGTACGTCTCAGCATATTAATAATGTATAAAAACAATTTTTTATAAAATAAATAATATATATTTTGTTGAAGCAATAGAAACAAATATTGAATATTTCTTTGCCTTTCTGCCGAATTTGCTAAAAAATTATTATGAAAAATAACTTTTTTATTATATGAAGAAAATTACAGGGTGCGAAAATATAGCCACGATCATTAGATGTTGGGAGCAATTTTCCTCAAGGTGACAACAAACAAACCAATAACCGTAAGAGTTGCGACATACATTGCAGTGGATGATGACAGGCTATAAAAATGTTAGTGTCTTACTGTACAGTTTTAAACCTTCTATATATATATATATATATATAGATAAATTTTCCGCAGTAAATGGATCGCCAGGGGTAAGTAGGTACACGTATGTGTACTAGCCAATGCTTGCTTCCGTGTAAATTACCGTGCCACTCCACTTTGACCCACTTTGCTCTTGGCATGCAAGGGGATTCAAGAACCAAGAATTTCCCTACACACACACACATATATATATATATATATATATATTGTTTTCCAGATAAATGTCTGTGTTTTGTAAAATCTTCTTACATCAATCTTTCTCAAAATTAAATATATGCAAATATTTATACAAATCCTTAAGAATTTATTTTTAAAATATTCTTGGTAAGATATTTCGAACGTTTAATTAAGTACTTGCGATTTACTTATTTATTATAATTATATATTATTTTCAATCTTGATAGTAACGAATTATGATGTAAAGTGGAATTTTTTCAAACAAGTAGAAAGATATTAAGTGGAAATAATTTTAAATCTACTAATTATATAAAATACAAACAAGAAATTAAGGGAATTGTGCATCTCTGTTATCAATATTGTGGAAGATCCATCACTAAACTTTCGGGCTAAATTACATTTTAAGAACTAGTTCTATAGAGATCAGAAATAGATAAAAATAATCTAAGACTTTTTTTCCCCTTTATTTTACATTTTAGATTCAAAATTTTAATTAGATAATTTTGATTTTTAGAATCTTCTTTCAAATTAAAAAAATTGATACAAATTATTTTTGTAATTAAACATTTTTTACTATTAGATTATCATTTTTTTTTTTAAATATTTTATAATCGTGTTATATTGATGATAAAATCGGTGATAATTGATTTCTTTAATAAAAAGAAAAAAAAGTGTGCATCGTTAATGTGTGGGTGATTTTATATTGGTTTTGCTGGTAACTGCCATCTGGCACGGTGATCAACGACTCTTGTTATATAAAGTGTCTCGACTCCTTTTCCAACGAGCGAGAATCGAACAAGACTTGGGTGGATAGAAGCACGTTCCTATCGATTTAGCCGCTTACCGTATATATATATATATATATATCTATATAGTCGTTGTCATACCCCAGTGTACATATATACAGATATAGCAAAAAAATAAAAAAAAAAAAAAAAATAACGTAAAATGAGAAAAGAAAACATTAAACGAAATCAACCGCTCAACATGTCGAACGCATTTCTACATATCCAATTTTCTCCAACAAATAGAAATTTATTGTAATTTCCATGAAAATTGATGTATAACAATTGACATTATCTTTTCCCTCGACTCTTGTGGATTATACCTTCATGAATTTTTTTATTAACTTCTCATGCTGCTTGCACAAATATTTTAAAACAAGTATAATAAAATTTAAAATAATTTTTTTAAACTTAATTTACTTTTTCTATATAAAATTCAATATCTTTTTTTAAAAAAACTAATACTAAAAGAAGATATTTTTATTAAATTTTGCCCTTCATTCTATATGAAACCAGATCTGGAAAAATGATTTTTATTAATATTCATTTGCAAACTTGTACAGTGGAACATTTTTTTTTATATTGTGTCGATTTTTCAAATATTAAACCATTTTAATAAACGAAAAAGGCAAATCAATTTAAAAACTGCGGGCAAGGAAATTCATTTTAACGAGAATTCTCTCATCCTGAAAAAATTCACAACGCCAAAGAAAAATTCTGTTGCAAATTTTTTTTTTTATTTTTTCAAATTATTCATCAAAATTTTAAATATGAATATTAACGTTTTGTGTAAAAAAGAAATTTTTTTCCATTAGAGAATAATGCAATAAAGATTGTTATTAAATATAAAGAAGATTGGCAATTTTAAAATTGTCTTGGATTTTTTTTTTAATATTAAATAAAGTGTGATTTTGATTAAATTTTTTCTGCATTTTTTAAAAAGAAATTCTTTAAATATAGTTTTAACGAACTTCTTAAAGGTTTTTTTTTTAATAAAATTTTAACAATTATTAAATTAACATTAATGAATGAGAAATTCATTAAGAGAATAAATTATTATTTATATAAATCGAACATAACCTCAAAATCAATATGAATTTCCTTTCCCTAATAATTTTATCATTGCATAAAGATGTTTTAATTTAATATCAAATTTCATTAGCAGTTAGAAAAATAGCACAGTATTCAACCGAATAATCTTTTTTATAATAATTAATAAAATGAAATATTCACTTAATGTTTAGATTTAGTAAAATAATTTTATGTTTGCATAAACATTTTTTTAATTTAATATCAATTAGCAGTTAGAAAAATAGCACAGTATTCATCCGAATAACCTTTTTTATAATAAACATAAACATTTTTTAATTTAATATCGAATTTTGTAAGCAGTTAGAAAAATAGCACAGTATTCAACCGAATAATCTTTTTTATAATAATTAATAAAATGAAATATTCACTTAATGTTTATGTTTAGTAAAATAATTTTATCTTTGCATAAACATTTTTTTAATTTAATATCAATTAGCAGTTAGAAAAAATAGCACAGTATTCATCCGAATAACCTTTTTTTATAATAAATGAAACAATTGTAAATAGATGTTGAATTAATGTAGAAAAATGTATTTTTTGTTTATGTTTTTCATTTCACTTTTCTTTGTTAATCTTTAATATTGTTATTTTTATTCAAGTCGACAGTGTTGTAAAATTTGTAAATTTATATAGCAATTCATTTAAATATTTAAAATGATCCGAGGTGTTAAAACTAGTTTGTCAACGACTCGACAGTGAGCCCGAAAATAATTAATTGAAGTTATTTCTTCCAAATTGATCTCATTATTATAAAATTGTATTATTTGACGAAAATCGAATCTTTATTCGGCTTCATGAATAATTTCCCCTTCGGTCTTCCGCCGAATACATATAAATTGTTAATATCCAAATAAATCGATTATTAATTAATAAATTAATTCAATGAAAATTTGTGATAATTAATGTTTATCCTTTTCCCCTCTCAGCGGTTTTTTTTTTGTAATAAAGATGCTACTTGCTTGAAAATTTAATTTTAATACAAGTTAATTCATTTTTACATAAAAATAATTAGAATATAAATAAAATTAATTTAAATATAATTAAAATTAATTTGAATATAAATAAATCAGTGCGTGACTGTATCTTAGCTTTTTTTTTGGTAGGGTCTTTTGTGGTATAGGGTAACGAGAAAAAAGTTAATTGAAAATAAGATAAGGTCGGGTGGTATAAGCGCATGCTTTTACTAAGGAAAGGGAGGAAAGGTTACAATCCCTTAATTAAGTCGACTTGCCTTTCCTCCTGGTTTTCTCTGGATGGATGGGACAATATTACTATCACCTAAATGGTAATATCAGTTAAACACTCTTGAAAGACATCAACTCAATGACACGTCTCTTGAGTAAAGTCAATTACTTTCTACAGTCATCTATTTACTTGGCAAAAAAAAAAGAGTAAAACTTTAACACAGTTTAACAAAACAAAATAGTTTTTCCTCAAAAAATCTTCTTGCTAATTTAATTAAACTAGATACTTAAATTTTTTATTTCTGTATTTATTTTTCAATTTATTAGTTTTTTTTTTTTTTATTTTTATCACCGTATTTCGTTGGGTCGCAGACACAACGTTTAAAAATAATAGATTGTAAGACACGCAATGGTGTAATAAATAAAAAGTAAGAAAAACGGCTCGATTAAAGAAACAAGTGTGTATCTATATATATATATGTTGGGAGCATAATTGAGAAGCAATAGCACTCAAGTTGAGTAATTGAATCACGTTTATATGTGAAATTCGCATTTTAAACACAGAACTTTTATGAGGGTTGTAAAAAAAAGTAGGGAATACAATTTTTTTTACAACGTTTACGCATACATTGAAAATTTCCTCTACATTGCTTGAAAAAATCCTTTTATACACATATATTTATATATACATATTTGTATATATATATGTCCATGCGAATGTTATGCCAGGTAGTAAACTTACAGCGTATATATTTCAAAATAGCACTTGGTGGTATTTGATAATATTTTTTACTTCAAAGATTTACGATTTTTGTTGAAAAAAAAAAATTTGTTTTTTTTTATATAACAGGAAACTAACAGTTTATTATTAATATAGGGATAAAGAAATTATTTTCTGTTATAATTGTAATTTTTTTTTTCATTAGAAATTTAATATTTATATTTGGTAAAATAATTTTATTTTTGTATAAATATTTTTTAATTTAATATCAAATTTCGTTAGCAGTTAGAAAAATAGCACAGTATTCATCCGAATAACATTTTTTTTTTTTTAATAAATGAAATTATATGTAAATGTATTTTACATATAAATATTTTTCATCTTTGCGATAAATTCACTTAATGTTTATATTTAGTAAAATAATTTTATCATTGCATAAAGATGTTTTAATTTAATATCAAAATTTCATTAGCAGTTAGAAAAATAGCACAGTATTCATCCTAATAATTTTTTTTACAATATAGAATTTTTTTCCATTATACTAGTTGTACTTTTTTCTTTGGGAATTATTGACAAATCTTATTTAGAATTCCGTACTCCATTAAAATCTCTAACCTTTTGTTTGTGGGTCCATTCATTCTGGTAATCGAAACAATAAAAAAAAACCTCCCAATTTTCTATTCAATTAAATTTTAATCATTTCCTTATTCACATGTACTACTTGTAAAAAAAAAATCGTTACTTCTTCACTCTTTTATTCCGGGTGAGTGAGAATTTTTCCATAAATGTGAAACGTCGAAGCGATCATTTTGCTTTTCTGTCGAACACACAGTAGTTTGTCGGGAAAGGTGTGGTGGTAAGAAAGGAAAGAGGGGAATAGAGGGGGTTTTTGGAGGGTATGTATGTGTGACGATTTAGGTCGGCAAAGTGGATGGCGATAGGAAGTGTTCTGCAGGTAGTAAGTTTCGAATTTTGCAAATCGCCCACAGAAGCAAGTCTCGACGGTAATTTTCATGCGCATATCTATGCCGCAACGTTGCGACCTACTTTCATCATCGATATGCGGAACATTAGGAGGAAAAAGTAACTGCGATATCATGATGATGTTATTCCAAGAGCTCATATATATATATATTCACACACATATATAACCAACCCTTTTCACTCTCCCGCATCGCGTGTACCTATTTTTTTTCCCGAACAATTCTTTATCGATGTTAAAAATATACATTTTTTTCCTCTCCTGCAACGAAAATCGACTATGTGTTTAAATATATATATATATAAGTCTATAAATCACTGAATGAGGTGATTTATTCACAGGGAATAAACTTTAGATTTGGGGAAGCAAAATTGGGATTATTTTTTCTTACAGCGAATGGAAAACTTAATTAATTTTTATAGGGAATTTTCGGGGATTTATTTGTATTGGTGACAAATGGACCTCCGGAAAGAGTACTCGGTCTTAAGTCCTAACAGTGGTAATTTTTCGCTACCTTTCGGAGTATCAGTAGTAAAGGAGGCTTGCCAAATCACTGTCGTTTCTCTATGTCGTGTTGTGGTTTCTCTGGAAAGTAGAAATTGTTTATAACCTGGAGAGTATAGATCTCCATGGACCTGGGAATTCCAAGCCCAACCGACTCGAGAACAATTCTGTCTCCCATGGTGTTGGGAGATTATAGTCTAAAATCATCTATTTGGACGCCTGTTCGAGATTATGGGAATTACGTTCAGTGACGCTAGGATTTGGGATAAGGTAGCTTCAAAATAGGGCGTCTGTAGCCTACCGCATGTCGTAAAAGGTGACTAAAAGGGGACATGGAGAATCATACCCTTCTGGCTAACTACCACTTTAACAATACAGTCCCTATATGGACTTTCTTTTTTTAAAAAATTTTTAATACCGATTTTAACATCAACTAAATATTGTCATTTATATCTCAAAAATTTATGTAATTTCAAGACTCGAATAGACGACTAATTATCACAAGTTAAATTTTCATCAAATAATATTCAAAAATAAAATATGAGATCACATCTAAAGAGTATCAAGTTTACATTTCATAGCAAGTATTTTTTGTTTGCTTTTTTTTGAGAATTTTAATTAAGTTTATAAATGTTAATTCGCGTGTCACGTGTTGTTTTCCATTTGACCCGGATGTGTGTTACATGTATATATATACGAGAGTAAGAATTATGGAATAATGAAGTTCGTTGCGATACTCATTTATAAGTGAGAGACGGTTTTGTGAGGGATTCAATTAAACTCGAGTGAGGGAAAACTATGTTATGAATTTCATGCAATTGTTGAATATAATCCTATATAATATAATATGTATATATATATATATGTATAATTCTTACCAAAAGTTACAAAGACTCATGAGTAATGGGATGAGTGCGCACAAGAAGATGGAAAATTTGTTACATACCTGAAACAGAAAATTAAATTTATCATTTAGTGAGACACCGTATACAAAACTCATTAACATTCATCTAACATTATATTCAAAAATTATGCTTCAGTAACAATTTGCAATTTAATATATTATATACAATTGAATAAATTTATTTAGATATTACTTAAAAATTAATAAATATTTTTTTTAATAATTTCAAATCTCAGGGAACAATATAAAAAAAAAAAATATTGAAACTGAATATTCGTGGAGCATTTGTAAAAATCATTGAAATTCAGCAGCACCCTCAGGGTTACTCTCTTTTACGGGAAAGCCAGAATATTGGCTTCGTGCACGAAATTTGGAAGCAAAATACTCCTCTAGTTCCCTTATTCGCATGTCTATATATCTATATGTATATATATATATATATATAGGGCAATACAACTTGGTACTAGTTTCGAACTTATTCTCCGAATCGTGACTGATACAAGTAGTAACCACCTCAAATTTCAATGGCAATCCAATGGAGAATATTCATCTATAAACAAAATATATAGTCTTACCAACAATGGGAACTTGGGGTCTTGTTTGCATTTGTAAGATTAATCAAAATCAATGTGTTCCTCCTTCATTGAAAATGTATTTTTTTTTATATAATTCCCTGACACTAGGCAAAAAATAAATGAATTTACAATGAAAGAAAAATAAAATGTATTTTAAAAATTTATATTTATTTGGAAATTATTTAAAAATTAATTGATAATTGTTAAATAGTTGCGCTAAACATTAGGTAGAATTAAAGTGAAATGATGCTAATGATGCGCACATTGTAAATTTACCGCGCGCAATTATCACAACTTAATAATGTATAATATACTAATTTCGTTTGGATAACCCCTCTCAACAGTTTGGTTGGAACGCGATATTTTCTAAATACACACACATATATATATATATATAAAGGGATGTGTAAATGAGCAAACAACATTGCACAGCAATAATTCTGATTGATCGACGAATTTCTAAAATCGATTTCAAATTCAATTCATCAATTGAATTTGCTCTTTGTCACGCTTGATAGAAAATTTATATATTAAAGTTTTGGAAGGTAAGCTTCGCTCATTAACATTTTATGTATGTATGTGTTTAGCAAATAGTGCTTCTACTGCTACTGCTGCTGAGTGGACACAATTTCAGAATGAACCATTGCTCTTTGTGAAGACTTCCGCCGCACTGCATCGCGTATAAATTACCAATTAATATTCAGCGATAGACAGCTCAATCGGCTATTCCTCCGAGTACAATATATAGATTTATATATCGATATATATATATATATATATATATATATATATATATACATCCAAAATTTGAATAGCAAAGTGCGCAATACCGCAAATTCAATCACTATTCATATCAAAAGTGTCAGTGAGGAAAAATTTTTTTTTAACCAAATTATTAGAATTTATTTAATTAAAATTGTGTCCTTCAAGAATTGGAACATAATCTTAAAGATATAAAATTAGAATTCAAAAAACGAATATTAATTTCTTTCCTTTATTTTATCTTTGTAGAAACATTTTTAATTTAATAACAAAATTTATTAGTATTTAGAAAAATAGCACAGTATTCATCCGAATAACTTTTTTGTTAAAAACATAAACATTTTTTAATTTATTATCAAACATTAGCAGTTGGAAAAATAGCACAGTATTCATTCAAATAAACCTTTTTATAATAAACAAAAATTAATATTTAAATTTAGTAGAAAATTTAGCTTTGCATGAACATTTTTAATTTAATAAGAAAATTTAATTAGCAGTTAGAAAAATAGCACAGTATTCAACCGAATAACCTTTTTATAATAAACATAAACATTGTTTTAATTTAATATTAAATTTCGTTAGCAGTTAGAAAAATAGCACAGTATTCAACCGAATAATTTTTTTTTATAATAAATAAAACAATTGTAAATAGATGTTAAATTAATTTAGAAAAATGTATTTTTCATGTTTCTCATTTCACTTTTTCTTACTATTTCATACTATTTTCATCTAAAGATTTAAATTAACAATTTGAATTTAGTTCAAAAAATTAAGTAGAGAAAAAAAAATTTGAAATCTATTGAAAAAAAATTTACTATTCCGAAGGGCAAGAGTTGTGAGACATGTCATATATGGAATAGTGCACTGTAATTTATCGTAATTAAGGTTGATCCTAGCCAAAGCCACACTGACGTGCTCGCGCATAGACAACGGCTTCGCGAACATACCCATCATGCATCCTGACCACACTCTCGATGCCATAATGTATTCCATCCGGATTCAACGCGACGCTTGTTATCAAATGTACATAAGACCGCTTTGTGTCAAGTTTGCAGATCCTATATATATATATATATATAGTCATCTCACATTGGCTACTTTTAATTGTAAAGCTAAAAATATCTGCTAACTTAACGACTAAAAACTAGCGTTGCACTGTGATTTCCCCTCTTAATTTTATTTTTACAGAATTAGCTTTTTAAAATAACAGTATTATTTAAAAATTTTATGTTTGTTTAAAAAAAATGTCATTTTGGATACGTTACCGTTTTTTTAAATCAATAAAGGCAGAAATTCACATTTAAAAAGAGGCAACAAGCAAGCCATTATATTTGATGTCAACCACTCTGTTAATCATTATTCAATGAAGATCGTTAGTCACAAGTTTCATCTTTCCGACAAGACTATTAGTATCTCAAAAGTTCCCCTTTCATATTCTTTATAAAAAAAAAGTTTGAAAACATGCTTGAAAGAATATTTTTTTTATATATATATAATTACAAAAAAAAACACTGGATGTAAATTTATGATGTTCCTTTTGAAAATGATAAAGGTGAAAACTAACTTTTGATATTTTTTTTTCATGTCTGCTTTCAACAAGCACGTTGACACAATATTAACAAACAGAGAAGATATGTCGAAGGGCACAAGCAACCTAAAGCGAATATTATCGCTCGAAGGCATTTGTTATAATTAGCGTCAGAAGCACGCCTCGTCATCCGTGAATCACGAAACCGGAATCCCACGCGAGTTTCCGGTCAGAATCACAGGGTCACTGGACCTTTCATATAAATACATATATATATATATATATATAGTATGTGTAGACGTGTGCAAACGTGCATGTAAAATCCATTCATCATAATTAGATAACCGTATATACTCTGTCGTCTAAACGAGAAACTTTGTCTCAATGCACTAAAAGTTTAAGACCCATCATCATTTTTATCATTAACAAAATGAGTCTTTTTTTCTTCTGACACTAAATAATAATGTTTTCCCTTTGGTAAAAAAGTAGCCACGATACAAGAAATAGTTTTCGACTACATTGAATAGTTAAAAAAAAGTTTTCGTTTTTATCCCGTGATTTTTGGAATTTTGCCATGTGAATCGTATTAAAAGATAATGGAGGAGAGTCTAGAGGAGTTAATTACAATTTCCTTTTTTCGGTATATTTAATTAAAATATAATAAAAATTATATAAAAAGGGATTAATTTAGTTTTTCTTATTTCCACTTAGGTCATTAAATAATTAATTTGTATTCTGAAGCTATAATAATGTTTTATTTAACTGCAATTATTTCTTGAAATTAACTTTTAATTATATTTAAAATTAGTAAATTTAGTTTTGATCAATTATGAATTTCGTCTCTTTATACCGTTTTAATAATATAATTTAATGACATGAAATGTTATTTTCTGTTTTTGTAATCTATTAAAAACCATTTCAGTGAAATTTAAATAATAATTTAATCAAATATATTTCTATATTCATTTAAATTTTATTTACAGTAATACAAGCAATACAATTACAAATGGTTTACAAGTTTTTGGTGACTACGGTGGGATAACTTATTGATTTAGTTATACCAAATTTTTGGTGACAGCAGTGGGACAATTTATCGATTTAGTTAAACCAACTTTTTGATGACAGCGGTGGGATAACCTATTCAATTTGTTTAAATCAACTTTTAGGTGACAGTAGTAAAAAAAAAAATTTTAAACTTTAGTGACAGCGGTGGGATAACTTATTGCTTTAGTTAAACCAATTTGTTTGGTGACAGCGGTGGGATAATTTATCGATTCAGTTAAACCAACTTTTTGATAACAGCGGTGGGATAACTTATTCAATTTAGTTAAATCAACTTTTAGGTGACAGCGGTAAAAAAAATTATTAAAAACTTTAGTGACAGCGGTGGGATAACTTATTGCTTTAGTTAAACCAATTTTTTTGGTGACAGCGGTGGGATAATTTATCGATTCAGTTAAACCAATTTTTTAATAACAGCGGTGGGATAACTTATTCAATTTGGTTAAATCAACTTTTAGGTGACAGAGGTAAAAAAATTTTTTAAAAACTTTAGTTACAGCGGTGTGATAACTTATTGCTTTAGTTAAACCAATTTTTTTGGAGGCAGTGGTGGGATTATATATTAATTGAGTTAAACTAAATTTTCGATGACAGCAGTAGTAATTAATGTTTATATTTAGTAAAATAATTTTATCTTTACATAAACATTTTTAATTTAATAAGAAAATTTATTAACACTTAGAAAAATAGCACAGTATTCATCCGAATAACATTTTTTTATAATAAAGGTTTTTTTTTTAAATTTAATAGCAAATTTCATTAGCAGTTAGAAAAATAGCACAGTATTTATCTGAATAACCTTTTTTATGATGACAGCGGTGGGATAACTTATTGCTTTAGTTAAACCAATTTTTTGGTGACAGCGGTGGGATAATTTATTGATTCAGTTAAACCAAGTTTTTGGTGACAGGATAAATTATCTGTTTAGTCAAAAATATCCTTTTTACCTGATAAATTCAATAAAACGATTCATTTTTTTTTATTCATTCATATAACTTTTTGAAAAGTTATTCCTTGAGGAGAAGTTACAAGTTTATATACATATGGTGTTCTCTATATAGAGAAGAGAGAGAGAGATATATAGAGCGCGCAAAGGAGAGATATTCGATATCTATGTCTGTTCGCATTAGAGGCAAAACCCGCACTGATAACTCTCGATTCGCAGAAAGTTTTACCCTCTCTCTCTCTTTCCCTTTCTCCCAATGGAAAACGAACTGATACGTCTATGAAACTTCACTTGCATGTCACGATTGTGATGGGAATATAGAATATGTGTGTAATATTACGTATCACGTCTCTAGTTTCAAACCACGAAGCTACCGCATCAGATCGTAATGGTCGATTATTGGAATTGTACTTTGCCCGAGAATTTGCATTGTAATGCATGAATTTATTAAATGGTTTTCAGTTATCTTGTACAACATTTGCCCGTGTACGCATAAATTTTACGCTTATTCTCTTTCAATAAAACATTTGCAAAATGTTTTCATATAATTAAAATGTAAACAATATAGAATATAGTAACTTGGGAATTAATTTGTAAAATCTAAAATATTTTAAATACGATATTTAGAAGGAAAAACATTTTCAAACACTTTTAAAAGAAAATTTTTTTTAAAATATTGAACATTTTATTGGAGGACATTTATGATATGTCGCGTGTCTGACAAACTCGAAACGATATTTCTGAAACAAGACAAAAAAATTTTTTTTTTGAAAAATCTCCGTAAAGTTCAAGATGGTAAATGATGTCGAGTCAAGTTTTTGCATATGTAGTTTGTTGTATCTTATGCATAGGCAAAAACCTATTCTAAGGATTGTATATACACACTCAGGGGAATTGCAGTCGGAAGAGTTGGTTCACTTGGATGAACATTATGAGGTGAATGACAGAGACAGCTAACCAGTGACGCGTGCTTGTCTCATATATATATATATATATATATAGCCGTGACTGTGATAAAGGGATGAGGCCAAGTGAAGTTATGTTGGCCAGAAGGCAAAAGGGGATTTTCATGAGAATGACTTTTGAGACTGTAAAGAATCGTCGTTTCCGCGCCAAATGACCAGCCATCGTTTCTGCTGGGTTGACTTGCATGTGAATGCCCAAGGAAAACGCAAAGAAACCGAGGGTAAAAGGATCAAGATATCAAGAACGTGACTTCTCATTTTCAAACGATTTAGATAGAAATTTTTTTTTAACAAAATCAACGGCGATAATTATTTTCCCATTGAAGAATTAAAAAAAAATTTTCTTTAAAAAGTTTTTTAAAAAAAATTTTTTATTGTCAATTAGTTTTTTTTATTTAATTTTTAAATTTAGTTTCATTAAGATGTTGTTTTACGCTTGAGATATTACTAGACAAAAGGACACTTGTCTTTGTTCTTCTCCCTTTACCCTTTATTCTCCGTTGATCATATTCTTCACGTCTCATTTAAGTCTTCGATCTTCTTCGTGGATTTTTTCTCTCCCTATATAATATTTCCCTCAACAATATAATTTCCAATTCTCCCAACAAAACGAAATTAAGTTTATGGATTAAACTTTTGTGAAAATAAAATCGATATATAAAATATTACTTTTACCTTGAATTGAACACACCTGAAATATGAGGAAGAAATAGAGAGAGAACAATTTTACTCCGTCCTTGACTTTTCGCATCCTTTGACAATGAATCTCGTGAAATCCTAAAGAATTTAAAAGACCTTGAAGTTATCTCGCCAAAGGTGAAATCTTCTCGGGGTTTTCAAGATGAGAATATTATCTTTTCTTCTTTCCATTAATCTTAAAACGGATGCGATCTCATTTCTCCTCGGATGAAATCTAATTCCATAAACTGTTTTTTTTTCTCTAGATAAAAAGAAGAGCAACTCTCTTCGATGATGTTTTTTTTTTTGCTATTTTAACTTAAATATTTTCCAAATACCTTTTACAAGAAAAATTGTTTAAAATCACTAGAGAGTATTTATGAAGCAATGCCTCATTAGTTTCTGGTCTTCCATTGATACACATCTCTCTCTCTCTCTCTCCCTTTCTCTCTAATGTTACGGATCCTCAGGGATCAGTGACTTATCGATCTGAATTTAGTACCCCGAGACGTTAACGACTCCTCGTGACATGGACTGACCTAAACAAGATGAATAGGTCGAGCCTTGGGCGTGAGAGACAATTTGCAATATCTACAAGAACTAATTTAGCTACTTTGGCAACTCCCCGAAAAGTGGATTAAGACAACTATCTTCCAAGTATTAATTTAACCTTTTAACGACTTGGTAGACCATTTTGTTAACTAAGTTGTATTAATTAAGTCAGAGTTGAAACTTTCTAAGTTAAGTGTTAGATAATTACTACAGTAGGGCTGTTAAAACTTTGCCAAATTCGAATTCCGCTAATATCAAATGCATACTCTCACTTCCTCTCGCTTTTATTAATTTCTTATCGGTTTTTTTTTTGGAATACAAATTATGTGTGAAAATTTAAAAACTACTGAAAATTATGGCTATGTTTATATATATATATATTTTATTTATATTAAAGAACATAATCTTAAATTCACTACCAATGTAGATTTCCTTGCCTTAATAATTTTATTTTTCTATAAATATTTTTTAATTTAATATCAAATTTCGTTAGCAGTTAGAAAAATAGCACAGTATTCATCCGAATAACATTTTTTTTTTAATAAATTAAACTATATGTAATTGTATTTTACATAAATCTTTTACATCTTTACGATAAATTCAGTTAATATTAATATTGAGTAAAATAATTTTATTTTTGAATAAAAAATTTTAATTCAATAACAAAATTCATTGTCATTTAAAAAAAATAGCACAGTATTCATCCGAATAATTTTTTTTTTTATAATAAATAAAACAAATTGGAAATAAATGTAAAAATTACCAAAAAAATTAAAGGCTATCTTTAAATAATATTCTATATCGAGAAAAAATGCTCTAAAAAAAGAAAGATAATGTTTCTTAGGGAAAAGTTTCTAAGTAAATGATATACGTTCTTTTCTTCTTAAGAAGGAAAGGAAAACGAACCACCATCACCTCTTGTGGATCGGATCCTGGCTGTCTTTCAAAACAAACAAAAGGGAACAAAGTGACTCCATCATCATGGGACAGAAAATAATCGAGTATAAGGTTCTTTGTTAAGAAGTGTGCCAAACAATAGCGCCTTTATCTTTTTGGTTCTTCGTTACTTTTCCAACCGTTTCGCGTTGTGTATGAGAGAAAGAGAGAGAGAGAAAGATGAGTCTATGGATGATTCCCATGGCAAGTGTCGCTTTTTTTCCCACTGTTTTTTTTTTTTAAAGACAAGTTCAGCTATCAACAAAACGAGTTACACGGTTATCTTTCATAATGGTACAAAATGCTTCTTTTTTGTATACGTGAACGTAATTTTTCATTTTCTCAAAACTTTACCCCATTTATAAAAGTAAACTACTTCCTCTTTTTTTTTTTTTTTTATTTAAAGAAATTTTCTTTTTTTCTTGTCTCGTTTGTAAATTTAAACACAAAATCCGGAAATAGTTTAGTTGAAAAAAAAATTTAACTGTAAAGTATAAAAAAGTCAATAATTTATTAAAAATAATACAATTTCATGAATGAATTTAAATAAAAATTATTTTTTAATTTGTATTAAATTGGAAGATAGAATTTACACTGAGAGAGAATCAGCTATTCAGTAGTATAGTTCTATTTAAGTCAGACGTGAATTTTCACTTGTAACGATCAATTTCAACTCGTCATGATATTTAAAATTTTTATATTCACTAATATTTTCAAACCAAATTTTATTGAATTTTCTTAATAATTATTCTTACTGAACTAACAGTATCTAATAAAAAATAATTAGTTTTTAACGAAGAAACGTCAATTTTCCTTTAACTTTATTGAATTAAAATAAGAATAATGTTTTTACATAATCAAATTATATAATAATTGTGTTATCAAAGTAATAACGTTTAATTATAATTTTACATTTTTTAAATATAAAGATACAAGATATAATAAGAAATTAATAAAATAAAAACAGAGAAATATTAAAAGTAAATACCCAATGTGAGAGCTTATAGATGCTTCAAATGGAAAATTAATTTCAAAAAATCACTAATTAATATTGTAATTAGCAAAAAAAAAAAAAAACCCAAAGAAGAGGAAAGTTTGAAGCTCCCGAGAGTAGTCAATCGCAGTGTGTGTAGATGGAGAAGTTTAGATCTTATAACCCCAAGGGACTGTGAAGCTTCGGTTACATTGCGGTTTATTAGCCGATTTTAGCCGAGACGAGAGAGAGAGTTTGTTGAGTTTCAACTTCCGGTCACTGATTATGGTTTCTGCGAACGATTTCTTATCTCTCGCGAGAATAAGAAATTTTAATCGATTTCATCGTCATATAAATTTTTCATTACGCACGCAACAATAAATTCTCCCTCAAACATAACCTCAAAATTAGTAATTATTTGAATAATCTATTTAAGACGTAGTTGAAAATCAAAAAAGAAAATGGAAAAAAAATTGGATTGAGATATTTTACATGACAAAGTATTACAGGTTAACAATAGACCTTTCTTTCTTTTTTTTTTTGTCAAGAAGTGATTAATGACTGTTTTCTAAATATAAAAATCTATATACCTATTTATATTTTTTTCTAATAATGGACGCACGACAAATTCCCATTTGTGGTTTGGAACGATCACAATCTCCGGTCTTTTTCCCAACTCTTCTTCCCGAAGCCGATATCCGCAATCTCTGGAGGAAATTAGTATCTCCTTCTTTTCCCCACCCCAGTGACGCTCGAGCCGTTTCCTTTAGATACACACACACACATATATAGTCTCTCTCTAACTACTTCCACTGCCACCTAGCGGCTTAACGAGTTTTCAAATTTTCTCCTCGTTTCTGGAATCTATCCTCTAATTTTCTCTCTCTCTCTCTCTCTCTCTTTCTACAGGCATCTCACGAGGAAAAACAAAAGAGATATCTTCAAGAAGGATTAAAATCGAATCCCTCTGTTCGACCCGACGTCAGACGAAAAGAATCTCTTTTTCCTCTCTTTGGACATTTATCGAAAAAAAAACTGTCTGTCTGGAAAATAATTTAAGGGGTTAATTAATAAGGGTTAAATTTTGAATTTGCTGTCGTGAAAAAAAAGTTTACTCCCTTCCCTCAAAAAAACGATTTTAATGCAACATATCTCACCCTGTTTTGTATTTCTTAAAGTCTCCTCACACAATTTTATCCCACCGAGTACGAATTTAGATGCAAACTACTTTTTAAAGCACTAACTTCCCCTCCAAAAGTGGAAAGCGCGATAAGCCCGTTATCCGTCTAAGCCAACAGCGAGGAGTTACGACACTAGTCGTGTTCGAGAAATTCGATTTCAACTCGAGGCGGGACAACGGCCTTCTTAATGAAATTGGGCGGGGAACTCGAATTCTATAACCTCTCTCTCTCTATCTTACTCTTTTGAACGTGTATGTGTGATTAAATCCAAACTAGGTCGCGAAAATCACCAAAGTCTCTTTCTCTCTCTCTGATCAAAAAGACGCTCGTCCTTTAAAAAAAAGTTCACTAGTACCCCAAGTCGGAAATTAATTAACTTCTGGTCATAAATTATGCTTTATACCTATATATTCTTTTAAAAATTGAGAATCGAGTTCTCTTTTTGCAAAGGTAAGCATCTCGTTAAATAATTCATAAGCCAGACGTATAAGAACTCATTTATAAATAATTCTATAAAGACTAAGTTTTAGATATTTTTTTTCGAAGGGAAAAAAGGCAATGTTCGTCTTATTAGTAATGGAAGATTGCATAATTTAAAATTATCTAAACATTTATTAACTGTAAATTATTATTATTATTAATAATCACAAATTCGATATTGATAATTGAAAAAAAGTAGAAAAATAGCTCAGATTTTCACCCATGAAATTTTGTTGATAAACATTCAGGATTCGTACCAATAGAATAAAAAATTAAAGAATTAGCTTAGAATTGCAACCAAGAATCATTTTTTAATTCAAGACTTAATAGTTGAGAAATGACCTTGAAGACGACTAAGAAAAGACTGACCGATCCGCTACGAGCTGGCGATATTTATACCCAGGCGAATAAGCGGCGTATTGGTGGGGGTAACAGGCCTTTCTTTACCGTCCGCGCCTTTACCTAATCAACTTCAGCTTTCTTGAATATTGATTTCCCCTTCTTCCAAGAATCGAATTTCATCAAATTTAAACTGAATCAATTCTAACAAATTTCTAAAATTCTACAATTTATTTGATTCCACCTCGGATTCCACAAAATAAAAGTAACGAAGAAACTAAAACATCGTTACATAATGTTCATATAAGTTCATTAACCTCTAATTTAATTGTCAAACAAGCTTTTATTCACATTGACAAATTGTTTAGTTGCAGCAGAGGTGGAAAATTAATTGTACCACACGAAACATTGTCCGAGCAAAAACAAGTGTCTTGGAAAATTTTGCTTTAAAGAAGTAATTTATCAAAATGAACAAAATTGTTGTTTGTCGCTTTATATATATATATATATATATATATATATATATATATATATATATATATATATATATATATATATATATATATATACATATAAAATGAGGAATTTATCAAGTGGAACGGGATGAGAATGTGCTCCTTGTAATGCCGAGAATTTCAGACTGTTAGTGGCAGATAGAGGGCGTATTAAACCATCTCGTGGACGATCATGAGCAGACTGCCATTTTGAATTACCAAACATCCGACTGGTATGAATGCAATGCGTCATCTGCTCGTCGTTCTGGATCATAAATCAAAGGCATCCCGATCTGTTATTCTCAGACGTGCGCGAGGTCATTCATACGTAACTCACTCCCTCTCTTTCTATATATATATATATATATATATATATATATATATATATATTCGCGTTTAATATACCCCTTCACAAAATACACACACCTTTAATTTTCAAAAAATTAACTCATGTCATTTATCACTGACTTTCATCTTAAATCATTTTTCTCATCTTTTTATATATATGTATATAGAAAGTGTCGTCATCTATAATGGTTCCATCCATCCCGAAGGGATTTTTTTTTATTTTCCTTCCTCTTCGTCAAAAATTCTATGCGAAATTAAAAATAAAGGATAAGATAAATTCTTTTAAATTTTTTAAGGATAAAAAATCAGAAACAAAAATAGAATAGTTAAAATATTTAACAGGATGTGGCAGTTAATATAAAAACTAAGAATTCTAAATTTAAATAAAGGATTTTGAATTAAATTATTGATTTCAATTAAAATCTTATATTCTTGAGATTGGAAATTATACGTGTTTTAAATATAGACAAATCTTTTGAAGAATTGATTAGTTTTGAATGTATATGTACAGAGTAATCAATATTAAATGAAAGGTAAATGGAGAAAAAAAAGGCGAAACAATTTCTCTTTTATCTCTCCGATTTTTTGTTTAATCAATAAAAAAACGTAAAAATGCACATCATGAGGTCTGTTAAATTTTACAGTAGGTATGAACCTGTATTTTCTCATATGATGATACCTATATATATATATATAGGCGACCCTCCTGAATCCCTTAGTGGCTTTCGTGAGGAAATTGGAAGGATATAAATTTCAAGGCAATGCCTCTTCATGAAAATACTTTGATGTAAATAGCCAGACCTTGAAATAAATGAGAGAAAAGTTAAGCAAAGGAAACGAATATTCCATTAATGAGAAACTATTAAAAACTATAGAGACAATAAAACTTATAAAGAAATATCTAAAAAATAATTGATTTCACTAAAAGAGCAGATTAAAAATCTGTACTAGAATTTTTTGAAAATTTTTCTAAAAGTTTTATCCAATTTTACTCTATTAGAGATACAATTCAAAATTCAGGTGAAAATTATCCCAAATAGAAATTGGATTATCAACAGTGTGACCTTATTCAAGGTGAATGTGAACATTCAAGATGGTCGACGATATTGACGGTTTTTTTTGGGTGAAATTGTCCTCAACCCTAAGGCTATACCATCCGATGGTAAAGAGAAAAAAAATGCGGAAACATCACAAAATAGGTTCGCTGACTCCAGAGGAAAAAGAGATGAGATCGAAAAGCAAAAAAAAAAAGAGAGAAGTAGAAAACGATGGTCTAAGACATTGAGAAATATAAAAGAGTCGAGGAAAACAGAACTTGAAAAATAAATTAATAGTATCGAAGAAAGATATTTTTATATGACATAACAATTTTTAGGAATCTGATAGTAACATCAAACTTTATCTCGTTTCACTTGGACAACATGCGCTAACCACAAATTTTTACATTAACATAAACTGGACAACCGTAATTTCAAAAATTAATTAACCTAACCTCAAATTTTAAACTTAAATCCCACCTAACTGTAACTTCATCATATTTTAATATAATATTCATGACCTAACCTTATATTTAATGTTTATAATTTCCTAATAATAGAAAATACTTCATTAAAGGAAATCACCCATGAACCTAAGTACTCAAATTTGCTTTAGATATTACAAAATTAATAATTCGATAACTTTTGGATTAAATTTCAATTGTATTTTAAAAAGAGAATATTTTTCATTATTTTGTCATCTTTTAGCAAATGACGTGAAAATAAAAAGCCTACACTGATAATTTTACTATTATTTTTTTGAAACATCTTTTTATAATTAAAACAATTAGCTCAGAATTTCACCCAAAAATACTTGGTGATAAACATTCGAAATTTCGTACCAATAGAATAAAAGAAATTAAAAAATTAGCTCAGACTTTCACCCAAGAACTTTTTTTTTGGTCTACTACTTAATTTTTGAGAAACGAACCTGGTGGCGACTCAGCGAAGAATGACTGAAGCGCTACGAGCTACCGCTATTTATATCCAGGTTCTCAGTGGGGGTAAATGAGGCCTTTCTTTAACGTCCGTGCATATTTAATGGACAATTTCGACGTTCTTTTCAAATTATTAATTTTTCGTTGCGCCAGAAACTTGTCATATTAATTACTCCTTCTTCGAAGAATCGAATTTTATCTCCTTGAAATAATTATAGATATCTTACATAAAGATTTTTGATAATTCTAGTCGAATTATGGATTTAGGTTATTGGTAACAAGAAAACTAATTGAGATATCTATTACCAACTGAAAAAACAACTATTTGAAAAATGTTCTACTAACAAAATTTCCTTCTTTTTAATTCCTGATTTGCCCTGAAGTGCAGTTTTAGAATCATCTATTATTATTATAATTTTAACAAGGTTTATCTATAAAAAATTAATTACTGAATAAAAAATTGAAATCAGTATCCAGAAGGGAAGTATCAATTATACTTTTTTCAATTAACTTATTTTAAACTGAATTTAATTTGTAAAATTATAAAAAATAATTAACTTTAAGATTAATTAATAGCGAATATAAGTAATAATTAATAATTTTTAATGCAGATTTTTTGTTTAACTACTTAAATATTAAACTGAGACTGATTTGATAGAATGAAAAATTCTTCAAATACAATTTAGTCATATTTTTTTCTATACCGAATGCTATTTCTATAATTGTAATTTGAGTTTAAGAATGTTTATAATTGTAAATTAAATTTATGCAATTTCTTTTTAAAGGTTCTAAGAGGTTTGAAATTGAGTTAAACGATTTTAATTTAATTTGTTCCTTCTTTGACGGGATGATTTGCCGACATAATTTTAGCTCTACAGAATTAAGTATAATCTTTAATTAATTATCTCATTAAAAAAAGATAAATATTTGAGAAAAATAATTAAAGAGATGAATTTTAATTAAGTAATAATAGGCTTCGAAGCGTAGTAAATGACTAATAAAAGTATGAAAAAGTATTATTATATAAGTATATCACATAAATTTTTATTTTACAAAATAGCATTTAACACAGAATTTCATTTGAAACGAATGTTTACTCAACGGAATTTTCAAAGTACCGAATTTTTATTTGACAGAATTTTAATTTTACAAAATTTCTCTTTACCCAATATTGTTTCTTGAAAAAGAATTCTAATTTAATTTATTTTTTGAATTTATTACAATTCTCATTCAGTAGAATTTTAAGTAATTCAAATTTTTAAATCCTAGAACTTGAATTTGGAAGCTTATATAAAATATTTAGTATTTTAAAACAACAATTTTAATTCAAAATTTTTCAAAATTCAATTATTTCTTTAAATCTTAACACGAACTCTTCGAAAATACAATCACTATTAAATTTTGTATCTAAAATTCTTTGCTAAATTAATAATTTTAATTTAATTATTTAAAAATTCAATTAAATAAAAAAAATTTTTTAATTAAAAATTCTCTAAAATTCAATTACTGTTTGAAACTTTGTTAATAATTTTCGAGCAATTCTAATATACTAAAATTTTAATTCAAAATCTCCTAAAATTTAATTATCTCTAAAAATTTTGATAAACATTTTTTGTTGAAATAATTATTTCTAACAATTTTAATCAAGATTTTGGCATTTTAAATATTTAAAACGTTTTTCAATTCAAAATACTCTAAAATTTATTTATTTTCTCAATTTCTATTAAATTAGAATTATTAAATGAACAGTTGATTAAAGAAAAATTTTGTAAAATAAAAATTCTGTCAAAAAGAAATTTTGTCAAATTAAAAATTCTATTGAGATCATTTAAAAAAGAAATTATGTTAAATTCTATTTTGAAAAATGAAAATTCCTGTAAAAAATAATTATATAAAGCAGTACGAGAATGTTATGGGATTAATTAGTTAAATATTCTAAAAATTTTGTTTTCTTCTTTACATGTTTGATATTCTTTCGTTATTGTGCGATTATTAATTTTTTTCCGGCGACTTTTTCCACTTACACAATTTCTTCCATGTTTACGAATAATTTAGAATCATAATTTCATTTCATTTATTTATTAACGGGACATGCCCTTTCGTACAAAAGTACTCCTAAATTCTAATAGTTACGTAAGTAACAATACAAAATATAAAATATTAACTAAATCTAGGTAGGCGCTATAAAGGTTAAAGTTCAGTATAAGTTTATACAATAAAGAATAACATAAATTAAATTACATTATTATCAAAGGAGAAGATTAATTTTTGATAAATTGAATCTGCTTTACCATTATATTAATTAATTTCAAAAATAAATTGTTATTGTTCAATAATACTAATTTTCTCTAAATCACAATGTCTACATTTAGTTCTGTATGTATTTCCTTAAATCACTTTCATAGATAGAACTTAATAATAGTTAAGAATTTAGAATGAATGACTTTTACTTTTGACACAAGAATTTTGACTGATGGTCTTGACAATACTTTTTTTTATAAATAAACAAATGAGTAACAGTCTTTTGTTTTACATATTTTGTATATATACTTCATGTATATAATGTGTTTTTGAATTTATTTTTTTTTTTGGGTAATTGAATTCGGGCAAAAAAATTCAGGTAAATGTACATTTGGGTGAATATCCATTTTGGATGGAAATCTAAACAAGTGTGTCACTTTAAATACTGTAATAATTATTATTTGTTTTTTCACTCTCAACAACTTTAGTCTCAATTTCTACTGAAAATTCATTACGTTTCACGCCAGTGATAAAATTTTCCCAAAAAAAACGAACTTTGCGAATTTCAAATGAGCAAGATACTGCATAGTGTCGATGAGAGAGCGGCTAAAAGAGAGAAAGGGGAGATAAGTTGAGTAGAGTAAAGTAGAGAATCGAGTGCTGATGGTGAGGTGGGAGAAATTGAAAAAGTAAGATGACATCACACTCTGAGAATAAGAGGCGCAGTTTACACGCACGTGTTTGATAATGTAAAAAGAATATAAAGAAGAAGGGATGATGTAAAACGAAAGATGGTATGAGGAAGGGTTAAAAAATAGAGTTTGAAGGAGTTGAGGGGAATATTTAAAAAGCAAAGGGTGTGGGAGTGTCTGATCCCCTAATGGTCTGATTTATTATCCTCGGGGTCGAGGAACTTACGTAACTCCCGTGTTGTATAAGGCGTGTTCGTCATACTTTCTCCTCAGAAAAAAAAATGATTAACGAAGGAAAAAACTATTTGCGCAAAGAAGAACATGTGTTGTATATCTCTTATTATCATCATCATCATCATCATCGACAAAAAAAAAGCATCACCTAAAATTTCCCTCCATTATTCCTTTTATGATCCAAAAGTGTCAATCATCTCTTTTAAGTTTATTACAATGGGTTGGAAATTAAGATACAGCATCTTTATTATGAAATTTTTAGGTCACCATTCTTTATGATTCCGATAAGAAAACATTATGATTAATGAAACAACTTTAGTATTTAATTATTTTCGCCTATTATGGAAAAATTAATTTTTAAATTAATTTTACAAAAAAATTTAATTTTCTTACCCTGTACTATATTTATAATAATTGGACAATGTTGTATACAAGAAAAATTTGAATCCAACCAAAATGTATTATATTTTAATGTAAATTATTATATTTAAAGTAATTACCATAATCAGAATTTACAATTAAATTTACATAACGATTGTTTTAACTTTGTATGAGAAAATTCATAAATTTCGTTATAATTAATACATGTGCATTTTGAATTTAATTTTATACATTCGAACTAATAGGAAAATAGAGAAAATTTTAAATATTCATAAATCGTTATAACCAAAATAGAAAATTAAAAATATTTTACCAAAAAAAAAATATCGAATATAAAAATATTAGTTTTTTTTTAAATACAGTAGACCAACTATTTAAAAGAAGAAAATTTTTTTCCTAAATAATGATTTTTAAAATTATTATTTTTTTAAGTATTATTATAATTATTTTTATAATTATTTTAAAGAAATTAATTAATATTGTAAAAAAGAAACATGTTTTCTACAATGTTTTAAAATCGTGTGATTATCAGTGAAGTGTGAAAAGAAAGTTTTCAAGGAAAATCAAAATGACAGTGAAAGAGCGGGAAAAATTCAAACACTGAAGTACAAAAGCTCAGTGGACTAATTGGCTTAAGATGCGTCTCCATCAAGACAACGACATAAAAAGGAAAATGTGGCAACATCGCCAAACGAGGAAGAGAGAGAGAGAAAGAGGGGTGGGGAGAAGGAAGCGAGTGGAGTGGGAGAAGAACAAGTGAGAAAGACAGAGACATTGCAATGTTGGAGTGGGGATAGTGCGGTTTAAGGGGGCGTCGATCAATATCAAAACCTGGAGAAGGGAGTGTGGCAGGGGAAGAATCAGGGGAAATAGGAGAGTTTGAAAACCTGGGGATAAGAAGGTAGACTCTCTCGTTTGTTGGTTCTGTCACGTTGACCTTGAGCTTCTTCCTGGGAAAAAGCTTTCGCTTTGAAAAAAAAAATTTCCTCTTCCATTTTTTTTCCTTTTAACGATTATTCATATATTTTAATTTTAAAGACAGTATTGTATTTTTTTTCTCACAGGAAGATAATTTTTTTTAGAATTGATCTTTTTAAAATAAATTTCAGATTTAAAAAAATTTGTCCTCTTGGGAAAATAGTGAAGTAAGTAATAATTTTTGTTTTATGATTAAAAAACAAATTTATATTTCGAAAAAAGAATGGAATGACACAAAAAGGGTTTTTGCAGTTCTTAAAAGACATATTTTAGACGGTTGAATGAAAAATAGATTAAATAACGAAAAATTAAAAATTAAAAAATTGTTTAAATAAAAAAACTATTCAAAAAAAAAATTGTTTTTGCAGTTCTTAAAAGACATATTTTAGACGGCTGATTAAAATTTAAATAAATATTATTTTTAAAAATATTTAAATTAAAAAAAAAGTGTTATTTAAAAAGATTTTCTGTTTTAAAATAAAAGCTTTTAAAAAAAATTTCAATTCTAAAAAAAGGCTTTTGTTCTAAAAAAAAGATACGTTCTCTTTATTAAGAGACTATTTTTCTTTTTATCGCCCGCATATATGAAAAATCTATAGCCATAATGACAATGACAATAAGGGACCATTAAAATTGTACTATACACGATTTTTTTTAGATCCATTATGATTCAAACCAATGTTTAAAAGGTAAAAAAGAAAATTTTTAAACGATTCACTCTCTTTGGGATTTCTCTGACCTTCTTTTTTCTCCCCCTTTTTTTTAGACAGTTAGACAGCTTTTTATATTCACATTTTTCTTTGTATATTTCCTTCTCGTCTTTCTTTCTTTCTTTCTTATTATTTTTTTTTTTTTTTTTGTTTTTTCCTACAATTTCAGAGTTCACTCGAGTAGAAAATCGTGATTTTTATCTTTTCAGGTAAAAATATACGCGAGAACTAGAACAAGTATTATAATAATTAATGAGAGCGGAATTAATGTCCTTTATTTAAGGCATGTATATGAATGTTGCAAATTCTCCGACATGAAGAGATTTTGCAAATTTAATTGAGTTTTTAGAAAGAGTAAATTTCAAT
Organism: Leptopilina boulardi; assembly: GCF_019393585.1. Taxonomy (NCBI): domain Eukaryota; kingdom Metazoa; phylum Arthropoda; class Insecta; order Hymenoptera; family Figitidae; genus Leptopilina; species Leptopilina boulardi. The sequence continues at coordinate 1,883,779 of NW_026137825.1, read as the reverse complement.
TTTCATTTTATAATTTAATTTTATCTTTAATTAGAGAATTTTTTTTTTTATTTGAACATTAGATGATAAAATTTTTATAGTTGATCATTTTTTTTTTTTAAGTCGAATCACGAATTGAGAAAAAATTGTTTCGAGTGGATTTTCAGGATCGTGTCTGAGTAGATTTTTAGTCCGAGAGGTTTAGATTTTTTTTTCGTTTCTTTGTTTTTTTTTATTTTCTTTTTTCAGAGTGAAACTCTGGCAGAGGTAAAGTCTATTTATCGCAAGTTGGACCTTCGTTCCCTGTAGCCCTTCAATCCTCCCGTCAGTCCCAAGAGTTTTGGAAATTCAAGTTTGACTCCGCTACAAGAGTAAACTGGTCGAGGAAAACTTTTTAGCTAACGCCAACCGAAGTGAATGAAAGAGAGAGAGAGAAAATACTCGTTTCCGAACATTCGAGAAGCTTTACCCGTATATACGTCGTTTGTCCGTCTTTTAGCCATTTGTTCCGGCTCTTTAAATCCCGACAACTTTATTTTGATAATTCGCAAATTCTTTACAAAAAAAAAATAAAGAAGTTGGCTAAATTTTAATAAAAATAAAATATTTTTAAAAATTCCAAATAAAAATTATACTATTTGTATAATAAAAATAAAATCACCGCTAAAATATTTGTTAGCTTAGAGGGTAGTTTATGGATATATATAAAAGATATATGCGTGACACCACGAAATAAAACGTTTGTCTCATATAAAGAAAATTCTCATCTGAATCGAATGCAATATAAAAAAAGGGAGGATGTAAAATATACAACAAAAATCTAACACTATGAAAAAGAGCGAAATGCCTTTTATATTCTCCTGATAAAATAAAAATCCCTATATAATTGTATTTATACATAATCTTCAATCATAAAAAAAAATTTTACTATAATCAAAAACACACCTCCAAAATTATTCGTAAAAATTCAAAATGGCGGATAGAATATGGCGGTGTAAATTTTCAATTTCCCTAAATCTCGTTACATTAGGGACTTTTTTTTTCCTACCATCTCAATGGTTTAAACTTGGTTTAAAATGAATTTACTGAAACAATAAAAAAAAAAAAACAAGGAAATTACTTTTTCTTGTCTCGCCATTTGGACTTGCGAAATGGTTATTTCTTCAAGATTTATTGAGTAAAATACTCGTTTTTTTTTAAAGAGAAAAAAAAATATATATATGAACACAGGAAATGCAAGACGGAGGCGAAATAGACAAAAGTTTACTTTCAAAAAATGTCAACAGAGGTGAGTGTGTTTACCTACTCTTTTTTTTATGAGCTCTTCTTTTCTTGTTATTCGTGTAATAAAGTCCTGTTATTAAATCTACCAAAGTTATTGTTTAATACCTGACATCATTTATTGATAAATTACAAACACGAGCTTTAGCACAAAAAAAAAAAAATTATTTTCAAAAAAGAAAATTTCATTATATATTTTATAAATTTTATGTAGAGAAAAACAAATATTTTTTTTTCATTTTTCTTTTCTAAATATAATATATTGAAAAAACAAAAAAAAAAAAAAAAAAAAAAAAACTTTGAAAAGAACAAAGACTGAATAAATTTTTTTTTATTCATTTTTCCTCTTTGTAGAAAAAATTCTCTTTGGAAAAAAAAAAATTTTTTTTCTTTGTGATAAAAATTTAAAAAAAAAATTGTTATTCCATTTTTTCTGAAAGTTGTATAAAAATATTTTTCTTTTCTAGAAAAAAATTTTTTTATTATAAAAAATCCTTTTTTTTTGTAAACAATAAATAAATATTTTTAAAATTTTTTCAAAAAAGGGGAAAAGAAAATAGAACACACAAAATTTGTGTGTGTCAAACTGCCATTTTAAAGTTTATTTCAAAAGTTTTGTAACATTGAAACTTTTAACATTATCTTTGCAGTTTTAGAGTTCACGTTATGCAACTTGAACGACACTTTTTACAAAATTAAAATAGTATTTCGTAACTTTTGACGGAAACTTGAATATGGAAAATTTAATCTGTTTTTTGAAATTAAAATATTTTTCTATTTATCGTATTCGAGTTTTTTTTTTTTTTTTTTTTTATGCAGTTTTTTCGCTCCCATAACGATCGTAAAAAAAGAAAAACCATTATTGTCATTTATAAATTGTATATAATTAGATAATAAAATTTATGCGCAAAAATTATTCTTTGATAATATATATAATTAATTGCCAGGTGTTTGACATTCTCGTCGTCATAACGAGGATAAAAGGTTCATTAAATTCCGGTTTAATGCACAATGGCTTTTGTAATGAAAATTAATAAGACATAAATCTCATGGTTATACGCGAGATTTAATTTATTGATTTATCTATTCGCAACATTTACATTTCTGACCTTTTATTTAATTTTTTTTTATTATTATAAAAATTACAAAAGTTTAAAAACTAAAAACTAAAAAAAATTACTGGGGGAAATATTCTCAAGGAGTACTTTAATAATAATTTATTATTCGCACTCTCTGCCAATTTCTTCTCTACATCATTGCGACACTTAGAAACGCGATTGGAATAATTTATACTTGCGCGCATCTCAAGAAATAGGAGAACGACAAAAAAAAAGAAATATATTGCGCACTTTGTCATATTTTGTGCAATATAGAAATACACAATGATTATTTATTCCTTTGAAACATTTCTAAAAAAAAAATGTAAGTAAAAAAAATTCTATTTATTTCAAAGCAATAAATTTTTATTGATTTCTATTTTTTATTTTCTTTTCCAATTTCAAATATCTTTATTACATATTGCGACTAAAGGATTTATATATATATATAGTAGTGTAGAAAAATATACGAGTATCGCAAATTCAAAAAAAAAAATCCCTAAGGGCATTTTTTGTTATTTTCGTCATATTTATTAGTGATACGTGTTTCCGGTTTGTTTCAAGTTTGAAGCGGGTATATGATTGCAAAAGCTTCGCGTTCTCGTAAAATGAAACAATTTCCTGATGCGAAAGGTATAGCTGCGAGAGAGGTTCGAAAAAGGCAGCAAAAAAAAAAACCGGAAGTCACGAAGTTTAAGACGCCTTTCTTAATAACGTCGTTGGCTTATCTGCTCCCACGACTTTTCCATGAGGAAATGTTTTCAAAGAGCCACTCGTTTCACCTTTCCTTTTATTTCTAATTTTTCCCCTCTCATCGTCTTATTTCAACACTTTCACGTTTCCTTCACGACAACGGACTTCCTAATTACAGGTCACACCCTCTCCCCTAGCGTCCCGACTAATTACCACTTTGCAGTTTTTTATTCTTTTCATCTACTTCTTTATCATTAAAATCACGTATTATTTTTTTTTTGTAATTCTATTTTCAATTTAGAAATAAAAAAATTAATGCAAACTATTCTAATCGATGGTGGCAATTCGATAATTGTTGTTCAAAATATGTTAATAGCTCAAAAAATTAACCAAAGAATCATTTTTTTATTTAGTTTCTTTAATCAAAAATTTTTTTTAGATTACTAAATCGTTGGAAATAAAATTAGCTCAGAAATTTGCCCATGAAATTTTTTCCCTACTTTTCAATTCTTTGATTTAAAATTGACAATTTTATCGCTACTTTTTTTAATAACCGTCACGTTCGATAACCAAATTAAGAATGACAATCCGCAATGAAAAGCGCCCCCTAGTACCCCTAGTAAAAGTTACTATTATCTTTTTGTCCACTTTTCTCCGCGCATATTAATTTTTTTTATTAATAAAAATTATTCATAGTTAAAGAGAACAAATTTTCTGAAATCGATTTCGGACTTATAAATTTCTATATACCCATATTTTGCAGAAAAATTTTGTTCAATTAATAACAGCAATTAAGCAATAAAAAAAATTTTTTTATTAAATTTTTAGATATTCTAAAAGTAGAGGAAAAAACTTTTTAAAAAAAGTCATTGTTTATTATTTTATCTTTATTAGAAACAAAAATATAAAACTTTTTGCAACGCCCAAAATTCTGTAGGGTGGGCAAAATCTACTGAGCGGCAGTGTATATGGCTAACTAACGACGACCTTCGACTTGCAATAAATATATAATAGTGATTTCCATCAGCAATTTTGTTTCACCAAAAGAAAAATCCAATTTTACAAAAAAAAACCCCTACGCTCAATACTTTGGGAGTTGTTTTGAGATGACCTTTACCTTTACCGCAACCACCACCCACAATGCAGTTCTCACAAGACCGATCCAATGGTTGTATTGAGGAAGACCGTGGGTCACAATGTGGCGTGGATGTGGATTCCAACCTTAGGATTCGACCTAGATTCAATGACCGACCTTTGAACCTACATCTCATATATACACAACGCAACTTATTTCTTGGCCTTTAAAAAAATCGACCCATAATTGTCTCACACTTCCGCAATTCTTTTTTCTATCTTTTGGTTTTCCATTTCTCCCTCTTTAGAAAAAGTTTTCACGTACACACAAACTTTTTCCCTCTCTTTCTCTCTCGTAGGGGGGGGGAGGGGTTTATGTGTCTGGTATTGAATTCTAAATCAATATTCATTCGCCGAACAAATATTCGAGTTCTATATATACGAAAGAGAGGAAAAAAAATATATTAAGATCTAATTTTGAAAATATTTTATCGAATTTAAATTTTGGGATCAACAAGAAGACCAGAAGTTTCACATAATATAGTGCCTTAGATTATAACTAATCGCATTAAAAGCTTCCAAACAGAAGCTTTAAAGCATCCGGGAGTAATTTGCCGCATATATGTATATATGTATGTAGCAAACATTAAGTAGGTCTTTATGTTTGCAACATAGACGCATATTTAATGTTAACTACGGTCACAGAGAAATTTTCGGTTATGTTTACAAGCCACCGAGTTATAATGGCTTGTATAATCTAGTGGAATTAGGTCGAGTGTCAATAATTGGTTATAGGAATACTGAATATATATATATATATATATATATATATATATATATATTGCGCTCAGTGTGATATTCAATTTCGAATTATTACGATTTTTGCGGTTATTGTAAAATCAGGTATGTCGACACAAAAATCAATTAAAATAATGCAATGACCTTTATGGCTTTGTTTCCAAATAGCGGATATTTTTTTAACAAGTTGATATTTCTAAAAACTGCTTATAATTTACTATGCTTAATTTTAGATTATTCATATTATTTTAAATAACAGAAAGTTTACCCAACAAAAGAGTTATTTTTAGAATTAAATTAATAAACTATTTGAACAATTTATAGTAGAAGATCGAAGGAGAGAAGCAGAGGGTATAATAATACCAATTTTCCTATTTTTAATCACTGTTTGCAAAATTTCGTTTGGAATAATTGATCTTCATTTTTAATTAACTAACAGATTAGGCGGAAAAACGAAAAATTGACAATCCTCGATGAAAAGTACTACGTGCCGATCAGTGGGATACCAGGAAACAAAATTGAACTTTTAAATTAAAAATCTCTTCTTTGAATTTTGGATTTTTTTAATCTCCCAAAATTATTTACATTCAACAATAGCTCAGAAATTCACCGAAAAATATTTTTCCCTAACCAATTGCGTTCAATTACTTTTGGATTAAATTACCAATTAATAAATAACAATTGCTCAGAAATTCACCAAAGAATATTTTTCCCTATTCGCATTCAATTGCATCCGATTTTGGATTTAATTACTAAATTATAATAATAGCTCAGAAATTCACCCAAGAAATTTTTTTTTCCCCAATTCGCATTCAATTACGTCCGCTTACTTTTGAATTAAATTACTAAAATCTCAGAAATTCATCCAAGAAAACATTTTCAAATCATGAATTTACTTTCAATAATTAATCTCCCTTTGGTTCGAATACAAAACTATGAAATTCATCAATCGGAATTGTAATGACACCTCGTTAGGCATTCACCTAGAAAACTGAAACAAAAAAAAAAAAAGAATAGAAATTCAAAAAGAAAAAAGTCAAAGGTGTCGTGTTTGTGGTATTATTGTGAGGGTTAATCGCGCCGTTTACACTCGTCGCTTGTCAAAGCCTTTCGTCCTTGCTTCATAGCAAGGCATGAATAGTTTTGCTCCCGATGAATTGGAAACATTAGTGCATTTCTCTCTCTCTCTCTCTCTCTCTTTCTCTCTCTATGTACATTTATAAAAATGGTATCAATAGACGACAGTTGCGTTAAAGAAGGGATAACATGTAGCACGCGCCGATAGATTTTATCGCAAAACGCAACCGAATACAAAAAAGTGAAAAAAAAAATAAAATACAACTGAAAATCCCCCGATAACAATACGTTTTTTCATTTATTCACAATAGAAAAATTCTTTTGTTCAATTTTTTTTTCCTCGCAACACATTTAATTCGATGATGATAGTAATAAAAATAATAATAATCTTTTGGGATATTTTTATATTCTTGATAAAATATTTTTTCTTGAAAAATGAAATAAGCAATTGAAAAATTGTGAATGGAGGGGAATGAAGAGACTGGGACAATAAAATGTATTTTTTTCATTCTTCTTGAGTATGAAGGCTAACTGGGTCATTGTCGACAATAGTCACAATGGGAATTGGATACAATTTTCCGGATTCTCGATTAGGTAATCGACTCGAACCTTTTTATTATTGTCATTGCGGATAAAAAAAAGTAGGGAAGAAAAAGGGTTTGAGAAGAAGTGAACCCCTGGATCGAATGGCTCGACATACAAAACTAATCGGCATAGTTGGGGAGATAGTGGTTACCTCGGGAATTCGCCAAACTAACCTCCATATTCACACTCTATATGCTATTCTGTCCAGACACTACCCTCAAATATGCAGAAGGGATGACTAAGGTTTACTCAACAATTTCAAAGAGAACAAGAAAAAAAAGGGGAGTGAACTACCTTCCCCTTTATTATCATTTCAACCCTCTTGTCTTTATGTTTATTCATAATTGTCGCCCAAAAAAAACTGCTTTTAATCATCTGTTTTTAATTTTCAAATTATTAAATTCACACAAAAGGAAAATATAATTTTGCCGCTAAAAGATTAGAATAAATCTGAATTTTTTTTGAATCATTAAATTCTAATACTTGTGAAAGAACAATAAATTAAAAAAAAAATGAAATCGTAAAAAAAAATTTTATACTTAGAGGAAAAATTTTTACATGCATAGTGAATCATAAAAAGAAAATTTTCATATTTTTCAAACATGAAATCGTAAAACGTTTTCTACTAAAACACAATATATTTTCTTGTTTATGAAATTTTAACAATGACTAAATTAAAATATTTACATTTTTGTTAAAAATTTATTATTTTTTAATACTGGTATTATTCCCTTCCATTACGGTAAACTAAAATATTTATTTTCATTTAAAAAAAAAACTAAATTATTAATTTACATTAGTATTGAAAATTTATGTTTTCAGTAAAAAAATGGAATGTTTTCTACAAAGGAAAAAAAGAAACAACTTTTGTTTTATCACAAAGTATCTTAAGATGTCTCCGAACTCGAATTGCGAAACGTTAGCACCTAGGGCAATATGGCACTTGGCAAGAAATTCGTCTAGTCGTGTAATAATTTTTGGCAGTGAGGTGCAATGAACGTTTAAAACTGTTTGGGATTTCGCCAAAAGTTACCTGTTACCGCAATACTTATGGTGTCGCACTGTCTTAGGAGAGAAACAGAAGATTCACATTGGATTTCTAATTTCATTTTTGAAATTTTTTTTGTAACGTGGTAAATTGTGGAAAATGAAATTCATATTAAATAGAACCCGTGTAGAAATTGATCTAGTTAAATCCTATTTCCTATCTGGCCCTGATAAGGGTTGCCCATTATAGCCTGATCGGGGAATTACCGGGACCTGACAGGGGCCCTAGACTACAAAAATCATTTTTAAAAAAAGTAATAAATGAAGCCTTTGGTATTTCTTTTTTTAATGACCATATTCAAGTAATAAAAATAAATGTCAGATTGTCAGTGAATGTCTTTTGTGAATGTTTAAAATAAAGAAGTGTTACAATAAAATGGCAAAGGAAAAAAAGTACAAAAAGAGTGAGGAGATATCGATTTATAAAAGGAGTTAGAAATTGAATGCAAAACACTAAAGAAAGTAAATAAATATTTTTAATTAAGATTTTCTAACAATTAATTTTCAGAAACTTCTATAATTTTTCTTTATCTAAATATCATGTTGCAAAGTTAAATTACACCAAAATTATCTATGCGGCCCATTTCTATGATTGCAAAAAATTATTTTTTTTTTAAAACATGTTTCTTGAAATAATTTCTCTTTAGGTTAATGATACCTTTTGAAATTTTGCAAAAAGTTTTATATTTAAACGAAACAAAATTATTTAATTTTTAAATAAAATATTTCAAAAAGCTTTCATTATATTCCTGAAATTAATATTGCTTAAGTATTTAACATTTTTTAAATTACAAATTGTTGAAACTTTTTAATTTTCTTATCATTAAAAAAATAATTCTAATAAGTAATTATATAAACATATAAAATTTTATTTTATTAAAATTTAATCAATAATTATTTATTTATTTATTAAAATTTCGAATTTTTTTAATTATTCCAAATGTACTGATGGAAAAATTCAACTTGAGCGAAGACAGCGTTTTAGATCTCTTTGCAATTGCGTTAACCAATGCAAAAGATTGGGAAGGAGGACGCAAGATGAGGATGAAGTTAGATTTTTAAAGTTCATTTATGTTGTGTTACTTTTTGTCGTTTATATATTGTATCCTCTATAATCACATTTTGTTTTGAAAAAATAAAAATTTACTAACTAAAATGAAAGGTTTAACAATTTTGTTCATTTCAGTATTTTATTTCGATTTTCAATAATTAATAGTAAAAATAATTTATATAAACAAAATTATTACAAAAGTTAATTGTATTAATTATAAATAATAATTAACTATTTTAATATTTTTATTATAATATTTTTATTCATAAACCAGATATATAATAAAAGAACTGATTTAAAACTTTACCAATTAGAAATTAAAGTAAACAAACATTTCTTTATATAAAATTTATATTTTTCAGTCTAAGGAATCACTAAAATTTCAGTTATTAATTATAATTTGTGATTTAATTATCATTATATGATTAAAATGTTAATGTTGAGCAAGAAGAATGATGATAATGACAGGAAAGAGGTTATTAACTGAATTAATTAAACAAAATAATGATACCTGTGGCCCCTTTGATAACCCTATTTGGCCCTTAATTTCAAAATGTATTGTCAGGCCCAGTTCAGGTAAGGTGTTTCATTTGATAATTTTCCTAACTAGGGCCATATTTCGCCTAATCTGGTCCTAATCTGCACCATGTTTCAATTTCTACACGGGAAATATCAGGACTTATAATTAATTATTACAGCAAGTTAATCTCGTCAAAAAAAATAATTATCTCAAATCAGAAAAAAAAAATTTTGATTGCTTACCCAAATAATGATTTTTGTAAAAAAAAATAAGTTTTTGGTACATACCTGAAACAGAAAAATAAAAATTTAATTAGAATTAACAAACATTGAAATTAAATACAAAATATGGTGAAAAGAAATAATTTAGAGCAGCTTTTTTTTATAGTGTCAGATTTAGTGGGATCTCTTTCTTGTTAGCTCGGAAATGAACCATTTTGGAGAAAATCGTGCCAAGTGTTAAAAGCGGGGTTATTTTGGATTTGTGAAAGTGCCACTGTGGCACTTGACACACAGAGCCCGGAGATTGGTTGAAAGCACACTGGAATGCAGTGGCTTGATGTTCCAGTGGCTTGTGCCCTCGTTACAAACAGTGTGCTACGACCTCCCTTCTCTGTCGAGGCTTCTATCTTAACGGGCAGCACAAACGTTTCGAGTATGTGTCGCCTTTCTAAAAAAGACCACCCCTTCCCGTCTTAAAACCACACTGAAGCGACCACTGGACGATGTGCCTTCAAGTTCCCTTTGAGGCTCTCCAACAAGTATCAAGGAATATTCTATTAAATTCCTTAACATGCAAATATTTCGATCCTATTTCTAAGATCCTCTTATTCGATTTTATCAAATTTTCATTGAAAAAAAAATTAATTATATAAAAGAAAATGTTAAAGAATATTCACACCAAATAAGTAAGAATTTCTTCATTACAAAGCACCAGTCAAGCATCTCGTAACTTCCTTTGCAATTCAACAATAGAATTGTTCAAACGGAATATTCCGCTCTAGAAGAAGGGGGGGGGGAAATGATTCAGTATTCCTCACTCCATTTCCTGCTAACGGAATTTGAAAATTCCAAAGGTTGGAATCGAAGGTGTCGAACTTGGAAAACGAATAGAAAAGAATTTCTCGAGTCTCTTGGATGGCAGCTGCTTTGCCTTGGGAAGACGAATGCATGGTCGAGAGCTGCATATGTAGATACGAAACGACGTATGGAACGCCAAGAAAAATACCATCTGCAAGCTATTTCGCGGGGGCGCGGCCAAGAAATATTGAGGGGCATTAACTTCCAAAGGAATTTATCGATTGCACATTCTAGGGAGCAGATGGGGGGGGGAGTGAATAAAGTGAGGGTTGCTTGAAATTTGGACCACATTGGCAAAAGGGACATCATGGCTGACGTCGTCAGACACTGGCTATAGAATAGCGAATGCAATGTGGATGCTTAGGCTAACACGTAACCGCATAATCGTATGCAGATGCACGGGCTGTCGTACAGCCATTTGCCAAACTCCATTCGCACTCTAGATGCAAATCGAGCAGCCGCTCCCACACACTTCTGTTAGACACTAGTTAGTTCTATGATTAAGCAAGTACCGCTTTTGTGCCTCTGAGCAATGCTTTACCAAATCACCTTTCGTCATATACATTTCTCCTGCAAGTGGCGGATATAACTTAATTATTTTTCATATTTAATTTTTATTTCAAAATATAAAACCGAAATGGATTGGGATTATTTTTAATGGTAGAAAATAGCTCAGAAATTTACCCAAGAAATTTTTTTTTTCTATTTAACTTTCTTCCTTTAGCAGAAATAATAATTGATTTGTACAATTTTCCTTTCTGTAATAAATTACCTAGAATTATAAACAATAATAAAAAATATTTTTTCTTCCTCGGAGAAAAAAATGTGGGAATTCGATAATTCGTCACTTTATTCAATTCTGTGGAAGAGTTCTATCTAAAATCGAAATTTCATTTCGATACGACTGGAGCTGGTAGTAGCAACAGCAGCAGCAGCAGCAGCAGCGACGTTTCGAAATAAAACGCCTTCGGGCTGGGAAATTGGAGAGATTAGTTGTGACAAACTCGACGAGGCGGAACGTTCCTTAATAACTTCCGCGGGCAATTCGATTCGAATCGAACTATACTAATACCCGAATACGTTCTCTATACACGAACGCGTTTTCAGACAGATATATATATAACAATTTCCAATGGATTTTTTTTTCTCTTTCTCTCTCGTTTTTTTTTTTTTTTTTTTTGACATTCACCACAAGACAAACAAGAGGCTCGATAAACGGTCGGTCTAGGTTAAACGGTAGTTAGATGCCAGAACGTGGACTAGGAAACCAATTATTTTCGTGCTCCAGATCGTATTCTCAATTAACCCCCACCCCCCTCTCCGCCCGTTCATTTGAGTTGAGCCAGCTCCAAATCTCATCCGCTGACGCTGCCCCAAAACTTCTCATTGCACCTTCGTATAATGGATAAATAAAATTTTCAATTAATTTCTCATGTTAATTGCAAAAAGCGTGTAATAATTTTCATTTCTCATTAAAGTAAATTATTTCTATCAATTTCGAATCATGAGTATAATTTGAAAATTAAAGGGAAGTAGATTTTATTTAAATACATTATATCTTTTTTTTGTTAATAACATTTCTGAAAAACGACGTTTTTTATAATTCTGTTCACGGTCTGATGACATTCCAATCAAATTCATGATTCAATTCTGATCAATGTAATCCTACCACTGAGTGAGTAGATATTTTATTCTTAACATTTTTATGCTAATTAATATGTGTTGTTAAAGAACGCAACGTTTGGATTCTCCAATATAATTTGATGGACAGTTTTTACAATTAAATTTTAAAAACTATATTCGTTTCATTCCACTTGTCAATTTGGAACTTTTTTTAATTTTACAATGGATCCTAAAGGTTTAGGAGCTTGTAAATTTGCTATATTCAACTATATTTCAAATTTTTCTTCTCCCAAAAGGGATTCTCATTGGAAATTTTTGTATATATTCCCGAGAACGTAGCTATTGTAAAAGAATTACCGTATCTGCATTTCGTAATCCTTTTCCAACTTATTTTACGCTCTTACGTTAAGGCTTTAACAACTCGAGGAGGTCCTTTAAGGAGAGTAAATTTACACCCGCCAGAATGCAAGGCAAATTATATATCGTTTTCCATTATAGATTTTATCTAAATCACCATTTAATTGATAAACTCCGAATTCGATTGGAATTGTATATGGATAATTGCCAATATCCAGTCAACACTCACAAACCAATTCTAATACAAATTTTTAGCAATTATTTACTTTAAATACTTTTATAGAAAAATATTTTCTTTCAATATAAGTCAATAAAAATATTTTGTTGTAATCAAGTATAATTATTTACGGAATTCCATAGCAAGTCTCTTGAAACTCTCCGCCAACCCGCAGATCTATTTCTTGCTCAAGTTCCTTGTAGGTATGAGACTCCTGATTGCAAGTTACGTTCATGCAGTCCATCTTACTTTGTCGGAGAGTAGATAAGGAATGGGAAACTCGCCGCTAAGAGATGCGGGCAAGTGTCTCAAAGTTCCACTATACCATTTCTCCTCCTCCTCTTCCTTCTGCTGCTGCTTCTTCTTCTTCTTCGTTTGACTCATAAAAAACAATCTGTGCACAAATATCGTCTACGATAAACATAAAGTGAAACTTTCCATGTTGGAAATAACAGAACCACGTTTCCACAAAGTTGCATATCCTGCAGTTGCAAAACTAATTTCGAATTTTGTTTCACCTCAATGAAAGATGTTATTTTTTTGTTTCTTTGCAAAATGAAATATTTTCCTCAATTGTAATTCCATTCAAAAAGTTTTTTTTCCAATCTGCAAAATAATCTGTTTAATAATTTAATTTTAAGAATTTTGTAGCTAAAGTCATTTTTAATTATTATTATTATTTAAATGTTATTGATCGTTTTCCCTTCTAATTTTATTAAAATTGAATTTCGCGGACGAATAATTGACTTGTAATTTCAAAAGCTCGCCAATTTAAACAAAAATGAATATTTTTGAAATTAGCTACTACTAGCTACTAATGTAAATTAAGAAAAAAAATTTTATTTTGTTCCAGATTAAGTTTTGCAACCTGTGTGCTGCGTGCAAGTGGAGCCCCTCCAATAAAAACCATCTTCAAAGAACGGTCGTAACACCAGCATTTTGTAATTTTTTAAATAAACAAAATATTTTTTATAAAACATAAAAATATGCCTAACAATTTCCTTCAATTTAATTATATCTTCTTATTTCTCCTTCCATGAAAAAAAAGAAAAAAACGTTAAATTTCAGCCTCCTACAGTGGTGTAACTTAAGGGTAAATAATAGCTCAAAAATTCACCCAAGAATTATTTTTTCATCTTTGTATTTAATATTGTAATCTAAATTTTTTTTTAGATTACTCAACCGTTGGAAATATTAACTCAGAAATTCATTCAAGAATCATTTTTTAATCTTTGTGTTTAATTTATTTAATCTAAAATTATTTTTAAATTACTATACCGTTGGAAATATTTGATAAAATTAGCTCAGAAATTCGCCCATGAAGTTTTTTCCCTACTTTTCAATTCTTTGATTTAAAATTTACAATTTTATCTCTACTTTTTTAATAACCGTCACGTTCATGAACCAAATTAAGAATGACAATCCGCAATGAATAGCGCCCCCTAGTACCCCTAGTAAAAGTTACTATTATTTTGTTGTACATTTTTCTCAGCGCATATTAGTTTTTTTATTAATAAAAATTATTCATAGTTAAAGAAAACAAATTTTCTGAAATCGATTTCGGACTTATAAACTTCTATATATACCCATATTTTGGGACAAAATTTGTTTTTTTATGTTTTTCTAATGATTTTTAAATTTTAAATAAATTTTAATTCCCATTAATTGGTAAAATTTCATATTGGAATGAAAAATGAATGTGTTATATATAATAGTGATTTTCATCAGCAATTTTGTTTCACCAAAAGAAAAATACAATTTTACAGAAAACCCCTACGCTCAATACTTTGGGAGTTGTTTCGAATTGACCTTTACCTTTACCGCAAACAATACCTCAGAAATTCACCCAAGAATAATTTTTCATCCAATGCAATTGCATATTTTTAATTAAAATTAAAATCTCCCGTAAAAGTTGCTAAAATTAATTCGATATTTAAATTCTGTTGTAACTAAATAACTTTTAAATTAAAATAATTTTTCAATTTTAACTAAAAGCAAAAAGATTCCATTTCTTTTTGTTTCTCTGCTTTTTAAGCATTTTTCAAAATTTGAAATCTAATAAAAAAAGTTTCTCTCGATGTTTTAATTTCAGGTCACATTTTTTATTGCATCGCGCGTCACTAATCACGTTGTCACGCTTTGTTTAAGACGCACCCAGACGAGTGGCTCTTTATTCTTTGTCAGGGCTTAATGATAAGTCGATCTGGCGCGTAAAAAAAATGCGCACGTGACCAGAATAATAGCGATTGCAATTCTTTGGGTAAAGTTCAATTTAATTCTCCACTTAAAAGTTGCTTTTCTCTCTCCTTCTCTCTCTCTCTCTCTCTGCTTTTCTATAAACAAGTCCATGAATTTACCAGACCTCTTGTCATTTTCGTTCGACGCAAATTAGTTACAACTGCCTGTTGTGAAATTCCACTAACTTCACTTCTATTCACAAAGGTCACGTTTGATGTATATTAATTAATAAATCCGTTTGTAAGTTATCCCACATGAAATAAATTGTTTTAGTCAAATTTCTGTCAAAATATACTTCAATAATTAATTAACTTTACTTTGAATTATTGTCGAACTTTTTGTTATTAAATATGTTTTGAAATTAACGATTTAATGATTATTATTGAATAGAAATAAATATCTCCCTAGTTTAATAAATAACTAATAAATAACAGATAGTAATCATGTTTTAATAATCATTATTTTAATTATAAAATTTATTTCCCAATTTAACTAAAATTTTAAAATAGACATTTTTTTTGTTATTAAAAATAGAAATTAAAAAAATATTATCATTAATCCAATAGAGAGGGAATAATTTTAATATGAAAATACGAGAGGGAAAGAAACCCTTCAATATATTATTAATATCAGCGAGATGTTCTGCCTTTATTTGCCAATATTAAAGTTTGAACAAGAATCTTTTATATGGAATAAGTTACGAGAAACGACGAAGGTTTGAGAGTTCTCACTCTTTTACTTTTTTTTTTCTTTGATTCTGGCTCGGAACTCAGAATTCCTTTTGTTAAAAAAAAAAAAGATTTTCTCCCTTACGCTTGAGTTTGTAATATTCCAATTAGAAAAAAGTGGGCTAACATTTTACTTTTGATTTTGAAACTCAAGAAAAAACTTTCACGATAGAAAGACGTCTTTCGGGAAAAAGAAGTTTCAAGATTAATTCAATGTTTCATGTTTGAGTTGCAATTTTGCAATTTAAAAAAAAAAGAAGAGAAGGCAAAAAAAAAATTGTTGAGTAAACATCCTACTTTTCAAAGCTGATCACATCGTTAGAGTAGATAAAGTGGCTACTTTGTCTGATAGTAACTGCCTTCTTTCACTTAGGAGAGTATGGTCTCGCTCTCCCAGAAGTGGATAAAGAAGTTACTGGTCAGCCGCACGTTTTCTAACCTCGTTTACTCTTGTTTGCTGCCTTAATACTTGATCAAAAAATTCCATTACTTATACCTTCCCTTTCCCATGACTTTATTCATTTTTTTTTTTTGAAATGGTAATTTTTGTTTGAGTTTTTATATCAAAATTTTGTTTAAACTTAAAAAAAAGTAAATTCTAATTTCAGTGAATAGTCTCCCTATGTTTAATTATAATACAATAATAAATTATTCTAAAAAAGATAATCCGAAATGTACTTTCCATCTATTCAGAAAGCGAGAAAAATCTCCTATAAATTTTAATTATTTTCCATTGGCAATTATCGGATTATTTAATTCAAATTGGTTTTAAAATGACGACATATATTATTCACTATTAATGACAATTGGAACATAAATTCGTTGATTAAAGTTATGGAGTATTGTACTTAGTTCAGAGAAATCCAATTCCATTTCTATTCGATTCCTATTTCTATTCTCTATATTGGAAATAAGTTTCGACTGAAAATCCTAATTTTCTACTAATTATTAAAATAAAGACTTAATTTTCCTAAATTTTCTACTAATTAGAAAAAAAAATCCCTTCAAATGAAATTACAATTCACAAAAGTAACATTTAAGATTGATAAAGAGGAAATATTTTTTATTATTAAACTTTTCAAATTGTATAAAAGGCAAAGGGTAACTAAAAATTTATGATATGAAGGATTTTTTTAACATAAAATATTACATATATATTTCCAAATATTTTCAAAACGAAATAAATTATTCTGAAATATTTTTCAGTGATAGAGAGAGAGGCAGATATTGTAAAAAACATGATATTGAAAGAGAGAGAAGAAAAAAGGAATGTCGGTCATTGATCTACTCGAAAAAATATAGTCTACCAGGCTAGGACGCTTCTCTTTCCATCTATCGACTGTGAATAGAAGCAGGAAGATTATTCACGCCCCATTCGCCACGACCGCAAAATCCTTCCTTTCTACATCAAAGTCCGTTTCACGCCCGGTTTACCGGGATTCTTGCATCCTCGAGTTGTGCGCAAAGTCTCGGGTGTTTGTAGTCCACACACGTGACTAGAAAAAAGAACACACGGATACACACCAGGGGAAAACCTAACACACACACATATGCCTCTTATGTGTCTATTACAATTTATATACAGTGATATAAAAAGGAAATGAAAAATCTAATTTTTATTATTTTCGAAACTATAAATTCAGATTATTATAAAGTAATTGTATTATATTTTAATCATATAGAGAATTTTAAAAAATTTGATAATTAAATATTTCAAGTAATTTTGATTCACAATGGTTAAATTGAATAAAAAAAAATTTCATGGGTGAAATTCTGAGCTTATTTTAATTATAAACAGATGTTTTTAAAAAATTTGATAATTAAATATTCCAAGTACCACTAAAGTAATTTTCAATTCACAATGGTGAAATTATACCAAAAAATTCATGGGTGAATTTTAGAGTTAATTTTAATTATAAACAGTTTTAAAAAAACTGTGACAAAATGTCCGAGTACTTCCCAAAGTAACTTGGATTCACAACGGTGAAATTACACCAAAAAAATGTTTATTGGTGAAATTCTGAGCTTATTGGTTTTAATTACAGTTTTACGAAAATTGTGACAACAATGAAATTACACCCAAATATTCATAGGCGAAATTCCGACCTAATTATTCAGGGTGAATAGGTGAATATGTTTTAATTACATGTCTTCCAAAAATCGATTTTAAATAATATAATATATTTAAATATGGAAGAAAAAAATATTTAATTTCATTATAAAGTAATAATTATTTATTAAAAATTAGATTCTCTTTCAATTAAAATTTGAAATAATATTTTTTAAGTGGTAACGTTAATGAGAATCATATTTTTAATTTAGTTTACATTATTTAAAAGGCAATGTACTTTTTTGAAAAATTAAAATTTTTTGAATTGGAATAATTAGCTCGAAATTTTGCCTATGAATATATTAGTATTATTTTACTGTTGTCACAGTTTTTTAAAATTGGTAATTAAAACATTAAGCTCAGAATTTCACCAATAAACATTTTTTTGGTGTAATTTCACCGTTGTGAATCCAAGTTACTTGACGAAGTACTCGGACATTTTGTCAATTTTTTAAAACCATTTGTAATTAAAATAATAAACTTTGAAATTTCACCCATGAAAATTTTGGATCATTTTATCATTGTGAATCGAAAATTACTTTAGAAGTAGTTGGAATATTTAATTGTTAATTTTTTTTTAAATATCTGTTTATAATTAAAATAAGCTCAGAATTTCACCCATGAATTTTACAATTTAACTATTGTGAATCAAAATTACTTTAAAATTGGAATATTTAATAATCTTATTTTAAAAAATGCTCTTTGTAATTAAAACCAATAAGCTCAGAATTTCACCAATAAACATTTTTTTGGTATAATTTCACCGTTGTTAATCCAAGTTACTTTGGGCAAGTACTTGGACAATTTGTCACAGTTTTTTAAAACTGTTTATAATTATAAAACAATAAACTCAGAATTTCACCCATGAAAATTTTTGGTATTTCACAATTGTGAATCATTACCACTTGGAACGTTTTTAACTGACTGAAGAACCTCAACTTCCTTTTTAAAATTTCCTCCTATTCTGATGGAACGTTCCAATATCTTTTTATCCTTCTGTGTCGAAATTCAAAATTTTATTTTGTTAACAGAATTTTCAATTTTGTTAACAAAATTTTCGATTCCATTTCTTCTGATATTTAATTTCAGTTATCTAAAGTACAGTTATAGAATCATCCTTTAGAACTTGAGTATTTTATTCCTATTTATTTTAACAAATATCTTGCAAAATCAATTTCTCAACTATATTTATATATCTATATATATTCGATGTCAGTGGTACTCTGCGGTTTTACCCTTTCAAGAAACTTTTGGGCTGCGGTACTGTCCTCAACTTTCAATTATACTCTCAGAGAGCATCGAGTGTATACATATATATATATAAATTTCCAGTGGGCGCGCCTTCAAACGATGTCTTTAAGCTCCTAAAACCCGCAATGGGATCAGATTCGTCTGATTAGCAGTAATGGCTCTTGTGTTTCATCTCCGACTTTTGGGGTTTGAGAATTTACTGTGCTTGAATTGAAATCCCAATCTCCTTCTCCAAAAAAAAGAGGTTGATGATAAGAAAAATTGTTTTTCTAAACGAGTCTAATATTTTTTTTCTATCTTATAATTAAGAAATTTTTTTCTCCAACATTTTTTTGGAATATTTTTTTGAAACATTTTTTCCTCTCAAGATTGTCTTAATTTTTTCATAATCCTTTTCTTAAATTGGTCACAGAAATAAAAAAAAAAAAAAAAAAGTAAATAGCATGTGTAAATTGCTGTTGAAGTTAATTTTCCTAGCGGATAGTTAAAATTGATCTTTTTTTTTACTCTAATTACCTTGTTTTCACCACAATATTTTTTTTTGCGCCTGCATAATAATCTTTTTTTGCCATCAAAAAAAAGAGAATATGCGGGTGGCGTGCAATTTACACGAATTTTTTTTTCAGAAAACTCTCTTTTCAAGAAATTAAATTCTCCTTCAACTTTTTTTTTTGTTTTTTTAACATCACTTTGGCGCGCGGAATATTGCCTTTTATCCTCCAAGTGTGTTTATTGGACGGCCTGATGAAATCGCGTGGGCAATCGGATTTTCACATTCTATATACTGTTACAATGAATCAGTAATGTTCAATCTTATTCTTCAATACTGATGTTTTTTGCTTCTTTCAATTCCAATTACTTTTTGATTCTAACAATTGTTGAAAAAGTAATACTGTTAATATAATTACTTTTGATAAAAATCAATATCGAAAATTATTTTTAGCTAATATGATTGAAAAACTAAATTCTAATATATAATGTAGTTATCAAAAGAGAGGGAATTGTAAGTCTATGAAATTTTATTTTGTAATTTTCGAAAAAATTACTTTAAAAATACTTGGGATATTTCAGTGACAGTAAAAAAAAAATTATTTATAATTAGAAAATAAGCTCAGAATTTTACCCATGAAGTTTTTCATTCAATTCCAATTACTTTTCGATTCTAAAAATTGTTGAAAAATTACTATTTTTAATATTGTTTTTGTTTAAAACTATTGTTCAAACATAATATAAGTATATTCAAAGATAGAATTGCAATTCAAGTGAAGTAACCATCAGAATAGTGAGAGGAACCAAAAAAGGACCAAAGAAACAATGAAAATAGAAGTATTCTCAAAGCGGAAATGTCTATCTTTCGCCGCAGTATTCAAGAATGAAATCGTGACTCCACTATTGATTCAAATTGAGAATTTTTATAAAAAAATTTTGTCTTTGAAATGTAATTTTTTTTTTGCAAATCTTACGAGGCTCATGTCGATCATGAATTTTTTATTTGAATAAATTTCTTTTTCAATTATTGATAATACATATATTTAAAATTGGAAATAACTCGCTACTTGGTGTGTGTGTGTGTGTATATATAAAACGTGTGTGCTTGTTATAGACGAAGTCGAGAAAGAAATAAAATATCGGAAAGAAAAAGGAAAATCGAAAAAGTACGAGTGAGTGTACAGCTAGTGAGAGACGACGCAGCAACTGCTGAGGAAAAAAACAGAGAGAGAGAGAGAGAAAGAGACCAGGGGTAAAGTGGCTATAAAGATCGTACGAGACAGAGGCAGCATAGGGCCTTATATATATATATATATATATATATATATATATAGCAAAACGGGAAAGAGAGCGAAATGAAAGGAAAAATGAGAGTCAGCAGCATCCCAAGAGGGTCGTATCTAATCTTTCTTTTCTGATTCTCCTTTAGAATTTTTCAAGACAAGTTTTAATGTTTATTTAAGAGGCGAGATAGCTTTCAGTTAAAATTGGATGAGCAGTCGAAGAAATAGTTTATATACAATTTCTGTCCAACTATTATATATATATATATATATATATATATATATATATATATATATATATATATATATGTCCACCCTCTCTATTCGTGTCGTCTTCACTTAAATTTAATGGAATTTTATCTTTCGTAATTTAATCAATTTTATTTCCCATCGAAGATACTAATTATAAATATTTTTTAAGATTGCTTTTTCTTTTTTTTTGTAATTAATAATAACTAGAACTACCATAAGTTTGCATTTTAAATCGAAATTTTTGTTTCATTTTTAAATAAAAAATCAATAGAATTTAAAAACTAAAATTACATTAACAATTATGTAAAAATAATTTCCATTTAATGGAATTCTATAAACTATCGACAATTTTATTTTTGTAATGTTTTATTTTCATCTGATTCATCAATTAAATATAATTCATTAAAAGGAAAAGTAAAAATAGATATTACAAAAAAAAATTGTAATAACTAATTAAATTCCCTTATTCTCCACATTAATGTCAATTAAAAAAAAAATATTTTTATAAAAACCTAAACCGAAAAAATATTTCAAACGGATATTTTTATCAACCAAAAAAAAATAACTTCCTACCATTGCCCTGAGCAAAAAATTTGTGCTACTACGTTTAACTCACTATTCATGAGAAAAAATAGTGAAAAAAAAAATTTATTTTAAGAATCATAAAAGAGCGCTCATTCCATATTTGCCCCAGGCGTCATTTCGTTTAAAGTCAACCCCCTTCTTGGAAATAAGAAAAAAAAAATTTTTTTCTAACACATATTTCCTAACAAAAAAAAATTTTACTATCAAAACAAAAGATGTTGGATACAAACAAAAATTTCTTTCTAAATATGAATTTTGTCAAAAGAATTCACGATGAGGGGAAAAAAAATTCCAAATCGTTAAAAAAAAAGTAATACATCCCTGAATGTGGAGGAAAAAGAAAACGAGATATCTTTCTATACGATTCTCAAGGGTTTTTTTTTTCTTCTTCTTCTTGTTTTTTTTTCTCTCACTACTTGGATCCTCTCGCGCTATTGTCTTGAGCGTTGGCTGGGCTTGAGGAGCACCGCAAAAGGCTTCGCAAACACAAACCCACCCCCTCCCCACCAACCTCACTCGTCCCATTTTCTTGAGATTCGAGACGAAAATAGGTTGAGACTCGAGTGGTTCTTTGGAAAATGGACTCGCAACTCTCTGCGCGTTCAGAGATGAGTGTCATGACAGAGTTGGGTCTTGGGTTAAGGGAACGACATTGTGATTCCCAACGATAGTTAACTTTCAAGAACAGACGAAAAAAGAGAGAGAGAGACAGTGGAAAAGGGACAGGAATATCTATAAAAAAATAATTGTAAAGAAGATTACAAAATTCATTAAAAATTGCTGCAGTTGTATTATTTAATCTACAGATCTAAATTCCAAATTTTCTTTGGTAACGGATTTTTTTTTTTGTTTAATTCTAAAGGGTTTTCCCTCCTTAAAGTTAACTATTTTTTTTTTATTAGTAGTTGTTAAACACACAATAAAAGTGGAAAAAAAAGTCCAACCATTGTTGCGGTTGGGTTAAGGACATTGAGAATATGGTTGAAAGACATTTTGTTCATAACAAAGGATTTGTCGATCAATTGTTCGACTTGTCCTTCTGTTCGTTGACTAATCAATAGACTACTAGGAACGTGTATCTGGAAAAGGAATTTACCCCAAGTACACTCAAGTCTTTGATATCGACATCTATATATAGACACGATTCCTTACTATCTCATTTATAACAATTCACTATACCGTGCAGTGGAAATTACTATTTCAACGTTCTGAGTCCTAGTTACTTTAGAATGTATTTGGATATTTTGTCACAGTTTTTTAAAAACTATTTATAATTAAAATAATTAGCTCGGAATTTCACCTATGAAGTTTTTTTTTGGTGTAATTTTACCGTCGTTAATCCAAGTTACTTTGGGAAGTACACGGAAATATTGTCACAGTTTTTTTAAAACTGTTTATAATTAAAATAATAAGCTCAGAATTTCATCCATGAAATTTTTAGGTCTAATTTCACCGTTACGAATCCAAGTTACTTTGAAGCTACTTAGAAATTTTGTCAAATTAATTTACAATTTATGTTGTAACGATCGATAATCGTTTCTATATTTAAATTCATTAAATGATATACCGCGGTTTATTTTCTATTACTGTATCTTTTCGAATATAGTGTTAATAAATCCTTTTTTCTTAAATAGCTAATTGTGTATGCCATAACAATTATTCAGGAAATTAATTAGTGTAAACTTGCTGGATTCTTATTGTTGATTTGTTAATCATCTCTGGTAAATTTGGTCAAATTCTCTTTCAATTCTATCTGCCATTTAATTGCCTGCATCGTTCACTGCTGCCAATGGAAAAACTTTCAAGATGCTAAAGCATCATCCTTGTGGATTAATTTGTCCCTCCCGGACGAGTCGAACCCCTCTATTAATTTAAATTTATAAACAAATCTCGGTGCACGAGTTGTCACAATGTATAATCTTTTCACAACGGAAACTAAAATTTTTTTTATTTACAATTGTAATCGAAAAGAAAAAAAAATTTTCATAGTCAACAAAAATCTTAAATGTTGATCAGACGCTTATTAAATTTATCGAGTCAATATAATGAAGAAGGTGCGCGCGCGCCCGCATATATATTCATTATAGAAACGTACACGTGATTGAGAACATGTTTCATCGATGCACAAAATCTGCAAACGAGATTTCAACACAAACCTCTTGGCATTATTCAATCAACGTTTGGATTTGCACGTGTTTACGTATTAAGCATACCATTGAATCAGTATATATGCTCGCAAACATCAATGGAACTTAAATTCGACAAATTCTCCTTCTCCAAATCAAGAACTAGATAAAATGAAACCTCATTATTTACTGCCAGAATCCAAGTGTGCCTAGATATATATTTAGAAATTCACCCTTATTTTGATATGAGCTATGGAATTTTCGCAATTGATAGGGAATTTAAATTTTCCTTCAATTATTGTACATTTTGCGAGGCATTCCACAATTCATTGAAATTATTGAAATTTTTTCTAAGACGTTGATGTTTCGATGGTGAAAATTTAGTTTACTTTGTATGAAAGAATAAAATTAAAATGTTGGAATGAAAATTAAAAGCACCAGTACCTTGACAAAGTAAAAATTAGAATCATGGATAAAAGTAACAACAAAAAAGTTAAATAATCTTAAATCTAAAAATTTATTTATACTTTTTAGAAATTCAGTAATCATAGAAGCAAAATGTTTACCAACCAAAATTATTTTAATTTGTTCCTATTATTATTAATCGAGTGTCCAAAATTACCTGCCACGTTTAGACGACGTGACCCAGTAGTTGACCACAAAATTTACGGACATTAATATGATCAATTAATTAATTACTAACCTAATTAACTAATGTTATTAGTTAGCAATAATAATTATTAATGTAGTAATAAAAATATTAAAAAATAATCTATAAAAAAAGGTGCATTTTTCAATGTTAAACTACTGAGCCTTATATGATCAAAATGGAAATACTTTTATCAATAATAAATTACAGATATTTTTTAAAAAATGACAAGTACTGGTGTTTTCATTTTGTATTTTTATAAATTAATAATTATTTACATAAATATAAAAAATCACTGAAATCTTAAAAAAAAATATTATTAGAAAAACAAAATTACAAAAATTAATCTAACCTTTAGCCTGCGACAAATGTTTTTTTCGACGATAAAATCTTGTCAGTAACACAGGCGATTTCGAAAAAAATTTCGAACACTCCCGAAAGCACATTTAAATTAAAATTAACAAAATACTTTTTCTAAAGATTTAAGCGATCGCGATTTTAAGAATTTCGAACACTCCCGGAACAAAAAAATTTACTACAATGTTTTTTTTTTAATTTAATACTATAAAAATTATTTTCGTTTGTGAATTAAATCACTTCACGTTGATTATTTACTTTAAAATTTTTTTTTACAAATTACAAAAATTCTCACTCACGTTCGCCACGTGTCTTAACAGGTCAAAGCACGAATTGCAACTGGGCTTTTTCTATCTCCACCCATTGTTATGATTTTCGACTCAAAACTTTGCCAATGTAAACAATACAGCTTATTATTATATAAAGAATAAAGATAATAAAATTCCAAAATATAAAATTATAATTTTAAATTTCGATATTACTTATTACTTTTTCGAATTTGAGAATAAAATTTTAATGTAGATATCTGCATTACCGATCGTCAAAAGTCGCGCTACTTAACTAAGTGGCGCTGCTGCTACTGCGTTAATCGAAATGAAAACAAACATGGCTGCCACGCTGTTAAAACTGTTTACTGATAATTGTATTTTTATTGTACAATATTTATCTATTGGGATAAAGTTTTTAGCAAAATTTTTAAATAACTTAAAAAGAATTTTTTTTTAAATTTTTAATTTCAAATTGTCATTTCTCATAATTATTATTATAGAAAAAAAAATTTTTTTTCAAAATAAATGGTTTTCAAATTATTTTTTTTTCATCAAGAGTTCTTGAAAATGTACTATATTTAAAAAAACGGCAAGTAAAGGGCGTGAATTTAAATAATTAAGGAAACACTTGGATTTTTCATGAGGGAGATATTTTCCAGGTGTAAAAGAATTAAACAATTTTCACTGCAACTCTCCTGAGTAAAACGACTCTCATTAGGACCACCATATCCTTGAAATATTTAATGGAAGTTTTCACTCACAGTTACGCCCGTCGTTATTACAAATTACTGCAAAATGGAAATCTCTGCTTCCTGCTCTCTCCTCTCTCTCTCTCTCCCACTCTCTGCCTTTATGCAAATTTAAGCCCTCTCTAAAAATGCAAATTCTATTTTCAAAGCTTCCGTTTGTTTAGTGGCTGCACAAATTTTACAACAAGAATTTTTTTTCAAATTGTTGTCCGTTATATATATTATTCAAAAAATCTTTAATGACTTTTTTTCAAAAAAAAAATTTAATGGTAATTAAAGTAGTTTCAAAAACAAAATACTATTTTTTACGATTCAGATCAAATTGTAGGTGAACACATTAAAATGTGGAAATTATTTTCAGATTTCGAGTTATTTGGGCTTTGTGGCAGAAATTTGAAGCTTGGATTTATATTCCAGTGATGAAAAAGCTTTAATATCAATTATTTTCCTTTGATCTTGTCGCTCACAATGTAAACACTAAAATGTGTTCTGTTTCATGCGTTTCGCTCTTGTAAAAGCCCAGCAAAAAAAAATGACTCAAAATAACTTTGTTGATTTCATTTGCTCTTCATTGTTTATTAACAGATTTTTTTAAAGACCTGTTAAAATTTTTTATTTTTAAAAATTTTTTCGACTCTTCTTTTTACTAAATTAATAACAAACTTTTTCAAACACTTTTTAAAGAAATTTTTTTTCCAATAATGAGTAGGAGAAAAAAATGTATTTTTAATTATTCAAATTTAAAAATCCTATTTCCTTATTCATTTATTTTTTCGACGACGAATGGGCTATGCCTTCTCTGGTATAAGGCGAAATCGTGTGCAATAAAAGTGACTCGACGTTAAGTAACTGTCGCATAAAATATCCCTGATACCAGTGAGAATCTTAAGATTCCCGATACCAGGTCTCCATTTCATGAAAGGGGCGTACATTTTATGACCATGTACTTTCCTGACATTAAACTGTTTCCACAGTAGAAATACGCCACTTGTCCACGGAAGGCAATTCTTTTTAAAAAGATCCACCTTGATCGTCTCTCATTCCTCCTATTTCATTACACACAGAATTATAGGGAGCAAAGAAAAAGGAGTAGAAAAAAATTAAATTAAATCTTCTTTTTTTTTTTTGAAGCAGTTGTCACATAAAAAAATCTATTGTATTTCTTAACTCACTTCTATTGTTAAATTAGATTTATTTTAAAAATATTTTTTATTGAATTGATTTGAAAATTTCAATAATGAAATAATCATATTTAATAAAGAAATAAAAAAATATTTAAAAATTTGAATCAAAAGAGTAAAGACGAAAAAAAATATTTTATAAAAGTATTTGCAAAAATATATATATATAAGAAAATAGTTACAAAAAAATAATTTTCTCATCATCGATGTATTTAAAAAAAAGTATTTTATAAAAGTGTTTGGAAAAATATATTTAAATAAAAATTGTTACAACTCGAACAAAAAATCGATAAATAAATCCAATTTAAACGATTAATTTTCAACAAACTGTACACATGAAAAATAATTGCCAATAGATTTCGAAATTCTCATATTCGCTAAAATTAGTACCATCAGTATCAAAAAATAAAAATCTTCTCTTTCAAGTGATTTTCAATTGATAATTCCATTGTTCGAAAATTTTTGTAGCATTTAAAAAAAATTAACAATAATTAAAAAATTCTCATAACAATTGCAAAAAAGCACTTGAAAAATATTCCAATCTATTGTTGATTTAAAAAAATTCAAATCCAATTATAAAAATTTCTTTTATCTAAAATCTTTATAAAGCTGAAACATTTTTTCAATAATTATAATTTAAAAAATCCCTTTGATAAGGAATTTCAAATATTTATTTATATTAATAAAAAAAAAAATTGTTTTCGGCAAATTCTAATTTGTCCCCGTGTATTTTTATTTATTTTTTTAAAGGCCAACTTTGTTAATCATGTGATCTTTGAAAAAATCGTATCAATATTAAAGTGTTTCGCATATAGATATACTGGAAGCCCACGCATGCACTCGAATCAATACAGCTTTGTGTATATGCATAAAAGGGTACCGGGGTTACTGCAAAGGGGGGGTATTAACCTTCTATGACCCCAGCTTTTGTTTTGCCAAGAGGGAAAAAAAAGATACTTTATATACTCGTTCGCTTGTTAAATAAAATTTCTTTTTTTTTAAATCAGAACAATAGTTTTGTATAGGAAAAACAACAATAATAAAAATTTTGTTTTCTAAGTATTAAAAAAAAAATGTTATCGAAAACAAGATTAAGGCTTTCAATTTTTCCTCTTCTTTTATTAATACAAAAAACATGAGAAAGGAAAATAAAATAAAAAGGTGTATCATGTTACGGGAGGCAAATGAGAAAATCCCAAGCACGAAAAGTCTTTTTCTTTCGATTAGATTCCTGTCAGCGAGTATATTCTTTTTCATATATATATATATATATAGTAGAGGACAACCTCAATCTGCATAAGGCTTTTCAAGACATCGATGTTCGATATTCCTAAGAGAAGATTCGCTCCATAATTCTCTTTATTTTATGTAATAGGATTAAATCGACTTCGACGTCTTCTGATGTGAGGTCAGGGAGAAGTATATATATTTTTTTGAATCAAATATAAATCATCTGTTGCCTTCTCAATATGAATTTTAAAAAATATTTTTACAAGCTTCTTTATCTGGAATATTTTTTTAACTCCGCAGAATGAGATCTTTTTTTATAAATCTATTTCGACCTTTAGATATGTAAAGTTTACAAGAGGTGATTCACCTTACAGTGAATAAAGTAACTGACTTTTTCTACGACTCATAAAATCATAACTAATAATATTATTTTTTTTTTATTATTATCTTTTTATAATTAGGAAAAACTGGATTTTTAACGAATGAAATAATAATTGAAAAGCTGGTTTTATAAAATGTATGTTCGCATTTAAATTTCAACAGCCATTAAGCTAACGTCGAATCTCAGGAAGTGACGACACACAACCACCTAGAAGCAACTGAAAATAATTGTAGCAATTTATCTTATTTTTTTTTTTTTTTGACATGAGTTTTTCAAAATTAAAAATCTCTTTTTAATTTTTTAATAGAAAAATAGTTTTTTTCGATTTAATATACACAAAGTGATAAAAAAATTTCTGTCACAAATAGTAACCCTTTCTCTATTTCTTCTTTAATAGTTTTCAAACTAATATTATAAAAGTGCCTTAGCCAAGTTCCAAGGAGAGAATATCACAAGGAAGAAGAAAGTCGTACCAGTTTTATTAAACTTTGGGATGAACTTCTTGAGGTAGAAATTAATTGCAGCCGGTTGCAAAAGTGTCCGCTGGACCAGGAGATTTCTTTTTACCCAGTGAGAAAAGGCAAGTTGGAAAATGGATTCGCGTCAAGAGAAAAGCACGTTTGCAAACTGAACCTCAAAAAGATGTTTAAAGCACAAGATCGTCTGGGTTTTCCTAATTTTACAGCTTCCCTTCTCTTCTTTTTTCTAGAAGGCTTCACTATTTTTTTTTTTTTTTTTATTTTTTTGGGAACGTAAATAGAAAATGAGATGAGAACCAAAGGGAATTGAAAATGAGCGGTTCGCTTTTAAGACCCAAATCTTTTTTTTTTTTTGACCAAAATTACTGAATTCTAATAACGTGCTATGAAGTTTTACATCTTTTTTGCAATATTTATTTTTTATCCCGCTTTTTTTAAATTACTGCTTCAATATTAATTGGGGAAAAAATAGTTACCACTTGTGCGAGTTTCCAAACACACTTTTTTTGGAAAAAATTTTTATCTTAATTACAAATATTTTATTTTATTCCTAAGGTTATATCTCGTTTCTATAATATACCCGAATTTATGTACATATAAAGTGTCTTGACGAGCCAAAATAATGATGATGATGATGATGATGATTTCAAATACAATATTTGTCCCACGAAATGACAGCTATTTTGTACATCACTATAAATATATAATCCACAATGGAATATAATTCACGTTACAAATATAGTTAGTTACTGTGTGACAGTTACAGATCAATTAAAGAGTCGTATAATTATTTTCCAAATGGCGAGAAAGCCATTAAGGCAAATTTTCATAGTCAATTTCATGATATGCCATTATCATATAATTTATGATAAATTACTTTTCATTATACTATTTGACCATACAAAGATTATTTCCATCTTTTTCGGCTAATTTCAAATGTAACGAACCAAGTGGAACCGTTTTTTTTTTTAAAGCCTTCCTTAAGAATACGAATTCTTATATTTATAATTTTAATATCAGAAAATAAATATATTTAATAACTCATCAATTAAGTCATTCACTTCTTATTACTTGTAACCAATGATTTTTTTAATGATGATGCTGAATGTTAAAAAAATCAATTAATTAAATCAAAGTTACAAAGGGAAGACTCGAATAATGTGTTTGTTGGACGCCAATCGTTTCTTGGGACAAAAATAAAAAAAAATAAACATGAGATTTTTTTAAACAAAAGATTAATAAGTTTCTTTAATTTAAATTTTTGAACATGATAAAAATTTAGTTCGGATTCGATATAATTCAAAGAAAATGCTTACTTATTCTTTTTAAAGAATATAAGGATTCTTTAATTCGAGGAATGGAAAAAGGGATTAAATTGAAATGGATACAATAATTATTAAATGAATGACATTTCAATCAATTGTTAAATTTAGAGAATTAAATTCATTCTTAAATAATTCCATAATCAATTAAATTGAAAAGGGATCATTTTAAATTAAATTGAAATTCTAAATTAAAATAAATTCAAATTTAAAGAAAATTCATTATTGAAAAATTCAAACAAATAAATAATTTTGAGATATCTTTCATAAATGGAAAATAAAATTTTACCAGAGAATTCCAAAAAAATCAATGTGTTCAAAATGGCTGACGGCAACGAATATCTCCGATGATTCTCAAACAATTCCTCTTTTTCGATTTATAAATATATTTTCTTATTTTTAATGTTTCCTTTACTTTTCCTTTATAATAAATGATTAAAACGTATTTTATATTAATTGGCATTCCCAAAATAAAAGTGACGAAATAATACAATAAAAGCGTCTAGCTTATACGAAATCACATTAAAGAATGATAAAAAGACGTTGTTTGTTTTCTCCTAGGAGATTTTCGTTACCAACCAAAAAAATGAATATCTAAAAAAAATAAAAAGATCGGGACAAAAAAGAAAGTTCGACGGTCGGTAAAAAGGTTTTCATCTATATCTTGACGCTGATTGGTCCAAACTGATTAAGTGCAAAATTTAAATTCGATAATAAATGTTGTTGACAAAAATTGTTCTCTTGAATAATAATAATACTTCTTCTTGATTAACGATTTTAATACGTTAAATAAGATTTTTCCATTTCTCGAATCCATAATGTGATTTCGTCTAGTAAATTTTTATATTGAAATATCTTTTTCGAGAATAATAAAGCAAAGTGATTTAATATATTTAAAAATAAATAAACCTTTGTGATTTATAAAATTGTAAATTTTACAACGTCACAATATTTATTTCAAGATTAGAATGAGTAGTATCATCAAAGGTTAATAACCCTCTTTAAATAAAATCACATAATAATAATAATAATTATCAAAATTTTCTCTAGTAACAAAATGACTTTCGTGCTATTTGTGCTTCGAAGAGGGAAATTTAATTAAATAATTTTCTAAAACATAAAACACATTGGGAAAATATTTTTCTGAAATTATATTTGCTTTTTTTAATTTTGTAAAAAATTACTTACCCTTGCTGATTTGCGCTGACTGAGACTCTCGACACAGGGAAATCCTCCGCACTGCAAAAGAGAGAAAATAGTCAATTTTTTACCTACTTGATTTATCCTTAATCAGAATTTTAATAATGCAATTTAAATTGTGATGAAAGAGATAAAAAAAAAAAATAGAAGAAGTTGTGTAACTTAATCCATGATTGCCAGTTAGATCATAACTTGAGAAGTAGCTCGTTTCTTAAAGTAAAAAGATGGCAGGTGATTACGTTAATTAAGGTGTAAAAATGAAATTGGATCATGAAAAATGAACTTAAATTACTCGAATTAATTTAAAAAAAAAAAAAAAAACAAACAAAAAAAAATATTAAATATTTTTGTCTTCAACACAATTTTTAATATTAAAATTTTTATGATAGAAATTTTCAAATTTTTGACAAATGGAATTCTATTTTTAGATGGCAGAAAAAAAACCAAATACGCTAATTTTCTATTAACGGGTTGCAAAATTCTTTTTCGAGGAAAGTTTGTCTCGTGCACGAACATATTTAGAAATCGATTTGTGAAAGGTGTGTTTTCAACGTCGCACGTACCTACCTATTTTAGATAATAACGTGTGAAACTAGTATTTACTGAAAAAGACCCTTAATATCTCTAAAATGACGAGATTTTGCTCGACAATAGTTAACGTTTGCAATTCCTTCGTATTGTATAATTTAGAAAATCACTTAGGCAAATTTAATCAGAAAATCTCGATTTGTTGAAAATTGATTTTTTTTAAACTTTTTTTAATTCACCAACTTAAAAGTTAATTTCACCTTTAGAATTTTAATTCATAAATTATAAAAAAAATTATCACCAATGAAGAAAAACTGAATATAAATTTTCAGTAGAATTTTTCCTCGAGAAAAAAGAAAATCGATATTCAAATTTGGATATTTTTTTTTTAAAAACAAGTATTGAAAGTTGACAAACGCGAATAAATGAGAGTTTCTTTCATTTCAGTGGGAAATGTCGACACGTCGACCCCCTAAAGAAATCAATCACGTTTCAGATGAGAAGAGTCGTTATTCAGTGAAAAAGAGGGTTCGTCCCCATTTTTTTTTTTTTTAGGGGTAGGTTATAGCGGCATTTCTTGCCCTTCTAGATTAAGTCGTTTTCAGGTTTCACCTTCGAATAAAGAAGCGACAATACTCATTTCATCAAGAGAATATTTTCAAATCCCCTTTCCCTCAAACAAATATATACCAAAAAGTATTTTTCTCTTTTATAAACATTTTATTTGCGCAAAATCGAACAAAAAAAAAAAATAATAATCGATTTTATTTTTATTTTTTTATTACAAATATACCAAAAAAAAAAAAAAAGTCAGAAAATCTTATTGCAAAATTTCAAGACTGTCTGCATCTTTTAAAGCAATATCGACGTGCTGACCTAGAACTGAAGCAGGTCGGCAGAATTCAATTATATATAATTTCAAAAGAAAAACTCTCTCTCTACAGAGACGGTTATTTCTAAAAATGGAGAAAAAAAAATTACATTTTTCATCTATAGTTGAAAAGTCTGTCTAAAAAAAAAAAAAAAACCAAAAAGAAGGTAAATACAATTTTCTTAATAATTTAGCAAACTAATAACTTGAGTAATACTCAAAATAGCTTGGACATATTAAAAAATTTAAATTTTCTTAAAATTAGTTTAACCAAATTAATTCTGTATAATTTAAATTATTCAAATTATTATTGTATTTCGAAGAAGAATCTTGGTTATTGGGAATTTCAAACTGTCAAACTTTGAAGGTTTCAGAAACTTGTAAATTTCGAAAGCATTTCAAACTTGTGTGAAACTTTACTAACAAAGTTCTCATCGAAACATTAAAAATTTACTCATGTTGTATACAATTTTTTTTTTATATCAAAAACAAAATTTTATTTAATTTTATCACGTTATAGGGAAATTTTTTTTTTTTTTTTTTGGAAAAAAAGGGAAGTTTACGGGATATTATCGATGCATTTAAAAAAAACACAATTTATCATTATTAACTAAATCGGAAGCTCTTTGTTTGCATAAAATCCCATTTGTAAATGATACTCGAATTGAAATTTTAAAAACAGACAATATTTATAACAACAATTTATCATTGGTCGAGTGGGAAAATGAGAGGGTAATTATACGTTGAATATTCACGTGATAAAAATTTATACTTGTTTTCCTTTCACTTGGTTGTGCTTTAAAACAGGAAATAAAACAATTGGAAAAAAATTTTTTTTTTTTTCTATTTAAAACGTGTAACATATTTTCTGTTCTAGTTTTTATTTTCCAAATAGTATATAATTTTATTCTTATTTCTATTTAAAGAAAAAAGAAAATAAACAATTTTTTAGCTTTAAAAATATTAAATTATAATTTTATTTTCTCTATAAAATCAAGAAAAAAAAATTGTATCCTTTAAATAATTTCTTGCATCTCGTAAGGGAAGAATTTTTTCAATGCAGCTTAAATAAATTTATGTAAAGTACGAGTTACATTTGCAAAAGAGAATAGAATGCAACAATATAAGTGAAAAAGAAAACGAAAATAGAGGGATAAAGTAAAATGTAAAACGAAACGCTTCCATAAAATACGATTGAAAGAAAGGCTTTTAAAATTAATTAAAGCAAAAAAGATATATATATTTCAAAAAATGCTGACTAAAAAAAAAATTCTATTCGCAAACATAAATAAAAAAAAAATGTATTGAATATTTTTCCAAATACTTTTATAGGGATTTTTTTTCTAATCAATAATTATGTCAAAAGAACAAAAACAAAATTTTAACATATATTTTTCCAAACACTTTTATAGAATACTTTTTTTTCAAATCAACCAGTTAAAAGTAGAGAGAAAACTGAATATATAAAAAAAAGAAGTGGAATAAATCATGTTTCTCTTGGAAATTTTTGATTGGCTCCTCGTTATATTATTTCCATGCCTCGTTATAAATGTTTCCTGCATACATAGGAAATGTCTCGGGGATTCCCCTTATCTGCCATAAACTCGTAGTTGAGTTTCCGGATCATAAATATTCTAAAACCTTACTTGCAACATCTTTAGACTCCTTAAGTTCTTCACTTCCATTTCTCCCCTACCTCTCTTTCCTTATTTCGCGAAACTTTTTTTTTCCCCGCGCCTTCTTTTTTTTCTTTTCTTTCTTTTCATACTTTCTTTATCCTTGCACACGAGTCTTTGGACTTTGGTGAGTCTCTCTCTTCAAGGGAGATAGTTGAACGCCGTAAACAGATTTGAATAATTCATGATGGAAAATAATTCATAAAGGTTGGAAATACGACGACATTGGGTGTCACGTTGAAAGAAGAATAAATTATGTCGAGCGTTAAGGAACTGAAAACAGTAATCTACTCGAGATTCATTTATATACTTTCAAACAGTTCGAATATATACCTAGTTTATAAATATATAGTCTGAGAAGAAAGATATGTCAGATTAGAAAAGGAAAAATTTTATTATAAAAGAAATTAAACTAAATTGACAAAATTTTCATACAGGATCCAATCAAAAAGTGACTATTGACCTTTGCCAAAAAGTTATATATAATAACGTGGTGGATAATTTAGTCGTTGATTGCCTGGACAAAGGACAAAGAGAGACTACCTTGAAATTTATTTAACTTTCGAGTTTCGCTTTACATGCATTTTTGTTTGGTTTCCGTAATATTTCACTTTATTCATTTTCAACAGGTTTTTTTTTTTAGACATTTCACCCTCCGACCCCATTATCAGATTTCATTATCAATTTTTAAAAATAAATTAATTAATCACTTTATTGCGTGTGTTTCATATACTTTCAACACTCATCACATATTATTTTGTAAGACTTCAATCAAGAGAGGATATTTGACCACTTTTAATTTCAAAATGTTATATTTTCACTAATTAACAGATATATCATAATTTTAGTAAAATAATCATTTATAATAAAAGAAACCATTAAAATTTTATATATAAATTAATATTATATGGATATTAATTCGAATTAAATAAAAGATTTTCTCTAAAATTTAATATAAATTATAATATTCATAAAGCATTAATTCCAAATTGTCAATGTAATTTATTAATTTTATTTAAATTAAAATATAACAATACTTTCTGGTTTAATAAAATTTTAAATTATAGAATTAAATATTAATTTATTTGTAAATAATTATGATTTCTAATTATTAATTAATTTAATGAATTTAAATTATATGAAAAATTTTCTATAAAAATAAAAATACGATATGATTATTTTAATTAATTTGAATTAACCTTACAGTGGCGTTGCCTATTATTTGCTTTAAAATAAAAATTAACATTCAATAAATAAAAAAAAAAATTTGCTCTTTTGTCATGGAATTCCAAAATTATAATTTAATTACCACAAAAGAAGAGAATTATGTCAAATCAAAAATCATGTATCAATGGAAATTAATTAAATATTTGATAATAAAATATCAAAATAAAAATTTGGTTTTAAGGAATATTTTTTTCTGGTAAATTTGTCTTTTCAAAACTGCAAAAACAATTTCTCTATTGAGAGTGAGTACATGTTTCCAAAATTAAGGAAACATCACAATCACAGCAAATTCTGAAAATTAAAACAAAATTAAATTAAAATAACAATCTTTAGGAAAATGATTTAAATATAAACAAAAAAAATTTATAATATTACCCTCTGTATATTACTGTAAAAAAAAGTTAATTCTGATGAGAGATTCCTAAAAAGAAAACGTCAAAAAGAGACAAAGGGAGGGATTGTGTATAACGATCGTTTCATTAGAATTTAACTTTTGTAATTTGCCAGAGGGAATGCGTCAAAATGATGATTGTGTGGGATGAGAGAAAGAGAGAGGAGTGTTGAGAGGGACACGTTAGTCATCTCTTTGAGGACATACGGGAAAAGGGATAGCATTCCACTTCCGTTACAGTTCGGCAGCATATTCTCTCTATATAACAGTTTGAGAAACTTCCGTCCTTTAAATTCAAATTTAGTTGTACTCTCTCTCTCTCTCTCCCTCCCTTCTCTCTCTAAATATCACCAAGTTTTCATCTCATTAAAACGAAAGTGAAATCGGATTACTAACGTAATTACAGAAAATTTTCCACGACACCCAAGTTTTATTACTTGCCAACTTTTAATAGGCATCCCGCGCACTGACAAAGTATTTCAACTTTTCAAAAAAACTTGTTAAAAAATCGAAGTCAGGGAAATATATTTTTTTTTTCTTAAGTACTTTTAAATAAATATTACAAGTGAAAAAAATAATTATATTAATTTTTTTTCGATGAGAGAAACGGAGTTATAGTGTTTTTTTCAGTCGATAGTCGCGCGCAAACATAAACGTAAATAAAAACGTTCGTTGGCGTTTGAAAAAAAAAATATAAATAAAACTGTCAATTTTCACTGTCCAAGGGTAGGCGCTCTGAATATAAAAAATCCATATCCGCGTCGACACTCATACAGCACTTTATATTCTAAGCGGTTAACTTTGTCCTGTGTGTATACGCAGTCGCTTGCATTAACTCAATAAATCGATATTCCATGCCGGCCTTGCATGTCTGCCAGGACTCGATACTTTTTTTTTTTAAATTATTTCACAATGCTCCCTAAAGACTTGCGCCGACCCATTAAATAAAAATGAAAGAAATTATTCGATATAGTGTTCTCTTCATTAAATACATTAACGCTCTAAAAATTGCCTCAACAAATTATATTCTATAACAATTGATAAAAAAAAAATATAACAGATTTCATCAATTTGTTATTTTCTCGAAATTAAATTATAAAACAAGTGATATTAAACAGAAAAGTGAGGTTAGGAAGGGAAATTAAATGAAATAGAAAACAAAAAATGCTATTGAAAAACTTACCAAAATATAAAATGTAAATACCATTCTATTATTGTAATAACAGTACAAATTATTAATTAATTAAATGATCAATCTGATTTTGTTGGATGTAAAAATTTCACTCTTTCATTTCGACTTGAAAGTCGATAAAGTAATTTTCCAAATTACGCGGGAATTTTTAAATCTCAAAACAATATTTAATCATATTTTGAAAAATAATGTAAAAAAAAACCATTTACAATAAATTCTTTTCTATAATTTAATTTGAAATAAACTATATAAAAAAAAACTTGAATAGAGTGCGACAAAGTAATATAAAACACAATTTCAATTTTAGACTATTTTAATTGTAAATTTTTTTAATTAAGAGCTAAATCCGTGGAGCCGGGACGATATATTGTTGATCTCGTGTGTTTGAATGAAGACTAAATAGAAGAGAGAAGCGGCCACAAGAGTACTCGAGTTGCAGCAAAAGTGAATTAATTTCTCGTCTCTGTCCTAGACATTGTCACATTTTATATATAGGAGTTGAAAAAAAAAATTCCCAACCGCTTTGACAATTATTAACTTTATTAATGTTACTCGAGAAAAATTGCCGGGCTTCTCTTTTTATAAAAAAAAAAAGAAAATAGAAATTAATTTAGCTTTTTAGAGACAATTTCCTTTAAAACAAAAATATAATTGAGAAAGACAAATTTACAAAATTCTATGAGCAATTATAATAATTTACAATTATCACCTTTATTTATCAATAACCTAAAATTCTCAAAATAACTATAAACAGAATGTACAAGTATTATAATGAAAATACCTTTCGATAACATTCTTCAAATAATCTAAATTATCAATAAATTACTAAATGTGGAATAACCTGAACTGTCTAAAATATCGATAAATTAAGGAAATGGATAGGCATATAACATATTCGAAGTTACCAAATGATCTAAATTGTCAAAAATATCAATAAATTATGAAAGTGAACATTATTCTCTTCATAATTGTTTCTTAAATGCAATTTTTTGTTTGTTCATAAAAAGCGCGAAATTATATTTGAAATGAGTAAAACAATTATTCTTTTTCAAAAAAATCCACTACTGTTGACTCAGGATTTTCTATCTTGAAAGATTTATAAATGAAGAATATAAAATGCTATTTGAAATATGCAAATTTCGTGTTTGAGGAAGAGTAGAAGAATCGCAAGTAGGATAAAATATTGAGCGTTTTTTTGCAATGTTGAAATTCATTTGAATAAATATCTTTTCGCAGACTAGTGGAGTCCCGCTTTAAAAGAAATAATTGAGATGAAGAACCTCGTACTCAGAAAGTATAAGCCTCGCAATTTCAAAGAGAAAAGGGGGAGAGGGAGAGAGAGAGAGAGAGAGAGAGAGAGAGAGAGAGAGAGAGAGAGAAATAGCGCTTGTGTACAACAGTTAGATGCACTAACCACGTATTGCGAACCGTACTGGCGTGAAGATTGCCGCAACTAAATCACCCCCCTATTAACGTTCAAGCCTTTACAAAAACCGACCTATATCTCACTAAACTAAAATTAAATTCAAATTTAAAAACATAATTATCATTTTTCAATTTTAAATCCTTACTTTTTTTTTTTAAATAAAAGTTACAAGAAAAACTGTATTAATTTCCAAAAATACAAAATATCAAATTCAATATAATTGCAGACATATTCGTTTTTAAAAATTTAATTTTGAATAAAAATAAATCGTCGAACTTTCAAGAATTATAAATAAAAAATTTTCCAACATCACATCTGTCAGAATTTGAAAATTATTTTCAGATTATTGAATTATCAATTATCAATGTATCTTTTGATACGAAATATTGAAGATTTATTTCTGAAATAGACTTTTAGTAATAGAATATTAATTAAAATTAATTTTAAACTTAATTTTCAAATAATAAAACAAATTTTTTTATCATTCAAAGAGTTTTTAAAACAAAAAAAATTAATAGCATCAACAGTATAGGTGAAAAGAAATTATTAAAATAGTATCGATTTTAGATATCAAAATAGAACCAAATGACAATTTAGTACCTAAAGTCGGTATTAAATTAATACATTACGTTTTACATTGCAATGTTACAAATATTTAAATATTTTTAATTTAATTAACAAATGAAAAAAAAACTTAATGTTATAAAAAATTATCTTAATGAAAAAATTGCATTTTCAGTATACTAAAATCAATATCAAATTTTAAATGAAAAAGATAAGAAATGCAATTAAATTTCGTAGAATTATATACTTAAGTTACCTTAACAAATTCATTGTGAATAAAAAATTAATTCATATTCACGTAATTTTTTAATGTTTTAAAATTTACTTTTCAACGAAACCTTTACACGACATACAGAAATGGCAGTGATTTGGCAAGTATTTAAAATATATTATTATTGATATTTTTCCTAATTTATCTTATCTTATTATATTAGTAAGTGAGTAAAATATACTATTATTGGTATTTTTCTTAATTCATTCTATCATATTGGTAAGTGAGTAAAGTATTTATTATTGGTATTTTTCCTAATTTATTTTATCGTATCCTATCATATTGATAAGTGAGTAAAATATTTATTATTGGTATTTTTCCTAATTTATTTTATCGTATCCTATCATATTGATAAGTGAGTAAAATATTTATTATTGGTATTTTTCCTAATTTATTTTATCGTATCCTATCATATTGATAAGTGAGTAAAATATTTATTATTGGTATTTTTCCTAATTTATTTTATCGTATCCTATCATATTGATAAGTGAGTAAAATATTTATTATTGGTATTTTTCCTAATTTATTTTATCGTATCCTATCATATTGTTAAATGAGTAAAATATTTTATTATTTGTATTTTTCCCAATTCATTATATCGTATTGGTAAATGAGTAAAGTATTTATTATTGGTATTTTTTCTAATTTATTTTATCTTATCCTATCATATTAGTAACTGAGTAAAGTATTTTATTATTGGTATTTTTAGTAATTAATAATTTTTACTTTCTTCTTTTAAATTGTAATCAATTTTTTTTTATTTAAATGGAAATACTATGAATTTTTTTCGAAACTTGACATGTTTATTGAAATTAAAAAATATTTATTTCAACTTATTTTAATAATATTTTTATAATTCAACAAATTGTTTTTTTGTGATAAATAAATATATATTTGATAAAAAAGAAATACCAATAATGAATATTTTACTCACTTACCAATATGATAGGATAAGATAGTTGAGGAAAAATACCAATAATAAATATTTTACTCAACAATATAATAGGATACGATAAGATAAATTAGGAAAAATACCAATAATAAAATTTTTTACTCACTTACCAATATGATAAACTGAATTAGGAAAAATACCAATAATAAAATATTTTACTCACTTACCAATATGATAGGATAAAATAAATTAGGAAAAATACCAATAATAAAATATTTTACTCACTTATCAATATGATAGAATAAGATAAAATAAATTAGGAAAAATACCAATAATAAAATTTTTTACTCACTTACCAATATGATAAACTGAATTAGGAAAAATACCAATAATAAAATATTTTACTCACTTACCAATATGATAGGATAAAATAAATTAGGAAAAATACCAATAATAAAATATTTTACTCACTTACCAATATGATAAACTGAATTAGGAAAAATACCAATAATAAATATTTTTATTACTTACCAATTTGATAGGATAAGATAAATTAGAAAAAATACCAATAATAAATATTTTACTCAACAATGTGATAGGATAAGTTAAGATAAAGTAAAAAAAAATACTACTTCATTTTCCCTAACTGACAATGTATTCCACTACTAATACACTAATATAAAAGTATCCCTTTTTCTATGATGCGCACGACTTGTCCTTTTTTCTACTCTAAAGATAAGAAGGAAAAGAACATTATCGAGGGAATAATGCGTGAATATGACAAGAGGGCAATTCATCAATTCAGCTTTTTTTTTGTAATACACACGAGTCTTTACTACAAAAAAAATTCTACATTGTAGAAAAATGAATGAATGAATGAAAAAAAAATGAGCAGGGACAATAGTCTAGAAAAAAAAAGTGATGAAAGCAAAAACATACTTTATCGCACACGAGTTTACGCATTAATGCGGCACGCGATGTGTACACTGCACTTGAAAACGATCGTCGTCGACGTCGTCTCACTTCATTCTATGCCTTCTTCATGGCGTCAAGCCTCATTCCCTCTTTCTTCCATACACACTACATTTGCTCGCTACCTTATGTAACTTGAAGCTGCCTCACCAGTCTAGACACGAAAGGGTGGTCGGCAATTCGCTTGAATAAAGCACTTTCCCTCTTTGGCCTTCGCCATTACTAGAATTCTCGCGAGAGAGAGAGAGAGAGAGAGAGAGAGAGAGAGAGAGAGAGAGAGAGAGAGAGAGAGAGAGAGAGAGAGAGAGAGAGAGAGAGAGAGAAGGAAAAACGAAAAATTACAGAATAAGAGAAAAAGAACGAAAAAAGGAAGTGTATATATAGATGTATTTTTGTAAAGGAAGTAAAAATACTGCGCGTTAAACTTCAGTTATCGATTACTTTACATTTCTCGTCGTCTTTACTCACAGAGAAATCACAAAGGTAATAATAGAAACTAGGTTAAACTAATTTCAAAGTCATGCTGACGAATGACTGCGGTAATGACTTTTTTTTAAGGAACCTATTCAAGGGTGCGATAATAAGATTGTTGCGTTTCTGTAATTTTAAAAAATATATTAATATATAATTTGTTACTCTTATTGTAATTTATAATTTAATTTTGTTTTTATTTTCAGAATGATTTCTATCCTGGTAACCTAATTCCGGAAGTGTGTGTGTTAAATCCAAAAAAAAAGTTGTTTTTGCAGTTCTTAAAAGACATATTTACCAAACACTAATGATGAAATATAATAATATTTCATTGTAAGTAATTCCACCGAGAAAAATACCATAAATATTTGGGAATTCAAATAATTCTTTTAAAAAAATATTTTTTAACTAGAAATTTTTTTTTTTTGAAATTAAATTAAAAATACTGAGATTATCTTTTAATTTTTTTTTTCTACTTTTAAATTGTCAAAAATTAAGGGTGGGGAGAGGGAGGGGTTGATGAGACTATTCCCAAAAGCCAAAGAGCTAAAACTTTACTCACATTGTGTTAAGGAGTTAAGAAGCCTTTCAGTAAAATACAACTTTGGTAATTGTTCGAGGAAAATTACTGTTTTTCTTCTCAACTTGGCAAAACTTTATATATATATATACACCTACATCGAGTAAAGACGAGATTTTGAAAAGTGTTTCTACAATAGTAAACTTTTCATATTGCGAAATTACTTTCAAATATAATTAATTAGAGGAACAAATTTTAAATAATTTTCTTATTTTTCAAAATATATGATAAAATGAGTTTTAAAAAATTTTATAATAAATTTGCTAATAATAAGCAAACATAAAAAAATGTTTGGTATGTATTTAAAATGTAAAAAATTTCTGCTAAATAATAATTCTAGAAAACAAATTTTAAATTAAAATAATTTACATTTTAATTTCATAAATAATGTAAAAACTTTTTTTTTTATAATTGAGAACAATTTTGTATTCTTCATTATAAAATTAACTTTCAAATTATTGAGATTCCATTACTTGGATAATTTAATTTTGTTCTCTATTTTTAAAACTATCAGGAAATGTTTACTATCGATTATTTATTTAGTGTGAGTTTAATTCAGTTTTCATTAAATTATTCATATATATATATATATATATATATATATATATATATATATTTGTCTATGTAAAA
Organism: Leptopilina boulardi; assembly: GCF_019393585.1. Classification (NCBI taxonomy): domain Eukaryota; kingdom Metazoa; phylum Arthropoda; class Insecta; order Hymenoptera; family Figitidae; genus Leptopilina; species Leptopilina boulardi. The sequence continues at coordinate 1,840,730 of NW_026137825.1, read as the reverse complement.
AAATAAAGACAATATTGATTATCAATTATTTAGCTATATAAAATTGTCAAAGATAAATAAAAAAAACGAATCGATTAATAAATTTTAAAAATAACAAGTTTTTCAAACTTTTTTTTTTTAAATTGTAAACTTATTAAACTTTGAATGAGAATTTATTCATTGATATTCAATTATCTATAATAATGTGCAATTAAAAATAAAAAGTAAGTTAAAAACTTTTCACATTAATTCAAAACAATTTTAAGTATAAAATAATATTTAACATTTCAGTTGTTTTTTTTTCTTTTCTCAACAATATCAATATTTTCCAATGAACTTTATATCTTTATTAAGAATATAAATTTAGTTTATATTGTGTACTTGAGAGGAAAAGAATATCGTTTAAGATAAGAAAATATACGAGAAATTTTAACGCAATATACGAGGCTCTTAGGACTCGTTAAGAAATTTTACATATATACTTTTGTCCATTACAAAATTTTAATGGGACACTTTTAGGAGGATCGTGGAAACAAGCTTCGAATCTCTGGTCGATTATTTTTATCGTTAAATCCCTAAATTACTTTCGTATTTTTTTTTTATCTTAAAAAAAATATTTTTTGTTAATTCTTTTTTTTTAATAAATTACAAACATTTTTTAAAATTATTGTTTCAATAAAAATAGAAATTGTTTCCCTCATAACAAAAGGATTATCCCTAGGATATCCATAGGATATCCATATCAATGGTCGATATCCTAGAATGGTCCCCAGGATATCTTGGGATATCCATAGGATATCCCTAGGATATCCAAACCGCCGGTCTGTGGGACATCAACAGGACATCCATAGGATATCCACAGGATATCCCTAAGACATCCACAAAATATCTATTGGATATTATGTCGCAGGATATCCTGATGATATCTGTGGGATATCCTGACGATATCTATGGGATATCCTGATGATATCTGTGGGATATCCTGACGATATCTATGGGATATCCTGATGATATCTGTGGGATATCCTGACGATATCTATGGGATATCTGGAGGACATTTATGAAAGTCTATAGAGATATCCAGAAGATATCCTGTGGATATCCTCAGATATCCATGGGATATCCAAAGGATATCCAAACCGCCGATTTTTTGGATATCCTTAAGAGATTCTTTTGATATCCATAGGACATCCCTAGGATATCTGCGGGATATTATCAAAATATTCCAATGATATCTTGTGTTATTAGGGTTTAAATAGTTATGAGAAAATATTTAGTTATTTTTAATTTATCAGACAAAATTCACAAATTTTTAACTAACATATAGGAAAATAGTAATTTTGCTAAGAAATTGCCAAGTGAGTTTACATTGTTTTCATTTTCTCAACACGGATTCCTTAAACTTTATGTTTGCCAAGCTATATATATGTATTTTCTCACTATAGCAGTGTAAACTTTAAGGTGTCGTAAATGTTGTAATTCGAGTGTGTAAAACTTTTCACTGGTCAAAGCAAATGCCAAAGTCAGGGAAAAAGTTAGGATGCAACATGAAAATCAAGTTCTATTTTTTGTTTTTACAGTGTTGTAAAAGTTTTTCACTTTGTTATATATTTTTTTTCTGTATATTTACGTGCGTATAATGCAAAAAATAAGAAAAAAAAAGTATAAAATAAAATCCCTTCACTTTACGATTCTAGCATTTTAAAATATAAAATTTTTTTTTTTTTGAAATTGCCACTTTGTTAGGTGATATATATATATCTTTTCTCGTAAACATGTGCCAAAGAAATGTTAAAATGTTTATATTATTGTTCCTGTTATTTAATTATTTGCATTCTTTTGTTTAATGTAAAAAAAAGTTGTAAAGGAATTTTATTTTATTATTTAAATTTTAAAGAGAAAAATTAGATTTTTGAAGAAAAAGATTCAATTTATATAGAATTAGAAAAATTATATTTAATTCAATTTTCATAACAAAGAAAAGGGAATTTAATCGAATTTTTTTTAAGATTAAAAAACGGGGAAAATATAAAAGGGAAACTAAATAAATTTAGTTCAAATAATTATGGATGTATGTTAAATCCAAAAAAATTTTCTGCAGTTCTTAAAAGACAATTTTATCAGACAATCTTCAAAAATATGAAAAAGAAATATTTATTTTTATCTTTATATACTACCGTAACATAATTCATAAATAAATTTTTAATTTCTCATTTTACATTTTTTATAAATTTCTTTTTTCATGATTTCAAATAATGTCAACCGTGGCATAAAATAAATTCTGTTCGAAATGTTAATAATATTAATTTTAACTTAATAACTAAATAACACATTTTTGTAAAATATTTTAAATTTTACAAAAATTAAATTTATGCGCAATTATAACTTATTTTGGGAGTTATTCGCTAATATATATATATATATATTACATTATCAAAAATTGTCTTTTCAGTTTCTAAAAATCCTTTTTATGTTCTAAAAAATATTCAAATCTGAAAATAAACACAAAATTGAATTATTAAATAAATTATAAAATCGAATATCACAATTTTAAAAAATACTCAAATATCGAAATTATATTTTTTTGATAATGAGAAAATGGTAGAAAAATAATTTTTTCTGTTTATTAAAAAGAAAAAATGTAAAAAAAAAAAACACTTTTTGTTTGAATAAATAATATCAGAAGGCAAATTTCTTGTTCGAAACAAATCTGTAGTCCGTGAAAAGTAACAATAGAAAAGAACGCTTCGCTGCTTTTAACGAGATATTATTGCTCCTGTAACAATAACGCATCCCGACATATAACTTTTCTATTAATATCACAACGTCAACAATTTTTTTTTCCAACCCCCCTCCCCCCCCTTGTATACACAGTAAAAGAAAATTGATTCCAATTTTTAGATTTTACCCTACGGAATTAGTTAGAATTTTTTTTTTTGAATTTTTAAATTAGAATGTAATTGACAATGCTGCCAATCTAACACGCATAACTATAGATAATGGCGCTAAATTTTGAATATTGTTAAAATAAATAAAATAACAAAATTAATATTTCTTTGACCAAAAATTGATTCTAATTACCGAACTATTAGCTAAAAAAAAAAAAAAAAAAAGTTTTAATTTTAAATAAATATGAAATAGAGATTTTTTTTTCAAAATGTTGGTAAATAAGACACGAGGGTTGGATGGCAAAGTGCCGTTCATCAAAAATTTTCTACACACCGCATATATATATAGGGGGGAAAAAAAAAGTCCGCATTTACGAGGGTTAGTGCGTATTTACTTTCCAATCGATTTTCACCAGTGGTCGACTATCCATTAACCTCAAAACGCATTTCCCGGCTATCATTTTTCGTTCATACGATGAACTATCGAGGACAATAATAGACTGTGTGGTTACAAAATTTTCCGTTTTATGCTTCTCAATTTTTTTTTTTTTTTCTAATGATAAGTCAAAAGCTTTTTTTTTTTATTTCTGTGAAATTATACAGTTGGGGCTTCTGTATTGTTTCTTCGAACTAATATAAAAAAAAAAATACATTTTATTATTTTTTAAAGTTAAAAAATTAGGAAAATAATTTTTTTTTTACATAAAAAAATACTGATTTATAATAATTTAGTAAAAATTGTTATGCTTTTCTTAATTTCATTTCATTTTTTTTTTGCTTTCTGTTACAAAGATAAGAAAACGATGTTATTAAAGAAAATTATAAACCTCGGTTGAATATGCAAAATATGTGTAAGAAAATTAGAAGATGGTATAATTAATGAAGAAAGGAAAATGGAGATTTTCAAATGAGTTTGAAAATTAAAATGAGAAAGAATCGAGGTTGAGGTTGAATTTCTAAAAACCTTGCAGTTAGATGATATCGAAAGAAAACTGGAATAATTTCACAGTAATTAAAATGTAAAAGCTTTTTTTTTTGAAATAGTATTGACTTTCTTTAAAATACTAGAAATGTGTATACTTCAAGGATACTTTTTTTCATATTTTAGAATTATAAAAATGTACAATTTAATTTTTTTTTATATTCTATTACTATTTTCCAAAAAAATCGTGTTTAAATTTAAAAAAAAATTAATTTAATTAAATTTAATCGATATTAAAAGAAATTAATTCACTTATAGTAATTTTATTAATAATTAATTATACATATAAATAATGAATATAATTAATCAATTATTTAATCGTATGACAACTTACTTCATAAATAATTCATTTAATTGAAAAATTCATTCATTGTTTATTCAATAATAATTAATCAATTTTGTCATTTTAATAAATTCATAATGTCATTATAATGAACTAATTAATTTTTTTGGTATTAAAATATATTTCTCCTATCTCCCTTAAAGTAGAGAAAATTTGTTTTGTTGAAAAATATTTGTTTGGAAAAAAAATTTTTATTTAGTTTAAATAAAAATTATATTTCCCAACTTGGAAAGATTCCCCGGAAAGTGCCTCCTGGAGGTTCTATCAGAATTCCGCCGGTACTTCCAATGTAATTCCGTCGGAATTCCATTGGAGTTCCAAAGAATTTCCGATGGGATTCCGACGGAATTAGGACTCTAAAAATTTTAGAGAAAAAATTAATCGGAATTCCGCCGGAACTCTATCGGAATCCCATCGGAATTTAATCGGAATTCCGCCGGAACTCCGTCGGAATCCCATCGGAAACTCTTTGGAATTCCGACGGAATTACATTGGAAGTTCCGGCGGAAATCTGATAGAACCTCTAGGAGGCACTTTCCTGGGAATCTTTCCAAAAGTGGGTTATGTCAAATAAAGTTTCATAATTTTTTTATGAAAAACATAAAGAAGTTGAAACAAAAATTAAAAAAAAAATATATATATTAAAACAATCAGTTCATTTTTAGTTTGAAAGCTAAGTAGTGAGACTACTTTTCAAAGTACCAAAACTTTATATGACTTTAATAAACTCTTTTCAGGAGAGGCGATAGAATTACTTGCCATCGAAGTAAGTACAACTTTTTGATTTATCAATTTTTCTCCAGTTCAAAAGGAATCCAATATAAAGAACTAAATTTAATGTATTTCTCCCAAAAAGATACGAGAGAGAGAGAGAGAGAGAGAGATATGAAATTTTCAATTTTTGAAAATGTGTAATTATTGAAAAAGCCCGATAATAAAAATAATATTAAATTGAAAATAAAATAAATTTTTCTATTTATTAAAAATTATAAAAAGTTATTAATATTTATTAATAATATTTATTATTTTATTATATTATTATTTATTAATTATCTAATAAATTAATTATTGAATTTAATTAATAGGAAAATAGAATTAAAAATAGTGACTCAATTGCCTCAACGGTTCATTCAAAAAGCGCGCCATTCGTTTATGTATACTCGCCTTGATGCCGAAAGACGACAAAAAAAAAGCTTAAGCTTTCCCCATCGCCATTTAAAGACCCTACGTATCTATTTGTGTTTTATGCCAAACGTCCTTTAGATTAAAATATTTTCAGATATTTTATCTCAATTTTTCCGTTACAATTTCTTTTTTATATTTATTTAAGTGTTTTCTAATGTGAAATTTCGTGCTGAATACTCATTTAATATTTGTTTTTTGTAAAAAAAAAATCATTTAATTCAATTCAAAAAAAAGTACTCATCCAAAAAAAACGCTAGATAATTTTTTTCTTTCTAATTCAAGACAAAAATATATTTCAATGAAAATAATTGATGTTTTTTAATAAATATATATATATATATATATATATATATATTTCGATAGTTAATATTTAAAAAAAAAAAAAAATTCCAAATTTCTAGAAAATAAAAAAAAATTTTTAAAAAGTAAATAATAAATTAAACTTATTAAAATTAACTTTACATGTTATGCTAATTTTCTATTACATAAAAGTTGAGTTGCATATGGAACGAATGAAAAATAACATCATTAAGGAACATATATAGATCAATCTAAAAACAGTAATTGTAATTGCATTTCAAGTGTACAACATGCACGAAATAGAATTACAATCCCTCTTGATATTTACCCTCTTTTTTATCATTCTGTAGAATCTTTTCTTTTAATCATTATTGGTTCTATTATTATGCTTTATAAGCATATATATATATATATATATATATATATGGAATCATTAATGTTACTTCACTATATCTTTGTCACAAATCATTATAGATATTTTTTAGCCTACTTTGACGAAATATATAATTATACTTTGCATTTATTTTAAAATCTCCTTTGAAATAATTTCTTTGTAACACATTTCAAAATTCAATTTAAAAAATTAGAAGAAAATTTAATTAATTAATTTTTCAAGAAAAAAAGAGGGGCTAAATATAAAAGGGTACCTAATTATAAATTCAGTTCATAATTATGGATGTGTGTTAAATCAAAAAAATTGTTTTTGCAGTTCTTAAAAGACATTTTTACCAGACAGCAATCTTCAAAATCATGAGAGAGAGAAATGTTTATTTTTATACCTTGATACTATCGTAACGTATTCATAACAATAAATAATTTCTTTTTCAAGATTACAAACAATCTGAATAAAAAAGGGGAACTAAATAAATTTAGTTCGCAATTTTTGATATTATGTGTTAAATCCAAAAAGAATTGTTTTTGCAGTTCTTAAAAGACAATTTTACCTTATAGTAGAAAATAATGTTAAAGATGTTTGATTTTAAAGACAAATAAGATTAATATTATTATTTTGGTATGTTATTTTTTTTTTGCTATTTGTTTTAATTTATAAGATAGTGTGTTTTTAACACACTGTTCCTTTAATTTTTTGAATTAGAATTTGTTTTAAAATAATATTTACTAGGAAATATGTAAATTCTCTTGAATATTTCCCTTAAAATTTCACCCAAGTAACATCTTCATCTTACAGTAAAATTATTCCATTTGTCTTTAAAATTACCCTGCATCTTCTTCAACAAAAATTTTCTCTCTGAGAAAACTCACACACACTATTGTACAAAAAAATAAACCTCATTTATCCGTGTAAAATAACCCATTTTTGTTAATGCAAAAAACAATTCACATTATTCATAAGTTATACATTGTTCTCACAATAAATGAAGTAAATTTTCGTTACAAAAAAAACAAAATCTAATTTTTACTAAAAAAAAAATAACTCACCTTTGCGTCCCGGCTCTTCATCTCCTGTCTCCTTGGCACATAGTTGTTTCCATCGGCATAAACCAAATTTCTAATGATTCCATTAAAACGTGGCTCAAATATAACACTTGGCAATGCTAATAATGTTAATTTAGTATTATACCAACTTGGCATACCACCAATATAAACATCTGAATTACCAATAAATTTACCAAATTCAAATTCTTTACCACGCGATGTTGATGTTGCAGCAACACCATCAACTGTTAATGTTGTATTTTCATTATTTCTTGTTATTTGCACTTTATGCCAATGTCCATCGCCTAAATCACGACCAACAGTTACAATTTGTGCACCACCACCTAAATTATATCTTAATCTTAATGCACTTTCAATTAATTTTATTTCAAAAAAATCATATGTCCCACCATCATCAGTATATAATAATAATCCATTGCCTTGTTCAGTTTTAAATTCAAATTCTAATGTTCCATTTAATGCTGCATTCCATTTACGAAATTGTGCATAACTTGTCGCTGAACCCTCAAGGACAAATGTTAAAACAACCTGACCCAAAATGGGAATCAGGAATAAAATAACGAGTCGTGTCATTTTTTTCCCAACAACCTAACCTTCAAAATGAAAGGTCAAGTTGGCTTTTTAAAAATTCTTAAAATTATTTTCATTTCTTCATTATCATTAATTGATTCTTCCATTCGCGCGCGAGAGTTACAAAAAAAAAACCAATCACAATTTTTTCACAATTCACTTCACTATAATTATTAATCCGCGTGAAAATTTCTTCCTCTTCATTCATCCGTCGCTTCACATGGAGATGAGGTTCGCAAAACCTAACCTCAACGGCAGTTTCATGACACACTTTTTTCACTGATGATAAAACTAAGGTTCGTGAACCTTGTCATTAACATCACTACAAGTTTTGTTTCATCATCATCAAAAAAAGAAAAAAAAAATTACAATCACTAGTGATATGTGTAAAAGGGGTGGTTGGCGGAAAAGGTCGAAATGGCGGAAAAGATGAGAAGGTAGAAAGACAGATAGAGAGAGAGAAAGAGAGAAAAAGAGATAGAGAAACACAGAGAGAGAGAGAGAGAAAGGGATGGAAAAAGATATTTTCCGTGTTATAATAGCAGTGAGCAGTCTGGTTTTAGCACCAAGTTATTTGACGATCGATCCGCGACTCGTCGGTTCGCGTACGCCCCATTTTTATTATTACTATTTTTTCTTTTCCCTCCCTTTTTTTTCCACCTCAACACAATTTTCAAAAAAAATATTGTTCCTTCTTTATGTCATAATGAAACAATGAATCCTTGTCTCCGTGTTCCTCTGCGGCAATGCTTTGTTATAACTGAGCATCCCTTAGCCGTTTTTAGTATTTTTAAGGGTAAGGAGGGGGGCGCAATTGTTAGTGGGAGGAAGTGGAGGATCGGCCCTCACGACGGCTCCCGTTGATACTGAGGTTATTCGGCTGATAGTTGTGCTTTCTACCTTTTAGGCAGCGCCGCACATCAAGGAACGTTGACGGAACGACGCATTTCACGCCGACGCAGCGCGCCACTATTTTACGCATGCGCAAAAAACATTGTTGAACAATGACGACAACGACGACGACGAAGGTGGCGGTCGCTATACATCGCACCTGGAAAGAACCACGACTTTGGAAAGGTGGGTTTTATAAGTGGGTGGAAGGGTTTTGATATGGGAGAGGGAAATTCTATATATATATATATATATATAGTTACAACCCTGAGCGTACTACGGTATAGGTCGAGGAACGGTGAGAATTGAAGCCGCGCGCGTCGGGTGGAATCTCCCCTATAGATGTATTTTCAGGCTCTGTGGGTGAATCATCCCCCTTTTTCTCTTTCTCCGTCTATCTAAAGGACGATCCACTTGCAACTATGTCAATGATGTTTTACAGCGCGTGGACTTCCGGTTTCTCGCTACTCAACGCGTCACTGATTTTGTTAAATGGCGAGTTTTCTTTGAAAACAATCTCTTTTTTTTTTTTTTTTTTGCTTTAAATTGACAAAAAAAAAGATGATAATTTGCTATTCAATTTAAAATATTTTTTTTTTTTCTAATTCTCTTCTTTAATGTTAATTAGTAGAATTTTTAATTTCACATTACTTTATTTTTACTTCACGTCACTTTTACTTTACTTTCACTTCATTTTTACTTTACTTTCACTTCATTTATACTTCATTTCCATTTCACATTACTCTTACTTCATTTTAAATTCACATCACTTTATTTTTTTTTTAATCGAAAAAATTTTTAAATAGAAAAATTTAAGGTTATATATAATAATATATCTTCCTATATTACAAAAAGATATCGCCGCTGACGCTGTTTTAAGAATTCTTGACCTAGGAAGGGGGATTCCCCCCTCCTAAATTTTGAGGTTATGTTCGTTTCAAGGCTCTGAATATAGTCGCAAGTCCCCTCCTCTCCCGCGCCAGAAATGACCTAAATTTTGAGGTTATGTTCGTTTCAAGGCTCTGAATATAGCCGTAAGTCTCCTCCCCTCCCCTGTCAGAAATGGCCTAAATTTTGAGGTTATGTTCGTTTCAAGGCTCTGAATATAGCCGCAAGTCCCCCCTCCCTCCTCTCATTTCCCCTCCTTCGTCCAAAAATTGACCTAAATTTTGAGGTTATGTTTGTTTTAAGTCCCTAATAAAGCAGTAAGTCCTTCCCCCTTCCCTTATCTCTCTCTGTATTTCCCGCCAAAAATAGGGGAGTTGGCGCGCGAAGCGCGCAGGGGGGCGTAGCCCCTCTAGTAATATATATAATAATATAATAATTTAAACGAAAGGACTACAAAGCTTCCTCCACGAGGAAGCAAAAAATCGAAAAAAATTTATTATTCTTATTCTTTTGCAATTTAGATTTAATTGGTAGGGGTTTTTTTTTAGAGGTAATATGTTTTGTTTGAAGGTAAAAAAATTATTGACATGATGTTTAATTTTATTTGACTATGTAAAGGATTTTTTCGTTTTCCAGGAAAACATTCTATCCTCAATACAAGTAGTAGTACAAGTAAATATTTAGTTGGACGGGTTTGCAATTTTATTAGCAATACAAGTAAATATTTAGTCAGACATTCTTGATTTGACCCTCAAACGACCTTGAATGACCTTGACTTGACCTTCAAATGACCTTGAAATGACCTTGAATGACCTTGACTTGACCTTCAAATGACCTTGAATGACCTTGACATGACCTTCAAATGACCTTGAGTCATACTTTTAAACCACTTCTAAATTTTTTCAGTGATTCAAATAAATATTTAGCCAGACATTCTAAATGTTTGAAATTTTCTCAGTAGTATCACTCAGTAGTATTACTCAGCAGTAGTACAAGTAAATATTTTGTTAGACACGTTTACAATATTGTCAGTAGTGCAAGTAAATATTAAGTTGGACGGGTTTGCAATTTTGTTAGTAATACAAGTAAATATTTAGTCAGACATTCTTGATTTGACCCTCAAACGACCTTGAATGACCTTGACTTGACCTTCAAATGACCTTGAATGACCTTGACTTGACCTTCAAATGACCTTCAAATGACCTTGACTTGACCTTCAACTGACCTTGAACGACCTTGACATGACCTTCAAATGACCTTGGGTCATACTTTTAAACCACTTCTAAATTTTTTCAGTGATTCAAATAAATATTTAGCCAGACATTCTAAATGTTTGAAATTTTCTCAGTAATATCACTCAGTAGTTTTACTCAACAGTAGTACAAGTAAATATTTTGTTCGTGACGTTCTTTCTAAGAAAATCGAATAAAATTGATTATTCTTATTCTCTTGCAATTTAGGTTCAATTGGTAGGTTTTTTTGAAGGCAATTTGTGTTGTATAAAAGTAAAAAAAATAATAGCGACATGCTGTTTAATTTTATTTGACTATGTAAGGAATTTTTTCATTTTCCAGGAAAACAACCATTCTAAACAAGAAACACAATTATTTTATATTTAAACTTGAATTTAAATAAATAAACAATTTTTCAGCTAAAATGTGTATTTTTTATTTTTAACTTTCATTAATTTATTAAATTTACCTCAAATGTAAATTTTATATATACGAATCGATTCGTTTTTATGTAAGGAATACAATTATTTCATCTATAAACTTAAATTTAAATAATCACAAAATTTTATAGCCAAAATGTGAATTTTTGATTTTTTAACTTTCATTAATTCTTTAAATTTAAATTAAAACTATACTTTATATATACTGATCGATTTGTCTTGACGTAAAGAATACGATTTTATAATATATAACTTTAAATTTTACTATTTAAAAATTTTTTCAATTAAAAAAAAAATTTTGGAAAAAAGACAATAAAATTTTTTTTTTTTTGGGTATTTTTTAAAATCCTTTGGTCACATTTGAGATATTAATATGATAAATGAGCCTACCAAATTTTATCTAAATCCATTAAAACCTATTAAAGTGAAATTAAACTAAAATGAATTAAAAATTAAGTGATGTGAAAATAAAATTAAAGTAACATTGATGTGAAGTAATGTAAAAATAAATTAAAAGTAAAGTAAAAGCGATGTGAAAGTCAATATTAAATGAAATTTAAACTAATATCAAGTGAAAATGCAGTGATGTAAAATTGAACTGAAATTTCATAATGAAGTGAAAATGAAAATAAAAGTGATTTAAAAGTGATTTGAAGTGAAAGTAGTATGTAAGTGAAAATAAATATACAGCAAAATTCAAGTAATAGTGATGTGAAGTGAAGTGAAAATGAATTGAAATCAAAATAAAGTGAAAATAAAAGTAAAAATGATGTGAAGTGAAGTGAAGTGAAAAATAAAGTGACATGAAAAAAACCACAAAAAAATATTCTCAAACTTCATAAATTCAAAAAAAAAAAAAATGAAACTTGCAAACAAAAAGAAAAATTTACCAAATAATAAACTGCAAATATATAATAGAAAAAAATTCACAAATTGCATCAAGCAAAAGATTTATTAGACTGGAAAGTTGTGGAAAAAGGAAGATGAAATTCAACGAAAGAAACCGTGTTACAAATTCCCCTTTCTTCGCATTTCAGGCAAATTGAGGTTTTTTTAGGAAAAAAAAAGAAAAGCAAAAAAAAAGTCTCTTAGCGTCTTGAAGGGAAAAGTAAGAAAAAAAAGGAGAAGAAGAAGAAAAAAAAAAGAAATGGTGAAGCGTCACGTTAATTAGTACCGCGCGCGTCCCTTTTCTGAAGCCCTACACACACCAGAGACTTGACTCCAACGAGGTAAGAAGAATAGGAAGAAAAAGAAAAAAAAAAAAGGAAAAAAAAAGAAAACCCCCTTGACAAGAAAGAAAGAAAATGAGAATAAATAAAAGAAAAAATGGGAAAATAACAGGGACAACGATGAAAAAAGACAGAGAGAGAGAGAGAGAGAGAGAGAAAATTGAGAAAAGATGCAGGAAATTTTTATTATAGGACATTCTCGTGTTGCATCTCGAACCTCAGATTTCAACTTTAAAGTTTTTTTCCCCCTTTTTTTTATAAATTATACTCTCAACATTATTGGCATCACTTATTTGAGAAGATATTTTCACTTTTCACAGTTATTCTCCCAACTGCTCCCTTTGTTTTTATTTATTTTATTATTTGTTTTTTAATTTCGCAAAAATACCAGAGAGCAATTCTTGCTTTTTTCCTTCCTAGTATATATATATATATTCCCGCGTACTGTTAATTGAATTATTTCCTCGGGGATTTTTCCAATGTTGCAATGGAAAAGAGAGAGAGAGGGGGGGGGAATTTATTGAAAATTTAATTCAATTTAAAAGTTCGTGCTGTTGGGGGAATTTTTTAAAAAGTATATTTACTTGGAAACTAATTGGAAGTATAAGACAGAAATATTGTTAAGAAAAATTAAATTTGAAAAAAAGTGGGTGAAAAATTTATAACAATATATTTAACATTAAAATATATTATAATGATATTCAAAAATGCCTCCCTCTCAATATAATATTTAACAGCATGAAAAATTACAATATTTTTGGAAAAAAAAAATTTTTTAGAAATGCAGAAAAGTTAAATGTATTCAATAAATATTGTTATTTAAATTTATTTTATTAAAATGAACAAAAAATTTATAGAATAAAAAAAAAGTTCAGGTTTCACTGGCATTGTATAAATTAAATTAAAAATTAAAATTAATTTACTCAAGCTTCATTTCAATCGATTATTTACCAAGTTAACAAGATATAAATAAGGAAAAATACCAATAATAAATACTTTACTCAGTTACCAATGTGATATGAGGAATTAGGAAAAATACCAATAATAAATATTTTACTCACTTACCAATATGATAAAATTAGATAAATTAGGAAAAATACCAATAATAAATACTTTACTCAGTTACCAATACGATATAATGAATTAGGAAAAATACCAATAATAAATATTTTACTCACTTACCAATATGATAGGATAAGATAAAATAAATTAGGAAAAATACCAATAATAAATATTTTACTCACTTACCAATATGATAAAATAAGATAAATTAGGAAAAATACCAATAATAAATACTTTACTCAGTTACCAATACGATATAATGAATTAGGAAAAATACCAATAATAAATATTTTACTCACCAATATGATAAAATAAGATAAATTAGGAAAAATACCAATAATAAGTACTTTACTCAGTTACCAATACGATATAATGAATTAGGAAAAATACCAATAATAAATACTTTACTCAGTTACCAATATGATAAAATAAGATAAATTAGGAAAAATACCAATAATAAATACTTTACTCAGTTACCAATAGGATATAATGAATTAGGAAAAATAACAATAATAAATATTTTACTCACTTACCAATATAATAGGATAAGATAAAATAAATTAGGAAAAATACCAATAATAAATATTTTACTCACTTACCAATATGATAGAATAAGATAAAATAAATTAGGAAAAATACCAATAATAATATAGTTTTTATTTACTTACCAATATGATAGTATAAGATAAAATAAATTAGGAAAAATACCAATAATAAATATTTTTCTCACTTAACAATATGATAAGATGAGATATGATAAATTAGGAATAACACCAATAATAATAATTTAATCACTTACCAAGAGGATTTGGTCACATTAATGACAAATGGGATTGACTATACGGCGTCCACTCCACACCTTCCTTTTTGTGTCAGCGGCATGACTGCGACTACTTCATAATACTACCACCGTGGCGCTAATCCTTTTTTTTGTTCCACAAGATATTGTAACTAAAATAAGTATTTTACAGCATTAAAATTCTGAAAAGGGAACTCAAAATTACTTTGTATTTTTATTAACATTTTCTCTTGCAATCATCAAAAAATCCAATACAAATATTATATTATTAAAATCCTTTATACGTAATAATAATATTAAAAAAAAATAAACTAATTCAAAGGAAAAATATAATTATTATATATATATATATATACAATTAAAATTCTATGAACTGTGAAAACAAATTTGAATCGAGCAAAAGGTGGATTTAATGTATAGAAACAAAATCCAAATATCCATCAGATATTAACGACTCGAATAATTTCATTGTTTCACGGATCCAATAATAATCACTTGTATATGTGTGTATGTGTATGCAGCTTCATTGAAACGACAATGAAACTCGATGTTAAAAAAAAAAAAATGAAATACCGCAATATATATTTTATGTGACGTTCATATAAAAGAATAATATTTCACTTTAAAAAGAATTGTATATATAAGAATTTTTTTTTCTCCCTCTATTATTTATTAACAATAAATTAATTCCCCTTTTCTTCAATGAATAAAATAATTATAAAAAATTTGAAATTAAAATCTTTTCCTCAATATAAAATAAAATTGAAAACCTAATCTAAAAAGTATTAAAGTGAAATAAAATAAATTCCATTTTTTTTTGTTAATAAATTTATTCGTAACGACTTAAATTTTACATTTTTATTAAAAACGAAAAATGGTTAAGTTTTTTATATATCGTATAAAAAAAAAATATATATATATATATATATATATTTAACAACTCCCTCAGCTTTTTTTTATCGAGAGAAAATCAACAGCTGGTTTATCGAGACTATCCGGATTTTTCAACTCGCAATATGTTTTATTTCAAAAATTTGTCGATATGATCGTGTCTGTTTGTTTCAAAACTATATTGTATAGGAAAAATTGCATTTATTCAGAAAATAGGAAAATCTAAAAGAAAATTCTAATATTTATTCAAATAAATAAACAAAAATATATATATTTTTTTGGTCTTTAACTTTTATCTTCCAATTATTGTTTTGTTTCCTTATTTTACTTTAACTAAAGACATAATATTAAGAGTATTAAAAAAATGTAATTGTAATAAAATTCTAATAAAAATACAATTCTATTTTATTATTAATAATAACAATAATAATAATAATAATAATAATAATAACAATAACAAAAATAATAAGAATAAATTAATAATATTTTAAAAAAAGAGAAACTGATTTAAAAGTGAATTTTCATTTGAAGCGTTCGATCATCAAAAATTATACTAAATCGTCTTTGTATTTTATTGAAAAAAAAAAATTGAAATATAAAAAAAAGAGAAAATTTTGTAACCTGTCTCATATTACATTGATTCTTGTAAGATTTAATGTCCACAGTGAACAGATATCTGAACGTGCTTTCGACTAATGAAGCCTTCTCTATACACAATTGTGTCAGTTGCACATAGTCTCTCCGGGATTGTATAAGTAATTTCTCCCTCGGTTTTGGCAGCCAAAACCACAAATTATTGTTTCTCAGAAATGTGTATCAATTTTTTTTTTTTTTTTTTTTTAATATGAAACATATATTTTATTTTAACAAATTAAAATTTTTTTCATTTTATTTACTTAAAAAAAAAAAACAATGAAAATGTTAACACTAGAAAATATTTTGAGGGAAATTGGAAGTCTGAATTGAGATTTATATAAAACAGGGTCAAGCGAAAATGGATGTGTGTTTATCCATCGGGACATTGTATTTGATTTTCTTTATAGCCCACACGAATCGGGGTGAAAAACTTTTCGCACCAGTTCGCTAAAGTCGACAACGAGAAACTTCTCATCCACTGGTCTCTAGCGGCGCGAGAGAGAGAGAGAGAGAGAGAGAGAGAGAGAGAGAGAATTACGCTTCGTTGGGAAATTCGAAATTTCCCCTTGAACGGAAGCCGTATAAGCCGTCTCGAATATTCTCAGGCTCAATTCCTTTCCATCAAATTCCCTAAGTAATTGTAAGTTACATATATATAACCAACTACAAAATAATAATAACATATTCCACCATTTCAACGAATTCTAAATAATAATTGTTGGAAAAAAATGTTGTTATTTTTTTTACGAATTAAATAATTGAAGTAATTGATTATTTAATTTTAAGTTACAATAAAAATTAATTATAAATGAAGTCGACATAAATTAAACGCGATGTGAGGATGATGTGTAAATGAACTGAAGTGACGTGAAAGTGATGTGAAAATGAATTGAAAGTAAAGTAAAGCGGAAATAAAATGAAAAATGATGTGAAAATGATGTGGAAATAATTTAAAAGTGAAGTGAAAGTAAAAATGATGTGAAGTTATATGAAAATAAATTAAAAATAAAATAATGTAAAAAGAAAATTAACAGTGATGTGAAAGTCAAGTAAATGGAAATTAAAGTAGAAATGAAAGTAAAAGTGATGTGAAAGTGATGTGAAAGTGAATATAAAGTTAATTTTATCTAAAATGAAGTGAAAACTAATTGATGTGAAAATTGAAGTGAAGCGAAAGTGATACAAAGTTATCAATATGATATGATGAATTAGGGAAAATACCAATAATAAAATACTTTACACACTTATCAATATGATAAGATAAGATAAATTAAGAAACTACCAATAATAAATATTTTACTCAGTTACCAATACGATATAATCAATTAGGAAAAATACCAATAATAAGTACTTTACTCTCTTACCAAGATGGTAGGATAAGGTAAATAAGTAAAAATACCAATAATAAATACTTTATTCAGTTACTAATACGATATAATGAATAAGGAAAAATACTAATAATAAATACTGTACTCAGTTACCAATACGATATAATGAATTAGGAAAAATACCAATAATAAATATTTAACTTACTTACCAATACGATAGTGTAAGATAAATTAGGAAAAATACCAATAATAATATAATTTACTCACTTACCAATATGATAAGATAAGATAAATTAGGAAACTACCAATAATAAATATTTTACTCAGTTACCAGTATATAATGAATAAGGAAAAATACCAATAATAAATACTGTACTCAGTTACCAATACGATATAATGAATTAGGAAAAATACCAATAATAAATATTTAACTTACTTACCAATACGATAGTGTAAGATAAATTAGGGAAAATACCAATAATAAAATACTTTACTCACTTATCAATATGATAAGATAAGATAAATTAGGAAACTACCAATAATAAATATTTTACTCAGTTACCAGTATATAATGAATAAGGAAAAATACCAATAATAAATACTGTACTCAGTTACCAATACGATATAATGAATTAGGAAAAATACCAATAATAAATATTTAACTTACTTACCAATACGATAGGGTAAGATAAATTAGGAAAAATACCAATAATAAAATACTTTACTCACTTATCAATATGATAAGATAAGATAAATTAGGAAACTACCAATAATAAATATTTTACTCATTTACCAATACGATATAATCAATTAGGAAAAATACCAAATAACAAAAACTTTACTCACTTACTCAATTGAACATTTAATTAAAAATGATGTGAAATGATGTAAAAATGAATTGAAAGCAAAATAAAGTAAAAATTAATGTAAAAGTAATGTAAAGTGATGTGAATGTGAATATAAAGTGAATTGTATCTAAAATGAAGTGAAAACAAAAGTGATGTGAAAAAAAAAATAAAGCAAAAGTGATTATTAAATGAATTAAAAATAATGCGAAGTGAAAGTGATATGGAAGTGAAAATTAAATTAATAGTAAAGTGATTATATAATGATGTGAAAGTGACGTGAAATTGAAATGAAGTTACAAAATACCACCCACACTGAATTTTCTTCACATAAATCGAATACAAAAATTGAAAAAAGAAAAACTTCAAATTTCGTTTAAGGTAATAGTTTATTGGAAAGAGTGAACGATTTTACATTAAAGTTTCAAGGGCGTTTGTGAATTCTCTTTAAGCACAACTCCATCGATAGAAAACAAGAGATTTTGAGATTGAGAGAAAGAGAAATTTCCTTCATTGTGTTTTGGTCCTTTGAAACACGAAAATCGGAGGCTACTCTCGCGACAAGCACACAGGGAAAGTGAATTTTCGAGTTGGAAAACGGTGAGAAGAGGCGTCGCGTCACCTCTATGTAAATGTAGATAGAATTGGAAATGTATAAATGCTGAATTGGAAATTCAGGATTCTGTCATGCGAAGCGATTGGTCTCCCACACCTGCATTCGTTCGACCATGAATCTACCCTCGAGATCCCACCTCTCCCTCTCTCTTTCCCTCGTTTGCTGGAAAAAAAATTGCCAAAGTACGATTTACTCGTTGACTTTTCACGATCAAACTATATATATATATATGGCAAAGAGGGAATAAAAAATTTAATATGTAAAAAATTTAATTAAAGACCAACCAAATTCAATTCCGTGTGATATTTTCTCAAACGTGTGTATATTTGAATTTTATTTTTAATATTCTCAATGTTTTTTTGTCTGTTATTTCAAAATTAACGATATAGAAAAGAAATTGTTATTTTAAAAGTTTTGTGATTACAATTTTTTTTTCAATAAATAAAAAAAATTTCTACATAAATTTCCAAAGAAAAATTTTGAAGTAAATAGAGTTTTTTTTGCAATTATACTTTTTCAAGGGAGTGAATTTTTTTTTTTTTTTGAAAAAATTAAATTCTTACGCGCTAGGATTAAGTTTGACGGAGATGAAGCGTTTGCGATATATTTTTTTTTTATTTTACCCTTTTCTTTTTTGGAATGAATTCTATGAGGCTATAGAATAAGAGAGAGAGAGGGGAGGGGGTTGAGAGAGATGAAGAAAAATTTTCCATCGAATCGAGATTCAAGACTTGATGAGGAGAAAAGTTTTTCTTTTTTTTTTTTTTTGAATTACCAGGTCGAACGTCCTCTCTTCAACATTTTCTTGGATTTAGTACAGAAAAAAAGGGAAAACGAAGGATGAGGAGGTTGAAGAGTATAAGTTAATACCCACACTGCAAAGGGGGAGGAAAAAAGTTTGGCGATTCCGAACGCAGACGTTTGAATCGTGTGGTCTTTTTCCGCGCAATAATTGCCTTCAGTTCCTTCCAATTGCCAAGTTGAATGCTTATCATCAGCGAATCAATTTAAGTCTGAGAATTATATTAGTTTTCAATTTGAAATGCATAAAATAAATTTATGCGCCTAAATATTTTGCAAATTATACATTTATTTATATTAATTTATTGTAATACCTTTAATAATAATTTAAATTAATAAAAAAAAAATTTTTGGTTATACTGGCGTTGCATAACTTTAATTAAAATTGAATTAGTATTAAAAAAATTATTAAAAAATAAAAATAATTAAAAGAAATTAGGAAAAATACCAATAATAAATAATTTACTCATTACCAATATGATAGGATAAAATAAAATAGGAAAAATACCAATAATAAAATATATTACTCACTTACCAATATGACAGGATGAGATAAGATAAATTAGAAAAAATACCAATAATAAATATTTTACTCACTTAGCACTATGTTAGGATAAGATAAAATAAATAAGGAAAAATACCAATAATAAAATATTTTACTCACCTACTAATATGATAGAATAAGATAAATTAGGAAAAATACCAATAATAAATATTTTACTCAGTTACCAATATGATAAACTGAATTAGGAAAAATACCAATAATAAATATTTTTATTACTTACCAATTTGATAGAATAAGATAAATTAGGAAAAATACCAATAATAAATATTTTACTCACTTAGCACTATGTTAGGATAAGATAAAATAAATAAGGAAAAATACCAATAATAAAATATTTTACTCACCTACTAATATGATAGAATAAGATAAATTAGGAAAAATACCAATAATAAATATTTTACTCACTTAGCACTATGTTAGGATAAGATAAAATATATTAGGATTTCGTCACATCAACGACAAATGAGATTGACTATATGGCGTCCACTCCACACCTTCGTTTTCGTGTGAACGGCATGACTGCGACAACTTCGACTTTCTGCCGTGGCGCTACTAGTCTTCTTCCTCCGTTACAATAATTGCTTCTCAGATTTTAGTGAATGATCTACACAAGCAAAAAGGAATATTAATATTTTTCACGACTTAAAACAATATTAATAGAGAAAAAGTGAGACAATAATATTTTTTTTAAATATATTAAATATACATAATAATTTTTAAAAAATATATGAATATTTAATGAAAAAACATTTACAATGAATAAAAAATTGTGAATTGTAAAAAGGGATAAAAAATTTTACTTCACAATTTATTAATTTATTTTGCATTTGTACAAAGTCAAGTGTCTCGCTTATAAACTGGTTTCACTACTCAAATGAATGACATCTCATGTCTGACTATCGTTAGACTTTTCTACTGACCTTTTAGAAATAATACTTTTTGACTACTTACTCTGATTCTACTAATAATATAATAAAATATTTTAACTAATTTTTAATTGAATTAATTATTATTACATCTTTTTAAACAATTATCAATTTTGTTTTAATTTAATTAAATAATATAAATAATTGATAATTTAGAAATAATAATAAAAACCCATCAATCATTAAATTTCAAAATCTAATTTTCAAGTGAAATTTGCACACACACACACACACTCTTTGACATCTATAAATTCCATCAAGTTATTGAATATCTTGGTATAATTTCAGAAAACTTGAACCAGATTTTTCCAATTTCAAATTGAAAAGTGAATTGCCAAGATTTGAAGTATTGATGATAGCATGCAGAACACTAAAGGCGTAGGTTTTTTTTCGGCGGGATGGGAGGAGAGGGTTTGAGGATGGTTTGTGGGTTCGAAGAGAGAGAGAGAGAGAGGATGGAAAAATTTCCATGGACATTATGTTCGAAAAAGAATGCTTCTTCTCCCTTTTGCACTCTGAAACTCGGCGCGCAAGAGAAAATGATATATTGAAAGTAGTAAGGGTCAATGATATGCGGTATCTGTCGCGGGAGCGCGATCTCCGACACGAGAAACCATTTTCCATTTTGTCCACTCTTTCTTTTTTCAATTCCAAACATTCACATATTTTTTTTTTCTTCTTCAATTGAATTTTTTTTCTCTCTATATTAAAGAAATTAATTATTTTTTGATTAAAGAGATAAAAAAAAATACATTATGTGAATAATTAAAAAAACGGATCAGTTTCTGCTTTATCGATTATAATTGCCGATAAAAGCAGTCTCTACTTTACCAACCGTCGATAATTGAAAGAAAGTTTTGTGTTACCTCAACTTAATAAATACGATTTCCGGTTTTATCGACCGTCGGTAATTGAAAGATTGTTTTTGTGTTATCGTTAGTTGGTAAGTGCAATTTCTGTTTTACCGACCTTTGGTAATGAAAAGAAAAATTTCTACATTACCACCAGTTGGCAAATATAGTTTCTGTTTTACCGACCGTTGGTAATTTAGAGAGGAAATTTGCATAAATAACCGACTGTCTGTAATAGAATTTTCTTTATCTATTACAGCAAGCAAAAAAACGTTTTTTATTGTAATTTTTTTTTTAACTTTTGCTCTATCAAATGTCTGTTTCAAATATAATTTTTGAGAAGATGCTACGACTTTAAGAAGCTCTATGACACGACAGTACTTTTAGAAAAGATAGTTTAACTTCCGGTCCTGAAAAACGAAACAATGGCTCGTACTGTCGAGACATTAAATACATACCACTTCATTCGGAGACTTCTTGAAAAGCCGCTGAGAGTGTTATCATTTTTACTCTCGGCTTCACTAAGGAATCGTTTCCTCTCTCTCCTCTCTCTTTTTTTTCTCTCATTTCATGTCTTTTTTTTCTCTGAAAAATCTCTTTTTCCAAGGCGCGCTCTCTCTCTCTCTCTCTCTCTTTATATACACTCCTTCCACCTATGACTTCCTACAACTCCTCTTACTGCCATTTTTCTTCGGGTTTCACATTAAACCCCTTTTCTAGTATCTTCACTTCAGTTTTCCTTCTTACTTTTTTTTCCGATTGTTTTTTTCTTACGTTCACCTCTTTTTTTTTCCTTCGTTCCCTCTCTCCTTTTTCTTTTGCACACTTCTCTTCTCACTGTGCACGCTCATCACTTTACTTATCTCCGCGTATCCCATTTCTCTCTCGCGAGCAAAACTTTCAAGTCAGATGTCAGATATGTTAAAAAATGTAACAACATCATGCTTTACTACCAATTTACAGGAAATAAAATACTCTTGACTATGTAGTATTATTATAACGCGATAAAATTTGTCACATTAAAAAAAACGTTTGTAAATTGATAAAAAATAAATCAAGATAAAAAAGAAAAGTTATTAAAAAAAAAAAATTAAATTCAAAATTAATTAAAATTCTTTAAAATAGCCGTAAATACTAATAAAAATTTAATCAAAATTTTATATGATAAATGAGAAGCTAATCTTTCTTGACCTTCTTTTCACTCAACAAGCATTTGACCTGTGGAACAATGTAATTTGAAGTTGAACATTTTCTTTTGTTCCAATTTTCAGAATAGTCACAAATTCACGGGTCGGTGAATAAATCGAAAAATCAAACTAGCAAGGATCTGGAGCGAACATGATGGAAACTTGAGATTTGACCTTGAATGTTCAAATCAAGAAACTGTCAACGTCAGATGAATATTGATCTTTGATTTTTATCTTTAAATCTAATTTCGTTTACTAAAAATTAAACTAATTACAATAATAATTTTAAAAAATAAAACATCAGCAAAATTACAAAAATCAATTTAAAATAATTTCTTACGCATATTTCTTAAAACAATTTTGCAACATTTAATTTTTTTCTATATTCTACTATTGATTTTTCATTTTGTGACGAATAAAATGAATATTTATATTTCCAATGTACTGGCTAGAATTTAAAATAAAAGTGACGAAAAATGTGTGGGTTTTTTTTATACTCGACTATGGAAAAAAATAGACGCAAACGAAAATAGTGACAAAAAATAGTTCCCTAATTTTCAAGACGAATGGACTGTGGAATCATTGTGAAAAAAAAAAATTGGCAAATAGTTTGATGCAGAAATACATTCAGAGGGCTACCAAAATCAAAATCACTTTTGGTCGATAAAGCCACAGAGGAAAATTAAAGCAGACCACAGAGAAAATCGTTTCTATATATATATATTGATATTTCTTAGCACTCTCAATATTAATTAAATTGTTTAATATTTTATAAAGAAGGTTTTACATTAAATTTTAAATTAAAATTTTTTTTCTATTAATAAATTTTAAAAAATCTTTCTAATCTATCAAAAAAAAAATTTATGAATATAAATTACTAATAATATTATTAATTAAATCATACTGTGTATCAATTGTTAATTATCTCAATAGAGACTCAATCAAAATTTGCTCGATTCAAGCAAGTATGTTTTTGTGAGTGCTTACTAGGTTACCACAAAACAACATTGGATACTGATTGACCGCATAATTTCCTGTACTTTAGTAGTCGATTACCGTTTCAACTTTCTGACAGCTGGCGCTACGGATGTAATGCGGTCGAAATTAACGAGTGTTAGGTTGATAATGCAACGCGTTCGCGCGTTTCAATTGATACAAACTGGTTCGAGGTTGCCCGTGGCTAGAACGCCCTAAAGTTTCGAATCAAATTGAAATACGTTTGCTTTGAACACACACAGACAGACACAAATTTAGTGTGAATTTTCAGGGGCTACATGCAAATTTTCCAATTCAAAAATACCGTACGACGAAGAATAGTTAACGATTGTTTCAATTTTAGATTAATTTTATTTTAATATCTTTAATTGGGATTTTTAAACTTTTTATTTTAATGTACCAGACAAATTTGGATTCCAATTCGTTTAAAAATTAGAAGCACCAAGTTGGAGTAAATTAGGAAAAATACCAATAATAAATATTTTTATTATTTACCAATATGAAAAAATAAGATAAATTAGGAAAAATACCAATAATAAATATTTTACTCACCAATATGATAAACTGAATTAGGAAAAATACCAATAATAAATATTTTTATTACTTACCAATTTTTTAGAATAAGATAAATTAGGAAAAATACCAATAATAAATATTTTACTCAATTAGCACTATGTTAGGATAAGATAAAATAAATATGGAAAAATACCAATAATAAATATTTTACTGACTTAGCACTATGTTAGGATAAGATAAAATAAATTAGGAAAAATACCAATAATAAATATTTTAGTCAATTACCAATATTATAAGGTAAATTAAATTATATAATAATATATTTTTTACTGACCAATATAATAGGATAAAATAAAATAATTTACGAAAAATACCAATAATAAATATTTTTATTACTTACCAATTTTTTAGAATAAGATAAATTAGGAAAAATACCAATAATAAATATTTTACTCACCAATATGATAAACTGAATAAGGAAAACTACCAATAATAAATAGTTTTATTATTTACCAATATGAAAGAATAAGATAAATTAGGAAAAATACCAATAATAAATATTTTACTCACTTAGCACTATGTTAGGATAAGATAAAATAAATATAGAAAAATACCAATAATAAATATTTTACTGACTTAGCACTATGTTAGGATAAGATAAAATAAATTAGGAAAAATACCAATAATAAATATTTTAGTCAATTACCAATATTATAAGGTAAATTAAATTATATAATAATATATTTTTTACTGACCAATATAATAGGATAAAATAAAATAATTTACGAAAAATACCAATAATAAATATTTTACTCACTTAGCACTATGTTAGGATAAGATAAAATAAATATGGAAAAATACCAATAATAAATATTTTGCTGACTTAGCACTATGTTAGGATAAGATAAAATAAATTAGGAAAAATACCAATAATAAATATTTTAGTCAATTACCAATATTATAAGGTAAATTAAATTATATAATAATATATTTTTTACTGACCAATATAATAGGATAAAATAAAATAATTTACGAAAAATACCAATAATAAATATTTTTATTACTTACCAATTTTTTAGAATAAGATAAATTAGGAAAAATACCAATAATAAATATTTTTCTCACCAATATGATAAACTGAATGAGGAAAAATACCAATAATAAATATTTTTATTATTTACCAATATGAAAGAATAAGATAAATTAGGAAAAATACCAATAATAAATATTTTACTCACTTAGCACTATGTTAGGATAAGATAAAATAAATATGGAAAAATACCAATAATAAATATTTTACTGACTTAGCACTATGTTAGGATAAGATAAAATAAATTAGGAAAAATACCAATAATAAATATTTTAGTCAATTACCAATATTATAAGGTAAATTAAATTATATAATAATATATTTTTTACTGACCAATATAATAGGATAAAATAAAATAATTTACGAAAAATACCAATAATAAAATATTTTACTCAGTTACCAATATGATAAACTTAATTTGGAAAAATACCAATAATAATATTTTAATCACTTACTAAGACGACTTGGTTGCATTAATGACAAAGTGAGATTGAATATACAGCGTCCACTCCAGACGTTCGTTTTCGTGTCAGCGGCACAACTGGGACAACTTCGACTTTCTACCATGGCGCCACTAGTCTTCTTCCTCTCTCCTCGATCACACATTCTTGATACTTGTACACTGTATCTACCTATTATTATTTTTAACAAATTTTATTTTGTTAAATTATTTTTAACAAATATATACATGTAAACAAAGGCCTATCTTGAATAAAACAAATTGACTTTGGAATGTACTACCATTTTGTGTATAGGTCCTCCGAACACTCTCAATTGTTTCATCGCGCCTCTCACACTACTATATACCTACACCTTGGACGAGAGTTGGAAAATTTCCATTTGTTTTTCCCATCACATTTATCTTTACGACCACTATTCTACCTCGCTCTTGGCAACGTAAACATCATGGAGAGATGTTCTCGTTTCTATGATTACAAACCTTATTTAAAAACACAAAACACAATTTTTTTCTTGTTCCTCGTCTTCTACTTCTTCTTCTCTCTGTCCTCCGGCTAGTGAAATTCTCTACGAATTAAGAAAATGCCACTTGCGTCATGAAGAAATTAATTTTCTTATATTATAAACGCTAATTGAATAGTGTTTTATTTCACAAATATAGACAACAATGACTCTTAACTTAAAAAGAGAGAAAAAATTGACAAAAAAAAAAAAAGCTTTTTAAAATTATTCTCTAATAAAAACCTCCTCTAAAAAAAAGTAAATTATATCTAAAAAGTTACTAAAAAAAAAGTTTCCATAAATTTTTTAATTCACAAAGAGAAAGCTTTTTTTCATAATTATGCCTTTGATAGGAAAAATATTTTTACAGAAGGAAAAAAAAGTTACTTGTCTAGAATATCATAGATATATATATATATATATATATATATATATATATATATATATATATATATATATATATATATATATATATATATATATAAAGAGTTGGCAGAGAAGTATTTTTTTTTGTCATTGAGAGAAACATTTTTTTCATTCCTCCTTCGCATAGTTTTTGTATTCTCGTGCATGAGCACGAACCTTTGATCTTTGAGTCGTAAAGTGACGACAACAACAACAACAACGACTAGGACGACGACGACGACAACTTTTGTACAACTCGCAAAGTGCACTCTGCGAGAGAGAAGGCTTCTTCGAGATTTAAGGGAATTACTGAGAGTTTATAAATAATGTAAGCAGAATTCTACTTG
Source organism: Leptopilina boulardi (assembly GCF_019393585.1). Taxonomy (NCBI): domain Eukaryota; kingdom Metazoa; phylum Arthropoda; class Insecta; order Hymenoptera; family Figitidae; genus Leptopilina; species Leptopilina boulardi. The sequence goes on along the minus strand of NW_026137825.1, from coordinate 1,813,524 downwards.
AAAGGAGTTTTTAAGGTGAAATTGATACTTATAACCATCTCTTCCGATATTGTGCAATATATTTTCATCAATTCCTCACGAAACATTCACATCAATAACGTTTTGAAAAAAAAAATCACAATTACAATTATTAAAATTAAAAAAAAGTTTCAAAAACTTATGCTTTACTTTCTAACTTCAATTTATCTTTAATATTTTTAAAAACATTTTTGCCTGTTAATAGCCGCTAATACGAAGCCTCTAACAAGGAGTGGTTTAACTAAGCCACGCCCTAAGTAAGAGTTCTTTATTTAAAATCCACATCTAAAAATTAGTAGTTTAACTAAGATACGCTATAAATAGGAGTGGCTCATTTAAGACACACCACTTGGGAGGGCGTGGTTTATGTAGGACACACCTTAAGAGGGAGTGGTTTATATAAGACACGCCTAAAGTAGGAGTGGTTTATTCAATACACGCCTTAAGTAGAAGTGGTTCGTTTAAGAAACACCCCTTGAGAGGGCGTGGTTTACTTAAGGCATTCCTGAAGTAGGAGTGGTTTATTTAAGACACGCCCCTTAAAAGGGAGTGGTTTGATTAAGATACGCCTGAAGTAGGTGTAATTCATTTAAGACACGCCTCTTAAGAGGGAGTGGTTTATGTATGACACGCCTTAAGTAGGAGTGGTTTATTTAAGAAATCCCTTTAAGAGGGAGTGGTTTATTCAAGACACGCCTTAAGTAGGAGTGGTTCGTTTAAGAAACGCCCCTTGAGAGGACGTGGTTTACCTAAGACACGCCTTAAATGGGAGTGGTTCATTTAAGACACAACTCTAAATGGGAGTAGTTTAGAAAATAAACGCCTTTGAATATTGGTTTATTTGAGACACTCTTTTAAGTTGTCACACAATCTGAAAGAAAATCAATGCTTCGAAAAATACGCCTTCTTATTAATTATATAAAATATTTTTAAATTTTCATCGTCTCTGCTTTTCTTATCAGTGAATTTTTTTCTTCATGTCACAAAAATGTAAATAATTTATTTCCAAGCCCAAGCAAAGTCTGGATTTCACAGAGATATAGTCGGCTAGCTATCTTTTGAACAAAAAAAAAATATTACGCCTCTCTTAATGTGAGTATATCATATAGAATATGAGTGGAGGGAGGCGATGATAATATAAAAGGACTGATGGTGGCAAAAGGAGTAGGCCAGCTTTATTGACGGGGACGCAAAAGTATGGTCCGGGTATTGAAAGAGTGGGAAATATATACGAGAGGAGGGGAGGCAACGAGGATGATACTAAAGGTGAGGGAAACAGAGAGAGAGAGGGAGAGAGTAAAAGGCGCAGCATTTGAAAGGGGTTCTTTCAAGAGTTTCGAAAAGGACGCAATATCACGTTCTCGTATCTCGACCTATCGTCGCATATGCTTCTACTACTTTTGCCATGGGATACCAACGGATATGACTGTGACTGCACATGTGCGCCTGTGTAATCTGCAATATCCACCATGTGCTCTTCAACATGGATGAACATTCACATTGACAAGAGAGAGAGAGAGAGAGAGAGAGAGAGAAATATCAACTTTCCTCTATTCACCAGAGAAACCGAGAGGAAGGGGACTTAATATTTTCAAATAAATGACACAAAGTACAAAATGTAAATGAAAATATAAAAAGCAGACCGTACATATCAAATCAATTTAAGTATATTATGTTCTTTGTAAATAAAACAGAAAATGTTTCTCTATACCATGTATATAAAAGAAATACTTATTTAATTTATAATAGCAGGAAAGAGTTTTCAGTTTGTAATTCAAAATTTTATATAAAAATTGATATTGTATAAAGATACACTCTTAAATAAGTTTGGTTTCGAAAGAACACGCCCCTACTCAGTATAGAAACGCCTTAGAAAGCATTACACTAATAATAATAATAATAATAGCATCGTAATAGAAGTAGTTGTCACAGACACGTCCGTAAAGTAGGAGTGGCCATGTAATGATACGCCCTTAAAAAGGAGTTGTTTTAAAAATACATGCCTCTAAGTAGGAGTATTATTTTAAAGACACACTCCCTAAAGTAGGGGTGGCACTGTAAAGACACGCCCGTAAAGAAGGAGTGGATTTGTAAAGACGTATCCGTAAGTGGGCATGTTATCTTAAAGACACGCCCCTAAAGTAGGAGTGGATTTGTAAAGATACACCCTTAAAAGGGTGTGGTTTTGAAAAGGCACGCCCCTAAAGTAGGAGTGGTTTTGTAAAGACATGCCTCTAAGTAGATGTGTCTTTTCAAAGACACGCCCCTAAAAAGCAGTGGTTTTGATAATACACGCCTCTAAGTAGGCGTGTTCTTTCAAAGACACGCCCCTAAAGTAGGAGTGGCACTCTAAAAACACGCCCCCCAAAAAGGAATGGTTTTGAGAATACACACCTCTAAGTATGAATTGCAACCTTAAAGCCATTCCCTTCAGTTAAATTAGTTGTTAATAATAATTTGTTAATATCAGAACTTTTATTACAACAAAGATGATCATTTAGCTATTATTATAATAGAATTATAATTATAAATTAATTCTTTTCAATTGCCGCTATTGATAATATATAATCAGGTTTAGGAAGAGAAAAGACTAATTTCTCTTCAATGCTCATTCATCAGATTTTCATACAGGAAAATGTACATTAATATTTTATAGGAAAATTTTAATCGGATTAGAAGGACATGATCCAGTTGTGGTAACGATATTTATTTGTCAATATCCACCATAAATGATCAACCCCTCTTGTTAATTCTATTTATCGTAAGCTTTTCACATCCACTTTGTGAATTTTGTCGATTTTGATTTATATTTGTCTCGATAGAATATTAAATATAGAATATATATATATATAAATTTCAACTCTGAGAATGGTTATATCATTATGTAAAATATTTATTATTGGTATTTTCCCTAATTCATCCTATCATATTGATATGTGAATAAAGTATTTATTATTGGTATTTTTCCTACTATCAATACTTTTTTTTTATTAAAAAATTTTGTAAGTAATTATAAAAAAATTTTCTCATTTACATTCTAATGTTAATACTAATTCGTTATTGATTTTTACTGTATTTTATTTTTTTAAATTATTTAACATTTTAGATAAATATTTAAAAAAAAACAAAAAAAAAATTGAAAATTGGCAAATGTCAATACCGTCGAATAAGTTTGAATTTGATTTTCGCTATAGCGTTGAATGGAAAATGGAGTAATTTACTTGCCTACGTGAGACGTCACTTTTTTTGTATATTGAGAAAGAAAAGCTGATGGTGCTACGTCGGCGTCTTGCGCTTGCTAAATGTACAAAAAATAATATTAAAAAAAAAAATTTTTTTGATAGATGGGTATTTCTTAAAGTCACTTGTCTTGAAAATACATCGATGCTAAAGGTGGATTTATCTGGCGGAATAATGCGAGTCTTTGCCAATAAATTTGAGCACTGAATTTTCATCAAATTTGACAGTTCTTATATCCTTCACATAAATCTCAAAAAAAAAAAAAAATAACACAAAATTTACAGAATATCCGAAAAATTGTAGTTACAATTTATTTTTTTTTAGTATGTCGAGTAACGTGTATCTATATATTATTTAAAATATTTTAATACATGAAAATTAATATTAACTAAAAAAAATTTCTTAAAATAAAAAAAATGTAAATATATTCTCTTTCTATTTCAAAAAAAAAAAAAAAAATGGAATAACGAATCCTTCAGCTTGAATTTTTTATTATGAAAAGGCTATTTTTTTTCTCTTGACGAGTGAAATTGCACACGACTCGTGCGCGCACACAAAAGAGTCAAACGATATTTAATTATCTCGACGTCACACAAGGAAAATGCTTTCCTGTTAAACGTAATCTATAAATGATAAGGATCATCTTGAGAGATGGGATTGTAAGTCCAGTATGGAAGTAGGATAATCCAAATTTATTTGAAAAAGATTTGCTCGATATCTTTTCTTCAGTCGAGGCTTTATTTTTCTACCCCACCCCCCACCCCCCACCCTACTCACCTCCTTAATGTCTACCCCCATCCCAACGGAAAGAAAGCTGAGTTAAGAAAACTTTTCTTTTTCTCAATCATTTCCGATAATTATTACGAAGGGAAATCTTTCTTTTTTTTTTTTTAACTTTTTGATTCCCTATTCTTTTGAAATTAAAATTTAAACCCACTTTGACTTTTAGAAAATAACTTAATCTTACATCTCTAAATCTTCGCAATTAAGAAAAATACATTTTTAAAGTTTTAATGAAAAAATAAATTTTTAATTTCAAAAAAAAAATTGTAATTCGGATATTAATTTTGAAATTAATTAATAAATACATTAATAATAATGATAATAATAATAATAATAATAATAATAATATTAAATTTTAAAATAAATAATATTCGTTTATGATTAGAAAACATTTTTTTTTCTTATCTTTAATACAAAATGGAAATTGAAATAAAAGAATTGGTTAATGCTGTTTTATGGATTTGGCATTCATGAGTGAAAGTACTTTATTACGGTTTCGGGGGATAAATGGATATAGGGGAATTGATCGATAAATAAAAGCTTTGTACATGTAACACAAATTGCGAGCTATCGCGATACTTTTTTCTTTTATTTTTATAGGACAAATTTTAGACATTTATTGCATTTCAAATTTTAATTTTTTTTGACAATTATTACAATTACTTTCACGATAAAAGGAAAATGATTATTAATTAAATATTTGTAATTTTCAACTTCCCAAATATTTTGGCAGTAAATAAAAAATTATTATTATTATTGAATAAATTAAATATTTGTAGTTTTCAACTTCCTAAAAATTTCAGCACAAAAAAATTATTATTCATGATCTAGTGTGAAATATTTCCAAAAATTGGATCTTCATTCTGCAAGTAATAATAAACATTGCAGGTAGTAAAAAATTATTCACTGTCTAGTATGAAAATACTTCCAAACATTGGATTCTTATTAGTTTCCAACTTTTGTTCTGCAGGTACAAAAAATTGCAGGTAATAAAAAATTATTCATTATCTAGTATGAAACATTTCCAAAAATCTGGCTGAAGGTCGATGATTATGTTTTATGATTTACCTGGATTATAATTTTTAATATTTTTCCCTTTTTTTAATTATGTGAAATTAAAAAATGTAACAATTAATTAAATTCGAAAAATGAATTTTGAACTATTTTTTTTGATTGAGTAAAAAGAAAATAAGAAGTGAAATTTTCGAAAAGAAATTTACTTTCTGATTTATATTCGTGTTCTTGACAGTTTGTCGACAAAATTCCCTGTGTGGCAAATTCAAGAAAAAGAAGCAACTTGACGTGTCTGGCCAATAAGGGATGACGAAGGTATAAAACCCTCTTCTTTTTTTTTTCTTTTCTCAATAATCTACTAATCCTTTTTTCCCTAGGGATGAGATTTTCTGACATTATTATTATTATTCTTCTTTTGCATCTAAATACAAAAATGCGTGCTTTGGATTTTTATATATACCAATTTCTTTTTTTCTAATCAGAACATCAAAATCAGTAGCAAATAGAAAAAAAAGAATTTTTTTATATCATTTTTTTTTGAGAGAGAGAGAGAGAGAAAAATTCTTTTTTTATTCAGAAAAAGTTGATTTTAAAACGCGTAATAATCGTATTTCACCAGAAGTTGGTACATTTGCATAGGTTAAGGTCAATCGAATACAAGCTAATTTCCCTACATTTCTGCCAGTGAAATTGCAAACGACAAAAAAAAATGCAGGTCACATGTTTATATAGGAAATTTTTCCGCTATTTGACCTTTAAACTTTTGATAACCGTTTTTTGTGATGACAAAAAAGAAAACACAAATTCGCATGTATATGAACATAATATCAAAAAGATTAAAAAAAAATAAAAAAAAAAGTTTACTCTTATACTATATAGATTGTGAATATTGAACAGAAAGAGTTGTATATAAGAAGAGGGTATATTTTGGATGCAACTATTTTAGGTACACAGAAAGTCGGAAAACGATTTATCGACTCACAAGATAGCTTGCCGAGGCGTTTCTACCATCGAATATCCGTTTCCCGTACGTGTGTGGCATGCCTCCGTTTCAAATAATATATTCCTGGATGCATTGTGCATATACATACATATATATATATATATATATATATATATATATACAAATACAACGAAATTCACATTTGCTATATGTGCAAAAATTTTCAGTATTTGAATACCTGTATACACACAATACCGACCAAGGACGATTTTTGACTTTTTCCTTTCTTATATTCAAAAACAAATTTAAGTCTGCAAAAATTGGGGTAAAAGCAAAATCTACAAAAAAAAATTAAATTAAAAAGGGAATAATTTTGAATTGTACATGAATAAATTTTACACTTTTTAATAACTAATTTTAATTACTAATTCATAAATTACATTTAAATAATTAATTTAATTTTTGTAATTTTTAAATTTGTGATTAATCATCATTTTTTAAGTTATAATTATAAGTTTGAGGAATTAAAGTGTAAGTAAAATGGAAATCTACATTAAATATTTCGGGACAAAAAATTATTTAAAATCTAATATGAAAATACTTCCAAACTTCTTTGGAAAAAAGTTTACAACTTTTGTTCTGCAGGTACAAAAAATTGCAGGTAATAAAAAATTATTCATTATCTAGTATGAAACATTTCCAAAAATTGGCTGAAGATCTTTTTTTTTCACTGTATTTGTTAAACATCCGTTATTCACTTTATTTGTAATTAATAATTTCAATTGAACTTTTAAAAATTAATTCTAGATTTAATTTTTATTGTTTATATAGAAATCAGTTGAAAATTTTTAAAACGTCGAAAGAGTCTAATTTCGATGAGAGAGAGAGAGAGAGAGAGAGAGAGAGTTTTTCAATTACGACTGGAATGACAAATGAATCGATTTTGCGCGCTTGATGCGAAGTAATTATTTGGAAAGCTTTTCAATATTTGTTCATCGGGTTTGTCCTGTCTTAATTTGATTTTACTTATTTCTTTTTCTTCTTTTTTCAACCCCCTCGCCCTATTTGTATCACGTTTCTTCATTTAAAATTCTTCTCAATTTTTCGCGTCCACTTGACCTGCTTCATTATTTTAATACGCGAATATATATATATATATATATATATAAGAATAAAACTTCCTATACATGTATATTTTTTGGTGACCTGAAATTATATATAAATTTTTTTCTCCCTCTTATTTATTGTGAATAAATAAACTTTTTGTTTTATTCATTATATAGAAATGTATTTTTATAATTCAATTTTATAATATAATTTTTTATTAGCTTTTCTCTAAATACAAATGAATGAATAAAGAAGTTTTATTAAAAAATTTTATGTCAATTTGTATTGTTTTATTTAATATGATTGTAAATTTGTTTTATTAAATAAAAAGATATTTGCATCTCAAAGAAAGAAATATATTATTTCAATTACAAATTTTATTTGGCAAAAATAAAATATTAAACTTTTAATTTTTCTCCAATTCAGTAGCAAATAAAAAATTATTATTATTAAAAATTGAATATTTGTAGTTTTCAAATTCCCAAATATTTTGGCACAAAAAATTATTATTCATGATCGAATATGAAATACTTCCAAACATTGGATCTTTGTAGTTTTCAATTTACATTCTGCAGGTTATAATAAACATTGCATTATAGTAAAAAATTATTCATTATCTAGTATGAAATACTTCCAAAAATTGGCTGAAGGTCGATGAAGGTTATGTTTTATGATATTTTCATTTTGATTACAATTTTTAATATTTTTCCCTTTTTTTCAATTATATAAATTAAAAATTTTATGAAATATTTCGCAGATAATAAAAATCAATAATAATTTTTTCCAATTTAAGAAATTTTCTTGTAATGACATTCGTTATATTTTTCTTTTACACTCAATCGATTACAATTTTGTCATAATATACATATACATAGAGAAGATAGAAATTCAGTAGTAAAAATGAGGTTTGGGCAGACAGTGTTAACTCTCGCCATCTACAGAAAATATCCGGAAACTTTTCATTGAATAGAAATCTTCTTTACCTTGCTTTTATAAAAAAAAAAAATTATCTTCTCTTTAATTAAATTCTAATTTTTCAAAAAATAGTTTAAAAACTCAATATTTATTCAATTACGTAAATTATTATATTTAAAATAAATAAAAATTTAATGAAAAATACAAATTTTTATTTCAATTTTTTAATTAATAAAGAAAACTAATTTAAAATTTTTAAACAATTTTAGTTTGATATTAAAACTTTTGTTTTTCCTTCTACTTTTGTACTTGAAAAAGAAAGTTGTGAAAATTATTTAATAAGAGTAAAAAAATAGTTAATAAATTCGCGAATCTAGAAGTGGAAATAAAAAAAAAAACATTTTTTTTTAAGTAGCTTGTACAGACTATTAAATGAAAATTTCTGGCAAGTTTCATCCGTGACGCGAGACGACATTCAGTGTGCAAACTTTATATTCATCCAGACCTCTCTTAGCGCGGGCAAAACAACTTTCGCCAAACTCCCTCTTTTAAAAATGAGGACAATGCCTCAGTTCTTAACTTTAATAAAAATACGAAGAAGAAAAAAAGCACACGAAGCTATAAAAATTCCAATTTAACTACGCCGACAACTTATCTCGTTTTTGTGAGATATTTCTCAACCCCCCCCCTCCTCATCCCTTTTTTCCCCTACAATTTTCTTTTAATAATATTTATCAAATTACTTGTGAATTATTTATTAATTTTTTTTTTAAATGTGAAATAAAAAGTTTATAAAAAAAAATATTATTTATGTCCAAAAACAATTTTTATATTTAAACCTGACGATTTATGAATTCATTAATAAATAATTAATCAATATGCGTATATATATATATATATATTTTGTAATGAGTTATTAATTTCATAACTTATGTTTATTTTCTATATTCTTTTCTTTTTAACATTTTCTATTGAATATTTAATTTGAAGAAAATAATTTATTTTTAACTACTTTAATGTAATTTGAATATTTTTTTATTACACATTTGATTAATAATATCAAAGTTCAAGAACAAGAAAAGTGTATATTTAGATATATACGGTTTTTTTTATTCTCATATAAAAAAGAAGGTCTTTATTAGAAAAATCCATTTCCATAAAAATTACTTTTCTCATGCGAAACTCTAGTTAGAAAAATAGTGTTAAAATCAAGATAAAAGAAAAATGTTCGTAAATGTTAATACTATATATGTAAAAGACGAAATATAGTGTGACAAAAGAAAAAAAAATGTTAAAATTTGATTAATTATAATATATAGGGTCAACCGGGGTAAATCCGAACGCTTTTAGTAAGTTTCAACAATAACATAAGTTTTTTCTTTAAAAAAAAAATACTTCCGGTATTCTGGTGCATGAAGTTGTTACTTTACTTCCATAGAACAATTTTATGGGGTAGAAAAAATTTTTGATAAATTACAATCGCAGGAAACTTAGCGTTCGTATTTACCTCGATACTTTGCAACTTTCCTAAAATATGGGGGTAAATACGAACGCCACTGTATTTCAGAAAAATCTTAGGGAAAATAAATTTAAAGTATTGCAATTGTTAAACTTATATAAAAACTCAAAAAAAATACGATAATAAACCTATTATGTAATAATGCATCATATATAAATACAAAAATCAAACAGGTTAAAAATTAAAATGCATTACACAATTAAAACCTTCAATAACTTTATCAAATCATAACGGATTTTTGCAAAACTTGCTACAGAAAGTATTTTGGAGTGATTGAATGTAAATACAAAAATAAAAGTCAAATTTTTTAAATTCAAAATGGCGGACTTTCCTAAAACTTATTTTTAAAACTGATCAAATTTGCTAACCCTGAAACACCCCGAGTAACAATTTTCGAGCGAATCCAATGAATTTTTTAATTCTCGTCCGCCATTTTGAATTTTGAAAAACTGACTTCAAATTGGTAATTAGCGACCCCAAAAACCGTAGAATACCAAATTTTATTAAGATCCTGAAAAACTTTTTTCAACAAACCATTTGGCAAAAAAATTGAAACACTCGTTCGAGAGAACAGAGATTAAGTTTCTGCTTATTAATTACTAACGAGGATACGTATAGAAAGAAAAACTTTTTTCTATGTACTTTTATAATGTTAAAATAATAGTGTAATCAAATAAAAACAATTTTGTGTGGCTTTGATGTAAAAAAAAATTATTAAAAATACCGTTCGGATTTACCCCAGTTTTCCAATTTTCTTGGGTAAATACGAACGGTCTGATATTATTAATAAAATTTTACAGAAGGCAAAAATCGAAAATAGTTTCTGTTCTAGTATTCATAACAAACAATTATAAATAATAAAATGAATTTTTAGCTTCTTTTTCTTCAAATAGGAGACAAAATACTGAAAGAGTGTCATCTTTGATTTTCAATCTTTTTTGCAATACTTATTATCTTTGTTTATGCTGTTGCTAATTAACAAACAAAAAATGGGATAATACTTAGAATCTCTTCAAGAGGATCTGAGGTAAAAATTCTCATATCGAACTTATTTTTAAAAATTTTAATTAAGCTGAAATAATTAGCGTTCAGATTTACCCCGACTGACCCTAATGCTGAATATGATTTTCTATTACAGCTGATAAAATAATTTATGATTTAATTTAATAAGAAAAAATGGTTCATTCTATAAAAATAGAAATTTGTAAGATTTTTCTTAAGTTTATATCTATTATTAAAGAAAAAAATTAATTCTTTTTTTAGCAATTTATCTTGTTTTATTTTTTTTGACACAATTTTTTTTTTATTATTATATATTGTCTATTTTATTAATTTTTTTTTAAATGGGAATTAAAATTTTTGTAACATATAGTTGAGCCTCTATCAGACGAAACCTTATTGGTATAGAAAATCTTTTAGATCAAACTTACGAGAATACTTACGTATTAAGTCACTAATTGGATTTGAACGTAGAATAAGGAAAAAAACGAAGAAATTAAAATCTAATGTAAATTCTATATAGTTTATAAGGTTTATTATTAATTTTAATAAGAAATATTTTTAAGTCAATTTTAATGTAGAAATTAATTAATTTATTAATTTATTTCAATGTTAAATTGTATTTTAGCTGCGAACACAGCTCATCAGACATTGGAATTTGTGTATAGATGTGTGCTTCAAATATATTTTAACAATGTTTAACTGTATTATAATATTTTTAAATTTTTCTTTGAAATAATTTTAAACATTAGAATATAACAGTAAATATAATAATTATTCAATTTCAATTATTGCACTTAATAATTTGAAAAATATTTTACATCATTTGAAAATAATTTCTCAAGTTTTTTCGCCATACAAACCATTCTCTTTTCTTCTGATATATCATAGTCATGCAATTTTATAAACCATTCTTCTTCTCCAGTAACAGTTGTTCCTTTATGTATATCCGCAACCTTAAGGAATAGGCAAGATGTTACAATATAAAATGGATTTGTAGAATATAAATCACCAAAATTAATATTCACAATAGCCGCTTGATTTTTTAATGTAATTTCAAAAATAACTCGCTTTTTTTCAGAATTATCTAATGCCAAATTCGTATCTTGTGTTAAAGCAACAAAAAAATTTTCATAAAACTTTGGAAGCGATATTAATTTAAAATAATTATTTTTATTTTTTACTGACTCAAAATATTCTAAATCTTTCTCCTCCAATATATCAAGTCTATAAAGTATAATTGGATTGTGAGTCTCACTTTTAGAACATTGTCGAAGACCCAGTCCATAAACTGCAGCTTCAAATCTGACAAAATGATGAAGTAATTGTGACTGTGTTTTAATCATAGAATACAATGTATAATAATCTTCAAATCGCAGAGTCCAATGAAGGGATAATAATTTATAATTTTTAAATATCTCCTTGACATTCGGTATATGATGAGAACCATATAAATCTTTAATTTTTTTGTTTGCTTCCTCCAATGTATAAATGTAATCTATATCATCATAAAATATTACATCCTTAATGTGAAACTTATTTTTTTTTATTTCGAAATTTTTATAAGAAGGCAAAATCTCTAAGTTATCATAATAATCCTTCGCAAACTGATCATAACTTGGCACATCACCCATGGTATTAATTCTTAAAATGAAATTCATCAGAAAGTCGTCTGCTTTCATTATCGTAAACAATGGTATATTTTGTGTGAAAAAATTTGCAACTGTTTTCACTTTTTCCATTCTTTCATTAATCAAAATACTTTTAGAATTGTCGAGGTAAGTAATTTCGGCTTCCATTGATTTTGGCCATTGACCAAAATTTATTAATTCAATATTTAAAATTTTTCTATGATTAGTAAAGAAAGTATTTTTTACAAAAAATTGTCTGTCATTAAATGTAATATACTCGTCTTGGAATTCGTTAGACTGAGAAAATGAATATAAATCTATAATACCACTGTTTTTATCAATTTTTAAATGATAACGAATTTCTATTGTTTTCGATGAAGAAAATTGCTCCAATTCGTTATTATTGTCAACTGATGATGATGATGATGATAATGATGATGTTGGAATTTCTCTTTGCAAAAGAGTTACATCATTAAAATGGAACAATTTTCCTTTTAAACCGAACAAAAAATTAGCAATTGTTTCTGAATTTGTAGTTTGAACACACCATAAATCACCGATTGGGTCTTTATGAGATTTACTTTGAATTACAGCTAAATCATATAATTTCTGTTTGAAATAACTGTTTCTCATACTAATAGAAATTCCCACTATCTTAAAATCACGCAGAAGATCTAACATTTCTATATGCATTTCACTTCCCTCTTGTGTAAGCATTATCTGTGGTTCATGAGATAATTTAGGAATATTTTTTGGAATTTCCTCAATATGATCATCATCATTATCATCATCATCTGATGTTTCGCGCTTTTTTCTTTTATAATCCAAATTCACATTTTCCTCTAGATGAGAAAACAGTGGCAAAATGTTGTGTTGAAAAATTTTTTTAATTGCAAGTAAAGTAAGTTTAATACTTTGATTTCTCAATGATGAAAAACAATAATCCCTACTCGTGTAATTATGCAACAGATGTTGATACACATTTTCTTTAAATATTGTTATGTTCTTATCATTTCCATTTTTTAATTGAGCTAAATATCCATTAACATTGCCATAGTGAAAAAATAGAGTCGTGCCAATAATGTTCTGATATATTTCATTTACGTGTTTTGCGTCAAGCAGTTTATAATAATTTTTGCCCCTTCCGCCATAAGAATTACTTTCTTTCAATGCATTTTGTAGAAATTTCAGTTTCAACTCCGATTCATTATTATTGGAATTATTGAGATATTCAAAGAAATTATTTAATATGCTAACAGTTTGATATCGTTCTTCAAGTGTTATTAAGTGATTGTTGTAAAAGAAAATACCAAAATAAGTTATGTAGTGACAAACAGAAAGAAAGAGCAAATTTGTTGTATTTTCCATTGTGAGTCGATTTGTTTAATATTGTTTGTTTTTTCTCGTTTCGTTATTATATCTCTGTGTACTCTTAGAATTTCTGATATCTTATCCGTGAACCTGAAAATTTAATTTTTTTTATCAAAAAAAATTAAAGTAATTGACATTACCGACATGACGACATCTATTTTACTATTTAAACTTTATTTATGTATTTTTGTACGCTGATTACGAAAATCATAGTGACAATTCAAAAAATTAATAGGTTATAAAAAATGTATTATAAATTTTTTTTTACAAACATATTGAAAAAATTGGATCATTACGGTCAATTGAGAAAAATTACTTTTTATTTTTAATAGCTAAAAATTTTATAGTAATATCGTGCGGAAAAGTTTTTTGGATTTTTTTTTTATTTTTAAAGTACTTTTTAAAACACATATTCTTTACATAAAAAAACTTTTAAAATTGATGCATATGTTAAAAATATAGCAATGAAATGTTGATACGTAAATATTTCATTGTTTGCGCCTTTATCAAAAAAAATATTTTTTATTTATTTTTTTTTATGTTGTAGTCATTTTTGTTGATAATTTTCTTTTCAGATTTATTTCAATATTTATTTTTTTACATGTGTAATATTTTAATTTAATAAATTGTCAAATTTTGCAACCCTACAGTTTGAGAATGTAATTTTTTTTCTTTTTATAGAATTGAAAAGAATGACTAATTATTAATTTAATTTCTAATTATTATTAATTACACTTAAAAAACTTTTGTAATTGATGCATTTTACTGAATTTACTTTTAGGGGTAGTCTTTTTATATTTAAAATGATTTACTATATATATATAATTAAGTATTTTACTTACAAGAAGTAAATAATAATCCCAAGTAGCTCTTAAAATAACAAGTCAAACTTCTGTAGAGAAGAGAAACGAAGCAATGAAAGCTAATCTAGTACATGAATTTTTCAATGTTTGCGACTTTATCAAAACAAATATTTTTTATTCATTTTTTTTATGTTGTAGTCATTTTTGTTGATAATTTCCTTTTTATATTTATTTCAAGTATTTATTTTTTTACATGTGTAATATTTTAATTTATTAAATTGTCAAATTTTGCAACCTTATAGTTTGACACTGTAATTTTTTTTCTTTTTATAGAATTGAAAAGAATTACTAATTATTAATTTAATTTCTAATTATTATTAATTACAATTAAAAGAAAAACTTTTGTAATTGATGCATTTTACTGAATTTAGTTTTAGGGGTAGTTTTTTTATATTTAAAATAATTTACTATATATATATAATTAAGTATTTTACTCACAAGAAGTAAATAATAATCCCAAGTAGCTCTTAAAATAACAACTGAAACATCTGTAGAGAAGAGAAACGAAGCAATGAAAGCTAATCTAATACTTGAATTTTTCAATGTTTGCGACTTTATCCATAAAAAAATGTTATTATTTTTTTTATGTAGCAGTCATTTTTTTTACTTATCGGAATTATTTTAAGGATTTAATTTTTTTACACGTGTCATTTTTTAATAAAATTTTTAAAAAAATTTAAAAAGAAAAGTGAAGAAGAAAAGATGTAGACGGAGAGTGTAGAGCTCCCCGTCACCATCGCTGAAGAACAAAAAGAACTGCAGAGTTCGTGCCTGGTTGGAAGTAGAGAGGTGCTATAGATGCCTCTGCTTCAGCCACCTGGCCGGAGGATGCACTGGCCCTGACAGGAAAGCTGCTTGCTGGAGGTGTGGCAGTCCGAACCACCGGAAGACGGAATGCAAAGGCGATGCCTAATGCATTACGTGTTCCGAAAGTGGAATGAAGGATTTGAAACACCTTCCAGGAAGCAGGGCTTGCCCAGTTTACTGGAAGTTGCTCCGGGGCCTAAAGTCCCGAGATAAGATTTCTCCAGGTTAACCTCAGGAAAGAAAGAGTCGCGTAAGATCTCTTGATGCAGACTGCCAGAGAGAGAGAGGAGCTGACGTGCTGCTTTTCAGTGAGCAATATAGGAAGCCGGGATTCTCTGTCTGGTTTGAGGATGCATCAGGAAGATCAGGTATACAAGTGTGTAACCCGGACATCGCTATTGGTGACTCCTGGAGACAGATAAGGGGTTTGTTTGGGTAGAGGTGGCAGGTGTACGTATATACAGCTGCTACTTCTCCCCAAACGATCGCTTTAAAAAATTCGATGCCGAGGATCAAGCTCTTGAAGAAAGCCTTAGAGCTTTCGGCGGTGATGTCCTCATTGCGGGAGACTTCCATAGCAAGTCACCGGAATGGGGAGAGAGCCGCCTAGACAGGAGAGGAACCTTGGAAGCGAATATGGTTGCAGCGAACGATCTAGTGGTGATGAGCCGGGATCAGGAGTTCACGTTCAGGCGCGGGGTATCAGGGTCAATTATCGATTTGACAATCGCGTCGCCCCGCGTGGCTCGTAGAATAAGAGAGTGGAGCGTTCTGGATGAGACGACCATGAGCGACCACCAGTACATTAAGTTTATAGTCTCTTAGAAAAATCTGGGAGGGAACAATAGACTGCAAGGTTGCAGCAAGAAGCCCTCCTGGAATCTCAGAAGACTAAATAGAGAGAGATTGGAGGAGTCTCTAGCCCAGACCCGGTCGAGTCCTTCATTACAACTGTAATGAGGACGACAGGAGGAGGTTAACACGGAGAAATCCTGCTGCTCGGCTGGGTGCACGCGCGGGACGGGGGAGACCTTAAATGGCTCTCCTTCTTCTAGCGCTAGCACTCAGTTAAGGATTTAGGACCGAGAGCAACGGTAAGGAGACTTCCACTGCCGATGTATAAAGCTAATAGCAGTTCCGCCAGTGGAGTTTAAGTCTCAAAAAGGGTGTGATTTTTAGTAGATCGACCAGAACAAGAGCGGTCATCCCCACATAACCTGAGAATACGGGCGACAGGTATCTGACTTGGAAGTAGGCCTCCAGGGTTATGCAGATTTTCCACTTCCCTCGTAAAAAAAAATTAAAAAAATAATTATCAAAAATTTTCAATTTAAAATGAAATAAAATTCAATTATTTTCTAAAATTTCTATATTCAAAATTAATTATCCAAATTTTCAATCAAAAATGAACTTAAATTAAATTATTATCCAAAATTTCAATTAAAATTCAATTATTTCCCAAAATTTTCAATTCAAAATGAACTGAAATTAAATTATTTTCCAAATTTTAAATCAAATAAAATTTCATTATTCTCAAAAATTTGAATTCAAAATTAATTGAATTTTCAATAAATTGAATTTAAAAGCATCTAAAATTTAATTATTTCTAAAATTTTCCATCGAAAATTTTTTTTTTGAAATTTAATAATTTCAATTATAACTCTAAGGAAATTCAATTATTTTTAACCATTTTAATAATATTCTTTGAAAATTCAACTATCTGAAACCATTTTTTAATTAAAAATGATTTTCAAATTATTGTATTTTGTCCGCATTTTCTAATAAATTTTTAGTGAAATCATCTACAATTTCAATTACAAAACACTTAAAGTTTCAATTAATTTCAAAAATCTCAATTTTAAAGCTTTGAAAATTCAATTAAATTTAAAAAATTTGTTTTTCAAAAATTGTTTGATAAATTATTTTTAGTTCTGTAAAATTTAATAATTGTTTGAAAATTAACAATATCTTTTGAAATTTAATTATTTCTAAAAATTTCAACTTTAACCCTTCGAAAAGAATTATTATTAAAAAAAAGTTTTTATTTAAAAATCTGTAAAATATTTTTGTTAAAATAAAAAACAGATACACTTTTTTTTGGAATATAAATCGACTAAAACGACTTTTTTGTGTCTTTAAGTTGATTCGAGGCCTGTGTTTTTATAATTAATATTTAATAGGTATTCGTTGGCCCCTGGTACCTTAAAAATTAATTTTTAAAAATAAATTTTTTTCAAATTACTATCTTGTACGAAATTTCCTGGCGCATCTTTTTTCTCATCATAAATTTTTTGTATTTGTATACAATTTTTGAATCAATATACATCTTTAAAAAAAATTTCGTTGGTAAACGTTGTGTACTTCTGCTTCGTGAATTCAATTTTCGAATTTGGAATTTTAAAGAAACTTATTCTGAAATTTGGAAACACAATTATACAACTTTGGCAAAAATGAGAAAAAAAATTGTCAAAGTTTGACACGTCATAAGATTACTATTCAAAAAAACACGTGAAATCAGAAAAGGCCAACTTCAAGTTAGGACAGAAGGACAGACCAAGCATTTTATTATTGTATAATTAGAAAAACAAGTTGTAAATTCAGATGTTCATTACATGAACATTTTGCTTCCTCTTTACGATCAGCAAAAAAATTTGCTTTCTCGTGGAGAAAGCAAAATTTTATTGACAAAATGTGAATTTTTGATTTTTAACTTTCATTAATTCTTTAAATTTACCTAAAATGAATACTTTATATATATATATCGACCGATTCGTCTTGACGTAAAGAATACGATTTTATTATATATAACCTTAAATTTTTCTATTTAAAAATTTTTTCGATTCAAAAAAATTTTTGGAAAAAAGACCATAAAATTTTTTTTTTTTAGGAATTTTTCAAAATCCTTTAGTCAGATTTGAGATATTAATATGATAAATGAGCCTACTAAATTTTATCTAAATCCATTAAAACCTGTTAAAGTTATCTGCTAAACAAAAAAGGGATCCACACACACACACACATACATACATCCGGACAATTGATCAGGATCTCATATAACATGTTTCTATAAAGAAAAAAATTTGTTTCCGCCACTTTGAAAAGTTTTATAAACGAAAGGATTACAAAGCTTCCTCCACCAGGAAGCAAAAAATCAATTCTTTTTTTAGCAATTTATCTTGTTTTATTTTTTTTGAAACAATTTTTTTTTAATTATTATATATTGTCTATTTTATTAATTTTTTTCAATTGAGAATTAAAATTTTTGTAACATATAGTTGAGCCTCTATCAGACGGAAACTTATTGGTATAAAAAATCTTTTAGATCAAATTTACGAGAATACTTACGTATTAAGTCACTAATTGGATTTGAACGTAGAATAAGGAAAAAACCGAAGAAATTAAAATCTAATGTAAATTCTATATAGTTTATAAGGTTTATTATTAATTTTAAATAAGAAGTATTTTCAAGTCAATTTTACTGTAGAAATTAATTAATTTATTAATTTATTTCAATGTCAAATGCATTTTAGCTGCGGACACAGCTCATCAGACATTGGAATTTGTGTATAGATGTGTGCTTCAAATATATTTTAACAATGTTTAACTGTATTATAATATTTTTATATATTTCTTTAAAATAATTTTTTTACATTAGAATATAACAGTAAATATAATAATTATTCAATTTCAATTATTGCACTTATTAATCTGAAAAATATTATACATCATTTGAAAATAATTCCACAAGTTTTTTCGCCATACAAACCATTCTCTTTTCTTCTGACATATCATTGTCATGCAATTTTATAAACCATTCTTCTTCTCCAGTAACAGTTGTTCCTTTATGTATATCCGCAACCTTAAGGAATAGGCAAGATGTTACAATATAAAATGGATTTGTAGAATATAAACCACCAAAATTGATATTCACAATAGCCGCTTGATTTTTTAATGTAATTTCTAAAATAACTCGCTTTTTTTCAGAATTATCTAATGCCAAATTCGTATCTTGTGTTATAGCAACAAAAAAATTTATGTAAAACTTTGGAAGCGATTTTAATTTAAAATAACTATTTTTATTTTTTACTGACTCAAAATATTCTAAATCTTTCTGCTCCAATATATAAAGTTTATAAAGTCTAATTGGATTTTGCGCCTCACTTTTAGAACATTGTCGAAGACCTAATCTATAAACTGCAGCTTCATATCTGAAAAAATGAATGAGTAATTGTGCCTTTATTTTAATCACAAAATACAATGTATAATAATCTTCAAATCGCAGAGTCCAATGAAGGGATAATAATTTATAATTTTCAAATATCTCCTTGACATTCAGTATATAATGAGAACCATATAAATATTTAATTTTTTTGTTTGCTTCCTCCAATGTATAAATGTAATCTAATTTATCATAAAATATTACATCCTTAATGTGAAACTTATTTTCTATTTCGAAATTTTTATAAGAAGGCAAAATCTCTAAGTTATCATAATAATCCTTCGCAAACTGATCATAACTTGGCACATCACCCATGGTATTAATTCTTAAAATGAAATTCATCAGAAAGTCTTCTGCTTTCATTATCGTAAACAATGGTATATTTTGTGTGAAAAAATTTGCAACTGTTTTCACTCTTTCCATTCTTTCATTATTCACAATACTATTAGAATTGTCGAGATAAGTAATTTCGGTTTTCATTGATTTTGGCCATTGACCAAAATTTATTAATTCAATATTTAAAATTTTCCTATGATTAGTAAAGAAAGTATTTTTTACACAAAATTGTCTATCATTAAATGTAATATACTCGTCTTGGAATTCGTTAGACTGAGAAAATGAATATAAATCTATAATACCACTGTTTTTATCAATTTTTAAATGATAACGAATTTCTATTGTTTTCGAAGAGGAAAATTGCTCCAATTCGTTATTATTGTCAACTGATGATGATGATAATGATGATGTTGGAATTTCTCTTTGCAAAAGAGTTACATCATTAAAATGGAACAATTTTCTTTTTAAACCGAACAAAAAATTAGCAATTGTTTCTGAATTTGTAGTTTGAACACACCATAAATCACCGATTGGGTCTTTATGAGATTTACTTTGAATTACAGCTAAATCATATAATTTCTGTTTGAAATAACTGTTTCTCATACTAAAAGAAATTCCCTCTATCTTAAAATCACGCAGAAGATCTAACATTTCTTTATGCATTTCACTTCCCTCTTGTGTAAGCATTATCTGTGGTTCATGAGATAATTTAGGAATCTTTTTTGGAATTTCCTCAATATGATCATCATCATTATCATCATCATCTGATGTTTCGCGCTTTTTTCTTTTATAATCCAAATTCACATTTTCCTCTAGATGAGAAAACAGTGGCAAAATGTTGTGTTTAAAAATTTTTTTAATTGCAAGTAAAGTAAGTTTAATACTTTGATTTCTCAATGATGAAAAACAATAATCCCTACTCGTGTAATTATGCAACAGATGTTGATACACATTTTCTTTAAATATTGTTATGTTCTTATCATTTCCATTTTTTAATTGAGCTAAATATCCATTAACATTGCCATAGTGAAAAAATAGAGTCGTGCCAATAATGTTCTGATATATTTCATTTACGTGTTTTGCGTCAAGCAGTTTATAATAATTTTTGCCCCTTCCGCCATAAGAATTACTTTCTTTCAATGCATTTTGTAGAAATTTCAGTTTCAACTCCGATTCATTATTATTGGAATTATTGAGATATTCAAAGAAATTATTTAATATGCTAACAGTTTGATATCGTTCTTCAAGTGTTATTAAGTGATTGTTGTAAAAGAAAATACCAAAATAAGTTATGTAGTGACAAACAGAAAGAAAGAGCAAATTTGTTGTATTTTCCATTGTGAGTCGATTTGTTTAATATTGTTTGTTTTTTCTCGTTTCGTTATTATATCTCTGTGTACTCTTAGAATTTCTGATATCTTATCCGTGAACCTGAAAATTTAATTTTTTTTATCAAAAAAAATTAAAGTAATTGACATTACCGACATGACGACATCTATTTTACTATTTAAACTTTATTTATGTATTTTTGTACGCTGATTACGAAAATCATAGTGACAATTCAAAAAATTAATAGGTTATAAAAAATGTATTATAAATTTTTTTTTACAAACATATTGAAAAAATTGGATCATTACGGTCAATTGAGAAAAATTACTTTTTATTTTTAATAGCTAAAAATTTTATAGTAATATCGTGCGGAAAAGTTTTTTGGATATTTTTTTTATTTTTAAAGTACTTTTTAAAACACATATTCTTTACATAAAAAAACTTTTAAAATTGATGCATATGTTAAAAATATAGCAATGAAATGTTGATACGTAAATATTTCATTGTTTGCGCCTTTATCAAAAAAAATATTTTTTATTTATTTTTTTTATGTTGTAGTCATTTTTGTTGATAATTTTCTTTTCAGATTTATTTCAATATTTATTTTTTTACATGTGTAATATTTTAATTTAATAAATTGTCAAATTTTGCAACCCTACAGTTTGAGAATGTAATTTTTTTTCTTTTTATAGAATTGAAAAGAATGACTAATTATTAATTTAATTTCTAATTATTATTAATTACACTTAAAAAACTTTTGTAATTGATGCATTTTACTGAATTTACTTTTAGGGGTAGTCTTTTTATATTTAAAATGATTTACTATATATATATAATTAAGTATTTTACTTACAAGAAGTAAATAATAATCCCAAGTAGCTCTTAAAATAACAAGTCAAACTTCTGTAGAGAAGAGAAACGAAGCAATGAAAGCTAATCTAGTACATGAATTTTTCAATGTTTGCGACTTTATCAAAACAAATATTTTTTATTCATTTTTTTTATGTTGTAGTCATTTTTGTTGATAATTTCCTTTTTATATTTATTTCAAGTATTTATTTTTTTACATGTGTAATATTTTAATTTATTAAATTGTCAAATTTTGCAACCTTATAGTTTGACACTGTAATTTTTTTTCTTTTTATAGAATTGAAAAGAATTACTAATTATTAATTTAATTTCTAATTATTATTAATTACAATTAAAAGAAAAACTTTTGTAATTGATGCATTTTACTGAATTTAGTTTTAGGGGTAGTTTTTTTATATTTAAAATAATTTACTATATATATAATTAAGTATTTTACTCACAAGAAGTAAATAATAATCCCAAGTAGCTCTTAAAATAACAACTGAAACATCTGTAGAGAAGAGAAACGAAGCAATGAAAGCTAATCTAATACTTGAATTTTTCAATGTTTGCGACTTTATCCATAAAAAAATGTTATTATTTTTTTTATGTAGCAGTCATTTTTTTTTACTTATCGGAATTATTTTAAGGATTTAATTTTTTTACACGTGTCATTTTTTAATAAAATTTTTAAAAAAATTTAAAAAGAGAAGTGAAGAAGAAAAGATGGAGACGGAGAGTGTAAAGCTCCCCGTCACCATCGCTGAAGAACAAAAAGAACTGCAGAGTTCGTGCCTGGTTGGAAGTAGAGAGGTGCTATAGATGCCTCTGCTTCAGCCACCTGGCCGGAGGATGCACTGGCCCTGACAGGAAAGCTGCTTGCTGGAGGTGTGGCAGTCCGAACCACCGGAAGACGGAATGCAAAGGCGATGCCTAATGCATTACGTGTTCCGAAAGTGGAATGAAGGATTTGAAACACCTTCCAGGAAGCAGGGCTTGCCCAGTTTACTGGAAGTTGCTCCAGGGCCTAAAGTCCCGAGATAAGATTTCTCCAGGTTAACCTCAGGAAAGAAAGAGTCGCGTAAGATCTCTTGATGCAGACTGCCAGAGAGAGAGAGGAGCTGACGTGCTGCTTTTCAGTGAGCAGTATAGGAAGCCGGGATTCTCTGTCTGGTTTGAGGATGCATCAGGAAGATCAGGTATACAAGTGTGTAACCCGGACATCGCTATTGGTGACTCCTGGAGACAGATAAGGGGTTTGTTTGGGTAGAGGTGGCAGGTGTACGTATATACAGCTGCTACTTCTCCCCAAACGATCCCTTTAAAAAATTCGATGCCGAGGATCAAGCTCTTGAAGAAAGCCTTAGAGCTTTCGGCGGTGATGTCCTCATTGCGGGAGACTTCCATAGCAAGTCGCCGGAATGGGGAGAGAGCCGCCTAGACAGGAGAGGAACCTTGGAAGCGAATATGGTTGCAGCGAACGATCTAGTGGTGATGAGCCGGGGTCAGGAGTTCACGTTCAGGCGCGGGGTATCAGGGTCAATTATCGATTTGACAATCGCGTCGCCCCGCATGGCTCGTAGAATAAGAGAGTGGAGCGTTCTGGATGAGACGACCATGAGCGACAAGCAGCAAGAAGCCCTCCTGGAATCTCAGAAGACTAAATAGAGAGAGATTGGAGGAGTCTCTAGCCCAGACCCGGTAGAGTCCTTCATTACAACTGTAATGAGGACGACAGGAGGAGGTTAACACGGAGAAATCTTGCTGCTCGGCTGGGTGCACGCGCGGGACGGGGGAGACCTTAAATGGCTCTCCTTCTTCTAGCGCTAGCACTCAGTTAAGGATTTTTGACCGAGAGCAACGGTAAGGAGACTTCCACTGCCGATGTATAAAGCTAATAGCAGTTCCGCCAGTGGAGTTTAAGTCTCAAAAAGGGTGTGATTTTTAGTAGATCGACCAGAACAAGAGCGGTCATCCCCACATAACCTGAGAATACGGGCGACAGGTATCTGACTTGGAAGTAGGCCTCCAGGGTTATGCAGATTTTCCACTTCCCTCGTAAAAAAAATTTTAAAAAAATAATTATCCAAAATTTTCAATTTAAAATGAAATAAAATTCAATTATTTTCTAAAATTTCTATATTCAAAATTAATTATCCAAATTTTCAATTCAATTATTTCTTAAAATTTTCAATTCAAAATGAACTGAAATTAAATTATTTTCCAAATTTTATATCAAATAAAATTTCATTATTCTCAAAAATTTAAATTCAAAATTAATTGAATTTTCAATAAATTGAATTTAAAAGCATCTAAAATTTAATTATTTCTAAAATTTTCCATCGAAAATTTTTTTTTTGAAATTTAATAATTTCAATTATAACTCTAAGGAAATTCAATTATTTTTAACCATTTTAATAATATTCTTTGAAAATTCAACTATCTGAAACCTTTTTTTAATTAAAAATGATTTTCAAATTATTGTATTTTGTCCGCATTTTCTAATAAATTTTTAGTGAAATCATCTAAAATTTCAATTACAAAACACTTAAAGTTTCAATTAAGTTCAAAAATCTCAATTTTAAAGCTTTGAAAATTCAATTAAATTTAAAAAATTTGTTTTTCAAAAATTGTTTGATAAATTATTTTTAGTTCTGTAAAATTTAATAATTGTTTGAAAATTAACATTATCTTTTGAAATTTAATTATTTCTAAAAATTTCAACTTTAACCCTTCGAAAAGAATTATTATTAAAAAAAAGTTTTTATTTAAAAATCTGTAAAATATTTTTGTTAAAATAAAAAACAGATACACTTTTTTTTGGAATATAAATCGACTAAAACGACTTTTTTGTGTCTTTAAGTTGATTCGAGGCCTGTGTTTTTATAATTAATATTTAATAGGTATTCGTTGGCCCCTGGTACCTTAAAAATTAATTTTTAAAAATAAATTTTTTTCAAATTACTATCTTGTACGAAATTTCCTGGCGCATCTTTTTTCTCATCATAAATTTTTTGTATTTGTATACAATTTTTGAATCAATATACATCTTTAAAAAAAATTTCGTTGGTAAACGTTGTGTACTTCTGCTTCGTGAATTCAATTTTCGAATTTGGAATTTTAAAGAAACTTATTCTGAAATTTGGAAACACAATTATACAACTTTGGCAAAAATGAGAAAAAAAATTGTCAAAGTTTGACACGTCATAAGATTACTATTCAAAAAAACACGTGAAATCAGAAAAGGCCAACTTCAAGTTAGGACAGAAGGACAGACCAAGCATTTTATTATTGTATAATTAGAAAAACAAGTTGTAAATTCAGATGTTCATTACATGAACATTTTGCTTCCTCTTTACGATCAGCAAAAAAATTTGCTTTCTCGTGGAGAAAGCAAAATTTTATTGACAAAATGTGAATTTTTGATTTTTAACTTTCATTAATTCTTTAAATTTACCTAAAATGAATACTTTATATATATATCGACTTTTTAAATTTTTTTAAAAATTTTATTAAAAAATGACACGTGTAAAAAAATTAAATCCTTAAAATAATTCCGATAAGTAAAAAAAAATGACTGCTACATAAAAAAAATAATAACATTTTTTTATGGATAAAGTCGCAAACATTGAAAAATTCAAGTATTAGATTAGCTTTCATTGCTTCGTTTCTCTTCTCTACAGATGTTTCAGTTGTTATTTTAAGAGCTACTTGGGATTATTATTTACTTCTTGTGAGTAAAATACTTAATTATATATATATAGTAAATTATTTTAAATATAAAAAAACTACCCCTAAAACTAAATTCAGTAAAATGCATCAATTACAAAAGTTTTTCTTTTAATTGTAATAAATAATAATTAGAAATTAAATTAATAATTAGTCATTCTTTTCAATTCTATAAAAAGAAAAAAAATTACATTCTCAAACTGTAGGGTTGCAAAATTTGACAATTTATTAAATTAAAATATTACACATGTAAAAAAATAAATATTGAAATAAATCTAAAAAGAAAATTATCAACAAAAATGACTACAACATAAAAAAAATAAATAAAAAATATTTTTTTTGATAAAGGCGCAAACAATGAAATATTTACGTATCAACATTTCATTGCTATATTTTTAACATATGCATCAATTTTAAAAGTTTTTTTATGTAAAAAATATGTGTTTTAAAAAGTACTTTAAAAATACAAAAAAAAATCCAAAAAAATTTTCCGCACGATATTACTATCAAATTTTTAGCTATTAAAGATAAAAAGTAATTTTTCTCAATTGACCGTAATGATCCAATTTTTTCAATATGTTTGTAAAAAAAAATTTATAATACATTTTTTATAACCTATTAATTTTTTGAATTGTCACTATGATTTTCGTAATCAGCGTACAAAAATACATAAATAAAGTTTAAATAGTAAAATAGATGTCGTCATGTCGGTAATGTCAATTACTTTAATTTTTTTTGATAAAAAAAATTAAATTTTCAGGTTCACGGATAAGATATCAGAAATTCTAAGAGTACACAGAGATATAATAACGAAACGAGAAAAAACAAACAATATTAAACAAATCGACTCACAATGGAAAATACAACAAATTGGCACTTTCTTTCTGTTTGTCACTACATAACTTATTTTGGTATTTTCTTTTACAACAATCACTTAATAACACTTGAAGAACGATATGAAACTGTTAGCATATTAAATAATTTCTTTGAATATCTCAATAATTCCAATAATAATGAATCGGAGTTGAAACTGAAATTTCTACAAAATGCATTGAAAGAAAGTAATTCTTATGGCGGAAGGGGCAAAAATTATTATAAACTGCTTGACGCAAAACATGTAAATGAAATATATCAGAACATTATTGGCACGACTCTATAATAATTTTTGCCCCTTCCGCCATAAGAATTACTTTCTTTCAATGCATTTTGTAGAAATTTCAGTTTCAACTCCGATTCATTATTATTGGAATTATTGAGATATTCAAAGAAATTATTTAATATGCTAACAGTTTCATATCGTTCTTCAAGTGTTATTAAGTGATTGTTGTAAAAGAAAATACCAAAATAAGTTATGTAGTGACAAACAGAAAGAAAGTGCCAATTTGTTGTATTTTCCATTGTGAGTCGATTTGTTTAATATTGTTTGTTTTTTCTCGTTTCGTTATTATATCTCTGTGTACTCTTAGAATTTCTGATATCTTATCCGTGAACCTGAAAATTTAATTTTTTTTATCAAAAAAAATTAAAGTAATTGACATTACCGACATGACGACATCTATTTTACTATTTAAACTTTATTTATGTATTTTTGTACGCTGATTACGAAAATCATAGTGACAATTCAAAAAATTAATAGGTTATAAAAAATGTATTATAAATTTTTTTTTACAAACATATTGAAAAAATTGGATCATTACGGTCAATTGAGAAAAATTACTTTTTATCTTTAATAGCTAAAAATTTGATAGTAATATCGTGCGGAAAATTTTTTTGGATTTTTTTTTGTATTTTTAAAGTACTTTTTAAAACACATATTTTTTACATAAAAAAACTTTTAAAATTGATGCATATGTTAAAAATATAGCAATGAAATGTTGATACGTAAATATTTCATTGTTTGCGCCTTTATCAAAAAAAATATTTTTTATTTATTTTTTTTATGTTGTAGTCATTTTTGTTGATAATTTTCTTTTTAGATTTATTTCAATATTTATTTTTTTACATGTGTAATATTTTAATTTAATAAATTGTCAAATTTTGCAACCCTACAGTTTGAGAATGTAATTTTTTTTCTTTTTATAGAATTGAAAAGAATGACTAATTATTAATTTAATTTCTAATTATTATTTATTACAATTAAAAGAAAAACTTTTGTAATTGATGCATTTTACTGAATTTAGTTTTAGGGGTAGTTTTTTTATATTTAAAATAATTTACTATATATATATAATTAAGTATTTTACTCACAAGAAGTAAATAATAATCCCAAGTAGCTCTTAAAATAACAACTGAAACATCTGTAGAGAAGAGAAACGAAGCAATGAAAGCTAATCTAATACTTGAATTTTTCAATGTTTGCGACTTTATCCATAAAAAAATGTTATTATTTTTTTTATGTAGCAGTCATTTTTTTTTACTTATCGGAATTATTTTAAGGATTTAATTTTTTTACACGTGTCATTTTTTAATAAAATTTTTAAAAAAATTTAAAAAGAGAAGTGAAGAAGAAAAGATGGAGACGGAGAGTGTAGAGCTCCCCGTCACCATCGCTGAAGAACAAAAAGAACTGCAGAGTTCGTGCCTGGTTGGAAGTAGAGAGGTGCTATAGATGCCTCTGCTTCAGCCACCTGGCCGGAGGATGCACTGGCCCTGACAGGAAAGCTGCTTGCTGGAGGTGTGGCAGTTCGAACCACCGGAAGACGGAATGCAAAGGCGATGCCTAATGCATTACGTGTTCCGAAAGTGGAATGAAGGATTTGAAACACCTTCCAGGAAGCAGGGCTTGCCCAGTTTACTGGAAGTTGCTCCAGGGCCTAAAGTCCCGAGATAAAATTTCTCCAGGTTAACCTCAGGAAAGAAAGAGTCGCGTAAGATCTCTTGATGCAGACTGCCAGAGAGAGAGAGGAGCTGACGTGCTGCTATTCAGTAAGCAATAAAGGAAGCCGGGATTCTCTGTCTGGTTTGAGGATGCATCAGGAAGATCAGGTATACAAGTGTGTAACCCTGACATCGCTATTGGTGACTCCTGGAGACAGATAAGGGGTTTGTTTGGGTAGAGGTGGCAGGTGTACGTATATACAGCTGCTTCTTCTCCCCAAACGATCCCTTTAAAAAATTCGATGCCGAGGATCAAGCTCTTGAAGAAAGCCTTAGAGCTTTCGGCGGTGATGTCCTCATTGCGGGAGACTTCCATAGCAAGTCACCGGAATGGGGAGAGAGCCGCCTAGACAGGAGAGGAACCTTGGAAGCGAATATGGTTGCAGCGAACGATCTAGTGGTGATGAGCCGGGATCAGGAGTTCACGTTCAGGCGCGGGGTATCAGGGTCAATTATCGATTTGACAATCGCGTCGCCCCGCGTGGCTCGTAGAATAAGAGAGTGGAGCGTTCTGGATGAGACGACCATGAGCGACCACCAGTACATTAAGTTTATAGTCTCTTAGAAAAATCTGGGAGGGAACAATAGACTGCAAGGTTGCAGCAAGAAGCCCTCCTGGAATCTCAGAAGACTAAATAGAGAGAGATTAGAGGAGTCTCTAGCCCAGACCCGGTCGAGTCCTTCATTACAACTGTAATGAGGACGACAGGAGGAGGTTAACACGGAGAAATCCTGCTGCTCGGCTGGGTGCACGCGCGGGACGGGGGAGACCTTAAATGGCTCTCCTTCTTCTAGCGCTAGCACTCAGTTAAGGATTTAGGACCGAGAGCAACGGTAAGGAGAATTCCACTGCCGATGTATAAAGCTAATAGCAGTTCCGCCAGTGGAGTTTAAGTCTCAAAAAGGGTGTGGTTTTTAGTAGATCGACCAGAACAAGAGCGGTCATCCCCACATAACCTGAGAATACGGGCGACAGGTATCTGACTTGGAAGTAGGCCTCCAGGGTTATGCAGATTTTCCACTTCCCTCGTAAAAAAAAATTAAAAAAATAATTATCAAAAATTTTCAATTTAAAATGAAATAAAATTCAATTATTTTCTAAAATTTCTATATTCAAAATTAATTATCCAAATTTTCAATCAAAAATGAACTTAAATTAAATTATTATCCAAAATTTCAATTAAAATTCAATTATTTCTTAAAATTTTCAATTCAAAATGAACTGAAATTAAATTATTTTCCAAATTTTAAATCAAATAAAATTTCATTATTCTCAAAAATTTAAATTCAAAATTAATTGAATTTTCAATAAATTGAATTTAAAAGCATCTAAAATTTAATTATTTCTAAAATTTTCCATCGAAAATTTTTTTTTTGAAATTTAATAATTTCAATTATAACTCTAAGGAAATTCAATTATTTTTAACCATTTTAATAATATTCTTTGAAAATTCAACTATCTGAAACCTTTTTTTAATTAAAAATGATTTTCAAATTATTGTATTTTGTCCGCATTTTCTAATAAATTTTTAGTGAAATCATCTAAAATTTCAATTACAAAACACTTAAAGTTTCAATTAAGTTCAAAAATCTCAATTTTAAAGCTTTGAAAATTCAATTAAATTTAAAAAATTTGTTTTTCAAAAATTGTTTGATAAATTATTTTTAGTTCTGTAAAATTTAATAATTGTTTGAAAATTAACATTATCTTTTGAAATTTAATTATTTCTAAAAATTTCAACTTTAACCCTTCGAAAAGAATTATTATTAAAAAAAAGTTTTTATTTAAAAATCTGTAAAATATTTTTGTTAAAATAAAAAACAGATACACTTTTTTTTGGAATATAAATCGACTAAAACGACTTTTTTGTGTCTTTAAGTTGATTCGAGGCCTGTGTTTTTATAATTAATATTTAATAGGTATTCGTTGGCCCCTGGTACCTTAAAAATTAATTTTTAAAAATAAATTTTTTTCAAATTACTATCTTGTACGAAATTTCCTGGCGCATCTTTTTTCTCATCATAAATTTTTTGTATTTGTATACAATTTTTGAATCAATATACATCTTTAAAAAAAATTTCGTTGGTAAACGTTGTGTACTTCTGCTTCGTGAATTCAATTTTCGAATTTGGAATTTTAAAGAAACTTATTCTGAAATTTGGAAACACAATTATACAACTTTGGCAAAAATGAGAAAAAAAATTGTCAAAGTTTGACACGTCATAAGATTACTATTCAAAAAAACACGTGAAATCAGAAAAGGCCAACTTCAAGTTAGGACAGAAGGACAGACCAAGCATTTTATTATTGTATAATTAGAAAAACAAGTTGTAAATTCAGATGTTCATTACATGAACATTTTGCTTCCTCTTTACGATCAGCAAAAAAATTTGCTTTCTCGTGGAGAAAGCAAAATTTTATTGACAAAATGTGAATTTTTGATTTTTAACTTTCATTAATTCTTTAAATTTACCTAAAATGAATACTTTATATATATATCGACCGATTCGTCTTGACGTAAAGAATACGATTTTATTATATATAACCTTAAATTTTTCTATTTAAAAATTTTTTCGATTCAAAAAAATTTTTGGAAAAAAGACCATAAAATTTTTTTTTTTTAGGAATTTTTCAAAATCCTTTAGTCAGATTTGAGATATTAATATGATAAATGAGCCTACTAAATTTTATCTAAATCCATTAAAACCTGTTAAAGTTATCTGCTAAACAAAAAAGGGATCCACACACACACACACACATACATACATCCGGACAATTGATCAGGATCTCATATAACATGTTTCTATAAAGAAAAAAATTTGTTTCCGCCACTTTGAAAAGTTTTATAAACGAAAGGATTACAAAGCTTCCTCCACCAGGAAGCAAAAAATCAATTCTTTTTTTAGCAATTTATCTTGTTTTATTTTTTTTGAAACAATTTTTTTTTAATTATTATATATTGTCTATTTTATTAATTTTTTTCAATTGAGAATTAAAATTTTTGTAACATATAGTTGAGCCTCTATCAGACGGAAACTTATTGGTATAAAAAATCTTTTAGATCAAACTTACGAGAATACTTACGTATTAAGTCACTAATTGGATTTGAACGTAGAATAAGGAAAAAACCGAAGAAATTAAAATCTAATGTAAATTCTATATAGTTTATAAGGTTTATTATTAATTTTAAATAAGAAGTATTTTCAAGTCAATTTTACTGTAGAAATTAATTAATTTATTAATTTATTTCAATGTCAAATGCATTTTAGCTGCGGACACAGCTCATCAGACATTGGAATTTGTGTATAGATGTGTGCTTCAAATATATTTTAACAATGTTTAACTGTATTATAATATTTTTATATATTTCTTTAAAATAATTTTTTTACATTAGAATATAACAGTAAATATAATAATTATTCAATTTCAATTATTGCACTTATTAATCTGAAAAATATTATACATCATTTGAAAATAATTCCTCAAGTTTTTTCGCCATACAAACCATTCTCTTTTCTTCTGACATATCATTGTCATGCAATTTTATAAACCATTCTTCTTCTCCAGTAACAGTTGTTCCTTTATGTATATCCGCAACCTTAAGGAATAGGCAAGATGTTACAATATAAAATGGATTTGTAGAATATAAACCACCAAAATTGATATTCACAATAGCCGCTTGATTTTTTAATGTAATTTCTAAAATAACTCGCTTTTTTTCAGAATTATCTAATGCCAAATTCGTATGTTGTGTTATAGCAACAAAAAAATTTTCATAAAACCTTGTAAACGATTTTAATTTAAAATATCTATTTTTATTTTTTACTGACTCAAAAGATTCTAAATCTTTCTCCTCAAATATATAAAGTTTATAAAGTCTAATTGGATTTTGCGCCTCACTTTTAGAACATTGTCGAAGACCTAATCTATAAACTGCAGCTTCATATCTGAAAAAATGAATGAGTAATTGTGCCTTTATTTTAATCACAAAATACAATGTATAATAATCTTCAAATCGCAGAGTCCAATCAAGGGATAATAATTTATAATTTTCAAATATCTCCTTGACATTCGGTATATGATGAGAACCATATAAATCTTTAATTTTTTTGTTTGCTTCCTCCAATGTATAAATGTAATCTAATTTATCATAAAATATTACATCCTTAATGTGAAACTTATTTTTTTTTATTTCGAAATTTTTATAAGAAGGCAAAATCTCTAAGTTATCATAATAATCCTTCGCAAACTGATCATAACTTGGCACATCACCCATGGTATTAATTCTTAAAATGAAATTCATCAGAAGGTTTTCTGCTTCCATTATCGTAAAGAATGGTATATTTTGTGTAAAAAAATTTGCAACTGTTTTCACTTTTTTCATTCTTTCATTAATCCAAATACTTTTAGAATTGTCGAGATAATTAATTTCGTCTTGCATTGATTTTGACCATTGACCAAAATTTTTTAATTCAATATTTAAAATTTTTCTATGATTAGTAAAGAAAGTATTTTTTACAAAAAATAGTCTATCATTAAATGTAATATACTCGTCTTGGAATTCGTTAGACTGAGAAAATGAATGTAAATCTATAATACCACTGTTTTTATCAATTTTTAAATGATAACGAATTTCTATTGTTTTCGATGAAGAAAATTGCTCCAATTCGTTATTATTGTCAACTGATGATGATGATGATGATAATGATGATGTTGGAATTTCTCTTTGCAAAAGAGTTACATCATTAAAATAGAACAATTTTCCTTTTAAACCGAACAAAAAATTAGCAATTGATTCTGAATTTGTAGTTTGAACACACCATAAATCACCGATTGGGTCTTTATGAGATTTACTTTGAATTACAGCTAAATCATATAATTTCTGTTTGAAATAACTGTTTCTCATACTAAAAGAAATTCCCTCTTTCTTAAAATCACGCAGAAGATCTAACATTTCTTTATGCATTTCACTTCCCTCTTGTGCATGAGATAATTTAGGAATCTTTTTTGGGATTTCCTTAATATGATCATCATCATCATCTGATGTTTCGCGCTTTTTTCTTTTATAATCCAAATTCACATTTTCCTCTAGATGAGAAAACAGTGGCAAAATGTTGTGTTGAAAAATTTTTTTAATTGCAAGTAAAGTAAGTTTAATACTTTGATTTCTCAATGATGAAAAACAATAATCCCTACTCGTGTAATTATGCAACAGATGTTGATACACATTTTCTTTAAATATTGTTATGTTCTTATCATTTCCATTTTTTAATTGAGCTAAATATCCATTAACATTGCCATAGTGAAAAAATAGAGTCGTGCCAATAATGTTCTGATATATTTCATTTACGTGTTTTGCGTCAAGCAGTTTATAATAATTTTTGCCCCTTCCGCCATAAGAATTACTTTCTTTCAATGCATTTTGTAGAAATTTCAGTTTCAACTCCGATTCATTATTATTGGAATTATTGAGATATTCAAAGAAATTATTTAATATGCTAACAGTTTGATATCGTTCTTCAAGTGTTATTAAGTGATTGTTGTAAAAGAAAATACCAAAATAAGTTATGTAGTGACAAACAGAAAGAAAGTGCAAATTTGTTGTATTTTCCATTGTGAGTCGATTTGTTTAATATTGTTTGTTTTTTCTAGTTTCGTTATTATATCTCTGTGTACTCTTAGAATTTCTGATATCTTATCCGTGAACCTGAAAATTTAATTTTTTTT
This sequence comes from Leptopilina boulardi, assembly GCF_019393585.1. Classification (NCBI taxonomy): domain Eukaryota; kingdom Metazoa; phylum Arthropoda; class Insecta; order Hymenoptera; family Figitidae; genus Leptopilina; species Leptopilina boulardi. Next base: position 1,779,247 of record NW_026137825.1, on the reverse strand, counting down.
ATCAAAAAAAATTAAAGTAATTGACATTACCGACATGACGACATCTATTTTACTATTTAAACTTTATTTATGTATTTTTGTACGCTGATTACGAAAATCATAGTGACAATTCAAAAAATTAATAGGTTATAAAAAATGTATTATTAATTTTTTTTTTTACAAACATATTGAAAAAATTGGATCATTACGGTCAATTGAGAAAAATTACTTTTTATCTTTAATAGCTAAAAATTTGATAGTAATATCGTGCGGCAAAGTTTTTTGGATTTTTTTTTATTTCTAAAGTACTTTTTAAAACACATATTTTTTACATAAAAAAAAACTTTTAAAATTGATGCATTTTTAAAAATATAGCAATGAAATGTTGATACATAAATTTTTCATTGTTTGCGACTTTATCAAAAAAAAAATTTTTTTATTCATTTTTTTTATGTTGTAGTCATTTTTGTTGATAATTTTCTTTTTAGATTTATTTCAATATTTATTTTTTTACATGTGTAATATTTTAATTTATTAAATTGTCAAATTTTGCAACCTTACAGTTTGACAATGTAATTTTTTTTCTTTTTATAGAATTGAAAAGAATGACTAATTATTAATTTAATTTCTAATTATTATTAATTACACTTAAAAAAAACTTTTGTAATTGATGCATTTTACAGAATTTACTTTTAGGGGTAGTCTTTTTATATTTAAAATGATTTACTATATATATATAATTAAGTATTTTACTTACAAGAAGTAAATAATAATCGCAAGTAGCTCTTAAAATAACAACTCAAACTTCTGTAGAGAAGAGAAACGAAGCAATGAAAGCTAATCTAATACTTGAATTTTTCAATGTTTGCGACTTTATCAAAAAAAAAAAAAATGTTATTATTTTTTTTATGTGGCAGTCATTTTTTTTTTTACTTATCGGAATTATTTCAAGGATTTAGTTTTTTTTACACGTGTCATTTTTTAATAAAATTTTTAAAAAAATTTAAAAAAAAAGGTTAATTATTAGTTTAAATACTAATTATTAATTAATTACTAATTATTATTAATTAATTTGAAAAATTAAGATTATTTTTAAAAACATCAAAAAAGAACTATATAACCGGCTAAAATAATAATAATCAAAGATGCATGCCACGAAGAATGGCTTAAGGAACCGCGAAGAGAAAGGGTCACAGCTGTTTACTTGTCAGTAGAACACCGGTTCTCTTTATGTGAGGACGTCCTTCGTTTACTCTCATTTTTTTTTCTTATCATCCGCAAAGAGCTTCCATTGATTTAGGTGAGTTTAAAAAATTTTCAACTTTTATGTGAGAAACAATTTTTTTGAAATTCCTTATAAAAAAAATTGTTATTAAATTATTATCATTAATTACATAATTTAGTGATCAAAATACGTGGACCATAATTTTTATTAACAATATATTTGTTGGATTAGAATATAGACGTAAGTAAATTAACAAATATTGTTTAAAAAAATTTGATAGATAAATAACGATATTAAAAATAAAATCTAAGAAAATATTTAATTGATTTAATAGTGTTATATTTATAACACATTGATTAAAATAATTGAAAATTAAAGTAAAAATAACTAAATTATTATTACTTCAAAATTTTTAAAAAGAAATTTATAAAATTATTTATTAATTAAATTAATAAAAAAAATTTTATGATTTGTGAATCAAATTAGATATTTTAAATCATATTTTGAATTATTAAATTTTTTTGTTAATTTACTTAGTGAATTGTTTAGTTAAAAAATTCAATAAGTTACAAAAAAAGTTAAATTAAAACAGTTTTTTAGTGAAATAATAATAATTTCTAATTATTATTTAAGAGTGATATGCTTAATGAATATAAATATATTCAATATTGTAATTAAATATGTTTAAAAAAAACTGAAAGTAACTTTATCAATAAATCAAGTGACGTTGACATTAATAATTATAAAAATAATTCAATGTAAGCCAAGTACAAATTAACTTTTTATTTATATATCTCAATTAGATGTTAATATTAATTAATTATTCTTATTCACTTACAATTCAACTATATTGTTTTACTTGCTGTTTGCGACAAAAGTCTGCTTTTTGGTTATTAATATTATTTTATTTTTTATTTAATTCACAAATTTATTTTCAAAGTTATATTTAATATTTTTACTCGGTAATTTCTAAGTTTTCATTCAGAATTTTATTATATTGTTATAATTATTCAAATATGTATAAATATATGTAATTGTTTCTCGGAGAGCTTTTTAGCTCTATGAACTTCAATTATTATTTAAATAAATAAATAATTACCAGTTAATTATTTAATTTATTAATTAATTAACTATTACTAGCAAATTTTAAATTATTTAATAATATTTAGTCTTGTCTTGCTTTTTCAACTTCTTTTTTTTTACTTTTGCTGTAATATTATATAAATTTATAAATAAAGAAAGTTTCAATTGATAAAATTAAATTAAACAATTCACGCAAGTTTTTTTAAAGTGTGAAAATTTTATGATAAATAAAAAAAATTTTTTAATGAAAAACACTATTTGAATGTTTCGACCCACGTGTTTCTCGGTGAATAACATCAGTTGGCACAGAGAATATTGTATATATTGATAACGCGCTAAAAACCTATACATAACATAATTCATTAAAAGAAGAATGTTGCATTTTGCAATTTTATCAGAAAGTCGATTAGAAAATGTAAATCAATATGATTCCATCGTAAATGGAAATGAGAACTGATAATATTTTATTATTCATTTAAAAAAAATTTATTTATTATTATTATTTGTACTTTTTTAATTCCGCGCATCACAAATATTATATGTCTTGAATTCGATCTACACTTTGAAAGGAAGTTTTTTCGAATCTCTTATATGTATATGCAGGTCGTGTATTTTAGGTCTTGACCATAAGCGTCGCGTGAACCGCTTACGTCATATTTTTCAATGAGTCACTTCTCTGAATTCCTCTAAGGACAAAAATTTTCATTTTCAAAGACTTTTTTCTGTCAAGGAAACAACAAAATTTCAAGGCTAAGATCTTTTACTTCCTGAGAAATTAAATTTGAGTATATATTTTTATGTAATAAATATACATTAAACAAAGAAAAATTAAGTTCGTCTTTTTTAAAAAATTTAAAATGTTTATACTACTATTTGAAAAATCTAAATTAAATTTTTAAAAAATTTTATATGAAGCAAATATGCAAATATTGAAAATTAATACAAATTTTTATTTGACTATTATTATTTCATTAAAATTTAGTAATAAAATTTTTTTTAAATAAATAAATATTTAATAGAGATACAAGTCTGAATATGGGGGATTTGCAACTAACTGTCATCTTCAACTATTTTGTTGAAGATTATGTTCGATTATGTTTTTTTTGGATTATGTTCCATAAGTATTGTTTTTTAATGTTATTTATTATTCATCATTAATATAAAACAAACCTTTTTTATACTTCTTCTTATATCCTCTTTCGTGTCTATTATCATCTGAAACAAAAAACCAATTTATAAGTAAAAAAAATTCTATCATTTATAATTTATATTCCTCAATAAAGTAATTATATTAATACGGTGTCCGTTTGTCCCAGTGTTCCCAGAAAAAAATTTAAACAACCTCAGAAATTTCTTTAATTCTTGTAAATTTGTTTCTATTTTTATTTTTTGCTTTCAAATACCCATTTCATGTTCTATTCAAGTGTCTGAACTCAGCAGACCATACCACGGGTTTTCTGTAAAACGAGTAATCTTACCGAAAGGGTTGTATTTACCCAAGAGAACGCGGCTTGCTTGCTTTCTTTCTTACCACTTCCCGAATGTATCAGTTAACATGTTATTTTCTCTTATTTCAATGTCACTCGGACCCGCATTTCCACCTTATGGTTGAAATAAAAAAAAAGCGAAGTCTTTTTACTCTATATTTCTTTTTAGATAAAGTAGACTCTTTCGTGAACAATAAAAATTTATCAGAAATAGAAAAGTAAACTGAAATTTGCTTTAAAATTACTTCCAAATTAAAAAAAAAACAATTTTTTTATATTTTTAAAACAAAAAATTAAAATAAAATAAAATTTCTGCTAGAATACATATTATGTATAAAACCATTACGATTGTTTTTGGAAATAGTATATACATTTTAATTTGTAAATAAAAATATTTTTTTTATTTCTTTTTTTTTAAAAGGGGAAAATGGAACCTATGAAAACGTATAGGTATCGTAGATATATACATATATCTGATTGCAGATCTGATAGAGTAACGTGATCGTAAAACGATATGAACTAGTATAAAGGGTATTCTGTAGGGTATACGATTGAGTGTAATGCTTACTCGTGGTGACCGCATCCCACACTAAACCACGCTGACTTGCTTTGCAATTACTGTACACGTTGCAGTTTGCAACGACTGTTTTCGTTTACGTTTGTAATTAGTCCTCTCACTCTCTTCTCTGATTTCAGTTTTACACCTCGAAAAAGCCATACTCTGATTGGTCAAAATAAGTGTCCCGGGGAAAGAAGATGGCCGCCCCCCAGGCGTCATCGAGTCGACTCGAAATGCTTCAGGTAATTCTTATATTTCTATTATTATTATTACTATTGGTTAAGTCAGTTTCTGTTACGTTCAGTTTTGATAAAGATTTGTTATTATTTTTTTTTATTTCGAATTTTCGTCAACATGATGAGTTTTATTTTTAAGACCACACCTTTAAAAAAAATATATGAACAAGTAAAGTTCCTGTCGAAAGAGGTCGTCTTAAAGACACAGGAAATGACGTCATTGCATTATGGGTAGAGATCCTGGAGTAAGGTCGCGGTTGATAAGCCAAGCGTCTCCAAATCCGTCTGTTTGAATCTTGTTCCTTTTTTTCCATTCTCTTGTGTAGTACTTTTCTTCTCATAAATCTTTCTCTCTCTGTCTCTCTCTCTCTCTCTTTTTATTCTCTTCGTCTTTAAACAATCATTTTTTACTTCACCAGATATTTACCTAATTCTTAATAAATAGCCACGGTTTGTGTGTATATTTTTTTACCTTCATGAAATTTTTTTATCATTTTCTTCGTGTTTGCAAATAATTATTTTCTCTACTCTAATTATTCTTACAGAACAAAATTGTCTTTGTTTACTTTTGGAACAATTTTTTAATTGAAATCTTTCTTTTCGTTTTAAATAACTTAATAATTGTATAACTTATTATACATATAAGAGAAATTATAATTATATAAAAATATAAAATAGAAATCAGAGTTATATAAAAAAAATAAAAATTGTATAATTATTTTTACATTTTAGTAATTAAGAATTTTAATAAACTTTAATTTATTTATTTTTTTGTAAATCTTTTTCAATGTTAAACTTGAAAGTGAAGGGTAAAAGCTATTGAAGCAGTTTCAAAATTATGTATTTTTAGTGAAGGAAATTGTGTTTTCAATAAACATGGTATTTTCTTGAACTAACAAATATTGTTGAAAGCGAAGAGAAAATGAGGGTTATGCTGCGTATATGTATACCATATATACAATATATATGTTTGAGCATTTTGAAGCAAGTCGATAAGCATTGTGTGTATATAAACGTTTATGGAGTCAATAAAGTTTGCGATGCGAGTCTAAAAGATCATGGCCATATTTACGCTTGGAAGCGTGTTATGTTTCGCTTCATGTAATTCATCGACTATATATCTTATTCTTCCCTATTTAATCTCTTTATCTCTTCATCTCTATAAATATGGTTACAAATATTCTTTTAACAACATGTTTATACATTATTCCTTTACCACCTAATAATAATAATGATTCATTAAACCACAATCATATCCGTAATGTTTTCTACCATGGTAACGGTTGTCATGGAAATGATTACATAGTAACCGTTACCATAGCAATCATGCGAAACTGTAAGGCTTTCGGGCCTGGGCCATAAATCCCTAAAAAGTGGACAAAGGGAAAACCTTGCTTTCAGTGAGAAGGTGGAGTTTTAATGTGTTCTGTCATTTATCGAATTTTTAAAAATACCAATGCTAGGTAGACCAAGTCGTTAATGTTATTTATTATTCATCATTAATATAAAACAAACCTTTTTTTTAAACTGCATCACTTTTTCTTATATCCTATTTAATGTCCATTGTCATCTGAAACAAAAAAAAATAATTTATAAGCAAAAAATATGAGTTCCCTAAAAAAATTTCAAGCTCTGATTTATTGTACAAAACTATAAAAATTAGAAAAAGTTGAACAATAAAATTTTTTAATCATTTTGATAAAGAGAAATTTTTCTTATAAAAATTATAAATATTGACAAAATAATATTCAAAAATTTGATAAATTGAGACGCATTCGCGTTTATATGCAGATTTTGTGTAAATGAAGGTGAATCAGAGAGAAAGATATAATATAGAACAGTTGGTGTTTTTGCGTAGGTGTTATATGTCGAAGTAAACTGCGGGCTCGAACATAGGCTTGAACCTGAATAATTATTGACACGATTTGTGTGTGGGACGTTAGATACGCGTGTCTAGATACTCCCACTTAGGACTGATCCTTGATTTCTCTTTATCCCGATTGCCTTTTAAAAATTTTTTTTTTTTAAATTGTGGGCTTCATCTTTTTCTCTTCTTCAATAATATATGTAGTTTTTATGAAGACTTGCACGAATTTTTTTTTCTCATTTCTTCGAAAAAAAAGTGAGTCAACAATTTAAGTAAATTGTATATCTTCTTATTTATAGAATTTAATAATAATTGGAAATTTTGTGACCATAGAAAAAAATAAAAAATTTTCTTTGAAGATTATTTTGAATAATAATAATAATAATAATGGTATATATGTGCAATATAGATAGCTATAGAATTTTGGTTACCATAATTGGCTTTCTTGAAACGCTATCGTCATGTCATCAAACAACTTCCTATTAAGCTTGTTACACCACTTACATTGCGGGTACAAGCGATTCTACTGTATATATCTATATAGCGAATGTATATATATATATAATACCTATACATGTATACACATCGAGACCAACCGCATCCAACTAATTACAATGCTTAACCAGTCGCGATACTATTCGTACCAAAATTACAATTACAAATCAAATCATTATACTATAAAATTCAATTAGCTTTATACACCAAATACATTGGAATTAAAAGATATAAGTCATACTCGTCTAATTACCCATATATTGCAATTTTACTCTTCTTTTATCTATAGATAGATAGTTGAAAAACTCAATATACCAATACTGTGTAATAAATAATGAATCATTGGCAAACTTTTGTCTCGTTTGACAAAGTCATTAAACAGTAAATATATATTTATGATGAATTATGCGAGTAGACATAAAATTTTTGACATTGTAACTTGTCGAGACAAGGTCGAGACGTTTACGTAGGCGATGGATTTTTTTTCTATTTCCTATATGAATGACTTATTTGCCTACACTATAATATATATTTTACACACTTGGATCGATTAACCAATGTCAGTATTAATCCGTGCCTTTGACAACCATCATTTATATTATAATCCTTGAGGTTCGTATCATTTTAACCAGATTATGAAAAAAAAAAATTATTTTGATTGAGAAAACCAAGAATTTTAATTTCTTAGAGATATATTATTTGTAAACTACCACAAAATTTAAAATAGCAAATCATCAATATAGCAGTATTATAATCCCCATGATATTATTTTAGTGAAAGAAAAAAGAAAAATGGTTGAGAATAGCATAACCCGTTAATTTTATTCCACTGAAAGAAAAGATTGGCTGAGATTACTATTTTTGAGATGACCACTTAGTTAGTAAACTATACTGCTATGAATTTATTAGTTGTGGTTACTATTTTTATTGGTCAGCATAACTATTTTATTAGTTGGTTTAACTAATTAGTTTGTTTGCATAACTATTTAATTAGTTACCTTACTAACAAAATGGTTAGGCTGACTAACTAAATAGTAACAGAAACTAATATAAATTAGTTAAAATACTCTAACTAACGAAATGGTAATCCCAACCAATCGTTTCTCTCAGTATATACCAATGCCAGGTAGCCCAAGCCGTTAATGTTATTTATTATTCATCATTAATATAAAACAACCTTTTTTTAAACTGCATCACTTTTTCCATTGTCATCTAAAACAAAAAAGAACAGATTATTAGCAGAAAATGATATCACTTATAATTTATAATATAAATATCGTCTCGATGTATATGAATAAGAATATTAAAAAAATTATTATTAAAACTATTAGTCGACTATTAGTAGAATTATCATTCATAGTAAATTTTATTTTTAATTTCTACTTTGCTTTGGAACTACTATATTGATTGTAATGTAACAATTATTATTGTCTTGGTCTACCATTTTTTAAAACTGCAATTAAAAAGTGATTTGAAAAAAATATTCATATTACAAATTTTCTTTAAAAGTATAATAATATACCAAGCTGAACATATAATACGGAAATTAGCTTTTTATTTAAATTTGTCTTTTATGCATTAGTCTAATGCGAAAGAGGGTCACTAATCTATTTCTAATTAAGCTCTAGGTCAATCAATTAATTTTTTTTCGCATAGAATGTAAGTAGATTGTATTTTTTTTTTTTTTTGTTAACAGAAATAATTTCCAAATTGCTTCAATTAAAAAAAATTATTGCTAATTATTTATTTATGTTTAATTTTTTTTAATATTTAAAAAGAAATATTTAAATTACTTATTTATTATATTTTTTTAACAAAAATATAAACTTTGATTATTACCGTAATATAAAGATAATGAACTTATTTTTATTAAATTTAGATTAAGAAATTATGTGAATATCCAATCGAACAATCGAATTTGATAAAAAATGCATTTACTATTGTACGTGTAGCATAGTTTTTCAACGAGTTTCTTCTTGTTATTGTGAAAAATATATATGTATATAAAGTTGGAGGGAAAAAGTACGCATGCGTTTGAAAATATATGTGACACACGAGGGGTAACTATGAGGGGGTTGATAGCAACGCAGTAGTTGTAATGGTTGCTTTGCTTGGTCTATTCTTTTTATCAGTAAATATAATGAATAAAAATAGAAAAAAAAATTGACAATTATTAAATTCCAAAGAAAATTTTTAATTTTCATTGTAAAGAAAAGAATTTAATTATTATTACATAGAACTTCAAATATTAAAAAAGTTATCGTTATTATAATAACAATAATAATAGTGATTCGTGAACAGTGACATCAGTGATTTATTTTTAACTGATGACCTTTAAATGTAGTTTCACGAAGGTCAATTATTAATTTGTGAATTTATTGTTTAAAAAAAATAATTACAAATTTGTTTTTTTACAAAAATTTACAACTATATTTGTGAATATTGTTTAACTTTTGTATTGTGAATAGAAATTTTTGATAACAAATTTTTTTACTAATTTCAAAAATTAATTAACTATATTTTTTATCTTAATTAAAAAAAATAATTTAAATTTTATAGATAAAATTTCTTTTATTCAATTTAAATTTTCTGCATTGCAAAAAGACTAATGCGAAAATAATAAATTGTCAAGTGAACGTGGAAGTTTATTTTAATTCTCAGAATGAATATTAAAAGAAAAACTATTATTTTCGAGGGAGGAAAAAATAAAAATGAAGTGTTTTCATGCTAAGTAGTAATTTTATTTTATTGACAAATGAACTTTCCATGATAAAATCTCAACTTTCAACACGTGTACCACATTCTTTACACACTTAAAATAAATAACGAAGGTATAATTTTTGAACAGTGAGAAATTAAAATACGTATGAGAAAATTAAAAAAAAACTGTCCACAACAGTTATTTAGAAAAACCCATCAGAATGAATAAATTAAATAATAAAATGATAAAAAATTTAATATTTATTAATTATTAGTAAAAAAAAAATTAGCAAAAAAAATTGAATAGGAAAAATAGAAGAAAATATAAATAAATAAAAAATGAAGTTTCTGTGAAATTTTTATGAAAGCATGAGAAAATCATGAAAGGTGGATGACTTTACGAGAGAACAATTATCAATGGCAATCAGATCTCAACGTGCGTTAGAGCCACGTGGTGTTTCCATGAATATGGAAACTTCTTGGGCTGCTGAAGGACTAGCCACAATTTCCGGTTTGCATTCCTTGGTAAATAATAATTTCCATTTAAATCCATTGGAAACAATAATAATTGTCTAAGAGAATTAGAATTATTTCCCAACATTTGAAATTCATTTTTTCTCTGTATTTATTTTTTAATGAAATAAATAATTTTATATTCTTAGAAAAAAAAATGTTCCAACAACAAATAAAATTGTAAATAATATTTTAGAAAATACTTAAAAATAAAAATTATATATTAAAAAACGGAATATTAAAAAATACCAATTAATTATTGGAAAATTAATAATAAATAATTGTAATTTAATTATAAAATTATTGAAAATTGAAAAAAACTTTTGGGATTAAGAAAAATTCTTTTTTTTAAGAACCTTGGAACACGAAATGTTGCTTTCCATTTTAATTCATCGTGTGCACATTTATGAAGTGTCAGTGGACCCAACGACTCTGACATACATGACCATTTATAGAAGAAGCTTCTCCTCCTACGGTCACCTTCTCTGTTATCTCCTTAGCCACTTTTTTCCACATAAATTTATGTATATATATATATATATATATATATATATATATATATATTATTTAACGCTCATCAAATCATTAAGTGCACTCATTTTCTCCTCGGCTAATGATAAGTTTCACTCATTTTTTATTTTCATTCACAGCGCTATATATAATATTTCTCAACTCCGTTCGTTACCTATCAGATTTTTTTCGACTCTTCAGTATAAAAAAATTTCATTTCGTAAAAAATTTTGCTTATTTGATTTAAAAAAATAAAACCTACAGGATTCATAAAAAAATGACTTAATCACAAAATTCTATTCTAAAATTTAAATATACAGACGTGTATAATAATTTATTTGTTATATTAAAATGGAAACGTGCCAAGTAGCCGGTGCACACAAGAAATCATTGATTAACTTTACTGATATTTTGTTTACTATTCACTATAATAATTCACATTTATTGCAGAAATGTGTTAATGACCCCGCACACACATTCTTTATTCATGACTATATATATATTTATTTTATCAACACACGCTATATTCTAATTGCATCCTGAAAATTCTTTATCGTATAATTTATATTCTTTAGAAAAAAAAAGTAAAACGAATCTATAATATAGTCGACTAATAATTTTAATAAATTTTTTTTTATGACACTTAAAAATATAATTCTGAATATAAGATTTAAGATGCATTATTGTCGTTAAGCATAATTAATTTTATGAATGAATTCTAATATTGAAATGAAACTGCACTGAAAGGGGATTATAATTGAAATTTAATTGGAAGTAAAAACGAGCAATGAGTAACAATTTAGAGCCTTAGGTGGAGTTTAAATCTTTTTGTCATTTATCGAATTTAATCGAATTTTTAAAAATACCAATTCTAGGTAGACTAAGTCGTTAATGTTATTTATTATTCATCATTAATATAAAACAAACCTTTTTTTTTAACTGCATCACTTTTTCTATTGTCATCTGAAACAAAAAAGAACAAATTATTAGCAAAAATGATATCACTTATAATTTATAACTAATATAAATATAAATAATATACCATGCTGAACATATAATGCGGAAATTAGCTTTTTATTTAAATTTGTCTTTTATGCATTATTCTAATGCAAAAAAGGTTCACTAATCTATTTCTAATTAAGCACTAGGTAAATCAATTAATTTCTTTTCGCATAAAATAATTGCTACAATTTATAAAAATATTAACAAAATAAAAATATTTCGATTTTATCAGTGAAACTTATTTCTAACTGTGAAAACAATATCAAAATAATTATCTCTTGTTGAATAATGCAAAATTTTAAATATAATTTCAGAAAAAAAATTGTGTGAACCCGCATTTGTTAAATTATGTTCAATAAATAAATGATAAATACATTATTTTGATAAACGGTGCAAATCTCTCAATGAACGATATATAATTACTTTTTATCTCATCCTCAACAATGGGTTTAGTAACCCCTATAGCTATAGGATGTAGGTTAAAGGAATCGATGAGGTTCCTGGCTCTCTTCAGTGCAGGTTGCAAAACCTACTGACATACGTGTACTTTCCCTTCATCAGACCACAACAAATAAAAAAATGCCTCCCAACAATAATCCTTGTTATAAAATGTCTATTAAAATTCCGGTTAGATACAATAAAATTACCAAGGTACTAATAAAATCAATGTGTTCGATTGTTTTCCAGCAAGAGGAAAACATTTCTCGACAGTGAAAAGAAAATAATAATAATAAAAAAAAAATTTATTATTATATATTTCAGGCTCGCTTTCAGCAGAAGCAACTGCAAGAGAAGGAGCAGAAATTGCTGCAGCTTTATGATCAACAACAACAAAGAGCTTATCAAGTTGCACAGAGAGGCAGCGCTGGTTCAAATACTTCGAATCAGGGCTCCAATATGAATCATCAAACTGTCACCAAAACCACCACCACAACACGTACAACCTCCACAACTCAAGGTGGCAAGGTACCCATTTATTTCTAAACTTTATAATATATGAAAGCTTCTGAAAATTATTATTATTTTAATCTTCAGCCCACCTTTTCATATGATGAGAATGTACAAAGTTTAAATCTCTTAAATTACTTTTTTTTAATTGAAAAGAAAAAGAATTGGTAAAAAAAAAGTTTTTTCTTTAAATGCAGGTGAGACAAATGTTTGACGAACGTCGACAGACAACAGTAAAGGGAATCGACAGGAGTTATCCTCTTGAACCTCTCGACAATAATAAATCAAAAAAACAAACAACCAATGGTTTAACAACGGGAAAAAATCGTAATTTTTCCAAACACACAATTACCACTGTTAAAAGAACAGCGCGCGCTGATGTCAATAGCAATGTAAATAATGGAAAACCAGTTGTCACCTATCATGAAGAATTTAATCATGAAAATTTTGGCGACGATGAATTTATTAATGAGAACGATGTTGGACGTTATCTCAACGAAAATGGCCAAAATCGACACGAAGTTTGTACTAACAATTTTTTGTATTTAAAATACAATTTTAAAAATAATGAAAATTTATGATAAAATATAATTTTTTTTAATGTTTTTTTTTTTTATTCTGGAAAAATAAAAATATTTTTAAAAAAATTTTCAGCTACTCGACGACGACGACGAGGAAGGAAATCGAACGACGGGAAAAATTCATCATTTTGATTATGATAAAAATTTTCATCATCGAGTTGTCAATGATCTTGAAAGTGAACAATTCCCCGAAGATTTAATGATGGAAGTACCTGATAAGGTGGGGAAAAAATCACTAACAAAAAAACTTTCACAAGCTGAACTTAGATTGGAACGTTTTAAAAATTCATCATCGAAAAAAAATTTGGGTTCCAAATCAATTACAAAAAAAACAACGAGGTAAATAAATTTTTCTCTCTCTCTCTCTCTCTCTCTCTCTCTCTAAAAAAAATGAATATAAACTAACACTTTCTCGTCATAATTTATTTTCATTATTTTTGTAAATTGTAATTTTTTTAGTCTTCATTTAATTAAAATATTAATTTATTCGAACAAAAATTTTTTTAATTGTAGAAATATAATTATTAACCAACTGTAACTAATTACCAATTAACTGTAACTAAATTTCTTTTAAAGACTTTAAATTTTTAATTTATTTTATATTTAAATTTTTTTTTATTTTTTCAGAATTTTAAATATTTTATAATTTATATTTTCCAATGTCCAAAAAAAAAATTAGATTATATTTCTTAAATATTTCGTAATTTATTTTTGAAATTTTTACGGTATTTTTTTTTAAATTTGAAAATAAAAAATTATAAACTTTTTCTATCTTAAAAACGAAGGAATATGGAATGTAAATTCATTGAAGAACATGAAGTTTCATTTTCCACAAAAAATAATTTAAACCAATAATCCTAATTTCTCTAATAAATAATAATCATCTCTCAGCAATAGTTAAAAAAAAACCTCTCATCCCAATAATCGAGACAGAACTCGATCTTTATTCAATCCGATGGCTAGAAATGGAACTCTGGTTATTTTTGGTGTAAAAACGCTCACTGACGGCCTAATCTCCAAAGGAATCAATTAAATCATCTCCAACAAAAATTTCTAATCCATGGTGCGCTTTATTGGGAAGCAAAATAATCCTAACGAAGCAAAACAAAAGATCAAAAAGAAAAAAAAATTAACAAATTTTTTCCTTCACTGGTAAACTAAACCAAATTATAAAAAAATAGACAAAAAAAAATTTTAATTAAAAAATAAATTTTAAGAAATAAAAAATTTTTCCCAAAAAAATAAAAAATTCTTTTATTTGAAAACAAAATGGAAAATTATTTCAAAAAAAAAAAAAAAAAAAAAAAGAAAAATAATTAAAATAATTTTTTTTTACTCTCAAACAAATTAAAAAAAAATTGACATTAATTTCCTCAGAGATTTGTCATCATCGACGAAGTCCAGAAAACAAGATCGACAATTTTCACAATTAAAAATAGAAAAAAATTCTAATTCTCCACAAAAAAAACAAGAAACAAAAATTTGTCATCAAAATTTGGAAATGAAGGAAAATTATAATACAAAAAATGACGATGGATTTTGTCAAATTTTTCGCGAAGCATTTTTTTCCAATAAAAATGAAAATTCCAACAATGAATTAAAATCGACATTTTTAATTCGCGAAATAATTGAGGGAAATAATCGTAAACAAAATTTTTCACCATCAAATTTATCAAACGATGATGATAATCAAAATTTACAAATTGAAGAAATTGAAATTTTACCCGAAAATGATAAAGAAATAACAAAAATTGAAAAAGAAGAAAAAAACGAATATTTATTATCACAAAATGAAAAATATTTAGAGGAAAAAAATAATTCTACTGAAAATATTGAAATTTTACAAAAAAAAGATGAAGAAGAATTTGTTAATGAGGAAAAAACTCCCGAAGAAATAATTTATAAAACTGAATATTTCAAAAAAATTCCAAATTTTAATGATGAAAATTTTTTAAAAAGTGAAAAACAATTAGAATTAAAAACACGAAAAATATCCGAAGGAAATATAAAAATTAATGATACATCAAAGAAAAATTTATCACCAAAACGAAAATTATCCAATGAAATTCAAAAATTAGAGAAAAATTCAAAATTTTTATCGCATAAACGAAAAATATCCTGCAAAGAAAAATCAAAATTGGAAGAAATTTCAAAAAATATTGATTCTCAAAAACGAAAAATATCCATCGAAAATGAAAAATTTGAAGAAAATCCAAAATTTCAAGAATCAGTAAAAATACTTGAATCACAAGAAATAAAAATATTTAATGAAAATCAAAATTTTGAAGATGATCAAAAATTACCGGAAACACAAAAAATATTTGTACTTGAAAATGAAGATTCAAAAATTAAGGAAAATTTACAATTGCCAGAAAATGAAAAATTCGAAGAAAATAAAAAATTTATTTCACCCAAACGAAAAATATCATCCAAGGAAAATTCGAATTATGAAGAAACACAAAAAAAATTTGATCATCAAAAACGAAAAATATCATTAAAAAATGGAAAATTTGAAGAAAATTCAAAAATTGAACCATCTCAAAATTTCGATTTTCAAAAAAGAAAAATATCCTCAAATCAAAAGCCAAAATTTGATAATAGTCAAAAACGAAAAATATCGACAAAAAACGAAAAAAATGAAAATGAATTGGAAAAAATTGAGGACAATATTTTTATCGATGAAAATTATTCTTTTCGTAATCGAACTAGAAGAAAAATAAAAGATTCAATACGTGAAAAACTCGCTCACGATCTTCGCGATGCAATACGTAATAAATTTACACTTCCAGTGAGAAAAAAATCAACGTCAAAAAAAAAGAGTCACGACGAATCGCTAAATTTAAAAATTAAAACAGAATTTCCAATTGAAGAAAATTTAAATTCTATTTCATCGCCTGAAAAAATTTTTGAACGTCCCAGCGAGTATCAAGAAATTTTCATTGAAGATCAAACAATTGATGCTTGTCGAAAAAATACACCAAGTCCAAAAATTAATATTAATTCATCGCCACCAAATCAGGAATTAATAAAAATTAAAAATCGACGACAATCTGTCGAATATACAGAAACAATAAGTTCAGCCGCAAAACGAAGATCGAGTCATGAAAATCGAAAATTTAGCATTGAAAAAAAATCACCAAAAATGAAAATTGAAAATTTAGAATTAGAAAAAAATTTAGATTCATGTGAAAATAAAATTGTAACAAAAATTTTTAATTCAAATGAAAATATTGAAAATAAAAATATTCAAGAAAATTCCAACGAAATTTTAAATCTCATTAACGAGAATGAAAAATCAAAAATGGAATTTAACGATAAAAATTTGGATTCAATGCCTCTAAAATCTACGGAATTGGTAAAAAAAATTGAGTCGAAAAAAAATGACAAAGAATCAGTGATGAAAATTAATTTACTTCAAGATGAAATTAATGAAATTTCCATGGAAAATCCACAACATAAAATAGTGAAAAAACAAGAGGCTATTTTACAAATTCCCAATGAAATAGAAGAAAAAAAAATTCAAATTAACGACAATTATTGTGAAATTGAAATAAAAATAAAGCAAGTCGATGAAAAAGAAAAAGAAATTGAGAAAAAAATTAAAGAAATCGAAGCAAAAGAACGTGAATTTGAGGAAAAATTAAAAAAAGTCGAAGAAAAACGACTTGAATTTGAAGCAAGAAAAATTCAAGTTGAATCAAAGAAAAAAGAAATTGAATTTAAAATAAAAGAAATTGAAAATCAATATTTTCAAATTCAACAAGAAAATATAAAAATTGAACCGGAAAAAATTCGAATTGCTGGTAAGCGAAAAAATTGGGATAATGTGAAAAAATTGGAACCACTTGAAAAAATAAAAATTCAAAATACAGAAAAATTTTCACAATTTAAAACTAAAAACTCTCCAATTATCAAAAAAATGGAAAATATTAAATTAAAAAATGTTCACGTAACAAAAAATAATGAAAAATCAAAAGACAAAGTCGATGGAGAAATGAAAGAAATAAAAATTGAAAAATCAAATAATAAAATTGAAAATTCGCGAAAATTGAAAATTGAAAAGGAATTTGAAAAAAATGACAAAAAACTCGAAAGAACCGATTCCGTTGAATCGGCATTGCGACGTTTTGATTCAATTGAAACAGATCAAGAATTATTGACAACAAGTAAAGAATCAATAATAAATAAAAATTTAAATTCCCCAAATATTGAAAATTCAATAAAAAAAAAAAATAATAAAACAACAAAAATCAATAATAAAAATGAAAAATCAACGAAAAATCGTCAAATTTGGAAAAAAATTTCATATCAAGAAAAAAAATCATCAAAAAATAATTCACCAATTTTAAAATCTAATGATTTTCAAATAAAAAAATCGAAAAATTGCATAACACAACAAAAATCAATTCAACGAAAATCACGTCGTCAAAATGATTCTGAATTGGGAAAAAATTTCGATTACAGTCGAATATCAACAGCAAGAGATTCAATAGAATTAGCAAGAAATTTTATTCGAACACGTTCTCCATCGTGTAAAAGAAAATTATTTCAAGATTCAGAAATGGAAACGCGAAAAACATGGAAATTATCATCATCAAATGAAAGACAATTATTGATAAAAAAATATCACATAAATGATAAAGAATTAGAAAAAAAATCAGAGATAACAGTTATTGAAAAATTGCAAAATTCTCAAGAGGAAAAAAA
This sequence comes from Leptopilina boulardi, assembly GCF_019393585.1. NCBI lineage: Eukaryota > Metazoa > Arthropoda > Insecta > Hymenoptera > Figitidae > Leptopilina > Leptopilina boulardi. The sequence goes on along the minus strand of NW_026137825.1, from coordinate 1,761,356 downwards.
TGGAGATAATGAAAATTTTCATAATTCAAAAAATAAAGAAGATGAAGAAAAAGAAGAAGAAATTGAACAATTTCATAAATTTGAAAAAGAAAATTTGGAAAAATTGAAAAATTTCGAAAATGAAAATAAAGAAAAAAGGATTTTCATCGAGAATATAGAAAATGAAGAATTTTTTTCCAATGAAAATAAAATGAAAAATCAGAGTTCCATCAATCGGACAATGGAGAATCGAGTTTTTGTTTCAGGCAATTTTAATGAAAAAAATGAAAATAAATCTGTCTCTAGAAATGCAAGAAGTCCAAGTCCAGAATTTGACGAGAGAAAACAAGTGGAAAATTCAAAAACAAGGAGAAATTTTTCTGGTACACCTTCAAAAAGTCCCGACAGTGATTTTAGGGTAATTTTTTGTATTTTATTCTCTTTTTTTTCATTATAAATTGTAATATTTTTTTATATTTTATAAATTTAAAAAAAAGAAATTTTTTTTCATAAAATTTTATTTTTTTTTTTGTTTTGAAATTCTTATTATTTTCAATTTTTTTTTCAATTTTAATAAATTTCCAGCGAGGTTCCGTGGATATAAAAACCACAAGACGTCCAGTTGTTCATTCGCCGAAAAAGGAAAAATTCCATTCAACGAAAGACGAGGTGGACTCGCCAAATTTGGAAAATTCGCCAATTAACGTGGAAGCAAAAAACGAAACTCAATTGTCAAATGTGAAGAAAATTTGCGAAAATTTTGTCGTCGATTTCAATGACACGGAAATGAGAAAAGTTGCAAAAAAACCAATTCTTCGAAATGAGGTGAAATGACTAAATTTTTTTTTCAAATTTAAAAATAAAAAAAATTACACTTATTATTGTTATTTCTCGAAAATTGTTTCTCGAGAATAGAAACAAATGAATAGATCTCAAATAACCTTGATTTTAATAAATAAAAAAAAAAAAAAAAAAAAAAAATGGCTTGAAATTGACAGTTTTAAATTTTCAGAACAAAAAAAAAAAATTTTGATCCAATTATACAAAAAAATTTCTATAGGCAAAATTTTCTATCAATGCAATTATTAATAGGTAATAAATTTTATATTTACAAATAAAAATATAGTAACAATTTTTATTTTCAAAAAAAAAAAAAAAAAAAAAAACCCTTGGAGAAAATAATCGAAAAAATATTTATAATTAATTATTGAATTACAAACTTAAAATTATAATTACCAATTTAATTTATTAATTACTGATATGATTTTTAAAATCACTAAATTAATTTTTATTAATTAAATTTTAATTTTTTAATTATTAACCTAATTTCGAATTAATGGTTAATTTTTTTTATTCAGAAACAAGTAACAACACAGAAAGAAAGTTCTCCAAATCCTGTGCCTCGACCATCTTCTTCTCTATCTGCTTCCAGTGGAGGATCAACAAAAGAAAAAATGAATTCTCGACATAAATCATCAACCTCAAGAGGATCAACACCAAGAAGCTCAGCAAGCATGAGCAGCAAGTAAGATTTTAAACAAAACAAAAATAAAAGAAAATAACAAAAAAAGAAAAAGTTAAAAAAAAAAAATAATTTATCAATTTTTGACTTCAAAAAATTAATTCAATTTTTAGAAAAATATTTTTAAAAAAATACATTAAAAATATTGTAATATAATTTAATTATTAAGAAACTAATGAAATTGAATTAAATTAATTTCTAAATTAAAAACATTAAATTAATTAAAAAAATTAATTTCCAAATTAAAAACATTAATTTAATTTAAGAATTTAATTTTGTAATTAAAAAAATTAATTTCCTAATTAAAAAGAAATTATTTTAATTTTAATTAGGAAAATTTTTAATTAATTTACTGAATTAAAAATGTTCAAGGCCAGACTACGTCGATAATTTGGTAATGTGCAAAAATTGTACCCGTCGTTTTACAACTGATAGAATTGATCTTCATGAGAAAATATGCGCACAATCTGGACAAAAGAAGCGAAAACAATTTGATGCAATGAAATTTCGCCTCCAGGGAACGGATTTGGAGCCTTTCGCTAAAGTGGGCGTTAAAAAACAAGAGGTAAATTCCAAATTTTCCCATAATATTTTTTTTTTCAAATTTAATTTAATATAAATTAATTTAATATTTAATTTAATTATTTTTTTTTAAATTTAATTATTAATTTATAATTAACCAGTAATTTGATTAATTATAAAATTTTTAAAGAAATAAAATTGCGTGAACATTTAATTTTATCGCAAAAATATACGGACGCCAGAGCGGTCACCCATCCATGTACTAACCGTACTGAGATGTGCTTAACTTCAGCGATCGCAAGCCAAGACGCTTAACCACCGAAGCTACATCATCAATTTTATAATTTTAATTATTATTCGAAGAAATAGAAGAATTAGAATTAAAAAAAAAATAGAAGAATCCGAATTAATAAAATATTTTTAAAGTATTTTTGAAATTTTTATTTTCTTTTTCAGAATAAAAATAAAAAACCAACAGTAAAATCAAATTGGAGAAAAACGCACGAGGATTTTATTAATACAATTAGATCGGCTAAACAGGTGCAGGCACACTTGGCGGCCGGAGGAAAATTAAGTGATTTACCACCACCACCACCAAGTGATACAAGCGATTATATTCAATGTCCTCATTGCGGAAGGAAATTTAATGAGGCAGCGGCTGAACGTCACATTCCAAAATGTGAAAATATGAGACACAATAAACCGAATCCACGCGCTCCACCTAGACCTAGACGCTAAATTTATTTTTCCTTTTTTTTTTTTATTCATTATTATTATTACATAAAATTGTTAACCCTCTTGCCTTTTTGAAAATAATTTTTCAATTTTATAAAAAAAAAATTTTACTTCAATTTCACATTTTAAAATTAACACTTTTACAATTTATTTTATATTTTAAAAATTAACATTGAAAACAAAAATGTAATGAAACTTATTTTTGATAAAATTTATTGATTGGAAAAAATTTATAAATTGCTTTAGCTTTAAAATAAATAAAAAAAAGTAGTTTTATAAAAAAAAAAGGTAGATTATAATCAACGGAGGAATTTAAATTTAGTTTGCGAGAATAATGTATAATTTTTAATATTTCAAAAAAATTCACATGTACGTGAAAAAGGCTTATTTAAAATTAACATTTTTTTTCGATATTTGTAACAAATTTTTTCTTTTTTTATTCATATTCGATAGTGTGATGTTCTTTTTTTTGATAAATAGAAATTTTACTGAAGGGTAAATATTATTATGTTATATAGCAGAAAAAAATTCCTGAATTGATACTGTGTATCGATTGCAAAAAAAAAAATGAAAAGCTTTTAATAATAACCAAATGAACAAGCAAAAATTGAGTTTTAAAAATAAAATTTTTTTTACATTAATTTTCATTTTCAAACAATCCAAATCCAAATCCAATAAAATTTATCAATAAACTACATCAAACTTTTTTATTTTCTTCGATTTAATTTTAGACGCAAGATTATCCCATATAAATCATTAATTACAATTTTCAATTATTACATATTAAATGATAATAATGAAAATTATATGTTTTAACAGGCCTCGGATTATACGACTTTTTCCGACTTTTTTAAAAAAATACGACTTTTATCGACTTATTTTTAAAAAATGCGACATTTTTTTTTACATTTGAACAAAAATGTAAATAAAATACATTTTTTCAGTATAAAATGTAGATCTTCTTCAGATCTTCTTCAATTCAATTATTTAACAAATTTTCAACTAAAATGATTCTTCACTAAATTAATTATTTTTAATAATTTTAATGAAATACATCACAAATTCAATTATATCAAAATTATTTTTCAATTAAATTTTTTATGAAATTTAACAATTGTTTATAATTTAACAAAAAAAATATCACAATAAAATTGAATTATTTTTTAAAAATTTCAATTCAAAATAAACTAAAATTCAATTATTACCCGAAATTTTAATTCAAAATCAATTAAAAATCCAATAATTATCCAAAATTTTCAATTTAAAATTTAATTATTTACCAAGTTTTCAATTTAAAATGAAATAAAATTCAATTATTTTCTAAAATTTCTATATTCAAAATTAATTATCCAAATTTTCAATAAAAAATGAACTTAAATTAAATTATTATCCAAAATTTCAATTAAAATTAAATTATTTCCCAAGATTTTCAATTCAAAATTAATTATTATCAAATTATTGTCCAAAATTTCCACTAAAATTCAATTATTTTCCAAAATTTCAATTGAATTTCAATTATTCTCCAAAATTTCAATTCAAAATCAAAGAAAATTAAATTATTTTCCAAATTTCAATTCAAAATAAAAGAAAATTCAATTATTTTCCAAATTTTCAATTTCAAATCAAATAAAATTCAATTATTTTCCAAATTTTCAATTTCAAAATAAACTATTATCAAAATTTTTAATTCAAAATTAAATATTATCAAAATTTGTAATTTAAAATTAAATATTATCAAAATTTTCAATCAAAAATTAACAAAAATTAAATTATTATAGAAAATTTTAATTAAAATTCAATTATTTCCCAATATTTAATTCAAAATCAAAGAAAATTCAATTATTTTCCAAATTTTCAATTCAAAAACAATAAAAATTCAATTATTACCCAAAATTTCAATTCAAAATTAATTTTTATCAAAATATTCAATTCAAAATCAACTAAAATTAAATTATTATCCAAAATTTCAATTGAAAATCAAAGAAAATTCAATTATTTTCAAAATTTTCAATTCAAAATCAATAAAAATTCAATTATTATCCAAAATTTCAATTGAAAATCAACTAAAATTAAATTATTATCCAAAATTTCAATTGAAAATCAAAGAAAATTCAATTATTTTCAAAATTTTCAATTCAAAATCAATAAAAATTCAATTATTATCCAAAATTTCAATTCAAAATTAATTTTTATCAAAATATTCAATTCAAAATCAACTAAAATTAAATTATTATCCAAAATTTCAATTGAAAATCAAAGAAAATTCAATTATTTTCAAAATTTTCAATTCAAATAAACTTAAATTCAATTATTTTCCAAATTTTCAATTTAAAATTAAATAAAATTCAATTATTTTTTTTTTTTTAAATTTAATAATTTCAATTATAACTCTAAGGAAATTCAATCAATTTTAACTATTTTAATAATATTCTTTGAAAATTCAACTATCTGAAACCATTTTTCAATTAAAAATGATTTTCAAATTATTGTATTTTGTCCGCATTTTCTAATAAATTTTTAGTGAAATCATCTAAAATTTTAATTACAAAACACTTAAAGTTTCAATTAATTTCAAAAATCTCAATTTTAAATCTTTGAAAATTCAATTAAATTTAAAAAATGTTTTCCAAAAATTGTTTGATAAATTATTTTTAGTTCTGTAAAATTTATAATTGTTTGAAAATTAACAATATCTTTTGAAATTTAATTATTTCTAAAAATTTCAACTTTAACCGAAAAGAAAAAAGAATTCTTTTCTTCGAAAAGAATTATTAAAAAAAAAATTTTTTATTTAAAAATCTGTAAAATATTTTTGTTAAAATAAAAAACAAATCCACTTTTTTTTGGAATATAAATCGAGTAAAACGACTTTTTTGTGTCTTTAAGTTGATTCGAGGCCTGTGTTTTTATAATTAATATTTAATAGATATTCGTTGGCCTCTGGTACCTTAAAAATTAATTTTTAAAAATAAATTTTTTTCAAATTACTATCTTGTACGAAATTTCCTGGCACATCTTTTTTCTCATCATAAATTTTTTGTATTTGTATACAATTTTTGAATCAATATACAATTTAAAAAAAAATTTCTTTGGTAAACGTTGTGTACTTCAGCTTCGTGAATTGAATTTTCGAATTTGGAATTTTAAAGAAACTTATTCCGAAATATAATAATAATTATTGTTTTGAACGAATTTTCATTTTTCGAATTAGCATCCCACAGAATTTCTTTTTTATACGAATTTTTAAAAAAATTGTTTAACTACCGAATTTTTGTTTGGCAGAATTTTTAGTAGGCAGAATTTTTATTTGTCCGAAACGAGGTCCGAAATTACAAATAGTCGAACAAAGAATCGATAGAAAGATTTTGGCGCAATTTTCAAAAATTGACCAATTAGAAATCAAGAAAATTGTGATTGGTAAATTTTTGAAAATTACGCCAAAAATCTTTCTGTCGATTGGTTTGTTCGGCCATTTATAATTTCGGACAAATGAAAATTCTGTCATTTAAAAATTTGACCAAATTCTTACACAGGAAGGTAGTAAAAAAATTTTCTTCGTCGAATTTCTTTTTACATTATTTATTTTTTCTATAAAAATATTTGTCACCTTAAATATAGTATATATATATTTTTACCAAGATAAAGTGGTAAATTGTTTACTCATAAGTCTATCAGAATTATACATTGAATTAAAACTCATAATTTCAAATTTATATTTAGTACTTGGATTTAGTTTATTAATTGTAAATTTTAGAGATTTATTTTCACTAGCATAGTATAAAAGCAAAGTTTCTTCTTTTGAATTCAATGTATATAATATAATGTGGTATCGTACATAGTTGGTACTATTTTTAGGTTTAAACCAATTAAGCGTGGCACTTTTATTTGTAACATTTGTAATAGTTAAAGGTCCTTCTGGTGGATTAGGTTTTCCTATTAAATAAATTGAAAATATTAGAAAATAATAAAAAAATTTAAAAATTTCTAATTCGTACCTTGTGGATAGTAAGTTTTGATTTCATTGCTCAAATATCTGTTAAATGTCCCTTTTGCATTAAAACAGACAAATTCAAATTTATACGTATTTCCCGGTCTAAGTGTTGTGATTCTATTTGTCAAATTGCCTTTATTGACATCTTTACTATATTCATGTATACTTTTATTATTTGTTAAATCATGAATGAGATAAATGCATGTTCCACTTTTTTTATTGTACCACTGAAGATTAACTGTTTCTTCCGAGACATCAAGCACTTTTATTATTTCTGTGAAATATTAATTTTTTTTTTATTCACAGTATTTAAAAATTTATTTGCAAAACAAAAATTAAAAATTTAATAAAGAAAATAAAATAAATACCATCGGTACTGATAGATGTTGATACAAATTTTGCAAGAAAAATGAAAATTATAAACTTCATTTTAATGTTAGACACGCACTTAATTGTATATAGTGAAATATAATTTTGAAAATAACTTAATAAATTATTAGTGAAAAACTATAATTATTCATTTATATATTCTTTATCATTAGAAAATTTTAATAAAATTACAAAAATAAATATTAAATTAATGATAATCTAAACATTACAAACAATAGATTATTTACACAAATGAAAATTTTAATAATGTTTTTTACGAAAGACATCGACTTTTGTTTACACAAATGATAAAATTTGATGATTTTCATGGGTCTACGTGCAATTAGTAAGATAGACATAAACTCATATATGTTACTAATTGCACGTATACTCATAATTTTATTGACGTCTTCATTTAATCAAATAAAAAAAAACAAATTTCCCAGTTACATAAATTGGTAAAAAAAACAAATTTCCTAATACATAATTTAATTTAGTATATATAGAATGATTTTTTGTCATTTTTTATTATCTTCGAAATTTCTATTATAAAAAATTTTATTGCCTTAAAATTGAAAATGAAGTCTCAAAAATTTTTCATTTTTATTACAACATTAACAATATTCATCAATGCTGATAGTGGTAAATATTAAATTAATTTTCATTGTCGATATTGTTTTAAAAAAAAATTAATTTTCTTTATTCTTATTTAGTATTTGGTACTGATTTCTTTATGGCAAATGTACCAACATTGAGTAAACCCCGAGGAAATATAAAAATACTTCATGTCACTGATACAACAGTCAATTTAAAATGGAATTGCGAGTACAATGAAAAAAATTATCACATTATCTCGCATAATATGAAAAATAAAACCAGTAGGTACATTAAACATTTGTACTCAAATGAAATATCTACATCAAACATTGAAAAACAAAGAATAACTGATCTTGAACCAGGATGTTTGTATAAATTTGAAATTTTGTGTTTGAACATGGGTAAAGTTTCAAATGAGGAAGAAATTGAATTTAGTAGACTCATTAGCAGGGAAATCATCACTAATAAACCATCAGGTAATTTTTTGCAAAATTAAGCAATTTTCTGTTAAGGTAAAAAATATAACTAAAAAAAATTTTCAGATAGACCCGCTAAACCCAAAGGACCCTTTCAGGCATTTAATATCAAATATAAAGAATTAACACTCCGATGGATTAAACCTGATAATATTACAACTGCTATGTACAAAATTACATGGACGAAAACAAATTCAAAGAAAGAAAATTCAACAATAATTCACAGTCAATCCGAATATCCACAATATAAAATCACTGGACTTAAAGCAGGCAAAAGATATAATTTCCAAGTTCAAAGTTACAATAATAAAGGAACTTCCGATAGTCTCGTACTCGAGGAAATTGTAACAAAACATCCATTAGGTATTTATTATATTATTTTCATTAATGAAAAATGATAATATAAAAAATAATTTTCATTATTATTTTCCAAAGATTCTGCAATTGATCATGCCTTGAGAGAATCTAATAGAAGAAAAATTAGAACTAATTTTATCACTTATGATGCAATACAATTTGTATGGAATAAACCAAAAAGCAATTCCTTTCAAGGAGAATATGGAATTTTTATAGCTGATCGAGAGAAGCATTGGTACATTAAAAACATTAAGGATACATCAAATAATCCAAAGTACACAATTCAAAATCTCACACCAGGAGGATGTTATAAATTAATAATTAATATTATTGATGATAAAAATTCTAATCTTCTCGTGAGCAAAGCAATTAAACTTGATAATCCATTAGGTATATATAAATTTTCAAAAATTAATTCAATTTGTGTTTCTATTCCAAATTTAAATCCTAATATTTTTTTGAATTCTACAGATAAACCAAATCCACCTAGACAACCATTTTTTGTAAAAAAAATCACGAGTACAACAGCTGAATTACAATGGAATACACCTGAGAATAGTACAAGATTTATAAAATACAATATCATTTGGAAGGAAATAGACACGAATATACAAAAAACTATTACCATTTTCAAGGCCAACGGCAAATCTTCATTTACAATTACTAAACTTAATCCAGGCAAAAGATATGATTTTGAAATTTCGGCTTTTAATAATAAAGGAAGTAGTGATAGTCTCTTTATTAAAAATTTCATAACTAAAGTCTAAATTACAATGAAGACAAAAATTTATTTAAATGAATTTATTTATTATTTGATATTTAGTATTTATTATGATTATTATTTATTGACGTTATTTAATATTGTTAAATATATATTTTTTTTTATCAAAAATTCATAAATTAAAAAATTTTTTTCAAAAATCAGTTTATTATATTTTATTCAAAAATTGAAAAATCATATCCGCTACTTTCAAAAGTTCATATATAACTATTTCTTATGGAAACAATCCTCAATGGTAATTGTAATTAAATGTTAGTTTTAGTTTCCACTTGTGGCTGAGTATATCATAGGTATAGGTGTAAATTTTATAAGTTTCATGTCAAGTCAATGTATAAAATATATATATTCTTCTTAATTATAAGCTTTTCGATCACATCACGTTGATCATCTTCAGTAACACTAAAATATCAATGATTAACAATCGATTAGTTGTTATTTTTGTGAATTTAAAATTATTTCTGCAATATTGCATTACAAACTTACAAAAGATATGGAAAATATTGCACGATGGTGACATTAAGGTTAGATTGTCTACTTGGAGTAGTTCTTATTTAAACTTTCCACGCCGATGCTAACGGCTCGAAGGTAACTCCATACTTTCATTCATGTACAAATCGTAAATTTACAAATCATTATTTTATATAAAAATTAGAGAAAAATAATAAAATTGATAATAATGACTATTTAAAAATCAAAAAAGAATAAAAAATAACTATATCAATGAAATCCAATTGTGATATAATTTAATTCTTAAATAGAATTCCTACTTGTAATGTTTGAGAATTAATAATTATGATTTTAATCAGTAGAGTTTTTTGAAAGTGCCGACAGACAATATATTTTCACATTTTATTATTATGAAAAATTATCGCATATATAATAAATCTTAATCTTTATGATAAATAATAAATTTCATAATAATTACATGACTAATATTAAATTCTTATAATTTTTTGAAAAAGATTACCAAAATAAGTATTTCTAAACAAATGATTATTTACTTAGATTATCTCCTTAAAGGAAAATTATATTTTTTGTTATACATTCTAAATAATCTACTTTAGTTATATATAGAAAAAAATTTATCACATTTCTTCATTACAAGTCTTAAAATTAAAATGAATTTTATATTTCTAATTTTTGCTTCAACATTTCTATCTGTATCTATCAACGCCAATGGTAATTATCTATTATTAAATATTTCATTTTATTCAATAAATTCAATTTTCTTTTTATATTCTAATACAGGATTACAACAAGAATTCTTATTAAATCAATTATCTCAATTGAATAAACCACCGGGAATAATAAATGTATTCGATATCACAGATACAGCCATTAATCTACAATGGAATAATAATTACAGTGAAACACGATCTCATATTTTCATATACAACATCGAAGACAAGAGTAAAAAAATTAAAAAATATAATACTACTTCAAAATCTGAAGAATATAGAATAACTGAACTTTATCCAGGATGTGTGTATAAATTCGAAATTTTAAGTTTGAGAACAGATTCTAGTTTGGATTTGGAATTTGATAGATTTCTTAGCAAAGAAATTATCACTGACAAACCATTAGGTACGGTATATAAAAATTTTTGTAAGACAAAAGAATTCAGTATTTTAAAATATTATATTCTTCGGAATAGTCTGATTCTTGCTTCTGAAGTATAGGCCAAAATTTTATCTACATAGATGAATTTTCTCAAAAACTAAGAAATTACAGATAAACCTGCTACACTAAAAGAACCGCTTTTGATATATGATGTCACATATACAGAAGTAACACTTCAATGGTGTAAACCTATGCATAATCTTTACAATACAACAATAACGTACAATATCATGTGGTCGGAAACTGATTTATGGACATGGGAAACTATTGTATTTTACAGTGCATCCGAATATCCACTATACAAAATCACTGGACTTAAGTCAGGCAAAAGATATAATTTTCAAGTTCAAGCCTACAACAATAAAGGAAGTTCCAATAGTCTTGTACAAGAAGAATTTATTATTAGACATCCATTAGGTATATAAATTTCTCTACTTGATTTTAAACAAACACTTTAGCTAACAAAATTAATATAACTTTCACTATTATCCCAAAGATTCAACGATTAATAATTTCCACAAGGAAACATCTACAGAACTCAAAATTATTGATGTCATTAATAATACAGTCAATCTTCAATGGAATAAACCTGAGAATAGTACCACCAATATGGAGTACGCGATTTTTATATTAAATTTAAATACCATGAAGCATTGGCACTTTGGAAATATTAAATTAAACTCTACAATGTACAAAGTCGAAAATCTACCAACAGGAAGAACATATAAATTCATTGTTAAAGCATTAGATGACAATAATTCTGATCCTCTTGTTAGCGAAACAGTAATGATAAAAAGTCCACTAGGTATGCTTTTATATTAAGTATAAATTAATATTTTTTCTCTATAATTTTATTTTCTCAAAAATAACATTTCTAACAGATAAACCTAATTCACCAAAAGGACCAGTTTATGTGAAAAATATCACAAATACAACAGTCGATCTACAGTGGCGTGAACCTGACAATAGTAGCAATAATACATCGTACACAGTGTTTATAACAAACATACATGAAATGAGGACTAGCGTTAGATACCATTTTATTTCATTAGACAAAATAAGTCATACAGTTACAGGACTACAACCAGGAAATGAATATATATTCTATATTTGTGCAACAGTGAATGATATTAATTCTGATCCTCTAAAGAGTGTTCAAATTAGAACTAAGGATCTATGAGACGTTTTTGACTAATTTTTAATCAGAAATTATTAATTTTTAATTGAAAACAACTAATTCATTTCGTAAGGCTACAATTTAAAATTTACTTTACTAAATGAATTAGTAATTTTTTTTTTACTAACAATTAGTCATTTTTTACTAAAAATTAGTCAAAACGGTTACTAATTTATTTAATCGTATTGGTAGAGATTTCCTCGGCTTATATAGTCGCGTCCCTACCCTTAATTTTCCGAGGTAAGTAAAATTCAAAATGTGCGAGTGTGTGAGTAGGAAATTTTAAATTGATTGAGTTTCTATTTTTGAATAGCCAATTATATTTAAATTAAAATCTAAGGACAGAGCTATTTTTCTCTTTCTGATTCCGTTTCTAACGCTCGACGAAAACAATGCCATTGTCTACATGTCAATCATTTTCCTTTTACTGACTTTTATTTCCAAAAATCTTTAATATCTCAAAAAATAATAATCTTAGAATTATTTAATTTTTACCATTAATTTTTAAATAATTTTTACTTTAATATAACATATAATTTTATTTAATTATTTATTAATTTTAACATTTTCTGAATAGGGTAACTGCACCAGTGGTGGATCAGTTAAGCCCCTTAACTTTCTTATTTTGACTTTGAAGTTCTGCATAGGTTGCTTTTAGACAAATTCGAGGTTATTCTTTATAGTATTATGGACCAGATAGTTCCAATAGACATTTCCTTCAAGGTTAGACTTGATTTTGACACCTACGTTTACTTTAATGCTCCATCAAAGATAATTTGTCAATGATCCTATTCTGGATCACTGTTTGCACCAGTCATGGTTATAGATTGCTCCAGTGGTGGATCACTTAAAAAATCATACTAAAAAACATTGCATTTCAAAATTACGAGACTGAGACGTTTTGCAACTTTTATAAGGCTTTACGGACAGATTTTCAAATTCACTTTCCTATCCATATCCCCTCCTCTTTCATTTCTATAGGTATAATGTGACTAAATGTTAATTAATCATCTTTTTATTAGAATTTTTGCTAATAAATAAATAGAAACTCTTAAAGCTTCAGTTTCAATGATAAATAACATTTATTAATTCTGGGTATTTTAATTCAACAAAAATTTAACAATTTGAAATCAGGTGTTAACAATTAATAAACATTTGAATTAGTGTTAACTAAAATTTAACTCATAAAATTTTCAATAAAACAATGCGTCAACAGGCGAAAAGTAGGACTGATCCACCACTAGATTTTGTTACTTTTTTGGTTCCAGTCGTGGATCACCCCAAAACAATGGACACGCGCTACTTACAGACGTAAATATTGTTCTCAGGGCTCTATGGGGATGAAACGAAATGCCTCCTATTGTGAAAAGAATTAAAAATTGTCTTAAAATGACTCCAAAGCTTTCTATTCCAAAATATACTCTTAACTTACATGCTAAGGAAAACTCTTGTTTTCTGTCACCACTTTAGTAATTGTTGTCCTGCTTTCTTCGCGATGAATTTAAAAAATTTTTTAAATTGTAATATTGATCTGTATAACTTTCTTAACAATTACCGACACTTGCGGTTCATTTTCTTACAAACGTGTAAACACAAATGACCATTTTTCTCGCAGTTGATCCACCACTGGTGCAGTTACCCTATTTAAAAAAAAATATATAAAATAAAATTTATTCTTTAAAATAATGATTTATAAAAATTTTTTATTCTATAAAAAAAAAATATCTTTAAATTTAAGTTAAATTAATAATTTCTTTTATTTGAATTTATATCTCTCTTCTCTTTCTATTATTTTTCCTGTTTATATTTTCATTGTGTTATCTATAGATATCTTCTCTCTCTCTCTCTTTCTATTATTTCCAGAAATTCAATTTATCTAGTTTTATATTCATTTCTCAATTTTATTTTTATTATTTATTAATTTGTAATTTTTCTAATAATTTATAATAATTAAATTTTTGACTATTGAAATACCATTTCACTACTCCATTTTTTTTTCATCCCTTAATACAGTAATGTACTTAAGGAAACTTTTATTCTCAAACCTTTCTTAGAAACTATGCTGTCTTCATTTACCCCAAATTTTAGGAAAATTTTATCCCCATTTACCCCAACTGACACCTATTTAAATAAATTAATAAATACGTTTTTTTCCCACAAAATTCTATTGATTACATATCGAAAAACAAACATCTCAGACTGTCTTTTTCATAGATTTAAATAAATATTGTGACGTTATGTAAAATTTACAATTTTACAAATCACAAAGGTTTATTTTTTTTTCAATATTATTTATAATATTATATAATATAATATAATATATGAATATTTTCAATATTCAATTTAATTTAATTTAGAATTTCAATTTAATTTAAAATGATTTCTTTTGAATTTATAATTGATTATTTTATTGATTTTGGAATTATTTAAGAATGAATTTAATTTATAATTTTTATTTAAAATTAATTGAAATGTCATTCATTTAATTATTTTATAATTATTGTTTCCATTTTCCATCTTTTTCGATTCCTCGAATTAAAGAATCCTTATTATTTAATAAAAAGAATAAGTAATTATTTTTCTTGCATTATATCGAGTCTGAACTCAAATTTTTATAATGTTTAAAAATTTAAATAAAAAAAAAATTAATTAACCTTTCGTTTATAAAATCTGATGTTTTATTTAATTTAAAAATTAAATCTTTTCGAATATATGGCTTTTCCGAACCGCCCTCTCTACTGTTAACCAAGAATTAGGACTGCAGCAGGCCGAGTAAAAAGGAAGACTATTTTAATTTAAATTTTGAATCATTTCTTTGCTTTGAGTTTCCCTTGATTATTGAATTTGACTGTCTTTGAGTAAAAGCCTGGTGGCCGTGTGTGTACTCTTCAGACTAATTTGACAATCAAGAATAATTTTGATTTAATTGTCGAATTTGATAGTCTCTAAACTAGTTTGCCTGGTGGCCTTGTGTATTTTTCCAGACTAATTCAACGATTAAAGAAAAATTTATTTAATCTTTAATTAATTTATTTATTATTTATTTATTTTTATTTATTTATTATTTATTTATTTTTATTTATTTATTATTTATTTATTTTTATTTATTTATTTATTATTATTTATTTAATCTTAAGAAAGGACTGGCGACCAACAAACAATTTATTCCAGTCTTCCCTTTGTAACTTTGATTTAATTAATTGATTTTTTCAACATTCAGCATCATCATTAAAAAAATCATTGGGTTACAATATACTATAAATTCCCTGCTTAAAAAATTTGATTGAATTTGATAGAAAAAAATTTCAATACTTTTCAATCCGTTTTTTGAATCCGCAATTTTATGTAGATTGTATAAAATCCTATCAATATTTTTGGATAGAAAGTCTATCAAAACGAATACTAGTTTTTGATACAATTTGATAGAAATTTTTTAAATACTTTTCAATACGTTTTTTGAATACGCAATTTTATGTAGATTGTATAAAGTCCTATCAATATTTTTGGATAGAAAGTCTATCAAAATGAATAATTATTTTTTATAGAATTTGATTGATGAAATTTTAATACTTTTCAATCCGCGATTTTTAAATCCATAAATTTATGTATATTGAATAAGATTCCATCAATGATTTTTGATAGAAAGTCTATCAAAATGAATACTTATTTTTCACAGAATTTGATAGACAAAACTTTTAATACTTTTCAATCACATTTTTGAATCTGCAAATTTGTGTATATTGATTCTATCAATTATTTTTGATAGAAAATCTATCAAAATGGATACTTATTTTTTACAGAATTTGATAGACAAAATTTTAATACTTTTCAATCACATTTTGAAATCTGCAAATTTGTGTATATTGTATAAAAATCATAACTTCTATAATTTTAATTAAATAATAGAAATAAAACAATATTTTTTTATTTTTCATAAAAATTTAGAAAAAAAATTTTTTTTTTTTTTTTTGAATGAACATTTTACATGGAATGCCCCATGGAAGCTTTGCCGCCAATGATTTGTTTTTTTAGTTCAACAATTTTACACATGCGCGCTGTCATAGACAACGTTGGCAGCACTGACAATTTCAATATGGCCACGATTATGTTTACATGATATATGTAAATTAGTAAATTTTTACAATTTTCACTCTATTATAAATAATTGATGTTAATAATACTGTAATATTAATATAAAAAATTGACAAAGAATATTTCAAGTAAGTAACAAGGAAAAAATTCTTAAAATAAGTAATCATTTTGCTCTTTCATTTTAATTTATTAAACTCGATTTTTCAATTGTCGTATTTTAATTCCCTTTTTTTATATATCAAAACAAATTTGAAATATTAAAACAGTCCTTTAATTGTTTTTCGCTAATTATATTTTATCGTGTAATTTTTTTTTAATTATTTTACTAAAACATTTGCATTTAAATCTGCGGCATTAAAAATGAAAACAAAAAATTTTTGAGGTTAAGTTATCGAATTATCAAACAAATTTTTTTTTTATTTAAAAATTAGTTATTATTTGTTGAAATT
Organism: Leptopilina boulardi; assembly: GCF_019393585.1. NCBI lineage: Eukaryota > Metazoa > Arthropoda > Insecta > Hymenoptera > Figitidae > Leptopilina > Leptopilina boulardi. The sequence continues at coordinate 1,744,689 of NW_026137825.1, read as the reverse complement.
ATAGAAATATTTTTATAAAAAATTTGTATGAAGTAAATTTTGAATTAAAAAAATCAGAAAATTGTGAAAAAAATATATTTTTATAAAAATAAAAAAAAAAATTATTAAATTTTAATAAATGAATTTTTTTTTTTAAATTTACAGAATAATTTTGACTCGTTAAAAAAAAAAATGGATACCATTCCATTGACAAATGAACAAGAGGAATTTTTAAAAGAATGCGAAAAATTATTTGAAGATCGTTATTCGGCGAAAGATGAAGCATTCATGAAAGTGAAAAATGGAGAAACAAAAAAACCACCGATTATTGATCCATGGCATAATAAACCAAGAAGACCACAAAACGATTGGAATCGTCAAAATTATCGACACAATAGACACAATTCTTGGGAACGACATCATGAACGAAGTGAAAGATATGATCGATATGATCGATATGATCGACATGCTGGAAGACATGTTTATCAACGTAATTCTCGACCATATTGAAAAAAAAAAAATTCCACAAATTTTCACATGCATAATAAAAAAAATAATAATTATTATTTAATTAGCTCTATAAAATGATTTAATTTTTCAAATATGTAAATTTTTTTTTTCGATCTCAAATAATTTTTGAATTGTTAATTTTTTTTTCTGTTTTATCAAAATTGTCTCTTGATAATTGCAATTTTCAAATCGTTAAAAATTAAAAAGAAATAATAATAATAATTTTTGTATTTTCCTTTCTTTTTTTGTAGAGGAAAAAATTTCGATTAGCTAAATTAATTGTTAATTTACGATGAAAAAAAAATCACCCAATTTAATTGTAATTATAGTTTAATATTTGTAATTTGTAAAATATGATAATAAAAGTATTTTATACTCCGAAAAAAAGTCGAATTATTTTTTTTCCAATATCCATTTTTTTTATAAAATCATATTTTTCCCTTTTAGAAATGAAAAAAAAATGTCAATTAAAAATTATTTTTTTAAGAGGGAATTTTTTTTTCAACATAACCTATATTTGAATTTTAAGATTCAATATATATGTTAAATATTTATTTATTCACTGTCGCTTATGAATAAATAGGTTTAAAAAAAATAACTATTTTTTTCTAATTGTGAAATTAATATTATTTTATATATAGCTACAAAATATCGTAAAAATGTGAGAGAAAAACCGTTATGCGAACGAATGTTTTCGAAATAAATTTCAAACTTATCTCGCAATTAGTAAAATTGAAAATAAAATGAAAATAAATAAAAATACTTACGGAAAAATGATGCTCGTTGATGTATATTTTTTTTTAGTTTAATGAAGAAAAAACTTGGAAAAATATACAAGAGACATTGTTGCGTTCCTCGAATGACTGACAAAGAAGACAGACAATGTCAAGTTAAATACTAAATATCAAATTCTTCATTACTATTGTTAAACAATTTAAAAAGCACTTTATTCTCATATTTATAATATTCAATCGTTAAAAATACAAAGAAAACCTTGAAAATACAAGAATATTTGTCACAATTCACCTGAAAGAACCACTAAAATTAGTTATGAATTTGACTCACGTATTGTGAGGAAACAAAAATTTATGCGCAAATCCACTGCGCATGTGGTGGGAAAAATTAAAAATTCCGAGTATATGAAAGTAAAATAATTTAATTTTTTATTCATTTTTTATTTTAAATATAGTTTTAAATCGATTAAATAAGCATTTCTATTAGCAATAATGTAAATATTACAAGAAAAAAAACACTTATTTTGATAAATAAATCCTAATTTATAATGGGAAAATTTTTGAATTCTCACATTGCCCTCAGGCGTCAATTAAGTGAACTAAAATTTCTAACCTTAAAATCGATTAACATCCGGCAACCTGTCAGCAAAAACTATATATTTGTGTTATAATTTCAATGAAAATTAATAAAAAATATTAAAATTTGAAAGGAGTAAATTTATATATAATAAATTACAATAAAATATGACGTGTTGTTAGGGAAAAATAAGAGTTAAAAAGAAAAACGAAAGGAAAATGTCACAGGGAAGAGGTTTGTTTATCATTGTTTTATATGTTTTATTTTTTTTATTTATATTTCTATTTCCATCAAATGTAGAAAAAAAATAATAAAAATTGACGTGTACATTTTATTAAAGAACAACATTTTTTTTTCTTTATAATTACGAAAATTTTCGTATTTTCTAATTTTTGCCTTTTTTTCTTATTAAAAATTTTTACATTTTCTTTCCTTTATTTATCAATTTTTTATAAAATTTATATTATAAATTATTTGAAATTTTCGTTTTTTATTACAAGAAAAAAAAATGCTAACAATTAAAAATAAAATTTAATTACAAAATATTTTCAAATATAAATCAATTGAAATTTAATAAAAAAAATTTCATTATTTATTAAATTCAATTATTTTGTAAATTTTATTTCTTTTTCAATTTTTTATTTTGTATTCATTTTTTTTTTCATTTAAAAAATTATTATTTATATTTAATTATTTTTATGTTTAATTTATTTTAATTTTATTAAAATTTCACTGTTTTTATAAAAAAAAAAAACAAAATTTGATATTAAATTCTAATTTTTAAATTAATTTAAAACTTTGAAAAATTTAATTATTTTGACTCGAAATTTTTGTAAATTTAATTTTTAATTATTTCATTTTTTTCTAAATAAATAAAATTTATAAAAATTATAAATATAAATTATAAATATAATATAATATATAAATTATTATAAATTTATAATTATAAATTTTTATTTATTTTAAAATAAATAAAATTAAAATTAAATTTTTAATTTTATATTCTGTTCAAAATTTATTTATTTGAATTTTTTTTTTAGTTTTGTAAATTGAATTAAATTTTATTTCCAAGTAATTTTAAAAATTTAAACGCTTTAAAAATGTTTAATATTTAAAAATAAAAATATATTATTTAAAATTAATAAAATTTATAAATAAAACTTTTTAATAATTGAATATAAAAAAAATTATTTTGTATTAGTAATCGATTTTTTTTTTGTATAAATTAGTGAATAAATAAAATTGAAAGTAGAATAAAGCACAGAGAAAAAAAAGACTAATTCTTTTTTCTTTTTTTTTTTAAAGGAAAAAAACGTGGCGGCGGTGGTCGTTATCATGGAAAAAATTTCGTCAGCATTGGCGATATGGGAAAGGAGGTACTTGAAAAATTAGATGAAAATAGTCAAGTATTAAAACAATTTCGTGAATATGCAAATGAACTTGACGATAAACACGATCGTTATGAAAGAATTGTAAAATTAAGTCGTGACATAACAATTGAAAGTAAACGAATTATTTTTCTACTCCATACAATTGATCGTGATGAAAAATATGAATTAATTCTTCAAGAATCAAAAAAACGTCTTGATAATGTTATTAAATTTTCATTAAAAAATATTGCCAAAGAATTAAATGGACATGATTATTTTCAATATATTAAAGCATATCGTCCTGGAATACAAGAATTCATTGAGGCAATAACATTTCGACAATATTTAAAAGATAAAAAACTTGAAAATTGTCATGATATTGGCAATTCATTTAATTATATTATTGAAAATGATATAAAATCACAATTTAATAATGATAAAAATAAATTAATTTCGCCAAATGAAGAAATTAACATAAATAAAAATGAAAATCAAAATTTTATTGAATTAAAAGAAAAAGAGAATTTAATAAAAAAATTATTAATACCACAGGATTATATACTTGGTATTGCCGATTTAACTGGTGAATTAATGCGTAAATGTATTAATAATTTATCAATTGGCAATATTGCAGGATGTTTTGAAACATGTATTTTTGTACGACAAATGTATCAGGGATTTTTGGGTATTACACCATTTTCAGGTAGGGAAATTAATCGTAAATTAATAACATTAAAGCAAAGTTTAAATAAAATTGAAAATGTTTGTTATACAATTAAAATACGTGGTTCAGAAATTCCACGTCATATGCTCGCGAGTGTTGCAATTGCTGATGTTGATGAAAATCATGACGATGACGAGGGATTTTATTGAAAAAAAAAAAAAAATTAATTTTTCACCAAAAATTTTGATAAATTGTAAACCTTTTTTTTATTGTAAAACATTTTTTTTCGTGAAAAGATATTTTCACATAAAATGGAAAATTAAAAGAAAAATGAAAAAATTCGACAAATTATTGATATTATTAAAATTATGTAATAAATATTACAAAAAACTGTTTTTTTGTTTCTCGACGAATAAATTATAATAATTGAATTAAGAAATTAATTATTAAATAATAATTAAAAACTTAATAAGTAATTAAATAATTTAAATAATTGTATTCTAAAAATTATTTCATTTTTGTAAGCGTGAAAAAAATTGCAAAATTAATAAATTTTTCATCATTTTTTATGTGTTGACAATTTTTTAATTTCGTCTAAACACACATTTGCCTCATTAAGTGATTCTTGATTTTCTTGTATTTTCGCTAATATTTGACCATCTTTACATGATTTTTTTGCCTCTGTATAAAGACCTTGTTTAATATATGTAAAACCTAAATTAATATGCATTGGACTCAAATCCAATTCCTCGAGTTTTTTTCCTAAATTTGCGAAAATAATTATTTTTCATTAAATAAAATATATTCAATTATTCCAATTTATACTACAAAATATATTAGAATTACTGATTTTATAAATATTTAAAAATTTAATTAATTTAGAAATATTTTGATTTCAATTTTTCTCAATTAGAAATTTTATTAAATAATTTTATTAACACAGAAAATAGTAATTTAAATATTAATTACTAAATTGTTACTAAATTCGAAATTTCTAAATTAATTACGAAAATATTAATTGTAAAAAAATTAATTAATACCAAAAAAATATTAATATTTAATTAATTTACCGGCTTCGAGTGCTTGATTCAATCGTTGAATTGACAATTTATAATTTCCTTGTCTACAATCAAGTATTCCAAGATCATTGAGAATTGTTATTGTTTGCTCATGTTCCAAACCATTAATTTGAATTGACAATTCATATGCCTCAATAAGCATTTTATAAGCCTCCAATTCTTTTGATTGTTCTATTAATAAATGTCCATAATAATCATAAGTCATTAGCCAAAAAAATTTTGTTTCCTCATCATTTGAATTTTGTTTCAATGCATTTATACAAAATTTATAACCATTCTCAGCCTTTCTAAAGAAAAATTGCATTATTTTAATCTCTAAATTCTATTATTGTTGAATTATTACTGTAAAAAAAAAAAATTTATTTTTTATTTAAAGAAATTTTTTTTCTTTCTTTTTCAATATTAATTAAAATAAAATTTTTGTTATTATTTACTGTAAATGGCCGTTAGCTTCATAAATTTTTGCAAGTTTCAAACTCATGTGAACAATTTTTAAATCATTTTCCAATGTTCCAGTGGAAATTAAACGTTGCATTACAGTGACAAATAATTTTTCTGCCTTCTCATATTCGCCCATTTCAAATGCAAGATTTGCCATTAAATCAAAAATATATGTAATTGCTTTAAAATGTTCAATTGTTTGTGCCATATGAAGTGCAAGATGTAACATTTGTTCAGCTTTCTTGAATTCTCCTCTCTAGAAATTATTAGATGCTTTTGCTAAAAAATCGAAAATTAAAATGACAATTTTTTTTTTTTTATTATAATTTCTGTTTTCTTTTTTTTTAGTAAAAAAAAAAATAGAAACAATTTTTCTTTCTTTTTTTTCTTAAATAATTATATATATTTCAAATTATATATTAATTATTATTAAATTATATATATATATATATATATATATATATATATATTTAATTATATAATATAATAATATAATTTTAATATAATTAAAAAAATTATTTTTTATTTTATCGGAAAAATTTATTTTATTATTTTAAAGTAAAATGATTACATTGAAAAGAATTTAATTGCAAAATTATTAAAAATAAAAAAAAATTAAATTAAAAATAAATAATAATAATAATAAATAATAATAATATAATAATAATAATAATAAATAATAATTTAAAAATAAAATTAATTAAAATTATTTTTATACACTGTACTAATTTTTTTTTTATTTTCAAATAAATTATTAATAATTGTTATTTATTATTTTTAATTTAATTTAAATATTAATAATAAACAAAAATATTAGATAGTATTTAATTAATAAAGAATTTTTTTTTTTTTTTAATGAGATAATTTATATTTATTTTATAAATAAATTGGCTATTAATTAATTAATTAGCCGAAATTTTATTTATTAAAAAAAAACAATTTTTAGGTTATAAAAATTATCAAAAACTAACCTTAAAAAAAAAAGTAAACATGCATTTAAATATTTAGAAATGATTATTATTTTTTATCTAGAACTGAAAAAAAAATTAATTTTCAAAAAAAAATATACATAATTCTATTTTAATTAAATAAATATATTTTTTTTTAAACCTGCATCGCTAAAATTGAGCGTTTCATTGCTGTAATATATTCAGGATCCTCTTCTTTATCTTCTTTTTCTTTAAATAAACCAAAAAGTGTATAAATTCCACCGAAAAGAAAATACGATTTTTTATTAATTCTCGATTGATGACAACTATTATTATTATTATTGTTAAAATTTTTCTTTTCATTAAAATTTAATGACAAATTATTACAATAATAATAATACATTGTTTCATTGATATTGAATTTTTTTGTATTGCAAAAATATTTTTGCATACAAATTCTATCAATATATTTTGGACACAATTTTAATATTGTTTTTATAAAATTAACACTTGACATTTTTTATTTAATTGACAAAATTTTAAATATTATTTCTCTATTTTGCAACAATTGTACATATATACAATAATCTCCCTTCGTTCGGTTGATGATTTTGACGTAAAACAGCTGATTTCCGGAGGAAGTTGCAAAAAAGGACCAATCAATATCGAGTAGTAGCAGAAGAAAATTAATTTCAAAGTTATTTCATTGGTGGAATATTTACAGCGTCATAAGCGCGGTAAATATTTAAAATATCCAAATATTTAAAAAAACAAAAAAAAAACGAAGAATTAAAAAACCTTAAATTACATTTTTATAGAATAATAACGAAAACTCGAAAAAATTAATCAATGAATTAAAAATAATAAATAACTAACTAAAAATATGTTAAATTACAAAAACTCGAAAAAATTATACAATGAATTAAAAATAATAAATAAATAACTAAAAAAAATGTTGAATTACAAAACAAAATAATATTTAGTTAAATAATATATTTGTAAAATAATTTTTTAAACATATTATTTAATTATTAAAAAGCAATTTTTAAAAATAATCTCATTTCTTTTTATATTGAAATTAATTTTATAATAAAATTAAAACAATTTTTTCTGTTTAAATTAAATTCAATAATTGAAAAATTAATTATTACGAAAAAATATTTTCCAAAAAAAAAAATTCTTTTAAAAACTGTAATTAAAGAATTATCGGCAAAATGAAAAATTTCTAAATTTAACAAATAAAAAATACTTAATTATATTTTACCTTTATTAACAATATATAATTTTTTTTTTATATTCAATTATTGTAAATTTTTAATAATTTTGCAATTCAATTCTTTTCAATATAATAATTTTACTTTAAAATAATAAAAAAAAATTCTAAATTTTATAATTTAATAATATTAATTTACATTTTTTTTAAAATGAATTAATTAAAAATAATTAAATTTATTTTAATTATTTATTATTATTTTTTAATTATTTATTTTAAATTTGTAAAGAAAATAATTTTTAAAAAATTAATTTTGATTATTTTTTTTCATATTTTAAAGAATAAAATATAAAAAATAGTTTCTTTATTATATTATTAATTAATTTTAAAACTAATTTTTAAAAATTTGCAAAATACAATCTAAATTTATTAGAATATTAAAAATATAAATTTTTAAAATAATTCAAATTTTATCAATTAATAACGTGAATTAAATTTCATTTTACTTTCAAAAATTCTACAAATTTTTTTTTTCAATTTACCACGAAAAAAAAATTAAAAACAAAAAAAAAACTTATAATTTGGCACAATGTTTAAAAAAAAAAAGGATGAAATTGTATTTTAAATATTTATTCCTTCTTTCATTCAAAGGACAATTTGTTTGTTTTTTTGTTTTTTTCTTTTTATTATAAGATAACATTATCCTAAGCATTGTCGAGGGTTTTTTTTTTTTTTTTTTGACACCCTTCATGTACCTAAATTTACCTTTATATAACACTCTTTTTTTTTTTTTACGTCTTGCATCACTTGATTGATTATTGATCCATTTTTTCTTTCTTTACTCGCGTCAAGTTTTCGTATTAGTTGACTTTCGTTATTAGTTTTCATTTTTTTTTTCTTCTTCTCACTAATATTACTTGACTAAACACTCGTGCTCGTGTAAATTCTTTGTTGTTACTTTTTCATTTTTTTTTTTTTTATTATTATTATTTTAATAACGTCTAATTTTTTTTTTTTTTTTTTTTTGTAAAAATTCTTAAGAAACTTTTTTTTTTTCAAAATCATTTTTTATCGTCGGTAGCCGTATAACGCAAAAAATTTATTATTTTTCTTCTTCAACAACTTTCACCAATAAACTAACTAAAAATTGTTTACTTCGTTTTTTTTTTAACTGCTATTTTTATCTATTTTTTTTCTAACTTTTTCATTCTCTCTCTCTCTTTTTCTCTTTCATCTCTCTCGCTCTCTCTCTCTCTCTCGCGCTCGCTTTCTTAATATAAGTGGCCCTTTGCTATTTTCCCTTTCTATTATATTTACAATTCAAGTTAATAAATTCAGGAAAAATGCTTGTTTTTTTGGAATGATTCATCAGCAAAGAGTTATTATTATTATTATTATTATTATTATAATTATAATAGGAGAATAAAAAGATTTGAAGCAATTCGGAACCACTGCTTTACAGTATTCGAGTATACAAAAAAGAGAAAAAAAAAAAAAAAAAAAAAAAAGAAATTGGAAGATTTTTTTTAAACAAAAATTATATATAAAGGGCGTTTTTTAATTAAGGCTTCTTTTCATTTCAATTTTAATTTAAAATTTTTTTTTTTTATTTGCCTACTGAAGTTGAAAAAATTGATTGAAATATCAAAAAAAAAAAAAAAAACAAGGGGGTTGGAGGTTTATATAAAAATCTTATAATTCGAACTTGGTTGTATTTTTAATTTTCTTTTTTTTAAATATTTATTGAAATAGTTTTCATTTTTCTTTTTTTTTTTTAAATTACTATTCTCAATTTTTTTATTTACTTTCTTTTTTTTCGAAAGCTTTTTTTCCTTCTCTCATATTAATCAAAAATGATCAACATTTTCGATCAATCGTTTTTTTTTTTTTTTCGTCAACTTTCAAAAATGATTTTTTTCCTTTCATCAAAAATTCATTTTTTCATCATTCATATGTAATGTATTAACTGTTAGTTTTTAAATTTCGTCATTAATAGTTCAAAAAAAAAAAGAAAAAAAAAAGCGGGGGACTTTTGTCAAGATCAAACATATTTGAAATTTTAAAAAAAAGGGTACAATTTTTTTTTTTCGAAAATAGTACAAAAAAAATGTTTTTGAAAAAATCCCATGGAAAAATGGATAGGCAACGCGAATTTTCTTTTCCTTTTTGCCAAAAAAAAAAATCGAACCACCGACGATAAAGATCGATTAGTCCTGACAAAAAAAAAAAAAAAGAAAACGATTTTTTTTTAACGCGAGGGCCCTGCATACGTTTTTTTCTTCTTCTTCTTCTTTTAAATCGGTGTGCATTCAAAACTAGCTACATCACAGGCGCTGTGTCTAGCTAACTTCATTTTTTTTTCTATCTTACACTACAATAGTTCAATATCATATTCGGTAAATCGATCATGAATGAACATTTTTATTTTTTTTTTTTTTTAAATATAAGACACGTCAACTGTTATAATGATTTCATAAGAGAACGAAATCTTTATTTTTCAGAGAGAAAATTGCAATTTAAAAACTGAAAAGAGGGAAAGAGGCGAAAAAATGCCAAATTAAAAAAAAAAAAACAAACTGCAAAATTACGATTGCAGTTTACCCCCTCCGAATGCAGGGCTCTTTTTCTAATTCCCCCTCTATTCAATTTTTTCGATTCTTTTTTTTACATTTTCTCCACCACCCCCTCCCTCCCTCCCCCTTTTTTTTTAAATTGAACCTACATTTTTTTTTCCAGTCTTTGAACATTTAAAAAAGAAAAACAATTTTTTCAGAGAAAACATAAAATAAAACATTTTTTTTTTTTTTTTTTTGGACAAAAAAAGGGAGCAAAATTAATTTTTTGCAGAAGGCCCTCTTTCTCTTTTTTTTTCACCTCGATTGAATATTATTCGGTATTTTATTGGTTTCAGTTGGCATCGTTCAATGATGATAATAATAATAATAATTGTTGTTGTTGTTGTTGTTGTTGTTATTGTTGTTGATGATGATGATAATAATGATGATGATCGATTTCATTGCGTGGGATATTGTGGCATGGTGTATGTTACCATTGCCGGTTGTTGTCCTGATGGAAGTGGTGCAGCGGGTGTTGGTGGTGGTGCACCTGGTTGTCCAGGTTGCCATGTACCCGCTGCCGCTGCAGCAGCCGCCGCCGCTGGCGATTGCATTCTCATATATTGTTGTTGATTATAATAATGATTATAGTAACTAGCTTGCTGGAAGAATTGTCCCTGCATTTGGGTATAATTTTGTGGATACCAATTATATCCCATACCCATTTGTTGTCCGTAACCATACGAATATTGTCCAGCGCCTGTCGTCACCTGTAAATTCATTATTTTTTTTTACCTTCACTTTCTTGGAGCGTATGATTATTCTCTAATAATTAATTAGAATTTTAAAGAATTTTATTAGAAATAATTAGAATTAGAAAAAATTAAAGAGCGGAATGTTTGTTTGTAATTAACGGAGGCAAAAAATTTGTAAAAACTCTGTATTGAGTATACAATGAAATTATTATTATTATTATTATTTAAACGAATTTTCAGTTTTTTAATTAGCATTTTACAAAATTTCTTCTTCTTTTTTTACGAATTTTTACTTAACAAAATTTTTAGCTACCGAAAACGCAAACAAAATTATAATTAAAACTAGCAAAATTAAATGCGCGCCAAATTGAGTATTTAATTGTTTGTTATAAAGAAATTAAAGATTAATATTATCAATAATAATTTAATTTATTAGAATATTATTACATATTAAATGATAATAATGAAAATTATATGTTTACAGGCCTCGGATTATACGACTTTTTCCGACTTTTATCGACTTATTTTAATAAAATGCGACATTTTTTTTACATTTGAAAAAAAATGTAAATAAAATACATTTTTTTAGTATAAAATGTATAGATCTTCTTCAGATCTTCTTCAATTCAATTATTTAACAAATTTTGAACTAAAATGATTCTTCACTAAATTAATTATTTTTAATAATTTTAATGAAATACATCACAAATTCAATTATATCAAAATTATTTTTTCAATTAAAATTTTTATGAAATTTAACAATTTTTTATAATTTAAAAAAAAAAATATCAGAATAAAATTGAATTATTTTTTAAAAATTTCAATTCAAAATAAACTAAAATTCAATTATTAATCGAAATTTCAATTCAAAATCAATTAAGAATCCAATAATAATTATCCAATTTAAAATTTAATTATTTACCAAGTTTTCAATTTAAAATGAACTTAAATTAAATTATTATCCAAAATTTCAATTAAAATTCAATTATTTCCCAAAAAATTTTCAATTTAAAATCAAAAAAAATTTCATTTTTCTGAAAAATTTGAATTCAAAATTAATTGAATTTTCAATCATTTGAATTTAAAAGCATCTAAAATTTAATTATTTCTAAAATTATCCATCGAAAATTTTTTTTTTTTGAATTTTAATAATTTCAATTATAACTCTAAGGAAATTCAATTATTTTTAACTATTTTAATAATATTCTTTGAAAATTCAACTACCTGAAACTATTTTTCAATTAAAAATGATTTTCAAATTAGTGTATTTTGTCCGCATTTTCTAATAAATTTTTAGTGAAATCATCTAAAATTTTAATTACAAAACACTTAAAGTTTCAATTAATTTCAAAAATCTCAATTTTAAATCTTTATAAATTCAATTAAATTTAAAAAATGTTTTCCAAAAATTGTTTAATAAATTATTTTTAGTTCTGTAAAATTTAATAATTGTTTGAAAATTAACAATATATCTTTTGAAATTTAATTATTTCTAAAAATTTCATCTTTAACCCTTCGAAAAGGATTATTATTAAAAAAAAAATTTTTTTTATTTAAAAATCTTTAAAATATTTTTGTTAAAATAAAAAACAAATCCACTTTTTTTTGGAATATAAATCGACTAAAACGATTTTTTTGTGTCTTTAAGTTGATTCGAGGCCTGTGTTTTTATAATTAATATTTAATAGATATTCGTTGGCCCCTGGTACGTTAAAAATTAATTTTTAAAAATAAATTTTTTTCAAATTACTATCTTGTACGAAATTTCCTGGCGCATCTTTTTTCTCATCATAAATTTTTTGTATTTGTATACAATTTTTGAATCAATATACAACTTTAAAAAAAATTTCTTTGGTAAACGTTGTGTACTTCAGCTTCGTGAATTGAATTTTCGAATTTGGAATTTTAAAGAAACTTATTCCGAAATTTGGAAACAGAATTATACAACTTTGGCAAAAATGAGAAAAAGAATTGTCAAAATTTGACACGTCATAAGATTACTATTTAAAAAAACACGTGAAATCAGAAAAGGCCAACTTCAAGTTAGGACAGAAGGACAGACCAAGCATTTTATTATTATATAATTTTACAGAATTTCTCTTTTTTTTTACGAATTTTTACTTAACAAAATTTTTAGCTACCGAAAACGCAAACAAAATTATGATTAAAATTAATTTGCGCTCAATTTTAAAAGATCTTATTATGTATTTTTGCATAAAAACAATACTGATTCAAAATAAGTTTTTAAATATTTTTTTTTTCTAAACATTTTAATATATTTTCTTTCAGCTCAGACAAAAATTATAATTTTTTTTATCTAATTTTAATAAACAAGGGCTTATTTTATTCAATAAAAGATTCTCTTCAAACGCTTATTTTTTATATTGTTAATAATAAGTTGTAAAAAATTATTTACTAAATAAAATTTCAATTGTTTATTAATTTTTATTTGATTTTCATTTTTATTTTACCGAATTTCTCATTACACAACTTTTTATTTAAAAGGAATTATAATTTCTTTTAAAATTTTGCCAATTTTTTTTTAACAAAGAAAATATATATATATATATATATATATATATATATATATATATATATATATATATATATCAAAAAATTACCAAATTTTCAAAGGAAATTATAATTTATTAATAATAATTGAAAGAAAACATCAATAAATATTTAAAAGTGATTCTAATTCAAAATATTAATTTTTGCAGAATTTTAAAATATTTTCTATTTAATTGAATTTTTAATTTAAAAAATTTTTCCCATTACCAAAATTTTTATTTAAATGGAATTTTAATTCAAATATTAATTTTTGTAGAATTATAATTGTTCTTCAAATTATTATTAAAGATAAAAATTTTATTTTATTTTTATTGTAATTTTTGTACCTTATTTTCTTTTTTCTATTATTGTATTTTCTATTATTCTATTCTATTATTTTATTATATTTTATTATTTTATTCTATTATTTTATTATATTTTATTATTTTATTCTATTATTTTATTATATTTTATTATTTTATTCTATTATTTTATTAATTCCATTGTTTTATTATTTTTCAATTTTTCTCATAGTTAAACGGGAATTTTTTAAATAAAAAAACTTTCTCATTAGAATAAAAGAAAATAAAAAAGAAAAATTCTCTAATAATTTTGAAATAAACGTGGGTTCTTTTTTTTTAATTACTAACCTGTTGAGCTTGTTGATTGGCATTAGGTCCTACGCTATTTGGATCACCATTTTCTTTACCCCAGAAACATTTGACGATACATCCATTTATCTCGGTATAATTTGTCGATTCAATTGCATGTGCCGCTGCTTCTTTAGTTGTGAATTTAATAAAAGCATAACCCTTATCTTTAAACACCCTTATATCTTGAATTGTACCAAATGGTGAAAATGTTTTGGTTATGAGCTCATCCGTTATTCCATTTGTAAAACCACCGCAATATACAGTACAGTTTGTTGGGCTACTTTGGTTATACACCTGGAGAAAACAAAAAAGTAATTTTTTTTTTTTTTTGAAAAAATTTTTATATTCAAAAATTTCAATTTTCTTCATCAATTTAAAATTTCACTAAAATCTCAAAATTCATTCGTAAAAAAAATTTCAAAATCAAAATTTATTTTCTATTTAATTTCAAATTAATTTAAATTTCATTCAATTTCTTAAAATATTTCAATTTGAATTTTTTATTAAAAAATTATTTCTATTCGATTCAAATTGAATTTATTATTTTTTTTTAAATTATTTCTATTCAATTCAAATTGAATTTATTATTTTATTAAAATTATTCAAATTAAATTAAAATTCAAATTAAATTTATTATTTTATTAAAATTATTCAAATTAAATTAAAATTCAATTTAAATTTATTATTTTTTTTAAATTACCTATTTCTATAAAATTGAAATTATTATCTTATTCAAATTATTCAAATTAAATTAAAATTCAAATTAAATTTATTATTTTATTAAAATTATTTCTATAAAATTGAAATTTATTTATTTATTTATTTATTTACGGGACTTCAAAAATAAAGTTAAGTAATAAATTGAATTTATTATTTTATTCAAATTATTTCTATAAAATTGAAATTGAATTTATTCTTTTATTAAAATTATTCAAATTAAATTTATTATTTTTTTTTAATTATTTCTATTCAATTCAAATTTATTTATTTATTTACGGGACTTCAAAAATAAAGTAAAGTAATAAATTGAATTTATTATTTTATTAAAATTATTCAAATTAAATTAAAATTTAAATTAAATTTATCATTTTTTTAAAATTATTTCTATAAAATTAAAATTATTATTTTATTAAAATTATTCAAATTAAATTTACTATTTTTTTAAAAATTATTTCTATTCAATTGAAATTGAATTATTATTTTATTAAAATTATTTCTATTAAATTGAAATTGAATTTATTATTTTATTGAAATTATTTAAATTAAATTAAAATTCAAATTAAATTTATTATTTTATTAAAATTATTTAAATTAAATTAAAATTAAAATTAAATTTATCATTTTATTAAAATTATTTTTATTTTATTTTATTTAAAAAATTTTAAATATTTTTTTTTTTTACCTCTTCATAATTAGGTTTGCTGCTATTCGGATACTTTGGCCTCTCCGATCTTGGTGGTGGTGGTTTTCTCGTCGACCAATTTGTTCTGATGCTACGCGATCCTAACCATTGTCCATTCATTGCTGAAATTGCGGCTTCAGCCTCCGATTTTTTGACAAATGAAACAAACGCATAACCTTTACTTTTCAATGTTTGTGGATCGCGTACAATTCGACAATTGCTAATTTCACCAAACGGCGCAAATGCTTCCTTCAATGTTTGTGTCTCAATTTCCGGTGATAAATCACCAACAAAAATATGATGATGATTACTCGTATCTTGCTTCGGTTGATTACCAGGACTTGTCGCCCAATTCACCTTCAAAATAAAAGTGTACACAAATTTTTTTTTTTTCTCATAAAAATAAGAAAAAAAAAAAAAAGGAAACTTAAATTAAAAAACAATGAGAAAATAAAAAACAAAAAAAAAATTGTGAATAGAAATACGATAAAAAGGAAGTAAAAAAAGATAAAGAGAAAAATAAAAAAAATATTCGTTAAAAAGGAAATCACGTTGCCAGGCAATTAACAACACTTTTATTTTCCTCTCCCCCCATTATCTTAAATTGATCGCTATTTTCGTAAAACAATTTTAAAATCGAAAAAAAAAAATAATTTGCCATTAAAAATACAGTTTGACCTTTGAACTTTCGTTATTGTCATTCAATTTTTCCTATTGAAAACCAAAAATTATAAAACAAAAATTATCACCTAACCTCTCTAAAAGGGAAAAAAATATATATAAAAAATTTTATTTTCCCCTTTTTTTTTTTTTTTTTGAACATTTTTCGCGCGCATATTGTAACTTAAAATGATGACACACACACAAGTTAAAATGGACACACGCCAATTGCACACTAACCAATGAAAAGAGAAAGAAAAAAAAAAAAAAGAAGACTGATAATTTTTCCACTACAAGTTTTTTTTTTTCGCAATTCGGAAATAAAAAATCAAAAAGGGAAAATTTATATATATATATATATAGAAGGGGGGGAAAAAAAAATGCCGGGACTAACCTTCATTTCCTTGTCGAGAAAGAGGCGCTTGTTCATGGCGGCGAGCGCAGTGGCCGCGCATTGATGATTAGTAAATTCAACGAATGCATAAGGATCATTGCCGGGTTCACGTATTATCTTGCATCCCTTCACCTGTCCAATTTGTGAGAATAAAGCACACAAAAGATCCTCGGACACGGTGGCATCGAGATTACCCACATAAAGGGTACGAGGATTGCTTTCCTCGCTCATGCTCTCGTTCTTGAATTTCTTAACACAAACACACGCGCGCACACACACTTACACTCTCTCTTTCTCTCTGTCTCTATTTCACTTTTTTGATGATTCGCAACGACAATGACGACGATAATTTACACACTAATATAACTTAAAATTCCCCCGTTTTTGATCACCCGTTAATTTTTCTATGAAAAAAAAAAACCGATTAATTCACTAACACGAACACTTTTAGAATTGTTTGTTGCACGCATTTAACGGCAATGGAAAATTTAGCATTTGGATAATGTAAACACTTTCCGAATTTTTACGGACTTTTTGTGAAAGGTTTTTTTTTTTTTTTTTTTTTTCTTATTTTAAGTTAAAGGAAGAGAGGCGAAACACACGGGACGGTTTTTAACGTTAAAAGCTACTACACCCAGCCCCTCGACGACGTCATTAAAAAAAACATGGCCGACCATGATCAAAGCGGTACAAGGCCTACCAACTGTAGAATTATAATAAAACACATTGGCGGTAAAAGCAGAATAAGTTCGAAATTATTTTAAAATTTATTAATTCTTAATAAAAGCAATTATTATTGTTTAAAGATGAAAAATGTTATTTTCAATTTATGGAATTTTTTTCATTAGATAAATATTATATTTATGGGGAAATTAAAATTATAGGAATATTTTTTCTTTTAATTTCTAGGATTATTAAACTAGATGCTGTTTTATCAATAGAGATTAAATGGCGGGAAATCTTATTCGTGATTTGATAATAAAATTTTATTTTATTGTTCTTTAAAAAGGAAATAAAGTTGATTATAAAAATAACTATTAAGCTATTATCGAATTTTAGTATCTGAAAAAATGTTCTAAAACTGGAAGTAAATTTTTTACTATATAAAAATATCTAAAAAAAATTGAAAAGAATTAATTTTTAAAACTAATTGGTATTTATTAATAAATATTTAAAAATAAATTAATTTACAGAAACATTTTTTGTAAACTGATATTGCAATTTGTTAATTATTTTTTTTTCTCTATATTTTAAAAATTTACCGCTCAATTTGTTTTGCAAAATAAACGTTTGTTATTGGTTAGCTTTAACAGAAGGGACAAATTACTTTTCTTGTGTTGGCACTTCCATTTTTATTAATTGTCAATTTTTCATTGGTTTTCATATATTTTTCAAACAAAATATAGTAGAACGTTGTGTGTTTTTTGTTTTTTTTCGAATTTAACAATTATTTTTTAATTATAAAATAATATGTAATTCATAAATATTTTATTTACTACTTATTTTTCATTATTTATAACTTTTAAATATCAATTTTAGATTTAAAAAAAAGTGTTTTTTTTTCATTCGCTGATTTGTATATTTGTTGTGAACATAACCTTAAAAAAAAGAAAAAAGGTTATAAATTTCAGTGAGAATAAGAAAATAAAATAAAATGTTTATAAATTAAAATAAATGGTAGTTTTTAGCAATAATTTGGAAAATTTAAATTTAACATTTTTTTTATTTAAAAAAAAATGTCTGAGGCGGAGGGCTCAGAATCTTTTATTGAACGACAAAGACATGAACTTGCAGCACTTAAGGTAAGATTTATTATTTTTACGAATTCAATTATTTTTATTATAATATTTATTATTATTATTATTATTATTATTATTATTATTACAATTATTATTATTATTATTATTATTAATTAGTAATAATTTTTTGTTTGGCAAACTTTTAATTCTATTAGAAAATAAATTTGAATTATCTTAGTTATCAATTTTTAAATGATAAAAAAATTTGTTTATTGTTAATAGAAAAAATATTTTTTAACTCTTTTGAGAAAAAACTGTATTTTTAATATATTTAAAAAATTTTTTACAATTAGAAAAATAATAAAAAAAAATATATTAATAAAATAATAATTTTTTTTTAAATAATGTAATAAAAAACATTTTTTCTGTTTCAATTTTTTTTTTTAAATACAGTAACAGAATTATTAAAATTTACTTTTATGGTGATTTTTTTTTGGATTTTTTGAATATTATAAATTTATTTCTTCATTGTACACTTTTTTAAATTTTGCAATTCTTCAAATTTTCCCTTATTTTTAAAAAATTTAATTATGTTTGAATTTTAGTTTTAATTTAATTATATATTTATTTTATATAAATATAAAATATATATATATATAAATATATATTTATTTTATAATTATATATAGTTTATTTTATAAATTTTAAAACGATAAAATGTAAAAAAAATAAATTATTAAATTAAAAATTGGAAATTATAATTTTATTCAAATTCAATAAAAAAAAGTGAATTACCATTGAATTGAATTTTATTTTTTTTTTCATTTACAGTCAATTTATGGCGACGAATTACAGGATTTGAGAAAAAATAAACATAAAAGAAAATGGCAACCTCTCGACATTTTAGTAACATTAACACCACAAGAAGGAATGTCGGGACCTGCAGAAATTCATGTACAACTCGATTTAAGAATTACTTGTGGCGAACAATATCCTGATAAGTAATACATTTTTTTTCGATAATATTTTTTGCAATTTTTCCTCATATTTAAAAAAAAAAAATTTTCCTTAAATTTTTCCCACAATTTTTTGTTTGTTTTCCCTTTTTCTTCAAATTTTTAAGAAAATATTTAACTAAAATTTTTTTTTTTTCAATTTAATAATATTTTGAAAACAAATTTCTATTAATGGAAATAAATTTTTTTAACAAAAAAATTTTGTTTTTTAATTAAATTGAAAAACTAAAATTTTAATTAATGGGAAAAATTTAGATTTTTTTAATCTATGAAAAGAATTTGTTTTTTTAAAAATATTTTTAAATATTTTTTTTAAATATTTAACTATAAATCTTTTTTTTTCAATTTAATATTTTGAAAACAAATTTCTATTAATGGAAATAAATTTTTTTAACAAAAAAAAATTTTGTTTTTTAATTAAATTGAAAACAAAATATTAATGGGAAAAATTTAGATTTTTTTAATCTATGAAAAGAATTTGTTTTTTTTTTTTTTTGTAATGAAAACAAATATTTGTAATTAATAAAATTAAATTTGTTTTTATTTTCAATTTATGAAAAGAATTTTTTTTTTTATTTGTATGGGAAAACAAAAATTTTAATTAATGAAAAAAATTTATTTTTCTTGTAATGAAAGTAAATTTTTTTAATTAAGGGAAAAAAATTTGGTTTTTGCAATAAAAATAAAGAGAATTTTTTTTATTTTCCTTTTTTTTGCAATAGAAACAAATTTTCAATTAATGAAAAAAAATTTGATTTCTTTTTTTTTTAAATGAATTGTCCCGTTAACTAAATAAATAAATAAATAAATAAATAAATAAAAAGGACTGCGGGATATTATAAATAAATAAAAAGAATTTGTTTTTCTTTTAATGAAAATAAAATTTTTAATGAATTAAAAAAAAATTTTTTGGTTTTTTTTAAATGAACGAAGAGAATTTTTTTTTGTAATAAAAACAAATTTTTAATTAATTACAAAATGTTTGTTTTTTTAAAATAATTATTTACAAATTATAATTATTTATTATTATTATTATTATTATTATTATTATTATTATTATAAATAAATAAATAAATTATTATTTATAAATTAAAAGAATATATTTTTATTTTTTTCAATGAATAAGAAATGTTAAGTAATAAAATATATTATAATAAAAAATATATAAATAAAAAAAAAAATAAATTTCAGAGTACCACAAATTCAAGTACAAAGAAGTCAAGGACTTTCGGACAGTCAAATTGGAATTTTAATCTCAGAAGTTGAGGCATTGGCATTAAAAATTTGTGGTGAAGTAATGATTTTTGAATTAACGCAACATGTAAGAAAATTTCTCTGCGAACACAATAAACCAGGAACACGTAGTTTTTATGAGGAAATGATGTTAACAAAACAGGAGAAAATTAAATACGAAATGGAGGAGAAAAAATTAAAAGAAGACAAAGAACGTCAAGTAATTAGAAATATATTTTTTTCCCCATAGGATAAAAATTAACGAACATATTTAAAATTTTCTATTTAATATTTTTAATTTTACTTCAAAAATTAATTAACAAATAAAATTAAATTTCAAAAATATATTTCAATTTTTGTGCAAATAAACATTTACATTTTTTAATTGACTGATAATAATATTTTTTTTTTCCCTTTTTCTTTATTATAGGTTTTACAGGAAGAAATTGAAAAGCGTAAAAATGCAGTTAGAGCAGAATTAAGAAATCGTCGTGAATCGGCGCGTATATCATCGCTTGATTCTGAATTATCATATTCAATTCCATCATCGCCACGTGAACGTATTAGAACATATTCACGACGTCGTTGTATGAGTACATCGGAATCATCAACAACAATTGATATAAATTGTGAACATCGTGGAACAAAACTTTTACATTTTGATAATAATAATAAAATTGAAAGACAAATACATCGTGGTAAATGTCTTGGACATAGTACAAAAGGTTCAATTGTATTTCCCGGTCTTGATATGACAACCGGTGAAATATTAGCAATTACCGAATGGACATTTAAATATAAAATGGATAATGAAAATAATACCGAATCAATGATTGATTTACAATATAATTTAAAAAAACAAATCACAACAATTGAACAGGAATTAAATCATCTTTGTAAATTACATCATACAAATCTTGTACATTATTTAAATATGAAAACAATTGAGAATGATGATTCAATTGTTATTTATATTTTACAAGAATTTGTCGTAAGTTATTTCTTTCTTTTTTGAATTTTATTTCGTAAATAGAATTTATAAATTATAAAATTACTAAATGAAGTGTAAAAATTCTTTTTTCTTTTTTGTCACAGGTGGGAACGACTTGTTCGTATTTTTTTAACGACAATACACCAGTTGGTATTGATATGCTTCGTCATTTAGCAACGGGAATTCTATTGGCACTTAATTATTTACATGAGAATAATGTTGTACATAGAGATATTCGCGATTCTTGTATACACATTGATCGTTCGGGAATTATTAAACTCTCGGATTATTCACTTGATAAACGTCTCTCGGATATTTATCAAACTAATCAATTGTCAAAAATTGAAAATGATTTTCCAATTATTCAAGGAAGAAGTGGCAAAAAATTAGATATTTATCGTTTTGGTATTTTAATATTTTCATTAATGAAAGGGTATATTGTTTCTGAGAAGGAATTGGAATTGGAATCAGTATTACAGGTGATAATTTTGATTTTAAATTATTATTGAATATTTTTTTAAAACGGAAATTTTTTTCCAGGTTAATTTAAAGGATTTTTTATCAAAATGTTTATTAAAAGATGAAAGAAGTCGTTGGTCAACGTTACAATTATTGGAACATAATTTTATACGTTCACCACTTGAACGTGGTTTATCGTCACCGGGAAAAAATCGTGATAATGATGATGATGATTCTGATTCAGAGGAACCAATAACGGCTGTTAATTTATATCCATCGATATTTGGTATACATTCAAGAATACAAAATGAATTTGCAATATTAAAATGGTTGGGTAAAGGTGCATTTGGCGATGTGCTTAAAGTGAAAAATAAATTAGATGGCTGTATTTATGCAATTAAAAGAATTAAATTAAATCCCAAAAATAAACAATTAAATCGAAAAATAACACGTGAAGTTAAATTATTATCACGTTTACAACATGAAAATGTTGTACGTTATTATAATTCATGGATTGAAAGTGCAACACTTGATGATCGTGCATTATGCTCGGATTCAACGCCACAAGATACACCATCAAATATGCCAAGTGAAGAGGAACCAATCGAAATTATTGATGTAAATTTATTAATTATTAATTATTTTTTTTTGGCGAATTATTTTATTATTAAAGATAAAAGAATAATTGAATAGAATTTCAATTTTTTTTCCAAATATTTATAAATTTTTATTATTAAATGAAAAAATTGATTTTTAAATGAAATTTAAATAGAAAAAAATTCGATGAAATTTTTGTAGCAATTGGGTGTGGCGGAAATTGAGAAATTAGCACCGCCAATTCACGATGTCGAATGGAATATTGCCTATGAATCGAGAACTAGCGCTAAAATAACTGACGATAGCGAGGAAGACGATTCGGATGATGATGATTCTAATGATAGCGATGAAGATTGGGCTTTTATGTAAGTCTTGCATATAAAAATAAAAGAAAAGAAATTTTTTTTTTTCTAAATCAAGAAACAAATTTAAAAATATTTATTTATTTCTAACTAAAAAATATTCAAAAAAAAAAAAAAAAACAATTAATTAAATAATAATAAAATGCTTGGTCTGTCCTTCTGTCCTAACTTGAAGTTGGTCTTTTATGATTTCACGTGTTTCTTTAATAGTAATCTTATAACGTGTCAAATTTGTGTCAAATAAAATTTGAAAATTTTAGAAATAATTAAATTTCAAAAGATATTGTTAATTTTCAAACAATAATAAAATTTTACAGAACTAAAAATAATTTATCAAAAAATTTTTTGGAAAACATTTTTTAAATTTAATTGAATTATCAAAAGATTTAAAATTGAGATTTTAGAAATTAATTGAACTTTAAGTGATTTTTAATTAAAATTTTAGATGATTTCACTAAAAAATTTATTAGAAATTACAGACAAAATACAATAATTTGATAATCATTTTTTTAATTGAAAAATGGTTTCAGATAGTTGAATTTTCAAAGAATATTATAAAAATATTTAAAAATAATTGAATTCCCTTAGAGTTATAATTGAAATTATTAAATTTCAAAAGATTTTCGATGGAAAATTTTAGAAATAATTAAATTTTAAATGCTTTTAAATTCAAATTATTGAAAATTCAATTAATTTTGAATTCAAATTTTTTAGAATAATTAAATTTTCTTTAATTTTGATTTGAAATTTCGGAAAATAATTAAATTTCAATTAAAATTTTTGATAATAATTCATTTTTAGTTGATTTTTTATTGAAAATTTTGATAATTAATTTTGAATTGAAATTTTAGAAAATAATTAAATTTTATTTGATTTTAAATTTAGAAAAATAATTGAATTGTAGTTGATTTTGAATTGAAAATTTTGAAAATAATTGAATTTTCTTTGATTTTGAATTGAAATTTTGGGAAATAATTGAATTTTAATTGAAATTTTGAATAATAATTTAATTTAAGTTCATTTTTTATTGAAAATTTGGATAATTAATTTTGAATAGAAATTTTAGAAAATAATTGAAGAATTTTATTTCATTTTAAATTGAAAACTTGGAAAATAATTTGAATTTTCTTTGATTTTGAATTAAAATTTTGGGAAATAATTGAATTTTAGTTTATTTTGGAATTGAAATTTTGGAAAATAATTAAATAATTGAATTTTTGTTAATTTTCAATAGAAAAATTTGGAAAATATTTGAATTTTAGTTGATTTTAAATTAAAATTTCGGATAATAATTGAATTTTATGTGATTTTAAATTGAAAAAATGGAAAATAATTGAATTTTAAAAGATTTTGAATTAAAAATTTGGAAAATAATTGAATTTTAAAAGATTTTGAATTAAAAATTTGGAAAATAATTGAATTGTCTTGGATTTTGAATTGAAATTTTGGAAAATAATTAAATTGAAAATTTTGAAAATAATTGAATTTTCTTTGATTTTGAATTGAAATTTTGGGAAATAATTGAATTTTAATTGAAATTTTGAATAATAATTTAATTTAAGTTCATTTTTTATTGAAAATTTGGATAATTAATTTTAAATAGAAATTTTAGAAAATAATTAAAGAATTTTATTTCATATTTTAAATTGAAAACTAGGAAAATAATTGAATTTTAAAAGATTTTGAATTAAAAATTTGGAAAGTAATTGAATTTTCTTTGATTTTGAATTAAAATTTTGGGAAATAATTGAATTTTAGTTAATTTTGGAAAATAATTAAATAATTGAATTTTTGTTAATTTTCAATAGAAAAATTTGGAAAATATTTGAATTTTAGTTGATTTTAAATTAAAATTTCGGATAATAATTGAATTTTATGTGATTTTAAATTGAAAATTTGGAAAATAATTGAATTTTAAAAGATTTTGAATTAAAAATTTGGAAAATAATTGAATTTTAAAAGATTTTGAATTAAAAATTTGGAAAATAATTGAATTGTCTTGGATTTTGAATTGAAATTTTGGAAAATAATTAAATTGAAAATTTTGAAAATTATTGAATTTTCTTTGATTTTGAATTGAAATTTTGGGAAATAATTGAATTTTAATTGAAATTTTGAATAATAATTTAATTTAAGTTCATTTTTTATTGAAAATTTGGATAATTAATTTTAAATAGAAATTTTAGAAAATAATTAAAGAATTTTATTTCATATTTTAAATTGAAAACTAGGAAAATAATTGAATTTTAAAAGATTTTGAATTAAAAATTTGGAAAGTAATTGAATTTTCTTTGATTTTGAATTAAAATTTTGGGAAATATTTGAATTTTAGTTAATTTTGGAAAATAATTAAATAATTGAATTTTTGTTAATTTTCAATAGAAAAATTTGGAAAATATTTGAATTTTAGTTGATTTTAAATTAAAATTTCGGATAATAATTGAATTTTATGTGATTTTAAATTGAAAATTTGGAAAATAATTGAATTTTAAAAGATTTTGAATTAAAAATTTTGAAAATAATTGAATTGTCTTGGATTTTGAATTGAAATTTTGGAAAATAATTGAATTTTAAAAGACTTTGAATTTAAAATTTAATAATTTAATAATTAATAATCCTGAGGCCTATAAACATATAATTTTTATTTTTATCATTTAATATGGAATAATATTCTAATAAATTTAAATAATTATTGATAATATTAATTTTTAATTTCACTATAACAAATAATGAAACAGTCAATTTGGCGCGCTTGCGCGCATTTAATATTGCTAGTAATTAGTATAAAATATTTAATTTGAAAAATAAATTTTTTTTACAGAATGGGAGTTGGAAGCGTGGAAAATTCATCGTCCGATGGTATTGAATTTGAAAAAGTTGGCAATTCAACGGATGAAATTGATTCGATTTCATCGCTAAATAAAGAAATAGAAATTAATGCCGATGAACAACAAGATGAGCAACAACAACAAAATGAAAATTTTTCATGCCTAATGGAAATTCAATATATGTATATACAAATGGAATTTTGTGAGAAATCAACATTAAGAACGGCAATTGATAATGGTTTAAATGAAGATGAAAATCGTGTTTGGCGATTATTTCGCGAAATTGCTGAGGGACTTGCACACATACATAAACAGGGAATGATACATAGAGATTTAAAGCCAGTTAATATATTTCTCGATAGTAAAGATCATGTGAAAATTGGCGATTTTGGTCTTGCAACAACGAATATTCTCTCAACACTTGTGCAAACAACAAATATCGATAATAATATTGATCGCGATACAATTATTGACAAAGGTGACGAATTTTTATTTTTTTAATAAAATTTAAAAATTAAATAAAATTTTTTTTTTCTTCAGGTACAAGTGGCGATTTAGATGAATTAGGTTCATTAACAGGACAAGTTGGAACGGCTTTATACGCAGCGCCAGAATTAAGTACAAAAGCATCAAAAGCATTTTACAATAAAAAAGTCGATATCTACAGTTTGGGAATAATTTTTTTTGAAATGTGTTACAAACCCCTTGCAACGGGAATGGAGAGAGCTAAAGTTTTATTAAATGTTCGTTCACCGGAAATTATTTTACCCGATGATATGAATGAAATTGACATGGCAAATCAAATTCATATTTTAAGGTATTTTTTCGAATTTTTATTCAATTAATAAAAATTACAATAATTAATTTTAAAAAATTGTTTTAAGATGGTTATTGAATCATGATTCAACGCAAAGGCCAACGTCACAGGAATTGCTTGCCTCGGATTATTTACCACCGCCACAATTAGAACAAGCTGAACTTCAAGAAATGTTGAAACATGCAATTTCAAATAAACAAAGTAAAGCCTATAAGGATATTGTTGCATGTTGGTTTTCACAATATACACCGGCTGAGGATATAACATTTGACATGAATTTAACATCAAAGGCAATTGTCAATTCTCTTGTGCCACGAATTCAATTAATTCAAGAGAATGTTAAAACAAAAGTTATGAAAATTTTCACTAAACACGGTGGTATTTGTTTTACATCGCCATTTTTAATGCCAAATTCAACATGTACACAAAACTATACGGAATCTTGTGTTAAAGTTGCGACAAAAAGTGGTAATATTGTTTCATTGCCATACGATATACGTGTTCCATTTGCGCGTTATGTGGTGAAAAATAATATTCAACGTTTAAAGAGATTTGCAATTGAACGAGTTTTTCGTGAAACAAAGGTATTTATGATTAATTAATTGTTTATAATTTCAAAAAAAAAAAAAAAAAAAAAATTAGCAATAATAATAATTAATAATTTAAATTAATTTAATAATAGTTTAAATTAATTCAATAATAATTTCAATTATAGTTCAAATTATTTCAATAATAGTTTAAATTATTTCAATAATAATTAATTGGAATTCAGTGGAAAAAAAATTATAATTTCAAATTCAAAGTAGAAGATTTAACAAATTTTTATTCTCTTATTTTTCAATTATTTAAATTCAATTTCTTTTTATTTGAAATTTGTTTCAATTTAATTTATCACTGAAAATTTTGTATATTTCTTTTTTTGTAAAATTGACAACTAAAATTATTAATAATAATATTATTTAGAGAAAAAGAAAAAGAAAATTATTTTTATAATAAAATAAAAAATTAGTCATGAAAGTAAATAAAAATTTTGTCTATTCTATTTTTTTTTCCTTTTTTTTTTAGATTCACGGCCTACATCCACGTGAATTATATGAATGTGCATTCGATGTAATAACTCCAATTGGCAATAATTTAATGGATGAAGCAGAAATGATATCAATTGTTTGGGAAATAAGTGGTGAAATTTTTGAATTAAATGATAAAAATTTCACTGTACGCTTAAATCATACATCATTGTTGCAAGCCGTTTTAATGTATTGTGGAATTGAAGAGGAGAAATATCAAGATATTTATACAATACTTGGCGATGCACGTTGTGGTAAAATATCACGTTTTCAAGTGAAAACACATTTTATTAGTTTATGCCTCACTGATCAAGCGATGGAAATGCTATTTCAAATATTTGAAACTGAAACAACTGTCGATAAAATTGCTATTGTTTTGAAAAATATAATGCGACGAAAAGGCGATGCAGCAATATTGGCACGCGATGGTCTCAGTGAAATTGAAACACTCATTGAAAATATCGAAACACTTGGAGTTAAGGTAATAATAATTTTTTTTCTTTTTCTTCTTTTGTTAAATTAATCAATTCGTTAATATATATATATAATAATAAAATGCTTGGTCTGTCCTTCTGTCCTAACTTGAAGTTGGCCTTTTATGATTTCACGTGTTTTTTTTTGAATAGTAATCTTATGACGTGTTAAATTTTGACAAATTTTTTTTCTCATTTTTGCCAAAGTTGTATAAGTTGTGTTTCCAAATTTCGGAATAAGTTTCTTTAAAATTCCAAATTCGAAAATTCAATTTACGAAGCTGAAGTACACAACGTTTACCAACGAAATTTTTTTTAAACTTGTATATTGATTCAAAAATTGTATACAAATACAAAAAATTTATAATGAGAAAAAAGATGCGCCAGGAAATTTCGTACAAGATAGTAATTTGAAAAAAATTTATTTTTAAAAATTAATTTTTAAGGTACCAGGGGCCAACGAATACCTATTAAATATTAATTATAAAAACACAGGCCTCGAATCAACTTAAAGACACAAAAAAGTCGTTTTAGTCGATTTATATTCCAAAAAAAAGTGGATTTGTTTTTTATTTTAACAAAAATATTTTAAAGATTTTTAAATAAAAAAAATTTTTTTTTTAATAATAATCCTTTTCGAAGGGTTAAAGATGAAATTTTTAGAAATAATTAAATTTCAAAAGATATATTGTTAATTTTCAAACAATTATTAAATTTTACAGAACTAAAAATAATTTATCAAAACAATTTTTGGAAAATATTTTTTAAATTTAATTGAATTTTCAAAGATATAAAATTGAGATTTTTGAAATTAATTGAAACTTTAAGTGATATTTAATTAAAATTTTAAGATGATTTCACTAAAACTTTATTAGAAAATGCGGACAAAATAAAATAATTTGAAAATCATTTTTAATTGAAAAATGGTTTCAGATAGTTGAATTTTCAAAGAATATTATTAAAATAGTTAAAAATAATTGAATTTCATTAGAGTTATAATTGAAATTATTAAATTTCAAAAAAAAAAAAAAATTTTCGATGGAAAATTTTAGAAATAATTAAATTTTAGATGCTTTTAAATTCAAATGATTGACAATTCAATTAATTTTGAATTCAAATTTTTGAGAATAATTAAATTTTATTTGATTTTAAATTTGGGAAATAATGAAATTTTATTTGATTTTAAATTGAAAATTTTGGGAAATAATTGAATTTTAATTGAAATTGTTGATAATAATTTAATTTTAGTTCATTTTTGATTGAAAATTTGAATAATTAATTTTTAATAGAAATTTTAGAAAATAATTTAATTTTATTTCATTTTAAATTGAAAACTTGGTAAATAATTAAATTTTAAATTGAAAATTTTGGATAATTATTGGATTTTTAATTGATTTTAAATTAAAATTTTAGGTAATAATTGAATTTTAAAAGTTTTTGTTAATTTTCAGAAAATAATTCAATTTTACAGAACTAAAAGTAATTTATCAAACAATTTTTGGAAAACATTTTTAAAAATTAAATTGAATTTTCAAAGATTTAAAATTGAGATTTTTGAAATTAATTAAAACTTTAAGTGTTTTGTAATTAAAATTTTAGATGATTTCACTAAAAATTCATTAGAAAATGCGGACAAAATACAATAATTTGAAAATCATTTTTAATTGAAAAATGGTTACAGATAGTTGAAATTTCAAAGAATATTATTAAAATAGTTAAAAAATAATTGAATTTCCTTAGAGTTATAATTGAAATTATTAAATTTTCGATGCAAAATTTTAGAAATAATTAAATTTTAGATGCTTTTAAATTCAAATGATTGAAAATTCAATTAATTTTGAATTCAAATTTTTGAGAATAATGAAATTTTATTTCATTTTAAATTTGAAAAATAATTAAATTTCAGTTCATTTTGAATTGAACATTTTGGGAAATAATTAAATTTGAATTGAAATTTTGGATAATAATTTAATTTAAGTTCATTTTTGATTGAAAATTTGAATAATTAATTGTTAATAGAAATTTTAGAAAATAATTTAATTTTATTTCATTTTAAATTAAAAACTTGGTGAATAATTAAATTTTAAATTGAAAATTTTGAATAATTATTGGATTTTTAATTGATTTTGAATTAAAATTTCGGGTAATAATTGAATTTTAGTTTATTTTGAATTGAAATTTTTAAAAAATAATTCAAAAAATTAAATAATTAATTAATAATTTATTAATAATAAATAATTAAATAATTCAAATAATTAAATTTTAGATGCTTTTAAATTCAAATGATTGAAAATTCAATTAATTTGGAATTCAAATTTTTGAGAATAATGAAATTTTATATGATTTTAAATTGAAAATTTTTGGGAAATAATTGAATTTTAATTGAAGTTTTGGATAATAATTTAATTTAAGTTCATTTTTGATTGAAAATTTGGATAATTAATTTTGATTAGAAATTTTAGAAAATAATTGAATTTTATTTCATTTTAAATTGAAAACTTAGTAAATAATTAAATTTTGAATTGAAAATTTTTGATAATTATTGGATTTTTAATTGATTTTGAATTAAAATTTCGGGTAATAATTGAATTTCAGTTTATTTTGAATTGAAATTTTTTAAAAATACTTCAAAAAATTAAATAATTAATTAATAATTAATTAATAATTAATTAATAATTAATTAATAATTAATTAATAAAAAATAATTAAATAATTCAAATAATTAAATTTTAGATGCTTTTAAATTCAAATGATTGACAATTCAATTAATTTTGAATTCAAATTTTTGAGAATAATTAAATTTTATTTGATTTTAAATTTGGGAAATAATGAAATTTTATTTGATTTTAAATTGAAAATTTTGGGAAATAATTGAATTTTAATTGAAATTGTTGATAATAATTTAATTTTAGTTCATTTTTGATTGAAAATTTGAATAATTAATTTTTAATAGAAATTTTAGAAAATAATTTAATTTTATTTCATTTTAAATTGAAAACTTGGTAAATAATTAAATTTTAAATTGAAAATTTTGGATAATTATTGGATTTTTAATTGATTTTAAATTAAAATTTTAGGTAATAATTGAATTTTAAAAGTTTTTGTTAATTTTCAGAAAATAATTCAATTTTACAGAACTAAAAGTAATTTATCAAACAATTTTTGGAAAACATTTTTAAAAATTAAATTGAATTTTCAAAGATTTAAAATTGAGATTTTTGAAATTAATTAAAACTTTAAGTGTTTTGTAATTAAAATTTTAGATGATTTCACTAAAAATTCATTAGAAAATGCGGACAAAATACAATAATTTGAAAATCATTTTTAATTGAAAAATGGTTACAGATAGTTGAAATTTCAAAGAATATTATTAAAATAGTTAAAAAATAATTGAATTTCCTTAGAGTTATAATTGAAATTATTAAATTTTCGATGCAAAATTTTAGAAATAATTAAATTTTAGATGCTTTTAAATTCAAATGATTGAAAATTCAATTAATTTTGAATTCAAATTTTTGAGAATAATGAAATTTTATTTCATTTTAAATTTGAAAAATAATTAAATTTCAGTTCATTTTGAATTGAACATTTTGGGAAATAATTAAATTTGAATTGAAATTTTGGATAATAATTTAATTTAAGTTCATTTTTGATTGAAAATTTGAATAATTAATTGTTAATAGAAATTTTAGAAAATAATTTAATTTTATTTCATTTTAAATTAAAAACTTGGTGAATAATTAAATTTTAAATTGAAAATTTTGAATAATTATTGGATTTTTAATTGATTTTGAATTAAAATTTCGGGTAATAATTGAATTTTAGTTTATTTTGAATTGAAATTTTTAAAAAATAATTCAAAAAATTAAATAATTAATTAATAATTTATTAATAATAAATAATTAAATAATTCAAATAATTAAATTTTAGATGCTTTTAAATTCAAATGATTGAAAATTCAATTAATTTGGAATTCAAATTTTTGAGAATAATGAAATTTTATATGATTTTAAATTGAAAATTTTTGGGAAATAATTGAATTTTAATTGAAGTTTTGGATAATAATTTAATTTAAGTTCATTTTTGATTGAAAATTTGGATAATTAATTTTGATTAGAAATTTTAGAAAATAATTGAATTTTATTTCATTTTAAATTGAAAACTTAGTAAATAATTAAATTTTGAATTGAAAATTTTTGATAATTATTGGATTTTTAATTGATTTTGAATTAAAATTTCGGGTAATAATTGAATTTCAGTTTATTTTGAATTGAAATTTTTTAAAAATACTTCAAAAAATTAAATAATTAATTAATAATTAATTAATAATTAATTAATAATTAATTAATAATTAATTAATAAAAAATAATTAAATAATTCAAATAATTAAATTTTAGATGCTTTTAAATTCAAATGATTGAAAATTCAATTAATTTGGAATTCAAATTTTTGAGAATAATGAAATTTTATTTGATTTTAAATTGAAAATTTTTTGGGAAATAATTGAATTTTAATTGAAATTTTGGATAATAATTTAATTTAAGTTCATTTTTGATTGAAAATTTGGATAATTAATTTTGAATAGAAATTTTAGAAAATAATTGAATCTTATTTCATTTTAAATTGAAAACTTGGTAAATAATTAATTTTTAAATTGAAAATTTTGAATAATAATTGGATTTTGAATTAAAATTTCGGGTAATAATTGAATTTTAGTTTATTTTGAATTGAAATTTTTAAAAAATAATTCAATTTTATTGTGATATTTTTTTTTTAAATTATAAACAATTGTTAAATTTCATAAAAATTTTAATTGAAAAATAATTTTGATATAATTGAATTTGTGATGTATTTCATTAAAATTATTAAAAATAATTAATTTAGTGAAGAATCATTTTAGTTCAAAATTTGTTAAATAATTGAATTGAAGAAGTTCTGAAGAATATCTTAAGAAGATCTACATTTTATACTAAAAAAATGTATTTTATTTACATTTTTTTTCAAATGTAAAGAAAAATGTCGCATTTTATTAAAATAAGTCGATAAAAGTCGTATTTTTGAAAAAACTCGGAAAAAGTCGTATAATCCGAGGCCTGTAAACATATAATTTTCATTATTATTATTTAATATGTAATAAATATTCTAATAAATTAAATTATTATTGATAATATTAATCTTTAATTTCTTTATAACAAACAAGTAAATACTCAATTTGGCGCGCGTTTAATTTTGCTAGTTAAATAATAATTTATTTCAATATTAAATTAGTTTAAAAAAAAAAATTGTAAATTTCAGTGGCCAATCACAGTGGTACCATTGCTTGTTCACAATATTGAACAACATAGCGGTATAATTTATCAAATAATATCACGTGAATCAAAACGTCATCGACGAAAATGTGGATACGATGTTATTGCTGCCGGTGGACGTTATGATAAATTATTATCAACATTTCATCAAGTATTACAAAATACATCGCGTATTGGCAATGATGATGATAATTTAAAAAAATATGGCATTGGAATTAGTATATCATTGGATAAATTAATATCAATTGTTGATGATTTATCACAAAATCAACAAGAAATTCGCAATGAATGTAAATCATCATCATCATCATCATCATCATCGTTTATCAATATTGTTGTTTGTTGCGTTGGTGGTGAACCAATAAGAAATCGTGAACAAAGTGAAGTATTACGTGAATTATGGTCATTGGATTATTATCGTGTTAATTCACAAAATTTCACAACAATTGAAGAGGTTTTTGATTATTGTCTTAATTATATGATTGATCATATTGTTATGTTAAAAAGTGGTGAAAAAGGTTATTTAATGGTTTACACATGGGAAAAGGAACGTTATCTTGAGAGAAAAATTCATTATAATGAACTTATTGATTATTTAAATCAAAAACAATTGGAAATAACAACGCCAATATTAAATCGTACCGATAGTAAGACAAATAATGCAAATAATGATGTTTCAAATTATGTATCGCCAAATGTTAATATTAATTTTTTACTTAATGAAAAGGATAAATTGTCAGGTATTGCAAAAAGAAGCAGTAAAAATTATATTCTTACACAAATGTCACCGCTTTTACAAAGAATACCAAAAGTAAGAAATAATTTTTGTTTTTTTGATTTTTAATAGTTTTTTTTGGAATTTATATTTACTTATGGAAATTTAAATTAATTTTAATCAAAAAAGAAAAGTTAATGTAAATTTTTAATTTTTTATAACAAAAATTTAGTTTAGTAAATAGAAATTTTAGTAACCAAAAAAAGGTAAATAAAAATTTTATTTTAATATTAAATTTCTTTCTAGATTACAGTGCAAGTGTTTGTCGTTTCTCTCGAAATTTATATTGTCCGATCAATCACAAGTTACGTGGAAATCGACGAAGACGAAAATTTATACAACAAAAGTGTTCAAGCCATAATTGATTTGTGAGTATTGCAAAAAAAAAATTATTATTAACTATTATTTTCTTTTTTTTTAATTTATTAGAAAAATGTTTTTTAATCATCGATTTTTTGTTCCAATCAATAAACAATTTTTTTTAATAATTCGCATTTTGAAACAGAAAAAAAATCTATCAAAATTTTTTTCTTTTAATAAAATAAAATTTGAAAAATCGCAACCAAAAAAAATTGATATTAAAAATTTAATAAACAAAATTATTATTTTAAAATACCTAATTATAAAGACGAAAAATTTAGTATTAAAAATCAAAATCAAAAATAAAGTAAAAAATTACATCCAAGAAAATTGGTATTAATAAATAAATTAATAAATATTATTAAATGTTTTATTAAAAAGAAAGAAAAAAAAATTAGTATTTAAAAATACCATTAATAATGAAGGAAAAAAATTTAAAAAATAAAAAAACAACAAATTTTCAGATACCCACGCCAAAAAGAATACTTAAAACGAATCTGTGAAGAAATAAGAGAAGTGCGTAACGAAAAAAATCGTCCTGCAATTGTTTTGTACAGTAACACTGATAGGCGATATGCGACATTAATTTAATAATAATTTTTATTATTAGTTGCCATAAAAAAAGACGTCGAAATAGTATTTAATGAAAAAAAACTCAACAACAAATGTACAAAGAAATAATATAATAATAAAAATAATAATAATAATAATAATAATAATAATAATGATAATAATAATAATCATTGTAATTATAATTATTATTATTACTATTTTTAATATTATTAATTATTAATATAATTATTATTAATAATAATTAATAGATAAGTGTTTAAACAAAAATATTTTTAACAAATTTTTGCAATTTAAACAATAAGTGTAAATATTATTACGTACGGATTACAAGTCTGATTTTTTTTTTTACTGAACATTATTTTGTTCAATTTTCTTTTTTTTCTACTTTCATTTACAATTTTTATGTATATTGAATGTACATATTTTTTTTTTTTTTGAAGAGAGTTTAGACAAAAAAATACAATAAAAACTTTATATATTGTAGGATATGTAATATTAAAAAAAAAAAGAAATGTAATTTTTATTGACGAAAAACAATGTTAAGATTATTACAATAAAATCTTATATTTTTAAAAGAAATAGTTTTTTATAAACTATTTTTTATACAAGTAATTCTGTATTTTTGTATTTATTTCTTATCTTTGAAAAAAAAACACATTTTTATATTTTATTAAAAATTAATTTATTATTATTTATTAAAATTTAATTTACCAAAAAAAATTAATAAAAGAAGAAAGAGAACAAGTAAGTCAAAAAATAATAAATTATATAAACTATTTTTTTTATTAATTAATTATTTTTTTTTTTACATTAAAAATTAAAAAAAAAATTATTTTACTAATTTTAGAGTAATTGAATTAAAATTTAATTTAATTATCAAAGTGGATTTTCTAAAAAAAAAATTGCATAATTTTTTCCTAAAGTTTCAGATAAATTTCAGAAAAGAGAATTTCCATTATTAAATTTTTTTTGTTTTTCAAATTTTGTTAAAATTGAAAAAAAAACAAAAATTATTTGAATTTTCCCGCGCAAAAAAATTTTTCAATTCAAAATTAAGTTTATTTATGTTCTAAAAACAATATAGTTTTAAGGATATTATTTTCAAACATTTGTTGGAAATACACAAATTATTAAATTTTGTTTGTTTATAATATAAATTAAAAAAATATTTGAATTTTCCGCGCAAAAAGACAAAAAGTTTTAAAATTACCTTTTTTTTGTTGTATGTTTTAAAAAAACAATATTTTTTCAAAGAATATATTTAGAAAAAACGAAAAAAAATTTAAGTACCTAAAAATTAAAATTTTTTTCATTTTAATATAAAACAAATTATAGAAAACTTTTAATTTTTTTTTTTTTTTAGAAAATACCCCGCGAAAAAAACAAAAAATTATTGAGAACAAAGAATATAATTACAATGCAGTTTTGTTTATTGTCTCGCAATATATATATATTTCCTTGTTTATCAATGAAATAAAATTAATGCGAACGCTGACAAATTCTTGCTTTATTATTATTATTATTATTACGCGGATTTATAATACATAATAATTAATGTATATATAACATTTGACACGTGAAAGAGAAGCATGACTCACGTAGTAAGTGGGGTGCGTTCCGTTCGTCATATATAGTGATTTCAATAAATATGCATCTGTCAACAATGTTGCACATTTTGTACTCTCGTCTTTTATTATTTTATTAATTGGTAAAAAATTTGATTTTATTATTTAACAAAAAAAGGACAATTTTTCTGTGATTTTTTTTTTTTGAAATTTAATTATTAAAAATGTCAGAACAATTTGAACTATTGGAAATTGACAAGTGCATTATTTCGAGGTTATGGTATACAGCATCAGTTATTTTAAATAGCAACAATATAGACAGTGATTATTTAAAAAATTATACAAAGGATGAAATAAATAATTTACGTACTTTAATTATATCGTCAATGTAAGTTTTTTGTTTTTATTATTCGTGTAACATAACCTCACTTTTTGGAACGCATGTTTATTTATATTTCTTATTGTTAACGATTTTTGGGTAAATTTTTTTTTGTTTTTTAATATTTTATACCTTTTTTCTCCTTTATGAGGATAAATTTTTGAGGAAATGGAAATATTAATTTGGTCCGAACCTCAATTTTTTTTCCCCCCGTCAAATAAGTTTAAAGTTCATTATTTTTATATATTTAAATTTTTTTATTGTATTTGAAATTATATTTGTGGCTTTTTTTTATTTTTTTTACTAATTTAATGTTTTTCTTACAAAACTATTTTTTTTTTCGTTATAATTTTTTTTTTGTTTATAATTATATAAAAAAAAATATTGTTATTTATAGCGATAAAGAAGATTCAAATGAAATCAAATGGATCAGTAATAAGATTTTATTATCTCTTGATAAAAGAAATTCCGCTGAAGTGCAAAAGGAACTCGATTCCATACAGTTTACAACAGCCTTGAAATTAATTGACGATCAAATTACCGATCACGTGGAAAAGGTTTTCTTTTTTTTTTTCTTTTAAACATTTTTTTCTAAATTTAAATTAGAAAATCAATTTTTATTTATTTTTTTTTCGATTTAATTTCGAAAATAGAAAATTAGAAAAAAAAATAAAAATTAATAATAAATAATTAATTAATAATAAAATATTCTTACTCTCTAGGAATTAAATGAATTATTCGAGGCTCTCACAAATGTAAAACAAAATTTTAATGAAAAAAAAAAAATATCACAAGAGAGTTTAAAATTTTTGTCAAATAATTTAAAAAATAAACCACAATTAACATGTTGGCTTATTAATCAATTACTTTGTTTATGGCCAACAACATTTCCATATTCCGATGATATTCTACAGGATTTATATTTAATTGCATTAAAATCAATAATTGATGATTATAATAAAGAAAATAATTTTTCATTAAATGAAAAAAATTATTCTCACAATTTATTAATGAGGGAAAAAAAATTATTTCACAATAATAATAATTTTTCTAAATTATTGTGTATTTTATCAAAATTGGAATTAATTGAAAAAAAAGAAGATGAACTTATTAAATGGCTTTATCCATATTTATTAAAATTTACAAATAATAATAATGATGCAATTGAATTGTGTTTTTATTCAAGAAAAAATTTAAAATTTCTCAATGAATGGAATAAATTTTTAGATAATATTAATGGACGTTTTGAAAATCCAAATAATTATGAAAGTTCATTAAAAATTGTCAATGCTATATTTTTTAATGATAATAATTATTCAATTAATTCAAAGGAATTAGCAATGAGAATATTTCGACGACAATGTCATTGGATGTCGGATATATTGGTAAATATTTTTTTCAAAAAAAAAATTTTTTTTAATTACGAAACTAGAAAAGAGAATTTTTAAAAACAAAATTTTTTTTTCCAGGAATTGTGCAACACTCTTTTAACAAATAACGATTATGAAAGAGTAAAAAAATTACTCTCTTGTTCGCCATTAAATAATCTTTGGCCATCGTTAATGTTTTATTTTCTTGCAAATTTCCCTCATATTCCAATAATAATGACATCAATCGAAACATGGGAAAAAAATGTAAAAATTTGTCATACACTCAATTTTCTTCACGAACAATGTGATTTTTCACAAAATTCTCTCTTATCACCATTCAATGAAATTATAAAACAAAATTTAAAAATTTGCAATTTTATTCTTGAATCAAAACAAAAATTATTTGCAAATAATTTTTATTCCACGTCCATTGAATCAACAACATTATCAGTGAAAAAAATTTTCAAACATTTGGAAAATTTCTCCTGTCTACATGTTTTAAAATCAAATATCAATTTACATGATGAAAATTATGAGAGTGTAATAAAATTATTAAAAAATACAAATTATAATGCATCGAATATATTTCATGCATATCGTACATTATTGTGTGCATTAAAGGGAATATTAGCTTGTGAATTGTATAATTGTAATGAAATTGAAAATAATTTCAATGAAATGGAATTATTAATTTCAACAATTTTACCATTTAAATTACGAATTGAAGTGATGGAGAATATTTTTTCACTTCTTTTTTTAAGATTTGAAGATTTTGTTGATTCGGAAAAAAATTCATCAACTGAAAATGATGACGATGATGATGATGAAGATAGAGAAAATAAGAAAGCAACTTCTGCTTTGGAAAATTTAGAACAAAGACGATTTGGTTTTATTGCAAATAAATATACAATAAGGGAAATTTTGGAAAAATTGAAAAATTCCATTCGAACAATGAAAATTGATATTTTGAAATTAAAAAAACCTGATGTGGAAAAATTGGAAAATTTTAATAAAGCCATTGATGATGCACATTGGAGATTGGAATTTTTGACAAATGATGATTTTGTAAAAAAAATTTCAACTGATGATGATAATGGAAAAATTGAGACGAAAATTGTGAATATTAGTGGGAAATTTAATTATACGACAAGACGTAAGAAGGCATTTTTTTATAAAAAAATTGGCGATGATAGTTCATCGAATGATGATATTGATTTTGTGAAATCAGATTTGGAATTTAGTTCAGAATCAGGATCACTTGATAATGTATTAAATTTGAGGCGTCGAAAGAAGAAAAAGAATTTTATTAATAATACAAATAATATTGTGGAAAATAAGGAAAATAATTCGAAATTTATTATTAATATTATGTTAATGCCAAAGGAAAGTTGGATTTTACAATGTTTATGGAAAAGGGATCATTTGAGAGCTCAACAAATTATTGAGGTAAAATTTTCTTTTTTTAAAATAAGGATTTTTATTTTAAATTACAAAAATTATGAATTTTTTTTTTTTTAATTACAAAGAAATATGAATTTAAAAAAAAATATATTTCTAAAATCTTCTAAACAAAATTCTATTTTTTTTGTTTGTTTTAATATTTCAAAATATTCTGAATGTTTTAGAAATAATATTCTAATTTTTTTTTTAAATATTTAAAAATATTCTAAAATTTAAAAAAAAATATATTTCTAAAATCTTCTAAACAAAATTCTATTTTTTTTTGTTTGTTTTAATATTTCAAAATATTCTGAATGTTTTAGAAATAATATTCTAATTTTTTTTTATATTTTAAAAATATTCTAAAATATATTCTAAATTTTAAATAATTTAAAAATATTCTAAATTTTTTTTTTAAATATTTAAAAATATTCCAGAAATGTTGTAAATTAATATTTTAAATTGTATTTTTAAATATTTAAAATTTTGTGTTTTTTTATTGGAAAATTTTAAATTGTTTTTTTTTGTATTTATTTAATTATTTATTTATTTTTATTAATTGAAAGGAACAAAAAAAAATGGAAGATTATTAAAGAT
Source organism: Leptopilina boulardi (assembly GCF_019393585.1). Lineage (NCBI taxonomy): Eukaryota > Metazoa > Arthropoda > Insecta > Hymenoptera > Figitidae > Leptopilina > Leptopilina boulardi. The sequence goes on along the minus strand of NW_026137825.1, from coordinate 1,704,274 downwards.
TTCTTATTTGACTTTCCATTTGTCCATAAGCGTCAATTTCAAAAAGTGTTGCTTCATATTTTTCGGTATCGATTTTTAAAAGTTTACCGTCTTTTTCTTTTTTCACTAAAATTCCCGGTGGATTTTCGGCAAAATATTTCTTTTCATTCAAAATCACTTCTTCGGGATAACAAAATTCACAACAGCAACAACAACAACAACACCAACCTAGAATAAAATTTGAAATTCATTTAAAATTTTTTCATTTTTCAAATTTAATTTAATTTTTTATTAATTTATTTTAATAATTTATTTTCTACTATAATTGTAATTTTTTTTTCCTTTTTTATTATTTTAATTTACTTTTCATTATAATTGTAATTTTATTCCCTTTTTTGTTATTTTAATTTATTATTTCATTAAAATTTACTTTTTATTATAATTTAATTTTTAATTTTTAATTTTTAAAAATTTATATTTAATTTTTTTTTAAATTTTATATTTAATTTTTTTATTATTTTAATTTACTTTTCATTATAATTGTAATTTTATTCCCTTTTTTTGTTATTTTAATTTACTATTTCATTAAAATTTACTTTTTATTATAATTTAATTTTATTTAAAAATTTTATATTTAATTTTATTTAAAAATTTTATATTTAATTTTTTTTAAAAATTTTTTATTTCACTTTGCATTTAATTTAATTTTTTTTTAAATCACCTCTTTGACACCAACAAGCAATAGAAATGGAAATATAGAGAAGAATCCAAAATTTCGTAACATTCCAAGTTCTTTGAAGAGCTTTTAATAAATCCAATAAGCTTTTTATATTTTTATAAGCATTCGATAAACATTCAATTGTTTTTGGTCCAATGAAAAATGATTCAATTTTTGTGCAATTTAACAATTTTTTGATTTTTATATTTTTCCCATTATTTTCATTTAAACTTTTATTATTTGCTTCTTTGAAAATTTGATTATTTTTCATAGTGACATTTAAATTTTTATTTATTTCCAAACTTTTATTATTTACAACAATTATTGTTGTTGTTGTTGTTGTTATTATTTCCTCGAAATTTTCACTTTCCGTGTAAATAAAAATTTCATTTTTCCTCTTCATTTCGTCGATTTGTTGTAAATATTCATTTTTCAATTTCTCATAATCATAATCATTTGGAAATTCTTCAGATGACATTGTCATTGTTTTTTTTGTAAATTCATGATTTCTCTGATAATAATCAGTGTTAATTTCTTGAGTAGTGAAAAAATATTCCTCTCTTGTAGTTAAATTTTCATTTGAACCTTGAAAAAAATCTGAATCATTTGATTCAATTAAATTTTCCTCATCATTTCTTTTCATTCGTTTACTATTTTTATAATTTTTATTATTTTTATTATTTTTATAATTTTTATTATCTACATACCCTTCATTATTATTTTTACGAGTTGATAAAAATTTTTTTCTCCCTCCAAAAATTGCATTTTTCAATGATAATTGTTTTTTCTTTTTCAAAAGAATTTCCGGTGCTTTGTATTTTATCTGTGCAAAAAAAATTTTGTTTATGATAAAAATTAAATTAAAATTTGGTATTAAAATTAAAAAAAAATTGTTTTTAGAAAAAAAAAAAAATACCTTGTCTAGTGTTTCTTTAAAACCAGCAATAAATGGTTTTGCCTCATCGTTAATAATATTTCGTTCGACAATAATTGGATGAAAATGAGAATTTCGGGAAAATTTTACAATTTTTTTCAAAGCATCAAATTGACGATTTTCATTTTTCACATGATAATGTAGTGGTTGATATTTTTCTTCATCATCCGCGAACGATTTAATTTCATCTAAATCTTCTATTTTAAGCATTTCATTTTCATTCTCATCGTAATTGTCGTCTGAGGAAATTTCAAATATTTCCTTGTCCCTTAAATCCACCTGTTTAGTAAAAAGGAATTTAAGTTCTTTTTTTTGAAATTGAAAATAACTTTCTTTGAAATAATAGCGTAAAAATATGAAAAATAATTTATACTTTATAAAATAAAATTTATAAATGATTTGAAGAAAAAAAAGAAAATGACTAAAAACTAAAATTGAAAAAAAAATGTAAATTATTACCACATAAGAAGGAGGTAGAATACAATGTAAATATTTTATTTCTATTACGAGGATAATTAAAAGTAAATTCCAATTAATAAGAAATAAATTAGTCATGATAAATGATTGTAATATTATTTTTCGTTATTTCTATATTTGTTTTTTTTTTTTTTAATTTACTTTTGGAATAAATTTTTCACAATTTTTCTTTTGTTTCAAGATGTTTGACATGAAGGGTTCGCAACTTGATGGCGAAGTTCGATTTTCAAATGCGATTCGTCACTTTCGACGGGATTTAAATAATTATTTAAATCCATCAGACGTTGTTGATTCACCAGCAATTCATTCGATACTTCACGTAAGAATTATTAAAAATATTTTCTATTTTTTAATTTAATTTAATTTAAAACTATCAACTAATTTAACATGTTTTTATTAATTTATTTGGGGCGAATGATTGTCCCATAAAAATTAATAATTACAATTTTCATTTTAAAGAATTTTATAATATAACTAGTAAAATTAAACGCGCGCCAAATTGAGTATTTACTTGTTTGTTATAAAGAAATTAAAGATTAATATTATCAATAATAATTTAATTTATTAGAATATTATTACATATTAAATGATAATAATGAAAATTATATGTTTACAAGCCTCGGATTATACGCCTTTTTTCAAAAATACGACTTTTATCGACTTATTTTAATAAAATGCGACATTTTTCTTTTACATTTGAAAAAAAATGTAAATAAAATACATTTTTTTTAGTATAAAATTTAGATCTTCTTCAGATCTTCTTCAATTCAATTATTTAATAAATTTTGAACTAAAATGATTCTTCACTAAATTAATTATTTTTAATAATTTTAATAACATACATCACAAATTCAATTATATCAAAATTATTTTTCAATTAAAATTTTTATGAAATTTAACAATTGTTTATAATTTAAAAAAAAATATCACAATAAAATTGAATTATTTTTTGAAAAATTTCAATTCAAAATAAACTAAAATTCAATTATTACCCAAAATTTTAATTCAAAATCAATTAAAAATCCAATAATTATCCAAAATTTTCAATTTAAAATTTAATTATTTACCAAGTTTTCAATTTAAAATGAAATAAAATTCAATTATTTTCTAAAATTTCTATTCAAAATTAATTATTTAAATTTTCAATCAAAAATGAACATAAATTAAATTATTAACCAAAATTTTCATGTAAAATTCAATTATTTCCCAAAATTTTCAATTCAAAATGAACTAAAATTCAATTATTTTCCAAATTTAAAATCAAATAAAATTTCATTATTCTCAAAAATTTTAATTCAAAATTAATTGAATTTTCAATAATTTGAATTTAAAAGTATCTAAAATTTAATTATTTCTAAAATTTTCCATCGAAAATTTGATTTTTCAAAAATTTAATAATTTCAATTATAACTCTATGGAAATTCAATTATTTTTAACTATTTTAATAATATTCTTTGAAATTTCAACTATCTGAAACCATTTTTCAATTAAAAATAATTTTCAAATTATTGAATTTTGTCCGCATTTTCTAATAAATTTTTAGTGAAATCATCTAAAATTTTAATTCAAAATCAATTAAAATTCAATAATTATTAAAAATTGTCAATTTTAAATTTAATTTTTATTTACCAAGTTTTCAATTTAAAATGAAATAAAAGTCGATTATTTTGTTTTTATTTTATTTTGTTTATTCTATTCAAAATTAATTATCCAAATTTGCAATCAAAAATGAACTTAAATTAAATTATTATCTAAAATTTCAATTAAAATTCAATTATTTCCCAAAATTTTCAATTCAAAATGAACTAACATTCAATTATTTTCCAAATTTAAAATCAAATAAAATTTCATTATTCCCAAAAATTTGAATTCAAAATTAATTGAATTTTCAATAATTTGAATTTAAAAGCATCTAAAATTTAATTATTTTCCAAAATTTCAATTGAATTTCAATTATTTTCAAAGTATTTATTTCAAAATCAAAGAAAATTCAATTATTTTCAAAAATTTCAATTCAAAATCAATTAAAATTCAATTATTTTCCAAAATTTCAATTCGAAATCAAATAAAATTCAATTATTTTCCAAAATTTCAATTCAAAATCAAAGAAAATTCAATTATTTTTAAAATTTTCAATTCAAAATTAAATAATATCAAAGTTTTTAATTCAAAATTAAATATTATCAAAATTTTCAATAAAAAATCAAGTAAAATTAAATTATTGTCCAAAATTTCAATTGAAATTCAATTATTTTCCAAAATTTCAATTCGAAATCAAATAAAATTAAATTATTTTCCAAAATTTCAATTCAAAATCAAAGAAAATTCAATTATTTTCCAAATTTTCAATTCAAAATCAAATAACATTCAATTATTACCCAAAATTTTCAATTTTAAATGAAATAAAATGTAATTATTTTAAAAATTTTCAATTCAAAATTAATTATTATCAAAATTTTCAATCAAAAATCAACTAAAATTGAATTATTATCCAAAATTTCAATTAAAATTCAATTATTTTCAAAAATTTGAATTTAAAAGCTTCTAAAATTTAATTATTTCTAAAATTTTCCATCGAAAATTTTTTGAAATTTAATTAATTTTAATTTAATTTAATATAATTTCATAAAAATAGTTTTCAAATTATTGTATTTTGTCCGCATTTTCTAATAAATTTTCAGTGAAATCATCTAAAATTTTAATTACAAAACACTTAAAGTTTCAATTAATTTCAAAAATCTCAATTTCAAATCTTTCAAAAATTCTATTAAATTTAAAAAATATTTTCCAAAAATTGTTTGATAAATTATTTTTAGTTCTGTAAAATTTAATAATTGTTTGAAAATTAACAATATTTTTTGAAATTTAATTATTTCTAAAAATTTCAACTTTAACCCATCGAAAAGGATTATTATTAAAAAAAAATTTTTTTATTTAAAAATCTGTAAAATATTTTTGTTAAAATAAAAAACAAATCCACTTTTTTTTGGAATATAAATCGACTAAAACGACTTTTTGTGTCTTTAAGTTGATTCAAGGCCTGTTTTTTTTAGAATTAATATTTAATAGGTATTTGTTGGCCTCTGGTACCTTAAAAATTAATTTTTAAAAATAAATTTTTTTCAAATTACTATCTTGTACGATATTTCCTGGCGCATTTTTTTTCTCATCATACATTTTTTGTATTTGTATACAATTTTTGAATCAATATACAACTTTAAAAAAAATTTCGTTGGTAAACGTTGTGTACTTCAGCTTCGTGAATTGAATTTTCGAATTTGGAATTTTAAAGAAACTTATTTCGAAATTTGGAAACAGAATTATACAACTTTGGCAAAAATGAGAAAAAGAATTGTCAAAATTTGACATAAGATTACTATTCAAAAAAACACGTGAAATCAGAAAAGGCCAACTTCAAGTTAGGACAGAAGGACAGACCAAGCATTTTATTATTATATAATAATTATTTTTTAGACGAATTTTCAGTTTTTGAATTACCAATTTACAGAATTAATTTTAATTAATTTAATTTAATAATTTAATTTTTTTGCTTAATTATAATTCCAATGAAATTATAATTAAAAAATTGACAAAAAAAAATATTTTGCCACCAATTTTTTTTTTTTTAGAATATCAAACAAGCCGCTCACGATGGCTTTCAAACCTCACGTATAACAGGACAATTGGAAACATTTTTAGCAGCACAAGAGGAAAATATTTCATTATTAAAAATTGGAAATTTTGATAAACAAGAAATTTTAACATTTACAATTGTTGATTTAGCATTAACATTAAATGAAAATCGTCATACATCACAAATTATTTGTGATGTTGCTGCAAAACATTTAAAATCATTGAAAAAATTACAAAATACAATAAATCATGAATTTTTCACACGTATACATCAATTAATAAATGATGATAAATTAAATTTATCATTAATGGAAATTTTTTCCAATGCAATGATACCATTAAATTTAAAACAATGGAAGGAGAAAAATAATTTTTACACTGAATTAAATGAAAAATTACAATTATTTAAAGAGACACAAATTATTAACGGGGAAAAAAATGTTTATTCTTCAAATAATGATAATTGTCAATTATTACAAAATAAAAGTAATAATTTGATATTAGGTGAAAATTATTATCAGGAAATAATGCATTTATGTGAAAATGAAAATGAAAATGATTATTTAAAAATGGTTTATTTACATTTAAAAATTCTTCAGACAATTATTAATGGTGAGTTGATTTTTTAATTATTTATTTATAAACATTTTTTTACTGAATTTATTATAAAATATTTTATAATTTAAAGAAACGAAATTAATTAATTTCATTATAAATAATAATTAATTATTTATAGTTAATTTATAAAAAATATTTAAAACTATGTTTTTTTCATGTAGATAATAATATAGTTATGACGGAATCGAATATTTTGAAAAATCCATTGGACTCGTATTTTGGACATGAAATATTTGATTTAAATGTTGAGCCAAGTGAACTTGAGACAATTGCAAATAAACTTCAAGTGAATTTAGTTCACAGTATTCTTGTGAATTGTTGTCCAAAACTTTCGTGTGACAATGAAAAAAAATGCAATGAAGAAATTTCCAATTCCAAATGGGGTTTTATTGTTTTAAATTCAAGAATCGAGGAAATTGTAAGTTTTATCACAAAATTTTATTTGCCACTGAAAAATTTTTTTACTTATTTATTTTTTTTCAAATTATAAATTTAAATTTTGTTTTAATTTTTTTTTCTTTTCTTTTAATTTTTCTTTATTATAGAAAAATCATGAGGATTTTGCCTTGGATCCAAATCTCTATGTATCGGAAATTTTAACTGAACTTTTGTCGCTTTTAAAAAAATTATCATCAAATGCATCGACATTGAATGCCAATGAATTGTCAATTATTGGAAAAAATCAACAAGTTAGAGAAATTTTACAAAAAACACAAATTTTTGCCACACTTGATTTAAGTGAATTATTAGATGGACATCATACATTGGCATTTTTTTTAAATCTTTGGAATCTTTTATTTTTACATTCCAATTTATTTATATGGTCACAAGATATATCGTCAAATGATTTACGTCATTCTATTTCATTAATGATTATTGGCTATGAAATTGGTGATTTGGGTTTTGTTACATTATCAACATTAAGAATAAAATTACTCGGTGAATTGAGATGGAATTATTTACAATTATTTGAAGAAATGGAAAGTCTCAATGAATTGGCGTGGCAGGATTTAGATTTAATGATTGATTCAAGATCAATATTTGCAATGGCAAATGAATTTTCCGATTCGCCAATTATTAAGGTATTTTGAAATTTTTTAAAAAAAAGAAAATGTACAGGCCTCGGATTACACGACTTTTTCGACTTTTACCGACTTTTTTTCAAAAATACGACTTTTTTCGACTTATTTTAATAAAATGCGACTTTTCGACTTTTTTACAAAATTTTAAAACAAAATACATTTTTTTTTTAAAGATACAATGCAAATCTTCTTTAAATCTTCTTTATTTCAATTATTTAACAAATTTTTAACTAAAATTCTTCCCTAAATTAATTATTTTTAATAATTTTAATGAAATTCTTCACAAATTCAATTATCTTTAACTATTTTTGAATTAAAATTTTTATGAAATTTAATAATTGTTTATAATTTAAAAAAAAAATTAGCAAATAAAATAACAAAAAATGTTTAATTCAAAATCATTTGAAATTAAATTATTTGCAAAAATTTTAATTATTTTTAATAATTTTTTATAATATTCTTCGAAAATTCAATTATCTGAAAGCAGTTTGCAATGAAAAAAAAATTTGAAAGTTCAATTTTTGTGTGTAATTTCTAATAAATTCTTCAGTTATTTTCAAAAATTTCAATAGAAATTCAATTATTTTCAAAATTTTAAATTCAAAATCAACTAAAATTCAATTATTTTCCAACGTTTCAATTCAAAATCAATTAAAATTCACTTATTTTCCAATATTTCGATTGAAATTACATTATTTTCAAAATTTTCAATTAAAATCAACTAAAATTCATTTACTTTCAAAAATTTTAATTCAAAATCAACTAAAATTCAATTATTTTCAAAAATTTCAATTCAAAATCAATTGAAATTTAATTATTTTAAAAAATTTCAATTTAAAAGCTTCTAAAATTTAATTATTTCTAAAAATTTCCATCTAAAATTTTTTGAAATTTAATAATTTCAATTATAACTCTTTTGAAATCAAATTATTTTTAATGATTTTTATAATATTCTTCGAAAATTCAACTATCTGAAACCATTTTTCACTTAAAAAGTTTTCAAATTATTGTATTTTTGTCTGCAATTTCTAATAAATTTTTTAGTAACAGAAATCATGAAAAATTTTAAATTAAAAATCACTTGAAATTCAATTTATTTCAAAAATCTAAATTGTAAATCTTTGAAAATTCAATTACTTTTTGAAAATGTTATCTATAAAATTATATTTGATAAATTATTTTTAGTTTTTGTAAAATTTAATTATTGTCTGAAAATTAACCAAATCTTTTGAAATTCAATCATTTCTAAAAATTTCAACTTTAACTCTTACAAAATTATTATTATTTAAAAAAAAAAATTTTTTAATAAAAAATCTGTAAAACTTGATTAAGTTTTTGCCTGAAATTATTTTGATCATCAAAACTAAAAAAACTATGACAAAATTTGTAATTCGAATAAATTGCTTAAATCAGACTTCAACAAATTATAAAAATGTTACTTCAAGAATTTTTTTTGGAAATTTGTTCTACTTAAATAAAATTTTGAAAATTTGTCTTACAAATTTAATTGTGAAATATTGGAAATAAATTTTCTTGATAATATTTTTATAGTATTATTCTCATTACAGAATTAATAAAATGAATTTAATTAACATTAGTTATTTAAAGTAAAATATTCATTAACCAATTCAATTTTGTTAAAATAAAAAAAAATCGACTTTTTCGACTTTTTTTGGAATATAAATCGACTAAAACGACTTTTTTTGTGCCTTAAAGTCGATCCGACGCCTGAATGTATAATAATTAATTTTCTACAATTTTAATTTTTAGGTTTACAATCCACAAACTCTAAATGATGATTTAAATAAATCAATGTTTGACTATCTTGAACATTATAAATCGAAAGAAAAAGAAATTACACTTCCTGTGATAATTTCTAAATTTCTAAATTATAAAAAAAATAACACTGAAAGAAATGAAAATTTATCATCATTGTTAAATGATTTAAAAACAAATTGCCAGAATAATGAAAATAAATCAATTTACAAATATGAGATAAAATTTCACTATTCAAATGATGAAAAAAATGAAAATAATGAAATAATTTTCAATATTCCCGAATGGAAGACAAGAATAATAAAACCATCGTTATTAAATTATCTCAAGGGACATTGTTGGTTATTATCGTATCTCGTTGAACGTATACATGAAACATCGATAATAAATTTTGATAATCAACAACGAATTTCATTTATGGAAAATCTTTTAAATTCCCCATGGATTAAAATTTTATCTTCATTATTCAATGATAATTGTTTATTAGCAAGTTGTTATGAAAATTTAGAATTAAATTTATTATGGAATTATTTTCAACAATTATTGGAGGAAAAAAATTATTGCCAATCATTATTAATAATTAATGCATTACCTGATTATTTATTAAAAAATAATATTGAATTACAATGTTTTAAAGATCGTATTTTAAGTTTAATGAGCGGAAATTGTTTAAATAATGAAATAATGATTTATATTTATCAAATTAATGATATTAATACATTGTTGCAAACAATAATGTTTAATATGCAAAATTGGCCAATGGAAATATGTGAAGAATCATTAAATCATGCATTAAATCATAATGATCATGAATTATTACCAGAACATTGTAAAATAAAAATGAATGAAACATTATGTCGTGTGAGAATATTTCGTAAAATATCACCATATTATTTAAATGATTTAAATTTAACAAATGCAACATGGTTTGATGTTGTTAATTGTACAGAAAAAACAGATCCAACACGTGTTATACAATCATTAATAAATGAAAATAAATTTGAATTATGTCTTGAATGGTTGGAATTTCAAAGTTTTTCATCAGAAATACATACATTAATAACGCAAGATTTATTTTTTGGTTTATTAAAAAATGATGATATTAATTTTAAACATGCTGGTAAATTATTGCGTGCATTGCCATTAATTCAATCATTAACAATGTGTAAGGGAATAATGGAGAATTTAGAAAAAATAAATGCATTAAAATTTATTGTTGAATTTCTCATTGATAATTGTCGTAGTGAGGAAAAATTAATTTATCGTAAAGCATTGATTGGCATTGAAATTTTAAATAATTTAGATATTAAAGAACAATCATTATATATTGGTTTAATAAAAGAACCGCTATTAATGCTTGAACAATTATTAATGAATTGTAAATTTGAAACATTACAAAAAACATTAAATTCAATTCATGATAAATTGGAGGAGGCAAATTTATCAATTGAAAATTTTGATTCTATTATACGTTTTTATGCTGGTAAGGCACTTGATTTTCGTGTTACATTACAAAAGGATAATAATATTGGTGGTATAATTGAGATAAATAAATTGAAAGATACACAATTAATTGATAATCAAGATGATGAATTTATAATGCCTGTTAATGTACCGACAAAAGATGAATGGATACCAAATGATAAGGCAAAAGAATGTAGTAGTTGTAAAGAGGTGATTTTTTCAATGTTTAATAGAAGACATCATTGTCGAAGATGTGGACGTGTTGTTTGTGCAATGTGCTCGGAACATCGTATGAGAGTTAATGGATATCCAAATTCAGTATTGGTGAGAGTTTGTAAGGATTGTAAATTACAAGCGACATTGCAACAACATATTGTGATTGGTGAGTGAAAATTAATTTTTTTCATTCTTTCTTTCCTTCTTTTTTTTCAAAAATATTACATTTAATATAAATTAATTAGAATTAGATTTCAGATTTATTTTCTCCATTGTATACTTTTAGAAATATTAAATATTCTTCTTTCCAGTAAGCTTAAAAAAGTAAAACTAATTATAAATTCATTAGTTATTATTAATCATAAATAATTAATTATTATTATTTAATTCATTATTAATACATAATTTTTATTATTTATTTATTTATTTTACTAATAGACGGGCTTATAAAAAAAAAGAAATGCCTTTTCGTACTAAAAGTACATAATTATATAAAAATTGAAATTGTTAAACAAATTAATTAATTTATTAATTATTAATTATTAATTAGTTATTATAAATAATGTTCTTTCGAATATTCTAAATTTGTAATTTTTTTTTAATATTATTTATTTATTTATTGTTATACCAATAATTGAATTTTTAAAAACACTTTATTACAATTATTTAAAAAATAATTTATTAGATTATTGTTAAAAATAATCTTGAAACAAATTTGAAAAAAATTTGAAAAAAAAATGAAACTTTTTGTAAATATGAATTTTTTGAATAATTTTCTTTTTTTTTACAAATTACAAACAGTAACTGAATTTAGAAAATTTTTGTTTTTACTAATTTTCTTTATTATATAAATAAATAAATTTTTAAAATTAGTTTAAAAGTATTGAATTTATTTAAGAATTTATTGAAATTATAAAAAAAAAAAATTGATTTTGACGAAGAATTTTAAATAAAAATTGATAAATAATTAAATTTTTGAAGACTTATACTTTCAATTTTTAAAATAATTGAATTTTTTTTCCCTCAAATTTTCTTATTTTATTTATTTTTTTTTAATTTTTTACTCAAAATTTATTATTTTATTTTTATTTGGAAAGTAATAATTTAAAAATTTCTTATTCTGGATTTTTGCTTTCAATTTGTCTTTAATCTTCTTTTCTTTTTCTGGAAAATTTTTCTTTTTAAAAAAAAAAAAAAAACAAATTTTTTCCTTTCAAATTCTTGTTTTATTTTAAAAACCTTTCAAAATACTCGATCTTTCTTTTAATTTTCTTTTTTCTTTTCTTGTTCTGCAAAAATTTTTCTTTTTTTTAAAAAAAAAAACCATTTATTCCCCTCAAATTCTCATTTTATTTTGAAAATCTTCCAAAATACTCGATTTTTCCTTTCAATTTTCTTTTTTCTTTTCTTTTTCTGGAAAATTTTCCTTTCTTTCAAAAAAAATAATTTATTTCCCTCAAATTTTCATTTGATTTTGAAAATCTTCCAAAATACTCGATTTTTCCTTTCAATTTTCTTTTTTCTTTTCTTTTTCTGGAAAATTTTCCTTTTTTTTAAATAAAATAATTTATTCCCTTCAAATTCTCATTTTATTTTGAAAATCTTCCAAAATACTCGATTTTTCCTTTCCATTTTCTTTTTTCTTTTCTTTTTCTGGTAAATTTTCCTCTTTTTTTTTTTTTAAAATAATTTATTCCCCTCAAATTCTCATTTTATTTTGAAAATTTTCAAAAATACTCAATTTTTTTTTCAATTTTCTTTTGTATAAAATGTTTCCTTTTTTTAAAAAAAAAAACAAGTTTTTCCTCTCAAATTCTCATATTTTTTTATTTGTTTTAAAATTCATTAGATATTTTATTTTTATTTCAAAATAATTTAAAAAAAAGAACAATTTAATTATTTCAATGTTATTTGAATTTCAATTTTACTGAATTATTATTTAGTTTTCGGAAAAAAAAAAAAATTTGTTACCTATTTTATTTTTATTTTCAAAATAATCCAAGAAATTCTTAAATTTTTTTTTTATTCAAATTCTCATTTTATTTGAAAAAATTTTCCTTTTAAATTTCTTAAATTTTATTTTCTTTTCCAGAAAATTTCCTTTTTTTAAACCATTTTTTTTTTTTTTTCTTTGAAAAAATAAAATTTTTTTCTTTTCTTTTTTTCTTATTTGAAATTTAAGAAATAATTCAGATTTTAAAATGAAAAAATTCGATTTAATAAAAAAAAAAAGGAAAAAAAAATTCGTAAATTTAAAAGAAAAAATAGAATTTTAATTTGTCTTTTTTAAAAAAATAAAATTTCAATTTTTTTTTTCAGGCTCTTCATCGGCGCCAAGTAGCGAAACCCTCGAATCATGGAAATTAACAATCGACGAATCATACAATCAAACAGTGAGAGATGAATTTTCCTTTGAATATGCGCCAAATATTTCCTTTTGCCTGGCAATATTAAATCTTCATTCCGATCATAAGGCCTATACAACATTTCTTCTCGATCAATGTGATGAGATGAAAAAACTTTTACAACCAGTTGAAGGCGGTAAAGTAAATCCCGAAATTGATCATGCATTAATAATAAAAATGATACGCTCATTATTGGTAGCGGCAAAAGTAAAATGTGCCAAATTAGGATTAAATGCAGGCCTAGCGCATTGTGATCGTTTTTTATCGCAAGTCGATTTAATAACAACACTTGTACAATCAGATTGTCTTTCATTGATACCATGCGATGATCTTGATGATCATGCATTACGTAAATTACGCGATCTTTTAACTGAAAAAGAACAATGGACACTTGCACTTGATGTGAGTACAAAATCAGGTCTCGATACACAAGGCGTATGGGCAGCATGGGGTAAAGCATGCCTTAAAGTTGGTTATTTTGATCGTGCACGCGATAAATTTGCCCATTGTCTTGATAAGGCAATAAATAATGAAAATTATGACGATTGGGTTATTTTATCACATCACGAATTAAATAACGATGATGATGATAATAATGGTAAAATAAAAAAAGAAAAAATTTTAAAAAATAATCGTCCATTAAAAAATCCACCATTATTAATGGAAATATTACAAATTCTTGAAAATTTAAGTCTCAATGGACAGGATTTTAAATCAATGACAAATGCAGCGCAAGAAATTTTAAATACATTAAATAGTTTAAAAACAATAAGTCAAGGAAATTATTCAAATATAATTAATCCATGGAATGAAACAATTTATTATAATGAAAGTATTTATTATTTATTAATGTACGGTAGTGCAAGTTCAATATTAGAATTTTTTGTTAAACAAAAAGAATTTTTAAAATGTCTTGATTTTGTTATTGACAATGATTTAGATTGTGAATTATTTTTCACATCGATTTATTTAAAGGCATTAAAATGGGAAATTATTGAATTATTATTGAATACAATGAAAATGAAAGATGATAGTTTATTAATGTGGAAAAAATATTTAGTTTATATTTGTCGTAATTTGGAGAAGAAAAATTTATTAAATACACTCTATCATTTACAATTGTTTATGAAGGATTATATACGTGCGGCAATGACTTGTATAAGATTTTATAAAAATGATTCACGTACATATGGTGATTTATGTGAGAGGACATTTTGGTTGTTTGAAGCGCAAAATCATTTGGAGGCTGATTTAAAATTGGAAAATTTTAATGGTCATCGAAAAAGAAGAAAAAGTTTGAATTCATCGAATTCATTGATTATGGAAATGGATGCATTGGAAATTGATAAGCATATTAATACAATATCGCGACAAATGGAGATTGCAAAATTTTTAGGTGCCGCTGAAAAAGAGGGAAGGGGAATTGGTAAATTTTTGGGTTATTTAGCTGATATGGATAGTACAACTGAGAGTGTTGAGAGACAAGAATTGCCAACATTATTTGGTAATCAACAACAAAAAACACAACTTGCAGTTTTGGCAATTTTATGTGGACGTGATGTTGAGGAGGGATTTGGAATTGCTTTTCGAATTATGCAAGGTACGTGTTTTTTTTTTTTTTTATAATTTTAAGTTTCAATTTTAAAGAAAGATGAATTTTTGCTAATTTTATAGTAAAAATTAATTCTTTTTTATGTAAAAATTTGTAGAGTAAATTTTTTTAATTTTTACTCTTATTTTTAATTAATAATATATTAATCAAAAACTATCAATATTAAACGCGCGCCAAATTGAGTATTTAATTGTTTGTTATAAAGAAATTAAAGATTAATATTATCAATAATAATTTAAATTTATTAGAATATTATTTCATATTAAATGATAATAATGAAAATTATTATTATATGTTATTAAATTATATATAAAATTGAATTATTTTCCAAATTTTCAATTTAAAATTCAATTATTTACCAAGTTTTCAATTTAAAATTAAATAAAATTCAAATATTACCCGAAATTTTAATTCAACATCAACTTAAATTAAATTATTATCCAAAATTTCAATTAAAATTCAATTATTTTCCAAAATTTCGAGTCAAAATTAATTATTATCAAAATTTTCAATCAACAATCAACTAAAATTAATTATTATCAAAATTTTCAATCAACTAAGATTAAATTATTTTCAAAAATTTTCAATTTAAAATTCAATTATTTACCAAGTTTTCAATTTAAAATGAAATAAAATTCAATTATTTTTTAAAATTTTTATTCAAAATTAATTATCGAAATTTTCAATTAAAAATGAACTTAAATTAAATTATTATCGAAAATTTCAATTAAAATTCAATTATTACCCGAAATTTTAATCCAAAATCAACTTAAATTAAATTATTATCCAAAATTTCAATTAAAATTCAATTATTTTCCAAAATTTCGAGTCAAAATTAATTATTATCAAAATTTTCAATCAGCAATCAACTAAAATTAATTATTTTCAAATTTTCAATCAACAATCAACTAAAATTAAATTATTTTCAAATTTTCAATTTAAAATTCAATTATTTACCAAGTTTTCAATTTAAAATAAAATAAAATTCAATTATTTTTAAAAATTTTTATTCAAAATTAATTCTCGAAATTTTCAATTAAAAATGAACTTAAATTAAATTATTATCGAAAATTTCAATTAAAATTCAATTATTACCCGAAATTTTAATCCAAAATCAACTTAAATTAAATTATTATCCAAAATTTCAATTAAAATTTTATTATTTTCCAAAATTTCGAGTCAAAATTAATTATTATCAAAATTTTCAATCAGCAATCAACTAAAATTAATTATTTTCAAATTTTCAATCAACAATCAACTAAAATTAAATTATTTTCAAATTTTCAATTTAAAATTCAATTATTTACCAAGTTTTCAATTTAAAATAAAATAAAATTCAATTATTTTTTAAAATTTCTATTCAAAATTAATTATCGAAACAATGCCAAAAAAATATTGAAAAATTTTAACCAACACAAAATAATGTCAAACAATACATTTAAAAAAAACAAAAGACCTATAACAAATACTAACTTCAGGTGTGGACAGAATGAACGAATGATATTCACGATTATTAATCAAAAATTATTTTCTTTTTTTAGATTATAATCTTCGCTCGCAAAAAGTTTATTCATTAGTTGGTCATGTTTTGGCTATTGAGAAGAAAATAAATTCAATTGAACAATTAATAAAATGCTGCCGCAGTTCTGGTGCTGTTGATTCAATTGCAATTTCCGATCGTATTTTAGCGCATTGCGTTAAACTTCTTTTAGGTCCATCGTGCACCGAAGCAAGAGATCAAGTGAATTCTCTAATTAGACTGATTACTGATGTAGAATTAAAGGTATTTTATTTATATTTAATATCCAAATTTTCGTTCTGTAATTTTGATTTTCTTAATTTAAATCGCTTATAAGTAAATTACTTTTGAGTAAATTAAATAACTTTTAAATAAATTAAAATATTTCAAATTTTAAATCTAATAGAATTTGAATTTAATTTTATAAATTATTTAAAATTTCCGTTTTTTCTTATTAAATAAAACAGAATAGTAAATAAAAATTGAAATTAAATTTTTTTTCTAGAGGCCAAATGAATTGAAATATTTCAAATTTTAAATCTAATAAAATTTGAAATTAATTTTATAAATTATTTAAAAAATTTCGTTTTTTTTCTTATTAAATAAAACAGAATAGTAAATAAAAATTGTAAAAATTTTTTTTTAGAGGCCAAATGAAAATTTATTATATTTTAATAGAGAAAAGGAAGAAAAATTAATTTCTTTTTTTTATTTATTTATTATAATGAAAATAGTAATAAAAATTATTATTTTAATAGAGAAAAAAAGAGAATAAATTTCCTTTTTTTTTTTGATTTTGTTTCGAGAAATTTGGGAATAAAATTTTTTTGTATTTTAAACGAAATTTTTGCAGATAAGTTCCTATATTGAAAGTCGACAATTGAAAGCCGCATATCTTCTCGCAGTGAAACATTCGAGGGCAAATGATATTCGACGAATTTTAAAAGAGGCTGACAGACTCGGACAAAACGCAATAAAATCCATTTGCACCAAATGGTTACAACAAACTCAAGGTTCAAACTAAAAAAACTATTTTAAATGTCTTTTTCCCCTTTTTTTAAATATAAAAGCATTTTTTTTACAATTGTCACAAATTAGACAAAAAAAAAAATAATTATTAACTTTTCTCTCAAACAAAGAAGAAAAGAGTTTTTAAAAAATAAAAGAGGTTTTTTTTAGAAAAACTAGAAAATAAGAAACTAATATTATAGATATTATGCAATATAAAAGACTAGAAATATTATTTAAATAAATAAATATATATATATACCTATATATATATAATTTATTTTCTTGCTCATTTTTTACAAACTCGATGATTAATTTTTAAAGATGAGAAAAAAAAGAATGAAGTTTTTGAAAAATGATTTTTTTAGATTTTTAAACGCACTATATAATAATTATTATTAATTAAAAGACAATATTTATATTATATAATAATAATAATATTAATAATAATAATATTAATAATAATAATAATAATATTAATAATAATATCGTAACAAATAATCGCTTTCGAAAAAAATAGACTGCAGATAAAATTATTTGTTACGGGCTGTGATACAATTTTTCGCGTAAAATAATTAAAAAAAAATGCGCTAAATAGGAAATAAGTTATTTTGTAAAAAATTAATAATAATTTTTATTTAAGTCTCAAATTTTCCTTTGTTTTTCCTACGAATAGTTAGACACACAAAAAAAATAATTAAATCTAGCTAAAAATTTTTTTTTGTCACACTTCGAGATCTGAATATTTAAAAAAAAATTATGTAATGCGAAAAAAAAAAAAATAAGAAAATATTCGATGTGAAAGGTTTGATGTCTTTTTTTTTGGTAAAAATTGAGAATAAATGTATTCATATTGAAGTATCTATTTTTTTTGTTCTATATTTTTCGAGTAAAAAAAAACCTTTCTTTATTTTCTACAATTAAAAAAAGAACTTGAAAATTACAAAATTTAATTATTTCTTCAGAAAAATGTAATTAAAAACAAAAATGATGGGAAAAAACGTTTGTAATTTTTTTTTTTAGTTCCGATAATTAATGGGTCAAAATTTAATTGAATATTGAAAATTAAATTCTAAATTTAAATTGAGTAATAATTTAATTATATAGCAAATAATTAAACTAAAGAAAATTTTTAATAGTGAAAAAAAATTAAATTCCAAATTAGGAATTGAATTTAATTTCAATTTATTATTTTTTTTTTTAATTTTTAAATGAGAAAATAATCATATTTAAACATTTTTGTATTTTTACTTTAAAACAATAATTTTATTTATTATTATTTATTATAATATAATTGTATAGATACAAATTTTCTTTTTAAATAAAATTTTAAAAGAACAGTTTTCTTTTTTGTTTTATTCTTTTCCTTCTTTAAAATTGTATTTATTTTTCCAGTGAGGAAAGATTCATTTTGAGAAAAAAAAAAGTGTTCGACGAATTTTCAATAAATTAAATAGAATATTATAAAATAAGACGTATGAAAAATTAAAAAAAAAAATTATATAAAATTACATAAATATTAAAAATAAAAGAAATTGAAAAAAAATTTGACTTTAATTTTTAAAAATGTTGAAATAATTAAAATAATTCGAAATATTCGATTAAATATAATTCAACTAAAAGTGAATTATTTTAATTTTTTTTCTATTGGTAATTGAATATAATATTCAATAATTGGAATGTTTCGTCACAGTCCATGTGAATTCTATTTTTTTTTGTTATAAAAAAGTGTAAAAATTTTTTTTGCTATCACAATATTTTTTTTCTCTACTCTAAATAATATAAAAATTCTAAATAAATTTAATCATTAAATTTTCCAGTGAAATATTTAAAAAAAAAATTTTTCGCAATTATTTTCCTTATTTATAAACTATATATATATATATATAATAATAATATATATAAAATTATACGGAGCAATAAATCCAGTCTTCTTCGAAATTTTTCCAAAAAAAAAAAAACAATACAAAAAAATTTGTATGTAGTTTCTTTTTTTTTATCTCTTACTTATATTTTCGTATAAGTAATTTTTTTTCTGTTTTTTTTTTTTGGCAATTAATTTTCTTTGTATTTAAATTATTCTTCACCATCATTATTAGTGGCTTCTGATAATCTTTGATCGTATTGTTCGGCAAATTTTGAATCAATATTTTTTATTGATACAGTGAGCGATTCTTTTTCTTGTTGCGTCCAATTTTGACTCCATTCGCGAAATAATTTAATGCGACATTGAAATAAACTTGGCGGTCGATCGATGTCATCTTTACTGCATAGTCCCTCAATTCCTGAGAGTAGACCATTAACAAGACCAGGTGGTGTACAACGTTCAAGAAAAATGCCAAGAAAATCGGCGCGTTGCATTTCCGACCATTCTTGAAACCATTCGATAATATAACGCATTTGCGCTTCATTCGAAAGTGTTGTTGACATTTTTTTTTTTTTTTTGTTTTATTCTTTAATCTAAAAGAAAATTTTTTATTTTTACAAAAAAATTCGTTTCGAAAAAAATCAATTAAAAAACGAAAAACAAATTTTCCAAATATTTTTTTTTTCTTTACAATGAAAATATTATTTTATAGAAAAAAAAGTAATAACAAATTTTGTAATAAAAAAAATTTTAATCCCTTAATACTTTTACTATTTTATTTATTTCGCTAAATAAAAAAAAATATACGCAAAATTTTGAGGTTAGGAAATACGAAACAATTTTTATTTTACCAAAATGTAACATATAAATAATGAAAAAAATTAATTAACAAAAGAAAAATGTTAATTCAACAATAAATTAATATATGTTAAATAAATTAATACTCGTTATAATTTGTGATAATAAAATAAAAAAAAATATTGCAAAATTTTGAGGTTAGGAAATACGAAACAATTTTTATTTTACCAAAATGTAACATATAAATAATGAAAAAAATTAATTAACAAAAGAAAAAATGTTAATTCAACAATAAATTAATATATGTTAAATAAAATTATTACTCGTTATAATTTTGTGATAATAATATAAAAATTGAAGAGAGGTTATGTTCATTGTAAAACAATACGTGAGCAATTTTTAATTGAAAATTGAATAGTGAAAAAAGAATATTTTAAAAATATTAAGATAATTTTAAATAATAATCATTATAATTACCAAATTTAATTCCAATTTTGCGGTACTTTTTTTTTACAAAATTATGAAATTTGTATTAACCATTTGTGTTCGTGTTTGCGCACTTTTTCTTACACGTCACTTTTACCGTTTTTCATCAAAATCAAAATTTACATGGGGAAAAAATTAAAATAGAATTTAATTCGTTATCGTGAATGATGAAAAGAAAGAATTTTCTTTTTTTTCAAAGCAACAAATTTTCTAATATAAACTTTTTGAAAATGTTTTTTAATCGAAAGAAAGAGAGAGAGAGAGAAAGAGAAAGGTGCGTATCATCATTACAAAAAAAAGCTTTTGGAAAAATATTTAGAATTAATATCTATTTCAATTTTTTTTTCAAATTTTATTTATTTTGCAAAATAATAATTATTGTTTCAAAATTAAATTTTAATTAAATTTTCTTTTTTTCGAATTTGACACACCATTCTCTTCTCCTTCAATCACAGATCTCGATTTCTTTACTTCCACCAATCATAATGCCTTTCATTGCATATCATTTTCCGCGGGAAAAACATTTTTTTAAATATAATTTTGTCAATTGTTTTTTTCTCTTTGAAAAAGGTTTTTCTTTTTTATTTATTTCTCTTTAAATTGAATATTAATAATTTAGTAAATAGGAAATACAGTAAATGGGGGAAAAAAAAATAATAATAATTATGAGCCCTAAGGTTCTGTGTATTAATCTATACAGCCCTGGTGTTTCAGTCCGTGGCATGTTCTAACCTCAAAAAAATCTGTCAAAAATTGAAGTTTGACATTATTGCTCCAAAAAAAAAGGCATATGCTACCGTCGTAATGGTTTTATTAGAAAATGATACGGTAAATATTGAGATAGAGAGAGAAAAATAAATTATTAAATTTAAGAAAAAAAAAATGTGACTCATTACTAATTTGAATTTAATTTTTAGTTTTTAGCCGAACTCACACGTTTGTTTGAAAAATCACGAGTTTCTGGTGCAGTCTCATTAACCATCAAAAGGTGTAAGTAAATAATATTATTATTATATTTTATTGACTAAACTTTAAATTTCCCTCTGTTTTATTTTATTTTAACTTTCATTTTATTTAAAAGAAAAAAAAAAATTTCCCTTTAATTCGTCAATTTTTTTTTAACTTTCTGTCAAAATGATCATATGATGACTTGTACAAAAAAAATTCCAAAGTTTTTTTTTTTTTTCCATAAAGCCACAGATAAAACATTTTTTTCTCTACGTAATATTTAATTTTTTTTTTTTTTTGAGGTTAAGTATTCTTTTTTTCCGAAGTAATAATAAAATTTTAAATAATGGAGTGTAAAATATTGTTAAAATATTTTTTAAAAATTGATAATCAATAATTAATTTATTATTTTAATTATAATAGATATTTTTTTCATCTATTATTGTAATGTAGGCTAATATTTTTTTTCAGTTATTGAAATTATTAAATTATTAATTAATATTAATTATTAAAATTAATTAATTTCAATTTTGTTAATGTTTTTTTTATATAAATAGCGGAAATTTGCTACAACAAAAATATAATTTTTATATAGCAGAATAAATTAAATTGAATAGAAATTTTAATTTTTTAATAAAAAAAAAAAAAATTTTTTTAGTTAATGGACATAATAAGCCAGTTCCAAGGAAAAGTAAACCGCCTTTACCTGTTCCTAGTGAATATCTTTGTTTAGTTCGTGCTTCATTGAGCTCGAAAAAAATCTCAACAGTCGTAAGTTAATTTTACTTTTTATTTAAATAGAGAAAAAGGAGAATTATTCAATTTATTTTAAACAAAAAATTATACTAAATAATATTTAACAGATATTTTTTACAAAATATTTTTGCTAAATTTAAGAAATAAAAAAAATATTAAAAAAAAATTGCTCGAAAAAAATCTCAACAGTCGTAAGTTAATTTTACTTTTTATTTAAATAGAGAAAAAGGAAAATTATTCAATTTATTTTAAACAAAAAATTATACTAAATAATATTTAACATATATTTTTTACAAAATATTTTTGTTAAATTTAAAAAAAAGAAAAAATTATAAAAGAAATAAAAATAAAATAGTAATATAAAAAATATTCAAGAAAATATTTTATTTATATATGGAAAAATAAATTTTTTTCTTATATTCAAATTTTAATTCATTCAAAAATTTGTCGTTAAAAACACATTTTTGAAAAGTCTACAATTTTTTTTTTACTTTTAATATTTATTTATAATAAATAAAATAAATATTTATTTATTTTGTAAATTCACGAAAAATTGTTTATAAATTAAAAAAATAATTGCAAATTGTTTAAAATAATAATATTTTATTAATTATAATATAATTATAGTTATTATTATTATATAATTATTGTTATTGCATAATTATAATTTTAAACTGATATTTAATAAAAATTTACATGTAAAAAAATAGAAGAAAAAGAAAGTTAAAAACTATTCAAAGTAAATTTTAATTTCCGAAAATAAATTTCGTAAAATTTTGTTTAATAAATTTGAAAATAAAAATGTTTAATTATCTTAATTATAGATTCATCCAAAGGACGTAAATAAATTCCAGCAGGCTTACTGGAATCTTTTAAAGAGTAATATAAATGGTCTGAAAAAATTAAAGAAAATCAAATCCGCAAAGCCGAAAGCACTTTAATGTTAATCTATTTATGTTTCTCTTTTTTTTTAAATGTTAATATGTTCTACATTGCCGATTAATAATTTTTTTTTGTACTATATCGAATTGTATACTATTCACTCGTGTAAAATGAAGAGTCATTTTGAAGTTTATAAGTAAAAAAAAAAAAATAAAATAAAATAAAACACAAATGAACAATTTTTTTAATGTAGTTATTATTTTTATTTAAAAAAAAGCGCAAAAAAACAGTTTCATGCTATTATTTTATTTACAATAATAAATTTGCTATTATTTTATTTACAATAATAAATTTACTATTATTTTATTTACAATAATAAATTTACTATTATTTTATTTATAATAATAAATTTATAATAATATTGAAGATATTAAAAATATTTTATGAAAAAATTGTTTATTATTATAAATTATTTATTTTTAATGTAAGTATAGTTTATTCTTTTTGATACTTTTTTTTTTTTATAATACAGTACAAAAAAATCGCTTTTGGAAAAAAAAATCACACAGCAATAACAAAAAAATACAAACAATTTAAATAAAAGTTTTTTTTTACCTTCAAGAGAAAAATAACATAAATAAATATTTAATTAACAGAATATTATCTTTAACTGAACGTAAAAAATTTACAATTTCTTTTATCATTTTCTCAAAAAAAAAATTAAAGGAACTAAATTTATTTCTGTTTTTTATAAAATTTAATTTAAGGAATTTAATTAAAAGGAATTAATTTTTTGAATTAATTTTGTTATGTATTTTTTATTTGACAAATTTTCTATTATTTTGTAATGTTTCTATTTTTCTTTTTAACTATTTTAATACTTTTTTTTCAAATTTAATACTTTGAAAAATAATTTCACATGCTTTCAGTCATTTTCCTCAAAATTTCCATTTTTATTTTTCCATTATATGTAAGTGGCAGGGATTCTAAAACTTTTACAGTTACCTCAAGTTTCTTTATGCCGAGAAATTTTATCATATCCGATAATTCCTTTTCCGTTACCTGAATCATTAATTTTCATATATTTAGTAGTTACAAAAATTTATAATTACAATAAATAATTCTATTTAATATTTTTTAGTTTTTAACATTTTTTTTATTCTTATAAAGGGTAAAATTTTGGTACAATTGACAATAAAAAATTAAAAAAAAAAAAAAAAAAAATTTCATAGTATGAATTTGAAATAAATAATAAATAATTAATATTAATTAGAATTATTCATTGTAATAATTATAATTTTATGTATAGAATTTTATTTCTAATAATTAGATAATATTTTTTTTATTTTAATTGATGTAAAATAAAAATAAAATAATAGTTATCACCTTAGAACCTGGTACAATTGTGACAAAAGCGAAAATTTTTAAATTTTTACATTTTGAATTTGAAATTGTTGCAACTTCAACGACACTTGCATTTAATAATAAAATACGTTCAATTTCCCAATGAATTGAATTATTTTCATCGATTATTGATAAATTTGTTTTTCTACCAGCAATATAGCCGTATCCATTTTCATCAAAGTAACCCAAATCTTTTGAATGATACCAACCTAATTTAATTAATTAATTAATTGCAAATACTATTTTTAATACTATTTTTTATGCGCAGTTAATTTATAAAAATTTACAAAAGAATTTTATTTCTAATTCCCAAAAAAAAAAAAAAAAAAACAAATTCTAGTCTCTCAATATTTTTTTTATGTGATGGAAAATTAAATTAATTTATAATTAATTAACTCACCTTCGTCGTCAATTGCAATTTTTGTTGCCTCAGGATTATTATAATATTCTTTCATCATAAATGGTGTTTTAAAACATAATTCACCAGTTTCATTTGGTTGTAAAATATTTCCATTTTGAGGATTTATTACTTTCACTTGTACACCGGGAATTATAAAACCACATGTTTCCAAATTTTCTTTATTTATCAGAGTTTTAAATGCAATTAATAGCAATTCAGTTGAACCTAAATTTTTTAATTTTTCCCAAAAAGGAAACAAAGGAAAATGTTTGCTTTTTAAAAAATCATGTATTTTAAAAAATTATTTATTATTATTTTATTAATTTCTATTTTATTAGTTATTATTTATTATTATTTTATTAATTCCTATTTTATTAGTTATTATTTATTATTATTTTATTAATTACTATTTTATTATTATTTTACTAATTTCCATTTTATTAATTACTATTTTATTATTATTTTACTAATTTCCATTTTATTAATTATTATTTTATTATTATTTTACTAATTTCCATTTTATTAATTATTATTTTTTAATTTTTAATTAGCATTTATTGATAATTTATTTCGTCTTATTTAATTGGTTTTTAAAAAATTTATAATAAAAAAAGAATTTTATTAGTAATTATGAAATTTAATTATTAATTTTTAATAATAATAATATAAATAAATAAATTCGCTATTTTTGATAAATAATTACCATATCCAAATTGTATATTGCCGTTTGGAAAAATTTCTTGAAAAAATTCAATTACTTTTGTATTTAATTTCGTTCCGCCAATCGACATTCGTTTAATTGACGATAAATCATAATCCCTCCAATTTTTTACTTTGTAACATTTATAAATCATATCTAAGCCTAAAACTAAATTTGTCACCTGCAAATATTTAATTAAGAGAATTATTACATTTTTTTTTTTTTTTTACTAATAAACCTAACAATAATTACAAAAATATATATTTTTTTTTTTGGAAATTAAGGAAAAAAATTCTATTTTTTATTTAATTAACTTCAATTTAATTTTAATTTATTTTCAATTTAATTCTATATATAAAATAATTTAAATTTTGAATTTATTTTCAATTTAATTCTATATATAAAATAATTTAAATTTTGAATTTATTTTCAATTTAATTCTATATATATAATTGAATTTACTTTTTAATTTAATTAGAAAAAAAAAAATTGCTAATTTTATTGAATTTAATTGAAATTATGAATTTAATTTAATTGAATTTAGAAAAAACCTTGTATTTTTCGATGAATTTAAAAATTTCCTCTGGTTCATGTCCTTTTTCGTGAATAATAATTTTTTTTGAAAATGACAATGGATCGAGAATTGTATTAACAGTACCCGTTACCCAACCAAGTGGTGAACTATTTAATGATATATTGCGTTCAGAATTTTTTATTTTCAAACACGTTAACATTGTATTCATAACTGAACGATATAAATGTAATGTTGGCTTTGGTTCACCCGATGAGCCAGATGTAAAAATTAAAAAACAACTATCATCCGAACTATTTGGTTTAATACATGAAAATTCATTAATTTCACATGTATTAATTAATTTCTCATCACAAATTTCTTCAATTGTAATGAATTTTTCAATTTTTTCAAATGTCACAATTTTTATATTCCATTTTTTATCATTTACAATTTTATCAATTAAAATTGCCTCTCTTTCATTGGCAAAAATGAATTTTGGTTTTATTAATTCCAAAATATATTGCAAATTTTCTGCAAAAAAAAAAAAAAAAGGAAAAAATTATTTATAATTATTTAAATTCAAAATTAAATTAATTAATTATATTAATTAAATTAATATTTTTTTTTCAAATTGAAAAAAAAAATATTTTAATGGGTTTTTTTTTCTTTTTCGAAATATATTTACCAATAGTGTGTCCAGAAAATGAGGGACATAAAATTCCTCTATTAAATAATGTTGCAAGGCAGGGAATATAAGTGTTTAAATGATTATGAGTAAAAACACAAACTGCATCGCCAAGTTTCATTCCTTCTTTTCTCAACCATAACGCGCATTTAACACTTTCGTCTGCCATTCTTTTGAAAGTGCACTCTTCACCTGTGACTGCATCTATCTGTAAAGAGAAAAAATAATAGAATAAAATTTGTAAAATTAAAAAAAATAAAACAAACTTTCCTTTCGAAATTAAATTAATTATGAATCTTTCAAAAAAAAAAAAATAGTTGATAATTTTAGCGATTTTTCTTTTTAATCTTAATTTAATTGTAATAATTAACTTATATATAATAATTAAATTATTAAATTTCAAAAAAAAATTTTAGACGGAAAATTTTAGAAATAATTAAATTTTAGAAGCTTTTAAATTGAAATTTTCAAAATAGTTGGATTTCAAATTATAATTGATTTTAAATTAAAATTTTTGAAAATAATTGAATTTCAATTATTGATATTGAATTGTAATTTTGGAAAATAATTGAATTTTAGTTGTTTTTAAATTAAAAACTTTGAAAATAATTGAATTTTAATTGAAATTGGATAATAATTTAATTTAAGTTCATTTTTGATTGAAAATTTGGATAATTAATTTTGAATAGAAATTTTGGAAAATAATTAAATTTTAATTGATTTTGAATTAATAATTTTGAAAATAATTGAATTTCTATTGTATTTTTTGAAAATAATTGAATTTTAGTTGTTTTTAAATTAAAAACTTTGAAAATAATTGAATTTTAATTGAAATTGGATAATAATTTAATTTAAGTTCATTTTTGATTGAAAATTTGGATAATTAATTTTAAATAGAAATTTTGGAAAATAATTAAATTTTAATTGATTTTGAATTAATAATTTTGAAAATAATTGAATTTCTATTGTATTTTTTGAAAATAATTGAATTTTAGTTGTTTTTAAATTAAAAACTTTGAAAATAATTGAAATTCAATTGAAATTTGGGAAAATAATTAAATTTTAATTGGTTTTGAATTAATAATTTTGAAAATAATTGAATTTCTATTGAATTTTTTGAAAATAATTGAATTTCAATTGATATTGAATTGAAATTTTGGAAAATAATTGATTTTTAAATTTATTTTGAATTGTAATTTTGGAAAATAATTGAATTTTAGTTGATTTTAAATTAAAAACTTTGAAAATAATTGAATTTCAATCGATATTGAATTGAAATTTTGGAAAATAATTGATTTTTAATTTATTTTAAATTGTAATTTTGGAAAATAATTGAATTTTAGTTGATTTTAAATTAAAAATTTTGAAAATAATTGAATTTTAATTGAAATTGGATAATAATTTAATTTAAGTTCATTTTTGATTGAAAATTTGGTTAATTAATTTTGAATAGAAATTTTGGAAAATAATTAAATTTTAATCATTTTAAATTAAAAACTTTGAAAATAATTGAAATTCAATTGAAATTTTGGAAAATAATTAAATTTTAATTGATTTTGAATTAATAATTTTGAAAATAATTGAATTTTTATTGAATTTTTTGAAAATAATTGAAGAATTTATTAGAATTGTAATTACAGACAAAAATTGAAAAACTATAAAATTTTTTTAACTGAAAAATGGTTTCAGATAGTTGAATTTTCAAAGAATATTATAAAAATCATTAAAAATAATTTAATTTCAGTAGAATTATATAATTGAAATTATTAAATTTAAAAAAATATTAGATGTAACATTTTAGAAATAATGAAATTTTTGAAGCTTTTAAATTGAAAATTTTAAAAATAATTGAATTTCAAAAGTTTGTGTTAAATTTGAAACAATAATTATAATAAGAGAAATTTTTAAAGATTTCTATTGATTAAGAATTTATCAGAAATCACATAAAAAAAAAGAATTGAATTCCAAAAGTTTTTAATTCGAAAATGCTTCCAGATAATTGAATTTTCGAAAAATATTTACAAAAATCATTAAAAATAATAGAAATTTTTGCAAATATTAAATTAAATTTAAATAATGGAAATAAAGAAATAAAGAAGATTGCATTAAATTAATTATGAATCTTTCAAAAAAAAAAAAATAGTTGATAATTTTAGCGATTTTTCTTTTTAAATCTTAATTTAATTATAATAATTAATTAAATAATATTACCAGACACACAAAATCGGGATTATTAATTAGAGTTTGTAACACTTCTTTTCCAACATCGGCGTCACCAACGTCAACTGATACTTCCTGTCCTTTTAAAATTCCATTTTCAATTTTAAATTTTTGATTGCCCTGTTAATTAACAAAAAATTATGATAATTATGAATTATAATTATGATAATTATAATTATTTATATAATTGTAGTAATTATTATTATTAATAAATATTATTGTGAAAAAATTGAAAATAATAGTAATAAATTTTAAAAAATAAGAAAAAATAAATAATAATTATTTATTGATTAGATTTATAATTTACAAATGTCATGTTATCCATGATGAAGAGAAAAAAAAAAAATTGTTTTGCCACTTTCGATGAGAGAAATTTTTGTAAAGACTGCAGATGCAATTTTTCATCGCTCATATTTATACAATCGAGCTGATAAAATGAAAATCAACGCTTTCCTTGTGGATTCTGTGTAAATGAGGAAATTTTTTGAAGATTTTTTTAAATAAATAATTATATTTCTTTTATTTTCCTTAAAAAGGTCACTAGAAGTTTTAAAAAAACAAGAAATCAAATTATAATTATTATAATTATTATTATTATTATTATTATTATTATTATTATTATCCATTATATTATAATGGAAAAATAATTTCCAGACAAATAATTCTGAAAGATATTTTTTTTTTATTGTCACATCCATAATTGACGATTACAAATTAATAATCTAAAAAATACACTGTACAATTATTCTCTGTTTTTTTTTTTTAAATAGAATTTTCTTTTGATTAAAATTAAAAAAAAAATAAAAAAATTGCGGAAGATACAAAATTAAAAAAAAGATTATAATTACAATAAAAATGCGGTTACTGTTTAATAATTTAAATTCTTTTTTTTCTGTTAATGGCTGCAAGTTATAGAATTGAATAAAAGCGGCAAATTCGCAATTTATTTAATGCGCTTGCTTTTTTTTTTATTTTATGTTATGAAATCATTTTCGCGATTAATTGGAAAATTAAGTATCCATATATATATATAGTTATAATAATCTAGATATTATTTATATTACTTATATTTTATAATTCTGTACATATATATTTTAGATTTTCTATAATTAAACTATAATATTATATATTGCACATAAATCTCACACAAATGTGTAAAAAGCAAAAATTCTTTTTTCCTTTCAAAAAATTTTTTTCTCAAACTAAAAAAAATAAAATTTCTATTTTTAATAGAAAAAATGAATAATTTGAAAATTACATTTTTAATTTTCCATTTTTAGTCGAATCGACGATTTTAATAATCTTAATTAATTTTAATAATTTGAAAACTACATTTTTAAGAAAAAGAAGAAAAATTCTTTTTTCCTTTCAAAAAATTTTTTCTCAAACTAAAAAAAATAAAATTTCTATTTTTAATAGAAAAAATGAATAATTTGAAAACTACATTTTTAATTTTTTCATTTTTAGTCGAATCAAAGAGAAAATAAAATTTAAAAACTATTTTAAGTTTCCAAATTAAAAAAAAAAATTCCAAAAATTTTTCTTCGCATTTTTTTTTTCTGGAAAATTGATTTCCTTTTTCTATTTTTAGTAAAAAATAAAAAAAAAGAAAACTAAAATTCAAAAAAAAGTAAATTTAAATTTCACACCTATTCAAAAATAATTGATTAATTATGTAAATATTAAAATAATACTTACAAAATTTTGGAAAAAAGAGAAAAATTTTAAAAAAAAATTTCCAAAAAAATTTCTAAAACTATTTTAGCTTATTCCTTTAAAAAAAAAAAATATTTTCAAAATAGAAAAATTTCTTTTTGCTACAAATTCTCATTCTTTAGAAAAAATAGTAGTTCTCAAAATGAAAAAAAAAATCTTTTTTCTCTCTAATAAAAAAAAAAAGGAAAATTATATTCTCAAGTCCGTCGAA
This sequence comes from Leptopilina boulardi, assembly GCF_019393585.1. NCBI lineage: Eukaryota > Metazoa > Arthropoda > Insecta > Hymenoptera > Figitidae > Leptopilina > Leptopilina boulardi. The sequence continues at coordinate 1,673,246 of NW_026137825.1, read as the reverse complement.
TTTTGAGCATGTGCAAATTGGAATGCCATGGCACTTTTCTGAAAGTGGATGTCAACGAATCATCATTATTTCGTTCTTTAATTGTTTCCTTAAGAAAAATATCATTTTGTTGCTGATGATAACTGGAAACTCTTCTGTGTTGTTTATTTAAATTTGTGGAATTTAAAATATTCCTATTATTCCAACCAGGATCACTGACAACGCGACGATGACGACAATATTGTTGACGATTTTTATCATTATTGTAATGATCATTATGATGATTATGATGATGATGATGATGATGATGATTACAAGAAATTGTCTTTCGTCGCGGTGTTGGCAATGCATAATCAACATTATGAGAATGCATCACTGGCGCTTCAATTTGAATCAATGGATTTGGATCAAGATAAAGCCAACTGGCACTGTCCATATAAGGATAATGATGAGGTAAAAAATTTGATTCCAAGGTCACCAAATTTTTAAAAAGTGGAATCTCCGATTCACTAAATTTTCGTTGCGATTCATTGAAATTGTTTTGAATTTTTTCCACCATTTTTCGACGATGTTTTTTTAATTTTGATCTGAAAATTATTGTTTTTTTTTCACCAAATTTCCTTTCAAAGAAAATTTATTTCAAATATTTTAGAATCGAACTAATTGTACGACAAATTATCAGAAATTTTATATAAGTAGGATAGCAAAAATTCTTAAACTTCCATTTTTATAATTTTTTTTTAATTTGATTTACGCAAATTAATTGGAATTAAAAAATTTTGTCATATAGTTTTTAGTTTTGATGGTTAAAAAAATTTCAGGCAATACTTATAATCAAGTTTTACAGATTTTTTAATAAAAATTTTTTTTTTTTTTAAATAATAATAATTTTGGAAGAGTTAAAGTTGAAATTTTTTAGAATAACTGAATTTCAAAAGATTTTGTTAATTTTCAAACAATAATTAAATTTTAAAGAATTAAAAATAATTTATCAAAAATATAATTTTAGATAATATTTTTGTAAAAGTAATTGAATATTCAAAGATTTACAATTTTAATTTTTGAAATTAATTGAATTTCAAGTGATTTTTGATTTCAAATTTTTGATGATTTCACTAGAAAAATTTATTAAAAATTTGCAGAAAAGAATTTATAATAATTTGAAAACTTTTTTTGAGTGAAAAATGGTTTCAGATAGTTGAATTTTCGAAAAATATTGTAAAAATCATTAAAAAATATTGAAATTTCAGGAGAGTTATAATTGAAATTACAAATAAATTTCAAAAAAATTTTAGACGGAAAATTTTAGAAATAATTAAATTTTAGATGCTTTTAAATTGAAATTTTTGAAAATAGTTAGATTTCAATTACAATTGATTTTAAATTGAAATTTTTGAAAATAATTGATTTTTAATTCATTTTGAATTGTAATTTTGGAAAATAATTGAATTTTAGGTGATTTTAAATTAAAAACTTTGAAAATAATTGAAATTTTGGTTAATAATTAAATTTTAATTGATTTTGAATTAATAATTTTTAAAATAATTGAATTTCTGTTGAATTTTAAGAAAATAATTGAATTTTAATTGATATTGAATTGAAATTTTGGAAAATAATTGAATTTTAGTTCATTTTGAATTAAAAACTTTGAAAATAATTGAAATTCAAATTGATATTTTGGAAAATAATTGAATTTTAGTTCATTTTAAATTAAAAACTTTGAAAATAATTGAAACTCAATTAAAATTTTGGAAAATAATTAAATTTTAATTGATTTTGAATTAATAATTTGGAAAATAATTGAATTTCTATTGAATTTTTTGAAAATAATTGAATTTTAATTGATATTGAATTGAAATTTTGGAAAATTATTGATTTTTAATTTATTTTGAATTGTAATTTTGGAAAATAATTAAATTTTAATTGATTATGAATTAATAATTTTGAAAATAATTGAATTTCAATTGATATTGAATTGAAATTTTGGAAAATAATTGATTTTTAATTTATTTTGAATTGTAATTTTGGAAAATAATTGAATTTTAGTTGATTTTAAATTAAAAACTTTGAAAATAATTGAAATTTTGGTTAATAATTAAATTTTAATTGATTTTGAATTAATAATTTTTAAAATAATTGAATTTCTATTGAATTTTAAGAAAATAATTGAATTTTAATTGATATTGAATTGAAATTTTGGAAAATAATTGAATTTTAGTTCATTTTGAATTAAAAACTTTGAAAATAATTGAAATTCAAATTGATATTTTGGAAAATAATTGAATTTTAGTTCATTTTAAATTAAAAACTTTGAAAATAATTGAAACTCAATTAAAATTTTGGAAAATAATTAAATTTTAATTGATTTTGAATTAATAATTTGGAAAATAATTGAATTTCTATTGAATTTTTTGAAAATAATTGAATTTTAATTGATATTGAATTGAAATTTTGGAAAATTATTGATTTTTAATTTATTTTGAATTGTAATTTTGGAAAATAATTAAATTTTAATTGATTATGAATTAATAATTTTGAAAATAATTGAATTTCAATTGATATTGAATTGAAATTTTGGAAAATAATTGATTTTTAATTTATTTTGAATTGTAATTTTGGAAAATAATTGAATTTTAGTTGATTTTAAATTAAAAACTTTGAAAATAATTGAAATTCATTTGAAATTTTAGAAAATTTTAATTGATTTTGAATTTATAATTTTGAAAATAATTGAATTTCTATTGAATTTTTTGAAAATAATTGAATTTCAAAAGATTGTGTTAAATTTGAAACAATAATTTTAGTAAGAGAAATTTTTAAAGATTTCTATTGATTAAGAATTTATTAGAAATCACATAAAAAAAAAATTGAATTCCAAAAGTTTTTAATTGAAAAATTTCTTTCAAATAATTGAATTTTCGAAAAATATTTTAAAAAATCATTGAAAATAATTGAAATTTTTGCAAATATTAAATTAAATTTAAATAATGGAAATAAAGAAGATTTGCATTGTATACAAAAAAAAAAACGTATTTTGTTTTTTAAATTTTGTAAGAAAAATGTAAAAAAAGTCGAAAAAGTCACATTTTATTAAAATAATTCGAAAAAAATATAATCCGAGGTCTGTAAATGTTGTTTTTTTTTTTTAAATATTTTTTTTTTCTCAACATACCTAGAGACGAGTAACCTTGGAGTCATTTCTTGTCGTCAGTTAAGTGGATGTTCACCACGTGGCGTTCTGTAACATTTATTCCAAATTTCCAACAATAAAACACAACTATGAAAACGATAAAATATCAACAATGGCAATCCAATTCTCGATATTATACCCCAAGCGAGAACGCCAAAAAATCTCAATTGAACTTCTTGTGATATCCAATTGTGAATAATAACAGTGTCAAATGCCCAAAGTACTGCATTGCTAAATAATAAAAATGTTATAACTTGTCGCGCTGGTTTTGACATCATTTGATAACGTGTTATACACGATCTTTTTGTTGCCTCAGCCATTAATGTACTTTGTGCATAACTTTGTAATAATTGAAGTATCGACGCTGACAATAACATTATATGACGTACTTGTGAATCGTCATTGTCAATTGTCCAATTAATACAACAAATACAAACGACAATTGTAAATACCGAATAAAGTTGAATGCCAAATAATGAAATATTTGACAATAATGTATCGAGTGTCGCTGATGCTCTTGATACAATTGACATTTGACGAATTTGCACTAAACCACTTGCCGTCATTAGACCACTGAGACTCAATATTGCAATTAGAGTGCCACATGTTAGCCACGATAATGTTGAGGGTGGAAAATTTTCATCTTCCCTAACAACGAGAAATATTAAAATAACAACAATACCAGCGACCATGCATAAAATTCCTAAAAATAGACCTTTACTCGAACCATCGCAATTCGCTCTGTTGTGTATTGTCAGGTCTTTCACTGAAAATAACAATTTTTTATTTTAATTTCAATTGAATATTAATTTAATTTTAATATTAATTTCATTGATTATTATTCGTTGACAATAAAAAATTTCGTTATATAATATTTAAAATAAAATTAATATACTCACTACTGAGGAATTTGTGCTTATGTGTTAAACGATTTCGACCGACATTTTGTCCCATTACAAATGTCACGGCAGCCGCTATTAAACTAAAAAAAGAAAAAAATTGATAAATACATTTTTCTTTTTTGAATAAACGAAAAACTAATTTAGGGTCAGCCGGGGTAAATCCGAACGCTAATTATTTCAGCTTAATTAAAATTTTTAAAAATAAGTTCAATATGAGAATTTTTACCTCAGATCCTCTTCAAGAGATTCTAAGTATTATCCCATTTTTCGTTTGTTAATTAGCAACAGCATAAACAAAGATAACGAGTATTGCAAAAAAAAAAGATTGAAAATCAAAGATGACACTCTTTCAGTATTTTGTCTCGTATTTGAAGAAAAAGAAGCTAAAAATTTAATTTACTATTTATAATTGTTTGTTATGAATACTAGAACAGAAACTATTTTTCATTCTTGCCTTCTGTAAAATTTTATTAATAATATCAGACCGTTCGTATTTACCCAGGAAAATTGGAAAACCGGGGTAAATCCGAACGGTATTTTCAATAATTTTTTTTTACATCAGAGCCACACAAAATTGTTTTTATTTCATTACACTATTATTTTAACATTATAAAAGTACATAGAAAAAAGTTTTTTCTTTCTATACGTATCCTCGTTAGTAATTAATAAGCAGAAACTTAATCTCTGTTCTCTCGAAGGAGTGTTTCAATTTTTTTTGCCAAATGGTTTGTTGAAAAAAGTTTTTCAGGATCTTAATAAAATTTGGTATTCTACGGTTTTTGGGGTCGCTAATTACCAATTTGAAGTCAGTTTTTCAAAATTCAAAATGGCGGACGAGAATTAAAAAATTCATTGGATTCGCTCGAAAATTGTTACTCGGGGGGTTTCAGGGTTAGCAAATTCGATCATTTTTAAAAATAAGTTTTAGGAAAGTACGCCATTTTGAATTTAAAAAATTTGACTTCTATTTTTGTATTTACATTCAATCACTCCAAAATACTTTCTGTACCAAGTTTTGCAAAAATCCGTTATGATTTGTTAAAGTTATTAAAGGTTTTAATTGTGTAATGCATTTTAATTTTTAACCTGTTTGATTTTTGTATTTATATATGATGCATTATTACATAATAGGTTTATTATCGTATTTTTTTTGAGTTTTTATATAAGTTTAACAATTGCAATACTTTAAATTTATTTTCCCTAAGATTTTTCTGAAATACAGTGGCGTTCGTATTTACCCCGGTATTTTAGGAAAGTTGCAAAGTATCGAGGTAAATCTAAGTTTCCTGCGATTGTAATTTATCAAAAATTTTTTCTACCCCATAAAATTGTTCTATGGAAGTAAAGTAACAACTTCATGCACCAGAATACCGGAAGTATTTTTTTTTTTAAAGAAAAAACTTATGTTATTGTTGAAACTTACTAAAAGCGTTCGGATTTACCCCGGTTGACCCTAATTTAATTTCTAAATAATATTAAAAATTATTTAAAAAAAAAAGAATTATTAATTCAGGCGTCGGATCGACTTTAAGGCACAAAAAAAGTCGTTTTAGTCGATTTATAATCCCAAAAAAAGTCGAAAAAGTCGATTTTTTTTATTTTAACAAAATTGAATTGGTTAATGAATATTTTACTTTAAATAACTAATGTTAATTAAATTCATTTTATTAATTCTGTAATGAGAATAATACTATAAAAATATTATCAAGAAAATTTATTTTCAATATTTCACAATTAAATTTGTAAGACAAATTTTCAAAATTTTATTTAAGTAGAACAAATTATAAAAATTCTTGAAGTAACATTTTTATAATTTGTTGAAGTCTGATTTAAGCAATTTATTCGAATTACAAATTTTGTCATAGTTTTTTTTAGTTTTGATGATCAAAATAATTTCAGGCAAAAACTTAATCAAATTTTAAAGATTTTTTATTAAAAATTTTTTTTTTTAAATAATAATAATTTTGTAAGAGTTAAAGTTGAAATTTTTAGAAATGATTGAATTTCAAAAGATTTGGTTAATTTTCAGACAATAATTAAATTTTACAAAACTAAAAATAATTTATCAAATATAATTTTATAGATAACATTTTCAAAAAGTAATTGAATTTTCAAAGATTTACAATTTAGATTTTTGAAATAAATTGAATTTCAAGTGATTTTTAATTTAAAATTTTTCATGATTTCTGTTACTAAAAAATTTATTAGAAATTGCAGACAAAAATACAATAATTTGAAAACTTTTTAAGTGAAAAATGGTTTCAAAAAGTTGAATTTTCGAAGAATATTATAAAAATCATTAAAAATAATTTGATTTCACGAGAGTTATAATTGAAATTATTAAATTTCAAAAAATTTTAGATGGAAATTTTTAGAAATAATTAAATTTTAAAAGCTTTTAAATTGAAATTTTCGAAAATAATTAAATTTCAATTGATTTTGAATTGAAATTTTTGAAAATAATTGAATTTTAGTTGATTTTGAATTAAAATTTTTGAAAGTAAATGAATTTTAGTTGATTTTAATTGAAAATTTTGAAAATAATGTAATTTCAATCGAAATATTGGAAAATAAGTGAATTTTAATTGATTTTGAATTGAAACGTTGGAAAATAATTGAATTTTAGTTGATTTTGAATTTAAAATTTTGAAAATAATTGAATTTCTATTGAAATTTTGTGAAAATAACTGAAGAATTTATTAGAAATTACACACAAAAATTGAACTTTCAAATTTTTTTTTCATTGCAAAATGCTTTCAGATAATTGAATTTTCGAAGAATATTATAAAAAATTATTAAAAATAATTAAAATTTTTGCAAATAATTTAATTTCAAATGATTTTGAATTAAACATTTTTTGTTATTTTATTTGCTAATTTTTTTTTAAATTATAAACAATTATTAAATTTCATAAAAATTTTAATTCAAAAATAGTTAAAGATAATTGAATTTGTGAAGAATTTCATTAAAATTATTAAAAATAATTAATTTAGGGAAGAATTTTAGTTAAAAATTTGTTAAATAATTGAAATAAAGAAGATTTGCATTGTATCTTTAAAAAAACGTATTTTGTTTTAAAATTTTGTAAAAAAGTCGAAAAGTCGCATTTTATTAAAATAACTCGAAAAAAGTCGTATTTTTGAAAAAAAAGTCGGTAAAAGTCGAAAAAGTCGTGTAATCCGAGGCCAGTTAATTAATAAATAATAATCAATTATTAATTAATTGTAATTAATAGATGAATAATTTATAAAATAATTATTTTCCTTTTAAAAATTATAAATAAAAAAAAATCACTTGCCTGAATTGAACAATAAATGGATACAAAAAAGGCAAACTTGAAGTCCATAATTGACCCAAAGAACTGCCATTAAGACAATCTTGCAATGCAACAACTTGTGCGATTTGTTCTTTGGAAATTGGTTCATAAATTTTATACATATTATCTCCTGTTAATCCTTCGCCTGAAAAAAAATTATTAAAAAAAATATTAAAAAAAATCCACTTGGAGACATAGAAAAAAAAATTTTTTTTTTAAATAAATAAATTTTATTTATTAATTATTATATTTTAATAATTATTTACTCTTTTTCCTGTGAAATATTAAAAAACAAATTCAGAATTTTTAATTTTACAGTTTTTATTAAAAATGTTTAAAAACAATTTATTTTTTTAATTTCAAATTTCATTTTTAGTCTCCAATATTTTGTAAATATAATTTGGGATATTATTATTATTATTATTTTGGTATTTTTATTATTATTGTTATTTGAAGTGAAATTAATAAAAAAAAAAATTACCTAAAACATCTCGCGTGTGCCTCGTTAATGTTTGGGGAAAACCTCGAAGATGAAGAGGAGACGATGATGTTTGTGGTCCCCTTTGAGCAAGATGAACAAAATAGGTCCATTCCAATGCAGAATCCCAAATTATTAAACGAATCCATACGGCTATATTTGTTGCGGCCAAATGAGTGAAACCAAATCTTGCCGCTAATCCAAATTTCTCCACGAGGACCTGCAAAAAATATATTTATTTTATTAATAAAAATAAAAAAAAAACAAAATTTTTTAGAAAAAAACTCCATTAAATCAATTTTATTCCCGTAATTTCTAAATCATAAAAAATTTACAACATTAAATTTGAAAAATATTTATTAAAAAAAAAGTAATTTCAATATGGAAAAAAATATTTAAATATTAACTTTTTTTTTAATATTTCGTTATTTTATTATCTTTCTATTATTTAAACTAAAGTATTTCACAGTTTCTTAAAAAAAAATTCTATTATGAAAAATTTCCAAAGGTTTGGAAAGATTGTGATTGTGGGAAAGAAATTTGTTTTTTTTTCAACATACTTGCGAATTAACGAAAAGAAAATGCATTTGTAGAAAAGTGAAGAGTCCATGAAGAACGGGATGAACGAAAATGATATCACTGAGACAAGATGCTCCTTGCATCATTGAATGCATTGCCATTTCCAGTCCATTAAAGACTAGAGTAGCCAGGCCAAAAACTAGTAAAAAAAAAATTTATAAAAAATTACTAACAAATTATTTATTTAGAAATTATAAAAAAAAAAAATTCTATTCTAAAAGGAAAAAAAAATTTATAAATTTTTCCCTTTTTTCTGCAAAATTCAAAAAAAAAAAAAAAAAAATACCAAAATTCAAAAATAGTAAAATTCAATTAAAAATAATAAAATAAAACAAAATTAAATCAAAAATAGAAAATAACTTAAAATAAAATTTGCAAAAAATTACTATATAATAAAAATTATAAAATTCTAAGGAAAAAATTTAATTATTTTTTTTCTAAAAATTAATTATTTTTTTTCTAAAAATTAATTATTTTTTTTTAAATAATGTAAAAAAAAATACGAGAAATAAAATTACTTTCTTTTTCTAAATTCAAAAAAAAAATAGAGAAAAAATCAAAAATTTGCCCAAAATTTAACTGTGGAAAATATTTTCTTTTTGTAATGATATTTTATTTTTAAAAAATTTTTGTTATTTAACAAAATCAGTTCCTAGGGCTGTGATTTCCTTTTTTTTAAATAAACATAAATTTCAATTACTTTCTTTTTTTTCGGTGAAAACGAATTTTTTTTTTAAATGTTGGCAAAACTTACGTAATGCCCCAACTCGAATGTAAAAACTAGTGGTTGTGGTTCTCGAGCGTGAAATATGAGCTCTTTTAAGGGATCCAAATCTCGTGAGTGAAGCTCCACCGAGTTCAGCGTCATCAATTCCAATTCCACTACTTCCCAAACTTCGACAACTGTCTATTAAGACCCAGAGGTAGATGCTTATGATTACGACTATGCTTCCAATATACATATACATCAGGAATATTCCCTATGAAGAGAAGAAAAAAAAAAAAAAAAATTTCTCAAAATACTTTTTTATTTATTTATTATTTATTCCCATAAGTTTTTTTTACAAAATGAATTATTATTATTATTACTGTAATTTATAATCATTTCTTTTCATATAGCTTTTTTTCTATGTGGACTTTTCTTTTTGTTATCAATTTTTTTTTTTGAAAATATATTTTACTTCAATCAAAAGAGATAATTGAGTTTAGAAAACCAGGTGTTTAAAATTACCTGTAAGCTGAGTAAAGGCACAGGTGTATCCATCACCTCGGCGAGGCACAGGGCCATCATCATTATTACCACGAGTTCCCCGTAAACATTTGATAGTACGATCCATAATTGCGAACTTGCAAAAAAAAATCAAAAGTCACGTATTTTTTTTTTAATTCTAACTAAATTCCTGATTGTATTTTTTTGAGTTCTATATTTTTATAAATTAAATTTTTGTCTCCATATTTATTTGAATTACTATTATTATTATTATTATTAGTTTTAGTATTATTATTTTTATATATTCCAAATCGAAAAATTGTACGTTTTAAAAATAAAACAAAAAATATTTTTTTCATAAAATTATTATTTCGAAAAAATATAAAAATTATTTTTGTAAAATTTTTTCTTTTTTATCGTTGTTTTAGTACTTTTTTTGTACGAAAGGAAATTTTTATTTGTAATAAAATAAATAAATAAATAGAATTTTAATTTGTCAATAAAAAAATGAAAACTGCTACTTTTCAAAAACAGGCGAAATAGATTAAAAATTTTAAAATACTTTTTTAAAAAAAAGGTAAATTACCTCCTGAATTTTTTTTTGTTACAAAAAATTTATGAGACCAAAGAAATTTTTATTGAAGATAAATTTTTTTTTTTTTTAGATAGACTATTGAATTTGAATTTTGCTCACAATTCAATATATTAAATGTTCGAGAAACGGGAAAAGAGAAAAGTAAGTTGAGAGAAAGTCATCATTTACGTATATATAATGGCGAGAATTTTTTTTTTTTTTGATAAGATTTAGAAATTTACATCTTGTCCGTTATAAACTTTGGAATGCTCATTTGCATGATGCAAAAAAAAGTCTTTGTTACGGTTTTGCTTTACTTTATCATTTAAACGTCATAATTCTCGTAACAAGTGTTGTAACCGTATTTATACACCATTTATACAATTTCACCGTTATTTTTTGTTACCTATCTCCGCTATATAAAATCATCTTAACTAAACATTGGAAATTACCTTTAAACTTCCCCCTCTTCTATTTAAAATGCAAACAAAAAAAAGACAAATCCTGAAAATTTAATTTTTTTCCATGTTATTTTAAAATTTTTTATTAATTTATTAGTAATTATAAATTCATAATTCTAATTTATATTTAATATTTTTCTTCATTATTTTGATACTGAATTTATTTTAATTATTTATTAATAAGATTTAATAATTAATAAATAATTTCACTATACCTTAAATAAAAAATTTCTTTGATACTTTTTCTAATATTTTAGTCTGCTTGTCAAATTGAAATTTAGAAATGATTTTATCTTTTTTCCCATTTTAATTTTACAAAAATAATTTTAGTATTTTTCCGATTTCATTTTTTCAAAAATTATAATAATAATAATAATTTTTATTATCTAAAAATGCGATAAGTAAAAAACAAAAATTAAAAAAAATTTTTTTTTAAGTTAAGAGAAATGTTAAAGGTGTTGTGTATTCTGTTTTGTGCCATCTATTCGTTTTCATTAACTTGATTGAATTACGATTTAGTTTTCTAAAGATTAGTTTTTTTTTCTAGAATTAAAAACAATATTGATTAATATACAAACTGACGATATAATTTAATTATAAAATATGAATTCTTAATAAAATATATATGTAAAAAGAAAATTATAATTTTTTTTGAATATATTTTAAAAAAGTGTGAAATAAAGGAAATTAAAAAAAAATTATCAATTTAAATTTTACAATATTACAATATATAAAAAATTTTAAATGCTTATTAAAAATAATAATAATATAATTAAAACTTACAATGGTTCAGAATTATCTAAAATATCTTCAGGTGACCTTGCCCTGGATAGTATCCTCGAAACTAAAGATCTTGGAGGCACTGCTGACGAGGAAGGCTCTTGTGCAGAAGGTTCAGTTTCCTTTGATCTTTCACCCCTTCCGGGGCTACCTCCAGGTGCACCCTCCACTGTTCCACCCGTTATGCTACCTGTTTCGTTCAAACTATCTTTGTCATGTTGTTCATTACTCGCTGAAACAAAAAAAAAATTATTATCTTAAAATTTTATTATAAAAAATAAAAATTCAATTTATAATTCAATTCAAATTCAATTTAAATTATAAATGACTAATTTTTCAATTGCAGATCCCTGTTATCGACAGTTACCGACTTTTTTTATTTCCCAAATAAATTCATTATTCATCTCTAAGCTAAAATTTTTCTAAAAGAAAATTAAATACTTGAATTTTTATTTAAATTTAATTACATTTACCTTTAATTTAAAATTTTATTATAAAAAATAAAAATTCAATTTATAATTCAATTCAAATTCAATTTAAATTATAAATTGCAAATTTTTCAATTGCAGATCCCTGTTATCGACAGTTACCGACTTTTTTTCTTTCTCAAATAAATTTATTATTCATCTCTACGCTAAAATTTTTTCTAAAAGAAAATTAAATACACGAATTTTTATTTAAATTTAATTACATTTACGATTATTTTCACAATAATCTAAAATTATTTTTTTTTAAAAGCGAAATCGAAAATTCGAGCAAATTTCTTTTTTTATAAATATTACATGAGATTTAAATTTATATAAAAAAAATAAATGAACCGTAAAATGTTTTTCAGAAAATATAAAAAGTATTTTAAAATTCTAATGAATTCAGTGAATTTTGTGAGGAAGCTTTATTGACAGTGAGAGTTTAATGTGTATATTTTATAAGTTTTGTTCGATATATATTTTTATATATGTATCGTATCAAGAAGGCAAAATCCTTTCACTTGAATGCAAATGCGATTGGAACAAATTGGCTTGAGCGGTAAAAGCGCGAGTATATAACAATGGAAATGGTATACATATATATATATATATATATATATATATATATATATATATATATACAGATCTTGGTCATCTTCGCGGGCGTTAAAACAATTGCGCCTGCCTGCAGGGCATTGAAAAACAACTTTCTTCGGTCTCGATGCGATTATAACCACCACAAACGAATCTTTATATGCCCGGCCAATTACGGTGTTCATTCCCTTGAAATCACTTGCCATTGCATTTATATATACCTGTTCCGAACACCATATAATAGCCGCTAGTTAACACACGGGGAATGACCGATTTCATACGAATTCAGTAATGATCTCAAGAAATGATCTTTAAAAATTTTTTCTTTTTTTTTTTTTTAAATTTCAATCACGTTTGTTTTTCATAAAAATTCTTTAAATAGTTTGAAAAATAATTGTTAATTAGTATTTTTTTTATTGATTTTATTGAATAATTATAGGTCATAACCGTTTGTTAAGCGAAAACAAAACTTTCTGTTGGGAGAAAAAAATTTTCTACAAGAACCAACCAATCAAGTGCTGCTTTGAATCGATATATATCGATCATTAAGCTGCTTCCACAACAGTTTTTTTCCATCAATGTAATTACGAACCCTACAATAGTTTCCCAAACATGAGATAGAAAAGGACATTAATCTTTGTCCTTTTCTAACTCATGCGCTTCACACATTCCCAAATATTTCCCTTAAACCATAACCTATATTTCTCTACTGCTACTTTCTATTGGAAAAAATTCCAAGAATTAAAAAAAAACAAATGATTTAAATACTACTCAACATTTAAGGCATTAAAATACTTTATAATTCATTTTAAATGAGATAAATATATTCAAATGAAAATTAGAAGAAAAATATTTGTATATATACGCAATGCAATGAGCGCCATAATTAATCATTTCTTCACTCTCAGGAAGAATTGGTTATATATGTATATATATATGTTTTACAAGAAAAAAACATAAAATTCAATGATAAAAAACATGTTTCTGTCTTAGTACTTTTATCTTGATTCAATGAGAAAAATATAATGGTGATAATTGCGTGATACACGCAATGCGAATGCGCGCATTTTGCTTCGTCGATTAAAATAGTTGTGGAAAAGATTCACAAACCCGTAAAATTGAGAATATCCATGCTTGGGAAAATGTAAAGGTTTTTCCATATTTTGCTCTAGATAATCATATATATATATAGATATAGTGAACTTTTATTATACTCATACAATTTTATTGTCTATAAAAAATTATCATTTATATATACATCATCTCAATATAACATTCTCTGACTTTTCCTTTTTATTGCCACTGCATGCAAACAAAATCAAAAGCATTTTGAAGTTAAATGTGTTGAGAAATATACCAAGAAAAAAATAAATCCTATTTTAATTTTTCTAATCTATTATATAAAAAATAATTATAATTGATGCTAAATTTTAATTATGTCCCAATATAGAATATTAATATTTTTCTACTATTGTAATTTAAATTATAGTAATGTAATCTAAAATTACAACGAAAATATGAAAATTATGTCTGTATTTATTATTTTGGGATAAAACACAAAATTAGCGGACAATTATTATGTTAATGAGAACAAATGAGTCTACGTAACTGCATGCATATATAATTCTACGGTGTTAATGATGAACACTCAAGTATAACAAATTACACAGATATTATGAGAACATTGTGAGAAGCTACTTGACTTATATTATTATAATTATCGTGGGCACGTGTCGATTTTTTTCATGCATGAAAAATTACCTACTTCTAATATAATAAATATATATATAAATATATATGCCAATAAAATGTAGAACTCATCACAACAATTTGCAAATTCTATAAAATAAAATAATTTTTACAAAAAAATACAAAATACAAAAAGTACTAAAACAATCATGTAAAAGGTTTTTTTTCCCCGAAACAAATTTAACAACTTAAACGAATTTTTAAAACTACAAAATGATATATCCCAATCGTAATTCTCTCTATTTACTTTAAACTTGTTCCACTTGCGTGTAGTTTCTATAAATATAAAAATGAAATTTTTTGAAGTAGTTCTCTATTCAAATATGAAGCTTTCATTTCTCTTTCTTTTTATAATTATAAAAAATATATATATGATTTAGTCTAGACGATCTTTTCTTAGTTCATAAATAATGATTTGCGTTTTGCAGATTGCACACGATAATGCATATACGAATTCACCGAGATTTTATTCAGATGTTTTTTTTGATGAATATGACGATAAAGAAAAAAGGAAACAAGAAAATCCTACAAGGTGAAAGGCGAGTAAAAATAAACCATTAAAGTAAAAATTAAATTTAGAACAATTATTCAGTATACAACAAAATTATAATTATTTTAAACAACTATAAAATATTTTTTTTCCAATTTGAATTAATAAATAATAAAAACAGTAACAAAAAATATAAAAAATAAAAAGTGATTTTTTTAAATAATGGAAATATATAGAAAGGTCTGTGAAATTGTTTCGATTATAAGGCAGAGAAGTAAAAGGGATACAAGCAGGGAAATTAATTTCAAGTCTACCTGTTTGATGCTAAACCGAAAGTCCATTTGCACTTATTCTTTGAAAAAGATCCGTTCGTTTGTGCTTTGGATATATAACACGCTCAAGAGAGCTATAAAAAAACAGTGACTCTCATTTTAAATTCTCAATAAGTTTATTCAAATATATCCTAAATACGATTCAATGAAATTAAAAAAAAAAATAAAATTATTTCAATTTTTTTATTCAAACAGCATAAAATTTATTTACGAAACAAAAATAACCATGAATTTTTATATTATTTATTATAAAAATAAAAAAAATCGATTAATGTTTAATAAACTAACATTTTTCCCCTCTCTGTATTTAGCTCCGCCTATTCTATCCCTTTCACTACTTATCTCTGCCTACATTGTCTTTCGTGTAATTGGTTTCGCGTATTTGACCCCTTCCCTTCTTTGACTCAGCCCATTCTGTCCCTTCCATTATTTAAAACCGCCCACATTGTTCTACGTAATTGGTTTAGCGAATTAAGTTTCATTACATAACTTAGGCTCCGCCTATTATATCAATCCTATGCTTTGGCCCCGCCCACATTGTCTTGTATATAAAAATTTCGTATATATTCTCCCTTCTATTTATAGGAGGGATTCTTTTATTCCTTGTCCCCGCCCACATTGTCCTCTGTATAATTGGTTTCGCAAATTAAATTTCATTGCATATCTTTGGCTCCGCCTATTATATCACTCCTTTGCTTTGGCCCCGCCTACTTACACTTGTCTCCGCTTATAATACGCCTACTATTCCTTTTCTCCGCCCACATTGTCCGCTATATAATTGGTTTGGCAAATTAAATTCCCTTGCATATCTTTGACCCCGCCTATTATCTCACTCCTTTTAGTTTGCCCCGCCTACTTACATTTGACTTTGCCCATTATACGCCTTTTATTTATTATCCCGCCCACATTGTCCTCCATCCAATTTGCTTCATTTAATATTTTTAAACTCCTTATTATTTTTATCGTTATTTAAAGAAATAAATAATTTATTTATTTAACTAGTACTTAACTACAAAAATTATTTATTTAGAATTTTTTAAAATTAATTATCAATTAATTTTAATCAGAATTTGATTCAAATAATTTAAAATTTATTTTAAATATTTTTAAAAGATAGAAAAAAAGATTCAAGTTTTGTAGGTGCACGGTGAAATGAAAAGTAATGAACAATAATAATTTTTACACAAGGAAACATTCACTGTGTTGGCGTAATGTAGATTTCTCTCTCATTTTTGTTCTTTGGAAATTCGTCCTGATAACTTTTAAGGTCGCGATGATTATCAAACTTATCCGGCACTTGTAAATTGTAATCCCCACTTTTATTTTTTTTCTTCCATTCCCTTTCTATATGCTAACACGCTTCTGTTAATTATTCCGGAAGTAGAAACTTCACTACAGAAGACTTTTTTGTGGTCAACTATTCCTCTTTCTTAAAAAAAAAATATATATATGTTTTTTAATTTATTTTTTCTTTCATTACCGTTAACATTCTTTTCTCATCTTTTTGTTAAAAAAAATTAAGAAACACTTGCGTGTCATAAAGGTACAAACAAAAGAGAAATCTCCTTATGATTTATGAATTATCCTTCACGCTCAGGATATGTGAAAGATTTATTTAGTCTTTTGACATTTTAGAAATATAGTAAAAGAAAATATAACTTTGAGGATTTTCTCAAAAAGTCTTAAGGGGAAAAACATTTCATTTAGGTGCGAATAAATAACACGAATCGATTCAACGAAATGAGAAATTCGACTAAATGGGAAATCGATCAAATGAAAATTTGAACAGACGAAATTAAGATTAAATACAAATAGGAACAAATGGTTTGATATTATTATTAGAAAAATTATGTTGAAAAAAATTATTACCTCTCACACAATCAGTTTGTAAACGCAATGTAATAATTAATCATTTTTTTTTCTAAATTACCTGATTCGTAAAGACTATCTGTGGTAAATCCATAAGTCGATAAACGTTGTTTCGCCGTGGTCGATAATTTCGATCGAATCTAAATATAATAATTATTTCTCAATGATCAACGAATTTATTTTCTCCGCTCCGCGGGATTTTATCACTGAAATAAGTTTTCTTTATATTTCATTTTCTTAATTAAGAGTTGAAAAGAACTTTTCAGAAAGTAATAATTTAATTGATAATTGCATTAAATTAACACTTCATTTTTTATAAAATCTGATAAGTAATGATAAAAATATTTCAACAATAATATAATAAAATATAAAAAATAATAAATTACATTAAATATTAATTCAAGAGTTATCAAATTTACAAAATTCCAATTTTACAAATTAAAAATACATTTTATAAAACGAGAAAATTATATTTGATATTTTTAATTAATTTGAAAAAAGTGATTAGAAAGTTATTTTAATTAGTTACCTTAGAGGGATTTAAATTAAGATTTAACTTGAGGATTTCATTGGTGAAGAATTTTTACTCTCATAAATTTCGTTGGTAAAAATTATTAATACAAAAAAATTTATATAATAAAAAATTACTCAAAAAATTACTGAAAAAAATTAATACTTTAAATTTTGTATAAAAATAGGAAGAAAAGTGTTAATATTTTGAAAAAACATTCAATTTAGCAAAAAAAAATTCAAATCACATTAAAATTTTTCTCATTCAAACAAAAATTTGAATTTCTTAAAATGTCTGTTTTTATTTTCAATTGTGAAAAAAATAACTAACATTTAACCGTTCACCAAAAAAGAAAACAATAATTTCTTCGGTATTTTTATATTTTTCAAAAAAGCACTTTTTATTTTTAAAAAATGTATAGAAACTTTATTTATTCCTTTTTTTAAAAAACAATATTTATATCTACATGCACACTCTCGTGATTCTTATTTATCCACCATAACGATTTGTACTCAATGTCAACCGGCGGAACTCAAATAGACACTACTGAATGGTTCGAGATTTTTGTCCTTTTGAATTTATCTTTTAACGGTTCTGCGAACACGGTGAAACCGCGCTTAACAATGTCACAAGACTGAATGGTGAGATGACCAAGAATACAGAAGAGAAAAGCCTACCTCTCATCGAGAAGGAACATTGACTTTCCGGGGGATATCATTTCGTCCTTAATGCTTCTTTATAACAGTAACGCTTCATAATTATCACGACGATTTGCAATAGTAGAGTAAACCGTTAATGGTAATAATTTACAAAAATAATTTTATATACATTTCCCCATAAGAGAAAAAAAATTTTTAATTTGAAATTTTTCATTATCTTGTCAAATATCGCATAATATATTTTAAATATAAATCATCACTAATAGCAGAATTTTTTCCTTCTAAATACTATATGTAAAATTATTATTTCAATTTTGGAGGATAGATAAAAGTAAAACGCGTTTATTTAAAAAAAATTCCTACACAAACTTTAAACCACAATTTGCCGCTGTAATTTAATTTTTCCGAATTTTTCTAATTATTTAATGATCAACAATAGAATAAAAAGAATCAACTATATGAAGGACAATGTAGGCAGAATTAATTAATACAAGGGATATAATAGGCGGAGCCAAAGATATATCAGATATTAGAAACGCGAAATCAATTATATAGAGGACAATGTGGGCGGGGACAAAGCAAAGGAGTGATATAATAGGCGGAGTCAAATATAAATAGGCGAGATTAAGTACACTAAACTTTATATAGAATACAATGTGGGCGGGGCCAAAGAGAAGGAGTGACATAATAGGAGGGGCCAAAGATATGCAAGGAAGTTTATATTAGTTTATATACGAAACTAATTATATGGAGGACAATGTGGGAGGGTCATGAAACATAAGGCGTATGATAGGCGGAGTCAAATATAAATAGGAGGAGTAAATACACGAAATTGGGCGGGGCCAAATAATAGGAGGGGTATAATAGGCGGAGTCAACTATAAATAGGAGAATTAAATGTACAAAAGTGGGCGGGGCCAAAGGATATAAGAGGTATAATAGGCGGAGACAAATATAAATAGGAGGATTAAATACACGAAACTGAGCGGGGCCAAAGAATAGGAGGAGTCAACTATAAATAGGAGGGTTAAATGTACAAAAGTGGGCGGGGCCAAAGAATAGAAGGGGTATAACAGGCAGAGTCAAATATAAATAGGAGGATTAAATACACGAAACTAGACGGGGCCAAAGAATGGGAGGGGTATAATAGGCGGAGACAAAGATAATGGGCGGAGCCAAGTTTAACGTAACGATGGCGTTTAATATACCCGAATAAATTAATCATATAATTAAAAATGTAGGTGGGGCTAAGCAAAGCAAGAATAGGCGGAGCCAAAAAAAGGGGTGGATACTAAAAGTTAAATGTAAGGGTCAAGGACGTGGACGGGATCAATAATATGAGTCCGAGTAGGCGAAGCTAAATTTAGGGCAGAATTTGGGCACAATGCCAATAGATGAATTATTTATTTTACTAGTCTTAATTAATTATTCAATTGAAAAAAAAATATTTTAATCTTTCAAGAAAAAAAAATTAAAATTATTGAACGTAAATAACTATTATTCATAGTGATTGGACATATATTTATAATAATAGCAGAAATGTGAGAAGTGCGCGTTATCGAAATAAATGGTTAACTGTATAGTAAAGTGAATATTGCAGGTATATATATATATACAAGAAGTTATAGAAGTTGCAACGATATGCGTGAGGTGTTTTGTAGCGGTGCAGTTGTAACGTAAATCAGTTATGTGTAACAGTGACTGGATGGTTTCATATGAGTAACTAAGTCCATAACGGTGGCACCATGTGTTCGACATATCTCCCTATGTGTGTCCCAGTCTTATATGCTAAATGCTCTGCATCATATACTTAATGATGCTGATATAGTTGTGCCGCATCATCATAAACACATAAAAAAATAGTTCAACGATGAAAGAAAAGGAAAAAGACTTTAAAGGATAACCACACATCACATTCATTAATATCAATTACGAACGGAAAACACTGATCTATTTATAATAATTTTTCCGCGCGTTTGATCGAAAAAAATGATGATGGCATATTCAGAGAGATTACTTTTGGACATTTTTTGGTTACCATAGACGGATCTGTTTAATTAAATAATTGATTTTTAATTTAATATATTAAATTAAATTTACATTTAATCTCTTTATTTTTATTTAATTTTTACTCGTATAGGATATTATTTTCGCACCTAATGATACGTGTCTTACATGAAAATTTTTTTTCTACTTCCGATTTAAAGTTGTAGACCGAAATTGAAGTATCTTTTTTCATCTTCAACGACTTTCTATATGCATATAGTTTTAATTTCTTCTCACATACAAATTTCTGATTTTTTTCTGTGTTTTAGAAATATTATACAAATAAAAATTAAATAAAAATAAATTAAATAATTTCAATCTATATAAACATATATATGCGGATGAAAGCAAAAAAGTTTGTTAATTGAAATATTGAAAAATAGAAAGTAGTCTTCATCTATTAAGAGTAAATAAATGTGGTCAAGAGTGAAGATACTTGTGCGACGCTAATTTGTATGCAAGACAGATGTGTTATACGGTATCGTTGGACAAAAATGTTCGACTAGCGGTAGCTATAATATAAATTCTTTGCGCATATATATACATATACGTAGAGAAAATATATAAACAGAAATTAAATATGTCAAAAAAGTATATTTTCCTAACAAGTATCACGAGTCGTTTCAAACTCATATATGACACATTTTATTTTATCTTTTTTGCAACACGAGTAAATAATTTATAACACGTCAACCAAATTAATAATTGATTATTAATAATCTTTTAGTATCCTTATTTAAAAATTAATTAATTAATTTTTTTTACGATATAACAGTAGAGTAGGAGATAAAAGTCAAGAGAGGGAGTCAACTTTTTTAAATTTTAGAAAAATTTACCTAAAAAAAAATTTTTAAATCTCACCGGAAACATTGGAAGATTTCGTAACTCTTTCCATTGCCTCAGGAACATCAACGGCCCTTTCATGTTTTCCATTAATAATAATTCCCTCCATCTGATCAGGTGTATTTCTCATTTCCAATTGTTTCCATTCTTTAATTTTTTCAGCCACCTCCTGGATCATATCATCCTTAATTTCCAAATCGTCATCTACAACCACGGTATCAAGAAAATTTCTCACCATCAAATCGGGAACAAGAGTTTCCTCATCTTCATCTCGTATTCTCCATTTTGCTCTTCTATGTTCCTCTTGATAATTATTATTATTACTATTATCATTATTATTGTTATGAATTTCTCCTCTTTCACGAATTACTTCACTTTGGTGAAATTCATTCACAAATTCGCTGTTTTCTTCAACTAATTCCTCCTCTTGTAAAATGTATTCACGTCTCTCGGCTAAATTATGAGTGACTCTATAGGGACCAACAAGACCCACTACACCCCTAGGGGAGGAAATTGGTTTTTTTCGTCCATCTTTCATATTTTCATCTCTTTCTTGTGAATACATTTTAGTAGTGTGATTAAAATTAAATCTCGATACTGGAATCTGATTGGATGCAATCTGCAACCACTTTCGTAGTTCCTCTTGCCTTGAAACAACTTCCGGTTGTGGATTTATTTCCTTTTTTCTTATAACACTGTAGAGAGGGTTCGAATCTTCTTCTTCGCACTAAGGAGATTTTTTTATTTTAATTTTCAAGATCAATATTTGTTTAATAAATTTCGGTTTTTTAAAAAAATATTTTAATATTAAATGCAAAATTTAAAATCTAAATTTTATTACATAAAGTACGTATTGGAAACCTTACTAAATAATATTGTAAAGTTTACTAAAAACGCTACAGAAAAATTTAATTATAATTAATTTTAAACAAAATATTCTTTAAAAAACCGAAATTAAAATTTCCCTCCAGTGAAAAATAATAATTACATGAAATCTGCCTTCGGGAGGAACTCTCTCCTCACTAGGAAATTTTTTTTGACAATCCACAGAACTTTTATATGCAGTAATCAAAACAACATTGTCCTTGAATCGACAATGTTGCTGATGATAATCCTTATTATTGTCTTCAGCGTCAAGAACACTATAAATTGGTTCGCGAGTTGCCGTTTGTATCCATTTTGGTCTTTTTTTAATGGAATTATCAAAATTTAATGAGTCTTGATTAATGACAATGTCACTTAAATTATTATTGTCCGAACTTGTTTTCTGCTTGGTAGTCGTTGCAGAAATGACTGACAGTTCGGCTACCATGACGAAAAATATATATATATTATGTATATATATAAATGTGACAGTTAAAGAATTGACAATGACCCAAGGCACTATACTACACCGGAAGTCACGCCTTGGACGGTTCTTACATGTCGATGACCTTCAATTAAATAACCCCCTGCCCCAGAAAATTTGACCATTAGATTTATATATATATCGTTAACCGTTTTTTGACCTTATTCTTATCATTCGAAGTGTCTTTTTTTTTCTTTTAATAGTATTATGCAAATTTTATCATTTTATTAATTTGATCTAAAATTGAATCATTTCAAAGTTTTATTACGTGTGTATTAATTTTCTGATAAGTTTCTTATTTCAATTTGCAATATTTTCTTCACTCGATGAGAAAATTTAAATTTAATTATTTAATTAATTAAGTACTTGTGTACTAAATAGAAATTCGATAAATTTATTTAATTATTATTGAATAAAGTTTTATGGAAAAAAATTTTTGTTTCATTTATCAATTAATACAATCAGACATTTTTTATTAAGCCAAAAACGTATGTGAAATGTGTAACAATGAAATTTACATATTCTCACGGGTTTGGGAAAATTTCCGAGGTTTGGACATTTTTAGTGATCAATAATGAGAAACTTTCTTTATCCTGTATGTATATAAAAAATATTTTCTTAGTCATTTTACAGAAAAAAGAAAAAACTAAAAAGGACTTAATGTAGTTCGTTTATAATAAAATTAAAAGAATAAATTTTCAAATTATTTAGAGTTCATTTATTTTATTATATTTAAATTCGACGCAATTTATTTTCTTAAAGTCAATACTGAATAAAAAATCCAATTTTTTCATTTTATTATAAAATTTTAAAACCAAGTCAATTTTGTTTAAAATACATTTTCTTTTATTACTCGCGAATTAAATTTCACAAACTTTTGATCGCGTCACAATAAACAAAAAAAAGTTAAATAAAAAAAATTTCTATATACTTATAAGAATATATCAAATATATGCATAATTTACAAAAGAATAGGTCATTTTCGTTAATTTCGCGTCGAGAAAGAAACCGCACTTTTTTTCAATAGAGCACAAAAGCTAAATGTGAAAATTGTCGACGCGCATAAAAAAGACACTTCAAAAAAATAATCCATAAATTGCACTGATGAGATATTACAAGGGTATATACTTTCTAATGAACCCGTTTTCAAATTTCTCCTCTCTCTCTCTTTCATCCAAACACATAGCGCGATTTCTCCACTTCATTAAAAAAAAATTTGAATATATCTAGACGAGGGTAATTTATATATTAGTCGTATTGTAATAAAATATATTATATTCGATGATACTTTCTTATTTGCAAATGTCGCACTTTCGTCATGTCACATTAATGATCAGTAAATTGGCGCGGTTGAATAAATTACTTATTTTCACACGATTGATGCGTTAGAGAAATAATTTTCTTTTTTTCTTAAAATTCACCAGAAGTTAAAAAAAAAATTTTTCACCGCGACCACGATTGTATCAGAAGTAATCGTAAATGGCATTTACTTGCTTTAGTTTTACCGTTTAAAGTCGAAATAATACTACTGGAGGAGGATCTTTGGAGGTGGCTGCAGGTCGATGGTATGGATCTAGCTCTCGATCGTGACCAGGGTGAAAATTAAGTTTCAGGGTTTGCCGTTCTTCCGCCTTTCTTTCTCATTTTCCACTATAATTTTCACTTTAAACCGAAAGATAATTTATTCATTTTTATCGAAATATTAATATACCTACTATTTTAAGAATGAAAATTCGTAAAAAAAGATGTATTTTATTGTGTTATGATCATAAAATCAGACCTCCCCCCTTAAAGAATTTTAATTATTTTCAAATTACATTTTTATCTTTGTAAAATTTCAAATGACTTTTATTTCAAATATATTCACATTAATGAGAATGTTTAAACTTATTATATGATAATATAAGAAACGAGCAAATTGTCGTGAAATAAAATTTGTAAGTGTTAACAAAGTGTCAATTTGTTTGTCATTCTGGTGATTCTAATTAGGAATAAAGTATAGTAATAAAAGCAAAGTGCATTATTATTGTCATCTTAAAAGGAAATTTCTTGGCTCACAATCTCAAAGAAACTGCTACTATTATTGTTATTATTATTATTATTGCGAGAAAATTGGACATTAATCCTTATATTTAATTTTTGAAAAAGTATTATACTGTTCAAAAAATATACATATTTAGTTTAAAGAAAGGTGGCTATATTATTAAATATACAAAAAAAAATTTAAATGAAGAGTAAAAAGAAGGTAAGTCGTTAAATGTTATCAGATACATATGATTTTTTTTAAATCTATATATATATAAAATACAACTTTCCTTCTCAAGCATTATAATTACAAAACTCGTAAACTTCTCTTTTGGTACAAAATATACCAAAAAGAAATTCTTTAAAAAAAAGTCATTAAATTTTGATTACGCGCGTGTAATGTGCGCTCATCTTTGTGAAAAAAAATAGGCAAAAATTTAAACGAAACTTTAAGAAAAAGTGTCAGTCAATTTATTTCATACTCGCGTCAGCTGTGAATCCTAAGAAGTGGATATGCAATAAGCGATCTCACTATATAGTGCGCTTAATCAAGCTAATATTTCATCCATTACTCTTTCTACATGAATATATTGTGTATATTTTTCTCCTATATGTATATATAAATCAAATAAAAAAATATATATCGTACTTGAAACTTGTTTTAATTGACTCGCGAGATGTCGCCATTATAAGAAAACGATTTCTAAAATCTATTAGACTTATACTTTCAATGTGTGCGTATGTATAGTGAAATCTTCAAGTTTCATTGCATTTTTTTTAAATTGTTAATGATGAATAGGAATTTTATTTATTCAATAATTTTACGTTTTCTAATTTTAAAAAAATACTTCAATGAAACAAAAGACGATATAAAATACTTTTCCTATAACAATAAAGTTAACAAATATCTGGTAATTCTAAAAGTGAAAACCTTTTTTCCAAGATTATTCAACACTTGTATTATAAACATATATGCAATTTAAATGATAAAGTGAAAAGTAAAAGAGATTTATTATTTTACGCAAATATTGTTTGCATTAGAATATTTGTTCTCGTAAAAGAGAGGAAACGACCTGAGTTAACAGGGAAATCAAATATGCGATGCGTGAAATTTTATGTGCAAATACCCGTAATCTATGTATATGCATATCCGGCGCGTTGCGTATTCAATTGAAAGTATATATATATATATTTATAAATGCAATCGCGAAAAGTATATTTATATTTTTTTAATCTAATCTAAATCCTGTATGACAATCGATCAAAAAATTAAAAAAAAATTTTTTTTAATTACCTAATAAAAATAAATAAATAATTTTAATGATTGTAATAAATGGAGGACAATGTAGGCGGTACTAATTTATGGAGGGAGAAAAATAGACGGAGAATAGAATAAGGGGTTTTAAGACGTAATGTCTTCTTAAAGTAACTGCCACCACATGCAACTATATACTATTTATTGTACAATCATTATGATGATTATTTTTTTAATTGTCTTTTCTGGTTTTCGAAAAATCTTTTTTCACGTTCGAAGTACTGTAATAAAAATCATTGTTAATATCTACAAATAATAATAAAAATAAAAGTAATAATAATAATAATAATAATAATAATAATCGTAGAGCCAATTGCACAGATAGATTTTATTTCTTTTTGCATTTTTTTTTAATTACTATAGTAATTAAAAAAAATAAAGTATACTATATATATATTTAAAAAACTAATGATTTTGATTAAAATCATCAAAATTCATTTTCATTCTAACAAATTATTTTCCAAATTGAGTCCATTTAACGTAGAAAGGAAAAAAAATATTTAGAATAAAAAATTACTCCGGAAATTGAATAAACCGCAAATAATGTGTATAATAAATAAAAGTAGTCGTATATTTAAAATACTAAATGCCTCATTTCCCTGCTTTATTTACCATGTTTATCTGAACAAGAAAAATCTTTATATAGCATTTTTTTTTCTTTCGTGAGAGTTAGCTGCGAATCTTAAAACAACAATAAACCCTTTTAATCATTATATTACTCCATTCATCCAGAAAGTTATAAATCCACTTCACTATTTTTGAGTTCAGAATCAAGATAATATAGTTATTCAGACAATTGAAATGTTTGTTTTACTTTTCTTCCGGTATACGTATAAATTTAAAAAAAAATCCCCCTCTCCCTCCTTCTAGAAAGTTACTAATATGCATATGACATTAATTTGCATAGTCATTGCAATTTATTACAGACAACATCTGTGTGATTCATCAATTTTTACAGTTTTTCAAAGTAACAAATTCAAAAAAAAACAATTTAATTTCAGGTAATTAAAATGGAAAGTTGATTATAAAAAAGGGTAAATAAAAATTATTTTAAAAAATTAGAAAATAATTATGATTATTAATTATTGTGACTAGCAATCAATAATAATTATAACGACTGTAATGATTGTTAATATTTAACTATTACTGTATAATATAGTACAATAATGATGTAATGTAATATTATTATAATTTTTTTTCTGATTAATTTTGTAATTTTCTTTTTTTTTGGTTTGATATCGACGATTGGGCACGTATTATATTAGTGGGATAATCAATGATTATATGCCACTGGGAAATTACCAATTCGACGAGAAGACTTTCATTTCAATAGTCACGGCGTATAATAATCAAAGACTCCCGTTGTCCATCTGGTGTCTATCATACCCATATAAAAGACGTTACATGTCTCGCGGATATAAGTGATTATAGATCATTAGAGGTCAATTAGAGCACACTTTTGCGCGAATGCCAATCGCATACACGATTTTTTTTTATTTTTTTTTTATTAATAATGACACTTTTAGTAATTTACAACGAATTTTAATTTGGAATCTAATATTTTTTTATTTCGAAAATTTTTTCACTCTTCCAGTGACTTAAAATTTCAAAAAAAAAATTCAATTCACACTTTTAGTTACAAGTTTCCTCTAATGTGAAACAAAATAGAGATAAATAAGATTAAACAATATATTTCTTAAGATGAATTTGATTTGTATACACAAAGTTTTGAAATAAAAATTGGATGTTTGTTCTTTCACCGATTTTAAAACTAAAATTCTTTAGAAATACAAAGAAACGAATCTATTCTATACTCGAATTTATAATTTATTTTTTGTATAATATTCCAATTAACACTATACTTTTACTTCTAAAGTGATTTTCATATATTTCATACAGTTTTGAATTTAAAATACTAGTTTTAAAATGAACCAATTCTGTTTTTCAATTTTCTGTTCATTTTTGTAATTTTATTTCTTTATTATTATTATTATTATTACTTCTATATATTTTAATATTAAATAAATAAAAATCTTATTTTTGTAAATTAAAATTGAAAATTTTTATAAAATTATTTTTTGGCGAGAATAATTTGACAACTCAATTGTTTAAATCTTAGAAAAAAAAAGAACCCCAACTGTGCGTGATAGGATCGGAACGCATGAGTGCGTCGCCGATCTTCTCTCGCGCAAGTTCCCTTGAAAATAAGAGTTTTTCCTCGCAGCAAAACCGACGGTAAAAGCCGTATAATAGAAGATTTACCCGCGACCGATCATTTTCTTTTCACTTCCGTGGAGAAGGAAAAAAGTGAAAGTGTTCGATATCCCAGAACAAGAAAAGGCGTATCCCCATATATATATATAAAAAAAAAATAATTCCCACACACGTTATCATAATAATAATGACAATTAAATAAGATAAAAAAAAAAGTAATTTCATCAATCAAATTCTTTGTAAATTAAAACTCAATATCTATTTCTTTGACCAATATTAAATTTAATTTTTCGTTTCAAGAAAAAGAAAAATTGACCTAACTGTACAAAACTATTAAATATTGATCTGTACTATTTAATTATTGTGTGAAAATTTTATTTGTATTCATAAAAAATAATTTCTTTATTAATTTTCAAATCAAATTTTTAAAAAATTTATTTTTATTATTATTATTATTATTATTTATTTTTATTATTATTATTATTTATTTCTATTTATTTAATAATTAAATTTTATTTCTTTTTTTATATTACTTTAACAAATTTTTTACCTAATTTTTTAGTGCCTTGCAATGGTCGTTGACTATGTAATTATTTTCTTTTTTGCAAAATAAAAAAAAAAAATTACTATAAATTAGGAACTGTATTGTTCTCCTTTTTATTTTAATACTTATTTTATTTAATTTATATATTTTTATATATTTCTGATAAGGATAGCTGAGCTAACGAAACGTAAAAAAAATAATTTTTTTATGCACCTTGATTTTTACTAATATTATAAATTAATAATAGTAATAATAAAATAACAATAATAATAAGAATGATATAATTATTATTATTTTAATATTTATTATTATTAATTATTAATATTTAATATTTTGGCAAATATTTTATCTTCGAATGACTTTAAATCTTTAAAAAGCATTGTTTTTTTTTAATTAAGAAAATTTTAGCTGATCGTCAAATTGTTGTTGTTTTTATATTGTTTTATATTAATTTTTTATTATATTCTTATACGAGCGGATTCCTCTTGTACGCATTATTATATGCATAAGTGTAATAAATAAATAAATAAATATTTATTATTATTAATAAATAAATAAATATTTATTATTATTAATAAATAATTATTAAATAATAATTTTAAAAAAATATTAATCAAATAAATTAATAATTAAGCAAAAAAAAATATAGAAATAGAAAAATAATAATAAAAAATATAAAATAAAAAACCGAAATTATAAAATAGAAAAATAAATTAATTAAAAAAAAAATTAAATCTTTACTTGATTTTGCCGAATTAGATTCCTCGATTGGCTGCAACATGGACCTCGGCATCTTTTTACTGCAATTTCTCGAGTGTCTTCTGTGCCTTCTAATCGGTCGTTTGAAGAAGCCCAATCGAGCTTCTTGATCCATTAATTAATCCATTAATAATCCCCTTTTTGGTTTTTTCAAGTACCCAACTTTTTACTCGTTATAAAAAACATTGATTATTTTCTAAGAAAAAAAAAATCACTTTCACTTTTTATATTCACATTCTCACATTTGTACGTTTTCATAAAAGTATAAAAAAAAAACCATTTTTTTCTGCATTATAATTTAACAATTATTTAAGAAAAACCAATAACATTTATTTAATTGTATATATAATAATTTTTAATTAAAATATAAATTAATAAAAATCAATTAAATTTATTTTTACAAATGAAAAACAGTTTTTTCATTTTTTAATTTTCTGGCAAATATTTATTTTTTTTTTTTTTAATAAAATTCATAAAACACTTTGAAAATATTTTTCAATGGAGAAATAGGGGGGAAAATTGTTTATAAGTTAAAAAAAGAAAAAAAATTCGAGCGATGTAATGAGATATTTTGTCTTTATGAAATTTTTTTTTTTTTTTGTTTTTCTTTAAAATATAAAAATTATTTCTATACGAGACTTGGGAGATTAAAGAGAGAATATATGCGTGTAGTTTGCCGCGAACTCGTGCACTGATGAGCATTCTCTTGATTCTTAGGGGGGAAAAAAATAAGACAGAGAGAGAATAAAATCTTGTTAAACGCAAGAGAGAGTGAAAGGTGGGGATGAAGAAATTTAAACATTTAAGGAAATATTATCTTTATATTAAATTCTCTCAAATGCAATAAAATTAAAAAAAAACAAATAAAATACAAACATAAAAATAATTATTTTTTAAAAACTTCAAAATTATTTTCACAAAGATCGAATTTTGAAAAAAAATTTATAATTTATTTATATTTATTTATTTATTTTTTTTATTTATTTATTTATATTTATTTATTTTCATTTATTTTATTTATTTTATTTATTCTATTTATTTTATTTATTTTATTTATTTTATTTATTTTATTTATTTTATTTATTTTATTTATTTTATTTATTTTATTTATTTAAAACAATTTTTCAAAAAAATAGAAAATTTTTATATGCTTTTGAAACTTTTTAATTTTTCCCCGTTTTTTTATTTATATTTATTTTTTTTTTTAATTCGTTACTTTTTATTTATAGAAATTTTTCAAAAAAAGAAAATTAGTTTTCAATTATATATTATTTAATATTATTTATTATTATTTATTATTATTATTATCATAATTATTATTTTTATTATTATTTTTATTTATTATTTAATATTATTTTTTATTTCGTTACTTTTTATTTATTTTTTTTATTTATAGGAATTTTTCAAAGAAGAAAATTAGTTATCAACAAAATTCTAATTTTCTTTTTCTAAAATTTAGAAACGAATTTAATATATACTTAGTTTTATCCAAAATAAGATAATCTTTTTGATTATTTTTATATGTAAAATATTTTTTTCTCTGCGCTTTCATTGCATATTTTCGGGAAAAAATTGTATATTGAAGAAAATTGAGGTTAGTTTTTTATCAAAAAATTTCGCAACTAATAATAAAGTACCAAACAAAACTTTTGTTTTTTTAAAAAAAATGAAAAATTTAACTAAAAACTAAATTTTCTTTTGTTTTTTTTTTAGTAGAAAATATAAAATACAATTATCGAAAAAAAAATTATTTTGTCTAAGACGCGGCTTGTGCGACAAAGAGAAACAAAACGCAAGAAAAAGTGATTTTTCTTTATTGTCATCGAGTATTTTCAATAAAGGGAATATTATTTTCTACTTAAATATAAAAATACGAAATAAAATTAATTAAATATTACATAAAAACCATATAAAATAATAAAAAATATTCTTACCTTCTTTTTTCGGCGTCTTCTGCGGTCCATTTTTGCCAATCGAGTGAAGTTAGTCAATAAATAAAAAAAAGTTACAATATTGCCAACATAAATTTCCGTTTTGTGTTCAAAAAAAAACTTTCTCCAACTTTACTTTCCTTTACTTCCGCTTTATTTTTATATTAGTAATTTATTTAAATAATACAAAAATATATCTCTTTCATATTAGTAAAATTCTCTAATTTATAATTAGACTAAAATTGAAAAAAAAAAAAAAAAAAATAAAAAAGTACTTCCATAAAAAATTTGTATGAAAAAATGGTTTTTATTTCGTTAAATTTATATATGACATACATATTGTGGAAAAAAACTACAAATTGTTAATTAACTATTTTTTTTTGCCAAAATTTGTGTTTATTTTCATTGCATTGCAAAAATCCGTTACTGCAAAACGCTCGCTCTATCGGAAAAAATTGTAACTAGTATTCGATTCTTTTTTTTTTGTCCACCTTCCACCAATCACTAACGTTATTTTGTTTATAATAGTGGCACCCTTGTTTTTATTTTCCCTCTCTCCCTTCTATGTGTGTGTTTTTCTTTCACATATAATATTGTTTTTCATTCTCATCTAGAATTTCATCGCAGTTTAATCTTGTTTGGTTATTTCTTCAAAGAAAATAAAGGAAAATAAAAGTAAGTAGAATATTAATTCACTATCAATAATTCCGTTTAATATTTCATTCTCTTTTTTTTCGTAAAATATAATTTCTATTGTGATGGATTTATATATTGACAGTTTTCGTAAACAAAAGAAGAAAGTATATTTACTATATAATATAGTATATTTATATTTTTGGAAAAAAAAGATTCATTTAGTGTGTTTATTGTAATGATATTACTATAAAAAGTATAAGGAGATTAAAATTTGATTAATATTTAATTTTGCCTTTAAATTGAAAAAAAAAACGGTTAGAAATTATTTATAGGTTACGAAATTCTTTTGTTTAATCTTGTTTGATCCTGTCGAAAATGTAACGTGTTTGATTTCGCACTTTTGACATTGCTTATAAATAAACGATAATATTTTTCGAAATATTTATATTGTGAATTGGTAAATTGTATTACGAATAATTATTTAATATATAAATGTACGAAGAATACAATTAATTTCAAATTAACTTTTTAAAAATAATTGGACAAAATTTAATTTTTTTTTTTTTTTACGTTTTTGTGATTTACGTGACGTTATTTATTTTATTATTTTTTCAAATTTATTCTATTAATCTTTTTATTTAAATTTCCATCTATTAATTATATAATTATAAATTTTAATTATGTATAATTTAGAGAAATTAATAATAATTACTTTTTAATATACAAATAATATTATTATTATTATTATTCTTATTATTATATTTTATTTATTATCCTTATATATTTATTTGAAATTCGTTTACATATAAATAAATATTCCTAATTATTTTTAAAAATTTTAATTTATAATTACAATAAATAATTAATTTGTAATTATAATAATAATAAAAATAAAATAGTAAATTTAATTAAAATTCCAATATAAATAAATTTTAAACGATTAAATGAAAAAATGTTTAAAATAAAATAGAATTTTTATAAATTAATAATAAATAAGAATACAAAAAAAAAATAATATACATATAATAATATTTAATAACAAAATATGTGTTTTGTAATAAAATATAATTTTTATAATTAAAAATACGTTTTAAAAATAAAATTTACCGATTTATAATTTTATAAATTATTATTTTATAAATAAATAATAAACTATAACTTCGATAATAAAATATAATTTTTATTATAAATTTGTTTAATAATAAAATCCTAATTTTTATAATAAAATATGAATTTTTTTTGAAAAATTGTTATTTATAAAATAAATAATTTGTAATTATAATAATAATAAACATAAAATAGTAAATTTAATTAAAATTTCATTATAAATAAATTTTAAACGCTTGAATGAAAATGTTTAAAATAAAATAGAATTTTTATAATTTAATAATAAATACTAATACAAAAAAAAGAAATATTATTATACATGTAACAATATTTAATAACAAAATATGTGTTTTGTAATAAAATATAATTTTTATAATTAAAAATACGTTTTAAAAATAAAATTTACCGATTTATAATTTTATAAATTATAATTTTATATTTTATAAATAAAAAAGAAACTATAATTTCGATAATAAAATATAATTTTTATAATTAAAAATACGTTTTAAAAATAAAATTTACCGATTTATAATTTTATATTTTATAAATAAATAATAAACTATAACTTCGATAATAAAATATAATTTTTATTATAAATTTGTTTAATAATAAAATCCTAATTTTTATAATAAAATATGAATTTTTTTTTTTTTTTTTTTTTGAAAAATTGTTTTTTATTTAAAGAATACTAAACAATAAAAAATTTTCCCAAAAAAATTCAAAATTTTGAAGTAATTTTTAATTTAATTAATTAATTAATTTTTTAATTTTTAGGTTTCGAAATAATGTCAGAAATACCGCATCCACAAATGGCTGATACCAACAATCATCAGATAATTCAAAATATTGAAAATTTGCAAAATATTGGAAATTTGCAAAATTTGCCAATTTTGCAAAATAAACAAACTCCACAAAATGCTATTGAAAATATGGATAATATCCAAATAATGAAAAATATTGAAAATAATGTTCAAAATATGGAAAATATTCAAAATTTATTAAATACAAAAAATGAAGAAAATAATATTGAAAATGTGAAAAATATCGAAAAAAATAATAATAATAACGTTCAAAACGTTGAAATAATGGAAAATTTAAAAAATATGGAAAATATGAAAAACATTGATAATAATAATCAAAAAAAAGAAGAAAAAAATGTTTATCAATTTAAAATTTCATTAAAACGAATAAAACCAACAATATGGCGACGTATACAAGTCCCTGAGGATTATACATTTTATGAATTAAGTGATGCAATACTTAATGCAATGGGTTGGGCTGGTAGTCATTTACATGATTTTAAAATGAAAAATCCCGAAACTGGTGGACAAGAAACAATTGGCGAGGATCCAAATATGGATGATTCGTGTGCAAGTCTTGATGAAAAAGAAACGAAAATCAAAGATTTTTTCATTAATAATAAAAGTAAAGCATTGTATACTTATGATTTTGGTGATAATTGGGATCATGAAGTGCAATTAATGAGAATATTACCTGCAATTGATGGTAAAGAATATCCTGTATGTATTGCTGGTAAACGTGCATGTCCACCTGAGGATTGTGGTGGTACATGGGGTTATCAGAGTTTATTGGAGAAACGAGGAAAACCAAAAGAACAACTCACCGATGAGGAACGCGAGGAACTTGAATGGTATCAAATTGATGATGATTTTGATCCTGAGGAATTTAATCCACGTAATGTTGATTTTGGGGTTTTTGACTTTTTCTCAATGCTTGGAATGAGATAAATTTGAGAGATTTCAAAAGAAAAAAAGGGTAATTTACTCCCAATTATCATTTTATTACAGTTATATTCAATTTTATTTATTCTCAATTATTAATAATAATAATAATAATAATAATTATAATTATTAATTATAATTCTTTTTTTAACAGTTATTTCCAATTTTATTGATAATGTCCATTTATTCTTAATTATAATTTATCCCGTTTTTTTCAGTTATTTTCAATTTTATTAATAATTTTTTTTTGATATTTTTATAATTTTATTAATTGGTATTTAAAATTATTATTTATTAATTTTATTGATAATGTCCATTTATTCTGAATTATAATTTATCCCGTTTTTTTTTTGCAGTTATTTTCAATTTTATTAATAATTTTTTTTTTGATATTTTTATAATTTTGTTAATTGGTATTTAAAATTATTATTTATTAATTAAAAATTAGAATTTAATATCAATTAAATCTTTATTTTTTAGCTATTTCCAATTTTATTAACATAATTATTTACCATTTCTCCCTTTTTTTTCCTTTACAGTATTTTCAAAGTTTTATCAAAAAATTCGGAAATAATTTGGAAATAAAAAAAATAATAATAAATTTTTTTCTTTTTAATGGCAAAAAAGAAAGTAATATTAACTAATAAATTAAACATTTTTTTGCTAGTAATTTCTTTTTTTATTTTATTTAACGAAATTAGAGGAAATGAATTGAATTTTAAGAAAAAAAAATTTTATTGTTTCAGATTACCAAAAAAAAGAAAGAAGAAAAGGATTTTATTTTATTTTTCGACAAATGAATTTAATATATTATGACTATTATTACACTTTAAACGCGAAGTTGCGTTTTTTTTTTTGGTGTTATTTTTATAATTATTCGTATAGTTTTTTTTTCGTTTTGTTTATTAAAAACTCATTTAATAATACATTTATATAAAATTTAAAAATACTCGTTTTTGTTTCGTCGTTGACTCGAAAAAAAATAATTTATATATTTATATATCTTAAGTGTATATTACGAACACGAAAAAAAGAAATCAAATATTCTATCTTTTGTGTTCTTTAAAGGTTCTAAAGAAAGTTTTTATAACTAATTTTTGTAATAAAAATTTTTGCAATAAAGACATATTCAATTGTTTCATTATTTTTTAACATTTTATTTTCAATTTCTCTCTCTCTCGCTCTTAAATTAAAAATTAAATTTCTAATTATAAATTTAATTAAATTAAAATTTTTAATGCAAACATTTTCTTTTTTCAATAGAGCAAAAATCGTTTTAAATCTAGAGAAAAAATAATTTTTTTTAAATAGAAAAAATATTTTCAGATAGAAGAAATAATTATTTTTAAATAGAAAAAATATTTTTAGATAGAAAAAATAATTGTTTTTAAATAGAAAAAACATTTTTAGAAAGAAAAAATAATTGTTTTTCTAAATAAAAAAAAAAAAAATAATAGAATTAACATTATGTTATCGCATAAATAATAATTGAAATATTAATTATATTTTGGCGGTTAATTAAAACTTATTGTATTCTTTTGTATTTGTTTCACTTAGGTAAGTAAATATTTTCAAAATTCTAATTAAATCCCAAAGAAATCGGGTGGTATTTTAAGATACTGAAATTTATAATTATACGATAATTAAATCAATAAATTAAAATTATTAACAAAAAATAAATTAATTAACACAGGTAATTTATAGAGAAAAAATAATTATTATTATTGTTTATTGCAGTCGAAAATTATTTCAAATTATTTATAAAAAATAATTAAAATTCGTAATTAATTGAAATTAATTAATTCACACTACATAAGCAAAAATTATCAAAAGTAGATCAATTTTTAAAAAAAATATATTAATTATTTATTTCAATATTTTACGGACAATTAAAATTGTCCTTAACAAAAAATCTTAAAAACTAATAGAAAAATAATTAATAATCAATTATTACTAATTTTAGTAAAAAAAAATCAATTCTTTTATTTTTATTGACAATTTTCTATTTTATTGATGATAAACAATTATTACTCTTAATATTCGTTTTTATTTAAAAATACAAAAAAAACTTTTTTTGCAATTATATAAAAATTATTATTATTGCAAATTTTATTTATTAATTTTAATTATTAATTTACAAATTTTGTTGCTTTATTTTAATTAAAATCAAAAAAATTTAACTATTTTCACTGCTTTTAATAAAAAAAAAAAAAAAATTGTTTTAATATTTCCATAATTTTTGTAAATTCATTAAAAGTGTCAATACACTCAATAATATTAGTTATTGAGTATTTGACGGTCAAGAAAGATACACGTGAATATTTTGTCCTGTGTCAAAGGTAAATATATTTAAAATTTTTCTATTTAATTGAAAAAAAAGAAAAAAAAAATTTGTTAAATTTTGTTTAGTAACGAAAATTTGAATTTTTATAAAGTAGAACTAAACATTAATTAAATTAATTAATTAACAATTTTCTTTCGATTTTCCAAAAAATTCCCCTTTTGAAAATAAAATTTTTTTTCGATTTGCAAAAAAAATTAAATTATTCAGTATTTTTTTTTCTTCAACTATTTTTATTAATTAATATTATTTACTAAAAATTCAATTGATAATTTTTACCAATTTTTCCTTTTGATTTGACGAAAAAAAAATTGAAAAAAAATTTAATTAATTACTTTTTTCTTATCGAAAAAATTATTTTCTAAATAATTAATAATTTTCTAGCAATTTTCTTTTGATTTGGAGAAAATTCTCTAAAATTAAAATTATTCCCTATTTTTTTTTTAATTGGAATATTTTTATATTTATTAATTAAATATTAATTATTATTTACCAAAATTTAATTTTTTTTAAAACAATTTTCCTTCGATTTACAGAAAATTTCCTCACTAAAAATTAAAATTTAAAAAAAAAAAATGGCCGAAAGTGAGGGAAAAATTTATGAATTTAAAATAATTCTAAGAGACGTAAAACCAATGATTTGGCGACAAATTCAATTACCTGAAAATTATACATTTGGCCATTTAAGCGATTCAATAATATCGTCAATGGGTTGGTATGGTACGCATATGCATCAATTTTATGTGAAAAATTCATTAACTGGTAAACGTGAAATAATTGGTGAAAAACCAAATAGTCAACAATATTCAATAACAACAATATGGGAGAATGATATTGAAATAAGTAAATATTTTATTGAAAATCAAAAGAAGGCAATTTATATTTATGATATGAACGATGCTTGGATACATGATATTATTTTAATTAATATTTTTAATGCCGTGGCAAATGTTAATTATCCAAAATGTATTGATGGTAAAGGTGCATGTCCACCTGATGATTGTGGTGGTAGTTCGGGTTATATGCATTTATTATCGTTGAGAAAAAAAAAACAAATCACCGAAAATGAACAACAAGAATTGGAAAATTTTTTTATGGAAGGTCCTAATTATGATACAAATTATTTTGATCCTGAAAAAGTTATTTTTTTAACACCAAAATTATTTAAAGATTGTTGCATTGCTTAGAAGAAAATTTTTTTACAGAATTATGAAGGAATTTATTTTTAATATTAAAACAGAAAAATAATAACAAGTTTAGAGAAAAATATTTTTTATAGTATTTTTAAATTTTGTCAATTTTATATATAATTGAAATTTTTAATTATTTGTTCTTTTTAAGACTGACTATATTGTATATTAATTTTTTTTTTAATACTTTGTAATGACGCAACAATGAAATAAAATCATTGAACCTTTTTTTTTAATAGTATTTTTAATTCCTTAATTAAATCAAATTCAATGGTTTGATAAAATAATTTTAATTATCAAAAAAAGGAAATTAAATTTTTTTGTTAGGATTTTCATTTAATTAAATTAAAGTCGCAATAATTTGATAAAATAATTTTAATTATCTAATTATTAAAATTGAATTTGATAATTTTTTTTTCTATTTTAATAATTGATAATTTAATAAATTTGTCTAAATTCAGATTAATATTATTTATTTAATGTTATATATATTTTTGTAATTTTTTTATTATGGTAAATAAAATTTACATTTTGGAAGAAAAAAATGCAATGAAATCGAGACATAAAATACATTGAAAAAAAAGAGATTTATTCTATGAGAATTAGAATACAGAATATTTTATTTTTTAATTAAAAATTAAATTGCAAAAAAACAATTTAAATGAAAATTAAAACTAAAAACAATTATAATAATAATTATTATTATTAACACCAAAATTATTTAAAGATTGTTGCATTGCTTAGAAGAATTTTTTTTTTATCCTAAGAAACTAAATTTAATCAAAATGTAAAAATTAAATTAAAATTGAAATAAAAAATTATTTAAATAAAAATTTCGATTTATATTAATAATAAACATATTATAATGTGAAACATAAAAGGAATAATTAAATAAATGAATATAGTAATTAAAAAAATAAATCTTAAAGACTAAATTATTAATAAAAAAAAATATTTGTAAAATATAGAAAAAAATAATTTTCACTCCAAGTGATGAGAATTTTTACGAGTTCTATCTCAATTTTTCAAAACTCTTTTTAATTTTCCATGAAGATCAGAATTCTGAAAAATGATAAAAAAAAAATTCTAATATATTATATTTTAATAATAAAAAATAAACAAATTTTTGTAAATATTTTCTTTTTTACAATACAAATTAAAACTTACTTTGTCTTCAATAAATTTTTTGCTTTGGTCTTCCATTTTCTTCTTTTTTTTTTCTCAATCTTCAAATCTACGATTTGATGTGTGGCGGAAATTTGTTCAATTTCAAATATTTCCACATTTACTACGATTGAACTTCTGTATTTTTAAACATAAAAAATTATATTTTATTATTCTTAACACTAAATACTAAATTACTAAATAATACTAAATTTATTTATATAATAATAAAACAAACAAAATTATTTTTATTTCAAATAATAATTAATATTATAAATAATAATAATTAGTTATATTAATTATTATTATTTATAATATTAATATAAAAAATTATTATTTATAATATTAATACAATAAATTATTATTTATGATTAAAAATTTAATGAATAAAATTACAAAAAGCATTTTTATATAAAGAAAAAAAATTAAGCGAAACTTACGCTTTGTTTTTTTTTTTTTTTTTATTTAATAAATTTTATTTCCTCTCTCGAGATCTTCCATGCTATTACGATTTGAACTTTGGTTGTCTGACGCCTATTTAATAAGAAAATGATAAAAAAAATGTTAATTTTATTTCTATTATGTAATGCGATGAATTTATTGTCAATTCTTTTTTGAATAGAAAAATAAATAAATTTTATTTCAATCTAAATGGCTGTTTTTAATGAATATGACATTTTTTTTTAATAAATGGAAATAAAAATATAAACATAATTATATAAATATAAATAAAATACAATTACGAAAATATAAATAAAATACAATTACGAAAATATAAATAAAATACAATTACAGAAAAATAAATTAAATATATAAATAAAATATACAAGTATAAATATAAATAAACAAAAGCGATAAATAAATTATTAAAATGCGATAAGAAATATTTCAAAACTAACCTCAAAAAAATATTCTTACGAATTTGGAACCTTATATTTTTATTTTCAACTCAAATTAATGAAATAAAGTTAATAATTGTTAATTCACTTTTAAAATAGAATAATAAAAATCCGAAATGTTGTTAAAAATAAATATTATTTATATATATATAGAGTAAATTGTATTATAAAGAAACAAATTTAGTCACACGTGCGAAGAAAAAATTATCCCTTTGAATGCGATCAAAAAAAAAAAGTAGGGAAACTATAAATAGCTAGGTAGTAAGAACGAATTTGCATAATTATTATTTTTATTCAAAATAATGTAGAATTTACTTTTATTAATAAATTTTATATTTTAAATGTATTATAAAAAACAATGCGCAAAATGAATGTTTACTTCATTTCAAATAGAAATACTTTTACTAACCTCTAAACCAAGATGTTTGTACTTGATTTTTGCCATTCTTCAAAGAACTCTCAACTTTTTAGAAATATTTATATTAAACTTAATTAATTATTAAATATTTAATTCTTTCATACAAAGATCGCGTGGCGTCGTTAAAAATCGATTGTAAAAAAAACATGGCTGACGTCATCAACTCGTAAAATAAGAACCAATCAGGAGGAAGTATTAATAGTATAAAGGAAAGTTCACAATTGGCATCATAATACCACTACAAGAAATTTAAAATTTAGGGAATCAATTCAAAATATTAACAAATATTTTTTTAAAAATATATGTAAAAGAAAATTAATATTTGGGTGCAGTTCCGAATAGTAAATTTCAGTTTTTTTAAATTATAAAAATCAGAATTTTAAAAATCAAAGTTATTTATTTTCTATATATATAAAAGATGCGCAGAATTTTTGTGCGCATAAATTCAAATGCGCCAAATTTGAAATTTAAAAACAAAATCTAAAATTAATTTTCGCTTACACTTATAGATTTAATATATATTCGGAATTATTATAATTTATAATTTTATAATTACAATTTATAATAATTATATAATTAACTTTTTTTTTATTATTGAAAAATTGAATCATAAAGTATTTTCAATTAAGGAAAATTAATTTTCTTTTCTTTTTCTTACAAAAAAAAGGTAACTAGCTACAAAAATCAGTTTTTCTTTTTCTTACAAAAAAAAGGTAACGAACTACAAAAATCAATTTTTCTTTTTCTTACAAAAAAAAGGTAACAAGCTACAAAAATCAGTTTTTTTTTTCTTACAGTAGATAAAAAAAAAAAATTAAGTTTCTTTGTTTTCTATTTTATTAAAAGTCTCAATGGACTTTTAAATATTTCTAATTGCTATTTATTGTTTATCTTCCAAAATTGTAATTCTCTATCGTTACCAACGCAAACATATGGCAATCTTTGATGCCAGGACATTCCACCAAAAAGTTTTATTTTACCACAAAGTATCACTTGTTTTGTACTTAAATTTGTGATTTTCAATAAATTATCAGGACGACCAATACTTGCAACAATATTTTCACTTGCAAATGAAAATTTCACCATTATTCCACCTTCAACGTGAAGATTACGACTTTCCACTGGTCGACTGAAAATTTAAATTAATTCGATAAATTATTATTATTATTATTATTAATGATTATTATTCAAATTTTAATTGTTCAAATTTAGATTAATTGAAATATTTAATTAATTATTGATTCAATTAAAAATAAAAAAAAAAAATTGAAAGTTTAAAATTTGGGTAAATTACATTTTTTTTTAATGAATTGAAAATTAAATTAATTAAAATTTAGGTGAATTAAAATTCGGATAATTAAAAAACTAAAATCAATTAAAATTTTTGGATAATATTAAACTTAAGTTAATTAAAATTTGGATAATTAAAAACTAAAATCAATTGAAATTTGGATAATTGAAATTTAGAAAAATTAAAATCTAAATAATTCGAAAATTAAATCAATCAAAATTCTTTTATTTTTAAATTTAAATCAAAATTAAAAATAAATTAGAAATTGAAAATTAAATCAATTAAAATTTGAGAAAATTATCAAATTTGAATAATTTAAAATTTAAATTAAATTTTTTTAATTTTACTATTTTTTTTTCTTTTTTTTCCCCTAATAAAGATTAAATTGTGATTTAATTAAAAGTTTCTCTTTTTGAAAATAAAATTAAAATATAGTAAAAAAAAAAAAAAAAAATTGAACAAAAACAAAAGTAAATATAAAAAAAAGGAGTTTTAAAAAAATTATTATTTTAATTATTAAAAGAAGGAAAAAAAATTTAACCTCGGTCTCGAAACATCCCAAAGTAAAAGTTCACCAGCGCCTAAACAAATGACTTTCAATGGATTTGGACCCCAATCGGCTGATGATAGTGGAACAGTACCAGCGTCAAGTGACATTATTGCCTGTTGACTTCTTACATTAAACATTCGAATTAATCCATTTTTTTCTGCCACAAGTAATTTTCCCGATTCCTCATTATGCCAACATACACTGACACCAGGTGAATTGAGACAAAATGTTGAAATACATTTTTGCTCATTCTCTTTGACTGCCCATAATTTACATGTATGATCATCGGAGACTGATGCCAATAAATCGCCTTCTGGCTCATAAGAAATTGCATTCACATAGTCCTTGTGTCCATCTAAAACCTGGCAAAAAGGAAAAAAAAAATTTTTTTAAATTAAAAAACCGAATTTTTTAATTTTTATTCAATTATTTTTAATTATTTAATTTTAAATATTTGAATTCATTTTATTTTATTTAATTATAAATAATTATTTAATTTTAAATACTTGAATTAATTTTATCTTATTTAATTTTAAATACTTGAACTAATTTTCTTCTATTTAATTACAAAAAAATTATTTAATTTTTTAAATACTTGAATTAATTTAATTTTATTGAATTATAATATATTTAATTTAATTTTAATTGTCGGATTAAGAAAAATTATAGTTTTATTTTTTATAATTTTTTTTTTTTATATAAAAGATTTTGAAATTTTTTCCTCTAAAAAAATTTAATTATTTTCCTCTAAAAATAAAGTATATTTCTTTAGAAATTCATTGATTTAAATTTTGTGAATTACTTTTTTATTGAAAAAAAAAAATTTATACCTCGTAAGTATTTTTATCGCTCAAATTGCTATTGTATCGTCGAATTTTAAAATCAGCACCGGCTACGCAAAATGTAACGATTTTTGGTACAAGAGTAAGTGATGTTTCAGGACTCCAAGCAATTGCATGAACTCTTGTTTCATGATGAAATGTTCTTAATGGAGTGTAAACAACATCTTCTGTAACGTCGTCATCTTCCTAAATAATGAAAAGAAAATTTTTCTTTTTTATTAACAAAAAAAAATTCCATATGAGAATTTTTTTTATTTTTTCTTTCTTTAACAATACGAATAAAATTTTTATCTTATACCTGAAATTTTACTGTTCCTACAACAATTTCCTGGTCCAATGCTATGCAAATTACATGTTGAGACCATTCGTATGGAGAAAATTCAACTCGATAAATTTGCTTAGCAAATTTCACTTTAAATGCACATGGTGTCACTAAAGCTTCGTCCATTTTTATTTCTAAAAATTAAAAAAAAAAAAATTATTAAAATTAATTAATTAAAAATATATTAAATAAATTATTAAATTAAATAATTATATAATTAAATTAATTTTAATTCCTTAATAAAAAATAATTCTATAAGAATATTATAAAGATAATGTATTTCGAATATTTCAAATTCGAAATAAAATAAATTTTCAAAATTTTAATTAAGTAGAATAAATTTAAAAAAAAAAATCTTAGTTCCATTTTTTCAATTTTTTTGAAGTCTGATTAAAGCAATTTAGACGAATTAAATTTTTTTGAAGTTTTTAGTTGTAATATCGTCAAAAAAAATAAAAATTCAGACAATAATTAAGTTTTATAGATTTTTAAATTAATTTTTTTTTTTAATAATTGAATTGTAGAATATTTTAAATTTCAAATAAATTTACCGCAAATTTAAACTGCTATAATTTTTTTAAAATTTTTGACAATTCAAATTTTAGAGTTTTTATTTCGAAACATTTTTAAATAATTGAATTTTTAGAGAAAAATTAAAATTATTAAAAAATAATTGAATTTTTGAATCGTTACAGTAGAAATTATTAAAAATAATTGAATTTTTAAAGAATAACAATTTAAATTTTTATAAATAATTAAATTTACAAAGATTTTTTTTTAAATTGCAAACAATAATTAAATTTTACAAAATTGAAAATAAATTATTATAAATTATTAAATAAATTTTAGATAACATTTTTTTTAATAATAATAATTGAATTTTCAAAGATTTACTAATTTAGATTTTTAAAATTAATTCAACTTCGAGTCATTTTTTT
Source organism: Leptopilina boulardi (assembly GCF_019393585.1). Lineage (NCBI taxonomy): Eukaryota > Metazoa > Arthropoda > Insecta > Hymenoptera > Figitidae > Leptopilina > Leptopilina boulardi. The sequence continues at coordinate 1,628,642 of NW_026137825.1, read as the reverse complement.
AATTGAAATTTTTCGTGTTTTATGTTTGCTGAAGAATTTATTAAAAAAAAAAAAAATAACAGAACAAAATTGAATTATTTATTTATTATTATAATTTAAAATTACCTGTATTAATTAAAAGGGCTTGCCCGTATATGTATTCTAAATAAATAAAAAAATAATTGAAAGTTTTTTTAATTGAAAAATACTTTTAGATAATTGAATTTTCGAAGAATATTATAAAAATAAAAAAATAATTGAATTTGAAAAAGATTTATAATTAAAATTATTAAATTTAGATGAAAAAATTTTAAAATAATTAAATTTTAAAATTGTTTTAAATTGAAATTTTCGGTAATTTTATTTACTGCTTTTTTTTTAAATTGAAAAAAAAAATTTATTAAATTTCATCAAATTTTTAATTGAAAAAATAATTTAGAATGAATTTGAAAAGAATTTTATTAAAATTATTTAAAATAATTAATTTAGGTTGAGAAAAAATTTGTTAAATAATTGAAATAAAGAAAACTTTTTTTTCGAACTTATGGAAAAAATAACAATAATAAACAAATAAATATAAAATAATAATCAATAATAAAAACGAATTTTACAGAAATATAGTAAATTAAAATAATAAAATAAATATAGAAAAATTATTTTAGAGAGAAAAGAAAATTTTCAAAATCGATGTCGAGAATTCTAACATTAATATTTTAATACTACAAGCATTATTATACTATATAAAATTAATGAAATTACCAATTATTACAATAATTAATTATCCTATATATATAAAAAAATCTATTTTTTTCGAAAAACTCACTTGTTTATTTATTTCCCGATGACAAAGTGACAAACCGGCATAACCTAACGGACACAAAAATTGTCGATTCTTCAAATTTCTTTTCCTCCAATTCTTTTTTTTTCAATATAAAAAACAATAAATATTTCTTTGATAATTAATTTCACGTAAATTTATTGCAATTAAATAAAAAGTTGAAGAAAAAAGAAAAAGCAATGCGCAGATTTGAGCGCGAATTTAAAGGTTAGGTTGTCCACAGGTGCGCGACGACGACTTTTCGAATTTTGTCCAGAAGAGGGCGATTAAATCGACATGCGCGATTGAACGGTGCCGCCGCATCCCGTGGTGGATTGTGTGGAAAATCCAAGAAAACTATATAATCTGGTAAATAAATCAATTTTTTTTTCTCATCATAAATTTCCTTATAATTGAAAAAGGATAATTTGTGAAATAAGCAACAAGTTTATTGCTTTTTTTTTTGTTGGAATAAATCTCATTTTTCCAATTTATGAACACATTTTTGGGGTGAGTTTTTTTTTCATTTCTACACTACTGTCACAAGGCATGGTCGGCGTGCACGCCGATGTCGTCCAGTAAATTTCTCCCCACGTTCTTGTATTTTTTTTTTCACCTCTTTTTTTTGAAACTCCAATTTTTTGGTTATTTAATAAAAATCTGTTTTTTGTTTTTTTTTTTTTAATTACAAATTCTTTTCTCCTGATGATTGTTTCGCTATAAAAATTGTGATGAAAAGTCAACAGGTCGACGCTTTGTAGACGATGTTTCTAGATATTCACTAGGTATTATAAATAAAATATAATATTTTTGCCGTATTATACCTTACTTTTCTAGGTTATGTGAGGTTAGTTTTAGAATTTGAATGAAAATTTTGAGATTTAATTATTAATTTTGTATCATAGTGAAAATTTCTCGAAAAAAAACGATTAACCAATATTGTTAGGGTATTGAATCATCTCTGTTATTTTTTTTTTTTGCAATAAAATAATTGTTTTGCAAATTAAAAATTTCGGGCAAAAATTGGTTATTCGAAAGTAAAATAAAATTTTATGACATTGTTTTAGTATTTATTTTTTAATTTTGCAAATATTAAAAATATCGCGGATATTGATTATTAAAATGTAAAATAATTTTATTATTTGATGCTATTGTTTTAGTATTTTTTTCAGATAAAATAATTATTCACAATGTTTAAAAATATTGAGAAAATGATTTAATTATTAATAAAATAATTTTATTTCGACTTTTATTTTACATTTAAAAAAAAAAATTTTTTAAATAAAATATATTTTTTTAAAGTATAAAATGCAGATCTTCTTTAGATCTTTTTTATTTCAATTATTTAACAAATTTTTAATTAAAATTCTTCACTAAATTAATTTTTTTTTTTAATAATTTTAATGAAATTCATCACAAATTCAATTATTTTAAAAGTATTTTTCAATTAAAATTTTTATAAAATTTAACAATTTGTTTATTATTTAAAAAAAATATCAAATAAAATTACCAAAAAAATTTTAATTCAAAATCAAAAATTAATTCAAAAGCAAAGAAAAATCAATTATTTTCAAAATTTTTAATACAAAATCTTTTAAAATTTATTTAGTTTCCAAATTTTTAATTTAAAATCAAATAAAATTCAATTAGTAACCAAAATTTCATTTCAAAATCAATTTAAATTCAATAATTATCAAAAATTTTAATTCAAATTTAATTATTATTAAAATTTTCAATTAAAAATCAACTAAAATTTAATTACTATCGAAAATTTCAATTGAAATTCAATAATTATAAAAAATTTCAATTCAAAATTAATTATTATTAAAATTTTCAATTCAAAATCAATTAAAATTTAATTATTTTCCAAAATTTCAATTGAATTTCAATTATTTTCAAAGTTTTTAATTTAAAATCAAAGAAAATTCAATTATTATCAAAATTTTCAAATCAAAAATTAACTAAAATTGAATTATTACTACTAAATTAATTATTTTTAATAATTTTAACGAAATTCATCACAAATTTAATTATTTCAAAATTATTTTTCAATTAAATTTTTTATAAAATTTAACAATTGTTTTTAATTTAAAAAAATATCAAATGAAATTACCAAAAATTTTCAATTCAAAATCATAAATTAATTCAAAATCAAAAATAGTTCAATTATTTTTAAAAATTTCAATTCAAAATCAATAAAAATTCAATTATTTCTTTTTTTCTTTATTATTATTAATTATTTCTTTTCATTTTTTTTTCTTTTGTAAGCCCGTCTATTTTGAAATAAATAAATAAATTATTATTCAAAATTACAATTCAAAATTAATTATTATCAAAATATTCAATCAAAAATCAACTAAAATTAAATTATCCAAAATTTCAATTCAAAATCAAAGAAAATGGAATTATTTTCCAAATTTTTAATTTAAAATCAAGTAAAATTCAATTATTTACAAAATTTCAATTCAAAATCAATAAAAATTCAATTATTATCCAAAATTTCAATTCAAAATTAATTTTTATCAAAATATTCAATTCAAAATCAACTAAAATTAAATTATTATCCAAAATTTCAATTAAAATCTAATTATTTTCCAAAATTTTAATTGAAAATCAAAGAAAATTCAATTATTTTCAAAATTTTCAATTCAAAATAAACTAAAATTCAATTATTTTCCAAATTTTCAATTTAAAATTAAATAAAATTCAATTATTTTCCAAAATTTCAATTTAAAATTAAATAAAATTCAATTATTTTCCAAAATTTCAATTCAAAATTGATTATTATCAAAATATTCAATTCAAAATCAACTAAAATTCAATTATTATCCAAGTTTTAATTAAAATTTATTTATTTCCCAAAATTTCAATTCAAAATCAAAGAAAATTCAATTATTTTTAAAATTTTCAATTCAAAATCAACTAAAATTCAATTATTTTCAAAATTTTCAATTTAAAATAAACTAAAATTCAATTATTTTCAAAATTTTCAATTCAAAATAAACTAAAATTCAATAATTATCCAAAATTTCAATTCAAAATTAATTATTATCAAAATTTTCAATCAAAAATCAACTCAAATTGAATTATTATCCAAAATTTCAATTATAATTCAATTATTTTCAAAAATTTGAATGTAAAAGCTTCTAAAATTTAATTATTTCTAATATTTTCCATCGAAAATTATTTGAAATTTAATTAATTTTAATTTAATTTAATTTAATTTCATAAAAATGGTTTTCAAATTATTCTATTTTTGTCCGCAATTTCTAATAAATTTTTTTAATGAAATCATAAAAAAAATTTTAATTAAAAATCACTTGAAGTTGAATTAATTTCAAAAATCTCAATTGTAAATCTTTGAAAATTCATTTACATTTAAAAAATGTTATCTAAAATTATTTGATAAATTATTTTTAGTTCTGTAAAATTTAATTATTGTCTGAAAATTAACAAAATCTTTTGAAATTCAATTATTTCTAAAAATTTCAACTTTAACCCTTCCAAAAGTATTATTATTTAAAAAAAAAATTTTTTATTTAAAAATCTGTAAAATATTTTTGTTAAAATGAAAAAAATCGTCTTTTTCGCCTTTTTTTTGGAATATAAATCGACTAAAACGACATATTTTTTTTGTGCCTTTAAGTCGGATCCGAGGCTTATATTTTAAAAAATTAATAAATAATAAAATAAATCATAAATAAATATTAAAAAAAATAAATAATAATAAATAAAATAAATAATACCTAATAAATAAAATAAATAAAATAATAAATAAAATAAATAAACAAAAAGTGATATTAAAAATTTCCTAAGCGATTAACTTCGATTATTAATAGCGATAAGTCACTGACCTTTACACTATTTATATCAAACTAATTTTTACAAATGTTTTCGATTTCATTTAAAAATTAATTTAAAAAAAAAAATTGTCTATTTTCGTCATGAGAAAATTAATTAATTTAATTTCGATTGTCAGCCAAAAGAATAAAATTCCTTTTGTTTTTTTTTTTTTTTTTGCAGTTTAGAGTTTAAAAATTAAAGAATGGATTTTGGCGTTGGTGATGTCGCTCAAACATCGGCGGAGCTTGCTCGTGTTGTTGAGGTGATGATGTCGCCCAATGTACCACATCAACAACGTCTTGAAGTTTACAGTGCATGCGAAAGATTTAAAGAATCATCGCCATTATGCGTACAATGTGGATTGTATCTTGCTCAAAAATCACCAGATCGCAATTCAATTGTACGTCATTTTGGTTTACAATTACTTGAGCATTGTATAAAATATAGATGGACACAAATATCGCAATCGGAGAAAATTTTTATTAAAGAAAATTCAATGAAATTATTACAAGAGGGTACTGAACCATTATTACAAGAGGAGGCACACATTAAAGATGCATTGTCAAGGGTTATTGTTGAAATGATAAAACGTGAATGGCCACAACAATGGCCAACATTATTGGCAGAATTAAGTGAAGTTTGTACAAGGGGTGAAAGTCAAACTGAACTTGTTTTACTTGTATTTCTTCGACTTGTTGAAGATGTTGCATTATTACAAACATTAGAATCAAATCAAAGGCGAAAGGATATTTATCAGGCGTTAACAACAAATATGGCGCAAATATTTGCATTTTTCCTGAGATTAATGGAACAACATTTTTCTGAATTTCAAAAACAAACGAATCTTGGAAGAAATACAGAAGCAGCGGCACACAGTGGCGTTGTTAGGGTAATGAAAATTTTAATTTACATATTTGAAAATAAACTTCAAATCTCTATTATTAATTTTTTTTGGCAGAGATTGTTGAAAAATTTTCATAAATTTTGCAATTATTTGGAAATTTGTCATTTTTCTATTTTATTTATTGGTTTTTTTTTGGTTTTTTTTTTTTTTTTAATTTTTTTACAGGCGGTTTTGAAAACGCTGACAGGATTTGTTGAATGGGTTTCGATAAATCATATAATGGCGGATGAGGGTCGTCTATTGCAGATTCTTTGTCTACTTTTGGGAAATCAAGTGTTTCGATGTTCGGCAGCCGAATGTCTTTTACATGTTGTCGATAGAAAAGGAAAAGCCGATGATCGAAAGCAATTAATGATTTTATTTACAGAAGAGGCACTTCGTTGTATTTATGTTGCAGCAACTGCTGCACCACCTCCTCCTGGACCCAATGATCTCTATGAAAGTCATTATCTATTCTTAAAGAAACTCACTCAGGTATATTATTTTTGAAATTCATTTTCTATTTTTTTTTAGCAGAATTTTTACAATATTGAAAAATTCTGAAATATCTCAAATTTTCTCTATTTGCCGTTGGAATTTTTAATTTTAATTCATGGAAATTTCAGGCTTTGAAGTTTACTTTTATTACTAATTTTGGCCAAAAGCCATACTAAATGCTACTTTATTCAGAAAATAATTTTAAAACACAAAATTCAGGAATTTTTAAATTTTTTTTAAATTTTGGGATTTTTTTTTTAAATTATACATTTTTATACATTTCTTAGTCTCTTATTACGCTTTGAAGTCTAAAAAATTTATTTTGATTAAATTTCTTAATTTTTTTATGCTATTAATTATATAATTGAATTTTTTATTTAATTAAATTTAGTTAAATAAGAAAATTTTATATTTAATTGAAATTTCCAGGTATTAATTGGAATGGCAACGCAATTATGTTTATTGTGGGGTAAAGACGATAGTTCAGGAATTCGTCCGACAAATTTTAATATATTTCTCGATACTGTCATTCATTTTACAATGCATTCCAATTTGACATTAACGCATTTAGCAAATTCAATTTGGATATTATTCTTTAAGCATGAGCAAATAAAAATTGATTCATTATTATTGACATATGTACCAAAATATATTGAAAGCACTGGACCAAAATTAATAAAAGTCACATATTCAAATGGAAGACAAGCAAATGGAACATCGGCATTGTATTTTGATTCTGATTATGATACTGAGGAGGAATTTAAAATATTTTTCCATCGTTTTCGAATGGATTTATTGGAGGGTTTTCGTAATGCAACAATGGTTGCGCCATTGGTGACATTTGCTTATGTTCAACATTGGTTAACGGCAAAAATTACCAAGGGAATGAATGATATTGGATATAAATGCGATCCAAATGATCGTGAATATTTAGAATGGGAAGCACTTGCAAATGCATTGGATTCCGTTGTTTCGAGGTTTGTATTTTCTTTTTTTTTATAAATTATATAATAATAAAATGCTTTGTCTGTCCTTCTGTCCTAACTTGAAGTTGGCCTTTTCTGATTTCACGTGTTTTTTTGAATAGTAATCTTATGACGTGTCAAATTTTGACAATTCTTTTTCTCATTTTTGCCAAAGTTGTATAATTGTGTTTCCCAATTTCGGAATAAGTTTCTTTAAAATTCCAAATTCGAAAATTCAATTCACGAAGCTGAAGTACACAACGTTTACCAACGAAATTTTTTTTAAAGTTGTATATTGATTCAAAAATTGTAAACAAATACAAAAAATTTATATTGAGAAAAAAGATGCGCCAGGAAATTTCGTACAAGATAGTAATTTGAAAAAAATTTATTTTTAAAAATTAATTTTTAAGGTACCAGGGGCCAACGAATACCTATTAAATATTAATTATAAACAGGCCTCGAATCAACTTAAAGACACAAAAAAGTCGTTTTAGTCGATTTATATTCCAAAAAAAAGTGGATTTGTTTTTTATTTTAACAAAAATATTTTACAGATTTTTAAATAAAAATTGTTTTTTTTTAATAATAATCCTTTTCGATGGGTTAAAGTTGAAATTTTTAGAAATAATTAAATTTCAAAAGATATTGTTAATTTTCAAACAATTATTAAATTTTACAGAACTAAAAATAATTTATCAAAGAATTTTTGGAAAACATTTTTTAAATTTAATTGAATTTTCAAAGATTTAAAATTGAGATTTTTGAAATTAATTGAAACTTTAAGTGTTTTTTAATTAAAATTTTAGATGATTTCACTAAAAATTTATTAGAAAATGCGGACAAAATACAATAATTTGAAAACCATTTTTATGAAATTATATTAAATTAAATTAAAATTAATTAAATTTCAAAAAATTTACGATGGAAAATTTTAGAAATAATTAATTTTTAGAAGCTTTTAAATTCAAATTTTTGAAAATAATTGGATTTTAATAGAAATTTTGGATAATAATTCAATTTTAGTTGATTTTTGATTGAAAATTTTGAAAATAATTACATTTTATTTAATTTAAAATTGAAAATTTTGGGTAATAATTGAATTTTATTTGATTTTGAAATGAAAATTTGGAAAATAATTGAATTTTCTTTGATTTTGAATTGAAATTTTGGAAAATAATTGAATTTTTTTTGATTTTGAATTAAAACCTTTGAATATAATTGAAATTCAATTGAAATTTTGGAAAATAATTAAATTTCAATTGAAATTTTGGACAATAATTTAATTTCAGTTCATATTTGATTGAATAATTTGATAATAATTAATTTTGAATTGAAATTTTGGAAAATTATTGAATTTTATTTGATTTTAAATTTGGAAAATAATTGAATTTCAGTTCATTTTGAATTGAAAATTTTGGAAAATAATTGAATTTTAATTGAAATTGGATAATAAACTATTTTTATGAAATTAAATTAAAATTAATTAAATTTCAAATAATTTTTGATGGAAAATTTTAGAAATAATAAAATTTTAGAAGATTTTAAATTCAAATTTTAGAAGATTTTAAATTCAAATTTTTTAAAATAAATGAATTTTAATTTAAATTTTGAATAATTCAATTTTAGTTGATTTTTGATTGAAAATTTTGATAATAATTAATTTTTAATTGAAATTTTGGATAATAATTTAATTTTAGTTGATTTTGAATTCAATATTTTGATAAAAATTAATTTTGAATTAAAATTTTGGATAATAATTAAATTTTTATTGATTTTAAATTGAAAATTTGGAAAATAATTGAATTTTCTTTGATTTTGAATTGAAATTTTGGAAAATAATTTAATTTTCTTTGATTTTTGATTGAAAATTTTGATAATAATTGAAATTGAATTAAAATTTGGGAAAATAATTAAATTTCAATTGAAATTTTTTGACAATAATTTGATAATGAGTATTTTGAATTGAAATTTTTGAAAATTATTGAATTTTGTTTGATTTTAAATTGAAAATTTGGAAAATAATTGAATTTTAGTTGATTTTGAATTGAAAATTTGGTAAATAATTGAATTTTCTTTGATTTTGAATTGAAATTTTGGAAAATAATTTAATTTTCTTTGATTTTGAATTGAAATTTTGGAAAATAATTAAATTTCAATTGAAATTTTGAACAATAATTTGATAATAATTAATTTTGAATTGAAATTTTGGAAAATTATTTAATTTTATTTGATTTTAAATTTGGAAAATAATTGAATTTCAGTTCATTTTGAATTGAAAATTTTGGGAAATAATTGAATTTTAATTGAAATTTTGGATAATAATTTAATTTAAGTTCATTTTTGATTCAAAATTTGGATAATAAAATTTTGAATAGAAATTTTTGAAAATAATCAAATTTCATTGTATTTTAAATTGAAAACTTGGTAAATAATTAAATTTTAAATTGAAAATTTTGGATAATTATTGGATTTTGAATTGATTTTGAATTAAAATTTCGGGTTATAATTGAATTTTAGTTTATTTTGAATTGAAATTTTCAAAAAAATAATTCAATTTTATTGTGATATTTTTTTTTTAAATTATAAACAATTGTTAAATTTCATAAAAAATTTTAATTGAAAAATAATTTTGATATAATTGAATTTGTGATGTATTTCATTAAAATTATTAAAAAATAATTAATTTAGTGAAGAATCATTTTAGTTCCAAATTTGTTAAATAATTGAATTGAAGAAGATCTGAAGAAGATCTACATTTTATACTAAAAAAATGTATTTTATTTACATTTTTTTTCAAATGTAAAAAAAAATGTCGCATTTTATTAAAATAAATCGATAAAAGTCGTATTTTTGAAAAAAAAGTCGGAAAAAGTCGTATAATCCGAGGGCCTGTATATAATTTTCATTATTATCATTTAATATATAATAATATTCTAATAAATTAAATTATTATTAATAATATTAATCTTTAATTTTTTTATAACAAACAATTAAATACTCAATTTGACGCGCGTTTAATTTTGCTAGTTCATTTAATAATTAAAAATTTCATTCTCTTTTTTTTTTCGAAGGATTTTACTTGTGAATGAAAGGCCAAATGTTCAAAATGGATTACAATTATTGGAATTATGTTTGAGTTATAATCCACGTGATCCATGGCTTTTATCGAGTTTACTCTCATGTATTAGTGCATTATTTGTATTTCTTTCAATGTCAACTGGTTCAATGGCAATGCCAGGTGTTGCAATATTACCGCGTGTTCTTGAAAAAATATTTGCCGCTTTAGTTTATATGGAACCTGGTGAAACCAAAGAAACACGTTCAAAATCAACAAAAACTGTTAGACGACACGCTGCTAGTTTAATGGTGAAAATTGGCTATAAATATCCATTATTATTGTTACCTGTTTTTGAACAAATTCACACGACTGTTCGCGGTTTGGTACGTGAACCAAGTCAATTATCACGAATGGAAAGTGTCTTTTTGTACGAGGCATTGCTTTTAATTTCAAATCATTTTTGTGATTACGAGAGACAAACGAGGTATGAATTATTTATTATTTGTTTTTGGTAAATTATAGTGTTATATAAATTATAATTAATTGTAATATTGAGAAAATTTTTTTATTTTTTTGTAGATTTGTCGCAGAGGTGATTGGCGAGGCAGCGACGAGATTTGTGACAATTGGAACGGAGGCATTTAAGGGGCCATTGGAACTGATAAGATTTATTGGCTTAGATCAAATGCCAGTGGAAAATGGCTACGACGATCCAGCGGGAATTAATCGTTCGGATTTGATGTATTGTATTTTGACTGTAATGAGTGTTGTGAAACGATGCTCGATTCCTGAGGATCCGGATCGTGCGGCACGCGGTGGATTTGTTGGTGCACTTAGTGAAAGTGGAAATCCAGTTTATAGAAATCCATCAACACCTCATATTGTGCCGGTGTTGAGGACATTTTTTGAATTTTTACGATCGATGAATGCACTTTTTACACCGCCTGCACTTGCTCTTCTCTCCGAGGTATTATTTTTTTATTAATTATTAATTTAATTAGGGTCAGCCGGGGTAAATCCGAACGCTAATTATTTCAGCTTAATTAAAATTTTTAAAAATAAGTTCGATATGAGAATTTTTACCTCAGATCCTCTTCAAGAGATTCTAAGTATTATCCCATTTTTCGTTTGTTAATTAGCAACAGCATAAACAAAGATAACGAGTATTGCAAAAAAAAGATTGAAAATCAAAGATGACACTCTTTCAGTATTTTGTCTCGTATTTGAAGAAAAAGAAGCTAAAAATTTATTTTATTATTTATAATTGTTTGTTATGAATACTAGAACAGAAACTATTTTTCATTTTTGCCTTCTGTAAAATTTTATTAATAATATCAGACCGTTCGTATATTTACCCGGGAAAATTGGAAAACCGGGGTAAATCCGAACGGTATTTTCAATCATTTTTTTTTACATCAAAGCCACACAAAATTGTTTTTATTTCATTACACTATTATTTTAACATTATAAAAGTACGTAGAAAAAAGTTTTTCTTTCTATACGTATCCTCGTTAGTAATTAATAAGCAGAAACTTAATCTCTATTCTCTCGAAGGAGTGTTTCAATTTTTTTTGCCAAATGGTTTGTTGAAAAAAGTTTTTCAGGATCTTAATAAAATTTGGTATTCTACGGTTTTTGGAGTCGCTAATTACCAATTTGAAGTCAGTTTTTCAAAATTCAAAATGGCGGACGAGAATTAAAAAATTCATTGGATTCGCTCGAAAATTGTTACTCGGGGGGTTTCAGGGTTAGCAAATTTGATCATTTTTAAAAATAAGTTTTAGGAAAGTCCGCCATTTTGAATTTAAAAAATTTCACTTTTATTTTTGTATTTACATTCAATCACTCCAAAATACTTTCTATAGCAAGTTTTGCAAAAATCCGTTATGATTTGATAAAGTTATTGAAGGTTTTAATTGTGTAATGCATTTTAATTTTTAACCTGTTTGATTTTTGTATTTATATATGATGCATTATTACATAATAGGTTTATTATCGTATTTTTTTTGAGTTTTTATATAAGTTTAACAATTGCAATACTTTAAATTTATTTTCCCTAAGATTTTTCTGAAATACAGTGGCGTTCGTATTTACCCCGGTATTTTAGGAAAGTTGCAAAGTATCGAGGTAAATACGAACGCTAAGTTTCCTGCGATTGTAATTTATCAAAAATTTTTTCTACCCCATAAAATTGTTCTATGGAAGTAAAGTAACAACTTCATGCACCAGAATACCGGAAGTATTTTTTTTTTTTAAAGAAAAAACTTATGTTATTGTTGAAACTTACTAAAAGCGTTCGGATTTACCCCGGTTGACCCTATTAATTTATTTATTAATATTAAACTTAGGCCTTGGATTATGCGACTTATAATTTATTTCTAAAAATAATATTATTTAGGTAATAATTTAATTTTTAATTCATTTTTGAATTACTATTAGTTTTTTTTGTATTTGATTTAAATTTAAAAATATTTTCTTTTTAGATTGAAAAATAGAAAATTGTTTTTTTTTTTTTTTCAGGGATACAGAGGCGTTTTTGGTCTTCTTGAATCTGAGAGAGCACATTTATTGGGTTTAAATACGTCTAATAATAATGACGCGGCTGTTGAATCAGATTATACAGCAACTCCGCCATTAGCAAGAATGCAATCATTTTTAAGTAATATTCACGATCATTGCTATCATATGTTGGGCAGTGGTTGTCATACTATTGGAAGAGATTTATATCAAATTCCTGGATTTGCGCACGCACTTTTAAATTCCGTTTTTTCCAATATGGAGGTAATATTCCTTTTTTTAATTCTATTTTTTCTGTTTTTTTTCTATTTTTTTTTTTAATCTTTTCTAATTTTTTTTTCTATTTTGTTTCAATTTTTTTCTCTTTTTATTTGAAATTTCTTTCTTTTGTGTCTGTTGCGTGTATTTTTTTTTTGTTTTCTTAAATATTTTCCACTATTTTTTAAATGTATTATACAATTATTATTTTCCAATTTGTAGGTCATTCCAGATCATCGATTACGTCCAATTATTCGTGTTTTTATGAAGCCTTTTGTATATTTTTGCCCGCCAGCGTTTTATGAAACAGTTCTTGTTCCTGTTTTGGCTCACGTATCGACTCACAGTAAGTTTTGTTTTTTTTTTCCAAATAAAATTCATTATTCATTGTTTACTTTGAATAATTAATTTCAAAATTAGAAGGAAAATTATTTTTATTTACAAATAAAAAAGAAGCTCATGAATTTCTTATAAAAATCATTAATAAGAATTTTGATTTTAAAGAAATATTTTATTAGAAATAATTATATTTATTCGAATTTCACATTTTTCGAATAAAAAATTTGACAGAATTTTATTTTATACGAATTTTTACATAAAAAAAAATTTTAGCTAACGAATTTTTGAGAGAATGTTTATTTTACAGTCATTTTCTTTACATGACTTTTTATTTTAAAAGAATTTCAATTTAACATAGGCCTTGGATCGACTTAAAGGCACAAAAAAAATGTCGTTTTAGTCGATTTATATTCCAAAAAAAAAAGTCGAAAAACTCGATTTTTTTATTTTAACAAAAATATTTTACAGATTTTTAAATAAATTTTTTTTTTTTTTTAATAATACTTTTGGAAGGATTAAAGTTGAAATTTTTAGAAATAATTGAATTTCAAAAGATTTTGTTAATTTTTAGATAATAATTAAATTTTACAAAAGTAAAAATAATTTATCAAATAATTTTAGATAACATTTTTTAAATGTAATTGAATTTTCAAAGATTTACAATTGAGATTTTTAAAATTAATTGAACTTCAAGTGATTTTTAATTAAATTTTTTTGATGATTTCACTAAAAAAATTTATTAGAAATTGCGGACAAAAATAGAATAATTTGAAAACTATTTTTGTGAAATTAAATTAAATTAAAATTAATTAAATTTCAAAAAAATTTTCGATGGAAAATTTAAGAAATAATTTAATTTTAGAAGCAGTTAAATTCAAATTTTTGAAAATAATTGACTTTTAATTGAAATTTTAGATAATAATTCAATTTTAGTTGATTTTTGATTGAAATTTTAGATAATAATTCAATTTTAGTTGATTTTTGATTGAAAATTTTGATAATAATTAATTTTGAATTGAAATTTTGTAAATAATTGAATTTTATTTGATTTTAAATTGAAAATTTTAAAAATAATTGAATTTTAGTTGATTTTGAATTAAAAATTTTTTAAATAATTTAATTTTGTTTGATTTTGAATTGAAATTTTGGAAAATAATTGAATTTCAATTGAAATTTTGGACAATAATTTAATTTTAGTTGATTTTTGATTCAATATTTTGATAATAATTAATTTTGAATTGAAAATTTTGAAAATAATTAAATTTTATTTAATTTTAAATTGAAACTTTTGGGTAATAATTGAATTTTATTTGATTTTAAATTGAAAATTTGGGTAAATAAATGAATTTTATTTGATTTTGAATTGAAATTTTTGAAAATAATTGAATTTTATTTGATTTTAAATTGACTTATGATTTTGAATTTAAATTTTTTTATAATTTTATTTGATATTTTTTTTAAATTATAAACATTTGTTAAATTTTATAACAATTTTAATTGAAAAATAATTTTTAATTAATTGAATTTGTGATAAATTTCATTAAAATTATTAAAAATAATTAATTTAGTGAAGAATTTTAATTAAAATTTTTTTAAATAATTGAAATAAAGAAGATCTAAAGAAGATCTGCATTTTATTTTAAAAAAATATATATTTTATTTAAAAAAAAAATTTTCAAAATGTAAAAAAAAGTGGAAATAGTCGTTATTTCATTAAAATAAGTCGAAAAATGTCGTATAATCCGAAGTCATGTTTAAGCGAATTTTTGAATTTAACAGAATTCTCATTCAATTAAATTTTATATAATTCGAATTTTTAAATTTTGACAGAAATTCCAATTCACCGAATTTTAATTTGTCTGAATTTTTATTTGTACAAATTTTTAATGTATCCGAATTTTTGTTTGTACGAATTTTGTATTTATCCGAATTTTTATTTGTACGAATTTTTTAAGACGCCAAATTTTAATTTATCCGAAATTACAAATTGACCGAAGAAAAAAATCGACAGAAAAATTTCTGCGCAATTTTCAAAAAAAAACTTACCAATTTTCTTGATAATTTCTAATTGGTCAATTGTTTGAAAATTACGCCGAATTATTTCCGTCGATTGTTCGTTTGGTCAATTTGTAATTTTGGACAAATAAAAATTCGGCGTCTTTAAAATTCATATAAATTAAAAATTCGGACAAATTAAAATTCAGTGAATTGGAATTTCTGTCAATTTAAAAATTCGAATCAAATCAAAAATTCACCATTGTATTAAATAAATATATAAATAAATAAATAAGTAAATGATTCGATTAAATGGAAATTCCGTTGGATTAAAAAAATTCATTTAAATTTTTTATAAAATTTTAAAAAAAAGAAAAAAAAAGTTGATCAAATAATTTTTATTTATAGTGTGCCAAAGACTGAGTGCCAAATGGCAATATATGGCACAATTGTACGAGTCAGGGAGTCTTGACGAGGAAAATGCGGACACACAGGAAGTTATTGAAGATATGTTGAATAGAAATTTGACAAGGGATTTTGTCGATGTATTGAAAGTTGCTCTAGTTGGAGGAGCGGCAAGCGATGCATCGCCACCTGATTCCATGGACCAAGATAGCGGTGGAATGGCCGTTGATCCGCCAATTAGAGGAAATAGCATTGTCGCCGAGGCCGTTAGCGAATTGGGTTCCTTTGTCCTTAGACATCCATCAACATGTCACAGTGTTGTACTTTGCGTTCTTGGGTGAGAAAAATAATTAAAAATTTTTTTTTTTAAATCAATTCAATTGAAATAAATTTTTTTTGAAAATAACAGAAATATATTTAAAAAAAAAACGAAATTAGTTTTACCTTTGTAAAAGAAACAAATTAATAGTAAAAATTTTGTGAATTTAAAAGAAAAATTTTTTTTTATGGAAAATTGTAAAAAAAATTTTTTTTTTCTCTTAGGGCTTTGTCTTGGAACGATACGAATGCAAGTTTAAAAGCAACAATGCTAACTGGTCCAGTGGTTCGTGCATTGGCTGCCGATGGTAGTTTAACGCCTGAAATGGCAACTCATATAATGCGTGCAATACTCCAGGGACTTCAACTTCATGGTCAACATGAGGCAAATCAGGGTTCACTTGTCACATTGGGCGCACAAGTTTACGAATGTCTTCGGCCAAAATTCCCCTGTATTATTGAAGTTATGCAACAAATTCCCGGTATTAATCCAGCTGATTTGCAAAGATTCGATGAGAAAATGTCCGTTGTCAGTACAAGGGGGAATAAAGTCGAAAAAGGAAAGAAGGATCTTTTCAAAAAAATCACTAATCAGGTAGAAATTCAGTTATTTCACAAAAAAAAAAAAAAACTCACAATAATAGTTAATAATTAAAGGGGCGGTTCAAGTTCTACAAATTTAGATTCTACACCGTATAAATTCTACACGTTAAATTTTACAATGTTGTATTCTACATGAGTTCAATTTTGCACAATTTATTTGTTAAATTCTACACAGTTAAATTGCACACCGAAAAACTCTACACACATTCATATCTTCTATTATATTAAGTTAACAAATTTCGAAAAACAACACCTACCCCGTGACCTCGACACCGTCCTTGAAAAATCTATTTTCAAATAAATCAAAATACTTTGCATATATGCTTTTAGAAAATCTTACAAACTATTTTTATGTAACATCTTTTTTTAATTTTAACCCGAAATAGGGTTATTTTGCAATTTTAACCCGAAAAAGGGTTATTTTGCAATTTTATCCCGAAAAAGGGTTATTTTGCAATTTTTTAAGAATTTTTTGATTTTTTCAATTTTTTATTATTATTTTTTATTATTTATTGTTGTTTTTTCAATTTTTAGTTAGTAACCTATAATATTGTGTCTAATTTTAAGTGTCATTAAAATCAAATGTTTTTAACTTAATAATTTTAACATTTCTTAATTTAAAACGAAACATTTTCTATTATATTAAGTTAACAAATTTCGAAAAACGACACCGACCCCGTGACCTCGACACCGTCCTTGAAAAATCTATTTTCAATTATTTTCAAATAAATCAAAATACTTTGCATATATGCTGTTAGAAAATCTTACAAACTATTTTTATGTAACATCTTTTTTCAATTTTATGATAAATTTTATACAATATTAATAAGATATTAATTTAAAACATAAATTATAAATATAATATACATAAACTACAATAAGTAAACAACAATAAGTACAATTTTAACCGAGCGAGCGAGGAATACATCGCTAGTTTAAAAATAAAAATTAATTCGTTAAATTCCACACAGTTAAATTGTACACCGTTAAAGTCGACATACGTTTCTATTTAAAAATAAAAATAATTTTTTTAAATTCTACACAGTTAAATTGAACAACGTTAAACTCTGCACAAATTTGTTTTAAAAAAATGACAATTATTACTATAAAATTCTACACAGTTAAATTCTACAAAATTAATTTTTTTTTCGCAGTTTATTAGTTGTGTTAAATTCTGCACTGTTAAATTCTACACACGTTTAAATAATAAAAAAATATTAATTTTGTTAAATTCTACACAGTTAAATTGAACACCGTTAAATTCTGCACAAATTTATTTTGAAAAATGAAAATTATTACTGTAAAATTCTACACAGTTAAATTTTACAAAATAAATTTATAAATTTTCTTAAATTCTGCACTATTAAACTCTACACACGTTTATATAATAAAAAAATTAATTTTGTTAAATTCTACACAACTAAATTGAACATTGTTAAATTCTACACTAATTAGTTGATGGATAATTAAAATTTTTTTTTTTTAAATTCTACACAATTAAATTGCACACCGTTAAACTCTACACACGTTTATTATTTAAATGGGTCAGAATTTCTCAAACGGATCACCTAAAATTCAGAAACTTTTTTTTTTAGTCTCATTCTGTTTTCTCAACGGTTTCTTACACAAAATTGTGTGGGGAATTCAAAAAAAAAATTTAATTTTCTGTAGGACGTCAAGAACACTTTTTTTTTAATAACATTTTATAAATAAATAATATAAAAATCTATTAAATATGAAATTTTTTCAAAATAAAAATTATATTTAGAAACTACATTTTAAGACGAGAAAACCCCCCTTTTTTTTAATTGGTGAACAGGAACTCGAGAAAAAATTTTTTTTAAATAAGACTGCAAAAAATTTCAATTGTTTATAAATTTAACAAAAAAATTTTTTTTTACCTAAAAATTTTAGGGACTTATTTTTACCATGTAAGGAGTCAAAAGAAATGATTTTTGATTAAAAAAAAAAATTTCTGATTCCGTTTGAGAAATTATGACCCAAATATAAAAATAATTTTAATAAATTCCACAGAATTAAATTGCACACTGTTAAATTCTACACAAATTTATTTAAAAAAAAAATGGGAATCATTATTGTAAAATTCTACACATTCAAATTTAAATCGCTAAACTCTACACATTTTTTTAATTAGAAAAATTTGATTATTTTCAAGTCTATTTTACATATAATAATCGTGAATATCTTTCGTTCATTCTGTCCACACCTGAAGTTAGTATTTGTTATAGGTCTTTTGTTTTTTTTAAATATATTGTTTGACATTATTTTGTGTTGGTTAAAATTTTTCAATGTTTTTTTTGGCATTGTTTCGATAATTAATTTTGAATCGAAATTTTAAAAAATAATTGAATTTTATTTTATTTTAAATTGAAAACTTGGTAAATAATTGAATTTTAAATTGAAAATTTGAAAATTATTTAATTTTAGTTGATTGTTGATTGAAAATTTGAAAATAATTAATTTTAGTTGATTGCTGATTGAAAATTTTGATAATAATTAATTTTGACTCGAAATTTTGGAAAATAATAAAATTTTAATTGAAATTTTGGATAATAATTTAATTTAAGTTGATTTTGGATTAAAATTTCGGGTAATAATTGAATTTTAATTGAAATTTTCGATAATAATTTAATTTAAGTTCATTTTTAATTGAAAATTTCGATAATTAATTTTGAATTAAAATTTTAAAAAATAATTGAATTTTATTTCATTTTAAATTGAAAACTTGGTAAATAATTGAATTTTAAATTGAAAATTTTGAAAATAATTTAATCTTAGTTGATTGAAAATTTTGATAATAATTAATTTTAGTTGATTGTTGATTGTAAATTTTGATAATAATTAATTTTGACTCGAAATTTTGGAAAATAATTGAATTTTAATTGAAATTTTGGATAATAATTTAATTTAAGTTGATGTTGAATTAAAATTTCGGGTAATTTTTGAATTTTATTTAATTTTAAATTGAAAACTTGGTAAATAATTGAATTTTAAATTGAAAATTTGGAAAATAATTCAATTTTATATATAATTTAATAACATATAATAATAATTTTCATTATTATCATTTAATATGAAATAATATTCTAATAAATTTAAATTATTATTGATAATATTAATCTTTAATTTCTTTATAACAAACAATTAAGTTAAATTATTATTGATAATTATTGATAAAATTATTTTTTAATTAAGCTAACTAAGTTAAATTTAATATAACATTACCCGAATATTATTTTTTGATATATATTTGCGTTCATTTATTAACGTAAAGCTAATTTTTTTACCGAAATTTATAGAACTATTTTTTAATTTCTTTCAAATTTTTTTTTGCTAAAATATTGTAACGCATTGCCGTTACTTTCCCAAACAATAAAATTCGTTACTGTCAACGTGATTTTTTAAATAAATTTGTGTAGAATTTAACAGTGTGCAATTTAATTCTGTGGAATTTATTAAAATTATTTTTATATTTAAATAATAAACGGGTGTAGAGTTTAACGGTGTGCAATTTACTTGTGTATAATTAAAAAAATTTTTTTTTTTTTAATTATCCAACAACTAATTAGTGTAGAATTTAACGATGTTCAATTTAACTGTGTAGAATTTAACAAAATTAATTTTTTTTATTATATAAACGTGTGTAGAGTTTAATAGTGCAGAATTTAACAAAATTTATAAATTTATTTTGTAGAATTTATACGGTGTAGAATTTAAATGTGTAGAACTTGAACCGCCCCATAATTAAATTGCAATTTATAAATTGCTAATTTTTTTTTTTTTTAATTTATAAAAAAAAAAACAAATATTAAATTCACTTTTTTTCCCCCCAGCTTATCGATAAAAATATTGGACAGCTTTATCGAAAAGAAGTGAAAATTGCAAATTTGCCACGTCTTCAAATACCGAAGAAAAGTGAATTTATTCGCGTAGATGAAATATCGAAAAATTCTAGTGAAACTGGTCTTGCTGTTCTCTTTGCTGGACCCACGTAGCATACGGAGTCATCAGTTGGTTTAGCTCAATAAACAAAGAGGAATAAAAAAAAAAAAATCCAACTCTCTCTCGCCCTCTTTGAGTGAATAAAATTTTATCTCACAACAGAGATTAGAGGTGATATTTCTATATTATATATATAAAAAAAAAAAAAAATTTTGAACTTTATTCAAGATCGAAATGAAAATATTTTCTACGATTTTGCATTTAAAGCTTTATAAATAGCAGAAATTGCACGATTTTTTTTTCTATTTATTTTCAAATTTAATTTTCGGTTATAATATTGAAAGAAGCGTTTTTTAAAAAATTAAATTTTCCTTTTTTTTTAAAAAAAAAAGGGGAATAATTTTCTTACGGGAAAAATGAAATGATACAAAAAAGGAGAATCGACTTTTATATATAAATAATTATTATTGAAAGTGATCATTTCAAAAAAAAAAAAAAAGTGTGCGTGCTGTATTTGTTCAAGTTTTTTTTTTACAATGAAATTTTTGTATCAATTTTTTTTTTGATTTGTTTTTTTAAATTCTACTTTTTGTCAAGTTTTTTGAAATAGAAAAAAAAGAGAGAAATTTTTTCTCTTTTTTTTAAATATCGGTGCTTAAAAAGTAACTAGAATTCTGTTATATTCTTGTTTCGTTTACTTTTAAAAAAAAAAAAATTTTTTTTTATCGTTAGCTTTGAGATTTCAATGCAAAAAGCACTGAAATTCTGAAGAAAAAAAAAATTGTCCTCGCAGTCATTAAAAAAAATTAATTGTTCTTTTATTTCAATTCGTTCGGCAAATTTTTTGCAGGCCAAAAAAAAAAACCCGAATTTTTTAAATTTTTATTTTTAAAAATTGTTTCCTTGGCGGGAAGAAAAAAAAAAAAAAGAGAAAAGATTATTTACGTTTAAGATTAAATTCTTTTTTTTGCACAAAAATGCATTTATTGATGAATGGATGAAAGAAAGAAAGAAAAATAAAAAGTCTTTGTGAATTTAGTGAAAAAAAATGAAATCACATTTTTTTTTGTAATTTAATTCCCATTATCATTCACGTTCATTATAAAAATAATATAGAACATAAAATAAATTTTTGTAAAAAAATAAATCAGCTATTATTAATCTTAGGATATAGAATTTTTTCTTAAATTTTCTAAACGTTCCAAGAAAAAAAATAAAAAAAATAAAAATTAGAGTATAAGTGAACGAAAGTATTATAATATACTGAAAGATAATAATAATAAGAAAAAAGAAGCCATCAATCGAATCGAGAAATTGATTTATTTTGCAACAATCGATTATATTTATTACAATTTCATATTTTGAGATTCCGTTTCAATTAACATATTTTTTTTATAATTAAAAATTAATTTTTTTCATTTTAAATTAAAATTTACAAAAAATTTTTCCCTCTTTAATTTTAATATTAGAAAAAAATATTTTAAAGCATAAAAGTGAGATAAAATTTCTGATTTTTGAATTTTAATATTAAAAAAAATATTTCAATTTATAATTAAAATTAAAAAAAAAAATTATAAAATAAAGGAGAAATATTTTTTTTCCTGGGCACAAAAAAATAAAACTTTTTTTTTGTGGAAGTTTTATGCAAATTGCACCGGAAGCTCAATTACAATATTAATTGTTATTTACAAAGATATTTATAAATAATTACAAATCGATACGGTAAAAAGGCCTCTCTTGTGAAAAGTCGATTTGCTTTGGGAAATTCTTTTTTTTTTTTTTTTTTTATATTGTACATTTTATTATATAAATAGTGAAGCAAATGATGCGAAAGAAAAATCTTTCTACTTTCAGTTTTTAACTTCACTTTTAAAAAGAAAAGAATGTTTTTCCGGTTCCCAAAAATACATACATACACACACACATACGTAATATTAACAAGTAACAACATTTTTCGTCGGGAAAAAAAAGAATTTATTTTTTCTCAAAATTCGAATGATATAAATACGTATATTATTGCAATCGATTAAAAAATTCGATTTAAGCTGCCAACAACCATTCATTCATTTATCATTATCATCATCATCATCATTGTACATCAGTTTTTTTTTTTTTTTAAATAGATCAATAATCTTGTATATATTGTACTGTAATAAATAAATGCATTGACAATAATATTTTAGGATATGTAGATTTTTTTTTTTTTTAAATTGCACCATTTAATCGTGAGTTAATTAAAAAATTTTTTTTTGGAAATTAATCCTATTTATATACACTTGTAAAAAGGTAATTAAAAAATAGATTAAAAATTATTTCTGAATTTATTTCGATTTAGGAATTTATTTTTTTTCAATTTTAAAGTATTTTTTTTTGCATTTATCTTCAAATATAGAAATTTTCAAAAGGGAAAATTAGTTTTCTAATTTTAATATTTTGAAAAGGAAAAATTTTTTATTTCCGAAAAGTGCGAGAAATTGGAAAAATAATTAGCAAAGGCACAAGTGCGATTAGTTTTGCATATTTTTTTTTTTTTTTTTTATCTAAAATCAAAATATCGAGACGCAGGAATAAATTAATTTTGTTTGAATTTGCATTAGACAAAAATTTTTTTTATTTTATTTATTTAGTCATTTTTTTAATTATTTAGTTATTTTCTTATTTATTTAGTTTCTTTTTTTTTAATTATTTAGTTATTTTCTTATTTATTTAGTTTCTTTTTTTTTAATTATTTAGTTATTTTCTTATTTATTTAGTTATTTTTTTTTATTATTTAGTTATTTTCTTATTTAATTATTATTCGGTGAATTGAAAATTCTAACAAATTAATTTTAAAGCTTTAATCGTCTCAAAAATAGCTTCGAACATTTCATTTTTGGAAGACGTGTCTTACAAAATTATGACTATTATTTTGATTAAAAAAAAAAAAGAAAAAAATATTTAATTCCTATTTCTCACTTGAGAGTACATTTTTTTTTTCAAATTATTCCCCCATTTTTCCTATGTAAGATTAAAAAATGTCTTATAGAAAAGTATTTTTTCTTTTCACTATTATTAAAAAAATATTTTGATAATCTTTTTCTTTTATTCGAAAAAAAACTTTTTTCACAAGAAAAAAACACCAATGCTCCCACAAAAAAAAGAAATAAAAAAAAATTTAATAAAAATTAATATTAATTAATTAATTATTAAGAGTTTAATTTAAATAGAAAAAAAATTTTTTAATATTTAAAAAAATAATAAAAATTTCTCAAAAAATGTAAGTCAGTATTTTAAAAAAGGAAATTAATAATTTTTTTTTAGAAGCAATTATTTGTTTACGTCACAATAAGTCGAAAATCATAAAATTGGACTTATTTAATTATTTAAAGAAATAAAGACAAAAAATATTTATTTCAATAAAAACAAGATTCATGAATCAGATCTCGGTTTTTTTTTCCCACAAAATCGATAAAACAAAATTAAAATAAAAAAATTTGCTCTCAATATAAATAAAAAAAAAAACAAATTTTTTTTTTTTGTAATAATTCTTAAATAATTATAGACTTTGTGTTACGAAGCTTTACAAAACACACATGAAAAATGAACGATTCTGAATTTTTTTTGTTTTTTTTGTAAACCATTTTAAGAAAAAATAATTTTTAAAAAAACGATAAAATTATTTTTTTTCGATAAAAAAAAATTTTTTTAATTAAAAAAATTATTGTTTTTCGTCTCTCAGTTTTTTTCGATAAAATTATTTTTTATCTAAAATTATTTTTTAAATAAAAATAAATAAAAATACTTTTTTTAAAAATTAAATTGCTTTTGTAAATAAAAAATAATTTGTGTAAATAAAAAAATTATATTAAATATTAAAAATCATTTTTATAAATAAATTTTTTTTTCAAATAATAATAAAAATAAAAATATTACGATAAAATTATATTTGAAAAACAAAAAGCAATTTTTTTCTTAAAAGACAAACAAAAATAATTTAATAGAAAGTCTTTTTAATAAGATTTTTTTTTTCTTGAAAGAAGATAAACAAAAATATTTTCCCAAATAAGCTTTAAATATATTAAAAATCCGATAATATAAAAATAAATTCAAAATCATTCATTTCGGAAAAAATAATCGAGTATCACGTCAAGAAAAAAATAATGGCGATTATATTCTCGATAATTATTTTTTTTTTTTTGTTTCAGACGTTCAAAAAAAAAAGAAAAAAAAAAACCACATTCAAAGCACGTAACGCACATATAGGTATAAATTACACATTTTTTTTTACAATATATATATATAATAATTATAAAAGGCAGATTCATGTCAGATCTCCCGTTTCAAAAAAAAAAGATGCTTATTTACAAAAATACAATATCTCTTAATAAATATTTGTTTCTCACCTTTTTCTTCTTTCTCTCTCTCTTTTTCTTCTAGGTGTGTTTTTTTCTCTTGTAAATTTCTTCTTGAAATTATTACAAGAATTAAATATATATATGTATATATTTCATTTAGGCAAAAAAAAAGAAGAAAATTTGCAAATTTTATTTTGCTTTTGTTTTTCCAATAAGAAGGCAAACGTCCATATTATCCTTTCCTTTGACATAAACTTGACCACGTTGTTCAAATTCATAGCGTTCTTTTAATAATTCAAGACAATTCATTGGTAATTGAATTTTTCCCGCAACACCTGTTGAATCCATACGCGATGCAATATTCACGGCATCGCCCCAAATATCATAATAAAGTTTTGTAGCACCAATAACACCGGCGGTAACATCGCCAAAATTATAACCCACTCTCAATATTAATTTAAAACCCAATAGATCTTGATTAAAATCATAAATAACTTTATGCATTGCCATTGCAAAATCAAGTAATTGAAATAGATGTGTGTACTCGTGTTCACTTTGCTGACGAACCTGTGGAAAGGAAAAAAATTATTTTTTATTTTTTTTTTTTGTTCTCTAAATTTCAATTAAACAATAAATAAATAATTTAATTTCCATATATAAAGGAATTGTTATTTTTTTTACATAATTAAATTTTTACTTTTTGACAAATGCATTAATTTGGTAAAATTTTTATTTTATTCAAATTAAAATTGACATAAGAATAAATTTTTCAATTTCCTGGGTGATTAAAAAATATTTCCTGACAAACAAATTTTTAATTATTTTTTTTTAGTGTAACAGAAATTATATAGTATTTTTTTCCCCCTTAAAAAAAAGGTAAAAATGTGAATATTATTAATAAGAAAAAAGGTGAGAAAAAAATTGATAGTTAAAACCAATAAATGTGCAAAAAAAAAAAATAATAATAATTGAAATCTATTCAAATTTGGATAATTTTTTAAACAAAAATCAATTAAAAATTAAAATTATGATAATTTTAAAATTTAAATCAATTAAAATTTGATAATTTGAAAATTTTCGATAAATTGAAACTAAAATCAATTAAATTTTTTAGAATTGAAATTTCAATAATTCGAAAATAAAATCAATTACGATTTAGATAAATTAAAATTCGGATAATTATAAAACTAGGTAAGTGAAATTAAAATTTGAAACAGATAATTCGTAAATTAAATCAATTGAAATTTGGATAATTTTAGATTTAAATCAATTAAAATTTGGTAAATTTAATTTTTGATAAATTAAAACTGAAAACAATTAAAATTTGGACAAACTGAAATTTGAAAAAAATTTGAAATTTAAATCAATTAAAATTTATATAAACTAGAAATTAGAAAGTTTTGAAATTTATAGCAATTAAAATTTGAGGAGAAACTAAAATTTTAATAATTTGAAAAATTTTAAACAATAAAAAATTTTACCAAATTAAAATTCCAATAATTTGAAATTTTTATTAATTAATATTTTTACCAAATTAAAATTCAAATTATTTGAAACTTTTATTAATGAAAAATGTTATCAAATTAAAATTCCAATAATTTAAAATTTAAATCGATTAATTTTTAAACAAAAATATTGAAATTTCCTCAATTTTCAATTTTGTTTGATTTAATTTACAAGTGATTAAAATTTTAATAAATAAATTTTTATTTTGACCAATAAAAATTTTTTAATTCACTGTAACTTGAATCACATGAAATTAAAATTAAAATAAACATTTATTAAATTGAAATATAAAATCAATTATAATTTTTTGATTTAAAAAATCAGTTTTTTGGATTTCATAAATTATTATAATTGCATTTAACATGGAATTTTTTTTTAAACAAATGTTTACTCAACGGAATTTTCAAAGTACGGAATTTTTTATTTTACAGAATTTTTATTTTACAAAATTTCTCTTTACCCAAATGTTTTTTGACAAGAATTCTAATTTAATTTAATTTTTAATTTATTAGAATTTTCATTTAGTATAGAATTTTAAATAATTCGAATTTTTAAATCATAGAACTTGGAATCAGCTTATATAAAATATTTAATATTTTAAAACAATAATTTTAATTAAAAATTTCCAAAAATTCAATTATTTCTAAAATTCTTAACTCGAAATGTTGCAAAATTCAATTATTTATAAAATTTGTATCTAAAAATTTTTACAAAATTAATAATTTCAATTATTCAAAAATTCAATTACCTAAATAAAATATTTTATAATTAAAAATTCTTTAAAATTCAATTACAATCTGAAACTTTGTTAATATTTTTCAGAAATTCTAGTTTACTAAAATTTCAATTAAAAATCTCCAAAAATTCAATTATTTCTAAAATTCTTAACTCTAACTTTTCTAAAATAAAATCAATACCAAAATTTGTATCTAAAATTCTTTGCTAAATTAATAATTTCAATTCAATTATTCAAAAATTCAATTAAATATTAAAACATTTTTTAATTAAAAATTTTCTAAACTTCAATTACTGTTTGAAACTTTGTTAATAATTTACAGCAATATTCTAATTTACTGAAATTTTAATTCAAAATCTTCTAAAATTCAATTATTATTAAAAATATTGATTCAAATTTTTTTGTTTAAATAATTATTTCCAATAACTTTAATCAAGATCTTAGCATTTCAATTATTTAAAACATTTTTCAATTCAAAATACTCTAAAATTCAATTATTATCTGAATTTCGGTTAAATTAGAATTATTTAAAAAAAAAAAATAGTTGGGTAAAGAGAAATTTTGTAAAATAAAAATTCTGTCTAGTAAAAGATGATTTAAAGTATTTTAAAACAACAAATTTTAATTAAAAACCTCCAAAAATTCAATTATTTCTAAAAATCTTAACTCGAACTATTCCAAAATTCAATTATTTCTAAAATTTGTATCTAAATTAATAATTTTAATAAATTTTCTCCAATTATTCAAAAATGCAATTAAATAAAACATTTTTTAATTAAAAATTCTCTAAAATTCAATTACTATTTGAAACTTTGTTAACAATTTTCAGCAATATTCTAATTTACTAAAATTTTAATTCAAAATCTCCTGAAATTCAATTATTATTATTAAATATTTTGATTCCCAATTTTTTGTTGAAATTATCATTTCTAATAACTAATCAAAATCTTGGCATTTCAATTACTTAAAACATTTTTCATTTTAAAACAACTCTAAAATTCAGTTATTGTCTGAAATTCGGTTAAAATAGAATTATTTAAAAAAAAACAGTTGGGTAAAGAAAAATTTTGTAAAATTAAAATTCTGTCAAAAAAAAAAATTTGTCAAATTAAAAATTCTATTGAGCAAAAAAAATCGTTTAAAAAGAAATTATGTTAAATGCTATTTTGAAAAATAAAGTTCCGTGTAAAAAAATAATTATATAAAGCAATAGTTGACGCGGCCAATAATAAATCATCAACTTGGCAAGTTTTTAGAAATCAAAAAAATTTTGCTAAAATTTAAAATTCTTGAATTCTGTCATTTTTAAAAATTATTTTTCTGAAAAAAGTAGCATTTAGTGACTTTTGACCAAAATTAGTAGTAAAAAAGTTAGCATTGTTGAAAAAAAAGTATCAAAAAAAATTTTAAAAAGTGCCACTTCAAAGCTTGAATAGGAGAAAAAAAAATTAAAATTATATCCAATTTTTAAATTCAAAAGATAAAAAAATTATTCTATTCAGGGAAATATATAATTGCCTTTTTTTTTGGTAAATTTTCCTAATTTCTCCCATTAATTTGATAAAATTTTAATTTCAATAACAATTATATTGTCCTATCTATAAATAAATAATTAATTAATTTTTTCGATTTACCTGAGGATTAAGACCACTCGCTGCCATAAATGTACTTCCAATAGTCTTGATTTTTTCAACATTTGCATAATCTGATTTCTCCAATAATTCATCAAAATCGCCAATCAATTCATTTAATACACGTAAATATTCCTTGCCACCCAAATATGATTCATCATATAATTCATTAAAATTCACAATACTTGCAAATATAATACCAACTGTTTTATGATTTTGTGAATATTTTGCCGTTGTTTTTAATTGATCGGCAACATATTTTGGTATAATATTATGTAATAACCAATCGGCTTGATTTTTCATATTTTGTACACGCGCTTTATCACGTGCCGCCACTGCATTACCATGAAAACTTAAACGATAACTAATTTCAAATTCTCTATTTAAAAACCATACCAACAATAATAATAATAATATATCTAAAAATATTTCCGAATTATAAAGTCTTTCATCGTACAATTGTTTTTGATGATTATTTTTTAATAAAATTTCCCTTGTTTGATTAAATAATTCACGTGGTTCAATTGCATTAATTGGAATGACGAGGAGACTTTTATTTTCAAATATCACATTTTCGGTGAAATCACCAATTAACGATAAATTAACAACATTCGTTGTATTAAAAATTTGATTTTGATAAAATTTTGTCACATGATTTGCAACTAAACAAATAAATAAAATACCGGTGAATGTGACGAGAAAATTTTTCATCCAACAATTTAATTGTGTAAAATTACAAAAATGCACAAGACCAACAAATATTAAATAACTGTAATAATATTCAAAATTATAAAATGTTGAACGAAAATTACATGTAAAATTCATGAGAATTGAAACAATTGGCAATGCAACTAATAATGCGCCACAAACATGCCATGGATACCAGCGTGAAAAAAATTTAAATATTCGATGTGTAAATGTTGCGTGCATTGTATTTGGATCAAGTAATTGACGTATGCATAATAATACAGCTGAACCTTGTATTAATGTTCCAATAATAAAAAAAATAATAAAATAAATTGATGGCGTGCAAAGAAGAAATAATGATATTGCAATTGATGAATAAACCAATGCCGATATTAATATATCAAAATATGTATTAAAACGTGATGTTGCCAATGTTGGTGGATTACCACCAAAACCTTCTGATGCTTTATGGGCATTTTCACGATATTCTTTTTCCATTTCTTTATTTTTAAAGAATAATGTCACACTTGACAATGGTGGCTTTACAAAATATGATCTTTGTGAACTAACATTATCTTGAACGCATCTGTAAATAATATTTGAAAAAAAAGAAAGAAAGAAATAGTAGATAACTATTAATTTCAAAATAAAAAAAGGGTAAGTCCACGTTAAAAATATCAGAATCTGCAAGTGGTTCTTCGATTTTAATGATATTTGGTAAAATTATAGCTTTATATAAGAGCCAATGTGTAAGTAAAAGGAATTTTTAAAATATCTAAAATTGTACGAGTTATATATCACTTTTAATTTTGATACTGCATTTTTTTCTTTCCTTTATATCTCGGTCAATTTTCAACTGATTTTGATGAATCAAAAACGATTTTTTTTCAGAAAATTACGTATTTTCAGAAAATTTTAAAATAAAAATAAAATTTTACCAAATTAAAATTCCGATAATTTGAAACTTTTATTAATTAATATATTTTTACCAAATTAAAATTCAAATTATTTGAAACTTTTATTAATGCAAAATTTTACCAAATTAAAATTCCAATAATTTTAAATTTAAATCGATTAATTTTTAAAACAAAAATATTGAAATTTCCTTAATTTTCAATTTCGTTTGATTTAATTTACAAATGATTAAAAGTTTAATAAATAAATTTTTGTTTTGACCAATAAAAATTTTGTAATTCACTGTAACTTGAATCACATGACATTAAAATTAAAATAAACATTTATTAAATTGAAATATAAAATCAATTATAATTTTTGATTTAAAAAATCAGTTTTTTGGATTTCATAAATTATTATAATTGCATTTAACATGGAATTTTTTTTTTTTTTAACAAATATTTACTCAACGAAATTTTCAAAGTACCGGATTTTTTATTTTACAGAATTTTTATTTTACAAAATTTCTCTATACCCAACTGTTTTTTGAAAAGAATTCAAATTTAATCTATTTTAAAATTATTAGAATTCTCATTCAGTAGAATTTTAAGTAATTTCGAATTTTTAAATCCTAGAACTTGGAATCAGCTTATATAAAATATTTAGTATTTTAAAACAATAATTTTAATTAAAAATTTCCAAAAATTCAATTATTTCTAAAATTCACAACTCGAATTGTTGCAAAATTCAATTATTTATAAAATTTGTATCTAAAAATTTTTGCTAAATTAATAATTTCAATCCAATTATTCAAAAATTCAATTAAATAAAACATTTTTTAATTATAAATTCTCTAAAATTCAATTACTATTTGAAACTTTGTTAATAATTTTCAGCAATTCTAGTTAACTAAAATTTCAATTAAAAATCTCCAAAAAATTCAATTATTTCTAAAATTCTTAACTCGAACTTTTCTAAAATAAAATCAATACCAAAATTTGTATCTAAAATTCTTTGCTAAATTAATAATTTCAATCCAATTATTCAAAAATTCAATTAAATAAAACATTTTTTAATTCAAAATTCTCTAAAATTCAATTACTATTTAAAACTTTGTTAATAATTTTCAGCAATTCTAGTTAAATAAAATTTCAATTAAAAATCTTCAAAAATTCAATTATTTCTAAAAATCTTAACTCGAAATGTTGCAAAATTCAATTATTTATAAAATTTGTATCTAAAAATTTTTGCTAAATTAATAATTTCAATCCAATTATTCAAAAATTCAATTAAATAAAACATTTTTTAATTCAAAATTCTCTAAAATTCAATTACTATTTGAAACTTTGTTAATAATTTTCAGCAATTCTAGTTAACTAAAATTTCAATTAAAAATCTCCTAAAATTCAATTATTATTAAAAATTTTGATTTAAATTTTTTTGTTTAAATAATTATTTAAAACATTTTTCAATTTAAAATACTCTAAAATTCAATTATTGTCTGAATTTTGGTTAAATTAGAATTATTTAAAAAAAAAAACAGTTGGGTAAAGAGAAATTTTGTAAAATAAAAATTCTGTCAAGAAAAAATTTGCCAAATTAAAAATTCTATTAAGTAAAAGATGGTTTAAAGTATTTTAAAACAACAAATTTTAATTAAAAACCTCCAAAAATTCAATTATTTCTAAAAATCTTTACTCGAACTATTTCAAAAATTCAAATTATTTCTAAAATTTGTATTTAAATTAATAATTTAAATAAATTTTCTCCAATCATTCAAAAATTCAATTAAATAAAACATTTTTTATTTAAAAATTCTCTAAAATTCAATTACTGTTTGAAACTTTGTTAATAATTTTCATCAATTCTAACGATTTTTTTCAGAAAATTACGTATTTTCAGAAAATTTTTTAAATAAAAATAAAATTTTGTTATTTAAATAGAAAAAAGTAAAAAAACAAAATTTCTTTTAGATTTTTTTTCAATTTCGACCTCTTTTTTTTAATTTTTAATTTTTTAATAATATTCCTTTTTATTTTATCTTTAATTTAAAAAAAAAAATTCATCCTGGAGACTTTTTTTAGATCTCGTGATATCGTTCTTTAAATTTCCACATCTCAAGAAAACCAGGATCCAGATTTGTGTTTCTACTTTCATTTGTTTTATAATATTATTGTTACAAACTAGAAACTTTCGCGTAATAATGTTTTTATTTTTAAATTACTTGACTAAAACAAGTGAAAATTCAAGCAAATCAATATTTTATTAATAGATTTGAAGCAAAGTGTTTATTTTTTGTAATATTTATAATTTAAAATAAAAATTGTAATGAAACCTTAACAATGCAACCTGAAATTGTAGCTGAAGTTTTTAGCGCTTTCTTTTAGAGGATTCTAAAACAAATAGTTATTCATAACCATAAAAAATTTCAACAAACAAATGAAAGTAATGATAGAAGCAAGTCCTGCGGTTTTTCAAATTGATGAAGACTTATAATACTTAAAGGACGATATCACGAGATCTAAAAAAAAGTCTCCAGGATGAATTTTTTTTTAAATTAAACATAAAATAAAAAGGAATATTATTAAAAAATTATAAAATTAAAAAAAAGAGGTCGAAATTGAAAAAAAATCTAAAATTTTTATTTTACAAAATTTCTCTTTACCCAACTGTTTTTTTTTTTTTAAATAATTCTAATTTAACCAAAATTCAGACAATAATTGAATTTTAGAGTATTTTAAATTGAAAAATGTTTTAAATAATTGAAATGCTAAGATCTTGATTAAAGTTATTGGAAATAATTATTTAAACAAAAAAACTTGAATCAACATTTTTAATAATAATTGAATTTTAGGAGATTTTGAATTAAAATTTCAGTAAATTAGAATTGCTCGAAAATTATTAACAAACTTTTAAACAGTAATTGAAGTTTAGAGAATTTTTAATTGAAAAATGTTTATTGAATTTTTGAATAATTGGATTGAAATTATTAATTTAGCAAAGAATTTTAGATACAAATTTTGGTATTGATTTTATTTTAGAAAAGTTCGAGTTAAGAATTTTAGAAATAATTGAATTTTTTGGAGATTTTTAATTGAAATTTTAGTTAACTAGAATTGCTGAAAATTATTAACAAAGTTTCAAATAGTAATTGAATTTTAGAGAATTTATAATTAAAAAATGTTTTATTTAATTGAATTTTTGAATAATTGGATTGAAATTATTAATTTAGCAAAAATTTTTAGATACAAATTTTATAAATAATTGAATTTTGCAACAATTCGAGTTGTGAATTTTAGAAATAATTGAATTTTTGGAAATTTTTAATTAAAATTATTGTTTTATATACTAAATATTTTATATAAGCTGATTCCAAGTTCTAGGATTTAAAAATTCGAAATTACTTAAAATTCTACTGAATGAGAATTCTAATAATTTTAAAATAGATTAAATTTGAATTCTTTTCAAAAAACAGTTGGGTAAAGAGAAATTTTGTAAAATAAAAATTCTGTAAAATAAAAAATCCGGTACTTTGAAAATTCCGTTGAGTAAATGTTTGTTAAAAAAAAAAATTCCATGTTAAATGCAATTATAATAATTTATGAAATGCAAAAAACCTTATTTTTTAAATCAAAAATTATAATTGATTTTATATTTCAATTTAATAAATGTTTATTTTAATTTTAATGTCATGTGATTCAAGTTACAGTGAATTACAAAATTTTTATTGGTCAAAACAAAAATTTATTTATTAAACTTTTAATCACTTGTAAATTAAATCAAACGAAATTTAAAATTAAGGAAATTTCAATATTTTTGTTTTAAAAATTAATCGATTTAAATTTAAAATTATTGGAATTTTAATTTGATAAAATTTTGCATTAATAAAAGTTTCAAATAATTTGAATTTTAATTTGGTAAAAATATTAATTAATAAAAGTTTCAAATTATCGGAATTTTAATTCGGTAAAATTTTATTTTTATTTTAAAATTTTCTGAAAATACGTACTTTTCTGAAAAAAAATCGTTTTTTTGATTCATCAAAATCGGTTGAAAATTGACCGAGATATAAAGGAAAGAAAAAAATGCAGTATCAAAATTAAAAGTGATATAACTCCTACAATTTTAGATATTTTAAAAATTCCTTTTACTCACACATTGCTCTTATATAAAGTTATAATTTTACCAAGTATCATTAAAATCGAAGAACCACTTGCAGATTCTGATATTTCTGACACGTGGACTTACTCCAAAAAGAAAAATTTTTACGAACCTTATTAACTGAAGATCGGATTGTTTTCTCAATTTATGAAAACAAGCGCCAAATGTATCGGTCACAGCCGGTGGAAATGGATAAGGTGGCACCGACGACGATGGTTCCTGTGTTGAATTCAAAGTCGAATTCGAAGTATAATAACCGCTTACTCTTTGCGTTAATAAATCGCCCTGTGCAATTCCATTCATCAAAAATAGCTGCGAACAAAAAAAATTAATTTTTTTACAAAAACAAATGGAAATAAAAATTAAATTTTTTTAATAGAAAAAAAAAACGAAACAAAACCTAAACTTTAACAAACACAATTATTAATTGAAAAAACAAAAGGAAAAATTAGTTAATTTTCGATTAATAAGGATTTGTTTTGTTAAGGGAAAAATAGAATTTGTTTTTTTTTGAGGAGGAAAAAAAGGATGGGAAATGATGGACGTACTTGTTGCTGGATACTGCTGCGCCTACTACGAATCCCAGAATCTTTTCTGCTGCAAATTGACGAGGCGTGACTAATTGGTTCCTGACCAGGTAGCAGAGGACTAGAAGGTACGGGATTCGGATCCATCTCCACATCAGTGGAAGCATGCGTCTAAAATAAAATTCAACTGAGACAAAAGTAGAAAAAAAAAGAAGAAATCAAATTTCCGAAACTGAAATTCAAAAATCTATTTTTTACCTTGGGAAAAATTGAAAACTTCCAAATTCAAAAAAAAAGAAAACCTAACCGAAATTAGAAAGTAAAAATAAAAAAAAAAAGAAGACAATTTTTCTACCTAAAAAAAGGAATTTTAGGTAAAAATTGAAATAAAATTAAAAAACCTTTGTAATTCCATTTCGTTCATCTTTTGTTGTTTCATCAATTACTGAATCCTCAATAACATTTGATTGTTGTTGTTGTAATTGTTTTCTATCGATTGACGTCATCTCCTCGGTTGTTCTTTGTCGTTGAAGATAACGCCATGGTTTATTTTTTGGTTTCTTTTTTCCATAACTTGCCGTTGATGTGGGACTTTTATTAACATCTTCCTTATCATCACTCACATCACCTTCCTCTTCATCATTCTCCGAATCCAAAATACTTGGCAATGAATTTGCCTTCATTCGATAACAATTTGCATTAGTCACCATATGAAGATAATGTGGTCTTGGTTTTGAATGACTATTACAAGAGCCAATACGATGACGAGATTGCATTAATGGCGAAATACTCGTTGCTTCTTGTGCCAATGTTGGTATTGTTGTTGTTGTTGTTACATTCGTTAAAAATTCTGACATTATATCAGATTTTCTCGATTTAACAAAATATGTTTTCAATCCTACGAAAAATTAATGAATAATAATTTAAAAAAATAAATAAATGGAGAAAAAAAAGAGAATTGTATAAAGAAAATTAAATATGAAAAAAATGAAAAAAAGAAAATTAATAAAAATTTATCACCTTTTATTGGTTCTGCCTCCTCTATTAAATATTGATCGTCTAGAAAATTAAATGTTTTTTCACTTAAATGAACTCTGCCTGCTGTTCCAGTGCTTTCTAATTTATTAGCTAGAGTCACATCATTTGACCAAACATCAAATTTAAATCTTTTTGTTCCCACAATACCGCAAAGAACCGTTCCAGTGTGAACGCCAACTCTCATATTTACACCCTCTCTTCTTTCGATATCAAATTGTTTAATTGCCTCGATCATTGCTGGAAAAAAAAAAAAAAAAAAACAGTTTCATGAAAAAAAATTTACAATGAAAAAGAGAATTTTCTTTTTCTTAAAATAAGATCCGATTTTAAGGATCCTCCTCGGATCTACTTTAAGGAGCAAAAAATGTGGATCATTATTATAATTCCATTTAACGTGGAATTTTTTTTTTTTTAAACAAATATTTACTCAACCGGAATTTTCAAAGTACCGAATTTTTATTTGACAAATTTTTTATTTTACAAAATTTCACTTTACCCAATTGTTTCTTGAAAAGAATTCTAATTTAATCTAATTTTTAATTTATTAGAATTTTCATTTAGTATAGAATTTTAAGTAATTCGAATTTTTAAATCATAGAACTTGGATTAAACTTATATAAAATATTTAGTATATTAAAATAATAATTTTAATTAAAAATCTCCAAAAATTCAATTATTTCTAAAATTTTTTAACTCGAACTTGTATCTAAAATTCTTTGCTAAATTATTAATTTCAATCCAATTATTCAAAAATTCAATTAAATATTAAAACATTTATTAATTAAAAATTCTCTAACATTCAATTACTGTTTGAAACTTTGTTAATAATTTTTTAGCAATATTCTAATTTACTGAAATTTTAATTCAAAATCTCCTAAAATTCAATTATTATTAAAAATTTTGATTCAAATTTTTTATTGAAATAATTATTTCTAATAATTTTAATCAAGATTTTGGTATTTCAATTATTTAATTTATTTTCAATTCAAAATACTCTAAAATTCAATTATTATCTGAATTGCGGTTAAATTAGAATTATTTTTTTAAAAAAACAGTTGGGTAAAGAGAAATTTGGTAAAATAAAAATTCTATTCAGTAGAATTTTAAGTAATTCGAGTCGGAAGCTTATATAAAATATTTAGTATTTTAAGACAAACAATTTTAAATAAAAATTTTCAAAAATTCAATTATTTTCAAAATTTGTATCTAAAATTCTTTACTAAATTAATAATTTTAATCCAATTATTCAAAAATTCAATTTAATATTAAAACATTTTTTAATTAAAAATTCTCTAACATTCAATTACTGTTTGAAACTTTGTTAATAATTTTCAGTAATTCTAATTTACTAAAATTTTAATTCAAAATCTCCTAAAATTCAATTATTATTAAATATTTTGATTCAAATTTCTTGATTAAATAATTATTTCCAATAACTTTAATCAAGATCTTGGCATTTCAATTATTTAAAACATTTTTCAATTCAAAATACTCTAAAATTCAATTATTGTCCGAAATTCGATTAATTTTAAATTATTAAAAAAAACAACAGTTGGGTAAAGAGAAATTTTGAAAAATAAAAATTCTGTTAAAAAAAATTTGCCAAATTAAAAATTCTATTGAGTAAAAAATCGTTTAAAAAGAAATTATGTTAAATGCTATTTTGAAAAATAAAAATTCGTGTAAAAAATAATTATATAAAGTAATAGTTGACGCGGCTAATAATAAATCATCAACTTTGCGAGATTTTAGGAATAAAAAAAAATTCGCTAAAATTTAAAATTCTTGAATTTTGTCATTTAAAAAAATTTTTTTTTTGAAAAAAGTAGCATTTAGTGGCTTTTGGCCAAAATTAGTAGTAAAATAGAAGCCTTTTTGAAAAAAAAGTATCAAAGTATTTTAAAAAAGTGCCACTTCGAAGCCTAGAATTATCTGAATTTTTATTTGTTAAAATTTTAATTTCACTAGTTTTAAATTTATCCGAATTTAAATTTATCTAAATCGTAATTGATTTAAGTTAAAAATTTTAATTTATCCAAATTATGATTTTTTTTTGAGTTTCAATTTACCCAAAATTCAATTTACCAAATTTTAATTGTTATAAATTTAAAATTATTCGAATTTCAATTAATTTTTGTCTAAAATTATCCAAATTTGAATAGATCCATGTTAGTTCTTTTTTTTTGCACTTTAATTGATTTTAATTATCATTATATCTTCATCAATTATCATTTTACTGAAATAGGACAAAATTTCTAAAAAAAAATTCTTAAAGTTCTATTTTTTAAAAATTTTTTCAAGTTGAATTTAAGCAATTTATTCCAATTTAAAATTTTTCTATACTTTTTAGTTTTAATCGTCAAAAAATTGTCGAAAAATAATTAAATTTTACAGATTATTAAATAATTTTATTAATAATTTCTTAAATAATTGAATTGAAGATTTTAAATTAGAAATAAATTTTCTGCAAATTTAAATTAGTATAGTTTTTTTTTTTCTTTAAATTTCTGACAATTCAATTTTAGAGTTTTTGTTTGAAACTTTTTTAAATAATTGAATTTTTAAAAAAATATAAAGATTATTTAAAATAATTAAATTTTTAAAGAGTTAGTTTGTTTGTTTGTTAAATTACAGACATTAAATTTTACAAAATTGAAATTATAAAAATTATTAAAAATAATTGTCTAATTGAATTTCGAAAGAGTTAAATATAGTTGAAATTATTTTTTAGAATATTTTAGATGGAAAATTATAGAAATAATTAAATTTCAAAAAGGTTTTAAATTGAAATTTTTTGAAAATAGTTGAATTTTAAGTTATTTTTAATTGAAAATTGTTGGTATTTTATTTGCTCGTTTTTTTTTTTAATTTTAGACAATTATTGAATTTCATAAAATTTCTAATTTGAAAAATAGTTTAAGAAAATTGAATTCATTAAGAATTTCATTAAAATTATTAAAAATAATTAAATTAGATAAGAATTTTTGTTAAAAATTTGTTAATTAATTTGTTAAAACTTTAGACAATTATTGAATTTCATAAAATTTTTAATTTGAAAAATAGTTTAAGAAAATTGAATTCATTAAGAATTTCATTAAAATTATTAAAAATAATTAAATTAGATAAGAATTTTTCTTAAAAATTTGTTAAATAATTAAAAGAAAGAAGATCTGCATTGTATACTAAAAAAAACGTATTTTGTTAAAATTTTTTTTTTAAAATGTAAAAATTAGGCGCATTTTATTAAAAAAAAAAAATTCGTATAATCCGAGGCCTGAAAATATTAATTAAAAAAAAAATTAAAATATTTATATATTTTTTTTTTTTACCTAATCCCATTTCAACGCAACATTTTGCATGATCAGGTCTTGGTTCAGGACAACCGCTCACACAATAATAACAATCGCCTAATGTTGAAATTTTCTCACAACCATGATGATCGCAAAGATCATCGAATCTTTCAAAAAGATCATTGAGTATACCAACAAGTTCCTCGGCAGTTTTATTTGAACTCATACGTGTAAAACCAACAATATCGGCAAATAATATACTCACATCCTCCATTGAATGCATATTAAATGGACGAAATAATGAACGAATATCAGTATTATTTGATGGTATTGAACCTTTTTTTAATGAATCCTCACGTTCACGTTCACGTTCACTTTCTTCCATTAGCCAATTTGCAACTTTTGGCGGCATCACTGAAAGTATCATTTTCTCCTTTAATTGATTTTCCATTTCCAATTGACAACGAACCAACAGTGATTGTCCCACCTTTAAAAAAAAGGGATTGAAAAAATTACATTCCCTTAAAAATCGATTGTAAAAAAAAGAAATTTTTTAGAAAATAATTTCCTACCTTCATAAATGTACCTCGCATTCTCACAAATGTCATAATTAAAATATGAACACCAATAATATGAATGCAAATTTGCATTAAAATACGAATGGCGAGTGTTGTTGAAAAATCAACATCATCATAATAATTATATCTCACATCGAGAGAGGAATGCAAATTTTTTATACTATCATCATTAGAAATTGAATTAAAATTAAATGACGATTCTCTAATATCAGTTGTATTTTTAATAAAATTTTTCTTCATCACATCAAAACCATAAAGATAAGCGGTGAGAATTTCAAATATTATTGAATATATTGTACCAATACCAACACAAGCATAAAGTGGCATTGGTATAACGGTATAAATTAATAATAAAATTTCCGAACATAATGCAAAATGTCCAACTAGAGTGAGACCATCTAAATATGGTGGGACAAAAATTAAAAATCCTAATGATAATAGACATAATATTATTGCAACAATAACTGATGTTAATACAACACACGATTGATAATAATCAGTGTGCGTTAAATAAAGTACTGCTGATATTAAAAATGCCAAAACACCAAAAATTATTGTTATTCCTGGCCATGTATTTGATTTATTTTCTATTCCTTTTATCACAAAATAAACAAGCCATGATACTGATACTAGTAGAATATAAGTGAGAGCGTATCTGTAAAATAAATATTTGTTTTTAAATTTTGTTGAAAAAAAAAAATTATTTCCATTTTTTTCCAGAAAAATATTTAATTATTTTCTTTTAGATTTAGAATAATTTCGTTTTAATTGTAAAAAGAATAAAAAAAAATAAATAAATAAAAATATAGAAAAAAATTGTTTTAACTGTAAAAAAAAAAGATGAATTTTTACCGAAATCTCAATCTAATTTGAGGAAAGGCACTTCTTTTAAATTGTTCCTCGAGAATTTCAGAGTCAAATTTTGGATTCCACCAGGATCGTGGGGCGGCTCGTTCAAATGGAACTGGCAAACCAATTCCACAGCATCCAACGCCTTGGCCACTGTGGGCCAAATATGTTTGAATATAAGGTGCCAATGATATTTGAATTTCATCTCCTCCATTTTCAGTGTCATCTTTTGCTCGTGTGAAACTTACTGACGAGCCACGCTTTCGACTCAAGGGCGGAGTCATCTTTTACATTCACGATCTTTCTGCGAAAAAAAAAACAAAAAATAGAAAAATAGTTAACAAATATTTCAATTTAAAATTAAATGGAAATTTTTATTTTTCACTAATTTTAATTCAAATGGAAATTTTTATTTTAATTCTAATCCTAATTTTAATTCAAATGGATATTTTAATTCTAATTTTAATTCAAATGAAAATTTTTATTTCAATTCTAATTTTAATTCAAATGAAAATTTTTATTTTTATTCTAATTTTAATTCAAACGAAAATTTTTATTTTTATTCTAATTTTAATTCAAATGGAAATTTTTATTCTAATTTTAATTCAAATGGAAATTTTTATTTTAATTCTAATTCTAATTTTAATTTAAATGAAAATATTTATATTAATTTTAATTCTAATTCTAATTTTAATACAAATGGAAATTTGTATTTTTCACTAATTTTAATTCAAATGAAAATTTTTATTTTTCACTAATTTTAATTCAAAAATAAAAATTTTTATTTTAATTCAGATGGAAATTTAAATTCTAATTTTAAATGAAATAAAAATTTTTATTTTTTACTAATTTTATTTTAATTCTAATTTTAATTCAAATCGAAATTTTTATTTCTATTTTAATTCTAATTCTAATTCTAATCTTAATTCAAATGGAAATTTTAATTCTAATTTTAATTCAAATGAAAATTTTTATTTCTATTTTAATTCTAATTCTAATTCTAATCTTAATTCAAATGGAAATTTTAATTCTAATTTTAATTGAAATTATAATTCGAATAAAAATTTTTTATTTTTCAGTAATTTTAATTCAAATGGAAATTTTTATTTTAATTCAAATAAAAATTTTTATTTTTCACTAATTTTAATTCAAATGGAAATTTTTATTTTAATTTTAATTCAAATGAAAATATTTATTTTAATTCTAATTTTAATTCAAATGGAAATTTTAATTATAATTTTAATTCAAATGAAAATTTTTATTTTTCACTAATTTTAATTCAAAAATAAAAATTTTTATTTTAATTCTAATTCTAATTTTAATTCAGATGGAAATTTTAATTCTAATTTTAATTGAAATAAAAAATTTTATTTTTTACTAATTTTATTTTAATTCTAATTTTAATTCAAATGGAAATTTTTTTTTCTATTTTAATTCTAATTCTAATTCTAATTCTAATTCTAATCTTAATTCAAATGGAAATTTTAATTCTAATTTTAATTGAAATTATAATTCAAATAAAAAAATTTTTTTTTCTTTAATTTTAATTCAAAGGGAAATTTTTATTTTTCATTAATTTTAATTCAATTGGAAATTTTTATTTTAATTCAAATAAAAATTTTTATTTTTCACTAATTTTAATTCAAATGGAAATTTTTATTTTTATTTTAATTCTAATTTTAATTCAAATGGAAATTTTAATTCTAATTCTAATTTTAATACAAATGGAAATTTTTATTTTTCACTAATTTTAATTCAAATGGAAATTTTAATTATAATTTTAATTCAAATGAAAATTTTTATTTTAATTCTAATTCTAATTTTAATTCAGATGGAAATTTTAATTCTAATTTTAATTCAATTAAAAATTATTATTTTTTACTAATTTTATTTTAATTCTAATTTTAATTCAAATGGAAATTTTTATGTTAATTCTAATTTTAATTGAAATAAAAATTTTTATTTTTCACTAATTTTTATTCAAATGGAAATTTTTATTTTAATTCTAATTCTAATTTTAATACAAATCGAAATTTTTATTTTAATTCTAATTCTAATTTTAATTCAAATGGAAATTTTTATTTTCATACTAATTTTAATTCGAGTGGAGTTTTTTTTTTTTTTTAACTAATAAGAATAATAATTTTATTCTCTTAATTAAACAATTATGTTTAATACACTGAAAAAAATTTATTTTATTCAAATAATTACTTGACTATTATCAAATAAACATAATATTTATCAAATAATTATTGAGTTTATTATTTGTTTCAAATACAAAAATTATTGGTCCAAATAAAATTTATTTAATTACAATTAAAAAATTATTTCGTTATTTATTTGATAATAAAATAATGGATTTGAAAATTTTTTTAATATATAAAAAAAAATATTTTTAAACAAAAAAGTTTAAAAATTAAAATGTAATTTTTTTTTTCAAAAAGAATTATTTTTTGTTCTAAATACATAAAAAAAAAATCAATTTTCACTATTCTTAAAATTAAATTAAAATTATTAAAAATGAATTAATTGCAAATGGAAATTTTCTAAACGGAAATGAAAAAAAAATACAAATTAAAAATTATCTTTTTAAATAACGACACAAAGGCAAAAATTATCGTCATTTAAAATTACAATAGACTCAAAATAAACCACATTTAAAAGCATCATCCGATGAGTAATTCTCGATTTCTTTTAAAGCCTACTAAATTTTCTTCGCTCGACTTTTATTTACATAAGCAATGTCATTACCAAACTCAACACACTTGTGAAACAAAAAAAGAAAAAGAAAAAAAAATAAAACTGTAATTTTAAAAACCGAAAAAAACTCAGTTACAACTTTTTTTAATTTTATTTTTTCTATAAATTTTTTTTTAAATTATCGACTTTAAACTTGTTTTTTTTTCTCTCTAAATTTTCTTGTTTCTATTGTTAAAAACTTATTTTTACATTCCTTTTTTTTCCTTTAACTTTTTTTTTTTTGAATTATATTGTAAATAGTAAATATAAAAATTAAAAACTAAATAAAATTTTATTTCCACG
This sequence comes from Leptopilina boulardi, assembly GCF_019393585.1. NCBI lineage: Eukaryota > Metazoa > Arthropoda > Insecta > Hymenoptera > Figitidae > Leptopilina > Leptopilina boulardi. The sequence continues at coordinate 1,584,925 of NW_026137825.1, read as the reverse complement.
GCAAAAAATTTCATTTTTGACGCACAAGAAAATTTGAGTAAAATTTCATTTTTTAGGTTAAAATTTAGAAATAGATGGAAAAAAAAATATTCTGTTAAATATTGAAATGTGATATTAAAATTTTATTGTTATTTAATGAAAATTTTTTTTACATACCAATATCAACGGCGTGATAGCCGTGAATTTTCGACATTTATCATTTTCTTCCTCTTGAATTGAAAAACGGAGGTCGAATCAGCTGATGTCTGACGTCGCCATACTCTCTCTCTCTCTCTCTCTTACTCTCGTGTGTGGTAACTATCAAAATGCGCCAAAGGCAGTTTGCGCCAAACGGCGTTTGACCCAATATGCTATAGTTAGTGTCATTCTCGATGGTGAATGAGAAATCTGTAAAAATGATAAAAGTGAAGGTCTGAGAAGCCCGCGAGATGTCTATAGTATCACAGTTTGTGTATTATTACAAATAGACATTGGCGTGGAGATTTAGGGAATGCAGAAAATAAAGTGAAATAGTTTTCTTCGCGGAAATAGTGAACGTGATGTTTTTATAAATAAGTAAATTGCTTATTTGATTAATTAATCAATTAATATTATGAATTAATTAATGAATTAATATTATGAATTAATTAATTAATATTATCAATTGATGGAATAATTAATTAATTAACATTATTGATATTATCAATTGATTGATTAATTAATTAATTAATTAATATTATCAATTAATTAATTAATTAATTAACAGTGACTGGAAGAAATAACGAGTAGTAAAATTATGGATACCAATATTGAGGTTAGTTTAAATTTTATTTTCAATGAAAATAATAATAATTTTGCGATTGCATAAAAATTTATTTTTTTCAGCGATCTCATGTAATGAATTTTCATCTAATTACATCAATTTAAACGCATGTAAAATTCACTGCGAAAGTCTACTCAACTGTAAATTGGTTTTCATTAAGAAAATATTTTTACAACAAACATAGAATAAGTTGATAATAATAATAATTTCAAATTTCTTATAAATTATGATGGCATTTTTTACTTTTGGAAATAAAATTTTTATCCTATTCTCCAACTATGCTGATTAAAATAATTCTATTCCTTGCTTGATAGTCACCAGGGTTATCACAGTTATTGTTAACATGAACCTAATTGTTGTTCGATTTAGTAAACAATTATTTTTCGATAGCATAAAAAATTATTATTTTCACCGATCTCATGTAATGAATTTTCATCTAATTACATCAGTTTGAACGCATGTAAAATGGTAAAAAAAATTTAAAACTGCAAAGGTTTACTCAACTTTAAATTGGTTTTCATTTAGACAATATTTCTACAGCAAAATAGAATAAGTTAATAATAATTTCAAATTCCTTATCAATTATGTTGGCATTTTTAACTATTAGAAATAAAATTTTTATCCTATTCTCCAACTATGCTGATTAAAATAATTCTATTCCTTGCTTGAGAGTCACCAGGGTTATCACAGTTATTGTTAACATGAACCTAATTGTTGTTCGATTTAGTAAACAATTATTTTTCGATTGGCTAAAAATTTATTTTTTTCACCGATCTCATGTAATGAATTTTCATCTAAATACATCAATTTAAACGCATGTAAAATTCACTGCGAAAGTCTACTCAACTGTAAATTGGTTTTCATTAAGAAAATATTTTCACAACAAACATGGAATAAGTTAACAATGATTAGACACCTTCTAAATCATATTGGCATTTTTCATTTTTGAAAATAAAATTTTTATTCCTTTCTCCAACTATGCTAATTAAAAAAATTCTATTTCTAGCATAATAGACGCCAGAGTTATGATTGTTATTGGAAACATGGGCCTAATTATTGTTCGATTTAGTAAACAATAATTTTGCGATAGCATAAAAAATTATTTTTTTCACCGATCCAATGTAATGAATTTTCATCTAATTACATCAATTTAAACGTATGTAAATTTCACTGCGATAGTTTACTTAACTGTGAATTGGTTTTCACTTAGAAAATATTTTTACAACAAACATAGAATAAGTTGATAATAATTTGTACATCGTCCAAATCATATTGGCATTTTTTATTTCTGGAAATAAAATTTTTATTCTATTCTAAAACTATGCTAATTAACAAAATTCTATTCCTAGCATAATAGACACCCTAGTTATTATGGTTATTGTGAACATGGGCCTAATTGTTGTTCGATTTAGTAAACAATTATTGTTCGATTGGAAAAAAAATAATTTTTTTCCTCGATCTCATATAATGAATTTTCATCTAATTAGATCAGTTTAAACGCATTTTTAAATTCACTGCGTAGGTTTACTCAACTGTAAATTGGTTTTCATTTAGAAATTTTTCTACAGCAAACATAGAATAAGTTAATAATAATTTCAAATTCCTTATCAATTATGTTGGCATTTTTTACTTTTAGAAATAAAATTTTTATCCTATTCTCCAACTATGCTGATTAAAATAATTCTATTCCTTGCTTGATAGTCACCAGGGTTATCACAGTTATTGTAAACATGAACCTAATTGTTGTTCGATTTAGTAAACAATTATTATTCGATTGGATAGAAAATGATTTTTTTCAGAGATCTCATATAATGAATTTTCATCTAATTAGATCAGTTTAAACGCATGTAAAATGGTAAAAAAATGTAAAACTCGAAGGTTTACTCAATTGTAAATTGAATTTTATTAAGAAAATATTTTTACAACAAACATAGAATAAGTTAACAATGATTAGACACCTTCTAAATCATATTGGCATTTTTTATTTTTGGAAATAAAATTTTTATTCTATTCTGAAATCATGCTAATTAACAAAATTCTATTCCTAGCATAATAGACAACCAAGTGATTATTGTTATCGTGAACATGGGCCTAATTGTGGTTCGATTCAGTAAACAATCTCTTTTCAATTGAAGATAAAATTATTCTCTTTCAGGGATCTTAGGTAATGAATTTTCATCTAATTAGATCAGTTTTAACGCATGTATAATGGTAAAAACATAAAACTGGAAAAAGACTAAAATAAATGAATCTTACTCACCAGTAAAAAAATTGTCAAGTTCCTGGTTAAAAAAAAATTTCCTGCAGTTCACAGTTAAGTAAACTTTCGCAGTGAATTTTACATGCTTTTAAATTGATGTAATTAGATGAAAATTCATTACATGAGATCGCTGAAAAAAATAATTTTTTATGCTATCGCAAAATTATTGTTTACTAAATCGAACAATAATTAGGCCCATGTTCACAAAAACAATCATAACTCTGGCGTCTATTATGCTAGGAATAGGATTTTTTCAATTAGCATACTTGGAGAATGGAATAAAAATTTCATTTTCAAAAATGAAAAATGCCAATATGATTTAAAAGGGGTCTAATCATTGTTAACTTATTCTATGTTTGTTGTAAAAATATTTTCTTAATAAAATTCAATTTACAGATGAGTAAACCTTCGCAGTTTGATATTTTATTTACCATTTTACATGCGTTTAAACTGATCTAATTAGATGAAAATTCATTACATGAGATCGCTGAAAAAAATAATTTTTTGTCCAATCGAACAATAATTGTTTACTAAATCGAACAACAATTAGGCCAATGTTCACAATAACCATAATAACTAGGGTGTTTATTATACTAGGAATAGAATTTTGTTAATTAGCATAGTTTTAGAATAGAATAAAAATTTTATTTCCAGAAATAAAAAATGCCAATATGATTTGGACGATGTACAAATTATTATCAACTTATTCTATGTTTGTTGTAAAAATATTTTCTAAGTGAAAACCAATTCACAGTTAAGTAAACTATCGCAGTGAAATTTACATACGTTTAAATTGATGTAATTAGATGAAAATTCATTACATGAGATCGGTGAAAAAAATCATTTTTTATGCTATCGCAAAATTATTGTTTACTAAATCGAACAATAATTAGGCCCATGTTCACAATAACAATCATAACTCTGGCGTCTATTATGCTAGGAATAGAATTTTGTTAATTAGCATGGTTTTAGAATAGAATAAAAATTTTATTTTCAAAAATGAAAAATGCCAATATGATTTAGAAGGTGTCTAATCATTGTTAACTTATTCCATGTTTGTTGTAAAAATATTTTCTTAATAAAATTCAATTATAGTTGAGTAAACCTTTGCAGTATTACATTTTTTTTACCATTTTACATGCGTTTAAATTGATGTAATTAGATGAAAATTCATTACATGAGATCGGTGAAAAAAATAAATTTTTAGCCAATCGAAAAATAATTGTTTACTAAATCGAACAACAATTAGGTTCATGTTAACAATAACTGTGATAACCCTGGTGACTATCAAGCAAGGAATAGAATTATTTTAATCAGCATAGTTGGAGAATAAGATAAAAATTTTATTTCTAATAGTAAAAAATGCCAACATAATTGATAAGGAATTTGAAATTATTATTAACTTATTCTATGTTTGCTGTAGAAATATTTTCTAAATGAAAACCAATTTAAAGTTGAGTAAACCTTTGCAGTTTTAAATTTTTTTTACCATTTTACATGCGTTCAAACTGATGTAATTAGATGAAAATTCATTACATGAGATCGGTGAAAATAATAATTTTTTATGGTATCGAAAAATAATTGTTTACTAAATCGAACAACAATTAGGTTCATGTTAACAATAACTGTGATAACCCTGGTGACTATCAAGCAAGGAATAGAATTATTTTAATCAGCATAGTTGGAGAATAGGATAAAAATTTTATTTCCAAAAGTAAAAAATGCCATCATAATTTATAAGAAATTTGAAATTATTATTATTATCAACTTATTCTATGTTTGTTGTAAAAATATTTTCTTAATGAAAACCAATTTACAGTTGAGTAGACTTTCGCAGTGAATTTTACATGCGTTTAAATTGATGTAATTAGATGAAAATTCATTACATGAGATCGCTGAAAAAAATAAATTTTTATGCAATCGCAAAATTATTATTATTTTCATTGAAAATAAAATTTAAACTAACCTCAATATTGGTATCCATAATTTTACTACTCGTTATTTCTTCCAGTCACTGTTAATTAATTAATTAATTAATTGATAATATTAATTAATTAATTAATTAATCAATCAATTGATAATATCAATAATGTTAATTAATTAATTATTCCATCAATTGATAATATTAATTAATTAATTCATAATATTAATTCATTAATTAATTCATAATATTAATTGATTAATTAATCAAATAAGCAATTTACTTATTTATAAAAACATCACGTTCACTATTTCCGCGAAGAAAACTATTTCACTTTATTTTCTGCATTCCCTAAATCTCCACGCCAATGTCTATTTGTAATAATACACAAACTGTGATACTATAGACATCTCGCGGGCTTCTCAGACCTTCACTTTTATCATTTTTACAGATTTCTCATTCACCATCGAGAATGACACTAACTATAGCATATTGGGTCAAACGCCGTTTGGCGCAAACTGCCTTTGGCGCATTTTGATAGTTACCTGTATATAAGTGTTATGACTTATTATTATATTCACACACAAATTTTCTAATAGTCGTGACACTTTACAAAAGAGGATTATAAAAAAAAAACTTCCGAATTTAGGAAAAAAAATAACAAGCCTTCCATTCAAAAACAAAAATATCGTCGAAGTCATTTGACAGCCATTTCTTTTTTTTTTTTTTATAAATTCCCTGTTTTACCGACCGCTCTAAATAATAATAATTATTATTATTATTAATTTATTTATTCAATTTATAAATTGAAAATTCAAACAAAAAAGAAAGAAAGAAATTAAAAATTTTATATTTATGCAATTATTATTCCTGCGGTATATAAATTTGCCGCCTAATTTTGAATTTAGTATGCCATCTGTCGGCGGAAAAGTGAACGGTTTTGAAATTTGAATTTGGCGGAAGTGCAGAATTCCTTGCGGAAGGAAGAAAGTAATTTTATTAGTTGAAACTTGCAAGTTCAGTGCTTGAAAAAAAAAATGTGTATAAAGTTTTGTCGTAATATATAATTCTGTGAAAATAGTTTATTTATAATAAAGTGATGGATGAATTTAATATAATTGAAACGTTGTATACAATCATAAGGTTAGTAAAAATGTCAAAGTTTTATGAGCTTTTTTTAGCATGTGGTTGCCATAACCTTATTTTTTTCTGCAATTCTTTTTTTTAAAGTGCGTCATTTTTTCGGTATTTGAATTTCTTTTTCTGTTTTAATAATCAAGTGTATTTATTATTTTTTTTTATCGAAAGTTTATAGAATAACCTATAATTATTTCGATTGTAATTATTGAATTTGTTTCGTAGAATTAATTTATAATTATTATTGAATATAATAATAATAATATTTGTACAAAATAATAATAGAATAATAATAATAATTATTATTATTATAATTATAATAATTTATAATAGTAATTGTAATTTTAAAATTTTTTAAAAATGTAAAAAATGTTGAGACGGGATTAAAAAAAATTCTTTTTTTTTGTTATCTACAACTTTATTTGAAAATTCGAATGAATGAACTTGCAACACACAAGAATCACATTGATCCAATCGGTGGATCTTGCCACTTGAATTCATCTTGGTAGGTCACATAAACGACCCAATAACAAACATTCAAAAGACCAAAAGACGTTGGAAATATCACACGTGCAACCCTATCAATATGAGAAACGCTATTTATATGCCTTTCAATTCTTTTTCCATGTTTTCGAATTCCACCAACCGCTTCTCTTTGCCTTCGACGTCTAAAATTCGAAAAAAACAAAAAAATTCAAAATTCTTAACATATTAATTTAATTATTAAAAACAAAAAAAATTTTTTAAATTAAAATACAAATTTTATGGAAAAAATTAACTTTTGTATATGATCGGAAATTACGTGTGAGATTTCCGTCGACCCTTTAAATTCGGCCAAATATATTTTTTTCTTAATAGTATAGTAATTTATAATTGAGGAATTAAATTTTATAAATTTTTTAGATAAAATAAATTATAAAAAAAATAATAAAATAAATAATTAATATAATATAAATAATTATAAATAATTATAAATTTATTTTTAATAAAATTAAAATATATTTTTTGTAGAAATTTTGAATAATTTATTTATTTTTAATTTATTGTCAAATAAAAAAAAAAATTAATTTTTAGCGCAAATTAAATTTTTATTGAGTGGAAATAAAAATTTTTTATTTGAAAACAAAAGTAAAATTTATTTGAAATAAATATTTATTTGTCTATCTATAATAAAAATTTATCTTTTTCTCTTGATTATTTTATATATATATATATATGTATGTATATAATAATTATATATAATAAAATTGTTGTATAAATAAATTTATATTTATACAATACCTGAATGCATCATCCCCTGCAAGACAATAGAGAAATTGTTTCCATTTAGGTAAACGTGTTTCGGTTTGTGTTTGTCTTTCCATTGTTGATGGTTTACTGCTATAAACAGGAGTCGATTGAATTCCAAAAGTCGCAGAATCCTGTGTGAACAAATTTTCGATAATTACGTTTTTATTATTATTATTATTAAATTATTATTATTAAATAATTACGAGTATTAAATTATTGTTATTATTTTTTAATATATATATATATATATATATATTTATTTGTTATGTGGCTAATAAGCCAATACAATAATTATAATAATAATAATAATAATAATTTGTGGAAATTCTAAAACATTCAGAAAAGGGGTTTTTATAATTATTTTCATTATTTAGTGAAGTGGACAAATATATGCAGTTCTTTCTTGAGAATAATATGGACAACCAATAAAATGCAATGATAAAAAGAATCCATGATTTTTGTACTAATTTTTGCTGTAATTCAAATTTTTTTACTTCAATTTTAAACTCCAAAAATAGGTTTTTTAATAAAAAAATATATTCAACAATTATTTCTTTTTAAAATCCGCTTTCAATTGTTTTTGAAAAATTATTTTTAATTTTTAAATATTTTTTTGAATAAAAAAAAAGGTTTTTTAATACGTAAAAAATATTCAACAATTTATTTTTTTTAAATCCGCTTTCAATATATTGTATTTGAATTTTTTTTTTTTTAATTTTTGATTATTTCAAGAGTTAAAAAATTATTTTTGGAATTTTAAAATTGAATTATTTTGAAAAATATTTTAAATAGTTTAATTGAAAAACAAATTTTGCCAAAAAATATTTCTTAATTGAAACAATAATTATTTAAAATTTTTAAAATGGAATTATTTTAAAACATATTTCAAGTTTTCGAAAATCGTAACAATTGATTCTTTCTATGATAAAAACGAACACAATTAAGAATGAAATTTTGTTTTTAAAAAATAATAATTTCTAAAGTAAATACAAATTTTTGTTCAGAAATAGTATTTTTGAATTAGAAAACCTATTTTTGGATTTTTCAATTGTATTATTTTGAAAAATTTCAAAGTTTTTGAAAATTAAGAAAAAAAAAAATGCAAATTTATAATTTATAATTAAAATTATTGTCCCATTTTGGAAAAAATTTACTTTCTCCGGTTTTTAATAATGATTACAGTTTTATTATTATTTTATTATTTATTTTAAGTATATTTAAGGTATTTTAGGTATTTTATTTATTTATAATTTATTTTATTTTTCCATCTATTTTATTTATAACTTATTTTATTTTTTCAACTATTTTATTTATAATTTATTTTATTTTTTCAACTATTTTATTTATTTATAATTTATTTTATTGTTTCAGGTATTTTATTTATTTAAATAATTTATTTTCTATTATTTTCTATTAATTTATTTTATTTTTCCAGCTATTTTATTTATAATTTATTTTATTTTTTCAACTATTTTATTTATGTATTTATAATTTATTTTATTGTTTCAGGTATTTTATTTATTTAAATAATTTATTTTCTATTATTTTCTATTTATTTTCTATTAATTTATTTTATTTTTCCAGCTATTTTATTTACAATTTATTCTATTTTTTCAACTATTTTATTTATAATTTATTTTATTGTTTCAGGTATTTTATTTATTTAAATAATTTATTTTCTATTATTTTAGATTTTATCAATTCACCAAACGAAATTCACGACTAATGTTGCTTAAATTGAATCAGCAAAAAAGAAAAAAAAAAAAAAAATGCGTGATATAAATCTTAATGGTCCACAAGAAATTGAACTCGCCAACAAAAATTAAATTGCGCTTGAACAATTTTTTTTTATTTTTTTGTTTCGAATTTTCTGCTGGAGGGGCTAAATTTACAACAAATTTGTTGCGTGTTATATGCTTACATTGTAAATTGTACAGAGTAACGAATTTCGTCTCCTCGTTGCATTACTTTCAGGATGAACGGCTTGTGGACTGCACGCTGAGATTGTACAAAATGTATCACCCTCGAAATCCCCATTGGTTGCGTTCTCCCAATCCTCCCACTCTTCTTCATCTACTGGAAATTCGCCACTGCCAACCTATTTACAAAGTTAATTAATCTTCTCCTTTCGTATATATATATGAGAAACTATATATATATAATATTAGTTAAATCAGCAATCAAATATCTCATTTGAATCTCCAGATATTCTAATTACAAATTAATTGCCAAATCAGAGACGATATCAAAAATGCAGGAAATAGAAAAAAAAATTTATTCTCAACAAAACTAAATCTTTTTGTTATTTTAATTTATTATTTACAATTTTTCTTCCATTTTTTTTTTAGAATCAAAAATTTTTCACCTTTTGAAAAATTGACAAAAATTTAGAAAAAATTTAGAAAAATTTGCAATTTAGAAAAGAATTTATTTTTTTTTTTTTGAAATTAAATTTACCTTTGTAAAATAATGAACACCGGCAAATTCCAAAAGTGTTGCAATACAGTAAAAGAAACTCATCAAAAGAAACCAATCCAATGCGGTGGCATATTTAACTTTTGGAAGATCTGTTCTTGAATCGAGACTTATCGTTGAAAGTGTGAGGACCGTTGTAATTCCTGTATTTAATTAACATAAATTTCCCCTTATTAAACAAAATATATAATTATATATGGTGGAAAATTCCAAGTCCAAGGAGAGTGCGACTTAATTGATTATTTTAATTTAGAGAGAGTGAGAGAGAAAAGTTTCAAAAAGTTTTAACTGGCACAAAACTAGGCCAGTTGGGGCTTTTTTTTGCTCGTTAAATAATTTTATATATTTTTTTTTTTTTTACTCAGAGGCAAATTTTAATTACCTAAGCCAACTCGATCGCTGGTGGCTTCTCGATGAATCCAAAATGAAACCCAGCTTAGAACGACAATTAAAACACAAGGAACGTACACCTAAATAAAATATTTTAATTCGTCATTTTTTTTTTAGAAAACTGATCAAATTTTTTAAAAAAAATAAATTTTTTGTTTACTTAAAATTCTATTATTTATTATATTGGTTATAAAAAGTTCTATTAATTTCGATAATAATTTTAATTTTAATTATTCAAAATCGAAAATACTTTTCTATTGGTGAAAAGAAAAATTAATTTTTTTTTACTTTTAAATTAAAAATTGAAAAATATATATTTACTTTTTTTTTAATTTTAATTTTAAGCGTATTATTAAAAATCGAAAAAATACATTGTATTCACTTTTTTAGAGAGAGAGAGGAGAAAGATTTTTTTTCATCTTTACCTGAATGAGAAAATAGCCAGTGTGTCGTTGAAGATTGAAGGAAACTTGTAGAACTGAAAATTCACCATCGCGACGAACAAAGGTGAAATTTCGATAAGGAGATCCCATCAAATCGAATTGGGATAATGTCATCCCGGGGGAAAATTTGACCGACAATCCTTCTTGCCATTCGTAAACCAATTGGCCAGATGTGTGGGCGTCTGATAACAGAATATTTTTATATCAAAAAAAAAAGGTAAGAATCGAAAAATTTCATTTAAAGATTTTTTTTTTCATATTGATACAATTTTAATTTTTCACAATTATCGTACGTGAAAAATAAGGAAAAACAGTTTTTTTTTCTCTCTCTCTCTCGTCTATATAATAGCAGGCCTCGGATTATATAATTTTTTCCGACTTTTTTCGTATTATTTTAATAAAATGCGACTTTATCAATTTTTTTTTTACAAAATTTTCAAATAAAAAACGTTTTTTTTTTTTGTATAAAATGCAGATCTTCTTCAGATTTTCTTTATTTCAATTATTAAACAAATTTTAAAACTAAAATTCTTCACTAAATTAATTATTTTTAATAATTTTAATGAAATTCTTTATAAATTCAAATTTTCATGAAATTTAATAATTGTTTAAACAAAATCCTATTGGATATACAAAGAAATAAATTGTATTTGTAATAATTGTTTAAAATTAAAAAAAAAAAAAAAAAATTATCAAAAATTTTTAATTCAAAATCACTTGAAATTGAATTATTTGCAAAAATTTAAATTATTTTTTAATGATTTTTATAATATTTTTCGAAAATTCAATTATCTGAAAGCATTTTTCAATTACAAACTTTTGGAATTCAATTTTTTTTTATGTGATTTCTAATAAATTCTTCATCAACAAAAGTCACTAAAAATTTCTCTTAATTATTGTTTTGAAATTTAACACAATATTTTGAAATTCAATTATTTTCAAAATTTTCAATTCAAAATCAACTAAAATTTAATTATTTTCCAAAATTTCAATTGAATTTCATTTATTTTCAAAGTTTTCAATTTAAAATCAACCAAAATTCAATTATTATCCAAAATTTCAATTGAATATCAATTCAAATTCAATTATTTTCAAAAATTTAAATTTGAAATCAATTGGAAATAAAATTCAATTATTTTCAAAAAATTAAATAGAAATACAATTATTTTCAAAATTATTTATTCAAAATCAACTAAATTTAATTATTTTACCAAATTTCAATTGAATTTTAACCTATTTTCAAAGTTTTCAATTTAAAATCAACTAAAATTCAATTATTTTCCAAAATTTCAATTCAATATTAATTGAAATTCAATTATTATCAGAAATTTCAAATTTAACTCTTCCAAAATTATTATTTAAAAAAAAAATTTTTTTATTTAATAATCGGTAAAATTTGATTAAGTATTGCCTAAAAATTCTTTTGACCTTCAAAACTAAAAACTATGAAAAAATTCGTAATTCGAATAAATTGCTTTAATCGGAGACTTGAAAAAATTATAAAAATGGAAGTTTAAGAATTTTTTTTTTTGCGAAATATGTTCTACTTAAATAAAATTTGTGAAAATTTGTCTTACAAATTAGTTTGATTCTAAAATATTCGCAATAAATTTTCTTGTTAATTTTTTTTTTTTATAGAATTATTCTCATTACGGAATTAATAAAATGAATTTAATAACTAATAAAATATTAGTTATTTAAAGTAAAATATTCATTGAGCAATTAAATTTTGTTAAAATACAAAAAAAAATTGACTTTTTTTGGAATATAAATCAGTCCGAGGGTAATAGGAAAAGTCGGGGAAAAATTTTACAATTTAAAAAAATTGAATAGAAAAAATAATATTGTTAGATATTAAAAATTTTGGAGAAAATTACATATTACTGAAAATTATTTCAAAAATATCTAGAAAAATGAAATTTTTGAACAATTTTTGAAAATTTCAACAATTTTGTCGAAAAATTGTTTTCGCCGTAAATTGAAATTAGAAAAAAAAAAATTCAATAAATAAAAAAAGACTCAGAACAAATGGAACTGTAAATATTTATCTACAATGAATAGTTTCATTTTTTACAGTCTTTTTTATTTAAAGTTTCATTATACGTATATCGAAGACAGATATAAAATTTCAAAATTGGAGGATTATAAAACCTATTTTTATGTGAACATATGTCGCAGCTATTTGAATACAAAAAAATTCAATTGTTTATTTAAAAATTGTATTTCTTTCCACATTTCATAAAAAAAAGAGAGAGAGAAAAAAAATTACCGGAGACAGTAAAAAAAAAAAAAAAAAAATTCAATTTTACAATGTTAAATATACAAATAGATGGTATAAACGTATATATTGAAATAAAACAAAATTAAATTCTCTGAGCCTCATCTCTGATGGAGAGCGGCAAAGAGAGATGAAAGTAGGAAAATAGGTAAAATGAAATGAAACATAAAGTTTGTTCATGTTGCAGAGACATATATATATTTGCCCTCTATATATGTATAGCTTGACGAAATGTAGATGTTTGCATACATAACGAATAATCCAAAATGAGATGAAATATGTTCAAATGTAGACAAAATGCTAATATTATATATCACAAGTTTCGCGCGCTTAAGAAACTTTCTTTAGCCTCTTATTATTATTCGTAATATGACATTTTCAAAATCTTAATTTGACATTAAAATCTCGACATAATGAGGACAATCAGAAAGAGAGAAAGAGAGAGAGAGAAAATTTGTTCTCGCCAAAGAAATTAGTCAAAAGGGTAAATTGCCTTCATAAGATTATAATAAGAACAGCTGTTGATTTAGAAACTTTACCATCTCTTGGGGATTTAAAAAAAAGAAACGAAGCGCATAATTATGCCACAATAATAATTAATTAGAATTTTATTTTATTAATTTATATTTTAAACGAATTTTCAATTTTCGATGTAAATTTTCAATTTATTGTTTTCTTAATACAATTATTTTCTTTTTATATACGAATTTTTGCAAGAATTTTCATTTTATCATCATTTAATTTACATGAAATTTTGTTTAAGAGAATTTTAATTTTAATAGAATTCTCCATTCAATTCAAATCACAAAATTCGCTAAAAATTTTTTTATATAAAAATTCATTAAAAAAAAGAAAACCCATCAAATTTTAATTTGAAAATTGTGAAATTCGTTAAAAAAAAAAAAATAAATAATTATTTCTAATAAAATTAATAATTTTAATTTTAATAGGGTCAGTCGGGGTAAATCCGAACGGGGGGTAAATCCGAACGCTAAGTTTCCTGCGATTGTAATTTATCAAAAATTTTTTCTACCCCATAAAATTGTTCTATGGAAGTAAAGTAACAACTTCATGCACCAGAATACCGGAAGTATTTTTTTTTTAAAGAAAAAACTTATGTTATTGTTGAAACTTACTAAAAGCGTTCGGATTTACCCCGGTTGACCCTATTTGAAAATTGTGAAAAAAAAAAATTATTATTTCTAATAAAATTCTTTAAAATAAAAATTCAAAAATTTGTGTAGAAATTCTGTGAAATAAAAAATTCAGTAGCTAGAAATTTTGTAAAAAAATTCGTGTAAAAAAGAAAATTTCGTCAATTAATTTAGAATTCGGATAAATTTGCCTAAAAAATAATTTGATATTTAATAAAATTCTTTAAAAATTGAAAATTCCACTTTATTATTTTTGTGGGAATATTATTGTTTGCATTAAAAAAAAAAAAAAAAAAGAATTAAATTTTGAAAAAAAAAAAAATATTTTAATAAAACTTTTTCCGTTCTCATAAATAAATTGAAAATTTGACAACTAATAATAGAGATGAGAAAATTATACGTACAGCTTCCTAAGATCAATGGGCATGACTGTCGATCCATTGGAAAGTTTCTTAACTCCATTGGACATTTGGCCTTTATTGTCAGTCTGCATTGCGAGACGTTCCTCTTGAAAAGTGGATTACAGAATTGCCGGTACGACGTAATATCAAAACATAAGTCGAGGTGTATAAATGTATATTTAATTTGTGTTCTTCATTGGAGGGGGGGGGGGCAAAAAAATTCACACAAAGCAATTTTAATTCGAAAAAAAAAAATGAACGCGAAGGAGAAAAATTCAAAAATTTTAATCATTTCATAATTAAAAGAAATTTATTTCGAAAACGGTGCTGAAGTTCATCAACGATTAAAAAATAATTTTTTATAAAATTATCTAAAGAATAATTTTTTATAAAATTATGTAAAAAATAATTTTTTATAAAATTATTTAAAAAATAATTTTTTATAAAATTATCTAAAAAATAATTTTTATAAATTATTTATCAATAAAAATTACAAGAAAATATCTTTGAGATAAAAATTCAGAGAATTATTTGTAAAAAAAAAAAAAAATATTTCATTGATCATAAACGTTGTGAACTTCAACATTGTATTTTGGAATAAAAAAAAAGAATTTCGGAATATAAGAAAAATTTTCTTCAAATTTCTATTAAATTAATTTTAATTTCATTATTATAATAACATAAATTTTCATTTAATCCCTCTGTTTAATATCATAATATAAAGGAGAGAAAATTTGAAATCATATTCGAATATCTTCCGCGTGAAATCAACAATATTGAATTATTATTATTATTATTATTCTTTTGATAATTGTTATCAGAAAATTAATAATTTCAATTAAATAAATTAAAAATCAAATATTTCGATAAATTTAATTTTTTTTTTCACACTCTCAGAATATTGAATTTATTATTCTTTTGTCTGGTTATTAGAAAATTAATAATTACAATAATTAAAATAAATTAAAAAAAAAATCAAAATTAAATATTTTGATCGCTTTTTTCATTAATTTACATTCTCAGAATATTTGATATCAGTAAATATTAATAATTGCAATTAAATAAAAGAAATTATAGTAAATATTTCGAGAAATTGAATTTTTATTTTTTAAATTCAGAATATTATTAGAAAATTAATAATTATAATTAAAAATTGAATATTTGGATAAATTGAAAATTTTCGTTGCTTTTTTTTCGCCGAGAATTGAAAAAAGCTTATAAAATATATTAGATATAGTAAAAAAAAAAGAAGTATAAAGAACGAACCTCATGGAATAAAGGATATCGCCATCCTGAGAAATTCTTAGCAACTTGTTTGGCACTGTGATTGTGTGTACATAAGAATGCTTTCCATTGTAAAAGTATGTGTCAGGACGCCAAATCCTCTCCAGCATCTTAATGCTGAGACTTAAAGATTTAATCGGTCCAAGGAAGCTGAGGCGAGAGTCCCGCCAATATTGTCGAAAGTAACAGTCCATGGAATAATCCTTTATTTACACAAAAAGAGAGAAAAAAAAGAAAAAAAAAAGAAACAAAGAGGAGAAAAGAAAAAAAGATTAGAAATTAGAATTAATAGAATATTAATAATTATTAATTAATAATAATTAGAAACTAGAATTAATAGAAAATCTAATCTAATCTAAAAAAGATTAGAAATTAGAACTAATAGAATATTAATAATTAATTAATTAGAAACCAAAATTAATAGAATATTAATAATTATTAATTAATAATAATTAGAAACTAGAATTAATAGAATAATAATAATTATTAATTAATAATTAATTAATAATTAATTAGAAACCAAAATTAATAGAATATTAATAATTATTAATTAATAATAATAAGAAACCAAAATTAATAGAATAATAATAATTAGAAATAATTTCTTTTTAATGAAAAACAAAATTAAAATTAAAATTAAAATTAAATTTTTTTTTTCTTTTTTTTTGCACAAAATAAGTGAAATAATATTCAAATGACAATCTAACCATATCAAGTTCCGAGATTGGACCCATACTTCTTATGAGAATATTTGTTCGTACAACTGTTGGAATTCCTGAAAAAAAAGGAGCAAAAAATTATTTTTTAAAAAATACGGTTGTAAATATATAATAAACGCAGCGAAAACCGAGACTTAATTCAAGTAACTTAAAAAGCCTCGTAAAATACTCTATATATAATAATAATAATAATAATAAAAAAATGAAACACTTTTCCAAGCTAATTGGGATCGCGATGAAATGAAAAATTTACATTATATTGAAATTTGTACAGTATTATAATAATAATTAAAAAATAATTCGAAACCAAGGTGGTAAATGAAAGCATTGCGCCTCAATTTAAAGACAGATTCATTTTTTTTAAGAGGGGGGGGGTTCTATTTACTATTTATTTTCTTTATGCAAAATAAAAATTTTTTTTTTAAACAAATAAAATTTATTAGAAAAAAAGTACTATTATTTGTTAATTTGCATCTATTTTTTTAGATAATAATTAATAAATAATTAAATTAATTAAATAATAAATTAAATAATAAATAATTCATTGATATATAAAAAAATAAAATAATAAAAAAAAAAAAAAAAAAAAATGTAGAGAGAAAGAAAATTTTGCGAGATTAAAAAATAATATATATGCAAGTAAACTTGGAATGTTCCACGCGCGTGTTTGACAAAAGAGACTAGCAAACTCTTGGTTTTTTTAAATCATCGACGAGAAAAAAAAGGAAAAAAAAAATGTATGGCATTTGAAAATGAAACGAGATTCGATAGCGACCAATAGTTTTCTTCGCGGTTTTGGCCATTAGCCAACTTGGCTTTTGCTTGTAACGTTCGTATTGAGCCATTCATTTTCTCTCTCTATATATATAAATGAAAAAAAGGCGATGTTCGAATAATAGCACAAAAAAAAAAACACAAAAGCATTTTTCTCTATGAAGTAGTAAATTTTTTTTTTTTTTCAAATAAAAAATCCTTTCTCCTTGAGAATTTAATTTTTTTTTTCTCAATTTACTTAAATTTTTCGTTATCAATTAATTTTTTTTTCAATTTTTTGTTTTTGCCAACTGAAAATTTGAATAATTTCTAAATTTCAAATTTAGGAATGAATTTTTTTTTTCAAATAAAAAATCCTTTCTCCTTGAGAATTTAATTTTGTTTTCTCAATTTACTTAAATTTTTCGTTATCAATTATTTTCTTTTTCAATTTTTTGTTTTTGCCAACTGAAAATTTGAATAATTTCTAAATTTCAAATTTAGGAACGAATTTTTTTTTTTTTTTTTTAAATAGGCGCAGAAAATAAAAATTCGAAATAAGAAATATTTTTTTTTGGCAAATTAGGAATTAATTTCCATTCTTTGGTATGTACAAATAAAATGAAATAAAATACATTTTTTTTGAAAATAGGCGATAAAAATTCAAATTTGTAACCTTTAGTACAAATTTATTTATTTATTAAATTGACGGGACAAATAAGTAAATAAATTTTTTTTTTTTAATAGGCAGAAAATAAAAATTTATTTTTTTTTTTTTGCAATAGGCGCGCAAAAATTCATTAAGAGTTTCGCAGTATTCGAATTTTGAAAGAGATTATTTTTTTTTTTTTGCTCCTTCCATATATCAAAAAGAAGCCATTAGAATTCTGTGAAGCGGTGGAACGCGATTTTCATCAAACGTTGAACGCGCAAACAATTTCATCAAATAATTTACCAGTTGGATTATACGAAGCTTATCTCTCTCTCTATCTCTCTCTCTCTTAAGCATATTGAGTTTTGATTTCAAAATTAGCAATCCAAGTTGTAATTAGAAACGTATACATATGTTACGTGTGCAAAAAATAATTTTTATTACATAAATATACACAGAGAGAAAAAAAACATTATTATTTTTTTGAATTTCTAATTGAAATCTTTCACCATTGAAATTTTTCGTTTTCTTCTATTTTTCATCTAAAAATATTATTATTCTCCATTTTTTTTTAATTTCTTTTTCCATTAATAAATAAATTGAAAAAAAAATTATAATTATAATTTTTAATAATAATTAAAAATGTTAATTATAATTTTTAATAATAATTAAAAATTTTAATTATAATTTTTAATAATAATTAAAATTTTTTAATTATAATAAACAAAATCGTTAATATAAAATATATATATATATATATATATATATATATATATATATATATATATATATATATATATTGAGATATTCTTTTGTTCGTACCTTGTCCATGTGTTGGTAGTTGGCTATTTTCATAATTCATTAAAAGATTTTCTAAAACCATGGTAATATTTCTTGAAACGATATCATTGATAATACCTCTTGAAATTCTTGTTGACTTTGACATGATCTCTGTATTTGTCGTTCCATTGAGAGATGATAAATTTCGATTGCCGCTAATACATAACGGTACAAGTCCTGCGAATCTATATATAATAAATTTATAAAATTAAAAATAAGAGAAATATTAAAAATTCCTTTATTTAT
The DNA here is from genome assembly GCF_019393585.1 of Leptopilina boulardi. NCBI lineage: Eukaryota > Metazoa > Arthropoda > Insecta > Hymenoptera > Figitidae > Leptopilina > Leptopilina boulardi. Next base: position 1,565,880 of record NW_026137825.1, on the reverse strand, counting down.
AAAATATTTATTTTCAATTTTAATTTCCATTGATAATTAATTATTTTCAATTTTCATTTTCGTTTAGTACCTAATTATTTTCAATTTTAATTTCCATTGATAATTAATTATTTTCAATTTTCATTTTCGTTTAGTACCTAATTATTTTCAATTTTAATTTTCGTTTAGTACCTAATTATTTTCAATTTTAATTTCCATTGATAATTAATTATTTTCAATTTTAATTTTCGTTTAGTACCTAATTATTTTCAATTTTAATTTCCATTGATAATTAATTATTTTCAATTTTAATTTTCGTTTAGTACCTAATTATTTTCAATTTTAATTTCCATTGATAATTAATTATTTTCAATTTTAATTTTCGTTTAGTAATTATTTTCAAATTTTAATTTCCATTGATAATTAATCAGGGTGTCTAACGGTCAGGGAAGTCAGGGAAATGTCAGGGAATTTCAGAAAATTTCATTCAAAGTCAGGGAAATTTCTGTAAATTTCTACAAAAAATTAAATTTTTTGTGAATTTAAAAATTTTTAAATCTAAAAAAACATGAATGGTTTTTATTACCATTTTTTACTACCATTAGAAATTAATTTATTGTTAAATATGTCAGTAATTATATTTTTGTCCAAAAAAAAGCAGAAATAAGGTTATTAAAAAGTCAGGGAAAAATCAAAAAATGTCAGGGAGGAGTCAGGGAAAAGTCAGGGAATTTTTTTCTCAATCTTTGTTAGACACCCTGTTAATTATTTTTTCAATTTTAATTTTCATTTAGTAATTATTTTCAAATTTTAATTTCCATTGATAATTAATTATTTTTTCAATTTTAATTTTCGTTTAGTAATTATTTTCAAAATTTTAATTTCCATTTAATAATTATTTTCAAATTTCAATGTAAATAATTAAAAATATAATTTATTCCTCTTTTTTCTTTTTTATTTTGGAAAAAAAAATTGGATTTTTTTTTTTTTCACCTCTAATTTTGATTAGCATGTGTCACGTTAGAAATTCCACACACACGAGAAGTTAAACTTGAAAATATCCATCTATATATGTATGTGAGAAGAGAGTGAGAGAGAGAGTTAATTATACATCCTAATCTGAAATTTGCAGGTTGCTTAGCAAGGGATAGCATTTCGAAGTTATGTGAATTATGTATACTCTGCCTGTGGGCCAAAGTACTTCTACTATTCGAAATACCGCTCATCATATCGACAATCCTGCGCGAACTTTCAAGCTCGCTTTGTGTGTGTATGTGTGTGTGAAAGAATATAGAAGCATTTTTCACCACCAAAAAAAAAAACTGATTTTTTTCCCATTTTCTATTTTTTACTAACAAAAAAAAAAAAGGAATTTTTATTCCGTTTTTCACCAAAGAATTTTTTTCCCTCAATTTTCTACAATCGAAAAGGAATTTTTCCTCAATTTTCTACAACAAAAAAGAATTTTTTATTCTTACTATTTTCCATGGCAAAAATAGAATTTTTCCTTATTATTTTCTATCAGGAAAAATAAAAAGAATTTTTCTCTATTTTCCACCATTAAAAAGAATTTTTTCTCTATTTTCAATTTTCAACTACAAAAAGGAAATTTTTCCCACCATAAACAAGAAAACTATTTTCTCTATTTTCCACTGACAAAGAAAAAAATATTTTTCTCCATTTTCCACTACAAAAAGAAAATTTTCTCTTATTTTCCACCATAAAAAATTTTTTCACCACTATTTTCCATTTTTTACGACAAAAAACCAAAAGGATTTTTGAATTTATTATCTAAATTATTTATTAATTATTAGGTAATTATTTATTTATTAATGGAAAAAGAAATTAAAAAATGGAGAATAAGTTAATTAAAAGTAAGAAAAAAAAGTAGAAAATCTAAGTAACAATGTCATCCTCAATTTTGCAAACGGGGGCGGGGGCAATTTCCTCTTTTGCTTTTTCTAAAGACTGGAAGTAGATAAAGAGAAAGAGAGAAAGAGAGAGAAAGAAAATATATATAAGAAGAAAATATGTGTATATAGGTAACATAATGTAATCGGGAAATATGATATAACGAGGCGCAATGTTCACTTGAAAGCCGTGACGTGGGATGCTTTGAGGACAAGCATGCTGCATCAGCATGTGATGAGAGCAATCTCCTTTTCTCTTTCTCCTTCAGTCTTTCACTCCCCCCTTTCTTCTTATTCTTTTTTTTTTCTTTTTTTTTTTTTGTTTTAGTCTTATCCAGCATTTGATTCTTATATATATAAAAAGAATTGGTACAAATAACTATATTATCCACAAAATTTGATTTCCAATATTTCAAAGAGACACACATTCTTTATCTTCAATTGACAAATTTCCTTTTTTGTTTTTTCAATTTTCAAAAAAAAAATTCACCTTTTTAACAAAAAAAAAAAAAGGAAATTTTTTCTATACCCTTTTCCATCATGAAAAAAGAATTATACTTCTCTATTTTCTGCACCAGGGAATTTTTTTTTCCCCTCTTTATTTTCCATTTTCCTTCACAAAAAAGAAAAGATTTTTTTCTCCATTTTCTTGGGATTTTTTTTCGTACAATTTTCACCATCAAAAAGAAAAAGGAATTTTCTTTTTTTCTATTTTCCCATTGTCAAAAAGAATTATATTTCTTTTTTTCCAATTTTTTTTTTTTTTTCAATTTTCGACAACAAAAAAATGATTTTTTCCCCACTATTTTCAAGTTCGAGAGAAAAATGATTTTTTCTCCATTTTCCATGAGAAAAAAAATTGATTTTTCAACAAGACTTCATTTTTACTACTAATTTTGTCCAAAAGCCACTAAATGCTACTTTTTTCAGAAAAATAATTTTAAAAATTACAGAATTCAAAAATTTTAAATTTTAGCGAATTTTTTTGATTTCTAAAAGCTTGCCAAGTTGATGATTTATTATTGGCCGCGTCAACTATTGCTCTATATAAATATTTTTTACACGAATTTTCATATTTCAAAATAGAATTTAATATAATTTCTTTTTAAACGATCTTTTACTCAATAGAATTTTTAATTTGGTAAATTTTTATTTGACTAAATTTCTCTTTACTCAACTGTTTTTTTTTTTTTTTTTTTTTTTTAATCTAATTTAACCGAAATTCAGACAATAATTGAATTTTAGAGTATTTTGAATTGAGAAATGTTTTAAATAATTCAAATGCCAAGATTTTGATTAAATAGGCCTCGGATCGACTTAAAGGCACAAAAAAAGTCGAAAAAGTCGATTTTTTTTTATTTTTACAAAAATATTTTACAGATTTTTAAATAAAATTTTTTTTTTAAATAATAATACTTTTGGATTAGTTAAAGTTGAAATTTTTAGAAATAATTGAATTTCAAAAGATTTTATTAATTTTCAGACAATAATTAAATTTTACAGAACTAAAAATAATTTCTCAAATAATTTTAGATAACATTTTTGAAATGTAATTGAATTTTCAAAGATTTACAATTGAGATTTTTGAAATTAATTCAACTTTAAGTGATTTTTAATTAAAATTTTTTGATGATTTCACTAAAAAAATTTATTAGAAATTGCGGACAAAAATAGAATAATTTGAAAACCATTTTTATGAAATGAAATGAAATGAAATTAAAATTAATTAAATTTCAAAAAATTTTCGCTGGATAATTTTAGAAATAATTAAATTTTAGAAGCTTTTACATTCAAATTTTTGAAAATAATTGAATTATAATTGAAATTTTGGGTAATAATTCAATTTTAGTTGATTTTTGATTAAAAATTTTGATAATAATTAATTTTGAATTGAAATTTTGGATAATAATTGAATTTTAATTGATTTTGCATTGAAATTTTGGGTAATAATTGAATTTTATTTGATTTTAAATTGAAAATTTGGAAAATACTTGAATTTCAATTAATATTGAATTGAAATTTTGGAAAATAATTGAATTTTAGTTGATTTTTGATTGAAAATTTTGATAATAATTAATTTCGAATTGAAAATTTGGGTAAGAATTGAATTTTATTTGATTTTGAATTGAAAATTTTGAAAATAATTAAATTTTATTTGATTTTAAATTGAAAATTTGGAAAATAATTGAATTTTAATTGATTTTAAATTGAAATTTTGTATAAGAATTGAATTTTATTTGTTTTTAAATTGAAAATTTGGAAAATAATTGAATTTAAGTTGATTTTGAATTGAAAATTTTGAAAATAATTCAAATTTCATTGATTTTGAATTGAAATTTTGGGTAATAATTGAATTTTATTTGATTTTGAATTGATTTATGATTTTGAATTAAAATTTTTTTGGAAATTTTATTTGATATTTTTTTTAAATTATAAACAAATTGTTAAATTTTATAAAAATTTTAATTGAAAAATAATTTTGAAATAATTGAATTTCTGATGAATATCATTAAAATTATTAAAAATAATTAATTTAGTGAAGAATTTTAGTTAAAAATTTGTTAAATAATTAAAATAAAGAAGATCTGAAAAAGGTCTGCATTTTATACTAAAAAAATTCATATTTAAAAAAAAAAAATTTTTTTTTTTTTTAAATGTAAAAAAAAGTCGAAATAGTCGTATATTATTAAAATAAGTCGAAAAAAGTCGTATTTTTGAAAAAAAGTCGGAAATAGTCGAAAAAGTCGTATAATCCGAGGCCTGTTAAAGTTATTAGAAATAATTATTTCAACAAAAAATTTGAATCAAAATTTTTAATAACAATTGAATATTAGAAGATTTTGAATTAAAATTTTAGTAAATTAGAATATTGCTGAAAATTATTAACAAAGTTTCAAACAGAAATTGAAATTTTAGAGAATATTTAATTAAAAAATGTTTTATTTAATTACATTTTTGAATAATTGAAATTATTAATTAATCAAAAATTTTAAGATACAAATTTTATAAATAATTGAATTTTGCAAGAGTTTGAGTTAAGATTTTTAGAAATAATTGAATTTTTTGGAGATTTTTAATTAAAATTATTGTTTTAAAATACTAAATATTTTATATAAGCTAATTCCAAGTTCTATGATTTAAAAATTCGAATTACTTAAAATTCTATACAAAATGAAAATTCTAATAAATTAAAAATTACATTAAATTAGAATTCTTTTCAAGAAACAGTTTGGGTAAAGAGAAATTTTGTAAAATAAAAATTCTGTCAAATAAAAATTCGATACTTTGAAAATTCCGTTGAGTAAACATTCGATTAAAAAAAAAAATTCTCTTTTGTAAAATAAAAATTTATGTGAAAAATCATTTTTATGGAATAATACACTCCTACCGTTGTGCCAAAAACAAAAAGTTAATCGAAATTTAACAATAGTTTTTTTTTTTTAAATAATCAGGAGAATAATTATGTTAATTTTATTCCTCAGAATTTTTCTTTCAATTTTTTTTTAGACAATAATTTAGCAATTATTGCTATGAAAGTGGTGAAAATTTAATAATTCAAGAATTAAAAATTCGTATTATTCAAAATTATCTAATTATCGAATCGTGGAAAATTAAAAAAGAAAAAATTATTAAAAATATTCTTTGTCTTATTTCTATTTTTTTTTTTGCTTCACGTTCCGACTAATTTATTCTCAACTCACATATTTGTTCAATTTTTCTTTCAATACAAATATCTTCCGCGTGTCATTTTTCATCTTCTCTAACTCATTTGCTTTCTTCATTTCTGTTTTCACTCTCTTTTTTTTTTTTTTTTATTCTTTTCTTTCTTCGCATTCTCTTAACCACAGAACAGCTTCCTGAGGTTAAAAGCAATTTCCTCTCTATTTTACGATGTAAACTTCAGAAAATAGAGACATATACTCTGAGGTTAAAATCAACTAAACGGAGAGAAGAAGAAGAAGAAGGACGAAGAATATATAGATATATATATATATTTATATATAAACACACATATAAAACATCATTGAGAGAGTTATTTACACTTGAAAACCATAGAAATAGTAATAGTAGTGGTAGTAGTTAAAGAAGAAAAAAGAGTCGAGGTGCGAACAAGGTTTCGTGCTTTCAACATTCGTAAATCGTAAATAAAAGTATATGAGAAACGTGTTCACTGAAGACAATGCTTTCGCCTCAGGTCACTGTGACGAAAAAAAAAAATAAAAAAAAAGGAACACGTGTAGCCTAGTCCTTAAAAAATATTTTCCGATTATGAATTCAAAACCAAAACAATGATTTTCTTGTTTGGGAGAAAAAAATTTAGAAAACGTGAATTATTTTTTTTATTTTCCATTTTTCATACTTTTTATCTAAAAAATAAATTAATTCGTTAGGAATTTTTATTTGACTGAATTACTATAAAAAAAAAAATTTTCTAAAATTTAATTTTTTTGCCGAGTTTTTTTAGCCAAATTAATTCAAAATCATAAATCAATTCAAAATCAAATAAAATTCAATTATTTTAAAAATTTCAATTCAAAATCAATAAAAATTCAATTATTTTCCAAATTTTCATTTCAAAATTAATTATTATCAAAATTTTCAATAAAAAATCAACTAAAATTGAATTATTATCCAAAATTTCAATTAAAATTCAATTATTTTCAAAAATTATCGAAAATTATCTTTTCAAAATTTTCAATTCAAAATCAACTAAAATTCAATTATTTCCCAAATTTTCAATTGAAAATCAAATAAAATTCAATTATTTTCTAAAATTATAATTCAAAATCAACTAAAATTCAATTATTATCCAAAATTTCAATTCAAAATTAATTATTATTAAAATTTTCAATAAAAAATCAACTAAAATTGAATTATTAATTCATTAATTAATTCAATTATTTTCAAAAATTTGAATGTAAAAGCTTCTAAAATTTAATTATTTCTAAAATTTTCAAGCGAATATTTTTTGTAATTTAATTAATTTTAATTTAATTTAATTTAATTTCATATAAATGGTTTTCAAATTATTCTATTTTTATCCGCAATTTCTAATAAATTTTTTTAGTGAAATCATCAAAAATTTTTAATTTAAAATCACATGAAGTTGAATTAATTTCAAAAATCTCAATTGTAAATCTTTGAAAATTCAATTACATTTAAAAAATGTTATCTAAAATTATTTTATAAATTATTTTTAGTTCTGTAAAATGTAATTATTGTCTGAAAATTAACAAAATCTTTTGAAATTCAATTATTTTTAAAAATTTTAACTTTAACCCTTCGAAAATTTTCTAAAATTTAATTTTTTTGCCGAGTTTTTAGCCAAATTTTTATTTTATCAAATTTAATGGAAAATTATTTTAAAACGTATTTTTATGCTTCTCCTTGATCTGTTAGCGAAAATACAATCTTCAATCGATTAAAAAAAAAAAAAAAAAAAAATCTTCAATTTGTATCGATAATTATTTTCAATGAAATTTATTTTTTCTATATAAATGTATATAGTTTTCCTTTTTTCTTTTTTAATGAATTTATAAAGAGAAGTGAAAAAAAATTTAATTTAAATCGACTCGATTTCTCATTAGCTGAACGCTTACAAGTATTTGAACTCTCTCTCTCTCTCTCTCTCTCTCTCTGCAATTAGTTTTGAGTGAATGTTATGCTTGCGTATACCTATACAGGATAACATTTATTTTTTTTACGAGAAATAGAGACACGACACGAAAAAAAAAATTAGAAACTTTTTTTTTCATTAAATCCGTTTGGGAATTTTTTTTTTATAATTTTGTTAGCAGAAAAAAAAATTTTTTGAACAATTTTTGTGGAGGATATTGAAATTTGGGAATTTTTTTTTTTTTTATATAATTTTAGACGAAGCTGAAGTACGCAACGTTTATATAAACGATTTTTTAAAGAAATAATTTTTTAAAATGAAAAATTCTATAATTTTTTGCCAAAAAAATATTTTTTTTATAATTTCTTGATTAATGAAAACTACAGGAAATATTTTTTAGTCAAAAAATTATAGGCATTTTTCATTTTAAAAAATTATTTCTTTAAAAAACCGTTTATATAAAAGTTGCGTACTTCAGCTTCGTTAATTTTAGTAGTAAAAAAAAATTCTTAAACAATTAGAAATTTGGCAATTTTTTCCCCAAAAAAAAAAAAAATTTTTATTATTTTTTTTTATAATTTAAATTTTTTACAACATTTACTTTTTCCTTTATGTACTTAAAAGAGGTTCATAAACCCTTTTTAAATTTTATTTTCTAAAAGATAAAATGATATAATAAGAAAATTATTTTAAGTAAATAATTTTCCCTTGGGAATTTTTTTTATTTAATAAGCAAAGAGAAAAAAATTAATTAACAGTGCAAACTGAAAATGAGAATTATTCTATTCTATTTTTTTTTTTTTTTTATTTCTATTCGCAATACAATTATTTGAATAGTCACGAGACGCACTTTACACACGTGAAAAATTAGGTCACGGATAATATTTCCGAATGGTGTCGATTATTTTTTTTTTTTATTTATTATGTATACTTATTTGTAGACATTAAAAAACAAAAACAAAAAAAAATTATTTTATAATAAAATTTTTAATATTTACCATTTTATTATTTTTTTTTAAATTATATTGAAAAAAAAAATATAATTTCGAAAGTAATTTTAGAGAAAAAATTTTTCCTAATTCACTGTACTTAAAAAAATTAGTTTTTAATTTCGATTTTAATGTTTACAAAATTGCTAAAGGAAATCTCGATAAAGTAACTAACTTTTATTATTTATTGTAATTACCAAAAAATTTATTAATTAATATTATAAATAATTTTTAATTAAAATTTTTTTTATTTAAAAATTTAATTAACATTATAAATAATTTTCTAGTTAAAAAATTAAAATTATTAATTCGTGAGTTAAATTATTTTTATAAAATTATTATAAAAAAAAACAATTGTTCAGTAATTCTATTTATTATTTTTATTTAATTAATTAATTTTATTTATTTAAAAAATTTTGGTTTTTTTTGCAAAAATAATAAAAAGAATAATTAAAAATTGTTGAAAAAAAAAATGAAATTAAAGAAGAAAAACTTACATGAAGAAATCAGCAATTTTCATAACGTGAATTTTTTAAACGGTGAAAATACAATGTCGTCGGGAGATTAATTTTTTTTTTAATACTAAAAAGAAAAAAGCGCCGGAAGTTATACTATATATATATATTTTTATATATGAAAAAATTTGGGGTCCGAGAATAAAGACGGAAGTTGGTAACGTGCTACCTGACAGTTCGACGTTTGTCACGAGTCGTCGGGAAACGGATCATTGCTAGAACCGCGTGCTTTTCACCCCCCACCGCGATTCGTCTTTCGCGACTTTTCAACCCCCCTGTGGTTAACACCGCGCGCAAGCTCTGAAATTTCCATGAAAATTTCCCTTTTCCTCTCTCTCTCTCTCTCTTCTTTATCTTTTTCTCTTTGTGTATATGAATATTTGACATTTATTTTAATGAACTAATTTTAGTTGAAAAAATATTGTTTCCTATTATTTAAAAAAAAAAAAAATTAATAAAATTTTTTTTTTTTTATTTTATTTATTAATTATTATTTAATTTTATTATTATTTATGATTTTTTTTTTTATTTATTATTATTTCATTTAATTATTTGTCATTTAATTTTATATTAATTAATTTTAATTAGGTTATTTTTTTTCAAATAAAATTGGATAATTTTAATTAATTAATTTCTAAATAATTTATTAGCCGATGGCAATTAATATTCATGTAGAAAAAAAATTCACACACACTAAAAAATAATTGATTTTCTCAGTATTATTTTTAATTATTAATTTATTATAAATTTTGTTAAGATTGGAATTTTTTTTTTACTTCTATTTTTAAATTAGAGAAAATAAATTTTATTATTTTATTATTTTATTATTATTATTATTATTTATTTTACTTTTTTATGTTTTTTTTCAAATTTAAAAGAAATGCATGTTTTTATTTCGAAAAAAATTAAAAAACGATTTTTAATTTTCGCGATTTTTCACAATGAGGGACAAAAATAAAATCGCCAAGTTTTTATTCTAATCTATAGGTATATATATATATTATATAGAGAGAGATTTTTTTCTATAGGTGAAATATATTAGTAAGGATGAGTAAAGTGCTTCAAAGGGAAGAATGGCTTGACGAGGCCATATACACCATCCGAGAGAGTAGAGAGAGAGAGAGAGAGGAATAGTTAATGTAGAGACGATTCTCGTCGCGGATGCTTAAAAACAAAAGTGGAAATATTGATAGAAAAAAAAAAAAAAAAGTATAGCGGAAAAACTCGGTCGCAAAACTATATCATTAGAACTAGTGGAAGGAGAGGCGAAACAATTGATTCTCTATTTTTTTTCTCTCCCCAAAAAAAAAAAAAAAAAATAGGTATCTACAACTCTTTTTTTAAAATGTAAAATATTACTAATAATTTTCTTTTGTTTTCTTTATTTTTGTGAGGACAAATTTTTTCAAATTTATTCAAATAGTAGGCTTCGAAGCATAGTAAGAGACTTAGAAAAGTATGAAATAGTATAATTTAAAAAAAAAGTATCTCCAAAATTAAAAAAAATTATCAAAAAAGTGGCATCTTTAAAATGAAGAATTAGTTTTCTGTTTGACGTTAAAGTGTAAATATTTTCTAGTCTAAAAAAATTGGAAAAAAAATTCCGAGGAATAAAATTAATATAATTTTTTCTCCTGATTATTTAAAAAAAAAACCATCTATTGTTAAATTTCGATTAACTTTTTGTTTTTGGCACAGCGGTAGGAGTGTATTATTCCATAAAAATGATTTTTTACATAAATTTTTATTTTACAAAATAGAATTTAATAGAGAATTTTTTTTTCAACGAATGTTTACTCAACGGAATTTTTAAAGTAGCGAATTTTTATTTGACAGAATTTTTATTTTACAAAATTTCTCTTTACCCAACTGTTTCTTGAAAAGAATACTAATTTAATGTAATTTTTAATTTATTAGAATTTTCATTTAGTATAGAATTTTAAGTAATTCGAATTTTTAAATCATAGAACTTGGAATCAGCTTATATAAAATATTTAGTATTTTAAAACAATAATTTTAATTAAAAATCACCAAAAATTCAATTATTTCCAAAAATCTTAACTCGAATTCTTGCAAAATTCAATTATTTATAAAATTTGTATCTTAAAATTTTTTATTAATTAATAATTTCAATTATTCAAAAAATGCAATTAAATAAAACATTTTTTAATTAAAAATTCTCTAAAATTCAATTTCTATTTGAAACTTTGTTAATAATTTTCAGCAATATTATAATTTACTAAAATTTTAATTCAAAATCTCCTAAAATTAAATTATTATTAAATATTTTGATTCAAATTTTTTGTTGGAATAATTGTTTCTAATATCTTTAACAGGCCTCGGATTGTACGACTTTTTCGACTATTTCCGACTTTTTTTCAAAACTATGACTTTTTTCGACTTATTTTAATAAAAAACGACTATTTCGACTTTTTTTTACATTAAAAAAAAAGAAATTTTTTTTTTTAAATATAAATTTTTTTTAGTATAAAATGCAGACCTTCTTCAGATCTTCTTTATTTCAATTATTTAACAAATTTTTAACTAAAATTCTTCACAAAATTAATTATTTTTAATAATTTTAATGATATTCATCACAAATTTAATTATTTCAAAATTATTTTTTAATTAAAATTTTTATAAAATTTAACAATTTGTTTATAATTTTAAAAAACATGAAATCAAAATACCGAAAAAATTTTAATTCAAAATCATAAATCAATTCAAAATCAAATAAAATTCAATTATTTTAAAAATTTCAATTCAAAATCAATAAAAATTAAATTATTATCTAAAATTTCAATTCAAAAGCAAAGAAAATTGAATTATTTTCAAAATTTTCAATTCGAAATTAATTATTATCAAAATTTTCAATCAAAAATCAACTAAAATTGAATTATTATTCAAAATTTCAATTAAAATTCAATTATTTTCAAACATTATCGAAAATTTCAATTCAAAATCAAAGAAAATTCAATTATTTTCAAAATTTTCAATTCAAAATAATTTTCCAAATTTTCAATTTAAAATCAAATAAAATTCAATTAATTCCCAAAATTTCAGTTCAAAATCAATTAAAATTCAATAATTATCTAAAATTTCAATTTAAAATTAATAATTATCAAAATTTTCAATCAAAAATCAACTAAAATTGAATTATTATTCAAAATATCAATTATAATTCAATTATTTTCAAAAATTTGAATGTAAAAATTTCTAAAATCTTACAGCGAAAATTTTTTGAAATTTAATTAATTTTAATTTAATTTAATATAATTTCATAAAAATGGTTTTCAAATTATTCTATTTTTGTCCGCAATTTCTAATAAATTTTTTTTAGTGAAATCATCAAAAATTTTTAATTAAAAATCACTTGAAGTTGAATTAATTTCAAAAATCTCAATTGAGGAGCCGGATCGTAGAACCGATTCTTCACTAATGCGCAAGTCCCCCGCGCAGCTGAAAGCTGGCTCACTTGAGGGACTCCGGAGAGAGCGAAGAATCGGTTCTACGATCCGGCTCCTCAATTGTAAATCTTTGAAAATTCAATTACATTTAAAAAATGTTATCTAAAATTATTTGATAAATTATTTTTAGTTCTGTAAAATTTAATTATTGTCTGAAAATTAACAAAATCTTTTGAAATTCAATTATTTCTAAAAATTTCAACTTTAACCCTTCCAAAAGTATTATTATTTAAAAAAAAAAATTTATTTAAAATGAAAAAATGAAAAATTTAGTTAAAAATTGAATTTGAAGAAAAATGAAAAATTTAGTTAAAAATTGAATTTGGAGAAAAATGAAAAATTTAGTTAAAAATTCAATTTGGAGAAAAATGAAAAATTTAGTTAAAAATTGAAAAATTTAGTTAAAAATTGAATTTGGAAAAAAATGAAAAATTTAGTTAAAAATTGAATTTGGAAAAAAAATGAAAAATTTAGTTAAAAATTGAATTTGGCAAAAAATTAGAAATTTAGTTAAAAATTTAATTTGAAAAAAATTAGAATCTTAGTTAAAAATTTAATTTATAATTTAATTAAAAGAAAAAAAAAAGTTCAATTAGAAATTCATTTAAAAAATTTAATGTAAAAAGAAAATTTACTATTTCAGTTAAAAATTTAATTTGTAATATAAAATGCACTTTTCAATTTGTCAGTTGAATTTTCTACTTTTATATATATATATATATATATATATATCGTATACCGATCATGTTCTAATTCGTATATTTTACCCAAAAAGCGAATACGTACTTTACATTTTAAATGTATGAAGATCGTGTATGTGTGTGAGTGTGAAATACATTTCCATTTATCCTGCGTTAATTATTAATTGCCAAGTTTCAATTTTACAATAGAACAAAGGTACTTTCGAAGGATTGCTATCTGCGTACGAAAAAAAATTTTTATTTTTCACCACAGAACCTATTTCTTCAATTCTTTTTTTTTTTTTTTTCTCTCTAGAATTTTTAAAATCACATCGTAGACACTTTTTTCTTTTTTTTTATTCCCTTTCCTTTTTATTTTGTTAATATTCCTTTTTTTCTACTTTTGTCCTTTCTTTCTTTCTTTCTTTCTTTCATTGCATTTTTCTTTTGAAATCGTTGCAATTACATATATACACATGCACATTTGATTTGAATTTTTATTTCTATGTAAACAACAAAAAATTCCGATTTTATTCGTATTGATTTAATTTTACTATTTTTCTCACAGATATAGAATCCCCGTGGAATATGAATAAAGGATGAGCTTCATCAGATGGTTTTTGCACGAAGAGAGAGAGAGAGAGAGAGAGGGAAACTATCAGAATTTTTTAAGAACAATAAAATGATATTATTCACACATGCTGCGAAAATTTATATATATTTATATATAGAAAAATGAAAAAGAGAAAAAAAAATTATTCCAATTGAGAATGAATTTTCAAGAGGATTAATAAATATGAAAGTGTGAGGTAAAAAAAAATATACTTAAAACAAGGACACAGAGAGAGGAAATGGAAGACTATTAAAAAAAAAAGAAGGAAAAAATAACATTGTTTCGGAACAATTTCCCGAATTCCATCGTTGTAGCATATATATATATATGTGAGAATGATAAACCTGATGATGATGAAGCTGCAAATTTTTTATACAACACGACAACCGGTAACAATCACTTTTAATTTTTCATTTCATTTTTTTTTTTTTGCAAACTCTTCCTTTCATTGTTTTTTTGTTGATGGTGGGACGATAAAAAAAGGTTCATGAAATCTATACTTTTTTTTTCGTCTCGAATATTGAATTTTAATTTTCTAAATATTTTGTTTGTTTCTCATAAAAAAAATGGCAAATAATTTTACAAATAGTAAACAAAGAATATTAAATATTTTTAAATATAATAAAATATAATTTATTTTATTTAAATAGAATAAAATATTAGAAAAAATTAAAAATTCTATAATTGAATGAAAATTATTTTTAATCGCAATATTAATGAAATTCATAAATATATTTTTTAAACGATTGGAAAAAAGATAAATTTAAATCTATCAATTTGAATAATAAAAAAAATTTTTTAATTAATATTTTAATAATAAAAAATTTAACTATTTTCTGTCTAATGAAAATTCGAGTAAATAAAAAATTTAAATTTGATAAAATAAAAAAGACTAAAAAGAATTTTTGGAGTCGTTAAGTAATTTTTGCAAAAAAAAGAAAAATTAATGGTTTGATCATTACTCTTTTTTCTTCTCGAAATAATAGTTTTCTGTTTATTGCCAGACAATTTCCGCAAATTCTTTTTCTAAATGGATTTTTTATTACTATGTCATGTTGTTAAAAATAACAAAAAAATAACAAAAGAAATTTAGTAGTTTGAAAATTTAAAAAAAAAATTCAGTTTTAAATTTGCTTTTGTCTTAAACAAAAATTCAAATTTTCAAATAAATTTTTTTTAATTAACATATAGGCAAATAATGAAATAAAATTATTTAAATTAATTAAAATATATCCTTCTAGCGTTTTGGAGAGTATTTCTATAAAAATTTGAAATTATAATATTCAATTGTTGATTCAAAATAAATTTTAAATTCATATTCATTCATAATTTTTGTATCTAAAATTGAAATCAAATGTTAAAAATTGAAACAACTATTTTAAGTTGTAATTTTTAAAAAAATTAGGAATTTACTTATATGTTTACAGTAATTAGGAAATTAATTTATAATTACTTGAATCATTGTAAAAAAATAATTTTTATTTTTAAAATAATAATTTTTATTATTCAAATTATAATTAGAACTATTATTTTCATTTTTCAGCGAAAAAAATTTTTAGAAATCATATTTTTTCATTTTTTTTCGAACTTACATTTAACAGAATTTTCAGACTTTGAAGTGACACATTTTTTTACTTTTTTGATACTTTTTTTCAACAAGGCTACTTTTTTACTATTATTTTTGATCGAAAGCCACTAAATTCTACTTATTCAAAAAATTTTTCTCGCCAAGTTGATGATTTTCTATTGGCCGCGTCAACTGCTGCTTTATATAATTATTTTTTACACGAATTTTCATTTTTCAAAATTGCATTTAACATAATTTCTTTTTAAACGATCTTTTATTTAATAGAATTTTTAATTTGGCAAATTTTTTTTTTACAAAATTTCTCTTTACCCAACTGTTTTTTTTTTTTAAATAATTCTAATTTTACCGTAATACAGACAATAATTGAATTTTAGAGTATTTTGAATTGAGAAATGTTTTAAATAATTGAAATGCCAAGATCTTGATTAAATAGGCCTCGGATCGACTTAAAGGCACAAAAAAAGTGGTTTTAGTCGATTTATATTCCAAAAAAGGTGTCGAAAAAGTCGATTTTTTTTTATTTTAACAAAAATATTTTACAGATTTTTAAATGAAATTTTTTTTTTTAAATAATAATCCTTTTCGAAGGGTTAAAGTTGAAATTTTTAAAAATAATTGAATTTCAAAAGGTTTTGTTAATTTTCAGACAATAATTAAATTTTACAGAACTAAAAATAATTTATCAAATAATTTTAGATAACATTTTTTAAATGTAATTGAATTTTCAAAGATTTATAATTGAGATATTTAAAATTAATTCAACTTCAAGTGATTTTTAATTAAAAATTTTTGATGATTTCACTAAAAAAATTTATTAGAAATTGCGGACAAAAATAGAATAATTTGAAAACCATTTCTATGAAATTAAGTTAAATTAAAATTAATTAAATTTCAAAAAAATTTCGCTGGAAAATTTTAGAAATAATTAAATTTTAGAAGCTTTTACATTCAAATTTTTGAAAATAATTGAATTATAATTGAAATTTTGGATAATAATTCAATTTTAGTTGATTTTTGATTGAAAATTTTGATAATAATTAATTTTGAATTGAAAATTTGGAAAATAATTGAATTTTAGTTGATTTTGCATTGAATTTTGGGTAATAATTGAATTTTATTTTATTTTAATTGACAATTTGGAAAATAATTGAATTTTAATTGAAATTTTGGATAATAATTAAATTTTAGTAGATTTTTGATTGAAAATTTTGATAATAATTAATTTTGAATTTAGAATTTTGAAAATAATTAAATTTTATTTGATTTTAAATTGAAATTTTAGATTATAATTGAATTTTTATTGATTTTGAATTGAAAATTTTTGAAAATAATTGAATTTTATTGGATTTTAAATTCAAATTTGGAAAATAATTGAATTTTAGTTGATTTTGAATTGAAAATTTTGAAAAGAATTGAATTTTAGTTGATTTTGAATTGAAAATTTTGAAAATAATTCAATTTTCTTTGATTTTGAATTGAAATTTTCGATAATTTTTTAAAATAATTGAATTTTAATTGAAATTTTGGATAAAAATTCAATTTTAGTTGATTTTTGATTGAAAATTTTAATAATAATTACTTTTGAATTGAAAATTTTGAAGAGAATTGAATTTTAGTTGATTTTGAATTGAAAATTTTGAAAATAATTCAATTTTCTTTGATTTTGAATTGAAATTTTCGATAATTTTTGAAAATAATTGAATTTTAATTGAAATTTTGGATAAAAATTCAATTTTAGTTGATTTTTGATTGAAAATTTTAATAATAATTAATTTTGAATTGAAAATTTTGAAAAGAATTGAATTTTAGTTGATTTTGAATTGAAAATTTTGAAAATAATTCAATTTTCTTTGATTTTGAATTGAAATTTTCGATAATTTTTGAAAATAATTGAATTTTAATTGAAATTTTGGATAAAAATTCAATTTTAGTTGATTTTTGATTGAAAATTTTAATAATAATTAATTTTGAATTGAAAATTTTGAAAAGAATTGAATTTTAGTTGATTTTGAATTGAAAATTTTGAAAATAATTAAATTTTCTTTGATTTTGAATTGAAATTTTAGATTATAATTGAATTTTTATTGATTTTGAATTGAAATTTTGGGTAAGAATTGAATTGAATTTTATTTTAAATTGAAAATTTGGAAAATAATTGAATTTTAGTTGATTTTGAATTGAAAATTTTAGTAAATTAGAATATTGTTGAAAATTATTAACAAAGTTTCAAACAGAAATTGAATTTTAGAGAATTTTTAATTAAAAAATGTTTTATTTAATTGCATTTTTGAATAATTGAAATTATTAATTAATCAAAAATTTTAAGATACAAATTTTATAAATAATTGAATTTTGCAAGAGTTCGAATTAAGATTTTTAGAAATAATTGAATTTTTGGAGATTTTTAATTAAAATTATTGTTTTAAAATACAAAATATTTTATATAAGCTAATTCCAAGTTCTATGATTTAAAAATTCGAATTACTTAAAATTCAACACTAAATGAAAATTCTAATAAATTAAAAATTACATTAAATTAGAATTCTTTTCAAGAAAGAGAAGTAAAGAGAAATTTTGTAAAATAAAAATTCTGTCAAATAAAAATTCAATGCTTTGAAAATTCCGTTGAGTTAATTCGATTAAAAATTCTCTCAAATGTTAATTTGAAAAATTCAAAAATTTATCTGCAAAAAATAATTATTTCTAATAAATTATAAATTTTCTAAAATGAAAAATTTTAGTTCATAATTTTTTTTTGGTACAATATAATGCATCCCCAATATTTGTAGATAGATATATATATATATATTTCTCTAAATTTTGTATTTATTTATAGTAAAAAAAAATGTTAAATATAGAAGGGTAGATTTTTCATCCGAGATAAATGTTGTATATGTCATAAGAAAAATAAAGAGATGTCGCCTAGTGAGGGGTTGCTGAAGTTAATCGGAGAGAGTTTGCGCATTATGCGTTGTCCTTCCTTGAACAAGGAAGGCACCCGATCCGCCGCGAAAGGGATGCTGCTTCGGGGTGAATGTTGCATCCCTTATATTTTTTTCCAATTTTCTGTGTTAAAATTATATATAAATTAAAAAAAAAAGTCACGCCATTAACAAAATTTCTTATTATTCACAAAAATAATAAATAAATTTTTCAATAATTTTCTATTTAACAAATGGCTTGAATTTTTGTCGCGCGATATATATATATATATATAAAAAAAAAAAAAAGTGAAATATATAATGATAATGATGAGAACGTGTGTTATGTTCGATGGACCACAAAATCACAGTTACACAATGGAATACGATGATAATAATAATAGTAATAATAATAATAATGATGACGATGATCAGAGACTCGTGAATTCGTGAAACACGAGGTTTGAGTGTGTGAGTGTGTGTCGATGTCGAATTTACTTTTTTCAATTGGAACTAAACCACGCGATTTACGAACTCGTGCACTTGATGTCAATCAGGGAATTCACCTCATTGATTGGTAAGGTCAGTTTTATGTTACATTTTTTTTTTTTTTTTTTTTTTTAATTTGAAAATTTTTCGTATAAAAAATTTTTACATTTTACATATGTGTATTTTTTTGGCATAATCGATACGATATTTTGTCATTATAGTATTTTAAAGAAAAAGGGTAAATGAAATATTGTGGTTTTTTTTTTTTTTTTTAATTTGAAACTGAATTCCGTGAAATTTTTCGAATAGTTTGAGATTTTTTCTGTTTTTTATTTATTTATTTATTTATGTACATTCCCCGCAGTCCAGATTTTTGGATTTTTAATTCCTTTAATTATTTTTTTTTTGAATTTGAAACTGAATTCTGTGGAATTTTTCGAGTATTTTGAGATTTTTATGTTATTTTGTTAATTGCTTTTAATTATTTTTTTTTTTAATTTAAAATTATATTCCGTAGAATTTTTCGAGTAGTTTGAAATTTTTTTTCTATTTTTTAATTCTTTTAATTATTTTTTTAATTATTTTTTTTTTAAATTTGAAACTGAATTCCGTGAAATTTTTCGATTAGTTTGAGATTTTTTCTGTTTTTTAATTCCTTTAATTATTTTTTTTTTGAATTTGAAATTAAATTCTGTGGAATTTTTCGATTATTTTGAGATTTTTATGTTATTTTGTTAATTGCTTTTAATTTTTTAATTTTTTTTATTATTTTTAAAAATTTTAAATTGTATTCCGTAGAATTTTGCGAGTAATTTGAGATTTTTTTTTTTCTATTTTTTAATTCTTTCAATTATTATTTTTTTTTTTTATTAATATTTTTAATTTGAAATTAAATTCTGTGGAATTTTTCGAGTATTTTGCGCTTTTCCAATTCCTCTAATTATTTTTTTTTAATTTGAAATTAAATTCCGTCGAATTTTTCGAGTATTGTGCAATTTTTTTCTATTTTTTTAATTCTTTTAATTATTTTATTAATTTTTTTTTTCATTATTTTTTTTTTAAATTTGAAACTGAATTCCGTGAAAATTTTCGATTAGTTTGAGTTTTTTTCCGTTTTTCTAATTCCTTTAATTATTTTTTTTGAATTTGAAACTGAATTCTGTGGAATTTTTCGAGTATTTTGAGATTTTTATGTTATTTTGTTAATTGCTTTTAATTTTTTTAATTTTTTTTATTATTTTTAAAAATTTTTAATTTTATTCCGTAGAATTTTGCGAGTAATTTGAGATTTTTTTTTCTATTTTTTAATTCTTTCAATTATTTTTATTTTATTAATATTTTTAATTTAAAACTAAATTCTGTGGAATTTTTCGAGTATTTTGCGATTTTTTAATTCTTTTAATTATTTTCTTTTAATTTGAAATTAAATTCCGTCGAATTTTTTGAGTACTTTGCGATTTTTTTCTGTTTTTTTTTTGGTTTTTTAAAATTATTTTTACTAATTTATTAATTGATAATTAATAATTAATTATAAAGTTAAAAATCCACAAAAAATTTTTTCTGTTTTTTAATTTTTTTAAAATTATTTTACTAATTTATTAATTGCTAATTGATAATTAATAATTAATAATTAATAATTAATAATTAATTAAAATTAAAAATATACAAAAAAATAGTTTTTAAAAATCCCGAATTAAAATTTCGAAAAAGTAAAATTTGAACGATTTTTTTTAAAAAAGAGAGAATTCCATAAAAATCCTAAAATAAAAATTACATATACTAATTGGATTAAAATAAAATAAAAATAATTAAAAAAAAAATTACATAAAATTATTACAATTGACAGAAGGACAAATTAAATTAACTTTGGAAGAGGTTTTTTTTAAATTAAAATAATTTTCATAAGAAATTTTTTCCTTTTTTCTTCGTTTCTTCAAATTTTTTTTTTTATTTTTATTTTTTTTATTTTTTTTTATATATAAAAGCGAAACATGTACCTTATCAGCGGAAATAATGTTTGCGCGCGATCGGCCGTTAATAATCGGATTTCAGTTTTGTAGTTGCATAATCGAAGTTACAAAATAACAAAATTTTTCCCATACATATGAAAAAAAAAATATATATATATATATTTTTTTTTCTAAATGTTATAATCTCTGTTTTAGGCAGCATTTCTTCGAAAGATGTCAATCATCAGATCGAGGAGTCAAGTCAATGCTGATGGGTCCTTCAAAATGACAACCTTGATCCATATTTGGTGACGCGGCGAATCGAATTGTCAACACGATGCCGTTGTCATTAAGAGAATTGCTACTGATCATTGTCCTTGCTCATGTGTGTCATCGTACTTCCTGGTAAGATTTTTTTTACGACAAAAAAATTAAAAACAAAAAAAAAAACATTCGAATCATTGACTTTTTGAATTTAATAAAGAAAAATGTTTTTATTAAAAGCAAGTAAATTTTATTTTAAACGTAAATGAAAATTTAAAAAAAAAAATATTTATTTACAACAAATAAAATTTATTTTTTTTTTTGCTTTTTATTTTTATTTTGCTCTGAGACAAAAATTTTATTTCTAGAAAAAATTATTTTTTTTCCTTGAAAGTAAAGAAAGAATTTTCTTTTTTTTTTTGGTAAAATTTGTTTCGAATAAAAGAACAGCAATTTAATGTGTAATTTCAATCAATTTTCTATACTTGAATTCAAATTGAGCATATATTAGACTTCTATTTTTTAATTTATTTTTTTCTTGTACTCGGTTAAATTTAGGTCAGAGTAGTTTTTGGGAAAATTGAAATTATTTTTAATCTAAAATCTTTAGTAATTTATTTATTTATTTAAAAAAAAAAGTATATATTGTTAACAGCAGTGGGAAAATTTGATTATAACAAAATTTCATACAGTTTTATTAAGTATAAATATATGACTTCAAAAGTTTCGACTACTTAAAAGTCGTGTCTGACTAAAATCATTTCGATCTACTTAAAATCTTTTATATTCGGAAAAAAAAGAAATTTTTTTCCCTTTTTAAGAGACAAGTACAGAAAAAAAAGTAATAAATAAAATATGAAAACATTTTTAAATAAAAAAATATTTATAATAAAAATAATAAAATTTATCGAATTCTAATTTTAATATATCAAATTAGAAATTAAAATAAATAAAATAATGATTAATTAATTAATAAATAATAATAATAATGATAATAAAAATAAATAATTATTAATTATTGAGTAATTGAATAAAAATCATTAAAATTGCAAATATACTAAATATAATTTACTAAATTAAAATTAAAAATATATTTACCATTTTTTTTTCGTTTCTCTCTCTCTTTCTCTCTTTCTATAGTGAATTAATTAAATAACTAATGACAATTGCAATGAAAATGCAAAAAAGAATTAAACCGACAAATTTTATTTCATCACTGTAGTAATTGCAATCATTATTTTTATTCATTCTATCATTAAAATGAAAATAAAATTTATCCAAAAATTATTATTAATGTCCATATCTTTCAAATAATTTAAATGCTCCAAAACATAGTGAAATTGTGATTAAAATTATCACTAATGGCCAAGCAAGATCATAAAGTAAACATAAATATCCCGGTGTAATTTTCTTTGAACAACAAAAAAATCGATTTCTTCTTCCAAATAATTTTGACATTTTTTTTTTTTTTTATTTATTTTTGTTGTTGTGTTGATTGTTTATGAAAAATATCCAAGTTACAAATATAAATTTTCCATTTTTTTTTTGCTTCTGATTATTTGTATTGAAAAACTTTCAAAATTAAACATATAATTTTTCCATTTTTTTTCTGAT
Source organism: Leptopilina boulardi (assembly GCF_019393585.1). Taxonomy (NCBI): domain Eukaryota; kingdom Metazoa; phylum Arthropoda; class Insecta; order Hymenoptera; family Figitidae; genus Leptopilina; species Leptopilina boulardi. Next base: position 1,543,285 of record NW_026137825.1, on the reverse strand, counting down.
TATTTGTGTGAAAAAAAATTCCGAAATTAAAAATATATTGACATTTTTTTTTTTGAATTCCAAATTGCAAAAATTATTTATCAAATTCACTCCACTGATTTACATTTTGATGTCAATTTACGCCATTGATTGGGGTTTTTTTTTTTATTATTTTACTCAAAAGTGTAAATTTTTATTCATTTTTGAAAAAATTTTCTTCGATAATATAAAAAAAAAAAAAAAATGACATTTTTATGACTAAAATGAAAAACAAATGAAGGTTTTCTAGAAAAAGGAAATAAAAAAGTAAAATTGAACAAAAACAAAAAAAATAAAAATAGTAATTGATAGACAAGTAATTGATTTAGAGTTAAACAGAAAAAATAATAAAAAGAAAAATATCGAATTTAAATATGCAACTAAAAAATTATTTAAAGAAACAATTATTGAAAAACTGAAAACTTATATAATAAATTGAATAGAATTACGATTTAAAAAAAAATGAATAAAGTTGAATCCAATAATATTGAATAAAAATATGATATTTAATAAAATTTTCAAAATAATAATAATTATTATTTATAAAATACATATTCAATTAAAATTAATTAAATAATTTTTATAATAATGCAATAATTTAATTGTAGGGAATTAAAATAATTATTAATTTGTAATAATAATAATAATAATAATTATTATTATTATATTAATAATTAATTATTAATACTATTATTATTTATTATTTATTAGAATTATTATTATTATTCAATTCACGAAGCTGAAGTACACAACGTTTACCAACGAAATTTTTTTTAAAGTTGTATATTGATTCAAAAATTGTATACAAATACAAAAAATTTATGATGAGAAAAAAGATGCGCCAGGAAATTTCGTACAAGATAGTAATTTGAAAAAAATTTATTTTTAAAAATTAATTTTTAAGGTACCAGGGGCCAACGAATACCTATTAAATATTAATTATAAAAACACAGGCCTCGAATCAACTTAAAGACACAAAAAAGTCGTTTTAGTCGATTTATATTCCAAAAAAAAGTGGATTTGTTTTTTATTTAAACAAAAATATTTTACAGATTTTTAAATAAAAAATTTGTTTTTAATAATAATCCTTTTCGAAGGGTTAGAGTTGAAATTTTTAGAAATAATTAAATTTAAAAAGATATTGTTAATTTTCAAACAATTATTAAATTTTACAGAACTAAAAGTAATTTATCAAAACATTTTTTGGAAAACATTTTTTAAATTTAATTGAATTTTCAAAGATTTAAAATTGAGATTTTTGAAATTAATTGAAACTTTAAGTGTTTTGTAATTAAAATTTTAGATGATTTCACTAAAAATTTATTAGAAAATGCGGATAAAATACAATAATTTGAAAATCATATTTAATTGAAAAATGGTTTCAGATAGTTTTGAATTTTCAAAGAATATTTTTAAAATAGTTAAAAATAATTGAATTTCCTTAGAGTTATAATTGAAATTATTAAATTTCAAAAAAAAAAAAAATTTTCGATGGAAAATATTAGAAATAATTAAATTTTAGATGCTTTTAAATTCAAATTATTGAAAATTCAATTAATTTTCAATTCAAATTTTTGAGAATAATGAAATTTTATTTGATTTTAAATTTGGAAAATAATTGAATATCAGTTCATTTTGAATTGAAAATTTTGGGAAATAATTGAATTTGAATTGAAATTTTGGATAATAATTTAATTGAAGTTCATTTTTGATTGAAAATTTGGATAATTAATTTTGAATAGAAATTTTGGAAAATAATTGAATTTTATTTCATTTTAAATTGAAAACTTGGTAAATAATTAAATTTTAAATTGAAAATTTTGGATAATTATTGGATTTTTAATTGATTTTGAATTAAAATTTTGAAAATAATTGAATATTAGTTGATTTAAAAACCACAATTTTAAGAAAATAATTGAATTTTAGTTTATTTTGAATTGAATACTTGGAAAATAATTGAATTTTAGTTTATTTTGAATTTATTACTTGGAAAACAATTGAATTTTAGTTGATTTAGGATTGAAAATTTTGAAAATAATTAAATTTCAGTTGAAATTTGGAAAATAATTGAATTGTAGTTTATTGTGAATTGAAATTTTTGAAAATAATTGAATTTTAGTTGACTTTGAATTGAAAATTTTGAAAATAATTGAATTGTAGTTTATTTTGAATTGAAAATTTTGAAAATAATTGAATTTTAGTTTATTTTGAATTGAAAATTTTAAAAATAATTGAATTTTTGTTAATTTTGGATTGAAATTTTCGAAAATAATTGAATTTTAGTTTATTTTGAATAGAAATTTTCAAAAAAATAATTCAATTTTATTGTGATATTTTTTTTAAATTATAAACAATTGTTAAATTTCATAAAAATTTTAATTGAAAAATAATTTTGATATAATTGAATTTGTGATGTATTTCATTAAAATTAATAAAAAATAATTAATTTAGTGAAGAATCATTTTAGTTCAAAATTTGTTAAATAATTGAATTGAAGAAGATCTCAAGAAGATCTACATTTTATACTAAAAAAATGTATTTTATTTACATTTTCTTTTCAAATGTAAAAAAAATGTCGCATTTTATTAAAATAAGTCGGTAAAAGTCATATTATTGAAAAAAAAGTCGGAAAAAGTCGTATAATCCGAGGCCTGTAAACATATAATTTTCATTATTATTATCATTTAATATGCAATAAATATTCTAATAAATTAAATTATTATTGATAATATTAATCTTTAATTTCTTTATAACAAACAATTAAATACTTAATTTGACGCGCGTTTAATTTTGCTAGTTAATACAATAATTTAATTAAAATTATTCAAATAATCAAATATTTAATTAATTATTATTGATTTCGATGTGGATCGAAATTTTTTTTTTTATTAAAAAAAAATAATAATAATTAACAAATTTTATTTCAGTTATTTGCAAGGCAGCTCCACTGGAATGACAGAAAGACTGGAAAACGTAACTCAAACTATTTCGAGAATTTTGGACGGTTATGATATTCGATTAAGGCCAAATTTTGGTGGTGAGTTTATTTTTTTATTTTCTTTTTTTTCTTTTTAATAATATTTTTGTTTCGATTTTCAATAAAATATCACATTTACTTTGAAATATTTGACATAATTAGAAAATTAGAATATTCGTATTAAAATATTATTTAGAATTTTGAAAATATGAAAAATATTTTTTTTATTTATTAAAAACGAAAAATTATTTTTTACAATAAAAATTAATTAATTTATCAACAAAAATTTAATTAATTTTTCTTTTTAACGATTTTTTTTTGGGAAAAATAAATCAATATTTTATAACAAAAAAAAAAAAAATCGGAGGTAGAAAAAAGTTTTAAAGTTGAAAATAAAGGGAAAAAAAATTATTGTCTTTTTTAGGAGAAATTAAAGAAATTCTAATTCTAATTATTATTAGAAAAAAATAAATTTATCTTTTAAATAAAATTCTCTACTACACATACGTATATATATATGTATATATATATATATATATATATATATGTATAAAAATACGTTTCTGATATTCATTAAAGCTCTTAATAGAATTTTCCGCGTCATTCAGCGCGACATGATCATTAGCGCTTTTAATTGAGTGGCTCTCGATGAGTGGAAGTAACGCGAGTTTTATCGATTTCTTTCCGCTGATTTTAATTGGCAACTTGAAGAGAATAAAAAAAAAAAAGGCGACTGTGTACTATTAAAAGCCCCACACGAACTTGATCTTGATTTTTTATATATTTAATTCTCTCTTTCTCTCTCTACTTAAATAAAAAATTCATATTTTTATAAAATGAATGAAAAAAATGTAATTTTATTTATTTATTTTCAATTTATTTATTTTATTAATTTATTCTCTTTAATTATTAAAATAAAAAAAAATTATATATATTTGACTAAAATTAATTTTTTTTCTTTTATACATAGGAGATCCTTTATTTGTCGGCATGGATCTCACGATTGCCAGTTTCGATGCCATTTCGGAAGTAAACATGGTGAGTGAAATAAAAAATTCCAAATAATATTATTTTGTTTTTTTTTTATATATTTTTTAATTATTTATTTACTAACTTAAAAATAATAGAAAAATATACTAAATTATTAATATGAATTAATTATAAAATTAATTACGCAAATAATTGCAATTGAAAATAAATTATTTGTTACAAATTTTTCTCTTTTTAAATTATGAAATAATATAACTATAAAAAATAGTAATAGAAATTTATATTTAATTTAAAAAAATAAATTTTCTTTTAAATAAATTGTTTCCAATTGCAATTATTCATTTTTCTTTTTTTCTCTAAATTGAATAAATTTAATTTAGAAAAAAAAAATAATTTTACCGAATGCCTTAAAGCAAATGTCAATGTGCAAACTTATCTTTCGTTGTACTTGAAAGCTCTCTTCAAGCTTATGCCATTATCCTTGACTGTAAGAAATGAAGAGGTTCTTTTGCCTCCAGGAACATTCATAGAGACTGACGATATCGAGTCAAGAATCACAGACGTGATTCATTCTTTGAGATGATAAGTTTTCATGATTCAGAAATCCTGATCACGTTCCAAATATCTCTCCTCATATATTGCTAGAAAGAGAGAGAGAGAGAGAGAGAAAAAAAGATAGAGATAGAAAGAGGGGACAGAAAGAATCTAAGCACATCCCTCAAATATTTATCAAACTTTTACGGATTTGAACAAAACAAAAAAAAAAAATCTACAATTTCATTATTCGATCTTCTTTTTGTATTCATTATTTTCTTTTTTTTTTTTTATTGGAAAAAATTTTTTAAGGGAAATATAATTTTTGTCAATAAAAAAATATTGTTTTTTCCAAATATATTTTAATATTTCAATAATTTTTTATTTCAATTTTTATTTCAATTATTCAAATAAATTTTTAACTAAAATTTTTCTCTAAATTAATTATTTTTAATAATAATTTTAATGAAATTCAATTCACAAATTCAATTATCTTAAATATTATTTTTCAATTAAAATTTTTAGGAAATTTAACAATTGTTTACAAATTTATTTACAATTTTTTTTTTATTTATTTTATTTTATTATTTTAATTTTATTGTATAATAATAATTTAGTTATTTATTGAATCATAGTAATAATAGTAATAATAGTAATAATAGTAATAATAGTAATAATAGTAATAATAGTAATAATAGTAATAATAGTAATAATAGTAATAATAATAATAATAATAATAATAATAATAAATTATTATTTTATTATAATATTTACAATTATTTACAATTTTATTACAATTTAAAAAAAAAATCAGCAAACAAAATTATATTAAAAATTTCAATTTAAAACCTTTTAAAATACAATTATTTTAAAAATTTTTCATCTTAAAAACTTTTTGAAATTTAATAATTTTAATTATAATTCTTCTCAAATTCAATTATTTTTAATGATTTTTTATAATATTCTTCGAAATTCAATTTGCTGAAAGAATTTTTCAATTAAAAACTTTTATAATTCAATTTTTTTCTATTATTATTATTATTATTATTATTATTATTATTATTTAATAAATTCTTCAGCAAACATAAAACACGAAAAATTTCAATTAAAAAATTGACTGGTAGTTCAATTAATTTCAAAAATCTAAAATAGTAAATCTTTGAAAATTCAATTATTTAAAAAAAAAAATGTTATCTAAAATTTTTTTAATAATTTATTTTCAATTTTTAAAATATTTAATTATTGTCTGAAATTTAAGAAATTTTTTTTTTTTGAATTCAATTACTTCTAAAAAATTTCAACTGTAATTCTTTTTAAATTCAATTATATTTCTAAAAAATTTCAACTGTAATTCTTTTTTTTAATTTTTCTTTAAAAAAAAATTCAATTATTTTTAATAAATTTAATTTTTCTTTAAAAAAATTCAATTATATTTTTAATAATTTTAATTTATCTTTAAAAAAATTCAATTATTTTTAATAATTTTAATTTTTTTTTTAAAAATTCAATTATTTAAAAAAGTTTTAAAATAAAAACTCTAAAGTTGAATTATTGTCAGAAATTTAAAAAAACAAAAAAAATGCAGCAGTTTAAATTTGCAGAAAATTTATTTGAAATTTAAAATCTTTTGCAATTCAATTATTTAAAAGAAAAATTAATTTAAAAATCTTTGAAACTTAATCGACTTTTTCTGGAATGTAAATCGACTAAAACGACTTTTTTTATTTTTTTTTCTTTTTGCTCCATAAAGTCGATCCGAGGCCTGGAAAATATGCGATGAAAGGAAAAATTTTTTTAATATTAAAAAAAAAATTCGGGTCTCAGGATTAAATTCGTATTTTATTATTATTATTATTATTATTATTATTATTATTATTATTATTATTATTATATATTTATTTATTCTCCCTACTAAGGTATTGTTATTCATTATTATTATTATTGTTATTTTTACTATTATTATTTGTTATTTTTCTCAAAAAAAAAATAATTTTTTCCCCTATTATTATTGTGCTTAATATTTTATTATTATTTTATTTCTTTTTTAGGATTACACCATAACAATGTATTTAAATCAATACTGGAAGGATGAGAGACTTGCCTTTTCCCATGAGGGGGAAGTATTAACATTGAGTGGAGATTTCGCTGAAAAAATTTGGGTACCTGACACTTTTTTCGCAAATGACAAAAACAGGTGAGTTAAAAAGAGAATTTAAAAAAACAAAAAAAAATTATAATTTTCTAATTGAATAATTAATTTCAAAAAATTTTTTACTTTAAAAAAACAATATAAAATTTTTAAAATTCCAAAATTTACCAAAAAAAAGAAAATACAATTTAATTTAATTAAAAATTATTTGGAAATTATGAAATTATTTTTTATTATCGAAATTAAAAAAGGAGTGAATAAATTTGTTTTCATCTATTTTTGTAAAAATTCTCACAATAAAAAATAAAATAGTAAATTAAAGAATTTTTTGTTTTTTTTTTAATACAGAAAGCAAAAAAAAAAAAAGTAGTAAACAATTTTTTTTTGTTAATTTGAACGTTTAGGTAAATGTTGTAATTTGTGAAATTTTTTTCATTTTCGAGAATAAATTAAAGGAAAATTTCTATTTTCGAGAATATTCTAGACTTTTATTATCATTATAATAAAATTTATAATTATATATATATAAACTAATAAACGTATGTAACGACCCTATTATTTAAATATAAAATATATATACAAAGTAGAATAATATAAATCGATATACGAATATGGGTTAAAAGCGATTCGTGCCAAACGGTTCGCCTTTAAGTCCAGGGTTCTCTCCAACGCCCTGACCCCATTTTCTCTTCCGTCAATGAAGAGATTTGCCCCTTTTTTTTTTCTTCTTCTTCTTATTCATCATCGTCTCATTCTTTTTTTTCTCTCTTTCTCTCACGTAGACATTGTAGAATCATTAATTGTCCATAAAGACGAGTTTAACTTCCTTGTTCATTTTTTTTCTTTTTTTTTTCTATACATGCGATTGTAGTTTTCTTCACGACGTGACTGAACGCAACAAGCTCGTACGATTATCAGGAGGTGGTTCAGTCACATATGGCATGAGATTTACAACAACTTTGGCGTGTATGATGGACCTACATTATTATCCTCTGGACTCACAAAATTGCACCGTCGAGATCGAAAGTTGTAAGTATTAATTTTTTTTAAAAGAGAATTAATTAAAAATTAATTAATTAAAATTACCTCGAAAAAATTGAAAATTTCCTAATGATCGATTTTGAAAAAATAATTATTATATAATTATTATATAATTATATATTATATATTATATAATAATAATATTCCGTATTCATTCATTCATTCCGTCTGTCCACACTTGAAGTTAGTCGTATTTTGTTCCTTTTGTTTTTCTAAAATTTTGACAATTCTTGATTTCGTAATATTTTATGGTTAACACGACGGATATTTTTATTCATCGTCATTAATTAAGTCATATACTAAGTGACAGTTTAAAGTAAAAAAAAAAAAATATTGTTCATTGTGTGCAGTACCAGTATATTTCCTACTTGGTATTTATAGAAAAGAAAGTTTCAATTATAATATAATTTTTATTATTATTTATAAATTTATTATATTATATATACATTTTTTATATAATGATTATTACAGATAATTATAGAACATATAATTATTATTTCTTTCATTATTTTTTCATTATTCATTATTATTTATTATATATATTATTATTCATAAATTTATTATTATTAATTTGTTTTTATTTCTAATTATTAAATTGTTATATTTTTTTATCTGATGTAAACAATATAAAAATAGTTTGCTTTTTTAAAAAAATTTCCATTTGATTTTAATTTTTAATTTAAGTTTAAAGTTTAAAACATATTACAAAGTTTTTTTTAGGTTTTATTTTTTCAAAATTTTTAAATATTTCTTAATTGCTTAATACTTTTTAAAATATAATTAATAATTTTCAATTAATTTAAATTTCTTTTTGATTATATAATTTTTTAATATTTATTAATTATCAGTTAATGAAATTTTTTGAAAAAAAAACATAAATTAAAAATTTTTCATTTGCAACGAAATATTTATAGAAAATACAAAAAAATATTTAGCAAAACTAATTTTTTGTAATTTGAAAGATTATAAAAAATCATCGAACATTGACTTTATCAAAAATATTTATTTCTAAAATTTTAATATCTATATTTTAAAATTTTTACTTAAAAATCTTATTTTTTTAACTATCAATTCACAAAAAAATGATCTTACTCGTTATATACATTCTGTCAATAAGAAAATCCATTCGTCAGTAATATCTTTTATCCCAACAATTTCTGCCTTTTCGTATACAGTATATACATAAGTGACAAAGAATATTTTAATCATAATTGACACAACATAATTAATTTTTCTCGGCATTTCAAGTGGCGGCGGTTATGTTGGCGATACTAGAATTGATTTATCAACATTTTTACACCGCCAATTGTAACTATTGGTTTTAATTTATGTTTTTCTTATCATCACTTTTTCGATAGGTTTTTTCTTGGGTTTTCATTGTTGTTACCGTCAACAATCGAACTATTAGTTTTACAAGTTTATTAAATTTAAAAATTAACTTAGTTAAATTATTTTTGCTGTATTAACTAATTATGAGCTGGCTTAACTAAAAAATCACTATTTATATAACATCAAACTCATTTTTTTCTGTGTATAAATAAATGATAACGTGAAAATTAGAAATATACCTATTATTAATTTATTACTCCACTGGTGCAGAATTATTATTATCATTAATATTATTATTATTTTAAAACAACCATTGTAGTTAAAGTTGGACGCGCGCTTGCGCGCGTGTAATTTTGCTAGTATAATAATAAAATGCTTGGTCTGTCCTTCTGTCCTAACTTGAAGTTGGCCTTTTCTGATTTCACGTGTTTTTTTGAATAGTAATCTTATGACGTGTCAAATTTTGACAATTCTTTTTCTCATTTTTGCCAAAGTTGTATAATTGTGTTTCCAAATTTCGGAATAAGTTTCTTTAAAATTCCAAATTCGAAAATTCAATTCACGAAGCTGAAGTACACAACGTTTACCAACGAAATTTTTTTTAAAGTTGTATATTCATTCAAAAATTGTATACAAATACAAAAAATTTATGATGAGAAAAAAGATGCGCCAGGAAATTTCGTACAAGATAGTAATTTGAAAAAAATTTATCTTTAAAAATTAATTTTTAAGGTACCAGGGGCCAACGAATATCTATTAAATATTAATTATAAAAAAAACAGGCCTCGAATTAACTTAAAGACACAAAAAAGTCGTTTTAGTCGATTTATATACCAAAAAAAAGTGGATTTGTTTTTTATTTTAACAAAAATATTTTACAGATTTTTAAATAAAAAAAATTTTTTTTTTAATAATAATCCTTTTCGAAGGGTTAAAGTTGAAATTTTTAGAAATAATTAAATTTCAAAAGATATTGTTAATTTTCAAATAATTATTAAATTTTACAGAACTAAAAATAATTTATCAAAACATTTTTTGGAAAACATTTTTTAAATTTAATTGAATTTTCAAAGATTTAAAATTGAGATTTTTGAAATTAATTGAAACTTTAAGTGTTTTGTAATTAAAATTTTAGATGATTTAACTAAAAATTTATTACAAAATGCGGACAAAATACAATAATTTGAAAACCATTTTTATGAAATTATATTAAATTAAATTAAAATTAATTAAATTTCAAAAAATTTTCGATGGAATATTTTTGAAATAATTAAATTTTAGAAGTTTTTAAATTCAAATTTTTGAAAATAATTGAATTTTAATTCAAATTTTAGATATTAATTCAATTTTAGTTGATTTTTGATTGAAAATTTTGATAATAATTAATTTTGAATTGAAAATTTTAAAAATAATTACATTTTATTTAATTTAAAAATTAAAATTGATAATTTTGGGTAATAATTGAATTTTATTTGATTTTAAATTGAAAATTAGGAAAATAATTGAATTTTCTTTGATTATGAATTGAAATTTTGGAAAATAATTGAATTTTCTTTGATTTTGAATTAAAAACTTTGAAAATAATTGAATTTTAATTGAAATTTTGGATAATAATTCAATTTTAGTTGATTTTTGATTGAAAATTTTGATAATAATTAATTTTGAATAGAAAATTTTGAAAATAATTACATTTTATTTCATTTAAAATTGAAAATTTTTGGTAATATTTGAATTTAATTTGATTTTGAATTGAAAATTTGAAAAATAATTGAATTTTAATTGATTTTGAATTGAAATTTTGGGTAAGAACTGAATTTTATTTGATTTTAAATTGAAAATTTGGAAAATAATTGAATTTTAGTTGATTTTGAATTGAAAATTTTGAAAATAATTCAATTTTCTTTGCTTTTGAATTGAAATTTTAGATTATAATTAAATTTTAATTGATTTTGAATTGAAAATTTTGATAATATTTAATTTTGAATTGAAAATTTTGATAATATTTAATTTTGAATTAAAAACTTTGATATCATTTAATTTTGAATTGAAAATTTTGAAAATAATTGAATTTTCTTTGATTTTGAATTGAAATTTTGGAAATAAAAATAATTTAACAAACAATTTTTGGAAAACATTTTTTAAATTTAATTGAATTTTCAAAGATTTAAAATTGAGATTTTTGAAATTAATTGAAACTTTAAGTGTTTTGTAATTAAAATTTTAGATGATTTCACTAAAAATTTATTAGAAAATGCGGACAAAATACAATAATTTGAAAATCATTTTTAATTGAAAAATGGTTTCAGATAGTTTTGAATTTTCAAAGAATATTTTTAAAATAGTTAAAAATAATTGAATTTCCTTAGAGTTATAATTGAAATTATTAAATTTAAAAAAAAAAAATTTCGATGGAAAATTTTAGAAATAATTAAATTTTAGATGCTTTTAAATTCAAATTAGTGAAAATTCAATTAATTTTGAATTCAAATTTTTGAGAATAATGAAATTTTATTTGATTTTAAATTTGGAAAATAATTGAATTTCAGTTGATTTTGAATTGAAAATTTCGGGAAATAATTGAATTTTAATTGAAATTTTGGATAATAATTTAATTAAAGTTCATTTTTGATTGAAAATTTGGATAATTAATTTTGAATATAGAAATTTTAGAAAATAATTAAATTTTTTTTCATTTTAAATTGAAAACTTGGTAAATAATTAAATTTTAAATTAAAAATTTTTGATAATTATTGGATTTTTAATTGATTTTGAATTAAAATTTCGGGTAATAATTGAATTTTAGTTTATTTTGAATTGAAATTTTGAAAAAATAATTCAATTTTATTGTGATATTTTTTTTTAAATTATAAACAATTGTTAAATTTCATAAAAATTTTAATTGAAAAATAATTTTGATATTATTGAATTTGTGATGTATTTCATTAAAATTATTAAAAATAATTAATTTAGTGAAGAATCATTTTTTTTCAAATGTAAAAAAAATGTCGCATTTTATTAAATTAAGTCGATAAAAGTCGTATTTTTGAAAAAAGTCGTATAATCCGAGGCCTGTAAACATATAATTTTCATTATTATTATTTAATATGTAATTAATATTCTAATAAATTAAATTATTATTGATAATATTAATCTTTAATTTCTTTATAAGTTTATAACAAACAATTAAATACTCAATTTGGCGCGCGTTTAATTTTGCTAGTTATTTAATAATTAATAATTAATAATAATTGAAAAAGAATTGGAACTAGAGAATAAAATTCATTGTTTTTTTTTTGTTTTTGTTTTTTTTTTTTTTTTTTTGAGACCTTAAACTTGGAAAATACATTTTTTTCGTTGAAAAATGCATTTGTCTTTTCTTATAAACAGAAATTAAAACATGAAAATTACATGTTTAATTTAAAATCGGAATATAAATTAGTCGAGTTATTAACTTTGAATAGTCATTAACGAAATTACATTTCCTCGAAGGTCTAATAGTATGAAACCGCACACATCATCATCACAGCAATCAATTCATACGGTCAAATTCATTATATACTCCCACTGCCTATAGAATTTATTACAAATACAAAATAGTCTTTGAAACATATTAATTGTGAACAGACCTCAAAATCGAGATATAATGCTCACTTTACGACAACATTAATTGTCTCTCTCTCTCTATATATATATAATATAAGATTCAATTATATTCTAATCACTCATTTTCTACAAAATTTAAATTCACAAAAGTCACGTTGGAAACTTTTTTTTTAAAGTGGAACTCGTAAAAATGCAATTAGAAACAAAATTTACTTTGTAAATTATTCTGTTCCACTAATTCATTCATTTAACTATTATTCATTTTTTAACGCTTGAATGAATTAATTGTTCTCACCTGAAATTATTATTTATAGAATTATTATTATTACTATTATTATTATATACTATAAAAATTATAACGATAATAATATTAATAAAATACATATTATCGTTATAATTATTATTATTATTATTAGTATCATTTATATTTTAGTATTTTTTTTTTAGTATTTGTATTTATTTCTCTTTTTTAGTTTAGTGTACATATGAATGAAATATTGAGGTTTTTTTTTTTTAATTTGAAGCTGAATTTTGTGAAATTTTTCCAGAATTTTCTGATTTTTTTCTATTTTTTAATTCTTTTAATTCTTTTTTTTTTAATTTGAAATTAAATTCCGTGTAATTTTTCGAGTATTTTGAGATTTTTCTGTTATTTTTTAATTTCTTTTAATTATTTTTTAAATTATTTTTTTCATAATTTTTTTTTTTTAATTTGAAACTAAATTCCGTGAAATTTTTTGAGTAGTTTGCGATTTTTTTCGCATTATTATTATTATTATTATTATTATTATAATTCTTGTTATTATTAATTATTACATTTGTAAATAATTATTAATTCTAATTTATTACTTAATAATTAATAATTAATTAAAGTCAAATTACAATTGAAATTTACAAAAAAATAGTTTTTGAAAATCCCGAAAATTTTTTTGTACATAATTTTTACATCTTGAAATTCCTTACATAAATAAAAATAATTTTAAATTGAATAACAAAAATTTTTAATATCATTTTTATTATTTTTATGTATTATTTTATGTATATTAATAATAATAATAATAATAATAATAATAATAATAATTTATTTTATTGTATGTCCTTTTCAAGGACCTTTATTATTTTATGCAGGCTTCGAAGTGACACACTTTTTTACATTTTTGATACTTTTTTTTTACTACTAATTTTGGTCAAAAGCCACTAAATGATACTTTTCTTCAAAAATAATTTTAAAAATGACAGAATTCAAGAATTTTAAATTTTAGCGAATTTCTTTTTAAACGATTTTTTACTACATAGAATTTTTAATTTGGCAAATTTTTTTTTACTGAATTTTTATTTTACAAAATTTCTCTTTACCCAACTGTTTTTTTTTTTTTTTTTTTTTTTAATAATTCTAATTTAACCAAAATTCAGACAATAATTGAATTTTAGAGTATTTTGAATTGAAAATGTTTTAAATAATTGAAATGCCAAGATTTTGATTAAAATTATTAGAAATAATTATTTCAACAAAAAATTTGAATCAAAATTTTTAATAATAATTGAATTTTAGGAGATATAGAATTAAAATTTTAGTAAATTAGAATTGCTGAAAATAATTAACAAAATTTCAAACAGTAATTAAATATTAGAGAATTTTTAATTAAAAAATGTTATATTTAATTGCATTTTTGAATAATTGAAATTATTAATTTAGCAAAAATTTTTAGATACAAATTTTATAGATAATTGAATTTTGCAAGATTTCGAGTTAAGATTTTGAGAAATAATTGAATTTTTGGAGATTTAAATCTAAATAAAATTATTTTTTAAAAAATCAGGAGAAAAATAATGTCAATTTTATTACTCGGAATTTTTCTTTCAATTTTTTTAAGATAAGAAAATAATTACACTTTAACGTCAAACTTGGAAAACTAATTTTACTTTATTTTAAAAATGTCACTTTTTTGATATTTTTTTTTTCAATTTTTGGGGGTAATTTTTTTTTTTTTTTTTTACAAAAAATGATACTTTTTCAAACTTTTCTTAGTCTCTTACTATGCTTCGAAGTTTCTAATTATAAACTTTGAAAAATTTCAAATTGAAAGAAATAATTTAGTGGAAATTATAATTGTAATTTTTGAAAATTTTAAATTGAACGAAATTATTTAGAGGAAATTATAATTGTAATTTTGAAAAATTTTAAATTGAACGAAATTATTTAATTGAAACTATAATTGTAATTTTTGAAAAATTCCTAATTGAACGAAATAATTTAGTTGAAACTATAATTGTAATTTTTGAAAAATTCCCAGTTGAACGAAATTATTTCGTTGAAGTATATATAATTATAATTTTCAAAAAATTTCAAATTGAACATAATTATTTAGTTGAAATTATAATTGTAATTTTTGAAAAATTTCAAAATTGAACGAAATTATTTAGAGGAAATTATAATTGTAATTTTTGAAAAATTTCGAAATTGAACGAAATTATTTCGAGGAAATTATAAAATTGTAATTATTGAAAAATTTCGAAATTGAACGAAATTATTTAGAGGAAATTATAAAATTGTAATTTTTGAAAAATTTCGAAATTGAACGAAATTGAACGAAATTATTTCATTAAAATATATAATTATAATTTTCAAAAAAAAAAATTTTAAATTTAATAAAATTATTTATTAGAAATATATGATTATAATTTTATAAATGAATACAAAAATCGAGGGACGTGTAATAATTTTTTTCTTTTTTAATTTCCTAAAATTTTAGATGGTTACACGGTTTCGGATGTGGTGATGTACTGGAAGGAAACACCAGTTAGAGGTGTTGACGAGGCGGAATTACCCCAATTTACAATAATCGGTTACGAGACCAACGATCGAACTGAGACACTTGCCACTGGTGTTTATCAGAGACTCTCATTGAGTTTCAAATTAAAAAGAAATATTGGTTATTTTGTCTTTCAAACCTATCTTCCCAGTATTCTTATCGTCATGCTCAGCTGGGTTAGTTTTTGGATAAATCACGAAGCCACCAGTGCCCGTGTTGCTTTAGGTAAAAAAAAATTTGTATAATTTTTTTTCAAAATTGTTCTTTTCATTTTTTTTAATTTATAGTTTATCTAGAATTTTTTTACTTTATTCAATTTTTATTAATTTTTACAGTAAATAGTAATTTTTCAGTGATATTTTGATAAATTTTGAAAAAATACAAATCCGATATTTTTTGTATTTTCTATTTTTTTTTTTTTGTAGTATCGAATTTTATGTTTGTAATTTTTCTTTAACAGAATTTTAATTTTTTTTGCATTCGAATTTACATTTATTTTCCCTTTTTCCGGTAATTGTTTAAATTGTGCATAAATGTATCTAATAAAAAAAAAAAGTTTAGTGAAAAAAGAAAATAAAAATTTTTGTTTGCAGGTATCACAACTGTATTGACCATGACGACAATTTCAACGGGAGTGAGAAGTTCCTTGCCACGCATCAGCTATGTGAAAGCCATCGACATTTATCTGGTGATGTGTTTTGTTTTTGTTTTTGCGGCTTTACTAGAATACGCTGCAGTCAATTACACGTATTGGGGAGCAAGAGCCAAAAAGAAAACCAAAAAGAAAGATATCGAGGAGAAGAAACCTACTTCCTCCAAGATTGGTTCGTTTATTAAATATTAAATTTTCTCTTTTGTGAAACGAAAGTCTTTTTTTATTTACTTTTAGCTTTCTTTAATTTTTTTTTCAAAATAATTATAATTTAAATTTAATTATGAAATTATTTTTGTTAGAAATAATTTGATTAATTTTATAGGATATTTTTTTCTTTTTTAATTTAATTACAAGATTTGAGATTTTTTTTTTTTTGTAGAGAGTAAAGCAAGTTCGCCATTTCCGGGCAACACTGACGTTGATATCATCGAATTACACGATTTGAGAATGTCACCACTTCCAAGTATTAGAAGTAGATCGGGTTTGGTGAGTGCTTCTGGAACACCAGGACCACCAAAGGATCATGATCCTGCGAAATTCCCCCCGAGTTTTCGAATATCGAGAGCGCCCGGTTACAATACACACGGACGAAATAGCGGTCTCAGGTATCGAGGGCCTAGACAACACAAACCCAAGGTGAGAGAGAGAGAGAGAGAGAGAAAAAAAAATAAATAAAAATCGAGAATTTTTTTTTATTTAAATAAATAGAAATTTAATTTTTTTTTAAAATTAAAATAAATAGAAAAAAGTCTAAATAAAAATTTGGATAAATTGAAACTTAAATTAATTAAACTCTCTAAATCTGAATTAGTGAAAATGTTTACTAATTTAAATTAGTGACTCACTTTTTGCTTCTCAATTAGTTAAAAGTTACTAATAATTAGTAAAATTTTACTAATTGAGAAGCAAAAAGTGAGTTACTAATTGGAATTAGTGAACATTTTTACTAATTCAGATTTAGAGAGAAAATTTGAAAAATTCAGATAAAAAAAAAAAATTGTTTATTCTCGATTTTTGTTAAAGAAAAAAACGGAAATCTCGTTTTTTTTTATTCCATAATTTCTCCGAAATTAACTATAATAATTTCCGTATTCATTCATTCATTCCGTCTGTCCACACTTGAAGTTAGTCGTATTTTGTTCCTTTTGTTTTTCTAAAATTTTGACAACTTGATTTCGTAATATTTTATGGTTAACACGACGGATATTTTTATTCATCGTCATTAATTAAGTCATATACTAAGTGACAGTTTAAAGTAAAAAAAAATATTGTTCATTGTGTGCAGCACCAGTATATTTCCTACTTGGTATTTATAGAAAAAAAAGTTTCAATTATAATATAATTTTTATTATTATTTATAAATTTATTATATTATATATACATTTTTTTAAATATAATGATTATTACAGATAATTAGAACATTTTAACTTATTATTATTATTTATCTTTCATTATTTTTTCATTATTCATTATTATTTATTATATATTATTATTCATAAATTTATTATTATTAATTATTAAATTGTTATATTTTTTTATCTATAAACAATATAAAAATAGTTTGCTTTTTTAAAAAATTTTCTATTTGATTTTAATTTTTAATTTAAGTTTAAAGTTTAAAACATTACAAATTTTTTTTAGGTTTTATTTTTTCAAAATTTTTAAATATTTTTTAATTGCTTAATACTTTTTAAAATATAATTAATAATTTTCTGTTAATTTAAATTTCTTTTTAATTACATAATTTTTTAATATTTATTAATTATCAGTTAATTAAATTTTTTGAAAAAAAACATAAATTTAAAATTTTTATTTGCAACGAAATATTTATAGAAAATACAAAAAAATATTTAACATAACTAATTTTTTGTAATTTGAAAGATTATAAAAAATTCATCGAACATTGACTTTATCAAAAATATTTATTTCTAAAATTTTAATATTTATATTTTAAAATTTTTACTTTAATTTATTTATTTATATAACATCAAACTCATTTTTTTCTGTGTATAAATAAATGATAACGTGAAAATTAGAAATATACCTATTATTAATTTAATACTCCACTGATGCAGAATTATTATTATTATTATTATTATTATTAATATTATTATTATTTTAAAATAACCATTGCAATTAAAGTTGGACGCGCGCGTGTAATTTTGCTAGTTACATATAATAATCGTGAATATCTTTCGTTCATTCTGTCCACACCTGAAGTTAGTATTTGTTATAGGTCTTTTATTTTTTTTAAATGTATTGTTTGACATTATTTTGTGTTGGTTAAAATTTTTCAATGTTTTTTTTAGCATTGTTTCGATAATTAATTTTGAATAGAAATTTTAAAAAATAATTGAATTTTATTTTATTTTAAATTGAAAACTTGGTAAATAATTGAATTTTAAATTGAAAATTTGAAAATAATTTAATTTTAGTTGATTGTTGATTGAAAATTTGAAAATAATTAATTTTAGTTGATTGCTGATTGAAAATTTTGATAATAATTAATTTTGACTCGAAATTTTGGAAAATAATAAAATTTTAATTGAAATTTTGGATAATAATTTAATTTAAGTTGATTTTGGATTAAAATTTCGGGTAATAATTGAATTTTAATTGAAATTTTCGATAATAATTTAATTTAAGTTCATTTTTAATTGAAAATTTCGATAATTAATTTTGAATAAAAATTTTTAAAAATAATTGAATTTTATTTCATTTTAAATTGAAAACTTGGTAAATAATTGAATTTTAAATTGAAAATTTTGAAAATAATTTAATTTTAGTTGATTGTTGATTGAAAATTTGAAAATAATTAATTTTAGTTGATTGCTGATTGAAAATTTTGATAATAATTAATTTTGACTCGAAATTTTGGAAAATAATAAAATTTTAATTGAAATTTTGGATAATAATTTAATTTAAGTTGATTTTGGATTAAAATTTCGGGTAATAATTGAATTTTAATTGAAATTTTCGATAATAATTTAATTTAAGTTCATTTTTAATTGAAAATTTCGATAATTAATTTTGAATCGAAATTTTAAAAAATAATTGAATTTTATTTCATTTTAAATTGAAAACTTGTTAAATAATTGAATTTTAAATTGAAAATTTTGAAAATAATTTAATTTTAGTTGATTGAAAATTTTGATAATAATTAATTTTAGTTGATTGTTGATTGAAAATTTTGATAATAATTAATTTTGACTCGAAATTTTGGAAAATAATTGAATTTTAATTGAAATTTTGGATAATAATTTAATTTAAGTTGATGTTGAATTAAAATTTCGGGTAATATTTGAATTTTATTTAATTTTAAATTGAAAACTTGGTAAATAATTGAATTTTAAATTGAAAATTTGGAAAATAATTCAATTTTATATATAATTTAATAACATATAATAATAATTTTCATTATTATCATTTAATATGAAATAATATTCTAATAAATTTAAATTATTATTGATAATATTAATCTTTAATTTCTTTATAACAAACAATTAAATACTCAATTTGGCGCGCGTTTAATATTGCTAGTATCAATTAAAAAAAATATTTCAAACGTGTCAAAAAAAGGAAATTTTTTTTTTCACAGGTTTTGCACGCAATTCGCAGAGGTGCATCAGTATTACGAGCTTCAATGCCAAAAATTAAGGACGTTAATATAATTGATAAGTACTCGAGAATTATTTTTCCCGTGAGCTTTTTACTCTTTAATGCCGGTTATTGGATATTTTATGTTCTATGAGGGAACAATTTTCCAAATTAAAGAGGGTAATTATCGCTTTTTTTTCATCTAATTTCATTTTTTTTTTAAATATATACGTACAAAACTCACGGTGAAAAATAAAGAAAAACTAACTAAAGCGGGTTGTAGATAAAATAGCCTAGTTGTTAATAATGTCATGAAAAAAAAGAAAATTAAGCTAAAAAACAAATATTAGAAGCGTAATAGATTCCATTCGATCTCATAATGTTTAGGAAAAAAAAAAAATTTATTATATATTAAAAATATAAATATAAATTAAAAATATAGTGGCGTCATTAGATTATATATATATATCAAAAAATTAAATTTTCGAAAAAAGAAATGAAAATAATTTTTTGCAGTTGCGTCACTGGAAAAGAAATAAATTTCCTTTTCTTTTTAAAGGGATACTTATTATATTGAAACGAATATTGTAAATTAAGATATAATAATTATAATTATTATAATAATTATTATAATTATAATTATTACAATAATAATTATTATAATTATAATTATTACAATAATAATAATTATAATAATTATAATTATGCGGCGTATAGAATTTTCTTTAAATATCATTAATTAGAATTTTTTTAAAAGAATTTTTATTAAAAATAATTATTCTTTAGACGAATTTTCATTTTTTTTCCAATTAGCATATTTGACAGAATTTCGTTTTTAATAAGAATTTTTTACTTCAAAAAAATTTTTAGCTACTGAATTTTTATTTTACAATTATTTTTTTTTACATAAATTTTTTTTTCTTCCAAAAATGTTGAATATCGAATTTTTATTATTTTAATTTATTCATTCGAATTGTTTTTAAATAACAGAAATTCCAATTCGCCGAATTTTTATATTTGTCCGAAATTAAAAAATGACCGAACAAATAATCGACAAGAAAGATTATGTCATCAAAAATTCGTACTCTTGTAATTCGGTGAATTGGAATTTCTGTTATGCAGAAAAAATTCGAATGAATAAATAAAAATAATAAAATTCGATTCAATGAGAATTCTATTAAATAAAAAAAAATTCGATTAAATTAAAAATTCATTTAAGAGAAAAATTCCAGTTAAAGAAAATAAAACTGTAAAATAAAAATATGCAAAAATTTCGATAGCTTAAAATTTTAAGTAAAAATTTCATTTAAAATAAAATTCTGATTTTAATTAGAAAAATTGAAAATTCGTCTAAGAAATAAAATGAATAAAATTGAATAAAATTCTTTAAAATAAAAATTCTAATTAATGATTTTTTTAATGGAAAATTCATGCGTCCTATAATTATAAGAATAGAAATAATAATAAAAAAAAATAAGAAAAAGAATTATGAGAATTATAAGAATAATTAACGAAAAACTGAATATATAAATAATATATATATATATTTGTCCCGACACGAAAAAAAAGTTGAGACATTTGTAGACAAAGAAAGTTATAAATCTACTGCCATGACATCATACACACGCACATAAACTTGCATACACATATATATATATATAAATATAAAATGTATAAAAAAAAAAGAATATTTTGTGTTTGCAAACCAAGTTGTGTTTGTTAACTTTGGAGCACAAAAGAAAAGAGAAAAAAATAACTTGTTCAAAGGTACGAAAATCGTAAGAGCAGATAAAAAAAAAAAATATATATATAGTAAAGTCTGACAAAAACATATTATAATATATTGAAGACCAATTAGTAGAGAATTTTTTTTTTTAATATTTGAATAAGTTTATAATATAAAAAAATACCTAGTGATTCAAATTAAACAAAGGAAGTTTATATTTAATTAATTTTATTAATAGTTATAGTTATTAATACTTATAGTAAATTAATTAATTTTATTAATTAACTGTTACTTATAGTAAATTAATTAATTTCGCATAAAATTAATTAATAGTAACAATTAATTCTATACACATAAATTAATTATACTTTCAGTAAATTAATTAATTATTATTAGTTTCACTCTTTTTTCATTCAAATTATTATTTAATTTTAAAAAAAACTAAAATTTAGTTTTCTATTTGTTTTTTGTTTTATTAATTTGCTTGATAGTTTGCTTTTTTTTACCGAATACGGGAAAAAAATATTTTTTTCTAATAATTTAAAAATTAAAAATTAAATTTTTGCAAATATTACCAATAAGATTATAATAACAATAAAATATTTGTTATATACTGATAGAAAAAAATTTGTTAAAATATCAAAAAAGAAAGAAATAAATTTTATATACATTGGTAATTGATAAAATGATTTCCAATTAACTTTTTTCGTTTTTAATTAAAATTAATGTTTATCAAAAAAAAGAGAGAAAAAAATATTTCCTTGTTAAAATTATTATTATTATAAAAAAAATATTGTGTAAAGAAAAGACGAACGACAATATGTTCCTAATCGAGCCTATAATATTGATTTTTGATGCACGGCTAAAATTGAAGACCTAAAAAAATAAAAAGAAAAAAAGAGCAAAAAAAAATGTAAACACAAATCTGGAATCGCGATGCATTTGGATATTTAAAATAATTAATTTGATTAGTCAATTTTCAATATTATTTTAATAATTATTTCAAAAAATGGTATTCAAGCAGTATTTTTTTTCATTTCTCGTTATTAATCGTTAACTTAAATTTAAATATCCTAAATATTCTTAAATATTCTTAAATTCTTTTTTTATTCTTTTTCTTTATTCTCTTTTTTTTTTAATTTTTTATTTTTCTTGTTCGCTATTATCTTTTTTTTTACTTTCATTTATTTTTGTTGAACTTTTAAAAATTTTTATTCTTTTTTTTATTAATTTCGTTATTTTAAACAAATACCATTTAATTAATTCAAATTATAATTATTTAATATATAAATATCTATTTATTTGAATCAAATAAAAAAAAAATTTTTTGTAGTGTTTGAATTGTTTTTATTTAAAATTGTTTTTACTTAATTGTTTGCTGCTTTTTATTTTTCTTAAAAAATTTTTTTATTTTTTTAAAAATCGGATTTTAAAAACTGTATTTTTAAAACAGAAAAATATTGTTAAAAATTATTTAAGTATTTTTTTTATTTTATTTACTTATTATTTATTTTATTTAAAATGCAAAAAAAAGAATTGTTAACGCTGCAAATTTTTGCAATTTTATTCAGTTAATTAATTAAAATTAATTACAGTAATTATTTGCAATTATTATTATTATTATTAAAGAAAAAGAAAAATTCCATTTCGCGTGATATCCAGTCTTTGTGCAAAAGGTCTTCTAATTATTTTAAATAATAATTGTAATATAAATATATTATTCTCGTCGTCGTAACGAGTATAGAATTTTATCGCACTACTTATAAGAGATTAACAAAAAAAACCAAAAAAAAAACAAAAAAAACAAAAAAAAATATATATATGCATATTGTAATAATTCTATGTGAAAAATATGAAAAATGTTTTATGTCTCAAAAAAAAAAAAACACGATATCGAAATTCGACGTCCGAGAGTGTTTAGCCATTTTTGAACAAAAATTCTGAAATATATATATATAATAATATAATTATCATCTTCAGAGTTTATATATTACAGAAATAATAATATAAAAAAAAATTAATCATAGTTATTAACAAAAGAAAAAAATTATGTGAACATAATGTTCTTTTAAATTCACACGAAAAAAAAAACAAAAAAAAATGGAAAAAATATATATATATATGAAAAAATGATTATATTAATAAATAAATATATAATATATTTACAAAGATCTATATTGATGTTAAATGGCGTAATGCGCGGAGAAATACAAAAAAAAAATTCCGATTATTATAATGAGGACACAAAATAATATTGAAAAAAAAAAAAATGAAAAAAAAAAATTTATGATAACTAAGATTAAATTATAAATAATAACTTGACATTGTAGATATCACTCATCGAAAAAAATATATGAAAAAGACTTCGCATTCTTATTTTATATTCTCCCATTATTATCCGAGATTATTATATATAAATATTATTATTATATATTTGTCTGGGAAATTTTTTTTTTTATTATTTTAATGATTTCGCCATACAAAAAAGTCCAATAAATTATGTATTAAAATAAATTTTCTCCTTATTTATTTATATAAAATTCTAGGGGCCTTTTTTAATAGTTAAAATTAGTAAATAAATAATAAATTATTTGTTTGCATCAATTTTTCCGTCAAAATCATTCACATTAGAATTTTTTATTTTATATAAAGTATTTTTATATTAGAAATATAATTATTTTTTGACGAATTTCAATCTATTTTAAATTAAAATTTAATTAATTTAAATTAAATTAAAATTTATTTAATTTATATTAATAATAATTAAATTTTTTTTTTATACGAATTTTTAAATAACAAAATATTTTTTAATTTGTCCGAAATTAGAAAAAAAAACCGAACAAATAATCGACAGTAAAATTTCGTCGCAATTTTTCTGTCGATTGTTTGTTCGGTCAATTTTGTAATTTTGGACAAAAAAAAAAAAAATTTCGCCTATAAAAATTCGTACAAAATAAAAAATTCGGACAAATTTGAAATTCGGTGAATTGGAATTCTGTTAAATTAAAATTCGCCTAAATTAAAATTTTTTAATAAATAAAAATTCATGAAAAAAAAAATTGTAAAATAAAAATTCGGTCAAAAATTTGGTAGCTAAAAATTTTTTAAAATAAAAATTCGAATAAAAACGAAATTCTGTCAAATATTAATAATAAATAAACTAATAATAATGATAATAATGTAATAAAAAAATTAATATAAAATATAAAATTAATAGCAATAATAATAATAATAATAAATTATAATATAGAAATTAAAAAAAAAATTCCCTAAATATTTATTTTTAAATTACTATTAATTTACAGTAAAGAGATTATTAAAGAAAAATTTAATTAATAAAAAAAAATATATAACAAAAAAAAAATTAATTAACAATTTTTCTGTCGATTGTTTCTTCGGTCCATTTTGTAATTTCGGACAAAAAAAAAAAAATTTCGCCTATAAAAATTCGTACAAATTAAAAAATTCGGACAAATTTGAAATTCAGTGAATTGGAATTCTGTTAAATTAAAATTCGCCTAAATTAAAATTTTTTAATAAATAAAAATACATGAAAAAAAAAAAAATTGTAAAATAAAAATTCGGTCAAAAAATTGGTAGTTAAAAATTTTTTAAAATAAAAATTCGAATAAAAACGAAATTCTGTCAAATATTAATAATAAATAAACTAATAATAATGATAATAATATAATAAAAAAATTAATATAAAAAATAAAATTAATAGCAATAATAATAATAATAATAATAATAATAATAATAATAATAATAATAAATTATAATATAGAAATAAAAAATAAATTCCCTAAATATTTATTTTTAAATTACTATTAATTTACAGTAATGAGATTATTAAAGAAAAATTTAATTAATAAAAAAAAATATATAACAAAAAAAAATTAATTAACAAATAAATATCAATGCATCATAGAATTAATCGGTCGTTGGCTCGTGTGTTGAGGGAGTTTCAAGGAATTGATTTTTCGAGAGTAAAATACGTTTTATATATTAATATTAAGATAAATGCAATGTGTGATGACGAGTCAATCATTTTCAATCGAAATACATGTTTCATTATTGTTATTATTATTATTATTATTATTATTATATACAAATGATAAATAATTTATTAATATCGTGTGATATAAATGCTTTATAATTGTTTTTTTTCTATTTGATTCGTGAAAAAAAAAATTGTCAAAGAATTATAAAAAAAAAACAAATACAAAATTATACACTTATCATAAATGGAGAATGAGGCCAACATTATTTGATTCTCACAGAGGGGGATAATTATTGCAAGTAATGACGATTAACGCATCGTTTAAATACTATATATATATTTATGTGTGTGTGTGGTAAACTTATCAACAATAACAAAGGCCTCAATTTTATTTTCTTAATTGTATATCCAATGTTTAGCAAGGAATTGAGAAATTTTCTTGGATTAACCGCGCGAGAGAATTAAAAAATCGAAGGATAAATTTATTTTACTTTTTCAATTTTTATTTTATAAATTTAATTTTTTATTTTTTATTTGGATATTTTCTAATAAATTTTATTTCCTTCAAAATTTTTTTTAGTTTTTTATTTTTTTTTTTTTACTGGAAAATTAATTCAAAATATATGTTTTTTTTTTTTTTTAATTGAATATTTATTTATTTCAAACAATAAAACGAGTTAATTTATTTTATTTATTAATATTATTAATTATTAATTTATTATATTAATTTATTTTTGCGGTTTTTTTTTTAATTAAATATTAATTTATTTTTGCGGTTTTTTTTTAAATTGAATATTAATTTCTTTTTTTGCGGTTTTTTTTTTTTATTTAAATATTTTAATTTCTTTTTGATGTTTTTTTTAAAAAAATCTAAATATTGATTTATTTTTTGTTTTCTTTTCAGAAAGAATTATTTAATAATTCTTACATAAGAAATTTTCACCAAATCTAGCATCTGATACTCACAACTCTCACCTTGTAAAATTTCACCTCACGTCAGAGCCAGCACGTTTGGAATATTTGTGTTTTAAATATTCATTTCTTTTCTTTTTTTTTTCTTAATCAGGTATTTATTTCATTTTTATTTTATTTATAATTTATTTTAATTTTGATGATTAAAAAGAAAAGTCGAAAGCATTTTAAAATATTGCTCTCAACTTTTTTTTTTTTCTTTTTATTATATTCGAAAAGATTTAATTAATATTTTGAGATTTCTAAATTCTATATTTTCAGAGTTTTTTCTTTTCTCGAAATATGTAAATTTTTCTTTATATATATTATTTTTAATATAATTCAAAAAATTTTTGTCTAATAAAAATTCCGAGTAAATAATAAATTTAAATTCAATGAATTAAAAATGTAAAATAAAAATTAGTTTAAGTAAACAATTTTGTAATTTATAAAAATTCAGTTAAATGGAATTTCTATTAAACAATAATTGAAAGAATTTTTTGAATTTATTAATTAATTGTTTTATTATTATTATTATTAAATTATTATTTTATTATTATATTATTAAAATTTGATTTATTTTTTAGATATTTATTTATATTTATTTATATTTATTTATATTTATTTATATTTATTTATATTTATTAAAAATTTTTTTAAAAAATTATTAAAAATATTATTAAAATTTGGCTAAAAGTAAATTATAGCTAATAAAATTCAGTGAAAAGTTAAATTCCAATAAATTAATTTTAGAGCGTCCACGTGCGTTTCAAATAATTAATTGTTGACAGTAGAATAATGAAACATTTGTCAATATAATAAATTATGACACTTCAATTTTAATAATAGGGTCATTACTATAATCATAATAATAATAATAATAAAAATAATAATAATAATAATTGAATATTCACTGTCGATGCCTGTTTATCCCGTTTTAGCCTCGATAACATCTTTCTGCTCCAATTAATAATCTTCTCTACGTATACATATATATATATGAACAAAGATGCAAATATATCGCAGAACTGCGAAGTAATCGATTATTTTTAAGATGCGACAAAATTTGCAAATCATTGAAAAACATTGTAATTAAACTCCAAAAAATTAATTTCATTTATACAAATTAATTAATTTTTGATAAAAAAAAAAAACAAATTAGTTTATAAATTTACTTTTTGAGTAAAAAAAAAACAAATTTTATTTATAAATTAATTAATTTTTGAGTAAAAAAAAACAAATTTTATTTATAAATTAATTAATTTTTGAGTAAAAAATAAATTTTCTGTATAAATTAATTAATTTTTTTTCATAATGTAAAATTTAATTAATTAATTAATTTTTGAGTAAAAAAAACTAATTTTTTTTAAAAATTAAATTTATTATTTACTCAAAAAAATTTTTTTCTATGTAAAATTTAATTAATAAATTAATTTTTGAGTAAAAAAATAAATTTTCTTTATAAATTAATTAATTTTTGAACAAAAAATAAATTACATTTTGAGTAAAAAAAACAAATTAATTTTTAAATTAATTAATTTTTCTAAAAAAATAAATTAAATTTTATACAAAAATAAATTTTCATGAATAAAAAAAAATTTTCAGTAATATTAAAAATAGTTAAAAAAAATAACAAATTTCTTTAAAAAGTTAAAAAGAAAAAGTAATTTCAATTTTTTTAAAATTCTAAAATAGTTAAAAACCATTAAAAATTTGTTTAAATATTGAAAATTGTTGAAAAAACAATTTAAAATTTCTTCAAATATTTGAAAATAGTAGAAAACAAATATTTTTTTTTCAATTTACAATAGTTAAAAAAGATAACAAAATTTTTTTTCGTTAAATAATTAAAGAAAAACAAAATAAATTTAAAATTAATTAGGTAGGTAATTTATTAATTAAAAATTATTTTTTACTCAAAAAATTTTTTTCAATGTAAAATTTAAAATTAATTAATTAATTTTTGAGTAAAAAAAACTAATTTTATTTAAAAATTAATATTTTTTACTCAAAAAATTTTTTTCAATGTAAAATTTAATTAATTAATTTATTTTTCAGTAAAAAAAACTAATTTTATTTAAAAATTAATAATTTTTTTACTCAAAAAAAATTTATTTTATCAATATCAAATTTAATTAATTAATTAATTTTTGAGTAAAAAATAATTTTTTTTTACAAATTAATTAATTTTTGAGCAAAAAATAAAAATTAGTTTATAAATTAATTAGTTTTTGATTAAAAAAAGGACCAAATTAATCTATAAATTAATTAATTTTTAAATAAAAAATAAATTTAATACAAAAAATTTTTCAATCATATTAAAAATAGTTAAAAATAATTTAAAAAAAAATTTTGTTTTAAATATCTAAAATAGTTAAAAACAAAATTGCAAATTTCTTTAAATAGTTTAAAAAAAAACAATTTCATTTTTTTTTTAAATTCTAAAATAGTTAAAAACAATTAAAAATTTGTTTAAATGTTAAAAATAGTTAAAAACAATTAAAAATTTGTTTAAATATTAAAAATAGTTAAAAACAATTAAAAATTTGTTTAAATATTAAAAATAGTTGAAAACAAATTTTTTTTTCAATTTACGATAGTAAAAAAAAAAAACAAATTTTTCGTTAAATAGTTAAAGAAAAAACAATTTAAGAAACAAAAAAAGCAAAAAATGAAAAGATTTATTATGAGAAAATTAAAATTAATATTTAGTAAAATTTCAAAAATTGATAAAAAAAAAATAAATTTTTTTTTGAAAATAGAAAAAAAAAATTTTTATTTAGAACAAATAATGTTTTCTAAGTTTTTGCTCAGAAATTCCATTGTTATCAGCAAAATAATTTCTGAGTCATTTCTCTCTCTCTCTCACTCACTCTCTCTCTTTTTGTCTCTATAATTATTATGTTAATCGTTTTTTCGGAGCAGATGCTGGAAAAGAGAAAAGGATCAATAACCTCATGATAATAATGGGTAATTATTAAATAATCATTTGGCTTTTTATTATAAATTTTAATAATTATTAACATTTTCTCAAAGGGTACTTTCAGGTCTTGACCTCGTTGAGACAATGATTAAGTGAATTCTCCGAGCGCGTAAAAGAAGTTTTATTATTATATTGATAAATAACGTTACTATAATAATTTAAATTCACAACATCGTCATTGTCATTTTTTTTTTTTTTTTTCACATCTTTTTTTATATTTAAAATTTTCTTCTATCGAATAAATTTAATTTAATAATAATAATAATAATTATAATAAAAAAAAATAATAAATATTAATTATTATTTATTAATTTGATAAATTTTTGCTTAAAAAGTAAATTTTCTTTTCATTTTTAATCTTTTATTTGATAAAATTATTTAATGACATTGAAAATCATGTTTCGTGACCTTGAAAGAAATCTTAATTTTCAATTAAGTCAGTGACACAAGAAATAAGAGATAAAAATACGAAATTCAATTTTGTAATTCGCAAATTATCTTTTATTCCATTTTTTTATCTATTTCAAATTTTTTTTTTTTGATTAATTTATCAAAATTAATTATTTCCGCTTTCGGTTTTGATTATCGAAAAAAAGTGTTACATAACCTTAAATTTCTATTTTAGGAATTTGAAATATTTTTTTATCTAACATTTGTTATTAAATAATAATATTAGAAATTTAGTTGGAAGATTCCAAATACCAATTTAATTATAATAAACGTGACAATAATACGAAAATTTATATTATTTATTTATTATTTATTATTATTATTATTTATTTATATTATATTCCATAACTGCTCACGACTTTTTTTTTCTCCAAATTCTCGTAGACTCGAACACTTGTTTTATTTTAAAATTTATTCGAAATGTTTTTTATTTCTGGGTATTTAATAAATTAATAATTAACAAAAAGAAAAAAAAAGATACACAGTTTGTTTATATTGTTACGATTTCTCGCACCTTTTGTGTCACTTGTCACTATATATGTACTTCATTCACAGATTAAAATGACGTGAACCGGAAGTATTCCCCCCCACCACTTTTATCTTTCATCTGACAGCCAGCTGTAGTAGTAGTAGTAGTTGTTGTATATCTCATTACTATACTTGTCAAAGCCGCAGTTAGTTATAGTTGTAACCTGCGCTCTCACATTCAGTGAATTTAATTAAAGTACTATCGTTTATTGTTGTGATAATTAGTGTAATTTTTCATAATTCACAATTTCCATACACTTTGTTTAAAAAAAAAAAAACAAAAAACACTTCTTCCCCGAAGTTTACCACGTGAAAGTTGTTTTCTTTCCAGTAAATTCGAGAATCGTTTTGCAATCACAGTGGAATGAATGTTAAAACGTGTTTTAAAATTTGTGCCAAAGTTTCAAATTAACAACGTGAAACATATGATGAGTGAAACAACGAGTAATGATGAAGTTCACATGACAACGGTAGTGTACTACTTTATTTATAAATATATTATTACTATCATCAATTTCATTGTGTTTATGTTTACAATATTTATTAATATAATCAGTTATGAATGAGAATTCATTTACAAATTTTTGAATTATATTTTATCAAATACATTTTACAAATATAATTTAATTACATAAATATAATATTTATATATTGAAAATTAGAAATTAGAAATTTTAATTAACCGCGCCATAAGTAGGAATCGGATGTTTAATTTTGTGATTTCAAAATAATAATTATAATCACTCTGCAATCGTTGCTTCATCGTTTTCTAATTTTTCTTGTTTGTAATAAAATTGTCCTCTACTTTCACAATTTCCCCACCGTAAGTTATTTATATCTTATAATATACTGGTAATTATATTTTATTTAAAATAATTATCAAATATGTATAAATTTCAAATTAATAGAAATTATAGAAATTCAAATTTTCGCCAATTTTTCACATAACCTAAAAAGCGATTTTTTTCCTTTTTTAAAAAAATGATTTTTATAATGTTAATTTTTATTTTTTTTTTATATATGTTATTTCAAACAAACTAAGATAAAAAAAATGTTAATTCTATGTGATAAAAAATAATGCAATTTATCGATTTTTTCCCATAACCTAAAAATCGATTTTTATTTGTTTATAATATATAAAAAAAAAACCCAAATATATAATTTATAGTAGAAAAATATTTTATTTAAAAAAAATATTATTAATATTATAAATTATTATTATTATTATTTAAATATTTTTAAAAAATATTAATAATTTTTTTTTATTAAATATTTGTTAGTTGAAGTAGAATAATTTATTTACTGTAAAATTTATAGTTTTTTTTTTATTAATTTGTAAAATAATAAAATTATTAATATTAAATATTGTTTTCCTGAATTACTATTATTATTATTATTATTTAAATATTTTTAAAAAATATTAATAATTTTTTTTTATTAAATATATGTTAGTTGAAGTAAAATAATTTATTTACTGTAAAATTTATAGTTTTTTTTATTAATTTGTAAAATAATAAAATTATTAATATTAAATATTTTTTCCCTCGATTATTATTATTATTATTATTATTATTAGTGGTTATTATTATTATTATTATTATTTATATAATTATTATTAATTGTTTATTTATCAAATAATTTTTTTTAAGTAAGGTTTTTTTATTTATTTTTTTTTTTTTTATTTATTAAATTTATTTATTAAAATCAGTTATAACTAGTGTAGAAAATACAATATATTTTAAAAAAAAAATACAAGATATGATGCATTGTTAATAATACTTATTTCTTTATCAAGAAAATTCTCTATAATGATAAAAGTGAAGAAAATGAACTGAAATGAACGCATACAAATTGCTACATACAATATTGTGAGAATAATTTATTGATAATAAAAGTTCAGAATAAGAAGGAAACTTTGAAGCAAACTTATGAAATAAAAGTAAAAAAAAATATTAAAAAAAAAATAATAATAATAATAATAATAAAAAAAATAATCATATTAATTATTACTAATAATAATAATGACAGCAATTATAATTATTAATAACAATAATAATTATTATTAATTAATAATAATAATAATTAATTAATAATAATAATTAATTAACAATAATAATTAATTAACAATAATAATTAATTAACAATAATAATTAATTAACAATCAATGAAGATTATAAATTAATAATTTATTTATTTTTATTATATTTGTAAAATGAATATATTTATAAAAAAAAAAAGTTTTTAATATAATTTTAATTAAATATTTGAATTATAATTATATAAATTAAATGAAAATTAAAAAAAAAAAACAAAAAAAATATTCATTTTTACAGCATGAACTTATAACAAAACATGGTTATATAGCTGAAACACATCATGTTTGGTCGGAGGATGGTTATCGTTTGGAATTACATCGGGTTTTGTGTCGTGCACAGGAAAATGGAAAAAATCACAATACTCAAGAATTTAGAGACGCTAATTGTAATTTAGAAAATGATAAATTACCACTTGAAGTATTAAACTCAAAAAACAGAATCTCTAAGCAACCAATTTTAATTAATCATGGCCTTCTATCATCATCGGCCGATTGGGTTCTACTTGGTCCACGTAAAGCACTCGGTATTTAAAATTTTGAAAAAAAAATGAAAATTAATATCTAACATTTAAAATAAAAAAAAATAAATAAAAAATAAATTTTTTTTTCATCATTTTTGCAATATAAATAAATAAATGTTATTTAAATTTATTGATACTATAATTATTAATAATTATTAAATAATTAAATAAAATTAACTAATAATTATTAATTATATTTATTTATTAATATTTAATAATTATTAAATAATTAAAAAAATTAAATAATAATTATTAATTATAATTATTAATTAATATTTAATAATTATTAAATAATTAAATAAAATTAAATAATAATTATTAATTATAATTACAGTTTATTTCTTTGCATACCAAACAGGGTTTTTTTTTTTTATTAATTAACAATTAAGATGAAAATATTGCTAAACATTTTTCTTGTAAAGAGTAAAATAATTTTAAACTGTATTTTTAATTTATTTTTTAAAATTCGAATCTTTTTTTTCTCTATAATTTAAATTTTATTTCAGCGTATATTCTTTGCGAAGAGGGCTATGATGTTTGGTTAGCAAATGTCCGAGGCAATAGTTATTCGCAATGTCATAAAAATTTGACTGTAAAGGATAGAGAATTTTGGAATTTTAGGTAATTTTCTATTTAGTTTTATTCTTATTTTACTTTTTATTATTTAGTATTTATTAATATTGTATTATTATTTTATTTTCTTTATTATTATTTAATTTTTGTTATTAATTTTCTTAGTATTTTCTTAGTATTTTTTTTTTTTTTTTATTTTATTCGTTTTACTTTTTATTTTGCTATTATTTTGTTATTATTTTATTTTCTTTATTATTATTTTTTTTTTTTAATAATAATTTTTTTTTAAATAATTATTTTATTTTTCATTTTATTTGCTATTATTTTTTTGCAATTATTTTATTTTCTTTATTATTATTATTATTTTTTTTTTAATAATTATTTTTTTTTCATTTTATTTGCTATTATTATTTTGCAATTATTTTATTTTCACTATTATCCTTTTATTTGTTACTATAATATTTTATTATTATTTTAATGGAATTTTTTTTTTTTTTTAAATTTTGCAGTTTCCACGAGATAGCAATTTACGATGTTCCGGCAATGATTGATTATGTTTTGGAAAAAACGGGTCATTTAAATTTATACTATATTGGCTATAGTCAAGGGACAACGTCATTTTTTGCAATGTTAAGTGAGAAACCGGAATATAATGCAAAAGTGAGATCAATGATAAGCCTCGCGCCAATTGCATTTATGTCAAATCAAAAGAGTCCATTACTCAAACTTCTTGTACGATTTTACAGTGTTGTGGAAGTGAGTCTCTTTCTCTCTCTATCTCTCTTATTATTATTATTTATCTATTTTTTGTATTTATTTTCGTATTTATTTATTTAAATTATTTTTTTACTCATTTTTTTTATTTATTTTGTTATTTATCTATTTTTTTAAAATTATTTAGTTATTTATAAATTATTTTGTTATTTATTTATTTAAATTATCTTTTTACTCATTTTGTTATTTATTTTATTTATCTATCTTTTTAAATTATTTTGTTATTTTTTTATTTAAATTATTTTTTTACTCATTTTGTTGTTTATTTTGTTATTTATTAACTTATTTTGTTATTTATTTATTTAATATATTTTTTTACTCATTTTTTTTATTTATTTTGTTATTTATTTTATTTATCTATTTTTTTAAATTATTTTGTTATTTATTTATTTAAATTATTTTTTTACTCATTTTGTTATTTATCTATTTTTTTAAAATTATTTTGTTATTTATTAACTTATTTTGTTATTTATTTATTTAAATTATTTTTTTACTCATTTTGTTATTTATCTATTTTTTTAAAATTATTTTGTTATTTATTAACTTATTTTGTTATTTATTTATTTAAATTATTTTTTTACTCATTTTGTTATCTATTTTATTTATCTATTTTTTTAAAATTGTTTTGTTATTTATTCACTTATTTTGTTATTTATTTATTTACTTTTTTTAATTTATTTTGTTACTTATTTTTTTTGTTTTTATTATTTTATTTTTCTTAATAATTGGTTTTAATTTTTGTTATTTTTATTTTTGTATGAATTTGAAAAATTATTATTATTTTTTTATTTTTTAAAAAAAAAAGTTTGTTTCAGTGGGGCTCATTTTATTGCAATATACATCAATGGTTTCCACGACATCGTTTTCCAGCTCGCGCTTTAGGAACATTTGTACGTAACAGTCCCGATACATTGACACGTAGTTTTTGCAATTGTTGGTTTCATTTAATCGCCGGTTTTGGAAGTAATCAACTTGACAAAAAAATGTTGCCATTGATATTTGGTCATTTCCCAGCTGGAGCATCGGCGAAGCAAATGATTCATTTTAGTCAACTTATTTTGAGTGGTACGTTCCTTTCAATTATTTATTTATTTATTTAATTAATTAATTAATTAATTAATTAATTAATTAATTAATTATTTATTTATTGTTGTTGTTGTTACAGAAACATTTAGAAAGTTTGATTATGGTCTCTCAAAAAATTTGCTTATCTACAAAAGTACACAGCCCCCAAAATATAATTTAGAACGAGTTAAAGTTCCGGTTTATATTTTTTATAGCGAAAATGATTTCCTCACACATCCGGTGGTAAGTAATATTTTTGAATAATTTTCTGAAAATTTAATTTAATTAAATAAAATAAATAATATAGTAATTATATTTTATTTTATATAATTATCAAATTAATAAATTATTTAATATAGGATGTTCAGCGGCTCGCCGAAAAACTTCCGAATGTTGTCAAAAATCATAAAATAGAATACAATAAATTCAATCATATTGATTATCTTTGGGGTAAGGATTCAAAAGTTCTTCTCTACAATTATATTCTCAAAGCTTTAAAAGACTCGTAACATTATATATTATTTTTAAAGAACAAAATTTCCCTCCTTAAAAAAAAAAAAAAAAAAAAATCTCAAAACTATGTAAAAAGAGCATTTTTAAATATATATATAATATATAATAATTTTATTTTCTAAGAAAAAAAAAGAAAAGACAACAAAAATTACAATAAAAATGTCAGTAAACATTTTTGCTGTAAATTTTTTTAAGTATAAAAAAAAAAAATTCTGTCATAGAGAATGTGAATGAAAAAGTTTTTAAATGACAAAAAAAAAAAAGATTTTAAAAAAAATTTAATTACAAAAATAATGGAATAATAAAAAAAAAAAGAAAAAATTATTTGAAGAAAAGGAAACGAAACATTATTCTTAAAAAAAATCTATTTTAAAATTTTGAGAAAATTAAAAAAAAAACAAAAAAAAAAAGTATTTTGTTCGAAAGGCTGGTACCAATCGGCATTTAATATTTAACAAAGAAAGACTGTAATATGGAAATTAAAACAAAATAAATATATAATAATAATGTGAATAAATGAAAACGAATGAAATGTCGTGTGTATTTTTGTATGAAAAAAAAATTGATATTTCTAATTTTATAAAGAAAGAATGAATGAAAATATTTTTTTCTTTTATATTATATATATATACTTATATTGTAAATGTGACAAATTGTATTTATTTGATATGAAAATTCATTAAAGGAGTTTTCTATATAATTTTGTCTATTCAATTTAATAATTAATTTTCATGATTAATTAATATAATAATAATAAATGTAATAAAAAAATAAAATATTAAATTAAAAATATTAAAAAAAAATATATATTTAAATATTAAAATAATATATTATTAATAATAAGTAATATAATTATTAATAATAATTATTATTATTAAAAGCGCGAAAAATAAATTAGAAATAAAATAAATAAATTTGAAATTTAAAAACAGAATTCTCATTGGTGGATTTAATTTCTCCCACCGCCAATGAGAGCGTACATTGTCCTTAAGCGTCATTCACAAGCCCTATTTTTTGTGCGCGCGCATTCCACATTGTTGTTTGAGGTTATGACACAAAATGTCAGTTTTTTTTGTTTGCATAGTTTACGCGGTAGTTCTCTAAAAACAAAATAAACGCATTAAAATTGTAATTAATTAATAAAATTAAATGTAATAGTTTCACGATAATCGAGATATTGTTATTTACAAGTTAATTTTCAATTCTCGTCAAAGGAATAGAAAACTTCAATAAGTGAATTAAAGGTACAAAAATTTGTTTTTCACTTCTTAATTTAATCATTACAAAAAGCTACAATTATATATTAAATTTCACATTTATTGCAATTAACTATATAAATATATAGTGTTTAATATCGCAGAAAAAAAAAAAAAAATTATGGAGAGCAACGATGACGATGATAATAAATTGTCAAAAAATTATGAATTTTCATTTGAAATTGACATTGACGAAATGAAAAGTGACAATAGCGTATTGTCATCGGATTCAGAGACAAATGGTTTGGAAATTGATGTATCAGAAGTTGATGATAATTATGAAACGAATAATATTATACGTAATAAAAGAACAAACACGATTGTTGATGCACTTGATGGTTTGGACAAAATGGAGGAGGAAATTGAAAGGCAATTAGATGCAAAGGCGGCGAAAACAAATTTAACAGCGACAAATGTTAAAAATATATTAAGACACGTTATAACAAATGAACATGTTAGGGCAATGGTTCGTCGAAGATTGAATAAAGCCACCGATGATGATTGCATTATTTTCGAGCCAAAATTGACGCGATCAAAAGCAAAGTAAGTCATCATTTTTTTTATTATCTTTTTTCATTTTTTTTTTTTTTTTTTTTTCGTTTTTATCATTTAGTAATATTATTTTTTTAATTTTCACGATTTATCTAATTTTTATAACAAAATAAATAATATAATAAATTAACATAATACTAATAATAATTGAATTTTAGGAGATTTTGAATTAAAATTTTAATAAATTAAAATTGCTGAAAATTTATTAACAAAATTTCAAATAGTAATTGAATTTTGCAGAATTTTTAATTAAAAAACGTTTTAATACCTAAAATGTAAATACATTTATATAAAATAAAAATAGAATTTTTTTAAAGACTTTTTTAGGAACAAAATTTGATTATTTTACTTTAGAAATTGAATATTCGTTTTTTTTAAAGTGAAATTTGAATGATAAAATTTTAAAAATTAGGTTTCGAAATGACACACTTTTTGTACTTTTTTGATACTTTTTTTCAACAATGCTAATTTTTTACTACTAATTTTGGCCAAAAGCCACACTAAATTCTACCTTTTTTCAAGAAAATAATTTTAAAAAATGACAGAATTCAAGAATTTTAAATTTTAGCGAATTTATTTGATTACTAAAAGCTCGTGAAGTTGATGATTTATTATTGGCTGCGTCAACTGCTGCTTTATATAATTATTTTTTACACGAATTTTCATTTTTCAAAATTGCATTTAACATAATTTCGTTTTTAAACGATTTTTTACTCAATAGAATTTTTAATTTAGTAAATTTTCTTCACAGAATTTTTAATTTGGTAAATTTTTTTTGACAGAATTTTTATTTTTCAAAATTCTCTTTACCCAACTGTTTTTTTTAAATAATTCTAATTTAACCGAAATTCAGAAAATAATTGAATTTTAAAGTATTTTAAATTGAAAAATGTTTTAAAGAATTGAAATGCCAAGATCTTGATTAAAATTATTGGAAATAATTATTTCAACAAAAAAATTGAATCATAATTTTTTATAATAATTGAATTTTAGGAGATTTTTTTTTATTTAATTGAATTTTTGAATAATTGGATTGAAATTATTAATTTAGCAAAGAATTTTAGATACAAAATTTAGTAGTGATTGAATTTTGAAAGAATTCGAGTTAAGATTTTTAGAAATAATTGAATTTTGGAAGAATTCGAGTTAAGATTTTTAGAAATAATTGAATTTTTAGAGATTCTTAATGAAATTTTTTGAAAATTTTAATTTTTATAGATATTTTATGAGCTTTAGACAATAATTAAACTTTGGAGAATTTTAAATTGGAAAATATTTTAAATAATTGAATTTTCGAAAATCTTGATTTTATTTAAATAAATTATTAAAATTAAATTATTCAAAAAAAGGAATTTTAGATATAAAATTTAGTAGTGATTGTATTTTAGAAGAATTTGAGTTATAATTTTTGGAAATAATACTTAAAATTCAGGAGATTATTAATTGAAACTTTCATTTTGAATTTGTGAAATTTTTTTTAAAAAACTTTAAACAATAATTGATTTTTTTGATACTTTTTTTCGACAAGGCTACTTTCTTACTACTATGTAATTTTGTTCAAAAGCCACTAAAATGCTACTTTTTAAAAAAAAAAATTTTTAAATGACAGAATTCAAGAATTTTAAATTTTAGCGAATTTTTTTTCGATTCCTAAAATCTCGGAAAATTGATGATTTATTATTGGCCGCGTCAACTATGGCTTTATATAATTATTTTTTATACGAATTTTCATTTTTAAAAATTGCATTTAACATAATTTTTTTTAAACGATCTTTTACTCAATAGAATTTTTAATTTGGCAAATTTTTTTTTGACAGAATTTTTATTTCTTTTTATTTCTTTACAAAATTTCTCTTTTTTTAAACAATTCTAATTTAACCGAAATTCAGACAATAATTGAATTTTAGAGTATTTTTAATTGAAAAATGTTTTAAATAATTGAAATGCCAAGATTTTGATTAAAGTTATTGGAAATAATTATTTCAACAAAAAATTTGAAAAAAAAACAAAAAGTTAATCGAAATTTAACAATAGATAGTTTTTTTTTTTTTTATAATCAGGAGAAAAATGATGTTAATTTTATTTCTCAGAATTTTTCTTTTAATTTTTTTAGACAAGAAAATATTTACACTTTAAATGTTAAATTTAGAAAACTAATTTTACTTCATTTTAAAGATGTCACTTTTTTTGATACTTTTTTTTTTTTTAAATTATACTTTCTCATACTTTTCTTAGTCTTTTACTACGCTTCGAAGGCTGAAAAATGAAAAATAAGTTTTTAAGATTCGGGAAGGCAAAAAAAAAAAAATTAATAAATAAATAATTGTAATAACAGAATATGAATTGGATTAAATGTTTTAAGGATCGGATAATGGAGGAAAATAATTTATTTTAGAGAATTGGGTGCATTGGGTCAGCCAAATATTCCTTGGCCAACAACACCAGTGAAAACAGCTTCAGCTGAAGTTCAAGTTTTAATTGAGGAAGAACTTCCCGAGGATTCATCGGACGAGGAATATGATCCAGATCAAGATCAACAAAGTGACGACGATAAGGAAGTGGACGATGATAAAGAAGCTGATAATTCAATTGGAAGTGATGTTGATTCACAGCCATCAACGCCAGCAAATTCACATAATGATTCTTTATCGCAGGAGGCAAAAAATGATATTCAATATGATTCGGAGGGAGTTTTTAAAATTCCCGAGTTCGTATATATTTCTATATAATATTCTATATATATTACTATATAATATGTGGATGTAAAATATTAAATTATAATTATAATTATAAATTTAATAATTATATTTTTATAATTGTGAATTGTAGAATTCCTCATACTCTAACGGAAGAGGAAAGTATTGGACAAAGAACACGATCGAAATTATGTCTCAGTGAAACGCCATTGGAACATATTGAACAAGCATTTATTCCACCGGATATTACAACTGATATGTATGACTATGATTGTGATTTAGATGAAGAATGGAGGGATTTTCTTAATGAATTCACTCAGCCTTTGCCTCAAGAATTAAATGTTGATGATGATCCTGAAGCCGATCCGGAATATAATATTTTAGAGGAAGACGAAACGGAATTATGTAAGTTTTTTCAGGGCGAATTGAATTTCCCAATAAAAATTTAGAATTTTATTTATTAAATAAAATTTTCATTTTAATGAATTTTATTAGAAACTAGCAAAATTAAACGCGCGCAAGCGCGCCAAATTCAGTATTTACTTGTTTGTTATAAAGAAATTAAAGATTAATATTATCAATAATAATTTAATTTATTAGAATATTATTACATATTAAATGATAATAATGAAAATTATATGTTTTAACAGGCCTCGGATTATACGACTTTTTCCGACTTTTTTTTCAAAAATACGACTTTTATCGACTACTTTTAATAAAATGCGACATTTTTTTTTACATTTGAAAAAAAATTTAAATAAAATACATTTTTTTAGTATAAAATGTAGATCTTCTT
This sequence comes from Leptopilina boulardi, assembly GCF_019393585.1. Lineage (NCBI taxonomy): Eukaryota > Metazoa > Arthropoda > Insecta > Hymenoptera > Figitidae > Leptopilina > Leptopilina boulardi. Next base: position 1,502,100 of record NW_026137825.1, on the reverse strand, counting down.
CAGATCTTCTTCAATTCAATTATTTAACAAATTTTGAACTAAAATGATTCTTCACTAAATTAATTATTTTTAATAATTTTAATGAAATACATCACAAATTCAATTATATCAAAATTATTTTTCAATTCAAATTTTTATGAAATTTAACAATTGTTTATAATTTAAAAAAAATATATCACAATAAAATTGAATTATTTTTTAAAAATTTCAATTCAAAATAAACTAAAATTCAATTATTACCCGAAATTTTAATACAAAATCAATTAAAATTCAATAATTATCCAAACTTTTCAATTTCAAATTTAATTATTTACCAAGTTTTCAATTTAAAATTAAATAAAATTCAATTATTTTCTAAAAATTCTATATTCAAAATTAATTATCCAAATTTTCAATCAAAAATGAACTTCAATTAAATTATTATCAAAAATTTCTAATTAAAATTCAATTATTTCCCAAAATTTTCAATTCAAAATGAACTGAAATTTAGTTATTTTCCAAATTTAAAATGAAAATTAAATTTCATTATTCTCAAAAATTTGAATTGAAAATTAATTGAATTTTCAATAATTTGAATTTAAAAGCATCTAAAATTTAATTATTTATAAAATTTTCCATCGAAAAATTTTTTGTTTTTGAAATTTAATAATTTTAATTATAACTCTAAGGAAATTCAATTATTTTTAACTATTTTAAAAATATTCTTTGAAAATTCAAAACTATCTGAAACCATTTTTCAATTAAAAATGATTTTCAAATTATTGTATTTTGTCCACATTTTCTAATAAATTTTTAGTGAAATCATCTAAAATTTTAATTACAAAACACTTAAAGTTTCAATTAATTTTAAAAATATCAATTTTAAATTTTTGAAAATTCAATTAAATTTAAAAAATGTTTTCCAAAAATTGTTTGATAAATTATTTTTAGTTCTGTAAAATTTAATAATTGTTTGAAAATTAACAATATCTTTTGAAATTTAATTATTTCTAAAAATTTCAACTTTAACCCTTCGAAAAGGACTATTAAAAAAAAAATTTTTTATTTAAAAATCTGTAAAATATTTTTGTTAAAATAAAAAACAAATCCACTTTTTTCGGAATATAAATCGACTAAAACGACTTTTTTGTGTCTTTAAGTTGATTCGAGGCCTGTGTTTTTATAATTAATATTTAATAGGTATTCGTTGGCCCCTGGTACCTTAAAAATTAATTTTTAAAAATAAATTTTTTTCAAATTACTATCTTGTACGAAATTTCCTGGCGCATCTTTTTTCTTATCATAAATTTTTTGTATTTGTTTACAATTTTTGAATCAATATACAACTTTAAAATAAATTTCGTTGGTAAACGTTGTGTACTTCAGCTTCGTGAATTGAATTTTCGAATTTGGAATTTTAATGAAACTTATTCCGAAAATTGGAAACATAATTATACAACTTTGGCAAAAATGAGAAAAAGAATTGTCAAAATTTGACACGTCATAAGATTACTATTCAAAAAAAACACGTGAAATTAGAAAAGGCCAACTTCAAGTTAGGACAGAAGGACAGACCAAGCATTTTATTATTATATAATAATTTGTAAATGTAAATGTTTAAATAAAAATTTTTTTGCTTTTAGTGGATAAAGAGGAATTTCGAATGGATAGAGCGGTAAAAGTTTCACGAAAGGAAGTGAATAATTTAATGGACGAATTATTGGAATATGCGAATGAATACGCGCATACACATTCAACAGATAAGGAAATTGTTACAATTCAAGAAACACCGAGAAAGAGAAAATCTTCTGATTTTATAAATCCACCGATACAAAATAATCCAATGGTATGACAAAATTTTTAATAAAATATATTTTTTTATTTAAAAACAAAATAAAATTTTAAGTCAGTAATTCTTTTTTTTTTTAAATTAATTTCAAATATTGAAATTTAGAATTTTTTAAAAGATTTATCTTTTATTTTAGAAATTTGTGCAAAAATTTACATTTATCTTTACTATTCTTTTAAAAAAATTTGTTGTAATCTCATTTTAGAATTCGCCGATTGAATTAATATCAGTTTTATCAAAAGCTGATTTACCACAATTTGTTAACAATGAACAACGTCATTTACTTAATATTCAATTAAGACAACACGTTCAACTTATGTCACAACAATTTTTGATGTCCTACAAACATCCGGAATATCATAATTTGTCAAAAAGTTGTAAATCAAATATTGAAAGTTTAAGGTAAAGAAAAGAACATTATTTTTTTTTGCCCCCAATTTTTCTTTAAATTTCAAAAAAATTCCCTTCTTTTCTAATTTATTTCTTAATTTAATAAAAAAAAAATATTTTAAAATTAAATACTTTTTTTTTTAAATTCAGATATTTAAGTTCCGGTCCAGAATCAGCGTTTAATGTTGATAATTTACCGTATGCATTGCAATTAATAAGCGATTTTGAGGAAAAATTTAAAGATGAAAAATTTTACGAGGAATTTAGTAATTTTCTTGCTGAAGATATGAAAAAAGGAGCAATGAAAACACATCGTATTCATTCGCATAAATTTCATCCATCTATGGAGAAATTAATAATGGAAAGTAAAGCGTTACCATATCCAAATCTTTTGCCCCATATGTATACGAGAGCCGATGTTAATAATCGAAAATGTCGTGTTTTCTTCAAATCAGAGGAGAAGTAATTATTTATATTTATTTTAAATAATTATTTATTTAACTTTAAAATATTCATTTTTCTAAAAAAATATGATCAATTTTTTTTTTCTAAATATTCTATAAAATAAAATTTCTTTTTTTTTGCTTTTTAGTTTGATTGCTTTGGGTTTGGAACAATTTAAACCATTTCTTTTGAGTAAAGGAAAAAAAATTCACAAATTTAAGACATATTTAATGAAGGATGTTATTCGTTTGACACGAATTTATCTACTTCCAGTTCGTGACAGTAGTTCGATTTATAGTCTTATTAAAAAATACGAAAATCCTCATACTGATGGTCCAATTAGGGTAAGAATATAATTATTTATTCTTCGTTTCTTATTTTAATATTATTATTATTTTTTTTTTGTACTTCAATTTCGATTTTACGACAGTAGAAAAAGGAAAAAATTCTTTTAAAAATTTTTCAAATTAATAAAGATAACTAGCAATATTAAACGCGCGCAAGCGCGCAAAATTGAGTATTTAATTGTTTGTTATAAAGAAATTAAAGATTAATATTATCAATAATAATTTAAATTTATTAGAATATTATTTCATATTAAATGATAATAATGAAAATTATTATTATATGTTATTAAATTATATATAAAATTGAATTATTTTCCAAATTTTCAATTTAAAATTCAATTATTTACCAAGTTTTCAATTTAAAATTAAATAAAATTCAAATATTACCCGAAATTTTAATTCAACATCAACTTAAATTAAATTATTATCCAAAATTTCAATTAAAATTCAATTATTTTCCAAAATTTCGAGTCAAAATTAATTATTATCAAAATTTTCAATCAACAATCAACTAAAATTAATTATTATCAAAATTTTCAATCAACTAAGATTAAATTATTTTCAAAATTTTCAATTTAAAATTCAATTATTTACCAAGTTTTCAATTTAAAATGAAATAAAATTAAATTATTTTTTAAAATTTTTATTCAAAATTAATTATCGAAATTTTCAATTAAAAATGAACTTAAATTAAATTATTATCGAAAATTTCAATTAAAATTCAATTATTACCCGAAATTTTAATCCAAAATCAACTTAAATTAAATTATTATCCAAAATTTCAATTAAAATTTAATTATTTTCCAAAATTTCGAGTCAAAATTAATTATTATTAAAATTTTCAATCAGCAATCAACTAAAATTAATTATTTTCAAATTTTCAATCAACAATCAACTAAAATTAAATTATTTTCAAATTTTCAATTTAAAATTCAATTATTTACCAAGTTTTCAATTTAAAATAAAATAAAATAAAATTCAATTATTTTTTAAAATTTCGATTCAAAATTAATTATCGAAATTTTCAATTAAAAATGAACTTAAATTAAATTATTATCCAAAATTTCAATTAAAATTTTATTATTTTCCAAAATTTCGAGTCAAAACTCATTATTATCAAAATTTTCAATCAGCAATCAACTAAAATTAATTATTTTCAAATTTTCAATCAATAATCAACTAAAATTAAATTATTTTCAAATTTTTAATTTAAAATTCAATTATTTACCAAGTTTTCAATTTAAAATAAAATAAAATAAAATTCAATTATTTTTTAAAATTTCGATTCAAAATTAATTATCGAAATTTTCAATTAAAAATGAACTTAAATTAAATTATTATCCAAAATTTCAATTAAAATTTTATTATTTTCCAAAATTTCGAGTCAAAACTCATTATTATCAAAATTTTCAATCAGCAATCAACTAAAATTAATTATTTTCAAATTTTCAATCAACAATCAACTAAAATTAAATTATTTTCAAATTTTCAATTTAAAATTCAATTATTTACCAAGTTTTCAATTTAAAATAAAATAAAATTCAATTATATAATAATAAAATGCTTGGTCTTTCCTTCTGTCCTAACTTGAAGTTTGTCTTTTATGATTTCACGTGTTTTTTGAATAGTAATATTATGACGTGTCAAATTAAACTTGAAAATTTTAGAAATAATTAAATTTCAAAAGATATTGTTAATTTTCAAACAATAATAAAATTTTACAGAACTAAAAATAATTTATCAAAAAATTTTTTGGAAAACATTTTTTAAATTTAATTGAATTTTCAAAAGATTTAAAATTGAGATTTTAGAAATTAATTGAACTTCAAGTGATTTTAATTAAATTTTTATATGATTTCACTAAAAAATTTATTAGAAATTACAGACAAAATACAATAAGTTGATAATCATTTTTAATTGAAAAATGGTTTCAGATAGTTGAATTTTCAAAGAATATTATAAAAATATTTAAAAATAATTGAATTCCCTTAGAGTTATAATTGAAATTATTAAATTTCAAAAAATTTTCGATGGAAAATTTTAGAAATAATTAAATTTTAAATGCTTTTAAATTCAAATTATTGAAAATTCAATTAATTTTGAATTCAAATTTTTTAGAATAATTCATTTTTAGTTGATTTTTTATTGAAAATTTTGATAATTAATTAACGGATTGAACGAACTTACCTTAAGTGAAGATCAATCCAAATTGTATGAGCTGTCTCGTCCGAATAGATCACATACATGTAGTACCGAAGTACTGCTTGTTCCGCCACAGCAATTTTAAAAAATAAAAGTTTTTCGCGCCTCCGATAGGTGGTTTCCTCCTGTTCCTCCTATTTTCCTCATTACATTTTAAAGTTCAGCATAAATCGCATTTGGGGTAGTTTTTATTATTTAGGGTGTGGTGGGTGTGATCTATTCGGACGAGACAGCTCATACAATTTGGATTGATCTTCACTTAAGGTAAGTTCGTTCAATCCGTTAATTGTATTTCACTGTCTCGTCCTTCTAGATCACATACATGTAGATGTTTAAAGATTAATGCGATTTAATGTTTTTTTTTTTTTTTTTTTACTTAAAGTGATTAATTATATTCCTTGTTAATACATGGGTTAAAGTAACAGCTTAAGATAACCAAAGGTAAAATACCTCATAAAATGAAAAGTTATAAAGTGAAAAGTTTAGTTTACATATGCTATCAGAGAGAAAAGAAAACAATCAAGTGAATGGTCTATTATTGAACTGTAGACCCAAAAGTCTCTCTAATTAAGAGCGGTCGGTTGTAGAACCTAGCGAATGTTGACGATGTCGCTGACCAGCCAGCTGCCCGGCGAATGACCTCAATATTTACTCCTTTCCTAGCTGCTGCTGAAGTCACAGCATGTCGAGTGCTATACCCTGTGAATATGGTAGTGTCAATTCCGCACAATTCCAACGTTTCTCGTATCCACCTGCTAATGGTCTGCGAAGTGGCATGGTTATGAGGCTTCTTGTGAGTGAGAATAAGAAAAATATTATTTAACTCACTATCTCTCATTCCTGAAGTTTTTTCGATGTAGGTACGTAAAACTGATGCTGCGCAGATCTGAGGTTGATGCAAGTAGGTTGGAATCTCCAGAATAGGTTGAAACGTATTCTTACCCGTGGTCTTGATCTTATCCGTTATTTTTATTAAAATAGGCTCTCTTTCCAAATTTACATTTTCTAGCCGTATGAGAGACAGAGTCTGGATCCTTTGGGCAGTGATGAGTGCTAACAGTGTTACGAGTTTACGCGTCAGAACTTCTAGCGACAACTGCTCATGTGGGTACCAGGTTGCCAATTTATCCAAGACTTGCTTCGGATCCCATGTAATGTCGTACTTGTGCCTGCGTGGCCTTAGCGTTGATACTCCCTTAAAGAATCTGGAAATTTGAGCATCACTGCCAAGCTCGTTTCCCATGATTAAGGACAGAGCAGCTCGATAAGTGTTCGCCGAACTAAAGGATTTCGTTTGCTTCAGAGACTCTGTAAAGAATCTTAGTATTTCTGATTTTGAATTCTGATATATGTTGATTCCTTCCTTTTGACAGAAATCCCACCAATCTTTAATTGGCTTCGAGTACTGCTTGAGAGTTTTCTCCGATATCGACTGCAGCATCACATCCGCCGCCTCCTCCGTGGCTCCTCTTATTTTGAACGCTTCCCTGATAATCGAGCTGCTACCAGGGAAAGCGTGTGATGAAGAGGATGTGTCTTCCTGTGGGGAGAGGATAAGAGATTAATACTCGGTTCTAAACGAATAATTTCGGACACAATTAATGAAGTAAACAGCGGATACCAAGGTTGAGTGGGCCAGAAAGGTACCACTACAACCCCGTCTGCCTGGTCTAATTGAATTTTTTGCAATACACGAAGTATTACAGAAAATGGGGGAAAGGCATAAAACGAAAGATTTTCCCAATTCATAGTAAATGCGTCCACGTTAACAGAATCGGGGTCTCTTAGCCAAGAAACATATTGTGCGCATTTAGCATTGGCTCTTGACGCAAAAAGATCAATATTAAAGGGGCCTAACTTTCGGCTGATCTTCTGAAAGGCCGAATATGCCAGTTCCCATTCTGTTTCCTGGGGAAGTACACGAGAACCTTCATCTGCTTCTTTATTCTCTTTGGAAGGCAGATACGACGCGTAAACCCATAGTTCACGCTCTTCGCACCAGGTCCAAATTTCCCTAGCCAGTTGTGTCAAATGTGGGTATTGAATCCCACCCATTCTGTTTACATATGCAATAGCTACTGTATTATCCATGCGAAGCAGTAACTCACAATCTTGATCCTGCCTCGCGAAACATTTTAACCCCAAATGAGCCGCTTTGAGTTCGAGAACATTTATATGCAATTTTCTCTCATCAGCGGTCCACAGTCCGTATGTTTTTTCGCCATCGCAAAATGCCCCCCAGCCTGTCAACGATGCATCAGTGAATATTTCTTTGCTAAACTTTAGTTGTCTAATTGGATTGCAAGAACTCGTAATTTTATCTGCCCACCATTCCAGATCTGATTGTACTATGTTGGGGACTGTAATCCGAGCCTTGAAATTATTGTTGGCTTTCTTCAAAGCCAAAAATTTTTCTCGCTCCAGTCTCTTTGTGTACAGCCAGCCATATTTAATGGCGGGGCACGCAGCAATTAGATTGCCTATAAGTCTCGCTAGTTCTTCGATCTTGCAGGATTTGTTTACTAGAAATTTTTTAATAAATGAAAAAATTGACTTGCGTTTCTTATCGGTTAATTCTAACTGAAACCTAATGCTATCAATTACAAAACCTAGAAAGATGCATCGCTGAGCAGGTTTGAGTTGACTCTTATTTTCACTCACTATAAACCCTAATGATTCAATTAAAGAACGAACAACAGAGACATGCTGCTGGCACTGATTTAGTGTTTTGGCGATAATAAGGATGTCATCTAAATATATTACCAATATAATGCCTTGACTTCTCAATTTTTGAACAACTGGTTTGAGAAGCTTGGTAAATGTGACCGGTGCAGTACAGAGACCGAATGGCATACTCGTGAATTCATAAAGGATTCCCCTGAAACAGAAACGTAAGAACTTGCGATGTTCATTAGCAACAGGGACCATAAGATAGGCATCTTGAAGGTCCATTACTGACATGAAGCACTTTTTATGCACGAGGCGTAAGGCAGTCTTCATGTCCTCAAGTTTAAAGTGCGGGGCCCTCAGAAATTTGTTCAAATTTTTTAAATTTAGGATAAAACGATCGTCTCCATTTGATTTTGGCCTTAGAAAATATGAGGACAAAAATTGACCCTGACACGAATTGCATTTAATAATTGCCCCCATATTAATCAATTTATTTATTGCTGTTAATGTTCTTGCCTCATCTTCATCTGACAAGAAAGGAAGGGTTGGGGGGAAATTCTGTTTGGGTTCACTTTCAAAAGGCAGATTATACCCGTGAACGCAATTTATTATGAATGGGTCATTCGTGATTTTCTGCCACTGACTTGTGAAAAAACGCAGTCGACCTGCTGTTTCACTTACCGTTAACGCTTCTGACGATGCGTCGTCTGGTACCGAGAACCCTGATAACCTTGAGCCCCCCCCTTCTTCCAACTCGTCTTCGAGTTGTTCTTCTTGAAGGGGGCTTTCCAGTTTAAATGCTTTGAACTGCTTGTCTCGGATGTTTTGACCATGTTGTTTTGGGTATTTTTTGTTGAGTGATGTGAGGTTTTGGAGATATCCTTACCCGATTTCTCCACTTCTTTAGCTGTTTTTAATTTTTCAGCTAACGTTTCTCCGAAAAGCAACGTATCCACATTTGTGTCGTCTGCTATTGTTTTTAACCTCAAACTGAACGATGGGATTATAAACGACCTGCGTGTTATGGACATCCCATGTTGAAGGTCAGTCAACAGTCGACCCACATCACTGATGGACTCGAAAATGCCAGCAATGTCCTTGCTATCTATAGGTTTTAATGTTTTGTTGGCATCTAAAATGACAGTAAGCACTTTACCTATCGCGCTAATCGCTGCGCCTAGTTGTGTTTGAGACACCACCTGAAACTGGTCCTTCCTTACTGCCAATGCGCCCATACTTGTCTTTATTTCTGGATTGAGCCGTGGTGCTCCCATTGTTTTACAATTTTCTGCAGGATGATATTTTTTGACAAGTGTTTGACGTGTGTCCTTTGACAAGCCTGCTTCTAATATTTTTGTCCAAAGTTCTGCAATAGAACTATGTACGGCAGCACTGTAGACATTTACCTCAGGAGCGCCATCTCCCAACAGTTTCAACAACTCGTCTGCATTGGTTACCGACTGTTCATTGTCATCTCCTGTCGATGGATTTTTATCACCATTCGAATTTTGAATTATCTTAAGAGTATGGTCACCTCCTGGGGACTGGCGAGGACTTCTTGATCTAGAACGACTACGGGAAAAACGTGGCGTGTCTCGCGTACGACGCTCTTCGTTATCCCTTCTTGTCGGGCTCGGGCAAGGCGTTTCTCGCAGATAACGCTCAGTGCCTGTACCTCTCGGAGAATTGGACTCGCGATCCAAATCTCGTCGTTGCCGATCACGCCTCGATTGCTTCGATATTATCGAGAGACTTCCATCACTGGAGCTTGATTCATCAGATGATGAGGAAGATGGCGACGATGGCGACCGTTTGCGCTTCATCTTCTTGATAGCTTTTTCCATTTTTCTTATTTTCTTATCAAACTTCTTCTTCTTATATGATTTCTTTTTCCTGGAGCGACGTCGCTGCTCCTTCTCGGATTCCGATTCCGAAGTTAAACCCATTTCGATTATTGTTTTACACGATTATAAAATATTGTCCCGATAGACGTGTGCAGCGGAACGCACAGAACAACGTAATGAGGAAAATAGGAGGAACAGGAGGAAACCACCTATCGGAGGCGCGAAAAACTTTTATTTTTTAAAATTGCTGTGGCGGAACAAGCAGTACTTCGGTACTACATGTATGTGATCTAGAAGGACGAGACAGTGAAATACAATTTTGAATTGAAATTTTAGAAAATAATTGAATTTTATTTGATTTTAAATTTAGAAAATAATTGAATTTTCTTTGATTTTGAATTGAAATTTTGGGAAATAATTGAATTTTGAATAATAATTTAATTTAAGTTCATTTTTTATTGAAAATTTGGATAATTAATTTTGAATAGAAATTTTAGAAAATAATTGAAGAATTTTATTTCATTTTAAATTGAAAACTAGGAAAATAATTGAATTTTAAAAGATTTTGAATTAAAAATTTGGAAAGTAATTGAATTTTCTTTGATTTTGAATTAAAAGTTTGGGAAATAATTGAATTTTAGTTGATTTTGGAATTGAAATTTTGGAAAATAATTGAATTTTTGTTAATTTTCAATAGAAAAATTTGGAAAATATTTGAATTTTAGTTGATTTTAAATTAAAATTTCGGATAATAATTGAATTTTATATGATTTTAAATTGAAAATTTGGAAAATAATTGAATTTTAAAAGATTTTGAATTAAAAATTTGGAAAGTAATTGAATTTTCTTTGATTTTGAATTAAAAGTTTGGGAAATAATTGAATTTTGAATAATAATTTAATTTAAGTTCATTTTTTATTGAAAATTTGGATAATTAATTTTGAATAGAAATTTTAGAAAATAATTGAAGAATTTTATTTCATTTTAAATTGAAAACTAGGAAAATAATTGAATTTTAAAAGATTTTGAATTAAAAATTTGGAAAGTAATTGAATTTTCTTTGATTTTGAATTAAAAGTTTGGGAAATAATTGAATTTTAGTTGATTTTGGAATTGAAATTTTGGAAAATAATTGAATTTTTGTTAATTTTCAATAGAAAAATTTGGAAAATATTTGAATTTTAGTTGATTTTAAATTAAAATTTCGGATAATAATTGAATTTTATATGATTTTAAATTGAAAATTTGGAAAATAATTGAATTTTAAAAGATTTTGAATTAAAAATTTGGAAAATAATTGAATTGTCTTGGATTTTGAATTGAAATTTTGGAAAATAATTAAATTTCAATTACAATTTTAAATAATAATTCAATTTTAGTTGATTTTTGATAATTAATTTTGAAATGAAATTTTAGAAAATAATTTTATTTTATTTGAATTTAAATTGAAAATTTGGAAAATTAGTGAATTTTAGTTGATTTTGAGTGGAAATTTTGGGTAATAATTGAATTTTATTTGATTTTAAATTGAAAATTTGGAAAATAATTTAATTTTAAAAGACTTTGAATTTAAAATTTAATAATTTAATAATTAATAATCTGAGGCCTATAAACATATAATTTTTATTTTTATCATTTAATATGGAATAATATTCTAATAAATTTAAATAATTATTGATAATATTAATTTTTAATTTCTCTATAACAAATAATGAAATAATCAATTTGGCGCGCTTGCGCGCGTTTAATATCGCTAGTTATTTTTTAAAATTTCGATTCAAAATTAATTATCGAAACAATGTCAAAAAAACATTGAAAAATTTTAACCAATACAAAATAATGTCAAACAATACATTTAAAAAAAACAAAAGACCTATAACAAATACTAACTTCACGTGTGGACAGAATGAACGAAAGATATTCACGATTATTATATGTAATTTTACTGAAATTTTTTTTTTATAATTCCTTTATTTTTGCAGTATTATCTTTCAACTGGCAAAGCACCGGCGACAATTCACGTGATTACTTTGGATACAGTGTTGAAACCACCACAGGAACAATCAATTGAATTATTACCTCAAATATGGCGAAAATTTGCCCACAATGCTAATCAAGTAAAATGATTCGATTTTAATTTTTAATAATTTTAGAAAAATATTTTAAATAAAGATAAATAATTAAACTTTGAAGAATTTTGAATTGAAAAATCAAATAGAAATTTAAAAAGAAATTTCAAATTTGAATATTGTAATAAATAAATAAAATTGTAATTTTATTTTTCGTTTAGCCACCAAAGGAATTAGAGAAGCAACCAAAGGAAATTGATAATCTCATTAATAGTGAACTAATGGAATTTATTGAAATAAATCCTGGAAAGCATCTTTGTAATCCAATTGTGAATATGATGCCATCGGTAAATTTGTCAAAGCGGAAAACTACGAGAAAAAGAGGAGGAAGTGGCGGCACTGGAAATAAATCAATTGTACACATTGAAATACCATCATCGAATTCTCAGGAAGAAATGATTGTTCCTGAAATAATGGACGTCGATACAAGTATGGAAATTGAATTTTTAGATAATGACAATCAACAATCGAAGAAAATAAGTCCACGTTCAACGAAAATTCAACGTAATTGTCAATTAAATATTACATCGCCTACAATTCAAGTTTTTTCCAATGAATGCGCTGAAGAAATGATAGTACCAGAAATAATGGATGTTGATACAAATGTTGAAATGGAAATTTCAATGGATCAGAGTGAAAATCAAAAACAAAAATTACCACAATTAAGACAAACAACGCCACGTTTGGCAAAAATGCGTAGCGCACAAAATATTAAATCAATGACACAATCAATGATTGCAGGTAAGGAAATTTCTTCAACGAGTGGAATTACTAATAAAACAAAAGGTGGTAAAGTTTTGTTAGCTGCTGAATCGTCAAAAAATTCCGAATTCTCATCAACATCGTCTGTTAAAGGAGTAAGTTATTTTAATTTAATACCAGTTTTTTTTCAATTTAAATGAAGAGCAATTCAAATAATTTAAAAAAAAACATTTCTACTTAATCTGATTTATAATTTTTATTTTTTTTTTTTTTTGAAAAATATTACAAAAAAATCTTAAAATTCCTCAAAATTGTAATAAATTTTAATTAAAAATGTGTTGAATTTAAAAAAAAACATTTTTGTATTAATTAATAATTTATTATAATTTTTCTTTATTAAAAGTTAATTTAAATTGTTAGAAAAATCAATTGTTTAAATTTCTCGAAATAATTATTTTTTAAAAAAATAATTATTAAATATCAATAAAAATGGTTAAATAATTAATGTAATTTAACTCTAAATTGTATTACAAAAAAAAAAGAGTTCAAATTATATGGTTTTGTAAAAAAAAAAAAAAAAAAAGTTCTTTTATCGACAATAAACATTTTCAAATTAATTTACAATTTTTGCAAATTATTGAATTTTTAATATTTAATAAAAAAAAAAACCTTTAAATAATTCCAAATTTCGTTAAAAATTTGGAAAATAACTGAATTTTTTGTTAATTCTGGAGGAAAAAAAAAAATTTGAAATTAAAATTTTGAAAAATAATTGTAGGATATTTAAAATACCTTTTTAAATAATTCGAAATTTTTTGTAGAATTTAATCGAAAATTTAGAAAATGAATTGAATTTTTCAATATTGAAAAAATTTATTTTAATTTCAAAAAGAACTTAAATTTAGAAAAAAATAAAAATTAATTTTAAAGGACAATGAAGATGAAATTGCGGAATTAATGAGAGCGAGTACAACAATAAAAAAGAATGCAGTTGTTAATCGAAAAAAAGCAAAACAAGCGCGCGAATTAGAAAATATAAAACGTATGATTGATTCGGAAAATGAATTAAATACCGAGGAAAGAGCAACGAGTGAGTATTATTTTTCATTGTCAATTATTCAAAATGATGATTATTTAAATGAAAGAAATAAAATTATTTTCGTTTTAATCAAGTTTTATGCTTTATTCAAGAATTTGCCGAATCATATTTACAAAAATTACATACAACACTTGAATCATCGGATCCCGAGACATTTAAGGCGATTATTAAATTATTTCTCGAATATAGCGAGAAACTTGATAATATTTTACAAACGGAAAATGAAAATGAATTAAAAACCGATGAGGGTTTGTTACTTTTTAAATTTCAATTTACGTACTTTTAATACCTAATTAAATAATAATAATAATTTAATTATATAAATAAATAATTTTTTTTAATTTTGATAATAAAATTGTTTTTAGGCAAAAATGAGAGAAAATCAAAATTAAATGATTTACCGGGAACAAAAGATATGGTGGCTGTTAATTTTTATCGTGAGGTTTGTGAGAAATTAAAAAATTATCCCGATATGTCAACGGATTTTTTATTATTTCTCAATTCATATCAAGCTGGTATTGTTAATAAATCATTGGAATGGATGATGTTACAAAGAATGCAAGAATTTGTTCAAGTTGCACAAATTTATTTTGCCAAACAACCATCGCGTTTAACAAAAGTAATGCAATCAATTTCACAACTTGCATCGGCGCCTTATACATCATTGAAAAATGTTCACGATGCAATTAGTCCAATTCTTAAGGGAAGTCCAATTGTTATGGATTTATTTCTACAAGTTTTTCCCCAAGGAAAACCGCCAGAGAGGTAATTATTTTTAGTTTTTTAAATTTTATTTTCTAATACTTAACAAAAATTTAAATAAAAAAAAAAAAAATTGCATAAAAAAATCTAAGTAAAAAGATTTATTAAAAAAATTTTATTTAGATTTTTTTTTAAATATAAACATAAATTAAAAATAAAAATCTGGAAAAAATTTAGATTTAAAAACTGTAGAGAAAACTGTTTTTTAATTACCTAATATCATTTTTCTTTCATTTTTAATTTTTGTTAATTTAAAATAAAAATTTTTTTGATTTAGTACAAGGAGAAATATTTTTTCTCTTTTTTATTTTAGTTTATTTGCGCCGCAATTTTTTGAAAATATCACCTGTCCAGTTGGTCCACATGACAAAAGTAAAATTTCGACTCTTGATCTTCCGGATTTATATGAAAATATTGAATTACCTGTATCGACAACACAGGAAGATCCTTACGGTGGGGAAAATTGTAAATGTAATTGTCACAATTCCTCGGATTCAAAGCTCAAAAGTGGAAATGAACATTGCGCTTCCTGTGGGACAAGGGTGAGAAAAATTTCTTGTCTTTCTTTCTCTTTTTTTTTTTATTAATAAATAATAATTTTCGGAAAAAAAATTAATTGTCACAGGCTTCGAAGTGATACATTAGGGTAAAAATACTTGAAAACTGAAAATATAAAAAAAATACCGACACAGAAATCTACTATACCGACAAATGGTAAAACAGTTTTTTTCGAAAAAATTACCGACCTTGAAATTTACCTTACCGATTGATGATAAAGAAATTTTTTTGGAAAATGAAGATACAAAAAATTACCGACACAGAAATCTACATTACCGACTGATGGTAAAACAGGGTTTTTTTAAAAAAAATAACAATAGAAAATTTACCTACCTAGAAATCTACCTTACCGACTAATGGTAAAACCGTTTTTTTTGAAAAAATTAAAATATAAAAAATATCGATACAAAAATCTACCTTACCGACCGATAGTAAAACAGGTTTTTGACGTTACTAACTTTTTAAAACTGTTTTACCATTAGTTGGTAAGGTAGATTTCTATGTCGGTAATTTTTTATATTTAAATTTTACATAAAACTGTTTTACCATCCGTCGGTAAGGTAGATTTATAGTCATTTTTCAAAAAACTGTTTTATCATCAGTTGGTAATATAGATTTCTTTGTTGGTAATTTTTATATCATCATTTTCCAAAAATTTCTTTACCATTAATCGGTAATGTAGATTTCTAGGTCGGTAATGTTTTATATTGTCATTTTTCAAAAAACCTGTTTTAATATCCGTCGGTAAGGTAGATTTCTAGTTCGGTAATTTTTATATTTTCATTATTCAAAAATTTTCTTTACCATCAATCAGTAATGTAGAGTTCTATGTCGGTAATGTTTTGTATGGTCATTGTTTCAAGAAAACCTGTTTTACCATCAGTCGGTAAGGTAGATTTCTAGGCCGGTAATTTTTATATTTTCATTTTTCAAAAAATTTCTTTACCATCAGCCTGTAAGGTAGTGTTCTGTGTCCGTAAATTTTATATTTTTCTTTTTTAAAAAAAAACGTGTTTTACCATCCGTCGGTAAGGTAGATTTATAGTCATTTTTCAAAAAACTGTTTTATCATCAGTTGGTAATGTAGATTTTTTGGTTGGTAATTTTTATATCATTATTTACCAAAAATTTCTTTACCATTAATCGGTAAGGTAGATTTCTAGGTCGGTAATTATTATATTTTCATTTTTTTAAAAATTTCTTTACCATCATTCAGTAATGTAGAGCTCTAGGTCGGTAATGTTTTATATTTTCATTTTTCAAAAAAACCTGTTTTACCATCAGTCGGTAAGGTAGATTTCTAGGCCGGTAATTTTTATATTTTCATTTTTCAAAAAATTTCTTTACCATCAGCCTGTAAGGTAGTGTTCTGTGTCCGTAAATTTTATATTTTTCTTTTTTAAAAAAAACGTGTTTTACCATCCGTCGGTAAGGTAGATTTATAGTCATTTTTCAAAAAACTGTTTTATCATCAGTTGGTAATGTAGATTTTTTGGTTGGTAATTTTTATATCATTATTTCCCAAAAATTTCTTTACCATTAATCGGTAAGGTAGATTTCTAGGTCGGTAATTATTATATTTTCATTTTTTTAAAAATTTCTTTACCATCATTCAGTAATGTAGAGCTCTAGGTCGGTAATGTTTTATATTTTCATTTTTCAAAAAAACCTGTTTTACCATCAGTCGGTAAGGTAGATTTCTAGGCCGGTAATTTTTATATTTTCATTTTTCAAAAAGTTTCTTCACCATCAATCGGTAATGTAGAGTTCTTGTTCGGTAATTTTTATATCTTCATTTTCCAAAAATTTCTTTACCACTATCGGTGAGGTAGATTTCTAGTTCGGTAATTTTTATATTTTTATTATTCAAAAATTTTCTTTACCATCAATCAGTAATGTAGAGTTCTATGTCGGTAATGTTTTGTATGGTCATTGTTTCAAGAAAACCTGTTTTACCATCAGTCGGTAAGGTAGATTTCTAGGCCGGTAATTTTTATATTTTCATTTTTCAAAAAATTTCTTTACCATCAGCCTGTAAGGTAGTGTTCTGTGTCCGTAAATTTTATATTTTTCTTTTTTAAAAAAAACGTGTTTTACCATCCGTCGGTAAGGTAGATTTATAGTCATTTTTCAAAAAACTGTTTTATCATCAGTTGGTAATGTAGATTTTTTGGTTGGTAATTTTTATATCATTATTTACCAAAAATTTCTTTACCATTAATCGGTAAGGTAGATTTCTAGGTCGGTAATTATTATATTTTCATTTTTTTAAAAATTTCTTTACCATCATTCAGTAATGTAGAGCTCTAGGTCGGTAATGTTTTATATTGTCATTTTTCAAAAAAACCTGTTTTACCATCAGTCGGTAAGGTAGATTTCTAGGCCGGTAATTTTTATATTTTCATTTTTCAAAAAATTTCTTTACCATCAGCCTGTAAGGTAGTGTTCTGTGTCGGTAAATTTTATATTTTTATTTTTCAAAAAAAAACGTGTTTTACCATCAGTCGGTAAGCTAGATTTCCAGGTAATTAATTAATTTTAAATCTATCAAAAAATTTTTTTTATTTTATAACAATTTTTTATTGTTTATATCTTATTTAAAATTTAATTTAAAAATTGAATATTTTTTTGTTTAAAAAAAAAACTAGTTTCTCAATGGTAGAATTTATCTTCAAACATCTGAAGGTTTACGACCGGCAAAAATAACATTTCCCGGTGAAAATAATGAAAAATTGGAGAATATTGCACGTGTCTCATTGAAACAAGCGGAAAAATTTATTCACGCCCCACCAACACAACAGAAACGAAGGAGAAAATCATCGAAAAATGATTCAATTAACGATGAAACAAGTAACAGTGGAAAAACAATGTCAACAATTGGTGCATTTAAAATATCACCAATTAAAGAAGCAACAATGACAATGACAACAACAACAACAACAGCAACAACAACAATAACAATGACGCCATCATCAACGTCAATGATGATGATGACGACGGTGATGTCGACAACAACAACAACAACATCATCATCATCATTATTATCATCATCAACAACAATGATTCACGATGAAAATTTGGAAAAATTAATAGCAAAACCAAAACGTGGTCCAAGATCACCGCCAAAAAATGCTCAACAACCATCAACAAGTGGTGTTAATAGTAATAAGAGAACAATTTTAATTTGTAAAAAGAAACGTGATTTAAGAGGTGATTTTAAACGTGATATAAAACAAGAGAAAAATTCACAAAATAGTTCCAATGAATCATTGTCGAATCAAATTCAACAATCGGAAGAATTTATGGAACATTGTAAGTATTTTTTTTTTAATTTCAGAAAAAAAATAATAATAATGGGGCGCCTGATTTTCCCATAAAAATTTTCATTTTAAAGTATTTTATAAGAAATAATTATTTTTTAGCCGAATTTCACAATTTTCGAATAAAAATTTTACAAATTTTCTTAAAACGAATTTTTACTTAACAAAATTTTAAGCATCGAATTTTTGTCAGAATTTTATTTTACATGTATTTTCTTTATATCTATTACTTTTTATTTAAAAGAATTTTAATTTAAACGAATTTTGAATTTAACAGAATTATATCATTCAATCGTATTTTTTAAATGAATGAAATTTTAATTCAACAAATTTTTAATTTGTCCCAATTTTTATTTTTACGAATTTTTTTGTCGCCGAATTTTGTATTTGTTCGAAATTACAAATTAACTGAACAAACAATCGACAGAATTTTAATTCGTCCAAAATTACAAATTGACCGAACAAACAATCGACAGAATTTTAATTTGTCCGAAATTACAAATTGACCAAACAAACAATTGAAAGAAAGTTTTTTGGCGCAATTCTTGAAAATTGACCAATCAAGAAAATTGTGATTAATTAATTTTAAAAATTGCGCCAAAAACTTTCTGTCAATTTTATAATTTCGGACAAATGAAAAATCGATGTCTTAAAAATTCGGACAAATTAAAATTCGTATGAATTAGAATTTTTGTCATTTAAAAATTTCAATCACATGAAAATTCAATTGAATGAATGAGAATTTTTTTAAATTGAAAATTCGATTAAATTAAAATTTTCTTTTATATAAAAAGTCATTTAAAGAAAAATGATTGTAAAATAAAATTTTTGCCAATCAAAAATTTGGGTATCTAGTTTAAAATTTTGTAAAAATTTTCGTATAAAAAGAAATTCTATATTTCAATATTAAAAAAAAATAAAAATATATATTTCTCTTTGTTTTTTACAGCAAATGTGAAAATTGACAGTTTTATTGATGATGACGATAGAAATTGTGGTGTGGAAAAAATTGCCATGAAATCAATAAAATTATCAGAATCAAGTGATTCTGATGGTAGTGTTTCTGAATTAATTGATGAACCATTGGAAATTAGACCATGGTCCAGACAAGAGGATGCAATTCTTTTGCAAAGTATTAAAAAAGAATATTCAGAGAAGAGTTTTGTCACTATAAGTCAAACATTGGAAAATCGTACAATTCAACAGGTAAATGAAAAAAAATTAAATTCAAAAAAACAGAAATTCATTTTTTAATAATTTCCATTGATTTTTAGAAAAAAAAAAAGAAAATTTCCTTGTTCGAGAAAACCATGAACAAATTTCGCGTAATCCGCGAATTAATTTTGCGAAAATCGTGACTTATTAAAATATTCGCGAAAATTAATTTTATATAAAAAATATTGCTTTAATTTTTGTTTTTTTTCTTTTTTTTCCAGGTAAAAGATCGTTGTCAAATGTTATTGACGCTTTTGGGAAAAATTTCTTAAAACTACACACAAAAAAGGAATTTATGATTTTTATCAATTATTTGAAGTGTTATAAATACTTGTAAATACTTTCGGCAATCTGTGATAAAAAAAAAAACAAGTTGTAAATTTGTTCATTACATGAACATTTTGCTTCCTCTTTACGATCAGCAAAAAAAAATTGCTTCCTCGTGAAGAAAGCATAAACATTGAAATAAATATACAAAAAGTAATATAATAATATAAACATTTGAGTACCTATAAATTTGAGTTAAATTTAAAGAATTAATGAAAGTTAAAAATTCATATTTTAACCGAAATTTCGAAATATTAATGAAAAATAAATAGAATTAATTGACTTTTCATTTAAATTAAAAAAACCTTTCTTTATTTTTCCCCGTAACAATTTCCTATTACCGGTACAATTTTTTTTTTTGTAATATTATATAACTTATATTTGTGAGATTTTTTAATCACTCGAGGGAAATAATTTCTTTGTTCTTTTTTTTTTGTAATATATATATATACAGTTTAATAATTCCCGCGAGTGAATAGAGCAAAAAAAAAACACTTTCTTAAATCTAAATACATAAAAATGTACGTTAAAAAAAAGTATCTAATTTTGTTTTCTTTTTTATTACAATGAAAATAGTTATTTTTTTTAACGTACGTTTTATTTTTTTTTACACATAATTTTGCTTTTTTCGTCAAAATTTTTTTTCGTGATTTACAAATGAAAGTACTGAGAATAAAAAAAAATTTACTAACTTTAAATTTTTCTATTTTGAATTTCTTTTCTTTTTATATTTACAAGGGAATATAAATTTTTCTGTGCCCGAAATTTTTAATCACTGTTATCGTTTATTTTTTAATAGGTTTTTTTTTATTTTTTATATCAATTGCCAGTGATTTATCAATATTTTTCATTTATCCTGCAATTTCATTATCAATTTTGGGTTTTTTAATTATTATTTGCCTTTCTAGTTACCACATTTTTTCATATTTTCCCATGCAGTATCTAATAATAATTTATAGTTATCCCTTTTGTTATTATTTGTTTGTTTTTTTAATTCTCCCGTAAAATTGCCAAACTTTTTTTTCTCTTTAATCGTGCGAGAAATGTTTCTTAAAAAATATAAATTAATTTACTAGGAGGAGAGCTAAAACATAATAAACTTATCGTAATTAATTAAAAAACAAAGAAACAAAAAAAAAACAAAAAATTAAGAAAATAAATGTTATCTCTGTTAGAGAATCTTAAACAATAAAGTGAAATTTGAAGAATGAACTGATTAAATTAACAATAAAAGTTTTTAATTTTAATTTTAATTAACAAATTAAATTAACATTTAAAATTGTTAATTAAAATTAATTGATTAAATTAACAATAAAAGTTTTTTAATTTTAATTAACAAATTAAATTAACATTTAAAATTGTTAATTAAAATTAATTGATTAAATTAACAATAAAAGTTTTTTAATTTTAATTAACAAAATTAAATTAACATTTAAAATTGTTAATTAAAATTAATTGATTAAATTATCAATTGAAAATTTGTTAATTAAAATAAACAATTTTTGTGTATAATTCAAAATTATCGAATTCTGCAAATTTTTTTAAGTGACGATACTTTTTAAAAAAGAAAACAAAAAAAATGTAAATTAATGCATGCGGAAAAAATAGGTGAGAAGAAAAAAAAAAAAAAAACAAGGAGAGCATTTTTTAAAATACTTCCATATTGTCGACGTCACCAATATCGAGAATATCTTCGTAATCAATTTCTTGTCTCCCCGGTGTTGGATGCTCCGAATGATCAGGATCATCGGTCACTGGACTTGGCGGTGGATTTGAAACCGTTCTCTCAGAATCCAATGGCGTACGATCCATTCCTTCGCCACGTCTCAATCTTGCCTCCTCTGCAATTTGTTTTGTCGAGAGTTCTGCTCTTGTCAATAGTGCCGGTAAATCTTTATCAGATCCATCTGAGAAAACAAAAAGTAATAAAATAATAAATAATAATAATAATAAAATAATATTTTCAAAATTATAAAATTAATTAATAGTCCAAAATTTTTATGGAACTAAAACATTATTTTATTTCCATAAAAATTATTAATTAAGAATAAAATTAAGAATTAATTTAAAAATTTTTTTAAGAATTTTTTTTTTTTTTCTTTTTTTTGGCTTTATTTCTGTTTGAAAATTAATTTTTCAAATTTTATCGAAAATAAATGATAATAATAATAATAATAATAATTACTCTCAAGACGTCGCATAAGTTCTTTTGTTTGTCGTCGCCTTTCATTTGCATCCTGTTGCTTTTTTTGTTTTTCAATTTCTTTTCTGTCAACATAAAAAATTTCTCTTATCTTTTCCTGGGGCAAATGATCATCATTTTTGACAAGATAAAGATAAACGCCACCTGCTGTTCGTCTACGTGATCCATTCATTATTAACATACCGCCTTCTTGTTCAATTTTTTTTGTTTTTTGAAAAAAATCAATAGCCTTCTCTTTGCCCAGAATGTCGACGATTCTTCCTAAAAAAAAAAAACAAAAAATGGTGAGAGAATTACAAAAAAAAAATGTTACGAACATTGACGTTAAAGTGTAAATATTTTCACGTTTAAAAAAATTTCAAAAAACAATTTTGAAAAATAAAATTCACATCATTTTTCTCCTGATTATTTAAAAAAACAAAAAAAACTATCTATTGTTAAATTTTGATTAACTTTTTGTTTTTTGGCACAACTATAGGAGCGTATGATTTATTCCATAAAAATGATTTTTCACATAAATTTTTATTTTACAAAATAGCATTTAACAGAGATTTTATTTTTTTAACGAATGCTCACTCAACGAAATTTACAAAAGTACCGAATTTTTATTTGACAGAATTTTTATTTTACAAAATTTCTCTTTAGCCAACTGTTTCTTGAAAAGAATTCTAATTTAATCTAATTTTTAATTTATTAGAATTTTCATTTAATATAGAATTTTAAGTAATTCGAATTTTTAAATCCAAGAACTTGGAATCAGCTTACTTATATAAAATATTTAGTATTTTAAAACAATAATTTTAATTAAAATCTCCAAAAATTCAATTATTTCTAAAAATATTAACTCGAAGTCTTCCAAATTTCAATTATTTATAAAATTTGTATCTAAAAATTTTTGATTAATTAATAATTTCAATTATTCAAAAATGCAATTAAATAAAATATTTTTTAATTAAAAATCCTCTAAAATTCAATTATAGTTTGAAACATTGTTAATAATATTCAGTAATTTTAATTTACTAAAATTTTAATTAAAAATCTTCAAAAATTCAATTATTTCTAAAAAATCTTAACTCGAACTCTTGCAAAATTCAATTATTTATAAAATTTGTATCTCAAAAATTTTTGCTTAATTAATAATTTCAATCCAATTATTTAAAAATTTAATTAAATAAAACATTTTTTAATTAAAAATTCTTTGGCTTTTGGACAAAATTAGTAGTAAAAAAGTATAAAAAAAAAGTAAAAAAAAGTGTGTCACTTCGAAGCCAGAAAATTTAAAAACAAATCTTTCGAAAATTATATGATTTAAAACAGTTTTCAATTGAAAATTTCCCTAAAATTCAATTATTGTCTAAAGTTTAAAAAAAAAAAAAAATTCACCAATTAAAAATGAAAGTTTCAATTAATAACCTCCTGAATTTTAATTATTATTATTTCTAAAAATTTTAACTCAAACTCTTCTAAAATACAATCACTATACTAAATTTTTTATTTAAAATTCCTTTTTTGAATAATTTAATTTTAATAATTTTCAATCAAAAATTTTCGAAAATTCATTTACTTAAAATATTTTCCAATTCATAATTCTTCAAAGTTTAATTATTGTTTAAAGCTCACAAAATATCTACAGAAATTAAAATTTACGAAAATTTTCATTAAAAATCTCTAAAAATTCAATTATTTTTAAAAATCTTAACTCGAACTCTTCCACAATTTAATTATTTCTAAAATTCTTTGCTAAATTAATTATTTCCAATAAATTTCATTCCAATTATTCAAAAATTCAATTAAATAAAACGTTTTTTAATTAAAAATTCTGCAAAATTCAATTACTATTTAAAATTTTGTTAATAATTTTCAGCAATTTTAATTTACTAAAATTTTAATTCAAAATCTCCTAAAATTCAATTATTATTAAAAATGTTGATTCAAATTTTTTGATGAAATAATTATTTCGAATAACTTTAATCAAAATCTTGGTATTTCAATTATTTAAAACATTTCTCAATTCAAAATACTTTAAAATTCAATTATTGTCTGAATTTCGGTTAAATTAGAATTATTTAAAAATAAAACAGTTGGATAAAGAGAAATTTTGTAAAATAAAAAATTCTGTGAAAAAATTTACCAAATTAAAAATTTTATTCAGTAAAAAATCGTTTAAGAAGAAATTATGTTAAATGCAATTTTTAAAAAATGAAAATTCGTGTAAAAAATAATTATATAAAGCGGCCAATAATAAATCATCAATTTTGCGAGCTTTTAGGAATCGAAAAAAAATTCGCTAATATTTAAAATTCTTGAATACTGTTATTTTATAAATTTTTTTTTTCGAAAAAAGTAGCATTTAGTGGCTTTTGGCCAAAAATTGGTAGTAAAAAAGTAGCTGTGTCGAAAAAAAGTATTAAAAAATTAAAAAAGTGTGTCACTTCGAAGCCTGATTTTAAAAATTTCATCATTCAAATTTCGCTTAAAAAAAAAAAAAAAAAAAAAAACACGAAATATTCAATTTCCAAAGCAAAATAATCAAATTTTGTTCCAAAGATATCTGAAAAAATATCGATTTTCATTTTATAAATGTATTTATATTTTAGTTATTATTAAATTATTATTTATTTTCTTATAAAAATTAGATAATAATAATAATAATAATAATAATTTCATAAAATAGTTTTAAAAATTTAGAAAATAATTAAATTTTCGTATAGACGTTTAAGAATTTTAAATAATTCAACATTATTGTTACTATTTACTATTATTTTGATATAATTAATAATATTAATATTATTATTATATTATTAATTATAATTTATATAATTAACAATAATGTCGAATTATTTAAAAATTCTTTTAATTAAACGTCTATAAAAAAATTTAATTATTTTCTAAATTATTAATAAAATTTTACGAAATTTTTAGTATTATTAAAAATTTTTATAATTAAAATATCTACGAAAATTCAATTATTTTAGAAAAAAATTTTACGAAATTTTGCAATTATTTAAAAATTCTTTTTTTATTAAAATATCTATGAAAATTGCAATTATTTTCAAAATTGTAATTCAAATTTCACGAAACTGTTTCCCCCCCCCCCCCAAAGAAAATTTAGATATTAAATTCTAGGAAAATTCAATTATTTTACCAAAATTTTACGAAATTTTGCAATTATTTAAAAATACTTTTTTACTTTATTTATTTTACTTTACTTTACTTTACTTAAAATATCTATGAAAATTGCAATTATTTTCAAAATTGTAATTAAATTTAATTGTAATAATTAATTAACATCATTTAAAAATATTTTAATATAATTAAACATTTTGTTTTGAAATTAAATGCAATTACAAGAATTTTAAGGTGAAAAAAAATTAAAAAATAAAATAATTATTCTGATTATTTTCATGTTAATAGCAATAAAAATAAAAATAATAAATAAATGAATGAATTAAAAGACATAGAGGGAAAAAAAGGAAAAAAAAGTTGATTCTTACTGATAAGAACATCCTTATGTTCCGAAAGTTTAGCAGCAATATCGGCAGCAACATCAGCATCACTTGATTCTAAATTAACATTAAGATCCGACATAACACGTGATGAACCTTTATGATCATCATCATCATCATCATCATCATCAACATTATTCGTATTATTTTGCCGTCTTTTTCCTAATCTCAATTTAACATTACGTCTCTCGGCATAATTTCGTTTATTCGTCAGTCTTGGCTCATTATTTCTTTCCTCGTCTGATGAATTATTATCATCATCATCATCATCATCATCATCGTCATCATTATTTAATTTTGATAATTCTTCACGTTTCTTTTTAAATGAATAACCTAATGTAAAATCATAACTTTCAACTGTTCGATCTGTATAATTATTTCTTGTCACTCCACATGAGACAAGATCCTCAGTTATTGATTCCTCTTGAACTTGCATATTCCAAATTTTAAATTTATCATTTTTATTTTTATTTCTACATAAATTATCAACTCGTTCGGTGCGCTTTGGTTTTATTTTGATTTTTGGTCGTTTTGTTTTTAAACGCGCTGTTGTATCAGAATCGGAATCGGAATCCGATGATTCCAATGTAACATCATCTGATTCATCATCGCTGTATTTCATTTTATTACCAATTTCATCACGTGATGATTGTATTGCATGTGGACGTTGAAGAACATTATAGGTACCAAATGCATCTTCCGGCTGTTAAAAATTAATTGTTATCATAATAATTATCTACAATTATCTTTAAATTAATAAAATTATATCTAAATAGTTTAATAAAAAAAAAAAAATTGAGAAAAATGTTTTAAAAAAACTAAATTAACAAAAAATAGATAAATAAATAGATAAAGATAATAATAATTATCTACAATTATCTTTAAATTAATAAAATTATATCTAAATAGTTTAATAAAAAAAAAAAATTAAGAAAAATGTTTTAAAAAAACTAAATTAATAAAAAAATTGTTAAATTACTATTAAAAAAATAAACTATTATTATTATTATTATTATTATTATAAAAGTTATAAAAATCATAATTATCTACAATTATCTCTAAATTAATAAAAAAAATTGTTAAATTACTATTAAAAAAAAATTATTATTATTATTATTATTATTATTATTATTATAATTATTTCAATTTTGTTTTTTTTTTCGATAATTTTTAACGATGTTCTATTTTTTCATTTATTAATATAATTTTTGGTTTAAAACCATTTTAATTTTATTTTAAAAAATTTGTTTATTTTTATTAGTGAACTGTTTTTTTTATTTTATAATGAGAAGCGTGAATAAGTTTTAAAATTATTTTTTTTAAATTTGACATTTTCTTTTAGTCGAATTTTTCTTTCTTCGTAATATTTAACAGAAATTTCGATTTTTTTTTAGGTTAGAAACAAAATTTTTACTTAAACAAATTTAGAGAATTTCTATATTAAAATTAAAATAATTTATATTTATTTTATTATTATTATTATTATTATTATTATTATAAAAGTTATAAAAATCATAATTATCTACAATTATCTCTAAATTAATAAAATTATATCTAAATAGTTTAATAAAAAAAAAAATTAAGAAAAAGGTTTTAAAAAAACTAAATTAATAAAAAAATTGTTAAATTACTATTAAAAAAATAAATTATTATTATTATTATTATTAATGTAATATAATTATTATAATAATAATTATAATATAATAATTAAAAATAAAAAAGCATGAATGAGCTCTTAAAGAATTTTTTGAATTTAAAAAATTTTTATAATAATAATAATAATAATAATAATAACTTATTTTTTTATTAATTTAGTTTTTTTAAAACCTTTTTCTTAATTTTTTTTTTTATTAAACTATTTAGATATAATTTTATTAATTTAGAGGTAATTGTAGTTAATTATGATTTTTATAACTTTTATAATAATAATAATAACAATAATAATAATAATAATAATAATAATAATAATAAAATAAATATAAATTATTTTAATTTTAATTGAAATTCTCTAAATTTGTTTAAGTAAAAATTTTGTTTCTAACCTAAAAAAAAAATCGAAATTTCTGTTAAATATTACGAAGAAAGAAAAAATTCGATTAAAAGAAAATGTCAAATTTAAAAAAAATAATTTTAAAACTTATTCACGCTTCTCATTATTATAAAATAAAAAACAGTTCACTAATAAAATAGACAGATTTTTAAATGAAAATTTTTTTAAACCAAAAATTAATAAATGAAAAAATAGAACATCGTTAAAAATTATCGAAAAAAAAAAAACAAAATTGAAATAATTATAATTATCTTCGCAAGCAAACGAATTTAGTCATTTTTTTCCGCATATATAAATATGATAAATATTTTGACAGCTATATTTAAAGACAAAAGAAAAAAAGACGACACAAGTTAAAAATTTTCATTAATATTAACGAAATTCTAAGTCATTACAATATTTTTGGAAAAGAATTATTGTGCAAAAAAAAAAAAAAAAATGCCAAAATTAATTGTTTATTGTTATAATTTTTTCAAATAAAATGAAAAAAAATTTTAATTATCGATTTTATATTACTAATAATCAAACCATCTACCATAATAATATAGAAGTAAAAACAATTAATTACAATCTATTTTTCTAAATTTTTTGAGGTTATGTTCGATTTCTGTCAAAAAAATTTTGGTACTGACCTCGTCGTCAAGAACTTCTCCATCCTCAAGATCCAAAGATTCTGCTTCCATAATTTAATAATAATTTCACTCAATGGAAATTAAAAGTAATTTTAACACTTTATTTCAGGTGAATTTAAAAAAAAAAATTGCACTAAGAGCTGAGAATTTTTTTTTTTTTTTTTTTAATGAAAATGACACAATCACAGCTACTACATATATATGTATACATATATATATATATTTAGCAAAATGCAGTAAAATGCAACTGGTTTGCAACGAACTCTCGCGTTAATAAAAAGCACTATTGTAGTTTAATTTTCAATTTGAAAAATATACATTTTCTTAGCAAAGAGAAATTATTTAATATTAAAGGGTTTTCATTTTTTTTAAAATTTCTTTAGGAAATAATTAGAAAAAGTAAAATTTCATTTTTTTTATCGCAATTTAGAAATGTAGTAGTTGTTTTAAGTAACTTGAAGTTGGCTGTATATCGAGAATTTCAAGTACCAACTTTGTAGAATAACTGGCGGGAAATTCAAATCATTACAAAAATAATTTTTTTCCCGTAAACAAAATTATAGAATTGAATAAATAATATTAAATATAAAAATTAATTATTCTAATTAAAATAATAATATTTCGAAAATTCGTAAAATTATATCTTAATTCAATTTTAATGGAAATTATTTAAATTTCTAAAGAAATTATAGAAAAAAAAATATATATTTTCTCTTCCAATTTTATAAATGTTCCTTGCAAAGAAAATTTGTATTTGCAGTTTATTTATTTATTTTTCATTTTTTGCTAAATAGTTTTTTTAAAAAAGATAAAATTTTATATTAAACAAAAAAATTTTTTTTCGCAATAACTTGAAATTGTCCACAATATTTAAATTACCAATTATTAGGGGAAAAAAAATAATTGGCGGGAAATTCAAATTATTTTTCAAATAATGCAAATTTGAAATATTTAAAAAAAACCAATTTTTTTTTGCAGACAAATATTAATAGAATAATTTTAATTATTTCTTAATGGAATAAAATGTGAAAATTTCTAAAAAAACAATTTTTTAATTGAACTTTTCAAAAATTTAGTTTCTTTTGAAATCGAAATTGAACTTTTTCTACACAAGTTGTTATAAAATTTATATATTTATAAAAAAAAGGAATATGGAAAGAAAAATATTACCTTTTTTTTTGGTATAAAAAGTAGTTTAATAATGATAGAAAAAAATTAAGAAATTATCGAAGAAATCCAAAAAATTGTTTTTTAGGTCCTAGTTTCTCTTCCCTCTTTAATTGTGAAATAACTGCTTCATTAAGTTTAATTCCAACTTTGGTTCCGATCTAATTAATCCAAACAAAGTGAAAAAAGAAATTTAAAAAATAACTAAAATTGAATTTAAATTTCAATTAAAATAAAATTTATTTATTTAATTTCTTTTCTTTTTTTTTTAAATTTCTCTAAAATGCAAATAAAATTAATCAATTTTGAATCTAATTTTAGAAATTGGAAAATAATTATCAAACAATTCATTTAAATAAGTAAAAAACTGTATGCAAATTACAGCTAATTAATTTAATTTCCATTTTAGAAATATTTTTAAATATTTAAAAATTTCTAATTAATCTAATTTTTTTTCAAAATTTCTCTAAAATTAATCATTTTAGAATCTAATTTTTTTGATTACAAAAATAATTAATTAGTATGCAAAAATATATCGAAAAAAATCTAGTATGCAAAAAAAATAATTGATTTAAATAAATAATTAAATAAATAAAAAGCTCTAAGCAATTTAGAACTTTTTGCAAATTTCTAATTAATCTAATTTCCTTTTTTTCAAATTTTTTCTATAAAAAAAAAATTAATCACTTTAGAAATCTAATTGTAGTAATTTGAAAAATAATTAATTATTATGAAAAATAATTGAAATAAATAAATAAATATTTTTACCTCTAAACATTTTCCCAAAGTTGTTGATAAAAGACTTCCGTATCCCATTTTTATTGTTGACGTTATTTTTCCATTGGGCATTACTGACATTATTATACTTGCCGCACTGCAAACTTCCTCTTGCGATGTGGGATCAACAATGCAATTATCTCCAATCTACGAATTTTGAGAAAAAGAACATTTTAATTTTGAATTAATTTCATTTTAATAAAATTTTAAAATATTTAAATTAATTTCATTTTAATTTAATTTAAATGAATTTAATTTTACAAAAATATTTTAATATTTACAATATATATTATTAAGTTATTAAATAGTTTAAATTTAAATTTTATTCGATTAGAATTTGTTTTTTCGAAAATAATAAATGTACCTTGCAAACAGTGACAAATAAGGGAAAATTCGTCACATCCAATTTAATACAATCATAAATATCATCTGATAAATGAATATCAGCCTCTGAGCCATCAATTGTTGCCGAAGTGACTTTAGGAATTTCTGTACAATTTAAAGCCGCTTTTACACCAACGCCAACAACGTCAAACAAATTTCCTCCACATTGAAGAATCTAAAAAAAAAAATTTCTTTAATTCTTTCTTTTGTTTTTTTTATTAGCATTTTTTATATAAATAAAAAAATTGTTTCTTGTTTTTTCTATAAATAAAAAAAATTCAACGATTTTCCAAATTTGTTTCCCCTCTATTTTTTTTTTTTAAACTTTATAATTTACTTTAAAAAAAAATTAAAAATTGTTTCTTGTTTTTTCTATAAAAAAATTGAAATTCAATCATTTGCAAATTTTTTTCCTCCCTCTAAATTTTTTTAGGAAAACTAATTTTATAAGTTATTTTATAAAAAAAAAAAAAAAAAAAATTTTTTAAATTGTTACCAAAAATAAAAAAAATTACCAAAACGTCGACAAACATTTTCCAACATTTTTTATGTGGCAAAATGGAGAGAAAATTTAAATCAAAAGTTTGTGGCGATTGATAAGCCCGCGATAGAGCACTGCTTATTTCATTTGCCAAATCGTCACCTCCTTTACCCTCAAAATCAGGCGTTGCATTTGCTGAGCTGAAAATAAAAATCTAATATAGCATAAATAAAAAAATTTTATTTCGCGTAATTCAAATTTTTTATTTTATAATTCAAATAAAAATTAATTTAAAACAAATAGTACTTTTTTTTTTTTTAAAGTAAATAAAATTTATTTGAAAGTAAATAAATATTTATCTACTACATTTTCTCTAGATGTACAATTTATTTAAAAAATAAATTATTTATTAAACAAACAAAATTTATTTAATTTTTTAATCATATAATTAAGTTTTTTATTGAAAAAGATTTATGGAAATAAATAATTTTAACACTTTTTTTTAAATGTAAATTATTTCAACAGAAAAAAAAGTATTTATTTCTATAATTCAAGCTAAAAAAAAAAATTTGTTTTAAAAAGAAATTTATTAAAAAATAATTTTTTGTAAAAATAATGAAATTAATACCAGTCGACGAAAAATTCAATTTTCCCCTCATAAGGCCTATCGGGAAATGGTGTATCAATTTCCATTTTAACTCCAACTAAAATATCACTATTACCCAAACGAACACGAGCCGAACCATTAACTTGTTCCATTAATTTTGTTTCTATTTCCAACATTCGATATTCTAATCGTGATCGTCCATCAATTCTCGAGTCCGACTGTTTAAAAAACAAAAAATAATATAAATTTTCGTAATTATAAAAAAAAAAACAAAAAAAAATATAAATTTTCGTAAGTATAAAAATAAAAAATAATATAAATTTTCGTAATTATAAAAAAAAATAATATAAAAATTTTCGTAATTATAAAAAAAACAAAAAATAATATAAATTTATGTAATTATAAAAAAAAACAAAAAATAATATAAATTTTCGTAATTATAAAAAAAAAAAAAAATAATAGGTATAAATTTTCGTAATTATAACAAAAAAATAATATAAATTTTCGTAATTATAAAAAAAATAATATAAATTTTCGTAAGTATAAAAATAAAAAATAATATAAATTTTCGTAATTATAAAAAAAAAAAATTTCTAAATTCTAAATAAAATTATTCAAAAATACAGAAAAAAAATTACAATTAGTACATTAATCATAAGAATACTAATTTGGACTTTATAATATATATATATATAAACAATTATTAAAAATAATGAAATTAATTTTATTTTTTTTTTATTTCGAAATTTATTCTAAAAGTTAAAAAGTGTAAAATATGGAAATAAATAATAAAATTAATTAATAATAAAAAAAAGTAAACGAAGGCGAAAAGTTTATAAAAACTTTGTATTAATAAGTATACAATGAAATAAATTATTATTATTATAATAAAAAATAATAAAATAATTGTTAGTATTTAAAAAATAATTATTAGTATTTAAAAATACGGAATAAGAAAAATGGTTTTTTAAATGAAAATCCATTTGTTTATATCATAATTTTAAGGTTATGTTCCCCAGGGGGAAACGAATGGAAAAATATAACTCACATCAACTCCATGAAGAATAAATGTTTTCTCAGCCACGCTCAAGGCAATTTCAGCCATAATTTGAAGAAATTTTTCAATATTCTACTTTAATTTCGTTTTTAATTTAGTTAATTATATATTTTTAATTCTTCCACTTTTTCGCCTCTTATATTTTTGTTAAAACCACGTGGTCATTACCATTGTTGCCAACCTATACGATAGTTGTCAATTTACTATATGACCAACTTCACACTTGTTTTATATTTTGTTGTTTTTTTTTTGACGTAAAAAGCACTTATTTTTATTTATGTAAAATAGTAATATATATTTAATATTTATAAATTCAATGAATATATAGAAAAACAATTACAATGGGAGAAAAAGGAGTACATTTAACAGGAACCTCTTATTCTAAACCGAGTATTTTTGAAATTGGTGCTCAAGATTTATTGTCATTATCCCTTGAACCTGCGTTCAATAAACTTCTTACTGTAAGTTAATTGTAATTTTATTTTGTAATTTTAAAAATAAAAGTATAAAAAGTAGCCTATTAGTGAAAATTTAATTTCTTGCTTGTAATTAACATATTTTTTTTGTTTTAAATTGCGCCACCAACATAACCTTAAAATAATGTTCTAATACCCGCGAAATTTAAATTTATTTATTTACTTATATTGAATAGAAATTTATTTTTATTTATATAAAAAAAAAATAATGTAAATATTTAAATTATTTTACGTGGAAAAAATTAATTTCAGGTTTTAGCAAATTTATATCCAGCAAAATTTGGCACTTTTCTCAGATGGAAAGACGAAACTTTTATGTTGTTAAACGGTGCTTTACAACATTATTACCTCTGTCGTCACAGTTAGTTACAAATATTTTTTTTAATTTCAATAATTATTTTCCTATTTTATATTTTTTATTTCCTAATTTTTTAATTTTTTTTTTAATTGTGCAAATATTAATAATAATATAATTATAATAATAAAATAATAATAATAAGTCTAATAATTTTTTAAATAAATAATAAAAAATAAAGAAAATAAATAAATAATTAATTATAATTAGTTAATTATTATACAAATAATAAAGAAAATAATTTTTCAGGCGCTTCGTTTTCTGAAAAATTTTATGGACTGAAAAGAGTTTCTTTAAAAAATTCCAATACAATTACTAAATTAAGTAAAAATCAAAAGCAAGCTTCTTTAATTTTATTAATTCTTTTTCCATATTTAAATAAAAAACTCGATGCTTTGAGAAAAAAATATTCCCTTGAATTATCTAGTCCCAATTGTCCAGTAAGTAACAAAAATTCTTCTATTATTTAAAAATAACAATAATTATTAAATAATAATTGCAAAGAAAAAAAATTTCTACGATCTGGATAAATAATTTGTTTTTGTTATTATAATTTATAATAAAATTATTTTTATCCAGAACGTGGGAAATTTTTTTTTTTTTTTTTGTAATTATTATTAATCGATGGAAAAACTTTAAGTATTTTAAAAAATAATTATTAGTTATTATTTTAATAAACAGTAATTATTAAAAAATTATTATTCAGAATTATTATTAATAATTGCTAAATAATAATTATTGAAAAATTATTATTGAGAAATATTATTAATAATTACTAAATAATAATTATTACCGAATTATTATTGAGAAATATTATTAATAATTATTAAATAACAATTATTCAAAAATTTTGATTAATAATTACTAAATAATTATTAAGAAATTATTATTAATAATTACTAATATAATAATTGTTATCAAATTATTATTATTAAGAATTATTAATAATTATAATAATTTTTTAATAGGTAATTATTATTTAGTAATTATTATTAATAAAATTTTTTAATAATTTCTAAATAATAATTATTACCGAATTATTATTGAGAAATATTATTAATAATTACTAAATAATAATTATTGAAAAATTTTTATTAAAAATTATTAAATAACAATTATTCAAAAATTATGATTAATAATTACTAAATAATTATTAAGAAATTATTATTAATAATTACTAATATAATAATTGTTATCAAATTATTATTAAGAATTATTAATAATGATAATAATTTTTTAATAATTATTATTTAGTAATTATTATTAATAAAATTTTTTAATAATTTCTAAATAAATAATTATTGAAAATTTCTTATGTTTTTTTTTGTTTTTAAACAGAAATTAAAAAGAAGGCTAATAACAGTTTTCATTAGCATTTACTATATCTGTGATACGATAAGAGAAATTTTAAAATTTCAAAATTTATTACTATACACCGCTGGAAAATCAAAGTATACATCGCCATTTTTGAAAATTTTCGATATAACATTATCCTATTCATTTATGAATCCCTCGATTATTATTACGGATCTTTTTTATAAAATCAAAAAAGGTACATTTACATTAAAAGACGGTGGTACAATACTTGAGGAGGTTGCCGTAAAATCATTGGAAATAGCGGCATTTATTTTTCGTTTTCTACAATATTGGGATAAGGAAAATTATGATAAAAGTTTAATTGCTCTTCCAACACCAGCTGCGCCGCCAGTAAGTGTTTTTTTTTAAAAAAGAAAAATTAAATTTCCCACTTTATTGTAAATTTTAATTTTTTAAATTATTTTACTTTCCCATTTATTAATTCAATTTTTAATATTAAAGATAATTAATTTTGAAGAAAATTGAATTTAATTATTTTTTTAAATTGGATATAATTTTGAGAACGAAAAAAAAAAAATTCAAATATATTAGTTTTA
Organism: Leptopilina boulardi; assembly: GCF_019393585.1. Classification (NCBI taxonomy): domain Eukaryota; kingdom Metazoa; phylum Arthropoda; class Insecta; order Hymenoptera; family Figitidae; genus Leptopilina; species Leptopilina boulardi. Next base: position 1,466,655 of record NW_026137825.1, on the reverse strand, counting down.
ATTAACAAAAACAATTTAATTATATTTTTAATCGAATTTAATTTTGTAGATTGAAAAAAAAATTATTTAAATATAGAAAACATTTTTTTTTTTCAAATTTCATCAAGAAAAATGAAATTTTGTTTTTTAAATTGTAAATAAATTTTCAGATTACAGAAAAGGCAAAACAATTTCAAGGACTTTGTCCAATTTGTAAAAAACCATTTCGCACACGAACTGCAGTTGCTACTTCGGGGTAAGTAATTTTTTTTTCTCTCTTTCGTTTTGATAAAAAAGGAAATTTTTTTTTAGTATTTTAATTGCTAAATTATAAATTAGTTTTAATTTAGTAAATTATAATTTTGTTTTAATTTACTAAATTATAATTTAGTTCTAATTTCGTAATTTATAATTGAGTTTTAATTTACTAAATTATAATTTAGTTCTAATTTCGTAATTTATAATTGAGTTTTAATTTACTAAATTATAATTTAGTTCAAATTTCGTAATTTAAAATTTAGTTTTAATTCAATAAATTATAATTTAGCAAAATTAAAACAAAATTATAATTATTATTTATTTTAGGAGGGGTATTTTGAGGAAATTTTTTCCCATTTTTTTTTTTTTTCGTGTCAATACACAAATGTAACATGTAAATTTGTTTTTATTTCTTCAGATACATCTTTTGTTACCTATGCATTTTACCAGTAATACAAAGGTATGGAAAATGTCCTATTACAAATTATCCAGCTATCGAGGACGATTTGATTCGCCTCTATGAGCAGTAAAATTTTATATATATATATATTTATATTTATATATAACTTAAAAATTACCTACATTTTGTAAAAGGAATAAAAAATAGAATTTCTTGCTCTGTTTTCTTTTCTTTTCTTTTTTCACTATTTTAAAAGAAAAATTGATCATATTTTTTGTAATAAAACTCAGTTTAAAAATCAGTTTAAAAAATAAAAAAATTTGTGAAATCTTATTTTCTAATTTAAAATTTTTTTTACCCAACAGCGACTCCAATTTAATTTAGAATAAAATTTGTTAGGTCAAAAAGTATTTTTTTTTTTAAATTTATCAGTCAATTTCCATTCAACAAATTAAAAAATTCCCCTTTTTGTAATTTTCGCAATTTTTTTCTAATTTTACAAAATTTTTTTTATTTCAGTGTAAAAATAATTTATCCGATTTTTTTTTTTTTTTATCTCGACACGTGCGAGTATTTGCTTTTAAAAAAATATTATTACTAAAAAAAAAAATGTAAAACTACTAATGACTTTTCGTATTAAACTTACAAACTGCTATTGTACAATTTATTATCGCATTTTGAGAATATGGCGAGCTTAATTATCGTACAGCTAAAAAAAAACTACAGTAATAATAAAATTATCAAATATCGAAATTCGTTAATCGTTCATCTTATAATAAATTTTTCAATCAATGATTTTAAATTGACATTTGTAATTTTCTAACAAAAGTATAGAAAAAAACAAAAATTATTCAAAGGCACTATTTGGCTCGGAATTGTGCAAAAAAGCGGCTTAAAAAAAAAATTAAAATAAAAACGATTTTTAAAAAAAATAAAATTTTCTAGTTAATTTGTTTTGATAAAAATTTCAATTTTTGATAGAATTTTCATTTTGCGTTAAATTCTAAACGATTTACTATAAGAAGCAAGAGGCGGAAAAAAAAAAAAAAAAGGGAACTTACGAATTGTTTTTTAATCAAAGTTCCTCGAAAAAGGCAACTCTCGCTTTAGTTGAACCTGACTTGACTTTTTTCAATGTACTATATTTATTTTCGCCAAGTCTCACTTGTTCCTCGTGCAATTGATCCAATTCACATTGTTTCTCGCCAACTTTCATTACCTCAATTTCAGAGCGTAATTCCTTTAATTGTTCCTGTAAATTTTTACTCTTCTCCCAATAATCGACGCGTTCTTTTTCAATTTCAATTGACAATTGATCGACATCACCGTCGGCAATTAAATCATACGATGTTAATTCAGGTGACAATGGCTCAGCATCCAAATGTAATGTTTGTAAATCAGCTTGCAAATCCGATGGTAATACTTGTGTCGATGGAAAAATATTCGACACCGGCTGCAAAAAAAAGAAAAAGAAAATTTTAATAATAAATTAATTTAGAATGGAAAAAAAAAAAAAATTACTCACGGTTATTGCATTTGCGTATGCATTTCTGCTGAGAAATTCGAGTAATTTTTCCTTTGCCTCCTTCTCGGCGATTCGAGCGCGAAGTAATTCGTCTTTGAGTTTTTCCGCCTCGACGGCACGTCTCTCGGACTCTTGTACCAATCTCTCGGTGAGTAATTCCGCCTCTCTTGTCTTTCTCTCAAGATGAACTTTCTCCTCTTCTGTTTTCATATTATTCAGTCTAATTCGCGTTATCTCCTGCTCAGCCTCCGAGGCCTTTTGACTAAGGAGCATTGCCTCCTCTTCAGCAACACGACTTTTCTCTGCTAACAAGTCTGCCGTTTCTTCAGACCTTCTCTACTCAAAAAAAAAAAAAAAAATACAAAACAAAAATGTTCAATTAAATTAATTACACAATTATACCTAAATTATTATTATATTTTATTGGATTATTTACAAAAATTTTTCTTCTCTTTTTGCGAAAAATGCAAAAAGAATTTTTTTTATAGTAGGGTCAACCGGGGTAAATCCGAACGCTTTTAGTAAGTTTTAACAATAACATAAGTTTTTTCTTTAAAAAAAAATACTTCCGGTATTCTGGTGCATGAAGTTGTTACTTTACTTCCATAGAACAATTTTATGGGGTAGAAAAAATTTTTGATAAATTACAATCGCAGGAAACTTAGCGTTCGTATTTACCTCGATACTTTGCAACTTTCCTAAAATATGGGGGTAAATACGAACGCCACTGTATTTCAGAAAAATCTTAGGGAAAATAAATTTAAAGTATTGCAATTGTTAAACTTATATAAAAACTCAAAAAAAATACGATAATAAACATATTATGTAATAATGCATCATATATAAATACAAAAATCAAACAGGTTGAAAATTAAAATGCATTACACAATTAAAACCTTCAATAACTTTATCAAATCATAACGGATTTTTGCAAAACATGCTACAGAAAGTATTTTGGAGTGATTGAATGTAAATACAAAAATAAAAGTGAAATTTTTTAAATTCAAAATGGCGTACTTTCCTAAAACTTATTTTTAAAAATGATCAAATTTGCTAACCCTGAAACCCCCCGAGTAACAATTTTCGAGCGAATCCAATGAATTTTTTAATTCTCGTCCGCCATTTTGAATTTTGAAAAACTGACTTCAAATTGGTAATTAGCGACCCCAAAAACCGTAGAATACCAAATTTTATTAAGATCCTGAAAAACTTTTTTCAACAAACCATTTGGCAAAAAAAGTGAAACACTCCTTCGAGAGAACAGAGATTAAGTTTCTGCTTATTAATTACTAACGAGGATACGTATAGAAAGAAAAACTTTTTTCTATGTACTTTTATAATGTTAAAATAATAGTGTAATCAAATAAAAACAATTTTGTGTGGCTTTGATGTAAAAAAAAATTATTAAAAATACCGTTCGGATTTACCCCAGTTTTCCAATTTTCTTGGGTAAATACGAACGGTCTGATATTATTAATAAAATTTTACAGAAGGCAAAAATCAAATATAGTTTCTGTTCTAGTATTCATAACAAACAATTATAAATAATAAAATGAATTTTTAGCTTCTTTTTCTTCAAATACGAGACAAAATACTGAAAGAGTGTCATCTTTGATTTTCAATCTTTTTTGCAATACTTGTTATCTTTGTTTATGCTGTTGCTAATTAACAAACAAAAAATGGGATAATACTTAGAATCTCTTCAAGAGGATCTGAGGTAAAAATTCTCATATCGAACTTATTTTTAAAAATTTTAATTAAGCTGAAATAATTAGCGTTCGGATTTACCCCCCGTTCGGATTTACCCCGACTGACCCTATTTACTGAATAATGAGAAAATCATTTAAAAATTTATTTGTAAATAATATTTAGAAGAAAAAAAAAAGAAGTTTTAAATGAAAATTATTTATTTTTAAATAATTAAAATATTTACGAAACTTACGAGAGCTTCGTTTGCAAGTCGAATTTCTTCTTGATACTGCAAAAGACGCTGTTCCATCGCAGCTTTTTCCCTCTCTGCAGCTTCCCTCAATTGTTTCTCGCGGGCCAATTTATTCCTTTCGATTTGCCTCCTGACATAAAAATAATCACACATTCTTGTTTATAGATTTGCACTAATTAAATGCTATTCAAAAAAAAAATAAATAAATATCTTTGCATGCTTTTTTTTAATTAAAATTGTAGAAAAATATTAAGAAATATAAAATAAAAATATTAATTTATAATAATCAGACCTCGGATTATACGACTATTTCGACTATTTCCGAATTTTTTTTTTTAAATACGACTTTTTTCGACTTGTTTTAATAAAATGCGACTATTTTGAAATTTTTTTTGGAATTTTAAAAAAAAATTTTTTTAATAAAATATATTTTTTTTAGTATAAAATGCAGATCTTCTTCATATTTTTTTTATTTCAATTTTTCTGCAATTACTTAACAAATTTTTAACTAAAATTCTTCACTAAATTAATTATTTTTAATAATTTTAATGAAATTCATAACAAATTCAATTATTTCAAAATTTTATTTCAATTAAAATTTTTATGAAATTTAACAATTTGTTTATCATTTTAAAAAAATATCAAATAAAATAACCAAAAAAATTTTAATTCAAAATAATAAATCAAATAAAATTCAATTATTTTCAAAAATTTCAATTCAACATCAACTAAAATTCAAATATTACCTAAAATTTCAATTCAAAATCAAAGAAAATTCCATTATTTTTAAAATTTTCATTTTGAAATCATTTAAAATTCAATTATTTTCCATATTTTCAATTTAAAATCAAATAAAATTCAATTATTATCCAAAATTTCAATTCAAAATCAATTAAAATTCAATAATTATCCAAAATTTCATTTCAAAATTAATTATTATCAAAATTTTCTATCAAAAATAAACTAAAATTAAATTATTACCAAAAATTTCAATTGAAATTCAAAGAAAATTCAATTATTTTCAAAATTTTCAATTCAAAATCAAAGAAAATTCAATTATTTTCCAAAATTTCAATTCAAAATCAAAGAAAATTCAATAATTATCCAAAATTTCAATTCAATATTAATTATCAAAAATCAACTAAAATTAAATTATTATCCAAAATTTCAATTCAAAATAAACTAAAATCTAATTATTTTCCAAATTTTCAATTTGAAATCAAATAAAATTTAATTATTTTCAAAATTTTCAATTTAAAATCAATTAAAATTCAATAATTATCCAAAATTTTAATTCAAAATTAATTATCAAAATTTTATATCAAAAATCAACTATAATTAAATTATTATCCAAAATTTTAATTGAGATTCAATGATTTTCCAAAATTTCAATTCAAAATCAAAGAAAATTCAATAATTTTCAAAATTTTCAATTCAAAATAAACTAAAATCTAATTATTTTCCAAATTTTCAATTTGAAATCAAATAATATTCAATTATTTTCCTAAATTTCAATTCAAAATCAATTAAAATTCCATTATTTTTAGAATTTTTAAATCAAAATTAACTAAAATTAAATTATTTTCCAAATTTTAAATTTGAAATCAAATAAATTTCAATTATTATCCAAAATTTCAATTCAAAATCAAAGAAAATTCAATAATTTTCAAAATTTTCAATTCAAAATAAACTAAAATCTAATTATTTTCCAAATTTTCAATTTGAAATCAAATAAAATTCAATTATTTTCCTAAATTTCAATTCAAAATCAATTAAAATTCCATTATTTTTAGAATTTTTAAATCAAAATTAACTAAAATTAAATTATTTTCCAAATTTTAAATTTTAAATCAAATAAATTTCAATTATTACCCAAAATTTCAATTCAAAATCAAAGAAAATTCAATAATTTTCAAAATTTTCAATTCAAAATAAACTAAAATCTAATTATTTTCCAAATTTTCAATTTGAAATCAAATAAAATTCAATTATTTTCCTAAATTTCAATTCAAAATCAATTAAAATTCATTTAATTACATTACATTAATTACATTTAAAAAGTGTTATCTGAAATTATTTGATAAATTATTTTTACTTCTGTAAAATTTAATTATTGTCTGAAAATTAACAAAATCTTTTAAAATTCAATTATTTCTAAAAATTTCAGCTTTAACTATTCCAAAAGTATTATTTTTAAAAAAAAAAAATTTATTTAAAAATCTGTAATGTATTTTTGTTAAAATAAAAAAAATCGACTTTTTTTGGAATATAAATCGACTAAAACGACTTTTTTTGTGCCTTTAAGTCGATCCAAGGCCTGAATAATAATAATATAAGTACTGCGGGCTATTGTGTTAAATTAATAAATAAATAAATAAATAATAATATAAATAATGATATAAATAATATAAAATAATATAAATAATAATATAAATAATAATAAAAAAAAATAAATAACGTAAAAATAATTTTAAAAAAAAATGTAAAAAAAAGAAACTAAAACCTATTTTTTAATTTGTCTTATTTTCTGAAAAGAAAACAAAAAATTTTTTTTAAAAATAATTTCCCGAATAAATTCCGTTGTCAGTATTTTTTTTTTTTTTTTTTTGAATTAAATTAAAAATTTTATTTTTCAATATAATTTTAATTTCGAAAGTATTTTAAGCTTTTTTTCGAAAATTATTTTCTTCTTTTTCATTTAAAAATTTTAAATACACATGCAAAAATCGATTTCTCACTGTGAAATAGGAAAAAAAAAAAAAAAGTGAAAAACATTTGGCTTACCTGATCAGATTTTTTGTCGACATCGAAAATAGAAGTAAACTCTAAATAAAAAATCTATTTCGAAAATAATAATTTTTTTGAATCATGCTAGGGGAAATGGGGGGGACGAGAAAATAGTTTAAAAAATCTCATTCAAAAATTAATAAGCTTCTTCCTTCTTTTTTTTGAGTCCAAGAAAGATTTTATTTTTCAATTTTTTTTAATTTTCCAAACTACAAATTGAATTCAAAAAGTAAATTTTTGAAAAAGCAATTATAATTTTTTTTTTTTAATAATAAAATCTTTCTTCAACAAATCAAATTTCACTTTTAACCATTCTTTTTATTCCGCATCAAATAAAATGGGGCGCATAATTTTTCCATAAAAATTAATAAATAAATTCATAAATTTTGTACAAAATTCCATCAAATCGAAAAATTTTGCAACAAAAATAATAATAAAATAATAATAATAATAATAATAATAGTAAAATAATTATTTCTAATAAAATTCTTTATAATTCTAATTATGAATTTCTAATTTTTATCGAATAATCATGCGCCTGCAATAAAATATTTTATCAAAAAAACACACACACACAGAAATAATTGTAATATATTTCCTTCTCTCTCTCTCTTACGAAAAATAGTAAAATACACAGCAAACGGGAAAAAGAGAGAAAAAATAATAAATCAATGAAATTAAAAATAAAAAAAAAAATTTTACCTTGATTTTTCTTCCTTTGCCTGGGCCTTCATCTGCTGGACCTCCATTGAATCGGGCTTCCTTCTCCGCATAAATAGATCATGATTTCCAATGCACAGGTCCAGAATCTTAACAAATAATATTCGAGCAGCTTTGTCACTAATACGTTCCTCCAATCCTAAAACTACAATTCCCTTCACCCAGCTGGCAACATCAGATTTTTTCTTTACCAATTTATTCATCCGAACTTTCTGCGAGAAGAAGACAAAATTTGGCGATGACTTCTCCACTGGTTTGATCACAAACTTCTTGTCATCAAAGCTTATATGCCGGATCTCGGACCACGTGAACGTTGTCTTTGGCGTCAGCTTATTTTCCTTCTCGTAAATATTTAGTCCCAATGCCGTCACACCCAGCCAAAGGTCCGTCTCCTTCTTATTCTGTCAATTGAAATTTTTATTTAATTAAAAAATGTTGATGTTCTTTTTTTTACCGGGGATGATAAAAATTATAATTTTTGTAAAAAAATTTGTGAAAAATGAGTCAAAAAAAAATATTAATAAAATTTGTAAACTCTTGGATTTATTGAAAAATTTTAATTGATTTAACAGTAAAATTATTCAAATTTCAAATTAAATAAAAATATATAATTGTTTTTAATTTCAATTTATCAAAAATTTTCAATATTTATTAAAAAATAATGTTTTTTATTTTATTTTTTATATTAAAAATTATCCTAATTTCAATTGATTTAAGTTTTAAATTATCCGAATTTACAACTATTCGAATTTTAATTGATTGGTGTTGAAATTATTCGAATTTCAATTTGTTAAAAAATTTTAATTGATTTATGTTACAAAATTATTCGAATTTTAATTGTTTTTTTTTCAAAAATTTTAATACAATTTTTTATTAATTTAAGTTTTAATTTAATTTAATTCAAATCAAATTATGAAATTTGATATATTTAAATGAATAAAATCATTTTTAAATAATAGAAAAAAAGAGGAAGGAAATAATAAATTTAATTACTTACGCTAATTGGAAAATAATTAACTCCATACATATCGAGGTCCTGTGCAATTTTCAAATATTCCATTTCAGCTTCGTCGCGTGACATTCCCCGATGATCGGCGTACCAAATTTTTATACGATCCTCCCACATTTCCGGTGTCATTTGATATTGATCAATAACACGTTGCGGTAAAAGATCTTCGCTAGCCAACATTCCTGGACGATGTGAGACTTCATCATAGTCTCCGTACTTAAAAAAAAAAAGAAATCAAACATTTATTTAAATATAAAGACAAAAAAAATTAAATTCATTTAAAAATAAAGATACAAAAAAAATATTAAACAATAAAAAAATGGTAAATAGAATAGAAATTTATTTATTGTTACTACATATTTTATGTTTTAAAACGAAAATAAAAATTAAATAATAAATTAAAAACAAAAATTTAATATAAAGAGAAAAAATAAATCTAAACAATAAAAAATAGAAATTAGAGCTACAATGATTAAATAAAAAAAAAAAATTTTTAATCTGTAAAAAATAAGAAAAATCAAATTTAAATTAAATCGGATTCTTTTGATTTAGAAAAATAAAAATTATGATTTTTATTAATTTTATTAAAAATTAATCACCTTGGCTTGAACCGCGTAAGAAGCAAGTAAAACAGAAGCTTCCGGTGGACAATAAATGTCCATTGAAAGAATTGCTTGTTTAACCTGAAGATAGAATAAATGTTGAGTTACTTCCTGTACAAGTTCCTCGGCAACATCCTCCGGATAAAATTTCGCCAGGAACATAAATGGCGTTGTTGGCTGTTGCGATATTCCTTGATCTTGCACTAAATTACAATATTAATTAATATTTTTTTTTATTTTTTTTTTAAATTAATAATTTTAATATTAGATTTATTTTCTCCATTCTGTACTTATAATATAATTTTCATAATAAATAAATAAATTAAAGTAAATAATTTTAATAATTAAATTGTAAGAAAAATAGTTACAACAACAATAAAAACAACAATATTATTATTAATAATAATAATAATAATAATAATAATTTATGTTATGATAATAAAAACTATTTATTAACATAAATCTCTGCAATTTTATTCCTTCTAAAGATTGAACTTTTTACATTTATATAAAAATAATAATAAAAATAAAATAATAATAATAAATTCAATAAATTTAATTATAAATAAAAATAATTTACTAATTGAAAGGAATTAAATTAAATTCTCGGATTAAAAAAAAAGCCTCGGATTATACGACTTTTTCCGACTTTTTTCAAAAATACGACTTTTATCGACTTATTTTAATAAAATGCGACATTTTTATTTACATTTGAAAAAAATGTAAATAAAATACATTTTTTTAGTATAAAATGTAGATCTTCTTCAGATCTTCTTCAATTCAATTATTTAACAAATTTTGAACTAAAATGATTCTTCACTAAATTAATTATTATTAATAATTTTAATGAAATACATCACAAATTCAATTATATCAAAATTATTTTTCAATTAAAATTTTTATGAAATTTAACAATTGTTTATAATTTAAAAAAAAATATCACAATAAAATTGAATTATTTTTTGAAAAATTTCAATTCAAAATAAACTAAAATTCAATTATTACCCGAAATTTTAATTCAAAATCAATTAAAATTCAATACCTAATTATCCAAAATTTTCAATTTAAAATTTAATTATTTACCAAGTTTTCAATTTAAAATGAAATAAAATTCAATTATTTTCTAAAATTTCTATTCAAAATTAATTATCCAAATTTTCAATCAAAAATGAACTTAAATTAAATTATTATCAAAAATTTCAATTAAAATTCAATTATTTCCCAAAATTTTCAATTCAAAATGAACAGAAATTCAATTATTTTCCAAATTTAAAATCAAATAAAATTCAATAATTTTCCAAAATTTCAATTCAAAATTAATTATTATCAAATTATTCAATCAAAAATTAACTAAAATTTAATTATTGTCCAAAATTTCAATTGAATTTCAATTATTTTTAAAGTTTTTAATTCAAAATCAAAGAAAATTCAATTATTTTCAAAATTTTCAATTCAAAATTAAATAATATCAAAGTTTTTAATTCAAAATTAAATATTATCAAAATTTTCAATAAAAAATCAACTATAATTAAATTATTGTCCAAAATTTCAATTCGAAATCAAATAAAATTCAATTATTTTCCAAAATTTCAATTCGAAATCAAATAAAATTCAATTATTTTTCAAAATTTCAATTCAAAATCAAAGAAAATTCAATTATTTTCCAAATTTTCAATTCAAAATCAAATAAAATTCAATTATTACCCAAAATTTTCAATTTTAAATTAAATAAAATGTAATTATTTTCAAAATTTTCAATTCAAAATTAATTATTATCAAAATTTTTAGTCAAAAATCAAATAAAATTGAATTATTATCCACAATTTCAATTAAAATTCAATTATTTTCAAAAATTTGAATTTAAAAGATTCTAAAATTTTCCATCGAAAATTTTTTAAAATTTAATTAATTTTAATTTAATTTAATATCATTTCATAAAAATGATTTTCAAATTATTGTATTTTGTCCGCATTTTCTAATAAATTTTTAGTGAAATCATCTAAAATTTTAATTACAAAACACTTAAAGTTTCAATTAATTTCAAAAATCTCAATTTCAAATCTTTCAAAAATTCAATTAAATTTAAAAAATGTTTTCCAAAAATTGTTTTGATAAATTATTTTTAGTTCTGTAAAATTTAATAATCGTTTGAAAATTAACAATATCTTTTGAAATTTAATTATTTCTAAAAATTTCAACTTTAACCCTTCGAAAAGGATTATTATTTAAAAAAAAATTTTTATTTAAAAATATGTAAAATATTTTTGTTAAAATAAAAAACAAATCCACTTTTTTTTGGAACATAAATCAACTAAAACGATTTTTTTGTGTCTTTAAGTTGATACGAGGCCTGTTTTTTTTATAATTAATATTTAATAGGTATTCGTTGGCCCCTGGTACCTTAAAAATTAATTTTTAAAAATAAATTTTTTTCAAATTACTATCTTGTACGAAATTTCCTGGCGCATCTTTTTTCTCATCAAAAATTTTTTGTATTTGTATACAATTTTTGAATGAATATACAACTTTAAAAAAAATTTCGTTGGTAAACGTTGTGTACTTCAGCTTCGTGAATTGAATTTTCGAATTTGGAATTTTAAAGAAACTTATTCCGAAATTTGGAAACACAATTATAAAACTTTGGCAAAAATGAGAAAAAGAATTGTCAAAATTTGACACGTCATAAGATTACTATTCAAAAAAACACGTGAAATCAGAAGAGGCCAACTTCAAGTTAGGACAGAAGGACAGACCAAGCATTTTATTATTATATATAATATTAATAGAAATAATATTTAATTAAAGTTACTTAAAAAATTAATTTTTTATTAAAATATATGAATAATTATTTTGTTTTTAGTAAATTAAAAGTAAATAAATGAAAAATTTACCTTTTTTGTCGAGTTTCAGCCATGATATAAATCCTTTCGCGTCTTCGTATTGCAATCCAAAATACCAAGTCTCTCTTAGTCCAATTGTACGACAAACCAAATCGAATAAATCCCGTCCTGTTGCCCTCCACTAAAAAAAGACAAAATTAATTTATTTATTAATCCATTAAGAAACCGAAAAAAAAAATTGCAAATAAAACGAAAATAAAAAATTATCCTAAAGCATAAAAAAGAAGGAAAATTATTTCTCACGAATAAATATTATATAAAAATTATCCCTATATAGAATATACTTTTCGCATAAAAAAAAACAGAGATTAACAAACAATGATGTCATCCAATAAACATTCTTCACGAAGAACAATACCGCGAAAAAAAAATTTTATCAATTTTTTTTTTTCTCCAAAAAAACAAAGAAATGAAAAAGCTTTTTTTAATCGTGTAAAAATATACAAAAATATTGAAAAAAAATGTACGCATTTAATACAAAATATCCATTATATATATAAAACTAACCTCCAAATTGAATTCCAATTCTGCATCGAGAGTACAAACTTTAACTGGAAAAGATTTTCCATTCTTTTTCCTGCGAAATGGTGGCATTTTATTTTTCATTTTTCTGATAATTGTCCATTACGTCGAAAAACTTGTATAAATAACATTATACATTATTTATATATATATACGAGAAGAAAAACTCAAAAGTCTAAAAATAGTCATTTGACTCTTGCAAAATATAAGCACGATCTTCACGATAAATATATATATATATATATAAATAATTTTTTTTTATTTCTTCTTTTATTTCACATTATTGTTATTTAATAGAGATTAATTAATTTCGCAAAATTAACACTATTGAACAAATAAACACACTCTCATTTCATTATACAAAAAAGCTTCAACTATTTCGGGAGTATATGGTTGCCTATTGTCAGGCGTGACTACACTCATTCCCTTTATTTTTAGAGCTCTATCTAAATTGGTATATACTTATAATTAAATTTATTAATTTATAATTTATAAATATTCTTCTTTCATTTACTTTTTTTTTATAAACAAAAATAATATAAATATAATTTTTTTAAAATTTGAAACCTAACCTACAAACAAGTGATTCATATAATAAATAATTAAATCTTTGCTAGATTATTGGAATATTTATCAGAATTTTTTAATTTTCTTTTTGCATTCTTGAATTTAACATTATTTTATAATATTATCATTGGAGGAAAAAATAAATAATTTTAAATTAAAGATGGCGTTGTTTTGAAATTCGCGCACAAAACTGGCAACACTGTACGGGTACGCGCTTTAAAAAAAAAAAAAAAATGACAACAGTGTTTTCGTGTATATTTGACAGTTGTCATTTATTGTTTTTTCAAACATAAATAACAATTATAATTCAATTAATTATTAAATAAAGTTAATTATTATTGTTTTTTTTTATATTGTTTGCTTCATAAACGAATTATTCTAATATATAAATATAATAGTGAAGTGTGATAATATTTTTCTCAACAATTGTCAATTATAACCTTTTTTCAATTTCTAATGATTATTTGCAAAAATAAAGAAAATGAATTGAAAAATTTGCAAATAGAAACAAAAAAAAAAAAAAAATGCAAGTGAAATCAAATATGCTCGAGTGTGATAAATATTAAACAGGGGGAAAAATGTCTTGGAACAAATACAGAGAGAGGCGTCCAAGTCCAGAGGTTAGAATTCAATTATTTTATGTTTCTGTGAATTTGTAATACAATTGTTTTGTTTATATTTCTAATGTTACGAAGTATTTTATTGTTTTTTAAATTTAAATATTTATATAGTGTTATATCCTCATATTTTTTTCACTATTTTTTTGTTTATAAATTTAAAATATTTTTTCCTTCGATATATTTTTTCATCTATTTTCCATGAATTAAATTTTTCTAAATTTATTTAATTTCCAAAGATAATGAATTTTACTTCGTTATATGAATATTTTTTATGTTTTTTTTCCCCAAATTTTGTGAAAAATATCCGTTAAAAAATATAATATCAAAGATTTATGATAATTTTTTTCTATTTATAATTATATTTTCAATTCTTTTTTTCTTGAAATTTGTTAAATTTTCTTGAAATTATTAACTTTGAAAAGTATTTAATTTTTTTTTTTTATTTTCATTATTTTACTTTAGTACTCTTTAAAAAAAAAAATAAATAAAAATAAAATAGTTTAAAAATTAAAAAATAAATTACTGTTAATTTGAAGAAAAATATTTATTTTTGATTCTTTATTTCAAAAAAAAAAAAAAAAAAAAAAAATAGGTCTCGATAAACGACAGCAAAGACTCGAGTTTAAATGATGAAACACATCAAGAGGAAAATGTTTCCGAAAGATCTTTAAGGACAAATCGTGAAAGATGGTTGGAAGATCCAGAACCTGTGGAAAGGCGTCTAAAAATGAAGCAAAACGGTAATATAAAATAAATAATAATCATAAACATTTGATTTTTTGTTTTAAATTTCAGGCAATTCATTAAATTTTAGAGAATTTTTAATTTTTATAATTAAATAATTAATAATAATTAAATTAAATTAAAAATTTTCAAAAATTTAATTTAATTTTAATTTAATTTCGTTTATTATAATTTATTTAGTATTTTTTTTTTTATTAAATGAAATTAATTAATTAATTAATTTTTTCTATAAAATTATTATAATTTTTTTTATTTTTATTTATTTATTTATTTTTTTATTATTTTATTTATTAATTTTTAAATTATCATCGTGTCATTTGTTATAAATTATAATAAACTATAATACTAAATATACTAAATATACTAAATATAATAAATACTAAATAAATACTAAATATTAAATAAATTTAATACTAAATAACTAAATAAACTATAATACTAATAATACTAACTAATAAACTACTAAGTACTAAATACTAAATTTTATTAAACAAAATTTCTAGAACAGGAAAAAATTACAAAAATTTACTTAAAATTTCAATTAATTTTCCATTAATTTCAAAATTAAAAAATAATATTTTTTCTTGAAAATTTAATTAAAAATCTAAACAAGAAATAATTAAGAAAAAATTTTTTAATAACGAATTTTCTTGTTTTTTTTTTGCTTTCCTTTTCAACATTTTGTTAATTTTGAAAAAAATCTTATAATTTAGAAAAAAAAATATTTTCACAACCAAAATCTCTAATTATAGAAAAAAATGCAATAATTAGTTTAAATTTGAATTAATTTTCAATTAATTTCGATTTACAAAATAAAAATTATCATTTTTTTTGAAAATATTTAAAAAATAATAATAATAACAATAATAATAATAATAATAAATAAAATATTTGTTACCATAAAGAATTTTCTTGTTTTTTTCTCTTTTTTTTCTAAATTTCGTTAAATTTAAAAAAATATTATCTCAAAATTAAAAAGAAAAGTATATTTTACTAAACGAAATTTATTTAAAACGAGAAAAAAAAATTACTTTAAATTTCAATTAATTTCAATTTATCAAATAAAATATATATTTTTTTGTAAAAATTAAATTAAATTTTTGAAAAATTTTATCAATAATTGATTATATTACAAGTGTTAATTTTTGTAATTAATTCAAATTAAAAAGATTTTTAAATTGGGATTTTGATAAATTAAAAATTGTTGCAAATAATTGAATTTTCCAAATAATTTTAATTAAAAATAATTTTTTAAAAATAATTGAAATTTCGTAAAATTTGAATTAAAATTTGAAAAAGTAATTAAATTTTTTTGACAGATATTTAATTAAAACAAATTTTAAACACTTGGAAATTTCTTAAAATTTATTTGAAAAAAAATTTAATTTTTTTTGGAGATAATTTAAATAATTTTGAATAATTGAAATTTCGTAAAATTTGAATTAAAATTATTTTAATAATGAATTTTTCTCATCTTTTTTTCCATTTTTTGTTAAATTTGAAAAAAAATATCTCAAAATTTAGAAGAAAAAAAAATATATATTTTACTAAACAAAATTTCTAAGGGAGGAAAAAATTATAATAATTTGTTTATATTTCAATTAATTAAAAAAAAAAAAAAAATTTTACTAAAAAAAATTTCTAGAAGAGGAAAAAATTACAAAAATTTATGTAAAATTTCAATTAATTTTCCATTACTTTCAAATTAAAAAAATAATATTTTTTCTTGAAAATTTAATTAAAAATCTAAAACAAGAAATAATTAAGAAAAAATTGTTTAATAACGAATTTCCCCCCCTTTTTTTTTCTTTTTCTAATAATTTCTTAGATTTGAAAAAAAATCTCAAAATTTAGAAAGAAAATATTTTGTCAACAAAAATTTTCAATTATATACAGAAAAAATTACAATAATTAATTAAAATTTCAATTAATTTTTGCATTAATTTCAAATTTAAAAAAAAAATTTTTTTTACGTAAAAATTGAATGCAAAATTTAAACAGGAAATAATTAAGAAAAAAAATTGTTTAATAACGAATTTTCTCGTTTTTTTTTCTTTGCTTTTTTTTCAATCTTTCGTTAATTTTTAAAAAAATCTCATAATTTATAAAAAAAAAAATATATTTTCACAACCAAAATCTCTAATTATAGAAAAAAATACAATAATTAGTTTAAATTTGAATTACTTTTCAATTAATTTCGATTTACAAAACAAAAATTATCATTTTTTTGAAAATATTAAAAAAATAAATATAATAATAATAAATAAATAAATAAATAATAATAATAATAATAATAATAATAATAAATAAAATATTTGTTACCATAAAGAATTTTCTTGTTTTTTTTTCTTTTTTTAATATTTCGTTAAATTTGAATTAATTTTCAATTATAATTTCAATTTTAAAAATAAAAATTATCTTGAAAATATTAAATAAAATAAATATATTAATATTAATAATCATAATAATAATAATAATAATAATAATAATAATAATAATATTAATAATAATAATAATAATAATAACTTCTGGCCCGAAATGCTGAATCTTAATAATAAATAATAATAATAAATAAATAAAATATTTTTTATCATAACGAATTTTCTCTTTTTTTTCTAAATTTCGTTAAATTTGAAAAAATATTATCTCAAAAATAAAATGAAATTTATATTTTACTAAACGAAATTTATTTAGACGAGAAAAAAAATTACTTTAAATTTCAATTAATTTTAAATTAATTTCAAATTTATAAAATAAAATATATTTTTTTTGGAAAATTGAATTAATGTACACAGAAAATAATCGGTCAAAAAATTTCTATTAATACCTAATTTTACTATTTTTTCTCTTTTTTTAAAAAATATTTTGTTAAATTAAAAAATTTTATCTCAAAATTTAGAAGAAAAATATGAATACCAACCAAAAAAAAAAAATAATTTACTAAATAAATTCACAAAATGAATTAAAAAAAATTACAATTACTTTCAATTTAAATTTCCATAATCAATTTTTGTATATTTTTCGAAAATTTAATTAAAAATCCTAAACGCCAAAAAAATTGCGTTAGGGTCAGCCGGGGTAAATCCGAACGGGGGGTAAATCCGAACGCTAATTATTTCAGCTTAATTAAAATTGTAAAAAATAAGTTAGAAATGAGAATTTTTACCTCAGATCCTCTTGAAGAGATTCTAAGTATTATCCTATTTTTCGTTTGTTAATTAGCAACAGCATAAACAAAGATAACGAGTATTGCAAAAAAGATTGAAAATCAAAGATGACACTCTTTCAGTATTTTGTCTCGTATTTGAAGAAAAAGAAGCTAAAAATTTATTTTATTATTTATAATTGTTTGTTATGAATACTAGAACAGAAACTATTTTTCATTTTTGCCTTCTGTAAAATTTTATTAATAATATCAGACCGTTTGTATTTACCCAGGAAAATTGGAAAACCGGGGTAAATCCGAACGGTATTTTCAATAATTTTTTTTACATCAGAGCCACACAAAATTGTTTTTATTTCATTACACTATTATTTTAACATTATAAAAGTACATAGAAAAAAGTTTTTCTTTCTATATGTATCCTCGTTAGTAATTAATAAGCAGAAACTTAATCTCTGTTCTCTCGAAGGAGTGTTTCAATTTTTTTGCCAAATGGTTTGTTGAAAAAAGTTTTTCAGGATCTTAATAAAATTTGGTATTCTACGGTTTTTGGGGTCGCTAATTACCAATTTGAAGTCAGTTTTTCAAAATTCAAAATGGCGGACGAGAATTAAAAAATTCATTGGATTCGCTTGAAAATTGTTACTCGGGGGGTTTCAGGGTTAGCAAATTTGATCATTTTTAAAAATAACTTTTAGGAAAGTCCGCCATTTTGAATTTAAAAAATTTGACTTTTATTTTTGTATTTACATTCAATCACTCCAAAATACTTTCTGTAGCAAGTTTTGCAAAAATCCGTTATGATTTGATAAAGTTATTGAAGGTTTTAATTGTGTAATGCATTTTAATTTTTAACCTGTTTGATTTTTGTATTTATATTTGATGCATTATTACATAATAGGTTTATTATCGTATTTTTTTTGAGTTTTTATATAAGTTTAACAATTGCAATACTTTAAATTTATTTTCCCTAAGATTTTTCTGAAATACAGTGGCGTTCGTATTTACCCCGGTATTTTAGGAAAGTTGCAAAGTATCGAGGTAAATACGAACGCTAAGTTTCCTGCGATTGTAATTTATCAAAAATGTTTGCTACCCCATAAAATTGTTCTATGGAAGTAAAGTAACAACTTCATGCACCAGAATACCGGAAGTATTTTTTTTTAAAGAAAAAACTTATGTTATTGTTAAAACTTACTAAGAGCGTTCGGATTTACCCCGGTTGACCCTATTTCTCTTTTTTTTACTAAAATTTTCTTAAATTAAGAATATAATTCAGAAACTAATTTCTCTTTTTTTTTTACAGATTGTGTACCATTTTTGGTACAATTAATTCATTCACGCGATCAAAGTCCCGACGTAAGAGAGGGTGCATCGAGCGCTTTAAGAAATGTAATTCATGCATTTGACGATAAGAAAAATCGTGAAAAAGATATATTCGAATTACTCGAACAATTGCGTGACTATTCAGAAATGTTAAAATTAACAATAAATACAGGTTGTTATGGAAGGGAGAATCTCAATAAACATCCAAATAAACAAATGACAACACTAATGAAATTATCATTTAAAGAAAATTATCATCGTGTCATTTGTTATCTTGGTGGTTTACAAACAATAGCCGAATTAATAGAATGTGAACATGCAGCACATGGTTCAGAGACAAATGATTCTGAATGTATAACATTGCGTCGCGATTCAGGTATGACATTGGCAAGTTTAATTGTTGGCGATACAAATAATAAAGCACTTTTATGTTCGTTTCGTGATTTTATTAAAGTTTGGGTCACACAATTATTTAGTAATTGCGAAGAATTACGACAAGTGACGGCGAGTGTTTTTTGTAATCTCTCATGGCGAGCTGATAATGAATCGAAACAAACATTACGAGAAGCACAAGTTGTAACGGGTTTAATGAAAGCAGCAATGCATTGTCGTAAGGAATCATCGTTGAAAACAATTCTCTCGGCACTTTGGAATTTATCAGCACATTGTGCGGCGAATAAGGCGGAAATTTGTGCTGTCGATGGTGCACTTGCTTTTTTGGTAAATATGCTTTGTTATGAATCGCCTTCAAAGGGTTTGGCAATTGCTGAAAATGCCGGTGGTATAATAAGAAATGTTTCGAGTCACATTGCAGTGAGGGAGGATCATCGTGTGATATTGAGGGAGAAAAATTGTATACACATTTTAATACGTCATTTAAAATCCACTAGTTTAACGGTGGTTAGTAATGCATGTGGTACACTTTGGAATTTATCGGCATGGTGTTCGAAAGATCAAAAAACACTTTGGGAATTGGGTGCAATTCCATTGTTACGTAATTTAACGCATTCAAAGCATAAAATGATTTCAATGGGTGCAAATTCGGCGCTGAGAAATTTATTATCGGCAAAAGGTGTTTGTGACACGAGAATACGTAAAAATGATGAGGAAAATTTAAGAAAGAAAAAAAATTATGATTATGAGAGAAAATTTTTGCCAATTAATAATAATAATCATCGTTCTGTACCAACGGCTTATATTGCCAGTGAACCGGGTAAGAAATTAAAATTTTGTATTAAATTACCAGATTATGATGAATCTAAAGAATCATGGAATTATAGACCACGTTTATGTTCACCAGTTGATGAAAATCAGGCATCAACATCAAAATCATTTTCAAATTTTATTAATTCCGATGATGATATTGGCGAGCAACCAATTGATTATAGTAAAAAATATACAGAGAGAAATCAAAAATCAATGGTGAAAAAAGAATTTGATGCGGATGATGATGATAAAGTGAATTTATTTGGTGATTATGTTGAAACTGATCTTGATCAACCGACGGATTATAGTTTACGTTACGCTGAGAACGATACCGATGAAGATGAAACCGATGAAGATGATGATGATGATGATGATGAAGAGAAAGAGAATAAAATTTTAGGTGAATATTTTCCGAGAAATGAACAAGAGGATACAGTGAAAACATATTGTACTGAGGGTACACCATATCAGACGCCATTTAATTTTTCCACTGCAACATCAATGTCAGATTTAAGATGCGATGATGGGAGTATCAATAAAGAGGGTGGTGGTGAGAAGAAATTTTCAAAAAAAATGGATTTAAGAAAAAATTCTGAATTTGTTGTTAAAAATTCACAATTTGATGAATCGCAAGAAATGCAAGAGGAGGAAGAGGAGGAGGAGGAGGAGGATGAAGAAGAGGAGGAAGAGGAAAAACATTTGGATGTTAATTTAACGGAAAAACCAATTAGTTATTGTGTTGAGGGAACACCGCAATGTTTTTCAAGAGTTAGTTCTTTTAGTTCATTGGGAAGTGCTATTGTTGCGCAAAATTTGAGTATTGAAACTGTGTCTGAGGAGGCAGTTGGCAATGATTTGACGACGGATAATATTGATCAACAAGATGTTAATGATGAGCCAACGAATGAAAAAAATAATTCTATCGCTTGTGTGGAACGTGAAAAAAATGATAAAGAAGGTAATTATATATATAATAATAAAATGCTTGGTCTGTCCTTCTGTCCTAACTTGAAGTTGGCCTTTTCTGATTTTACGTGTTTTTTTGAATAGTAATCTTATGTCAAATTTTGACAATTCTTTTTCTCATTTTTGCCAAAGTTGTATAATTCTGTTTCCAAATTTCGAAATAAGTTTCTTTAAAATTCCAAATTCGAAAATTCAATTCACGAAGCTGAAGTACACAACGTTTATCAACGAAATTTTTTTTAAAGTTGTATATTGATTCAAAAATTGTATACAAATACAAAAAATTTATGATGAGAGAAAAGATGCGCCAGGAAATTTCGTAAAAGATAGTAATTTGAAAAAAATATATTTTTAAAAATTAATTTTTAAGGTACCAGGGGCCAATGAATACCTATTAAATATTAATTATAAAAATACAGGCCTCGAATGAACTTAAAGACACCAAAAAGTCGTTTTAGTCGATTTATATTCCAAAAAAAAGTGGATTTGTTTTTTATTTTAACAAAAATATTTTACAGATTTTTAAATAAAAAATTTTTTTTTTTAATAATAATCCTTTTCGAAGGGTTAAAGTTGAAATTTTTAGAAATAATTAAATTTCAAAAGATATTGTTAATTTTCAAACAATTATTAAATTTTACAGAACTAAAAATAATTTATCAAAACAATTTTTGGAAAATATTTTTTAAATTTAATTGAATTTTCAAAGATTTAAAATTGAGATTTTTGAAATTAATTGAAACTTTAAGTGGTGTTGTAATTAAAATTTTAGATGATCTCACTAAAAATTTATTTGAAAATGCGGACAAAATACAATAATTTGAAAATCATTTTTAATTGAAAAATGGTTTCAGATAGTTGAATTTTCAAAGAATACACTGGTCGACAAAATTTAGGTTTTTTTTGCCACAAGAGTAAACGATGGTGATTCTTATAGGATTTTTGACGTAGATTACGAATCTGTAAATGAAATTGTCCCATCACGTCTCAATTTTGAGAAAAACTGTCTCAAAGTGTCAAAAAATCGCATTTTTGGCACTTTTTGAAGCACTATAAAAAAAGAACGCGACGTGATAAACGGCTCAAATATGGCTTAAATAAGAACTAGTACCCTCAACTTTAACCTCCAGAAGCAAAAAACCATGTACCAATAACTCAAAATTGTGGGCAACATTTTTTTACCGCGTGCGCGTCCAGCAGATATTGTTCCCACGATAAAATGAAATAAATTGCTGAAAACGTCGTCAAAGACACAAGATCGATTTAAATTAACTTCAAATTGGTTACTCGGGGGTTTTCGGGGTCGCTGATTACGAATCTGATGTTAGTTTTTAAAAATCCAATATGGCGGATCCAATATGGTGGACGATTTTTGGAATAACTTAACATATTAGTCTGAAAATCGTTACTTGGGGGTTTTCGGGGTTGTTGATTACGAATCTGATGCTTAAAGATTTTATGGTTTTTTATTAAATTGAGTATATAAAAAGTTTTGAGATTGCAAATTATGAATTTGACTTAAAAATTTTTAAATACAAGATAGCGAATCGAATTTGGCGAGCGAATTTTTAAATAGTTCTTGATTTTCGCAGACTTTAGTAATTTTAGTAATTATTTTCATGCCTCCACCTCATTTATAAGAGGAAACAGTTTTTTTTAATAAAAAATGGTTACTAGGTTTAAAATAAATTTAATTAATTTTTGTTATATTGTCAAACAGATTTAATTAATACGGCGTGAAAATGAAAACAACAGAAAACATCAAGCTTCATTTTTAACGTCTACTTTTTTCGTCCAAAAAAAATTAGAAACAAACTGACAGCGAGCTCATCAATTGAACTCCTTGAAAATGTAAAAGAAATAAAATTAAAATCCTTAATGGTGCAAAATAAACGAAACGTCACATTTTTATCTCAATAAAGTTTTTTTTATATTGGATTAGTAAAAAGAAGGTTCATGTAACTGCGTAAAAAAGAAAAAATTAAATTATTCATTAAATAACTCCTTTCAAAAAAATTTGTAGTAATTTAATAGTCAAGCCATGTTAGTTCCGCCATATTGGATTCTGAAAAACTAACATCGGATTCCTATTCAGCGACCCCGAAAACCCCCAAGTAACGATTTTCAGACTAATATGTTAAGTTAATCCAAAAATCGTCCGCCATATTGGATCCGCCATATTGGATTTTTAAAAACTAACATCAGATTCGTAATCAGCGACCCCGAAAACCCCCAAGTAACGATTTTCAGACTAATATGTTAAGTTATTCCAAAAATCGTCTGCCATATTGGATCCGCCATATTGGATTTTTAAAAACTAACATCAGATTCGTAATCAGCGACCCCGAAGACCCCCGAGTAACCAGTTTGAAGTTAATTTAAATCGATCTTGTGTCTTTGACGACGTTTTCAGCAATTTATTTCATTTTATCGTGGGAACAATATCTGTTGGTCGCGCACGCGGTAAAAAAATGTTGCCCACAATTTTGAGTTCTTGGTACATGGTTTTTTGCTTTTGGAGGTTAAAGTTGAGGGTACTAGCTCTTATTTAAGCCATATTTGAGCCGTTTATCACGTCGCGTTCTTTTTTTATAGTGCTTCAAAAAGTGCCAAAAATGCGATTTTTTGACACTTTGAGACAGTTTTTCTCAAAATTGAGACGTGATGGGACAATTTCATTTACAGATTCGTAATCTACGTCAAAAATCCTATAAGAATCACCATCGTTTAATCTTGTGGCAAAATTTTGTCGAACTGTGATATTATTAAAATAGTTAAAAATAATTGAATTTCCTTAGAGTTATAATTGTTAATTGTTAATTTATAATTGTTATAATTATTAAATTTAAAAAAAGAAAATTTTCGATGGAAAATTTTAGAAATAATTAAATTTTAGATGCTTTTAAATTCAAATTATTGAAAATTCAATTAATTTTGAATTCAAATTTTTGAGAATAATGAAATTTTATTTGATTTTAAATTTGGAAAATAATTGAATTTCAGTTTATTTTGAATTGAAAATTTTGGGAAATAATTAAATTTTATTTGATTTCGAATTGAAATTTTGGAAAATAATTGAATTTTATTTGATTTCGAATTGAAATTTTGGAAAATAATTGAATTTCTGTTCATTTTGAATTGAAAATTTTGGGAAATAATTGAATTTTAATTGAAATTTTGGATAATAATTTAATTTAAGTTTATTTTCAATTGAAAATTTAAATAATTAATTTTGAATAGAAATTTTAGAAAATAATTGAATTTTAGTTTATTTTGAATTGAAATTTTTAAAAAATAATTCAATTTTATTGTGATATTTTTTTTAAATTATAAACAATTGTTAAATTTCATAAAAATTTTAATTGAAAAATAATTTTAATATAATTGAATTTGTGATGTATTTCATTAAAATTATTAAAAATAATTAATTTAGTGAAGAATCATTTTAGTTGAAAATTTGTTAAATAATTAAATTGAAGAATATCTGCAGAAGATCTACATTTTATACTAGAAAAATGTATTTTATTTACATTTTTGTTCAAATGTAAAAAAAAATGTCACATTTTATTAAAATAAGTCGATAAAAGTCGTATTTTTGAAAAAAGTCGGAAAAAGTCGTATAATCCGAGGCCTGTAAACATATAATTTTCATTATTATCATTTAATATATAATAATATTCTAATAAATTAAATTATTATTGATAATATTAACCTTTAATTTCTTTATAACAAACAATTAAATACCCAATTTGGTGCGCTTATTTATTATTTATTTACATGTAAAAAAAAAAAATTTTCACTATTTTTTTTTTTTAATAAAAAAATAATTATATTTGTTTAAAGGAAAAATGGTGACATTTGGAAGGGAGGATCATTACGCAGAACAAACGCCGCTAATGTTTTCGCGATGTAGTTCCTTGGGTTCTCTAAGTGGTTTTGAGCAACATTCAATTCGAGATGATCTCAGTTCTGGAATTAGTGATTTTAGGTAAATTTCAAAAAATTCTTCTTCTTTAGAAAAATTAGGTTTTTAATTTTGTTTTTATTTATTTTTTTTATTAGATCTAAATTTATTTTTTTTATCTCCATTAAATTTAAATTAATTCTTTTGTTAAATTAAGAAATCTCTAAATTATTTTTTTTTTGTTAAATTAAAATTGTTTTTTATTCAATTAAAATTTTTTTTTTTATTTTTTGTTAAATCTTAATTTAATTTTTTGTTGTTAAATTGAAATTAATTTTTTCGTTAATTTAAATTTTTGTTTGTTAAATTGAAATTTTTGTTGAATTAAAATTTTTTGTTTGTTAAATTAAAAAAATGTTGTTTGTTAAATTACAATTTTTATTGTAAAACATAATTTTTTTTTTAAATTTAAATTAAAATTGATAATTTAATTTAAATTAAAATTGAAAATAAAATTGATAATTTAATTTAAATTAAAATCGAAAATAAAAAATGATAATTTAATTTAAATTAAAATTGTAAAAAAAATGATAATTTAATATTTAAATTTAACAGAAAAAATAGAAAAAAAATCTCTCTTCTTTTTAAAGACAATGTGAAATTAATATTATTTTCTTCTTTTTTTCAAGTCGAATGACAAGCGGTGTTGTTTCGCCGAGTGAATTACCTGATTCACCAACACAAACTGTTCCACCGAGTCCTCGACATAAACATCAACATCATTCAGAATTTGGAAGAAAATTGCAAAATGAATCACGTCACAATAGTTTCCAAACATCATGTAAGTTATGCCTTCAAATTCTTTCTTTTTTTTTTTTAATGAATTTTCCCCAAAAATCGTTAATTAGAATTTTTATTTTAAAGTATTTAAGTAAAAATAATTTTTTTTTCGCCAAATTTTCAATTTTCGAAGAAGAAATTTTTTTTTTTGTTTAGCGTTTCATCGAGATTTATTTATATTTCTTATATAATAAATACCTAAATAATTAAAAAAAATAGAAAAATTAATTAGAATTATAGAATTTAAAAAAAAAATTTTTAAATAATTATTTTTAATACAAATTTTCAATTTTTCAAATTAGCAATACAATTTTTCTTTTTAAAAATTTTGTTTAAAATAAAATAAATTCGTGTAAAAAAAGAAAATTTTCTGTCGATTGATAATTCGAAAAATGAAAATTCATCTTCTAAAGTAATTTCTCTAATATTATTCAAAATATTCTAAATTCTAATTAATATAATTTTTTAATGGGATAAAAAAAAGAATTGAAATATTGTTTCCATAAATATAAATTTCAAAAATCTCTTTTTTTGGGGAGGCTAAAAAAAAAGGGAAAGGGAGGTAATTTGAAAATGTAATTGTGCGCTTGCGTCACATAAAAGCGCATGCGTTACGTCAATATTTTCATACACCCACACTTTTTAATGTATGGTAAATATCAATGGAGGAAGTCGGCCTGGATGTAAGTTATATACATATATATTTATCATCTAAATATACAAAAAGCCACTTCTTCTTCTTTTTTTTTTTTTTCTAAATCCACAAAAACTAGTTTTTTTTTTCCAAGCGTTAAAAAATTTTACCCGAAAAAATTTCTGTTTCAAAAAAAAAAAAAATTTGCAAAAATCAATGTTAGCGTCTTATTTGGAGGCTTCTCATCGAAATCAATATTTAGACTTGTTCGATTGATTTTCATAGTTGCGAAAAATAAATAAACCTAATATGATCAATTATAATAATAATAATAATAATAATTATTATTATTATTATAAAATAATAATATTTTTTGTAAATTTTTTGCAAATTTCGTTTTTTGGAAAAAATTAAAATTTTTATAAAAATTGAAGGATTTACAGGTTTTTTTTCTTTGTGATTTTTTTAGCATGTAGTAAAATGCAATCGACGAAAAGAAGTGTCTTTGAGGATGAGATGGCTGCATTTAAAGATGAATCGACGCCTCTTGAATTCTCAGCGGCCACGAGTCTTAGTTCCTTGACTATTGATGACGAACCAAAATTACCTAAATTTAGAATAATAGAAAAAAGATCTATTGTTCCTGATATTGTTGAATGTACAGGAAATTCAGAGGAAAATTCACAATTATTGGATAAAAAATTAAATCAACCCGACAATTGTAAAGAGAATGAGACTCTTTCCAACGAAAGGTTTTTATTATTTTTTTAATATTTTGTTTTTTTATTTCTCTTTTTTAATTTTCATTTACAATTTATTATTATTTATTACTACTATTATTATTATTATTATTATTATTATTATTTATTATTATTATTTATAATTATTATTCAATTTTATTTTATATTTATTTTTATTTCGTTTTTTATTTCCCTTATTATGATTTTTGCTTCTAAACGAAATGTAAAAAAAAAAGAAAAAATTATTTAAATTGCAGAAACTTGTTTTAATTTTTATTTATTTATTATTATTTATTACTACTATTATTATTATTATTATTATTATTATTATTATTATTATTATTTATTGTTATTTATAATTATTATTCAATTTTATTTTATATTTATTTTTATTTCCTTTTTTTATTTCCCTTATTTTTTTTTTGCTTCTAAACGAAATGTAAAAAAAACAAGAAAAAATTATTTAAATTGCAGAAACTTGTTTTAATTTTTATTTATTTATTATTATTTATTACTACTACTATTATTATTATTATTATTATTATTATTATTATTTATTGTTATTTATAATTATTATTCAATTTTATTTTATATTTATTTTTATTTCGTTTTTTATTTCCCTTATTATGATTTTTGCTTCTAAACGAAATGTAGAAAAAAAAATTATTTAAATTGCAGAAACTTGTTTTAATTTTTGTAATTATTTATTTTTTAATAGTTTTTGTTTCTATTTTTGTTTTTTTTTTTGCTTTTTTTTGTTGAAATTTATTTGCTGCCAAAATGAAAAAAGAAATTTATTTATTTTTCAATTAATTCTAGATACGCAACAAATGAGGAAAATTCAATAAAATTATCGCCGTCCTCGTGTAATTTACGAAGATACGAGACAAGTTTCACATTAGATAGATTGGATTCGGCATTTAAACGCGGTGGACAATTTGTTTCATTGCGTAAAGTTGATGTTATCGATGCATTAGATTCAGTACATATTTATTGTACCGAGGACACGCCCGATGGTTCAATTTCAAATTTATCAGCACTCTCAATGCCAAGTATTCCCGATGACAATGAAAATATTGATCACAATAAATTATTATACCTGGCAAATCAAAGGAATAAATCATCATCGTCATCATCATCATCATCATCATCATCATCATCAGACGCAGTTTCAAATTCATCTGTCGATAATGAAATTAATTTACGCGAACAAGTCGATTCTGTACAAACAAAGGTATGTAATTTTTTTTTCCCCAAAATTCCAAACTTTTCGAATTACTATTAATTTAAATTAATAATAATTATTTAAATTAGTAATAATACTGAAAAATTAATTATTTATTAATTTAAATTAATAATTAATAATTATTATTTAAAATAAGGGAAAATTAAATAATTTTTGATTATATATATAAATGAAATGTTTTTTTTTTTTGGTAGAAAAAAGTTCCACCTCAGAATTCAGCGCAGAATTCATCACTTGAAGTTCCTTCGAATAGTTGTAATAATTCGGCAAATTCTTTGCTTCGTGATCAATCGTTTAAAGTTGAAAGAACAACGCCTGAACCCTCTGACGATAGTGTCAGTCTCACAGAGGAGGAAAATAATAAATTGGATCAATTAATTGAATCCGCTATGCCAAAGGTGAGGAAAAATTTATTATTTCCAATTTTTTTTTTTATGAATTCAAAAATTAATTTTTTCTTCTTTTTTGAATAAATTATTCTAATACTTTTTTTCCATCTGTAAAAATGATATTTTAAATTCAAAAAAAAAATTGTTCTCTACACTTTTAACTTTATTTTTCATTTTGATTTTTAAATAAAAATTTACAATATAATAATAATAATAATAATAATATTAATAATACTTAATTAATAATAATATTTATTTAATTTTAATTTACAATAAAATACAAAAATTTTAAATTTAGAATTTTAATTTAAAAAATTAAAAGTTATTTTAACTTTACTTTGTTGAATTTTAAAAAATTATTCTTTCAAATGCAAAATTTTTTGTGAAATTAATTTTTTGATTAGTGAATTATTTTGAAATTATTTTGAAATTATTTTTAAAAAATAGAGACGTTTAAATGATTCATCGTCGCTTGCAACTTCGGAACAAAATCTCGAGAGATCATCATCGCCAGTTCCCTCAGTTGGAAGTAATAGTTTTATCGAGGAGGAAACTAATAATAAATTAACGCAACTAATTGAAACTTCATCAGTTCCGTCTTCGCCAAAATTAATTAACATACGAGCATCGAATTCAAATTTGCAACAAACTTGTAAAATTGACAACTCATCTGTATTATTTAAGGAGAATTCATTTATTGATGATAAAATTAGTGCACACGATATATTAATCTTGGAATCGGAGCTGGTAATTATTAAAATTATCTTTCAATTTTTTTTTTTAGAGAGAAAATTCTGTTTTTTTTATAAATGCGTTCTAATTTTTTTATTTTTTCTAATTTTTTTTTTAGACGTAAATTATTGTTTATTTTTATTTCATTTTTTTATTTTGTAAAATTTTTTATATTTTTTTCATATTATTTAATTATTCAATTATTCAGTTTCAATAATATTCAAATTTTTTTGGAAATTACTTTCATTGCATTTTGTTTTTATTTTGTTCTTATTTTGTTCTACTTTTTGCTTTGTTAACTTTGGAAATTGTATTTTTATACGTTCTTTTCCTTATTTTTTTCTTTCTTTTTTTTTCTTTTCGAGAATAATATTTACGCGATATTTAATTAATTTTTTTCAGAGACATTTCAATATTCATTCGAATTCACATTCATTGAGATCGTCGTCGCCAATTGCAAACGAATTTTATCGATCGAATCCCTGTGGAAGATCATCGTCGCCAACAACTTTAATGCCAGCGAATTCGCGAAAAGAAAATTCTTCGCCTACACCATCGGATGATAGTAACAGTCTCACCGAAGAGGAAAATATTAAACTCGATCAATTAATTGAATCCGCGATGCCAAAGGTATTTTTTTCAAAAATATTTCTTTAAATAATAATAATAATAATAATTATAATAATACCAAATATATTTTCATTTTTATTTAGCAAATTGTAAAAGAATTTAAAAAGAGAAAATAAAAATTAATAAAATAGAAAATATAAAGTTGACTAATTAAAAAATAAAATTATAAATTTGTTTTTTTTTTTTTTTTTTACAGAGACAAAATACTCTATCGCCATCGCCAAGATCGAATTCACCGAAATTAGTCATCAGCAAATCAAACTATAATTCGCCCTCGAGAAAAATTCACTCGTCGAGTCAATCGGAAATTTTATTAAGAACCGAAATGGATTTTCCCGAGGACGAAAATAGTCGATTGAATCAATTAATTGAAGCTGGAATGCCGAAAGTGAGTGTTTTTTTTTGGTTATTTATTTAGTTAATTCATTTATTTACAGTGATATTTGTTTTCGATTGTTCAATTTATAGAAAGAGAGAAAAAAAAAACAATTTTCTTTCTGTAAATATTTTTGTAAAAATTTATTTTCTTCTATGAAAAGAATTGCAAAAACAAAAAATTGGCCAAAAAAAAAAGAAATTGTGTTTTTTTTCAATTTTTCAAAAGACAAAAAACAGGATTTCCTTTTTTGGAAAAAAAACGATTTTTTCTATTCGTTTTTATTTATAGAAAAAATTGAGCGTTTCATCGAGATCGTCACCAATTAATGTTCGTTCAAGAACAACAAATTCGTACAATGATCAATCATCGCTTCCATTAATTCCCCAACAAACGTACAAAGCACGAGTGAATCGCGATTCATTCAATGATTTTGCCATTCATAAAGAGAGACTCGATCATCTTATTCAATCTGGAAATCCAAAGGTAATTTATTTCTTTTTTTTTTTTTTTTAAATATTTTCATTAAAAATGAAAATTCTACAATTTTTCGTAATTAATTTTTAATAACTTGAAAAAATAATTCCAATGCCTTTTCAAGGTTTTAAATAATTAGAAAAAAAAATGTAAAATTTAAAAAATATTTTATAAATGTTTTTTTTTTTAATACAATATTTGTGTTGTGCTTTTAAAATATTTTTGACGATTTGTTAAAATTTGTTTAAAAAAAAAGATATTTTTTGAATTTTTTTCTATTTGAATTTAAATGGGGTGGTTTTTTTTTTTTTTTTTTGTCTCTTAAAGAAACGAGGAAATGGACCTAAAATATCACCGACAAAAGTGACGGACAGATCGAATAAATTAAATTCACATGGTCGTCCTTATCATTCAAATCGGCAAAACTTTTTCCGAGGCGATCGAATAAAACCAGAACCGGAAGACGATACATTAAGTTTGACTGAGGAGGATAATATGAAATTGGATCAATTAATAGAATCTGCGATGCCAAAGGTAGGCTGAATTTTTTTTTTCTTTTTTCAAAATTAATAAAAAAGAAAAATGTTTTTTCTTTTTTCAAAATTAATAAAAAAGAAAAATGTATTTTTTTAAATATTTATCTAAATTTCTCTAAATTCTTTTTTTTATCTAAATATTCCTTAAATTTCTCTAAATTCTTCTTTTTCTTCTTTTTATCTAAATATTTTCTAAATTTCCCCAAATTTTTAATAAACTGATTTTTAAATTTGTAAATTTTATTCCAAAAAACTAAATTTAAAAATTCTTTCATTTTTGATAAGAAATTTTTAATGCGAAACAAATTTAATATTCGTTTTCTTTTTAATTTTTTTTTTTTTTTATCTTTTTTATAGAAACAGTCTCAATCATTTCACCGTGGTTCTTCGGGAAGAGTATTGGACGATATTCCAGCCAATAGAATGCTTCCCTATGGCTGTTCATCACCGCCGTCATTTCGGCAAAATTCTTTAAAAACCGGAAGAATGAAAAGCGAACAAAATGAAAATAGAAACAGTTTAACTGAGGAGGAAAATTTAAGACTCGATGAATTAATTGAATCCGCAATGCCGAAGGTAATAAAGGGGGCAAATACAAATAAATTTCATCTAAATTCAATATTTAAAAAATTTTTCAAAAATTAAATATCCAACAAAATTTTCAATTATTACAATTAACAAGAAAAAAAAAATTTCAATTGAAATTCAAAGAAGAGAAAAAAAGAAGAAGGAAATTTAAACAAAAAATTAAAGAAATTCAATAACGAAAAAAAAATTAAAAACTACTTTCAATATTTTGGAAAAATAATTTCGAAAATTTTTCGATAATTCTGAAAATTCTAAAAATACTTTTTCTCTTTTATAATTATTTAATAGTATAAATATTAATTAATTAATATAATAATTATTATTATTATATTAATTTATCGTTTATAATTCCTTTTTGTAATCTAATACAAAAATTAGGTAAATATAAATTGTAAGTTAAAAAAAAAGAAAAAAAAAACTAACTCCACGTTCAAATCTAAAGATTTGGCTGTAAAATAATTTCAGAAACGAAATTCTTCTCTGAAGACGACGACGTCATCAACGACGTCGTCATCGTCATCAAAAATTCCCGAGAATATTTCTTCACATAGAACAAATTCATGTGTTCGCACTGCAAATCCATCATTGCGACGTCATGCCTATGGAAATGTTGGCAAATGGAAATATTATAAAAGATTGAGTTTTTCACGAATTCTTCGATTTATTCGCGAAAGTTATCCCTGATAATAAATTCAATATTTTCTCCTGCGAAGAAAATCAAAAAAAAAAAAAAATGAATTTTTATGTGATCAGTGCAATTAGATATAAGAAAGTAAGACAAAAAAAAAAATACTGAACGAGCTTATTAAAACGAATTATTTTCATGAATAATAATAATAATAACGATGATAAATATTAATTCACGGAAATTACAGGATAAAATCAAAGACTGATAGAGAAAGTTTATAATAATGCATTTTTAGGCGAAATGTGTAATTTATAATTCTATAGATGTCTTTTTTTTGGAACTTTTTAATTTGTAACAATTATAATAATGTTAATAATTAATAATAATATTAACAATAATAATAATAATAATAGTAATAATAATAATGCTTCCATTAGAAACGCGTGAATAAGCTCGGAAATTAATTTTTTTTTTTAATAATATTCATTTGATTGAATTTAATTAGCTAAAAATTTAATTAGCTAGAATTTAATTAGATTGCATTTAATTAGCTCGAATTTTTAAACTAGAATTTTCTAACTAGAATTTAATTAACTTGAATTAATTAACTAGAATGTTAATTAGCTTCAATTTACTTTTAGCCCAATTTTCATTTTTTTTTGTTTCTATTATTTAACAGAAATTTCATTTAATCGAATTAGAATTTTTATTTTAAACTATTTTATGAGAAATAATTATTTTTTTTAAACGAATTTAAAAATTTTTTTTCGAATTTAATACGATTTTCTTTTTATACGAATTTTTATACAACAAAATTTTGTAGCTACCGAATTTTTATTTTACAGTAACTTTTTTTTTACATTACTTTTTATTTACAAGAAATATTAAAAATTTATTTTAATTGGAATTTTTTAATTTAATAGAATTTTTATTCAATTGAATTTTTAAATGACAGAAATTCGAATTCACCGAATTTTTATTTTACAGTAACTTTTTTTTTTACATTACTTTTTATTTACAAGAAATTTAAAAATTTATTTTAATTGGAATTTTTTAATTTAATAGAATTTTTATTCAATCGAATTTTTAAAAAATGACAGAAATTCGAATTCACCGAATTTTTATTTGTCCGAAATTACAAAATTGTCCGAATAAAAATTTGGTAGCTAAAAATTTTGTTGTTTTAAAAATTCGTAAAATTTTATTTCGAAAATTTGTGAAATTTC
Source organism: Leptopilina boulardi (assembly GCF_019393585.1). NCBI lineage: Eukaryota > Metazoa > Arthropoda > Insecta > Hymenoptera > Figitidae > Leptopilina > Leptopilina boulardi. Next base: position 1,432,473 of record NW_026137825.1, on the reverse strand, counting down.
GTGTAAAAAAATAATTATTTCTAGTAAAATTTCAATGAAATATTTTAGTTAATTAGGAAATGAAAAATTCGACTGAAAATAAAATTTGAGCTAATTAAATGCTAATAATTATAATTAAATTTTGACCTAATTAAAATTCTGTTAAATAAAATTTTTCTATAAAATGAAAAATTGTAACAAATTAATTTTTTTTAACAGCTTATTCAAACGTGTCTCTTTAATTAGATATATTTTTGCAAAAAATTTTCTGAAAAAAAACTGATTTTTTTTAGCTAAGCTCTTTGTGTTAGAAGTTAAAGAACAAAAAAAAAAAAAAAGGCTTGTAAATAATCGATGTGATATCTCTCATTGTGAGAGAAAATAATTAGTTTTCGATTTTTAGTTTTTATAATATAGCTATTTCCTATCAAATATTTTCTAATTCTTCTTTTTTTTTTTGCTTTTCACAAAAATAATTCCTCAATTTTTCTATTTTTGAAAAAATTTTATTTTCCAATTTATGAAAAAAATTCCTATTTTCGAAAAATCCCTATTATTTTTTATAAATTTTAAGAATATTGTTTTTCATGTCAGAAATCTAAGTTTTCTGTATTAAAAAATTTTTTTTTTGTTTCTAAAAATTAATTGCATTTTTTTGCTTTAAAAAAAAATTTTTTTCTATTGTTCTTTTTAATATTTCGAAATTTTCGATATATTCGAAATATTCGAAAATTTTAAAAATTTTCCGACAAAGTGTTTTCTTTTCTTTTTACATTCCGACATTATTTTTATTTTTTTTTTGGAGAAAATACGCTTTTTTTGCTACATTAAAAAAAGTAAAAATATTTTGAAAATATTCTGTTTGGTAAAGTAATTTTTTTTTTTTTTATTTTATGAAAAGTATTTTCGAAAATATTTCCTTTTTTTTTTATTTTTTTATAAATACGACTGTGGTAATGCGCTGTGTATATCGAAAACTATAATATTCAACGTGCCACTTATATATACAAAAATAATATTAAGATTACTTTTTAGGTTTCCTTTTTTTATAAAGAGCAATGTTTTTTAGTCTTCCAAACGTTTTATCATCACTTTTTTTTAATAAAATGTAAATTATAATAATTATAAAATAATAATTATAATTATAAATATAAAATATAAATATAATAATAAAATTGTGATCTGTTTATATATGTATAACAATTTTTAGAAATAAAAAACAAAAATTTATAGTATTTTTATTTTTAAGAAAATTTTTCTAAAAATAATAATTTTCTTTTTCGAATTTCGATTATTTATTAATTATTTATAATTTATTTATTATTAACCCTTTTTATATTTGAAATAAATAAATAATTTATTATTAGGTATTTATTTATTTAACAAATTAATTTTAATTAAATAATTTTTACTATAAAATTAATTTTAAATAAATAATTTTTATTATAAAATTAATTTTAATTAAATAATTTGTATTATAAAATTAATTTTAATTAAATAATTTTTATTAAAAAAAATTAATTTTTATTTGTTTTCTTATGAAGAGAATGATTAAATCATCGTTTTTCTTCCATTTATAAAACATTTTTTTTTAATTTAACACTTCCGGTTGAGATCGCGTGTGACTTAAAACGGTTTGATATTTATGTGTCATTTATAGTGGTGAGAGAAAATAAAAAAAGGGCCAAACTGTGTGTCACTAGAGTAGGTCTAGTTCTAAATTTTTCAATAATTATATATTCTTCCTACTTTAATTGGAAAAAAAATGAAAAAATTTTTTTTTGTAATTTCCAATTTTTTTTTTAAATACTTTGGAATTTTACTAAAATAGTGAAATTTTTTTTTTTTAAATATAAATTACAGAAAAGTAATTCAAAAAATATTTTTGGAAAAAATTATATTCAAATTTATTCGAATTATAATATTTATAAATAAATAGAAATCAAATAAAATAAAAATAAAAAAATATAAATAAATATAAATATAAATAAATAAAAAAAAATTATGAAACTAGTTTTAAAAAATACAAAAAAAAATATATTTTTCAATAATTTCGAAAAATTAAATTTCTTTTTGTGACAAAAAATGTAATTCACCTTTTTCTCACAGAAAAATAATTTTTATGAATCATTTTTCTCAAAGATCAATTTTTTTTTTTGTTATTATTATAATAACTATTTCAAAAAAAATTTATTTTAAATTTATTTTATTTAAAAAAAAAATTTAATTCCTATTCTTTTTTAGGTGCGACAAATTTATTTTATTTAAAAAAAAAAATTTAATTCCTCTTCTTTTTTAGGTGTGACAAATTTTTTTTTTTTTTCCCACAGAAAAATAATTTTTACAATCATTTTCCTTAAAGATCACTATTTTTCTTTTTTATTATTACTATAATGATTATTTTATTCCAAGTGATCAATTTTTTTTTTTCAGCGAATTTTTAAAGTATTTTTCAAATAAATTTAATTCCTATTTTTGAAATTGATACTTTATAATTTTTTTTATATATATATATTAACTTCCGTCTTGTTGGCAGGTTTTTTTTTTTTTTTTGACCCTCCCACTTGTTATTGGATTCTTTTTCTTTTTCAAGCCTTAATTGTAAGGTCGACGTCCTAGAAGTTGGAGACAAGACTTGAAGTCCTTACACGCATGGCCGTTTATTTCGCTGACAAAATTATATGGTTTGAAAATTATTTTTTTTTCTCTTTTTTTTTTTTTTTTTTAATGCTGGTCGAGCATAAAGACCGCTATCCTGTGCGATCCCCTTCGACGGATCCCAATAGTAATATAACATACAAAACTGGCACCCTGGCCTATTTATCATCACGTATAAGAACCGAGGTCAACGTTTCCATCAAAGCATTTCAATTCGAACATTTCAGCCAGATTAATTGAAAAATTTCATGATTTTTTCTCTCACTTTTTTTTTTTTTTTTAAAAAAACCAAAAGGCAAGTTCAAAATTTAAAAAAAAAAAACTAATTTTCAAAAATGAAAATTTGTTGCAATAAATTTTCTTTCTTTTTTTTTATAAAAATCGAAAATAAATATTCTTGAATAGAAAAATAAATAAAAATTAATTTTCTTTTTTTTTTTGTACAAATAAAAAATTGAAAACAAATTTTTTGTGTAAAAATAAAAATCGAAAACGTGTGTAAAAAAAAAAAAAATAATTCTGACCAAGTTTTTGGATAAAAAAAAGTAATTTAGAAAAAAATTTTTGTATACAAATAAAAATTTGAAAATAAATTTTTTTTTTGGCTAAAAAAAAGTAAGACAGAACAAATTTTCTTTTTTTTGGTATAAAAATAAAAATTGAAAAAATAAGTTGAGAAAAAATTCAATAACACAAATGTTTCGAAGTTTTTTGTTTTTTTTTTGTAACTTTGGAATTGAAATTTCTATTTTTTTTTCGAAAAATCAAAAAATTTCATTTTCCTAGTTTTGATAAAATTCTAAATATTGAAATATTTATTTTAAAGTTGAGAAAAAAAAAGTGTCCTTCAAACAGTGAATAAGAAGAAAATACGAAAAAAATTTCGCGAGTGTTTTTAATTTTTTTTTTTGAAGTTTTCTTTATAGTGATTGTGAATTAACGAAAATTTGAAAAGTGCTCAGTGTGTGGGTCTATTGGTGACAAAAGTTTTGAAACAAAAAAAAAAAAAAAAAAAAAAAAATCTGTTTTTATTTATTAAGTGGAAACGGAAGTTCTATTCGAAGGCTTTTATCGCGTCTGACTGGATATAAGCTTTTTTTCGCATTGAATTCACAGCTTTTATTTTTAACAATACAAAAGTAGATTAGGAAGCTTTTGATCAGTTTCACTTTCTTTTCGAAGGTTTATCTTAAATACAAAAGAAAAAAAAAATCGGAAACCAAAAAAAAAAAAAAAAAATGCAATAAAAAATACAAGAAAAAAATATTTTTACATAAAAATTTTGAAAATTAATTTTTGAAAAATTGAAAAAAAATTAGAAGAAAATAAAAATAAAAAAAAATGAAAATTAATTGTCATGAATTAAAATTACGGAAAAAATAAATTAAACAGAAATGAAAATTAAAAAATTAAAATTAACGGAATTATAAATTAATTAATTGAAATAAGTTAAAATTTTCGAAATTATAAATTAATTAATTGGAATAAATTAAAATTACCGAAATAATAAATTAATTAATTCGAATGAGGTAAATAAAATAATTAAAATTAACGGAATAATAAAAATAATTAATTATTTTGTAATAAATGAAATAAAAATTAATGTAGTAATAAATTAACTAATTGGAGTAAATAAAAAAAAATGTAAATAAAAAAATAAAAATAAAGGGAATAATAAATTAATTTAAATAAATTAAATAAAAATGAACGGATTAATAAATTAACTGAAATAAATATTAAATCAAAATTAATGGAATAATAAATTAAAAATTAAAATTAATGTAATAATAAATATAATAAATTAAAAATTACATTAATTCGAATCAATAAATGATTTCGATTAATTTTATTATAAAAAATATTTCTAATATTAAATTATTAATAAAATAATAATAAATTTTATTTTTAATTTTAATAAAATAATAATAAATTTTTTTTAAAATTTTAATAAAATAATAATAAATTTTTTTTTAAATTTTAATAAAATAATAATAAATTTTTTTTTGAATTTTAATAAAATAATAATAAAAAAAAAAAATAGTGTGAAATAAAAATAATTCACGAATTATTAAAATTCTGTTTCAGATGGTATCGAGAATTATTAATTTATTTCTTATTGTTTTAATATCAAATGTAAAATGTGAAAAAACGGGAAATTTGCCAAATTGGTCGGTGGGTTTAAAATTTTTAATGAAAAATTGCCCCCTTGTACCATGGAAGGATCCAGGTGAAAAGAATTTTTTAGAAACACTACAAATTTGTTTACAACGTCGTATTTTAATTGCCGTTAATGCATTCTTTGATGAAGATGTTATTTCAATTTTCGATGGAATTGACCTGGTTCGTCGCAATAAAACTTATTTCACCAATAGCGACGAGCTTAATAGGTAATTAAAATTAAATCATTATTATTATTATTATTATGAAAAGCAACTCGCGCTCACGATAACGAAGTGTCTTATATTTTTTTTTAAAAAAAGGGGTAAAAAATTTTTATATAAGTAACAAATTAAAATTAATTAATTAATTATTAATTACGAGATAAAAATATTTTTTTTTTTTCATTTTTGTCAAATAAAAATAATTTAAATTCCAATTTTTAATTTTTTGCATTTTTTTACTTATTTTATTATTATTATTATTATTATTATTATTATTATTATTATTATTATTATTATTATTGTTATTTTTATTATTTTTTTTTGTTATTATTATTATATTTTTTATTTCTTGAATTATAGAAATTTTTCTCTGTTTTTTTAAATCACTAATTGAATCGTGAAGAAAGGGAGACAAAAAATTATAGGTTATGTTTATGATAGTTTTTACCTTAATCTCTACGTTATCGACTGATGGTAAAGAAATTTTTTTGAAAGGAATGAAAATATAAAAAAAAAATTACCGACACAGAAATCTACCTTACCGATTCATGCTTAAACAGTTTTTTGAAAAACAAAAAAAAATACCTTGATCAATTTTTTTAATTATCTAAAATTAAAATCAGTTTTTGTTTTGAATGTAACGAAAATTGAAAAAAAATTAATAATTAAAAGTTAATAAATTAATAATTAAGTATTAAAAGTTGATTCTCTTTGTGTATATTTATAGTCTCGAAACTATCATAGACATAACCTATAATTTTTTATATTATATGTTCATATGTATATAATTATAATTTATAATAATTTGTATGCTTGTAATAATTTTATAATAATAATAATTATTATTGTTATAATAATAATAATAATAATAATAATAATAATAATAATAAATAATTTTTTTACAGTAATGAAATTAACACTGATCGAAAAAGCAGCGAATCAAGTTCATGGGAAAATTTGGCCGATCGCATATTTCGAAATCGTTTTTTGAAATTTGACATTGGACATTTAACGAATCTTGATAACGTTATGAATTATTCAAAATCAAATGATATTGTCGAAGGTTTGTAATATAAAATTTTATTGTTCACGTTCTTTTTCAAAAACTATTAGTGATGTTTAATTTTTTTTGTACTTTTCGCTTATTTATAATCTAAACTAAATGCCACAATTATTTGTTTTTGAAAATTGACTCAAAAATGTTAAGTTAGATTTCTAAATTACCGACAGATGTGTAGTTTTTTTTGTTGGTCGGTAAGTAGATTATCTATTTAAAAATTAATTGAATTCGCCTGAATCTTTTTACTCGGGGGGTTTTCGGAATCGCTGACAACGAATCTGGTATCAAATTTTCAAAATTCAAAATGACGGATCCAATATGACGGTCGAAAAAAATTTTTTAAATCCTTTCAATTTGTTTAAAATTTGTTACTCGGGGATTTTTGGATTCACTGATTACGAAATCTGATGTTAGTTTTTCAAAATTCAAAATAACGGAGCCGAAATTAATATATAAATTAGAAAAATTTCATTGTTCACATTCTTTCACAAAAACTATTAGAGATATTAAAATATGTTTTGTACTATTCGCTTATTTATGATCTAAAGTAAATGCCACAACTATTTGTTTTTGAAAAATTGACGAAAAATTTTTTAGTTAGATTTCTGTATTACCAACAGATGTGTAGTTTTTTTTGTTATTGTCGGTAAAGAAATTATTAAAAATTTATTAAATTCGCCTGAATTTTGTTACTCGGGGGTTTTCGGGGTCGCTGATTACGAATCTGGTATCAGATTTTGAAAATTAAAAATGGCGGATCCAATATGGCGGTCGAAAAAATTTAAAAATCGTTCCAATTTGCTTGAAACTTGTTACTCGGGGGTTTTCGGAATCGCTGACAACGAATCTGGTATCAAATTTTCAAAATTCAAAATGGCGGATCCAATATGGCGGTCGAAAATTTAAAAATCGTTCCAATTTGTTTACAATTTGTTACTCGGGGGTTTTCGGGTTTGCTGAGTCCGAATCCGATGTTAGTTTTTCAAAATTCAAAATGTCGGATCCAATATGGTGGTCGAAAATTTAAAAATCGTTCCAATTTGCTTGAAACTTGTTACTCGGGGGTTTTTGGGGTCGCTAATTACGAATCTGGTATCAGATTTTGAAAATTCAAAATGGCGGATCCAATATGGCGGTCGAAAAAATTTAAAAATCGTTCCAATTTGCTTGAAACTTGTTACTCGGGGGTTTTCGGGTTTGCTGAGTCCGAATCCGATGTTAGTTTTTCAAAATTCAAAATGTCGGATCCAATATGGTGGTCGAAAATTTAAAAATCGTTCCAATTTGCTTGAAACTTGTTACTCGGGGGTTTTTGGGGTCGCTGAGTCCGAATCCGATGTTAGTTTTTCAAAATTCAAAATGGCGGATCCAATATGGCGAACTTTTCTTCACAAAATTTACTTAAAACTCGTCACTCGGGGGTTTTTTGCGATCGCTGATTATGAATTTCGCCATAAATTATTTCTAATTAGTGATCCATGAAAAAATAAATGAATTTCAGAGGTAATTTTTTTTTTTTTTTTGTTTTTTTTTACAGGAAGAAGACGTCGACGGAAACAGGGAATGATGATGATGTTAATGATGGGTCTTCTTTTAATGGGTACAGTATTAATACCCATGGGTTTTCAATTTCTCGCCGTTTTAGGCGGTAAAGCATTGCTATTGGCAAAAATGGCATTAATGCTCTCAAGTATACAGGGTTTAAAGAGAGTTGCAACAAGTGGAGTGAATTATGGACTTTATCATTCACCAGATGCATGGCACGAGAGAAGTCATTTGGAACCTTCGCAACAAATTTATGAAATGCCTTATCAACAACAACAACAACCTTATCCACACATGAATGGACGTCATTAATGAAAATAAAAATTTATGACGAGAAAAAAAAATGAACTGAGTAATTATATATTTGTAAAAAAAGAGAGAGAGAGAGAGAAAATAATTTTTTTTTCAGTGCGAGGTTGTTTGAGAATTTTTTACAACTTTGTTTTTCCAAGTGTATATATATATATAACATATATACATAAATTGTAAAATATTATTCAACCAAAGACATTTATTTATGGAAGCAGTGCAAAAGTGAAGTTTTTGTATAAATTAATATTTATATAATTAATTAATTTATATAATAATTATAATTATATTGTAATTATAAAATAAAAATTATAAAATAATAATAATTATAATATGAATATTATAATTATATTATAATTATATTATAATTATAATTTACTAATTATATATTTAATATATATATAAAAAAAAGTTTGTAATATTATTTAAGTGTAATATTTATATTTTAGTTAAATAATAAGACTAATAATAATTTATTTATTATTTTTGACAAAATAGAATAAAATTTTGTTTTTTTTTTGAAAAGTGAAATTAATAATAAATTGTAATAATTATAATTTTTTGTAAAGAAATTTTTTTTTTGTCTTTGTTTTATAATGTCTTTTTTTGTCTCTGTTTTTTAAGGAAAAAAAATTAGATTTAAAAAACAATTTTTTTAGTGATATAAAAATATATGTGTAGAAACTTTTTCATATATAATATACAATGTTTCTTGTCGCGTTGAAAGATGCAAACATTCAAAATGAGAATGCTTCTTCTCTTAATATAATTTATCATCGTATTTTCTTAACACGATCTTATCTCAATGCGCAATGACGTTAAAATATACAAAACTGAAAAATTTTCCATTTCGAATAGAAAAACTAAAAAAGACAAAAAACAAAAAATTATCTAATCATTACTTTAGACGTTATTTTTTCATCCCCTAAGTTTTATATACTATATGTGATTCTGCAAAAAAAAAAAAAGAAGAGGATATTTTCATGTCACTTATCTAAACGTCTTATCATTGAATTATTTACTTCAAGAAAAAAAAAAATAATTTATTATTTAAAAAAAAATCGAATTTTTGGAAATTCGAATTATCAAAAAATGAAAAAATAAAAAAAAAATTTTTTAATCGGTTTTTTAGAAATTTGAATTATTAGAAAATAAAAAATTATAAAAATCGCATTTTTAGAAACTCGAATTTTCAAATGTTCAAATTATCAAAAAATTAAAGATTAAAAATTCCACATGTTCGAATTAGTAAAAAATCGAATTTTTAGAAAATTTTATTTTCATATATTCGAATAACGAAAAAACCGAATTTTTAGAAATTCCAATTATTAAAAGTTCGAATTATCAAAAGAGAAAATTGTAAAAAAATTTGAATTATTTAAAAATAAAATTTTTAAAATATATAAATTTAAAAAATTTGGTTTTTTTAAAAATTTGATTTTTTTGGAAAATAAAATTTTCAAAAGTTCGAATTATTAGGAAATCGAATTTTGAAAAGTTCGAATTGTCAGAAAATCAAATATTCAAACAAATCGAATTTTTAGAAATTTGAATTATTCAAAATTTAAGTTATCCAATAGAGAAAATTTATTAAATGTTCGAATTACCAAAAGATCGAATTTTTGGAAATTTGAATTTTCAAATATTCGAATTTCCAAAAAAAAAAAAACCGAATTTTTAGAAATTCCAATTATTAAAAGTTCGAATTGTCAAAAAATGTAAATTATATGTAAACAATTCAAATTATCATAAAATCAAATTTTCAAAGTAAATAATTTTATATAAAATTCGAATTATCAATAAGAAAAATTGTAAAAATTTCGAATTATCAAAAAATTCGAATAGTTAGAAATTCGAATTATTAAAAATGCGAATTATCAAAAGAGAGCATTGTTAAAAATTTGAATTAGCAAAAAAAAAAAAAACAAATTTTCAAATAAACATTCGAACTTTTAGAAATTCGATTTTTTTGTAATTCGAACTTTTTCCTTCCATTTTCTGATAATTCGAACTTTTAATTATTCAAATTTCCAAAAATTCGAACTTTTTGGTAAAAATTTGAATTATAAAAAAAAACAAATTTTCGAATAAACATTCGAACTTTTAGAAATTCGAACTTTTTCCTTACATTTTCTGATAATTCGACCTTTTAATTATTCAAATTTCCAAAAATTCGAACTTTTTGGTAAAAATTTGAATTATCAAAAAAAAAACAAATTTTCGAATAAACATTCGAACTTTTAGAAATTCGATTTTTTTGTAATTCGAACTTTTTCCTTCCATTTTCTGATAATTCGAACTTTTAATTATTCAAATTTCCAAAAATTCGAACTTTTTGATAATTGAAAAATTTACATTTATCTCAAGTGACAGGCTATATAAGTTTAATAGACTTTTGTTTGCAAAAAGAAGGAAGAAAAAAAAAATGAGAAATCGTACAATTTGTTAAGTGACGATAATATTCTTATTATGTGAAGGGTCAATTTGAAAAGTTGAGAAAAGAAATTACATTTATTTCTCCTGCGACGAGTTTATTAAAAAGTTGGATCATTGTCCTTGGATTATGGGAGTGAGAATTATTTTTTTTTCCATTTTATCATCTTTTTTTTTTTTTTTTTTTTTTTTTACAAACTTCAATGCCACTGACTATAATTGAATTGATTTAGTCGCGTTTAAAGTTTATCATAAGGGACGAAAAAGCAGGTGTTTCTCGGTTGGATTAAATGCAAAATTGCTTGGGGCGACGAGAGAGAGAGAAAAAGAAAAAAAAAAAAAGAGACAAGGACAAAAGAACAATCCATTTCCTTAAAATAATATTTTATTTCCAGAATTGTAGATTTTTGATTAAATTAATGTTTTTCTTTTATTTAAATCCATCGTATATGTAAGCAATGAGATAGAAAATTCGTAAGTGGAGGAGTAAATAAACAAAAGGGAAAAACTATAATTAATTTTCAAGTTTTTTGGGAAATATTTATTTTTTCAATTATGGAAATTGGAAATTTGTTTTTTTAATTTAAAACGATTAAATCTTTTCTTATATAAAAAGAAAAGAATTTCGATTTTTTTTAATATAAACAAATGTTTTAATTAAAAAAAAATTAAATTAAAATTTTTAATTAAAATTTTACTAAAAACTATAAAATAGAAATTTTTGGAAAATTTTTGTAATACATTTTTTTAAAATTATAATTAATTTTTATATTTATTATAAAATAATAAATAAATAATAAATTTTATAATAAAAAATAAGAATAAGAATTATAAAATACAAATTAAAAAATTAAAAATAAAGAAAAATTATAAAACACTTATTATAATTATAAATAAAAATTGATAATTACACAATAATTGTACTGTGAAGATAATTAATAAAAAATTTATTTATAAAAAAGAGGGGAATTTTTTTTTTTCAAAATGAATTTTTGAAAGAAAAACAAATATTTGAAATGTAATTAAAATTCCAAAAAAGTGACTTTACTTTTATATGTATGCATTTGCTACTGTTTTTTAGATAACACATAAATGACAAAATAACGCGTACAGCAAATCAAGTAGATGAATTTATTATAGTTCTGAAATACAAGATTAAAAAAAAAAAAAAAAAAAAAAAAAAAATACAAGACAAAATTACCCTACACAACAAATCAAGAAGATGAATTTATTAGTCCTCGTAATGAATATACATAGTTGAAAAAAAAAATATTCCCTACATTGTTAATAATATTTAACATTTAAAAAAAAAAAAAAATATTTTTTATTCAAAATTTAAATGAAATTTTTTTTTTATATATTTTATAATTATAAACTATATAATATAATTTACAATCATAATAATTATATAATTTTAATTATATATAATAAAATTTACAATTATAATAATTTTATAAATAATTAGTAAATTTATAATTAGAAATTTTAAATTTAAATTTTATTTGAATTATGTAATTACATTTTTTGCTCTAGTGTATTTAATTTTAATTAAGAAAAAAAATTGTTTTTTTCTTCTAAACAAATTTTTTTTTCAAAAAAAAAAACGTTCAAACTCAATTTAATAGGGGTTGCGATTTGATGGTCGCATAAAATTAGAAGATTAAAAGCCAAGCGCGCCTTCGATCACAAATTTTCCACAAAGGGGTTTGGAATAAATCGATTTTTACGATTGTTTGCATTTGATGTACCTATAATGTAACTTTGGAGGGATTTTTCTCTCGGACATTGAAATTGTACGAAAATAGACATTTAAATTTTTAATTAATTTTTTTAACCAATTTTATTATTATTATTATTATTATTACCATTTTATTTTTTTACCATTTTTTATTTATTTATTTAATAATTTTTTTTCTCTAACTATATTTATATTTTTTTTAATTTTCTATTATTATTATTATTATTACTATTACTATTATATTATTATTATATTACAGTAACATTTCAGTAATTTTTTTGAACATTTTTTTTTTTAAACGAAAAAACGTACCCAAGCAGGGAATCGAACCCCGAACCTTAGGCTCACCAGTCGAGAGTTCTAACCAACAAGCCAAACTTACTTCTCATATATTTTTTTTTAATTTGTGCTTCTATATGAACAATTCCAATAACAATCCCTGTAATATTACTGTAATTTTACGTGCTACTTGGAACGAAAGTAAAATTTTATAAAAAAAAATAATTCAAAAAAAAGAATATAAGTTTATGATGAACGAAAACGGATTTCCGCACCACCCGCTTGTGAATTTTTCTTGTAAATATTTTATCGAAGAAAACGTGTAAAAAATTCTATTTCATGAATATTTCACATGTATTTTGCGTATATTCTTTATACATATTTATACTTCTTGGGAAACTTTTATTGAATTTCTCAAGTTACTTTTTAAAAACCGTTTTTATTTTTTTTTTCAACTAAAAGGCAATTGAAAAAAAAAGTTGGAAAAGAAAGAACAAAAAGTGTATATATATATATATATATATAGAAGATGATGAAGAAAATAAAAAGAATGATAACAAATGGTAAAAATAAAAATGACAAAAGTGCATCCTCATTGAAAAAAAAAAAAAAAAAAAATGGGGAAGTACCTACGTAGACTGTGTGTTGCTGACGTAGTTTTGCCATCTACGTAAACAGTACCATTAAACAGCCGGAGGTAATATTCTTTGAAGACAGTATATAGTAATGATTTACAATTTTATGAACCCTTCTTATATGAGTTAAGTTTCTTGAGAGAATTGCGCGCACTCTAAACGACAAGCTGTCTAGCTTTTGCGAACACATTTTTCTATATATATATATATATATATATTTTTTTTTTGTTCTCTTATCAATTTTCATCCTGCATTAGTTATTTCATTAAATGTAAATTTTATTGTCTTAAAGTATTATTTAGTTTCATTTATTTTCACTGTACGAATTTAATAACAAAAATACATAATTTATCTTTCATTATTTTTGCAAATAATTTCTTACTAATTTTTTTATTTAATTGTACTTTTTTTCCCGATTTGTGCCTTTTTTTTGTTCTTTTAATATTAAATGTTTACAGATAAAAAATATCACAATATAGAAATATATTAATAATACTAAAACGGTTTTATTGCAAAATAAAAATATAAAAAATTACCAACATAGAAATCTACTTTACCGACTGATAGTAAAACAGTTTTTTTTGAAAAAAGAAAATATAAAAAATTACCGTCATAGGAATCTACCTTGCCGACTGATGGTAAAACAGATTTGAAAATTTCAATGCAATTTCAAAAAAAATTTCTTTACCATCAGTCGGTAAGGTAGATTTCTATGTCGGTAATTTTTTATATTTTTATTTTGCAAAAAAACCCGTTTTAGTATCAGTCGGTAAATTTTTATATTTATATTTTAAAAAATCTGTTTTACCATTAGTCGGTAAAGCAGATTTCTATATCCGTAATTTTTAATATTTTCATTTTTAAAAACATTTCTTTACCATCTGTTGGTAAGGTAGATTTCTATGTCGGTAATTTTTATATTTTTATTCTTTAAAAAAATCCTTTTTACTATCAGTCGGTAAAGTAGATTTTTATGTCGGTAATTTTTTATATTTATATTTTAAAAAATCTGTTTTACCATTAGTCGGTAAAGCAGATTTCTATATCTGTAATTTTTAATATTTTCATTTAAAAAATTTCATTACCATCAGTTGGTAAGGTAGCTTTCTATGTCGGTAATTTTTATATTTTCGTTTTAAAAAACACGTTTTACCATTAGTCGGTAAGGTAGATTTCTGCGTTGGTAATTTTTTATATATTCATTTCAAAGAAAATTTATTTATCAGCAGCCTGTAAAGTACATACCTGTGTCGGTAATTTTTAAATTTTTTATTTTTTAAAAAATTTCTTGACCATCAATTGGTAGGGTAGGTTTCTATGTCAATAATTTTTTATATTTATATTTTAAAAAATCCGTTTTACTATCAGTCGGTAAAGTAGATTTCTATGTCAATAATTTTTTATGTTTTTATTTTTAAAAAAATCTGATTTACCATCTGTCGGTAAAGTAGATTTCTATGTATATTTCTATGTTCTATACCTGTGTCGGTAACTTTTATATTTTTTATTTTTCAAAAAATTTCTTTACCATCAGTCGGTAAGGTAGGTTTCTGTGTCAATAATTATTTATATTTTCATTTTCCAAAAAAAATTCGATACCATCATTCGGTAACGTTTTATTACAAAAAATTAATTAAAATTAAATTAATCAATTAAATTATTATTTAAAAATAAATAAATAAAAAATTATTTAAAAATAAAGTGTAGAATGATTTTGTCGTTTATAAAAATATAATTTTTTATCATTATTTTTGTTATATTGTTAAAATTAATGTTAATCAAATTTTTTGGCTATATTTTTTTTAACTTGATGACTTGATTGATTGAAACAATTTTAATAATTGGTAACCCTGAAATCAATTGTAGATCAGGGTTGCCAATTGGGGGAATTCCCGAAGTCTATAAAATGACAACTTGAAAATATTTTTAGTTTGAATAACAAAAATAATAAAAGCAATAATTTTAACAAAAACAATAATAAAAATTATAATATTAAAAATAGCAATAATAATAATAATAATAATAATAATAATAATAATAATAATAATAATAGTAATAATAATGGTAAGATTAATAATTTTTTAGTTTGAAAAATAATAACAAAAACAACAATAAAAATAATAATTATTATAATTATAAAATAATGAAAATAATAATTATTGTTATAAAATAATAATAAAAATATTTTTATATGAAAATAAAAATGAAAATTTCCATTAATTTTACAATTAATTGGATTTTTTTTTTTTAAATTATTTTTACTATTTGTTAAAGAGTATTTGAAGTTATGACAAATAATAATTTCTTTATTTAATTTAATTTTCTGTATTATCATGGGGAAGTCTTGCGCTGAGAGGAGCAAAGCAATTTAAACATCAGCTATATCTTTTAAGGTTTACTATCAGTTGTAATTCTTTCGTCTTTGTATGTGTATTGTACAAATCGTATGTGAAGAGTGTTAAAAATGTGTATACACATTATATAGAAATGAAGTGCAGTTTACTATATCAGTCTCAAAAGTGTTTTCTTTCTTACCGGACATTTTTTTTTTTTAATTCAAGATTATTAAAAAAAAGTGTTTGAATTTTTTCAAAATGTTTTTAATTAAAAAATTTTTAATTTTATTTGTTTAAAAATTTTTAATTTAATTTAATTTTTATTTCATTTAAGTTTTGTTTAATTTAATTTTCAAAAAAAAATCCAAGTTTTAAATAATAAAAAAAGTTTTTATCCATTAAAGAATAGTTGGTGAAAAAAAATTCGTTATTTAAAAAAATAAATAGTGAAAAATTTGTTTTTTTATGTGCATAGAATTTTTTTTTTTATTTTGGAATATTGCGGGAAAAATTGTTTAATTTTTTTTTTTAATTCTCGTATCTAAAGAATGTCTTGGGACAAAAAAAAAAAATTTCGCATCTTTTCCAAATGATATTTTTTTTAGGTAAGGGAAAAGAATTTTTTTTTTTTTAGAAAATTTAATTAAGTTTATTTTTTTTTTTAATAAAATTTTATTTGTTTGAAAATTTAATTTTTTTTTATATTTGTTTTAAATATTTTTCAAGATGAATTGTTAATTAACAGAATGGTAATTAAATTCATGTCACTCAGCGCGTGTGTGGGAAAGGAATTAATTTATTTGCAAAGAAAAAAATAAATATAAACTCGTAAAATATTATATAAAATCAGAGAAAGAGAGAAATAAAATTTTACAAAAAAAACACGAAATGAGAGTTCTTGAAAGAAAAGAGATTTAATTTTCTTTTGATGCAAAATTCTATTTAAGCTTTTCTTAATTCCTGGTCTCTCTGTCGGTCTCCGTTAAAATTTAAATTCGAATTTAATTTATGTAATTCAAGATAGAAAAAAATATATATAAAATAACAAAAAAATAAATAAATAAAAAAAAATGAGTCTTGTCATCATATATAAAAAAATTTCTAAGAAATAAAAAATGACAAATAATTGAATTCAGTTAGGGAAACGAAAGTTTTAGTTGAATTTTTTAAACATTTCCTCCCTCTCTCTCTCTCTCTCTCTCTCTTAAAAATTTGAATTTCGGAATCATATATTTTCCGGAGACGAGTTATAAATGTCAGAAAAGACTTTGCCCGCAGGGAATTTAAACGCGAAGCATTTATTTATTATTCTACTCGTTTTTTTTTCTTCTTTTTTGAAACCAAAAACGTCTTTTAGTCAGTTTTCTAATTTTTTTTTTTTATTACTTTTTGTCCCAAACACTTCATTAAATTCAAAAATTAGTTTCAAAAATTTAATTAATTCAAATAATTATTTAATAATTGTTAATAATAATAATTTTTATTATTAATAATAATTATTGTTATTGTTAACAAAAAAAAAAGATTAGAAAATAAACATGAATTTTTTTGCCGTCTAAAAAAAAGAGAAAAATTCACAAATATCGAAATTACATTTTTTTGTCTCTCTCTCTTTCTATATATGGAAATGCAATTTTTGAAGCGAGAAGAAATAAATTTGATTATACAGAAGTTCTCTGCGTTTTTTTTTTTTTTATTTATTTCTTTTACGATTGTGATTTGAAGTCGATATATATATTGAAGTCATAAAAAATAGTGAGTGATGTTTCATGAAACAAAAAATAAATAAAAAAATCTTTTTCAAGCAGGAAGTACTCGAGTGTCTTGTGCTTTTTGAACAAGTAAACTTTCCGGTTAGAACGACACGACAACACAAAGGAGATATATACTTTCATTTTGTGTCTGTTGGGAACAACTTTGACAAGGAAAGCAACCAAGGAGGAAAATAAAAAACAAAAAAAAGAAAAAAAGTGGGGGGATAAAAAAAATAAAAGAAGAGTAAAAGGCGCGCAAATTTACTATACATACTCTCCTTCTTCTATATATTTATATACTAAGGATTTTAACGACAATATTTTCTTCACTGAGAGTTAAGAGCAACCAAGTTTCGTTTCTTCAGTCAGGTAGTTTTTTTTTTTTTTTTAAGTTAAAAAATTTCTTTTGATTTAATTATGAATTTTGAATTTTGAATTTTAGAGAAAAAATTTAATAATTTAATAAAATAATTTTTATAACAAAAATAAAAAAAATGTTGTAATCCTAATTAAATTTTTTAAAATTTTCAATTATTTTTTTTTTGCAGGAATTTTTTCATTTAAAGTGACAAATTTTGAGAAAGAGATTGATATGGCAATGATTTTCGGCTTAGCCATGAAACACTGGGACATTCTACTCACGTTTTGGAAAGATAGTCGGTGATATAATTTTTTTTTTTTTTTTTTTTAAATAAACAATTACATAAGCAATATATATTGTTTTAAGGAAAAAAAACGAAACAAAAGGAAAGGGAATCAACAAGCAACGATTTTACGATTCCTAATTTTTTTTTTTTTTTTTTTTTTATCATCTTGTCTCTCTTGTGAAGAAACGTGGGCGTCTCAATATACAAACGACAAATTTTTTTTTTCTTCTCAACTTTTCCGCTTTTCTCTCTCTCTCTCTCTTTCTCTTTCTCTCTGACGCAATTGCAGGATCAAGTATTTTTCAAAAAGAGTTCATCGTATTCTTTTTCCTTGCGCGCACAAAAATCTTATTGTCTTCGCATAATAATAATAAAAAAAAAAAGGTAAGAAACTTTATTTGGAATAAATTAAAAGAGTTTGCAAATTAAGATTTTTTTTTACTTTTTTGGAAAATTGAAAACATTTTTTTTTTCATTTACCGCTTTGTGTATTGTAAAATTATTAATAATTAATTAATATTAGTAGATATAATTAAATAAATAATTATAAGTAGTATAATAATAATTAAATAAATAATTATAAGTAGTATAATAATAATTATAAGTAGTATAATAATAATTATTATTATTAATAATAATACTAAAAATATTTATAAATTTACTATTAGTAAGCATATAATAATCTTTTACATTATATTAAGTAAAAAAAATTTTCAATAGCGACACTGATATCAACAAATTTATTTTCATTTATTTTCAAATAAATCAAAATTCTTGTTCTATGCTTTTAGAAAATTTTCACATATTTTTACCGTTTTAATTTGCTTTTGCAATTATAACCCTAAAAATTGGGTTATTTTACAATTTTTTTTCGAATTTTTAGATATATACCTATAAAATTACCCTTCTTTTGAAAATTTACTCAAAAAAAAAATTTTTTTAATTCCAAAATTTTTTTTTCAATTTTTTACCAATTTTTTAATGTTTTTTTTTGTTTTTTATTGTTGTTTTGCAAATTTTTGGTTAGGAACCTATAATATTGTACTCTAATTTTAAATGTCATTCAAATCAATTGTTTTTAACTTAAAAATTTTATTATTTCTTATTTCAAAGCTAAACATCTTCTATAATTATATTAAGTTAACAAATTTCCAATTCAATGATAATTTTCAATTTTCCCTCTCGTAATTAATCATTACTTTCTTTCTCAACATAAATAAAATTATATATATATAAGAAAAAAAATTGCCATTAAAAAAGTGAGGTTAGAAATTTACTTTCGAGAAAATTATTAAATTATTCCGCGAATATGAATTCAAAGGACAAGAATTTTTCTTCTTCTCGTAAGCGATTTTATTTTTAATGGGCTTTAGATATAATGATAAATTGTTTTTTTTTCTGAAAAAAAAGAAAATTAAACTTGTTCTATCTAATACATTCAGTGA
This sequence comes from Leptopilina boulardi, assembly GCF_019393585.1. Classification (NCBI taxonomy): domain Eukaryota; kingdom Metazoa; phylum Arthropoda; class Insecta; order Hymenoptera; family Figitidae; genus Leptopilina; species Leptopilina boulardi. Next base: position 1,413,274 of record NW_026137825.1, on the reverse strand, counting down.
GAAGGCCTAAGCAGAATAGATTCTTGAACGGGAACGCAATCGTAAACGGTAACCTAAGAATGAGTAAGAGAAGGATAGCAAATATCTTTATTCTTCTCTCACTCATTTCCACTAAAACTAAATTTTTTCCCCTAATTTTCACTAGAAAAATAAAAATAAATAAATAGAAAACGTAAAAATTCTTAACTCCAAACGCAAAACTAAAAATTTTTGACACTAATTATGCAAAAGTTATTTAAACTTAGAGAATAGTTTAATAAAATTTAATATAGTTCAATGTAATAAATATATAACAATAATAATAGACATTTTTTTGGAATTTCATTTATTTAAATATTAATTCTAGTTACAATTTATTTATAAAATTTATGAACTTAAGAACATATGGAATAGACATTGTATTAATAAAATAAACTTCACGAATAAACTGTACTAAACAGCAGTGCAGGGCTTGGCACGTAGAAGAGCATCCTTTCTTATAGAACTGTGTGTGTGACTAATTTTGATTGGCCCAGTCTGAACATTTGCTCAATCGCCATCAGTGTAACCAATTAAATTCACTTAAATAGTTTAAAACTTAGTGATCACACTTTTAATACTTCAGATACAATTTACGTAGAAAAAATTACATTTAGGTAAAAACACTTAAAAAAAACCAGTAAAGAAAAAAAAAGATACTAAATTTCCTACTAAAAATGTTACTAAAAATTTAGTGGGAAAACCACTAACTTGGCAACACTGAATTGCGTTTCCGTTCAAGAATCACTTCTTTGGGCCTAGAATCAACTCGACTATATAGTAATCTAATTCTCACACTCGCTACCAGGCGCGTTGTTCTCTCTCAACTGCTCTAGTCAAGCGACATTGAAAAAAAAAGTAATTTTAATTCAAAACAAATACTTTTTTTCAAAATAATTACTATTTTTTCTTTGCTTATGACAGTAAAATAATAATAATTATATTAAAAAAATATACTTAGTAATATGAAAATAATTAAAATTTGCTAATATAATAATTATAATTAGTAATTTATAATTATAATTAATGATATATTAATTATAATTAGCAATATAATAATTATAGAATAGAATTTTTATTTCTTTGACAATATACAAAATATTTGTTTCTTGTCCAGATACAGCCATAATAATAATGTGACGCTCCACGAGAGAAGGGACCTATTCCCGAAATAACATTAGGCTCAGTTTTCCGTGCACCGTACATGAAAACTAAGCCTAATATTATTTCGGAGATAGGTTCCTTCTCTCGTGGAGCGTCACATATTATAATAATTATAATTAGTAATATAAAAATTATGTTTAGTAATTAATAATTAATAATTATAATTATTAGTAATATAAAAATTATATTTAGTAATTAATAATTATAATTAGCAATATAATAATTATAGAATAGAATTTTTATTTCTTTGACAATACAAAATATTTGTTTCTTGTCCAGATAGAACCATAATATAATAATTATAATTAGTAATATAAAAATTATGTTTAGTAATTAATAATTATAATTATAGGCATTTTACCTTGTGACGTCAAAGCCTGGAGGGACAACAAACGAAAAAAACAATAAAGTCAAACAAGTGATTTTGAGGTTAAGTTTTTGAAGTTTTCAACGTTACCAACTGTAGATGGACTATAGTGAAATTATTTTTTGTCCCTCCAGGCTTCCAGCTGATCGGGCAGCCATATTTGAAAGTGAAATACCTAATTATAATTATTAGTAATATAAAAATTATATTTAGTAATTAATAATTATAATTAGCAATATAATAATTATATTTAGTAATTAATAAATATAATTAGTAATTAATAATTATAATTAGCAATTAATAATTATAATTAGTAATATAATAATAATTAGTATATTATTACTATAATAATAATAGTATTGCTGCCCATTATCAAAATGCGTGTGAGGATCGATATATATATATATATATATACACTATAAATGGTTATCAAATGACTGCATTTGACAACCACCATCCTGACCTCTTGTCACACGATACTAATGAAAATTGCAATTGACCACCGGGTGGTTTGGGCAACTCCTGTTTATGTCGAAACTCGCCTAAAACATAATCTCTCTCTCTCGCTCTCTCTCACCTCCTCCTCTACCTACCCTCATTTTCAGGACCGCATTAATACACACAACCAAATAGCAATCAAAAATAATTTTTATATGTTACACTTACGATGACGTCAATGTAATCGAGAAGTATTGACAATATAAATATAATTTTTGATCATTAATATTGACGCGAACCCTTATAGGAAGCGAGAAATTAAGAAGAATTGAAAATAGGTTCATTTTTTTTTGTATCAAAGAATACAGTCACAGAAAAACTATTATTAGCATTACAGAATTTAAATAAATATAATTAATAAATATTATTTAATAAAAAAAAAAAAATTACTGCTATCAGGACTCGAACCTTTTATTTTCGGCTTAGAAATCGGACACCATGTACGCGCAGCTATGCTATAGGTAGATGAATTTTAAAGATATATTTGAATTCCAAGGTTTTTATGGTGTCAAACGAGTTAGAAAATAAAATAAAAAATTTTTAAATACTTTTTTCAATTTTTTTTGTTTAAATAATTCACTTTCTGTTCCTATTTCACGAGAGTAAAACAAAAAAAGAAGAGAGAGACAAATATTTAAAGGAATAAAGGAGAAAAAAAAAGAAATTGACAGAAAGGTGGGTGGAAAAAATGAGATTAGGATTTTCGGAAATTAGGGGGGCGAATATTGGTGACTTTGTCAAATGCGTGGCATTCTATATATATATATATATGTATAGTATGCCGCCGGTTGATGGTTTCCGATTCTCCGGAATGCGCAGGCAATGGAGAGAATCGAGAGAGGTATAGAGAGAGTTGTGCAGAGTATAAGAGCCAACGACAAGCGTCGCGACGCCTCACTGAGCCTCTCTCCCTCCAAAGTTCTTCACCGTTGAACCACAAAAAAATTTTAAAAAAAATAAAAAAAAAAAATATATATATTTAAACTAAATTGTTTTCAATTTTCCAAAAAAAAAGAAATTTTTTCTCGCAATTTTTTTTCATATATATAATATATATATATATATATATACCTCATAATTGTAATTATATAAAACAATTTAAATTTATTGCAGATTTTTAAATAGAAAAAAAATTTTTTTTTTGAAAATGCATCGCGATCGGGTTAATTTTATCAATGCTTCTACCGGCTTCCGGTTATTCTTCCTATTGGCTGGATTTCTAACCGAGATCGACGCTTTCGTTGTGGCCCTACCGGATCCTGCCTATTATCATCAACAAGTAAGAAAAAAAAAAAAATTTCTTTCTTTTAATGTGGGAAATTAATTTTTTTAATTTTTGCAAATTTTCCAACGGTTTTGTATTTAAATTTTTTTTTTAAATTTGAATTAATTTTTTTTTTTTTTTTTCATTTCAAGAGATTATTTTTTACCGATATTTTTTTGCATTATTTTTTGTATGAAATTAAAAATATTTTTGTTTTTCTCTTTTAATTAATTTTATAATTTCTCTTTTAATAAATTTTTTAAATTTGCAAATAAAAAATATTTTTTTTCTCTTTTAATTGGGAAATAAATTTTTTTAAATTTGCAAATAAAAAATATTTTTCTTTCTCTCTTGCTGGGGGAAGAAATTTTTTTTTTATTTTGCAATTTTTTAACGGATTTGTATTAAAATTTTTTAAATTTGCAAATAAAAAATATTTTTTTTTCTCTTTTAATTGGGAAATAAATTTTTTTAAATTTGCAAATAAAAAATATTTTTCTTTCTCTCTTGCTGGGGGAAGAAATTTTTTTTTTATTTTGCAATTTTTTAACGGATTTGTATTAAAATTTTTTTTTGTTTAATTTCGAAAATAAAAAAAGAAATTAAAAATATATTTAACTTTTTTTTCTATGGGGAAGGAAATTTTTTTTAATTTTGCAAATTTTTCACGGATTTGTGTTAATTTTTTTTTATTTAAATTAGGCTGAATTTTTTTTATATAATGATAATAATAATAATAATAATAATAATAATAATAATAATAATAATAATCGGGCTAAATAAAAGAAAATTATTTTTTGACTTTTTTACCGGTATTTTTGAGTTTTTGAAAAACTTTTGTATAATTAATTTAGAAGTTAATTAATTTATTATTCAAATTTAAAAAAAATATTTTTGAAAATAGAAATTTTCTTCTTATATAATGTGATATTAAAATTTATTTTAAGTAAAAAGTAAATAAAAATAAAAAAAAATATAAATAAATAAAAATAAAAAAAAGAATTATTGACTCGTAATCCAATTTTTTAAATTTGAAAAAATAGTGATGTTTTATCGAATATATATATATATATATATATATAAATTCAATGAGTAGTTTGAAGAGGAAGGAAGGAAGTGAATTTAAAAAATAATAGCCATGCCACACTTCAGGGTAAAATGTTTGTGTTGATTCAATATAAAAAAAAAGGATAGTGTTGTCGATAAAACATATATTTTTATTCAATTAATTAAACATTTATTCTAAATTAATATTTATCTTTATCAAAATTTAATTTTTTTTTCCATTTATTTATTTTTAATTATTTCAAACAAGTTTTTTATTTATTCAAGAGAAAGAAAGAAATCGTTCCTAAACAGTACTGTTTAACTTTTCAAGAAAAAAAGAAAAACTATTTATGTTCAATTTTTTTTTTTTATTTATTTTTAATTTTATTTGCTTCTTCATATTCAATTTTAATTTTTCTTGTCGTTTATTTTTGAATTTAATTTTTAATTAATTATAATTAAATAAATAATTCAAATTATTTATAAATAATTCTAATAAATAATTCAAATTATTTATAAATAATTCTAATAAATAATTCAAATTAATTAAATAATTAATTCTAATTAATCGACAAATTCTAATTTAATATAATTTTAATTAATTAAATAATTCTAATCAATTGATTTTACTTTCAATTAATTAAATATACCTTTAAATTTTGTGCAAATAAAATACTTTTTCCTTTTTTATAATATTTAATTTTATGAAAAAATTCTCCAATTTCAATAATATGAATAAATTAATTGTATATATGTATATATAATAAGAACTTGAGAAATTACTTTGATATTTTATAAATTCATTATTAAAAAAAAAGTGTAGGAGGGAGGGGGAGGGGGGTGGTAAGAGGGGCGGTTATTCCGCAATGATTTTTAATTATCTAGTTCGTCCAATTAACGATATTCAGTTATATAAAAAGTAGCCTCCATATTATTATTATTAGTATTTTTTTTTTTTTTTTGAAAGGATTTTTCTCTTTTCTGTCTTCATCAATATTTTTTCATTTTCGTTCATGTAATTCTGCGACGAGATTGACTTGGTCAAATGGAAAAATTAATTAAAAATGGATTAGTACTTTTAAGCATCGATAATTAACAGAAGTTATATCTAAAAAGAAAAATGTCATTAAATTTCTCGCAACAGTTTATTTATAAATTTTATTTTTTTTAAATTTTTTCATAAAAACTACGAGGTTTAATTATTTAATAATTTTTTTATGTAATAAAATAGTAATAATTACCAAAATCATTATTAATTAATTAAAATAGAATTGTATTTTATTTATTGCTATATATTATAATTAATTATTTCAATAATTAGTAATAATAAACAATTTATATTTAATAATATAATTATTATTACAAAAATAAATTAACTAATTAATAAATAAATTAAATGTAGAGGATAAATTAAAAATTAGCACGGCAAGGGAATGTATTACTAAATCGTGGCTTTTTAATCTATAATAGGAAAGAAAACAAAAATATTATTTACCCGCACTAATTTAATGAAATTAAAATAAATATTACGTGATAATTTTTTTTTTTTAAAATGAATTCAATGACTATAAAAATTATAACGCGACAGCTACAAATTACCGCAAACTAAACTTATGTCAACCTAACCTATAAAAAATAGAATGTTAAAAAATTGCGTTTTTATATCTATATATGTTTGTATTGTTGCTTATGTATCTTTTTTCTTTGTACGGCAGTTTTGACCGTGGCCTTTTTTTTAATATTTGAGGTTATTCTTTTAAAATTAATATTTTTTTTTATATAGATATTTACCCTACACATTTGTATAGATAGATAAAACTTTATTTGTATTAATTTCTCTATTACAAGTAACTTCCAGTATAGCTTAAATCATTAATTAAGCCTTATTTATTCATTAATTATAAATTATCTAATTTTGAGCGAGTTAATCACATAATAAAATATACTATTTAATTATCCTATATATCATCGACTAACAATAGCGATTTCAATTGCGTCTACGTTCCTCGACGTTTATATATTATAAACATTCAATATATTTTTCTATAAATTTGCTTCTTTATTGGATTGTATATTGAACAATATAATAGAAAATAATTATTTACTTAGCAGTGATATTATCACATCTTTTATATTAAAAATTATTTTGATTTAGTATTAATTGAAAGATACGTATGATTTTTAATAAAACCAAGAAACCGCAACTGAATTTTCTGTCAACAAAGGCAAAGCCAGTAGTGAACACAGTGTTGCCAACTTGTGTCAAAATTTTACAAATGTCCCTATATAATGTATAGTAACTTTAGGAAAATTTAATAATACCAACATATTAATTTGAAAGTGTCCATAAACGGTACTATTCTATTCTATTTTAAATTTAAATCCAGTGGGACTCGAATGTACGACGTTTAACATTTCCAACGCGCCTTAACGACTGCGGCTAAGTCACATTATTATTATTATTATTATTATTATTACCTATTATTATTATTATTATTAATTATTATTATTATTATTATTATTATATAATACTATAATAATTATTATAATGAGTATTTATATAATATAATAATAATTAATATAATAATATAATATAAAAATATAATAATATAATAATTATAATAATAATAAAAAATAGAAAAATATGAATTGAAGTAAAAAATACGTTTTTTTTGACTTTTTAAGGGAAAAACAAGATTATTAGTGAATTATAGGAGAATAACATCTTTATAGTTATATATATATTATTAGGGAGAGAGAGTAAGAGAGAGGATGTAGAATGAAACCCTAATTGGTTGTTTATAGTATTGTGGATGATCCTGCGAACATATCATCCCAATTATCAATTGCAGTGGTTGTCAAATAAATACGAGTATATATGAACGTAATTTTCCAAATTCCCTTCTAAATTTCACTGCAATGGATACAATTTAGATGCCATATAATTTAATGAAAATCGAATATATATATATATATATATATATATATATATATATATATAATGAAGAAATGTTCTTTTTTCCTCTTTTCAAAAAAAAAAAAAAATTATTATTATTATTATTAACTATTTCAGGGGAATTTTTTTTTAAAAAAGAAAAATAATTTTAAAAAAATAATTAAAACAAAAAAATTTTGGAATAATTTAAAGATAATTTTTATTTTCATAATATATAATTTATTATTTATTTTTATTTATTATTTAATATAATTTATTTATTTATATTATAAATTTATATTATTCATAATTTATTATAAAAAAATTTCTTATTAGAAACTTTTGTTTAAATCAATAAATTTTATTTAATCTTTGTATAAAAACTAGAAAATTAAAAAAAAAATTTTTTAATTTGGTTAATTATAGAAATTCTGTTAAATAAAATTGAATTTAATTAAATAAAATTTATTACATAATAATTTGTTAAATAAATAAATAAAAATAATCATTAATGATAAAAATAATAATAATAATAATAATAATAATATTAATATTAATAATAATAATAATCGTTATTAAAAAAAAAATTCAACTACATAAATAAAAATTCGTCTCACAAAAATTTAGACAATATTCGCAAGTGTCAAAATATGAAAATTTCTATAAAAACTTATTTTTAATTTTTTTTTAATATTAGTTCGAAATTATAATTGTAAATTTATAAAACGCAGATGTTTATTATAATTTCAATAATAATTTTATTTTGAAAAATTTTTTTTCTTGAAAAATGAAAAAAAAATAATTTTGAAATGAGGAGCGAGTGGATTTTTTTTATTTTTATTTATTATCAATATAAATGTAAACGCGAAAAAGAATTAGAGAAAAAGAAAAAAAAATATATACAGTGTCATTGGTGAATGATATCGGATACTTGTAAATAGTAAGAAAGAAAAAAAAGGAACAAATTCTAGCACGGAAAGAGATTAAGAGGATCCGTTTTATCAAGAGGACTAATATCGTCTTCTCTCTGTGATTCTGTGTAATTTCCTGGTTCAGTATTCTCTTTCCGTTCCTTTTTTTTCTTGTTTTTTCTTTTTTTGCAAATCGCGTCATTTTTTCAATTTCACCATATCATTTAGATAATAATAATAAATCTTTTGGGAGGGAAACAAATTTTCAACAAAAAAAAAAAAAAAAAATTTTTTCTACAATTTTTTTAATAAGAAATTTTTCTTTTTTTTCGTATATAAAAAAAATGAATGCTTTTGTTATATAGAGAAATATCGTGAAAATTGCGTAAAAAAGAAAAATTCTAGATTGATTTCCATAAATATATATATATATTTATATGAAAGGAAAGTTTTTGTTATTAAATTGGAAAAAAATTGAATCTCGAAACGTATTGCGGAACAATAGAATAAAGAAGAGAAAATTAAAAAATGTATATGGAAGAGAAAGAGATTAATACTGTTATTTGGACTCGGTATTTAAAAAATATATATGCATTTTTAGTAATAATTTACGGGAAAAAAAATCTTATTTTTCCATTTTTGGTTACTTATTGTTTTTTCATTTCCTGATTTTTTTTTGTATTTTTTTCCGTTTTCTAATTTTATTTCTTCTTATTCGTTTTTTTTTTACTTTTCTTAATATTTATTATTTTATTTATTATTTATATTTATTATTTTATCAATTATTTAAATTATTAAGTTTTTATTATTTTATTAACTATTTATTTATTTATTTATTTTTTATTTACTATTTCCTTTATTATTTTTGTTATTATTTTATTTATTATTTTATTTATTATTTTAATACTTTTTTTTACTATTTTATTAATTATTTTACTTTTTTTATTTCATTTTTTATTACTTGTATTATTATTATTATTATTATTTTTTTTTTGATAACGATTTAAAATGAAAAAAAAATGGTTTTTATAAATAAAAATTTTGAAATAAAAAAAAGAAATGTAAAATTAAAAATCTTTTTTTCTTTTGTCTCTCTTTGAATAGAAAATTTACAAGGAACCACTAATAAGAAGACCCTATTTCAATCGAGAGGAAATAGAAGAAAAAAGCATGCAGAATGAACGTTTTGAAACAATACGACACGAAGTCACAGGTGTGTAATATTTAATTTTCTCAAATAAAAAAATTTTATTTACAAATCTTATCTAATTAAAAGAACAAAAAAGAAATAAAAAATTTTTTTTTTTTGGTTCAATTTTCAATATTTATTAAAACGATAACAAAAAAAAAATTATTCTTCACTATATTCACTGATAAGTAATATATAGTTTTTTTCCATTTCTATATTATATGTGATTAATAAATCAAATAAAAATTTATTATATTTATATTTGACAAATAAAAAAAAAATAACGAATTACTAAATAATAACAATATGATAATAATAATGTGTAATATATTTTAAATTATGTAAAATAAAATATATTACAGATGGAATTTTTTTTGCTTTTAAAATTTTACTGTATAAGTAGTAATAATAATAATAATAATAATAATTCCTTCTGGTTCTTAAAAATTACTAATTATAATAAAAATTATAATTAGTAATTTTTTATAATTTTTTTTTATAGTTAATTAATTTTAATTTTTATAATTATAATTAATAATTTTTATAATTATATAAAATTCTATTAATATAATTAAATTATTATAATTATTTTGTAAGCCGGTATACATTGTTAAATAAATAAATTATTTTTTTTTGTTTCCTATTATAATTAATAAAAAAAAATTGCTTTATTAAAATAAAGATTAAAAATAAAATTAAATAAAATAATTTTTATCGTTTATATTAAAATATAAAAGATAAAAATTATTTTTTAATATAGAAAAAAATTTGTGAAATGCAAATTTTTGATGTAAATTAAAAAAAAAAAAAAAAAAAAAACGTCAATCGTATATCAATATTTATATATGGGGCATTCTACGTGAAATGGATAATCTCGAATTAACAAATTTTTTTTTCGTTTGTCAATTATATTGCTTTAAAATTTTATTGAATCCCATTTTATTAAAAATCCATTAAATGATGGTAAAAATAGGTTAAAAATAAAAAATGGATTTTAAAATTTGTTTTTAAAATTTTTTTAAAATTAAAATTAATCTAATCATCAAAAATATTAATATTCTCAAACAACAGTAAAATTACACAAAATGCAACACACCTATTTTACCGTTTTATTTTAATGGATTTTTAATAAAAATTATTGTGTAATATTTAAAGAGAAAATTAATGAAAAAAGCAAATAAAGATCGGAATATGTTCATTTTACGTAGAATGACCACACACACACACACACACACACAAACACAAATAAAAAAAAGTGGAGACTTCAATTTTGTCAGAAATAAATTCCAAATTGAGGGGTGATGTTATAATATACAGTAAAAATAAAAGGATGGGAAACTAATTCAATTTCTGTGAATGACCAGGCACTCATTTGGATAATTTTATTCCACGAAAAAGGAAAAAAAAACCCCACCAGAAAATAAAGGAACTCTGATAACGGTTAATAAAAGAAAGAAGAAAAAAAAAAAACGTCTTTACTCTCTACAAGCCAATTCTCATTATTACAAATATAATCCTAAATCTCCCTTCACTCAAAGAATTTCCAAAAATATATACATTTCAATTTTTATTTATATTTTTAAAATTATTTAAATTATTTGATATATATTATTATTATTATTATTATTATTATTATTATTATTATAAATAATTATTAAATATTTAAATAAAAAATAAAAATATACAATAAACATTTATATAAAATTAAAGTAGCAATTTTTTCTTTATTTTAATAGATAAAGAAAGATTATTTTGTAAATGAAAAGATAAGTATCTAGATAAAAAGATAAGTATCTAGATAAAAAGATAATTATCTAGATGAAATGATAATTATCTAGATGAAATGATAATTATCTAAATGAAATGATAATTATCTAGATGAACTGATAATTATCTAGATGAAATGATAATTATCTAGATGAAATGATAATTATCTAGATAAAAAGATAAGTATCTAGATAAAAATGTAAACATGAAGAGGCAAAGATAAATATCTAGATTAAAAGATAAGTATCTAGATGAAAAGATAAATATCTAGATATCTATCAATCTACATTTTTAGAAAAATATCTGAATAAAAATATAATTTTCAAAATGAAAATAAAATTTTGTATATGAAAAGATAAATATCTAGATGAAAAGAAAAGTATCTAGATGAAAAGATAAATTATATTTATGAAAAGATAAGTATCTAGATGAAATAGTAAGAAGTTAGATAAAAATATAAATATGTAGATGTATAAAGATAAATATCTAGATAAAAAGATAAATATCTAGATGAAACGATAACTTTCCAGATTAAAGGATAACTTTTCAGATTTAGGGATATTTTTCTGGATAAATAGATAAATTTCTAAAGTAATTGATAATTTTCTAGATGAAATCATAATTTTTCAGATAAATAGATAAATTTCCAGATTTATATTGATTTTATTCTATATATATATATATATATATATATATATATATAATTAGATAAATTTCTAGATAAGTAGTTAATTTTCTAGATAAATAGATAATTTTCCAGATAAATAGAAAAATTACCAGATAAATGGATAACTCTTCAGATTTAGGGATATTTTTTACAGATAAATTCATATATTTCTAAAATAACTGATAATTTTCTAAATAAAAAGATAATTTTTTAGATAATCTCATAATTTTTCAGATAATTAGATAATTTTCCCGATAAATAGATAATTTTCTAGATGAATAGATAAATTTCTAAAGTAATTGATAATTTTCTAAATAAAAAGATAATTTTTCAGATAATCCCATAATTTTTCAGATAAATAGATAATTTTCCCGATAAATAGATAATTTTCTAGATGAATAGATAATTTTCTAAAGTAACTGATAATTTTCTAAATAAAAAGATAATTTTCTAGATAAATCGATAACTTTCCAGATAAATAGATAATTTTCCAAATAAATAGATAATTTTCTAAATGAATAGATAAATTTCCAGATATAAGGATAAATTTGCATATTTTTAAGTGATATTTTTCTACATATACAGGGTGATTTTTATGTTCCGGACCCCCAAAATATCTTGAAAGGAAATAGTTTTTGAGAAAAATGTTGTATACAAAAGTTGTCGGGTTGAAAAAAATCTATTAAATTGTATAATTAAAAAACGGGCCCAGGGCCTTATGTGGGCCCTACAAACAAAAAAGTAAATTTTTCAAATGGAACCAAGTATTTTCCAACTCAGATTCTTGTAGCCAGTGATTTCCTCTTTTCAGACATGTGGTAACTTATGGGCCCAAAGTTAAATTTGGGCCCAAAATTCGATTTTTTGTGATTTTAAAGGTGATTTTAGTGTAACTTAGTTCCAAGGGGTTTTCGGGGTCCCTGATTACGAATATGAAGTCAGTTTTTAAAAATTGTCAATAGCGGACCCAAAATGACTAATTAAAAATGAAAAAAATTAAGGGAAATTATTAAACTTCTTATTTTAGACTTATTTAGCCTTCTAATTGTTAATTAAATGTTACTTTTATTGCTTTTAAATTCGTATCATAAACCTTGGGGTAAAAAATTAGATTTTTACAAATTTTAAATTTAGAGGCTTATAAGGCCCAAAATTCGATTTTTTGTGATTTTAAAGGTAATTTTAGTGTCACTTAGTTCTAAGGGGTTTTTAGGGTCCCTGATTACGAATCTGAAATCAGTTTTAAAAAATTATTAATAACGAACCCAGAATGACTGATTAAATATGAAAAAAATGAAGGAAAATAATGAAACTTCTTATTTTAGACTTATTTAGCCTTCTAATTGTTAATTCAATTTTACTTTTATTGCTTTTAAATTAGTATCATAAACCTTGGGGTAAAAAATTAGATTTTTACAAATCTTAAATTTAGGGGCTTATAAGGCCCAAAATTCGATTTTTTGTGGTTTTAAAGGGGATTTTAGTGTGAATTAGTTCTAAGGGGTTCTTGGGTTCCCTGATTACGTTTTAAATTCATTTTAGTGTAACTTAGTTCCGATGGGTTTTCGGGCTTCTTGATTACGAATCTAAAATCAGTTTTTAAAAATTCAAAATAGCAGACCCAAAATGGCTGATTAAAAATAAAAAACATTAAGGAAAATTATGAAATTTATTATTTTAGACCTATTTAGCATTTTACTTGTTAACTTAATGTTACTTTTACACAGCTCTAAATTTACTATCCTTTGGGGGCAAAAAGGAAGATTGGTTTATTTTTCAAATTTAAATTTTGGGGGCTTATGGGTTCCAAAATTGGATCTTCTGTGGTTTTAAGAGTTATTTTAGTTTAAGGGAACTTTCTGATTTAGAATTGAAAAAAGACACGTTTTAAGTATTATGACGTGTGGAATAACCGGTACACTTAACCTGATCTTAAATTCAATTGATCTAAATTTTAATCTATTCACATTTTAAACTAACTAAATTTTAAGTTGTGTAAAAGTAATGTGCAATTATCAATCAGCAGGCTAAATAAGATTAAAATAAGAAGTTTCACAATTTTTCTTAAGTTTTTCATTTTTAATCAGTCTTTTTGGGTCCACTTTTTTGAATTTATAAAAACTGTTGTCCGATTTTTAATCAGGGACCAAAAAAACCCCTTGGAAATAAGTCACATAAAATAACTCTTAAAACTACTGAAAATCTAGTTTTGGGACTTATAAGCCCCTAAATATTAAAATTTGAAAAAATCTAATTTTTTACACCAAGGTTTATGATACCAAATTAAAAGCAATAAAAGTAACATATTGTATTGTAAAGTAAGAAATTTTATAATTTCCCTTAATTTTTTTCATATTTAATCAGTCATTCTGGGTTCGTTATTAATAATTTTTTAAAACTGATTTCAGATTCGTAATCAGGGACCCTAAAAACCCCTTGGAACTAAGTCACACTAAAATAACTTTTAAAACCAAAGAAAATCGAATTTTGGGCCTTATAAGCCTCTAAATTTAAAATTTGTAAAAATCTAATTTTTTACCCCAAGGTTTATGATACGAATTTAAAAGCAATAAAAGTAACATTTAATTAACAATTAGAAGGCTAAATAAGTCTAAAATAAGAAGTTTAATAATTTCCCTTAATTTTTTTCATTTTTAATTAGTCATTTTGGGTCCGCTATTGACAATTTTTAAAAACTGACTTCATATTCGTAATCAGGGACCCCGAAAACCCCTTGGAACTAAGTTACACTAAAATCACCTTTAAAATCACAAAAAATCGAATTTTGGGCCCAAATTTAACTTTGGGCCCACAAGTTACCACATGTCTGAAAAGAGGAAATCACTGGCTACAAGAATCTGAGTTGGAAAATACTTGGTTCCATTTGAAAAATTTACTTTTTTGTTTGTAGGGCCCACATAAGGCCCTGGGCCCGTTTTTTAATTATACAATTTAATAGATTTTTTTCAACCCGACAACTTTTGTATACAACATTTTTCTCAAAAACTATTTCCTTTCAAGATATTTTGGGGGTCCGGAACATAAAAATCACCCTGTATAAGTAGATGAATGTCTAGATAAGTTTTTAATTTTTTAGATAAAAAGATAACTACCCAGATAAATAGATAATTATCTAGATGAATAGATAAATTTCCAGATAAAAGGATATTTTTTCAGATTTATAGTGATATTGTTCTATACACATAAGTAGATAAATTTCTAGATAAGTAGCTAATTTTCTAGATAAAAAGATAACTTTTCAGATAAATACATAATTTTCCAGATAAAAAGATAACTTTTCAGATAAAAGGATATTTTTTCAGATTTATAGTGATATTGTTCTATACACATAAGTAGATAAATTTCTAGATAAGTAGCTAATTTTCTAGATAAAAAGATAACTTTTCAGATAAATACATAATTTTCCAGATAAAAAGATAACTTTTCAGATAAATAGATAGTTTTCCAGATAAAAAGATAACTTTTCAGATAAATACATAATTTTCCAGATAAAAAGATAAATTTTCAGATAAATAGATAATTTTCTAGATAAAAAGATAACTTTACAGATAAATAGATAACTTTCTAGATAAAAAAAGATAATTTTTTTTTCAAAATAAACACATAATTTTCTAGAAAAAAAAAAACCCAAAAAAATTTCTACATATATGACAATAATTTTCTAAATAAATAAAAATGTAACTGTCTACATAAAAAAAAAAGTTTTTTTTTTTTAGATAAAAAATGAGCTATTTATATATATCGAAAAGAAATTGGATAAAATTGAGTGCGGTGTGTTGATTGTTTTTTTTTTTATATCATGAAAAATGTGGAAAGGATACCTATATCTGTGATGGAATTATATGGTAAAGTGACATAAACGACAAGAGTCTGGGGAGTGAGAGAGAGAAGCACTTTAACAGATTATGCAGTGTACGCGACAACGCAACGTATAACACACACTGCAAAATGCAAGCTTTCAACCCTGTAAATTGAATTCATACTCCGGGATTACTCCCCTGAAAGCAAGATCTTCCTCTTATACTTGAATTGGAAAAATGGACAAACTTCAAATTTATGGAATTTATTATTTTTCAACAAAAAGGAGGGGGAAAAAAAAATTAAAAAATAAAGAAAGAGAAAAGGAAAAACTATTAAAATGATTCAGCATTATGTTGAAAAAGTATTTTTTTTCAATACGAAAAATTATAATGATAATATTTTTTTTTTTTTTTTTTAATTACGATATAATAGAAAAAAATAATATTATTATTATTTAATGGAATTTTTTATACTCGTACATTATAATAATAATAATTATTCACCGAATTTTAAATTTATCCAAAAATTACAAATTTTCCGAACAATCGACAGAAAGATTTCGGCGCAATTTTCAAAAAAATTGACCAATTGGAAATTATCAAGAAAATCGTGATTGGTCAATTTTTGAAAATTGCACCGAAATATTTTTCTCGATTGTTCGTTCGGTCAATTTGTAATTTCGGACAAACGAAAATTGGGCGTCTTAAAAATTCTTTTTTAAAAATCTTTTTTGTCGATTGTAATTTGGGACAAATGAAAATTCGGACAAATTTGAAATTCGGACAAATTTGAAATTTGGACAAATTTGAAATTCGGTGAATTGGAATTTGTGACATATAAAAATTCAAATCAAACGCGCAAAAAAAAACACTTCGCCTGGAACAGCGATAAGTTTCTCTGGAATAGCGATATATTTCTCTAGAATAGCGAAAACTTTCGCTGTTTTAGTGAAACATATCGCTATTCTAGATAAAGATTTTTTTTTTGCGTGGCATAAAAATTCGATTAAATTAGAGGGATTGATTCTTTTTCGATTTTGATTAAAATTAATTTTCTTTTTTTTTTTGAAGCGTATAAAATTTTTCATAATTAGTATATTTTTATTTTGAATGAGATGAAATTTTTTTTTTTTTTTTTTTTTTTTTTTAATACTAATTTGTCTAATGAAAGTAAAATATTTGCATATTATTTTTTTCATTTTGCAGACTGTATGTATGTAACGAGCGAGGCTGGTTTCTTTATTTATAATTCAACTTCAGATGACGAATCACCTTGTGGATTATATTTCATGGCAGAACCAGATCGTATAGTGGAAGTCATTTTCACACATTTTGATGTGCCATGTGAAGGCAATGGATTGGCGTCGGTTGGTATTATTAATTTTTTTTTTTTTAAATAAAATTTTATAATAAAATAACAATAGAAAAAAAAAAAAAAAAAAAAAATGAAAAATGTATAAAAAAAATAAAATAATACAAACAAACTAAAACAACGGTAAAAGAAATTAAAAAAAAAATTACATACATTTTAGATTATTATTATTATTATAATTTTGAAAAATTGAATTCGAAAATTGCTTTCCTTCAAAAAGTTTATCTCTCATGTTTGTTGTGTCTTTTAAAAAGCTATTAAAATGCAAATTAAAACCAAAGAGGCCAAGTAAAAGAAAGTTGAGTGTGTGTCAATAAATATTTTCTTATTTATTTACAAAAATTCAAGGATAAATAAAAAAATAAAAAAATAAAAAAATTTTGCTTATATTTCAATGTAAATTTTGATATAAATAAAAAAATCATTCACATATTTTCAAGTAAACAAAAAAAAAATAAATATATATAAAAATTTTGTTTAATACAAATAAATATTATATTCGGTGCAAATACGTTTTTTTTTTTTTTTTATTTCAAACAAATTTTTATTTTCTTTGATTTTCTTATTTGAAACAAATATTTTGATTTTAAACAAAATTTTTATTTTGAAATAAATAAATATTTAATTTAAACAAAAAAAAATTTATTTGTAATAAATAAATAATTATCTAAATAGAATTTTTTATTTTAAAACAAATAAATATTTTATTAAGCTCCAAAGAGACAATTTTACCCACTTGGAAAGATTTCCCAAAAAAGTGCCCCCTGGAGGTCCTATCAGAATTCCGCTGGAATTTCTAACGTAATTCCGTCGGAATTCCATCGGAATTCCAAAGAATTTCCGATGGGATTCCGATTAATTTTTTTTTCAAAATTTTTAGAGTCCTAATTCCGTCAGAATTCAACCGGAACTTCCAACGTAATTCCGTCGGAATTCCATCGGAGTTCCAAAGCATTTCCGATGGGATTCCTACGGAATTCCAACGGAATTAGGACTCTAAAAATTTTGAAAAAAAAAATTAATCGGAATTCCGTCGGAATCCCATCGGAAATTCTTTGGAATTCCTATGGAATTCCGACGGAATTACGTTGGAAGTTCCGGCGTAATTCTGACGGAATTAGGACTCTAAAAATTTTGAAAAAAAATTAATCGGAATTCCGTCGGAATCCCATCGGAAATTCTTTGGAATTCCTATGGAATTCCGACGGAATTACGTTGAAAGTTCCGGCGGAATTCTGACGGAATTAGGACTCCAAAAAAATTTTTAAAAAAATCAATCGGAATTCCGTCGGAACTCCGTCGGAATCCCATCGGAAATTCTTTGGAATTCCTATGGAATTCCGACGGAATTACGTTGAAAGTTCCGGCGGAATTCTGACGGAATTAGGACTCCAAAAAAATTTTTAAAAAAATCAATCGGAATTCCGTCGGAACTCCGTCGGAATCCCATCGGAAATTCTTTGGAACTCCGATGGAATTTCGACGGAATTACGTTGGAAGTTCCGGCGGAATTCTGATGGAATCCAATCGGAAATTCTTTGGAACTCCGATGGAATTCCGACGGAATTCCGTTGGAAGTTCCGGCGGAATTCTGATAGAACCTCCAGGGGCCAATTTTCCGGGGAATCTTTCCAAGTGGGTTTTCAATTTCTTTTTTGTAGGTAAAATTTTTTTTTTTTAATGTAATAAATATGTTTGAATTATTATTTAAAAAAAAATAATTTATGTTTACAAAAAAAAGAGGAAAAAATATAGGTTTAAAAAATAAAAAAAAAAAATTTTGTTTGCTTTTTTTTAAATAATAGTTTGTCGATGGTTGGGAATTGAATGGGGAATTCTTCCCAAGCCCAGGGGATCATCAATTGCCTTTAGAGCAGAGATTGAGTGAATTTTGTGGTCCGAGGGTAAACAAAATTTTCACAAGCTCACAGAATGCAGCCCTTATTCAGTACCGAATACCCATCAAAGGGAAGGGCTTTACTGTTTTCGTTAAACATCGCCTAAATCCTGCTCGTGAGTATATATAAATAAATTCTCCAATATATATATAAAATATAAATAAGTATTACTTTTTAACAGCAAAAATTTTAAATTTATATTTATCATAAAAAAAAAAATTTTTTAATTCTCTTATTTCCTTTTTTTTTGTTTTGCATAATTGCAAAAAATTGATATTAAATTTTTTCAAATAATAAATAATAATTAAAAAATAATAAAATAATAAAAATTTTATTATTTATTTTTTTTTTAATAATATAAATAATAATTAAAAATTTTATTTTTTTTAAATAATAAATAATAATTAAAAATAAAATAATAAAAAAATAAATTTTTTTTTTTTTTTTTATTAAAATATTATTTTATTTTTACAATTTTTCAGAAATTAAAACAAAAATTGCAACTTTTAAGTAGAAAAAACAGCGCTTGGTCAGACAAGACGAATTATTTATTTTAAAATAAAATAATGTGGAATGAGCAAGAAAAATTTTAATTTTTTTTTAAATAGTAAATTGTGTGATAATTAAATTAAAAAAAAAAAAATTTTCAATAAAAAGTAAAATAATTTTAATCTTTATAGAAATATATAATTATTGTGACAAGACTGAATCACTTTTTCAGTAGAAAAAAAAAGAGTTTGGTCAGACATACGATATCATTGATTCGCGTCAAGTGAAATGACAATTTTAATTTTTCACTGATATATAATTATCTCTCTCGAGAGTAAATTAAACAAATTATTATTCCAAATCAAAATGAATTTATATTGATAAAAAAATTTTTTTTTTTTTATTTAATTAAAATTATCGATTCTTTTCTTATCAGAAAAAAAATTTATTTATATTTGACTATAACTTTTTTTATAATTAATTATTTAATTATTATTATTATTATTATTACTATTGTTATTGTTATTATTTTTTTTATTATAACTATAATTATGAAAAATATGATTATTAACCAAAAAAAAAAAAAATTATTATTATTAATAATTAACAATAATTAATAATAATAATTATTATTATTTTTGGTAATATATTAAATGAATAAAAAAAAATTATTTTTAAATAAATAATTTTTAGCATTAATAGAAAAATATAGGAAGAAAAAAAAATAGTAATTTTCTTCCAAGAAAAAGGAAAAACCTTTTCCTCTAAAATTTATCAAAGATTTTGCATTCTATTTATAGAATTATCAACGTTTTCCTCACTAAAAGGTATAATTTTAGAGTCGCATGAATATTCCACAAAGTTGTATCTTGAGTGAGAAAGTTTTAATTGGCTCGTAACGTGGTTCATGTACTGATAAATAATAATTATATTTCTGAGCTTGAAACATATTCGCCTTAAATATAGAAGAGGGAAACTGAAGCCAACTAATATATCAATATAGAATATATATATATATATATATTGGATCGAGTCATTAAGTTTTACTATATATATTCGTGTTCTTGTTTCAGCTTGCAATGTGTTAGCGAATGAGACTAAGGCCCCATTTATGTTACACAATTATCGAAGACGAAGTAATTGTACCCTCACTGCACTTTATCCATGTGCCGTACGCCTGATTGCTTTTAACGTTGGCAAGAAGAATTTATTTACTGATACTAGTATCATGCAAAAGGTATTGTGACAATATTCATTTTTATATTCTTCAAATATAATTTTTTTTTACAGTAAATAATTTTTTTATTTTTCTTTTTTTTATTTTTTATGTGTGCCATTTTAGAAAATTTTGTTTTTTTTTAATTATATTTTGAAAAACAATTGTTTATTTATAAAGTACAACAATTAAAAAAAACAATTGTTTATACAAAACGAACAATAGTTAATAACAATTGTTTTTTCAAAACATACAATAACAACAATTGTTGTTTATTTGCAAAATACAATAGTGAAAAACAATTGTTTATTTAAGAAATACAAAAAAAATTATTTATTTAAACAATCCAACAATATAAAAAATTGTTTAATTGAAAAATACAATAGTGAAAAACAATTGTTTATTTAAAAAATACAAAAAAAAATTATTTATTTAAACAATCCAACAATATAAAAAATTGTTTAATTACAAAATACAAAAAAATTGTTTAATTGAAAAATACAATAGTGAAAAACAATTGTTTATTTAAGAAATACAACAAAAAAAATTATTTATTTATACAATACAACAATAAAAACAATTGTTTAATTAAAAACTACAACAAAACAAACAATTGTTTATTTGAAGAATACAATGAAAAACAATTGT
Source organism: Leptopilina boulardi (assembly GCF_019393585.1). Classification (NCBI taxonomy): domain Eukaryota; kingdom Metazoa; phylum Arthropoda; class Insecta; order Hymenoptera; family Figitidae; genus Leptopilina; species Leptopilina boulardi. The sequence continues at coordinate 1,392,003 of NW_026137825.1, read as the reverse complement.
TTATTTAAACAATATAACAAAAAAATAATTGTTTATTTAAACAATATAACAAAAAAAACAATTGTTTATTAAAACAATATAACAAAAAACAATTGTTTATTTAAACAATATAACCAAAAACATTTGTTTATTTAAACAATCCGCAACAAAAAGACAATTTTTCAATTACAAAATACCAAAAAAATATTATTTAATTGAAAATAGAAACAATTGTTTATTTAGCAAATACAACAAATAACGATTAATTATTTAAACAATACAACAATAAAAACAATTGTTTATTTATAAAGTAGAACCATTAAAAGAACAATTGTTTATACAAAACGAAAAATAGTTAATAACAATTGTTTATTCAAGACATACAATAACAACAATTGTTGTTTATTTGCAAAATACAAAAATGAAAAACAATTGTTTATTTAAACGATATAACAATAAAAAAACAATTATTTATTTAAACAATCCAACAATATAAACAATTGTTTAATTACAAAATACAAAAAAAAATTGTTTAATTGAAAAATACAAAAAAAATTGTTTAATTGAAAAATATAATAGTGAAAAACATTTGTGACCTGGACAGTTAAAAGGGACCTTTTGTCCGAAAAAATTAATTTTTTATTGATTGGTGATTCTGATAGAGAAAACTTTTTTCTATCAGAATCACCAATCAATAAAAAATTTATTTTTTTCGGACAAGAGGTCCCTTTTAACTGTCCAGGTCACATTTGCTTATTTAAGAAATACAACAAAAAATAATTATTTATTTATACAATACAACAATAAAAACAATTGTTTAATTAAATACTACAACAAAACAAACAATTGTTTATTTGAAGAATACAACAATGAAAAACAATTCTTTATTTACAATGTACAACAAAAACAAACTATTGTTCATTTAAACAATATAACAAAAAAAACAATTGTTTATTAAAACAATATAACAAAAAACAATTGTTTATTTAAACAATATAACAAAAAAAACCAATTGTTTATTTAAACAATCCGCAACAAAAAACAATTTTTTAATTACAAAATACCAAAAAAATATTATTTAATTGAAAATAAAAACAATTGTTTATTTAACAAATACAACAAATAACAATTATTTATTTAAACAATATAACAATAAAAACAATTGTTTATAATTAAACAATATAACAATAAAAACAATTGTTTATAATTAAAAATTACAACAATACAAACAATTGTTTAATTTAAAAAATACAACAATAAAAAATATTTGTTTATTTAAAAAGTATAGCAATAACAAACAATTGTTTATTTAAGATATACAACAAAACAAACAATTGTTTAATTATAAAATGCAGCAACAAAAAAACAACTGTTTATAAGAAAAATACAACAAAAGAAAACAATTGTTTATTAAAAAATTAAAAAAGTAAAAAACATTTGTTTTTTTGAAAAATACAATAATGAAAAACAATTGTTTATTTAAAAAATACTACTATAAAATTTTTTATTATTAAGAATTGTTTATTTCAAAAGTATAGCAATGAAAAACAATTGTTTATTTGAAAAATAGATACTATAAAATTTTATTAAAAAAAATTTTTGGAATGGCACACATATATATTTTTTTAAATAATTTTATAAATTATAATTAAAATATTCAATTTTAGAATTTTTTTGTATAAATCATTTTTTTCAAAGAACTAATTTATAATCATCTAAATAAATTCCCCTAAATATATGACACGCCTCTAAAAATAGGGATCTATAAAGCAAAAAATTATAGGTTATGTTTATGATTGTTTGATAATAATAATAATAATAATAATAATTTCACAATACAAATATTTCAGTTTCTATAACAACAAAACATAAAAACTATTTGTTATTTTCACAAAATAAATATAATAATAATAATAAAAATTAAAAAGAAACTTTCTTATGAAAGTAAAAACTATCATAAATATAACCTATAAACCTTTTTCGGGCCCCTTCTTTATAGCGCCATCATATGGGAAAAAATTTAATTTACTTATTTTTCTTTTTCAGTGTGAAAGCAATGATAAAATTCAAATTGGTGGAAGTAATTCTCTAGACACAAATAATTTAAAACCTCTTCATACAGTTTGTGGTAGAAATTTAAAACCAAGTAAGTTTTACACTATATTTTTCTAATTAATTATATCGAATTAAAATTTTTTTTATTACAAAATAACATTAATAATAAAAAAAATATTTAAAACAACATTTTTTTTGTTTAAATATTAAAAAAAAATATTTTTTTTTGTTTAAAAATTAAATTTAAAAAAAATATCAGCGAGAAGATTCGAAACCTTGACCTCGAGAACTATACAGTCGCCTAACTTATCCACTGTGCCAAAATTAATATTTACCAAAAAAAGGAAGGAAAAAAAAAATTTGTAAAATTTTCAAATTACATTTTCACAAAAACAAAAAGACCATAAATAAAACATTTATTAAAACATAAATATATTTAGATAAAAGAAATACCATTTTTTTTTGAAAAAAATATTTTTTTTTTTATAATAATAATAATCAGAAAAAAAAGGGAAAATGCAGAAAATAAATAAATTGTAAAACTATGGAAAATATAATTTGATTTTTTATCAGGTGGCGAGATACTAGTGGGATATGGAATAACGTCAGTGAGGTTAATATCTAGCGGACGTTATGATAACTTCGTGAAGGTAATGATCCGTAAAGCTGAGGAAAACGACATTCTCGATGTTAATCTTCCCTATGGTCTATGAAGTTTCGCGTTAAATGGTAAGACATTTGACTTCATCTTTTTTATAATAATAATAATAGGTAGAGACAAAAAAAAAAAAAATTGAAATTAAAAATAAAATTATATCACTTTTTCTTTTCTTAGATTTGATTAATAAAAAAAAAATATATAATTATTGCAGGGAATAAAAATAATAATAAATAAATTTTAATAATAATAATAATAATAATAATACAAAACTATTATTATCATTATTAATAATTATTATTAATATTTATTTATTTACAGTAATAAACTGGCTTATTATTATCATTATTACTATTATTATTATTATTATTATTATTATTATTATTAATATTAATTATTACTAATATTGTATTATTATTTACATTATTATTTTTATTACTTATAATATTTATTGAATAATAATTATAGTAGAAAAAAAGTATTAAAAAAGGGACTAAAGAAACAAAAAAATTTTAGGTTATGTTTATGATAGTTTTATTTACTATCATAAACATAACCTATTGGGATGTCCGCTAGGGGGCGTGGCTTAGCATTTTATCCTACGTTCAGTAGTACCATTTTTCACCACTATGTCTGAAAGTTACTCTGATTGGTTTAAACTGGACAAAAATTGACAAACATTCTACTTTCAAGGGTTAAAAATTTTTCCAACAGAGAGCGCTTCACAGTAACGGACATCCCAATAATTTTTGGTTTTTTAGGTCCGCTTTTTTTCAGAGTGCCAAAACATATTTTCAAGCATTTTTAATTTTTTTTTTTTTAATTTAATTTCAATTTTCTTTTAATTCATTTTAATTAAATTAATTTTTTAATTTTAGTATACAATAATAAATATTTTCAAAAAAAATTCTTTTTTTCAGACAAAATTTTTCAATGAATGTGAGAAGAATCATCCGACACATTGATTATTCGACGCGTGAAAAATTTTGAAAAAAAAAAATTACCAAAAAAAAAACACACACACAAAAAAAACAGGAAAATCGGGGAAAAAATCAAATGTTACCAAAAAAAAAAAAAACAAAAAACGTTATTTCCAAGAGCGCTCATTTTCAAATCCTTTTTTGGTAGCTATTAAAAAAAAAAAAATTGTATAATCTCGATTTTTTGTAAAAACAAAACAAAACAAAAATTCAAAATTATTACACTGAGAAGAAAAAAAAATCGACTCTCACACGTTGTATATTTTGTTATGTTTTAAAAAATTTTATGTATATCGACAAAAAAAGACAAAAAAAAAAAAAAAAAAAAAACATTCATCTCAAAAAATAAAAATGTAACGTAGCTCATCTTCGTATATATATATATATATATATGGAATAAGATCTTATTGCGAAAAAACAGTGGTAAAAAAAAAAATTTCACGAAATATATATATTAGGGGACAATATTTATTTCTAAATTTTTTTTTTTTTTTTTTAATTAATATTTTGAGAAAAAAAAAATGCAAGTTAAACTTAAATTATATAATTAAGTTATATTATTTATTTATTTAGTTTTAATTACTATATATATATAAATGTATATTATAAAAAAAAAATTTAATTTTTTTAAAAATTAAAAAAAAGATTCCCTCTTTTTCCTCACTTTTATTCTTGTCACTTACTCTCGCAAAGTTAGAAAAATTCCTTCTTTATCATATTATGTATTTATCGACAGAATCAAAGGATTCTGTTCTTGAAAAGTGGTGACGCGAAACGAGAAATACAAGAAAATTACCATTCGTTCAGTCGGTAAATAATTTTTCTTTTTTATTATAAAACAATTTTTAATTGATTTTTTATTTTTTAAAATAATTTTTTAATTAAAAAAATAAATAATTCTACTTTTAGTAACGGACAAAACTTTATCACACAAATAATAATAATAATAATAATAATAATAATAATAATAATAATAATAATAATAATAATATAACTCGAAATAATAATTATAATAGTAATTATAATAATAATTATTTATTTTTATTATTAACATAAAATTATAAAAATAATTTCAGTTTATTATTATTTTACCTCTTTTCCTGTTTTTTTTTTAAATAAAAAGAAATAAAAAAATAATAAAAATAACTAAAAAAAGAAAATAAAATAATAATAATAATATTTTCTGTTTTGGAAAATTTAATTTTCTTAATTAAAAAATAAAAAGGAATGAAATGCAAATATTTGTACAAAATTACAAATATTTGTTTTCCAATTTTTTAAAAATTTTTTTTGAAAGAGAAAATGAGGAAAAACAAAAACTGGACAAAAATAGAAGAAGAAAGAAGAGCAATTATAAACGGCATTCCAGAAAGCAAAGAATGGAAAACAAGAAAACTTTTCTAACTGCATATTTATATAATCTTCATCCTATTCATAAAAATCTACGCCAAAAAATATAACGAAACTTTTTTAGTGCTAGAAACAAATTTAAAATTTGTTTGCTATTTCAACGGAATTTCATTCTTCATTATTGAGGAAAAAAATAATCGTATAAGAAATTTAATATTTAAATTAATTAAATTTTAAATTTAAAAAAAAGACTTTTATTGACTAAACAATTTAATAAAAAAAAAAAAAAAAAATATCGTCTAAATAAATAAATTTAGACAATTTAAAATCAGAAAAAGGTTTACTTAACCCTGAATGTATTTTTTATAAATGACAAGCAAGATCAATAAAATTGATTCACCCTATATAGTATTTCATAATAAATTTATTCCAAATATTTTTTTTTTCATAATTAAAAAATTTTTTTTTTTTTTGGAAAATTAAAGTTGAAATTAAAGTAAAAAATATTATTAACTTAATATTAAAAATATTATAATTAATTATTAATAATAAAAACAATGATAATAATAATAATAAATAATTAATAAAAAAAAATATTTAGGTATAATTATACATTTTTTGTTCAGAACTTTCTTCTAATCTCTATGGCGGTATTCCCGAACGAATATCTAGCGAATTTAATTTTTCGAAAATTTTTCCAAAATCTTTTTGAGTGTAGCTCAGCATCCGCTGGACCAATCTAAAAGTGCGCCATACATTTTTTGTTCGAAACTTTTTCCCTATTTTATTGGCGGTATTCCGGGACGATTATTTTGCAAATTTAATTTTTCTAAATTTTTTCCAAATTTGTTTTCTAGTGTAGCTCAGCATCCGCTGGACCAATCAAAAAGTGCGACATACATTTTTTGTTCGGAACTTTTTGACTATTTTTTTGGCGGTATTCCGAAACGATTATCTCACAAATTTAATTTTTCTAAATTTTTTCCAAATTTGTGTTCTAGTGTAGCTCAGCATCCGCTGGACCAATAAAAAAGTGCGCCATACATTTTTTGTGCGCTACTTTTTGCTAAAGACTTTGGCGGTATTCCCGATCAATTAACTCCCAAATTTAATTTTTCGAAATTTTTTAAAAAATTTATCTGTGTGTAGCTCAGCATCCGCTGGACCAATCAAAAAGTGCGCCATACATTTTTTGTTCAAGACTCCCAGGTTAAGACTTTGGCGGTATTCCCGAACGATTATCTCGCAAATTAAAGTTTTCAAAATTTTTTAAAAAATTTATCTGAGTGTAGCTCAGCATCCGCTGGACCAATCAAAAAGTGCGCCATACATTTTTTGTTCGAGACTCCCGGGTTAAGACTTTGGCGGTATTCCCGATCAATTATCTCGCAAATTTAATTTTTCGTAATTTTATAAAAAAAATTTATCAGAGTGTAGCTCAGCATCCGCTGGACCAATCAAAAAGTGCCCAATACATTTTTTGTTCAGAACTTTCTTCTAATCACTATGGCGGTATTCCCGATCAATTATCTCGCAAATTTATTTTTTCGAAATTTTTTAAAAAATTTATCTGAGTGTGGCTCAGCATCCGCTGGACCAATCAATAAGTGCGCCATACATTTTATGTTCGAGACTCCCGGGTTAAGACTTTGGCGGTATTCCCGATCAATTATCTCCCAAATTTAATTTTTCGAAATTTTTTAAAAAATTTATCTGAGTGTAGCTCAGCATCCGCTGGACCAATCAAAAAGTGCGCCATACATTTTTTGTTCGAGACTCCCGGGTTAAGACTTTGGCGGTATTCCCGATCAATTATCTCGCAAATTTAATTTTTCGTAATTTTATAAAAAAATTTATCAGAGTGTAGCTCAGCATCCGCTGGACCAATAAAAAAGTGCGCCATACATTTTGGTGCGCTACTTTTTGCTAAAGACTTTGGCGGTATTCCCGATCAATTAACTCCCAAATTTAATTTTTCGAAATTTTTTAAAAAATTTATCTGTGTGTAGCTCAGCATCCGCTGGACCAATCAAAAAGTGCGCCATACATTTTTTGTTCGAGACTCCCGGGTTAAGACTTTGGCGGTATTCCCGATCAATTATCTCGAAAATTTAATTTTTCAAAATTTTTTTAAAAATTTATCTGAGTGTGGCTCAGCATCCGCTGGACCAATCAAAAAGTGCGCCATACATTTTTTGTTCGAGACTCCCGGGTTAAGACTTTGGCGGTGTTCCCGATCAATTATCTCGCAAATTTAATTTTTCGTAATTTTATAAAAAAAATTTATCAGAGTGTAGCTCAGCATCCGCTGGACCAATCAAAAAGTGCCCAATACATTTTTTGTTCAGAACTTTCTTCTAATCACTATGGCGGTATTCCCGAACGATTATCTCGAAAATTTAATTTTTCAAAATTTTTTAAAAAATTTATCTGAGTGTGGCTCAGCATCCGCTGGACCAATCAAAAAGTGCGCCATACATTTTTTGTTCGAGACTCCCGGGTTAAGACTTTGGCGGTATTCCCGATCAATTATCTCGCAAATTTAATTTTTCGTAATTTTATAAAAAAATTTATCAGAGTGTAGCTCAGCATCCGCTGGACCAATAAAAAAGTGCGCCATACATTTTGGTGCGCTACTTTTTGCTAAAGACTTTGGCGGTATTCCCGATCAATTAACTCCCAAATTTAATTTTTGAAATTTTTTAAAAAATTTATCTGTGTGTAGCTCAGCATCCGCTGGACCAATCAAAAAGTGCGCCATACATTTTTTGTTCGAGACTCCCAGGTTAAGACTTTGGCGGTATTCCCGATTAATTATCTCGTAAATTTAATTTTTCTAAATTTTTTAAAAAATTTATCTCAGTGTAGCTCAGCATCCGCTGGACCAATCAAAAAGTGCGCCATACATTTTTTGTTCAGAACTTTCTTCTAATCACTATGGCGGTATTCCCGAACGATTATCTCGCAAATTAAAGTTTTCAAAATTTTTTAAAAAATTTATCTGAGTGTAGCTCAGCATCCGCTGGACCAATCAAAAAGTGCGCCATACATTTTTTGTTCGAGACTCCCGGGTTAAGACTTTGGCGGTATTCCCGATCAATTATCTCGCAAATTTAATTTTTCGTAATTTTATAAAAAAAATTTATCAGAGTGTAGCTCAGCATCCGCTGGACCAATCAAAAAGTGCCCAATACATTTTTTGTTCAGAACTTTCTTCTAATCACTATGGCGGTATTCCCGATCAATTATCTCGCAAATTTATTTTTTCGAAATTTTTTAAAAAATTTATCTGAGTGTGGCTCAGCATCCGCTGGACCAATCAATAAGTGCGCCATACATTTTATGTTCGAGACTCCCGGGTTAAGACTTTGGCGGTATTCCCGATCAATTATCTCCCAAATTTAATTTTTCGAAATTTTTTAAAAAATTTATCTGAGTGTAGCTCAGCATCCGCTGGACCAATCAAAAAGTGCGCCATACATTTTTTGTTCGAGACTCCCGGGTTAAGACTTTGGCGGTATTCCCGATCAATTATCTCGAAAATTTAATTTTTCAAAATTTTTTTAAAAATTTATCTGAGTGTGGCTCAGCATCCGCTGGACCAATCAAAAAGTGCGCCATACATTTTTTGTTCGAGACTCCCGGGTTAAGACTTTGGCGGTGTTCCCGATCAATTATCTCGCAAATTTAATTTTTCGTAATTTTATAAAAAAAATTTATCAGAGTGTAGCTCAGCATCCGCTGGACCAATCAAAAAGTGCTCCATACATTTTTTGTTCAGAACTTTCTTCTAATTACTATGGCGGTATTCCCGAACGATTATCTCGAAAATTTAATTTTTCAAAATTTTTTAAAAAATTTATCTGAGTGTGGCTCAGCATCCGCTGGACCAATCAAAAAGTGCGCCATACATTTTTTGTTCGAGACTCCCGGGTTAAGACTTTGGCGGTATTCCCGATCAATTATCTCGCAAATTTAATTTTTCGTAATTTTATAAAAAAATTTATCAGAGTGTAGCTCAGCATCCGCTGGACCAATAAAAAAGTGCGCCATACATTTTGGTGCGCTACTTTTTGCTAAAGACTTTGGCGGTATTCCCGATCAATTAACTCCCAAATTTAATTTTTGAAATTTTTTAAAAAATTTATCTGTGTGTAGCTCAGCATCCGCTGGACCAATCAAAAAGTGCGCCATACATTTTTTGTTCGAGACTCCCAGGTTAAGACTTTGGCGGTATTCCCGATTAATTATCTCGTAAATTTAATTTTTCTAAATTTTTTAAAAAATTTATCTCAGTGTAGCTCAGCATCCGCTGGACCAATCAAAAAGTGCGCCATACATTTTTTGTTCAGAACTTTCTTCTAATCACTATGGCGGTATTCCCGAACGATTATCTCGCAAATTGAAGTTTTCAAAATTTTTTAAAAAATTTATCTGAGTGTAGCTCAGCATCCGCTGGACCAATCAAAAAGTGCGCCATACATTTTTTGTTCGAGACTCCCGGGTTAAGACTTTGGCGGTATTCCCGATCAATTATCTCCCAAATTTAATTTTTCGGAATTTTTTAAAAAATTTATCTGAGTGTAGCTCAGCATCCGCTGGACCAATCAAAAAGTGCGCCATACATTTTTTGTTCGAGACTCCCAGGTTAAGACTTTGGCGGTATTCCCGATTAATTATCTCGCAAATTTAATTTTTCGTAATTTTATAAAAAAATTTATCAGAGTGTAGCTCAGCATCCGCTGGACCAATCAAAAAGTGCGCCATACATTTTTTGTTCAGAACTTTCTTCTAATCACTATGCCGGTATTCCCGAACGATTATCTCGCGAATTTAATTTTTCGAAAATTTTTCCGAATTTGTTTTCTAGTTTAGCTCAGCTTCCGCTGGACCAATCAAAAAGTGCGCCATACATTTTTTGTTCGCTACTTTTTGCTAAAGAATTTGGCGGTATTCCCGAACTATTATCTCGCGAATTTAATTTTTCGAAAATTTTTCCAAAATATTTTTGAGTGTAGCTCAGCATCCGCTGGACCAATAAAAAAGTGCGCCATACATTTTTTGTGCGCTACTTTCTTCTAATCACTATGGCGGTATTCCCGAACGATTATCTCGAAAATTTAATTTTTCAAAATTTTTTAAAAAATTTATCTGAGTGTGGCTCAGCATCCGCTGGACCAATCAAAAAGTGCGCCATACATTTTTTGTTCGAGACTCCCGGGTTAAGACTTTGGCGGTATTCCCGATCAATTATCTCGCAAATTTAATTTTTCGTAATTTTATAAAAAAATTTATCAGAGTGTAGCTCAGCATCCGCTGGACCAATCAAAAAGTGCGCCATACATTTTTTGTTCGAAACTTTTTCCCTATTTTTTTGGCGGTATTTCGGAACGATTATCTTGCAAATTTAATTTTTCTAAATTTTTTCCAAATTTGTTTTCTAGTGTAGCTCAGCATCCGCTGGACCAATCAAAAAGTGCGCCATACATTTTTTGTTCAGAACTTTCTTCTAATCACTATGGCGGTATTCCCGAACGATTATCTCGAAAATTTAATTTTTCAAAATTTTTCCAAAATATTTTTGAGTGTAGCTCAGCATCCGCTGGACCAATCAAAAAGTGCCCAATACATTTTTTGTTCAGAACTTTCTTCTAATCACTATGGCGGTATTCCCGATCAATTATCTCGCAAATTTATTTTTTCGAAATTTTATAAAAAATTTATCTGAGTGTGGCTCAGCATCCGCTGGACCAATCAATAAGTGCGCCATACATTTTTTGTTCGAGACTCCCGGGTTAAGACTTTGGCGGTATTCCCGATCAATTATCTCCCAAATTTAATTTTTCGAAATTTTTTAAAAAATTTATCTGAGTGTAGCTCAGCATCCGCTGGACCAATCAAAAAGTGCGCCATACATTTTTTGTTCGAGACTCCCAGGTTAAGACTTTGGCGGTATTCCCGATTAATTATCTCGCAAATTTAATTTTTCAAAATTTTTTAAAAAATTTATCTCAGTGTAGCTCAGCATCCGCTGGACCAATCAAAAAGTGCGCCATACATTTTTTGTTCAGAACTTTCTTCTAATCACTATGGCGGTATTCTTGAACGATTATCTCGCGAATTTAATTTTTCGAAAATTTTTCCGAATTTGTTTTCTAGTTTAGCTCAGCTTCCGCTGGACCAATCAAAAAGTGCGCCATACATTTTTTGTTCGCTACTTTTTGCTAAAGAATTTGGCGGTATTCCTGAACTATTATCTCGTGAATTTAATTTTTCGAAAATTTTTCCAAAATATTTTTGAGTGTAGCTCAGCATCCGCTGGACCAATCAAAAAGTCCGCCATACATTTTTTGTTCGAGACTCCCGGGTTAAGACTTTGGCGGTATTCCCGATCAATTATCTCGCAAATTTAATTTTTCGTAATTTTATAAAAAAATTTATCAGAGTGTAGCTCAGCATGCGCTGGACCAATCAAAAAGTGCGCCATACATTTTTTGTTCAGAACTTTCTTCTAATCACTATGGCGGTATTCTTGAACGATTATCTCGCGAATTTAATTTTTCGAAAATTTTTCCGAATTTGTTTTCTAGTTTAGCTCAGCTTCCGCTGGACCAATCAAAAAGTGCGCCATACATTTTTTGTTCGCTACTTTTTGCTAAAGAATTTGGCGGTATTCCCGAACTATTATCTCGCGAATTTAATTTTTCGAAAATTTTTCCAAAATATTTTTGAGTGTAGCTCAGCATCCGCTGGACCAATCAAAAAGTCCGCCATACATTTTTTGTTCGAGACTCCCGGGTTAAGACTTTGGCGGTATTCCCGATCAATTATCTCGAAAATTTAATTTTTCAAAATTTTTTAAAAAATTTATCTGAGTGTGGCTCAGCATCCGCTGGACCAATCAAAAAGTGCGCCATACATTTTTTGTTCGAGACTCCCGGGTTAAGACTTTGGCGGTGTTCCCGATCAATTATCTCGCAAATTTAATTTTTCGTAATTTTATAAAAAAAATTTATCAGAGTGTAGCTCAGCATCCGCTGGACCAATCAAAAAGTGCGCCATACATTTTTTGTTCGAGACTCCCAGGTTAAGACTTTGGCGGTATTCCCGATTAATTATCTCGCAAATTTAATTTTTCAAAATTTTTTAAAAAATTTATCTCAGTGTAGCTCAGCTTCCGCTGGACCAATTAAAAAGTGCGCCATACATTTTTTGTTCGCTACTTTTTGCTAAAAAATTTGGCGGTATTCCTGAACTATTATCTCGTGAATTTAATTTTTCGAAAATTTTTCCAAAATATTTTTGAGTGTAGCTCAGCATCCGCTGGACCAATCAAAAAGTCCGCCATACATTTTTTGTTCGAGACTCCCGGGTTAAGACTTTGGCGGTATTCCCGATCAATTATCTCGCAAATTTAATTTTTCGTAATTTTATAAAAAAATTTATCAGAGTGTAGCTCAGCATGCGCTGGACCAATCAAAAAGTGCGCCATACATTTTTTGTTCAGAACTTTCTTCTAATCACTATGGCGGTATTCTTGAACGATTATCTCGCGAATTTAATTTTTCGAAAATTTTTCTGAATTTGTTTTCTAGTTTAGCTCAGCTTCCGCTGGACCAATCAAAAAGTGCGCCATACATTTTTTGTTCGCTACTTTTTGCTAAAGAATTTGGCGGTATTCCCGAACTATTATCTCGCGAATTTAATTTTTCGAAAATTTTTCCAAAATATTTTTGAGTGTAGCTCAGCATCCGCTGGACCAATCAAAAAGTCCGCCATACATTTTTTGTTCGAGACTCCCGGGTTAAGACTTTGGCGGTATTCCCGATCAATTATCTCGAAAATTTAATTTTTCAAAATTTTTTAAAAAATTTATCTGAGTGTGGCTCAGCATCCGCTGGACCAATCAAAAAGTGCGCCATACATTTTTTGTTCGAGACTCCCGGGTTAAGACTTTGGCGGTGTTCCCGATCAATTATCTCGCAAATTTAATTTTTCGTAATTTTATAAAAAAAATTTATCAGAGTGTAGCTCAGCATCCGCTGGACCAATCAAAAAGTGCGCCATACATTTTTTGTTCGAGACTCCCAGGTTAAGACTTTGGCGGTATTCCCGATTAATTATCTCGCAAATTTAATTTTTCAAAATTTTTTAAAAAATTTATCTCAGTGTAGCTCAGCTTCCGCTGGACCAATTAAAAAGTGCGCCATACATTTTTTGTTCGCTACTTTTTGCTAAAAAATTTGGCGGTATTCCTGAACTATTATCTCGTGAATTTAATTTTTCGAAAATTTTTCCAAAATATTTTTGAGTGTAGCTCAGCATCCGCTGGACCAATCAAAAAGTCCGCCATACATTTTTTGTTCGAGACTCCCGGGTTAAGACTTTGGCGGTATTCCCGATCAATTATCTCGCAAATTTAATTTTTCGTAATTTTATAAAAAAATTTATCAGAGTGTAGCTCAGCATGCGCTGGACCAATCAAAAAGTGCGCCATACATTTTTTGTTCAGAACTTTCTTCTAATCACTATGGCGGTATTCTTGAACGATTATCTCGCGAATTTAATTTTTCGAAAATTTTTCTGAATTTGTTTTCTAGTTTAGCTCAGCTTCCGCTGGACCAATCAAAAAGTGCGCCATACATTTTTTGTTCGCTACTTTTTGCTAAAGAATTTGGCGGTATTCCCGAACTATTATCTCGCGAATTTAATTTTTCGAAAATTTTTCCAAAATATTTTTGAGTGTAGCTCAGCATCCGCTGGACCAATCAAAAAGTCCGCCATACATTTTTTGTTCGAGATTCCCGGGTTAAGACTTTGGCGGTATTCCCGATCAATTATCTCGAAAATTTAATTTTTCAAAATTTTTTAAAAAATTTATCTGAGTGTGGCTCAGCATCCGCTGGACCAATCAAAAAGTGCGCCATACATTTTTTGTTCGAGACTCCCGGGTTAAGACTTTGGCGGTGTTCCCGATCAATTATCTCGCAAATTTAATTTTTCGTAATTTTATAAAAAAAATTTATCAGAGTGTAGCTCAGCATCCGCTGGACCAATCAAAAAGTGCGCCATACATTTTTTGTTCGAGACTCCCAGGTTAAGACTTTGGCGGTATTCCCGATTAATTATCTCGCAAATTTAATTTTTCAAAATTTTTTAAAAAATTTATCTCAGTGTAGCTCAGCATCCGCTGGACCAATCAAAAAGTGCGCCATACATTTTTTGTTCAATACTTTTTTCTAAAGACTTTTGCAGTATTCTTGAACGATTATCTTGAAAATTTAATTTTTCGACAAATTTTTTAAAATGTTTTTGAGTGTAGCCCTGCATTTGCTGGACCAATCAAAAAGTGCGTCATACATAATTTTTTTTAAATATCCTGGGATAAATATTAGTGGCGCCGCTTACCTTTTTTGTTTCACGGTTTGTGAACCTGCTACTGCTGTTACTTCATCCATCCATAACCTGAAAAATTAAAAAACTATTTTATCAAATATTATAACGAAGAAAAAATAACATTTGTAGAACATAAAATATTTTTAATGAGGATAGTGACCGTAACCTAACCTTATAAAATTTATTGGTTTTAAACCAATTTTTTATTAATAATAATGATAATTTATTAATTGTAAGAGAAATGGGGAAATCAGCTTCAACTTTTTGTAGGCTTAATATAGCAGTGGGGTCTCCTTATATTATTTCGTGGACGCAAATCGACGCCACCCGTTGATAAGATGCCCGTTTATTTGTCAGAATAATAAAATGTCAACTCGAACTCAGTTCAATATGAAGCTAATTCAATTGTAAAAATAATAAAAGGCTAACTCAGTTTCCGTATAATATAATCCTATCTCGCATTAAATTCGAATTCAAGTTTTCGTAAATTAAAAAAGAAGTTTAAATCGATCAGAATATTAATTCATACTTTTTAATGATTAATTAGTGATTAATAATTATTAATAAAATAAGAAATAGAATAAAAAACAAATAATAAAATAAATGAAAATAAAAAATATTATTAAAAAAGAAAAAAAATTACAAAATAATATTTTGTAATGATTAATTAATGATTAACAAAATAAAAAAATTATAATAAAAACAAATAATATTAGTAATAAATAATTCAAGGCTCCCGTTCATTATTTTATATAAATATAAATAAAAAAAAAAAAAATAAAAAAAATAATCTTAATCAAATTTTTTCACACAATATGAGACTTTCTTTTCAATTTACTTATCATAATTTCCTATAATACGAGACCTCATTTTCTTTATTCAATAAAAAAAAATCAATTACCATATTTCAAAAAGTAATACTTCATAAAGCCACCTTAAAGTAGGCGGGTTAAATCTAGGACACGCCTCTTTGAAAGGTAGAGAATTACAGAACACGCCTACAAAAACAAAGGGTTACATGGTATTCACGCCTAATAAGAGGTGGGATTAACAGGAAACACCCTTTGTGGGCGGGGATAGTAGTCACGTCCCTTAAAAGGTAGAGATTACCAAACACGCCCTTTAGGGGCGTAGACGTATTATAAGACCCACCTTTTGTGGGCGGGATATACCTCTCTAAGAGGTAGGGATAACGAGAGACATCCTTTGTGGGCGGACATATTGTAAGACCTACCTTCAGTAGGCGGGTTAAATGTAGGACACACCTCTTTAAGAGATAGGCATTACGGGTCACGCCTTTACTGGGCGGAGTTATCATAAGAAACATCTTTAAAAGGCGGGGTAAACGCAGGAGACGCCCCTTTAAGAGATTATAGGAAAAGTCCTTTATAGGCGGAGATATCATAAGACACACCTCCAAACAATGGATTAAATGTAAAACAAAAGGGGAGTTGAATATTAGAAGAGGCTAATATTATTTTTTTTTATTAATTGAGCTCGAGTTTGCATTTTATTATTCTGACAAATGAACGGGCATTTTATCAACGGGAGGCTTCGAAATATGAATAAATGTTCTAAGAATGTTTTAGAAAAAATTTTTTTTTTTTTACAATTTTAATTAAGAAATTTATAAAAAAAATAAATACATTTTCCACTATAATATATTGTTAATATATTATGATATAGTTTAAGTAAGAAATTGCTCTTTAGTAATTGACCTTTGAGACAGTGAAGTAGTTTGTCAATTAAATTTCAGGTTGGAAATTGAGTTTACTAAGAGTCTCAAATGTCCAAGAGTCTATAATACTTTAACGTGAAAAATTATTGAAAGTTTACATTGATACTCCCAGAAGTCAACATATTTCCTATGTGTATGTGTGTGTGTAAAATACAATCAATTCTCTATCAATTGTACACAATGTATATATATATATATATATATATATATATATATATATATATATACTTTTTGTTAAACTTTTTCGCCTCCTATGTAACAATAAATGAACTTCACAATCTCCTTTAAAACTTTTATAAAATTTAAAGTTAATGTTCTTTTTATACAATTTTCATTTTTTTTAGTACCTTTTTTTTAATAAAAAAAAATTTTTAAAAACTTAATAAATATAATAAAATAAATAATTAAGTAATAATTAATTAAGTACAGAATAATTAATAAATAATTAATTAAATAGTTGGTATAAATAATTAATAAATAATTAATTAAATAGTTGGTATAAATAATTAACAATTTTTTTTGAACCTTACAATAATTAAATTTTATATAAAAATCTTTAGAAAAATAAATTCTTCCAATACGTAAATTTTTTTTCAATTATATTTTGTTATTATTATCGCAATTGAATTTACAAAATAAAAAAATACAAATTGTTATTTTATTTTTATATTTTCATATTTTACCCCCTTGTGAATAATATTATTTTCTTCCTTCTTTTATAATATGTTTCGTAAGTTTAAATCGACATTTTTGCTTTTATGGAATTACATTCACCGTTTTTTCCGATTGAAATTTTTATTCAATAAAATAAAAATAACAAAAATGGCAAAAAAAAATTAGTTTCTCCCTGAAGCATTTTAAAAATATAATAAAAAAAAAATGAATTTTTCTATTTAATAAAAATTTAATTAATCATTTTTCTATTTAATATTAATAAAATATATATATATATATATATAATATATTTTTAATAATAAATATAATAATAGTATCTAATATTTTTTATTATATATTTATAATAAATATAATAAGAAAAATATTTAATATTTATATATTTACAATAAACAATAAATATTATAAAATATTAAAATTTTTTTTTTTTTATTTTTTAATTAAGAATTTTAATGGAAATTTTTTTTTTGTAATCAATAATAATAATAATGAAATATTGTGTACCTATATATAACTAGTCAATTTTCTGTAATTTGTGTGAGCAATTTTCGAGACGTTACATAATCTGCAGTAATTTTACACTAGACTCAGCGTATCAAAATTATCTAATTTTCCAAGGAATGGAAATGTTAATTACAATTCTCGCCATAGCATATGACAGTCGCAGTGTGTGTTCACGTGTGATATTGTTGAACACACCTATCTAAGTTTACGTTCACACCTCACACTGTGCATATTGCATATATATATATATATATATAACTTTAAACAAATTTAATTTCACAAACTTTACTTTAAACAATATTGTAATATTTAAATTTCAGAAAAAAAAATTAATTACATTTTTTAATGAATTTTTTTTTTGATTCTAAAATATTTCTCTAAATAAAATAATAAAATAATAATAATAATAATAAAATTTCAAACTTACTAAATTAAATATAAATATATTTTTAATTAACAGTGACATTTAATAAATATAATAAATAATTAATAGAAATATTTAGTTATAATTATTAAATTTTTTTTTCCTATATAACTTAATTAATTAAATTTTTAATTAAATTTAAAAATAATATATTTTCAAAATGAACGTTTGATAAATTCCAAACTTTAATCAAGAATTCAAGAGACTTTAGAGACGACGGTTTGGGATCTCTCTCTCTCTCTCTCTCTCTCTCTCTCTCTCTCTCTCTCTCTCTATATATGTATTCCTGGACGCTTATTGTCAACCTCATAAAATGTGATCTCAGTCTTATTGAAAAAGATATTCGAATAAATGACACTGGTGGTAGAGCGCATTTTCAACTCACTAGACAACACCTCGTACAATATTCATAGCTCGTATAAACCACGCATCTCTTCGTGTCAAGAATTCATGGGAACGCATAAATCCGCAAGCTTTTGCTTAAGTGTCTCCCGTTCATTATTTTATATAAATATAAATAAAAAAAAAAAAAATTAAATAAAAAAAAAATAATCTTAATCAAATTTTTTCCACACAATATGAGACTTTCTTTTCAATTTACTTATCATAATTTCCTATAATACGAGACCTCATTTTCTTTATTCAATAAAAAAAAATCAATTACCATATTTCAAAAAATAATACTTCATAAAGCCACCTTAAAGTAGGCGGGTTAAATCTAGGACACGCCTCTTTGAAAGGTCGAGTATTACAGAACACGGGTTACATGGTATACACGTCTAATAAGAGGTGGGATTGACAGGAAACACCCTTTGTGGGCGGGGACAGAAGACCAAACACGCCCTTTATGGGCGTAGACGTATTATAAGACCCACCTTTTGTGGGCGGGATATACCTCTCTAAGAGGTAGGGATAACGAGAGACATCCTTTGTGGGCGGACATATTGTAAGACCTACCTTCAGTAGGCGGGTTAAATGTAGGACACCCCTCTTTAAGAGATAGGCATTACGGGACACGCCTTTTATGGGCGGAGTTATCATAAGAAACGTCTTTAAAAGGCGGGCTAAACGCAGGAGACGCCCCTTTAAGAGATTATAGGAAACATCCTTTATGGGCGGAGATATCATAAGACACACCTCCAAACAACGGATTAAATGTAAAACAAAAGGGGAGTTAAAAATTAGAAGAGGCTTTCTAAAAAGGTTGTGCTTACGGGGAACGCCCTTAATGGAAAGAGAGTTTTAAAAATTAATGTAATATTGTTTCTCATTACATTACCTCATATTATATTTTTAATATATATATATATATGAAACTCCTCATCAATTTGTCCAAAATTTCATTTCTTATTTCGTTTATTACATTTTTATATATATATAGAAAGTAAAAGGAAAAAGAAGCATAAAATCGATTTTCATTGTTGAGTTTTTAATGTTTACTCGCGTGTAAGCTACTTCAATGTCCGGTCATTATTCGCAGGAATGTAATAAACCAATATATATACATATATATATATATATGTATGTACAATTGTAATTCACATGTGTCACGCGACACAGCTGGATCTTGCAGGTGCTCCGCAATAGAAACGTGTTACTTATTCAAATGCATAGGTCATCTTCTCTCTCTCGACTTATATGAAGTTCCACGTCATTCCATTTCTCACAAAACTACTTAAAATTCACGAAAGCAACTACAATTTTTTTTTTCATCATCCCATCTTTCCCTTACTGTCAAAAAAGTAAAAAAAAAATAATAATGAATGAATGAATGAATAAAATAAAATGAATTAATATCATTAAACTTTTAATTTTTTTGATCCAATTTTAAAATTATTCACAATTTACCAAATTTTTAGAGAAGTGCTAATTTTATAAAATAAAATACGCCCCTTAAAGGCGTGTCATAAGGAGAACACGCCCCCAAGAGAACACTCTTAGAAGATAAGACACGCCCTTAGTGGGCGTGATTATCATAGAACACGCCTTTTATAAGCGGGCACTTACGTGACATGACCTTTATGGGCGGAGCTATTAAACGTGCCTCTAAAAAGCGAGTTGAATTTAGAACACACCTCTTTCAGAGGTGTGAATTACGGGATACGCCATTTAATGGGCGGAGTCAACTTGAAAATCACCTTTAAAAGACGGGTTAAATTTAGGACACGCCTATTTAAAAGGCGGATCTTATGGGACACGTCCTTTATGGGCGGAGTTAAAAGCCTGCTTTAAAAAGGCGTGTTAAATATGAGACACGCCCCTTAAGAGGTGGGGATTACGGGACACGCCCTTTGTAGGCGGATGCAGAAGAAACGCCTCTAAAAGGAGGGTTAAATGTAGAACACGCCTCTTTAAGAGGTGGATCTTACGAGACACGCCCTTTACGGTCAGAGTTTTTTTTAAAAAGGTAACGCCAAAACTTTATGACACGCCCCTTTATAAATTTTGATTTTTGATTAGAATTAAGTAATTTATAATCTACATTTTTTTTCGTTAATACAAAAAAAATTTCACTTTCATAAAATGTGGGTTTCTTTTATTTTTTTATTCTAAAACCACTAAATCCCCATACCTCTCAATTCTTTCGTGTTTTTTCTGTCAAAATATAAACATTAAATTTTATTTTGACACACTGAACACATATTTTTCGTGTCAGTTTGATTTTAAAGTGGAAATATACACCCTCTTATCGTGAATGAGAGAAAAATATCTTGTTTCATTTCTGAAATGAAAATATTATAGAAAAGAAAGTTTTGTAGAAAACAGTTTTAAGTGGAAATCCATTCGATATAAAACAAATGGATGAAGGGGGCGCGCGAGCGGAAGAGGGGAAATAAAGGGGAAAAGACATTATTTCTTTTCTTCTCTCTTTTTTTTTTGTTTTATTTTTTACTGTAATAACTGGGATATACGATTCTCATTCGAATTTGGTTTGTATTCTAGAAAAATATGCCCTTTTAGGAGAGAATGTGTTTGTTATTTTAAAAAAAAAGAAACGAATATAAATGGATTTTGAAACTATTTCTGTATCAGCTATATATATATATATGAGGGAATATTTTGCAACTAAAAAAAATAGGAAAAAATTTGTCGTTTTCAAGAATACACGTCACTGAACTTCATTGTCAATATTTTTTTTCTGTTAAAGTAATTGTAACGAAAGGAAAAAAAAAATTCTCACTTCGTCAACTTTTCGATATAATTTTTATTGTTGGGAGAATTTTACTTTTTTTTTTTGGGTGTAGAGAAAATTTTTTTAAATTGAATTGGAAATATTTTTTTTGTACTGAGATATTATTAGTTTTTTTTGTGTTTTTTTAGAGGGTTAATAATAAGTTTGTCGATAATGGTTCTTTAATTGTAACTGGATAACTGCTCGCATTAAAGGCTACATTATTATGTATATTAAGTTGGAAACTGTTATTAGATTACAGACAAGTTTCTATAATCCATAGTTCGTCTCATTATTAATAGAATCTCTCTCTCTTTCTCTCTCTCTCTCTCAGTGTTTAATAACCAATTTTCAATGTTCTTGTATCATATGAAGATGATTGAGACTTTAATAATTACATTATGGCTCTTTATTTTTAATTACAATTTTATATTTACCTATAAAATTACCTACAAAAAAAATAAAATAAAAAAAATAAAACAAAATCAATATTTTAAAGAAGATAAAATTTATCTTTTTTTTTTTAAATTTCTGGTTTTTTTTTTTGATTTTGAATAGTTCCGTACAAGATTTTTTTTTATTTTCAAAAATATTTTCAAAAAAAAACTTTTTTCGAATACTATTCACAATAAGAAAAGAAATAAAAAAAATTTCCTTTTTGTGCATAATTTAAGTAACTCAATGAAGCACGTAATACACGTCTTGAAGCTTTCGTGAAAAATATTCTATGCACTTTCCGCTAAGATATATATATATATATATATATACGCTACTGAATATTTCTGTCGGTCTCTATCGTATTTTAAAAAATTTTTTTTCTTTTTTTTTTTTTGAAAGGTGCCTCTGCGTTGGAATAACTTAAGTTTTGGAAAAAGAATTCACAAATGACAAGCTTATATACATGGAATATTTTGAAGCGATGTTATCTCTTGTCTCATTCTCTCGACTTGCGTCAGAAAGGCAAAGTGAAGTTGAACGATATCAATTTAGTTGGAAGATTGAGATAACGCAGCATGGTAGGACGTCATCGATCTTCATAAGGGCCTCTGGAGAAGCACAGCAAGCATCCCAAGCGACTCTCAAGGGGGAAAATAAACTCACTGTACAAGCTTGCGTCCTCAACCGCTTCGTAACGAGTTTACAAATGATTTTGCTTTTTTTCATCACATGTATACGACATTTAAAGAAAAAAAACAGTTTAGGTGACAACAAAATATTTACTTTTGTTTTATAATTAATTATCTTTATTATAATTTTATAAAATTGCATCTAAAAGAGGTTATGTTATTAATTTTTTTTTTGTAAACTATCGAATTCTATTTTTTTTCAATTAAAAGACGCAGCATTAAATGTAGGACACGCCTTTTAAGAGGTGGGGTTTACAAGACACGCCCATTGTGGTAGGAGTTAAAGGCCCACTTTAAAAAAGGCATATTAAATGTAAGACACGCACCCTTTAAGAGGTGGGAAATACGGGACACGCCCTTTATGGGCAGAGCTAACATAAGACACGCCTTCAAATGGCGGGATAAATGTAGGACACACCTCTTTAAGAGGTGGAGATTACGAGAACCGCCCTTTATGGGCAGAGCTATCATAAGACACGCCTTCAAAAGGCGGGATAAATGTAGGACACACCCCTTTAAGAGGTGGATATTACGAGAAACGCCCTTTATGGGCAGATCTATCATAAGACACGCCTTCAAAAGGCGGGATAAGTGTAGGACACACCCCTTTAGGAGGTGGAGATTACGAGAAACGCCCTTTACGGGCGGAGTTATCGTTCGCCTTCAAAAGGCGAGTTAATTGCAGGACACGCCTCTTTAAGAAGTGGGGATTGAGAAACACGCCCTTTGTAGGCGGAGACAGAAGACACGCCTTCAAAAGGCAAGTTAAACGTTGGATACGCCTCTTTTAAGAGGTGGGGGATTATATGACACACCCATTATGGGCGCAGCTATCATAAGACACGCCTCTTTAAGAGGTGGGGATTATGGGATACACCCATTTAGGGGCGGAGCTATCATGAGGTAAGCCTTCAAAAGAGGGGTTGAACGCGCCTTTTTTAAGGGGTAGAGATTACGAGACACGCCCCTTATATGTTGTATTATTAAAAGTCCCACCCCAAAAAGAGAGTTGAATATAGAATACGCTGTCTAATAAGGATTCTAAAAATTGTTACCTACGGAGGTTATGTTAGAATTTTTTTTCCGAAACTAGCGAATTCTAATTTTTTTTCCAATTCTTTAAAAAATTTGTTTTCTTTGAATTTCTGTTAGTAATTGAAAATTTCCAATACTATTTTTTCTAATTCCTATCATCAAATTTGACCTGCTAGGAAAAATCAATGGATAATCAAAACTTTTACTATTTTTGCAATTGTTGCTAAGCTACCAAGAAATAGACAACAAAAGAAATGGAATACAATTTTTTGATTTAGTAAAGTTTGTGAAATAGTAAAAGAAGTTAAGGCGAAGGTAAGAAAAATATCTAAAATTTACTTGATAGCTAAGAAAGGACCCTAGGTAAAGAAAATAATAGTTTTTGTTTTTAGTTTGATTAAATAAATAAAAATAAAATAATAAATAAAATAAATAATTAATAAAATATAAAATAAAAATCAGTTTTTATTGAATATTTTCGAATTTAATTTTGTTTAATTATCATTTTTTTACAGAAAAACAAAATGAAACTAAAAATTTTCTTCCTTCTCTACATTTTTTTTGTAGAATTTGATTGTATAAAAAATTATCAGACTAGATCTGAAATTCTTGAAAACAAACAAAGTCATTTAAAATGGTCACAAATTGTTTTGAGAAAACTAAAAAAAGCTCCAATCTATCAGATTATGTTGATAACAAATTTGAAAAATTTCCAACATAGGCAAATAATTAATGATCTACAAACAAATTTACCGACTTTGTATTTCAATGATTTTTATTTAAGACAAAAAATTCATTGTCTTGAGAAAAGAAATTCTTTGACAAATCCTCGTGCTACCACATTGTTCATTGTTGTTGACAGTTCAGAAAAAAATAACACAAAATGGACAGAAGAGACAATGGTATATATTAAAAAATTTTCAACAATAAATATTCGACCGAAATGTTTAATTTTTCGAATTTTTGATTTTTATTTCAATGAAACTTTAAATTATGACAAATTTTTACAAAAAATGTGGAAGGATTTATTTCTTGATATCACTATTATTGATGTTGTTAAAGAATATCGTGTCACGATTCATCAGCTAAATCCATTTGTTGCTGCCTATAAATCAAAATTATTTACCAAAAAAACACAATTGTTTCCTAATAAGCTTCGAAATCTAAATCAATATCCATTGAAAATTGGTGTTTTTAATCGACCACCTTTTGTTAAATTACAACGAAATACAAAAAATTTTCCAATTAATATTTCTGGTCCAGATGCAGCAGCTGGAGTATTTTTTTCAAAATTATTAAATTACAGACAAATTTTTGTACCATCAAATAAAGAAGAATTTGGTAAATTTTCATGTAATGTAAATAAATCATCCGGTCTTATGTTTGAATTACAACAAAATAAAATTCAACTAATGAGTATAACATCAACAACCACAAGAAATGTTTGTAAAAAAGAAGTACATGCGACTGTAATTTTTCAACTAGATCATATTGTTGCAATTGTTCCCACATCATTGAAGACAACAAATTTTTTTCTCATGATTGGAAAAACATTTTACTATTCAATTTTATTAACAATTATGATAACAATAACCAATGGAATAATTGTAAATATTTTAAAATTTGACAAAAATATTTGGCATTGGATGACAGTTATTCAAATATTATTTGGTATCACAGTAAATAATCAACCAAAAAAATTAAAGGAACGTATTTTATTTGGCTGCTATTTAATTATAAATTTTTATTATTCCTGGAATTTATTGGCATGGTTGACTGATTTTAATTTTCGATTTGATGAAGAAAAAGAGATAAATAAATTGGACAGTTTAATGAAAAGTAATCTACAATTTAGTTCTGAATTGAATATGATATTAATGATACCTCTACTTGTACAAGATGGTAATTATTTTACAACTTGGCTGAGAAATAGTCGTGTAACTACACTTGATGAATGTATTGAATATCTATTGGATTATAAGAACGTAACATGTATCATGAGATTGTCACAAGCCGAATGGTTTGCTGGATTTTATAGAGAACAAAAACTTGTGAAATTTGTTCCTGAATATCTTACTTCCATAGGAAGTGGATTTATCTTGGAACCCGGATCACCATATGTTGAGAAATTTCAACAAATTCATAGATCATTAATGGAATTTGCCTTATTGGAAAAATGGAAATTGAACAATATACCAAATGCAACTAAATTACATCAATTGGGCATTGTACCAGAGGAGAATTTACAAAAATATAATAACTACGATGATGAAGAATGGAAGATGCAATACACAATGTTTGGAATACTGATTGTCGGTTATTTGTTATCGATTCTTACATTTGCTGTAGAATTCATCATTGACAAACGGAAGCAGAGACAGATATCCCATTAAAAAGGTAGGATTTTAAAAATTTTATTTTTAAAAAATTATTTTTATAGAATATTGCAAAAAAATTTAAAGACATTTTACTAAAACAATCCATCTATAAAGGGCGTTTCCCCTAATTCCCGCCTCTTAAGGGGGCGTATCCTCAATTTTGCCCTCCTTTTTGGGGGCGTGTCCAACAATCAACCCGCCTTCAGAGGGAGGGTCTTACAATGCTCTCGCCCACAGAAGGCGCATCCCTACCTCTTAAGGGGCGTGTCTTCTTTATAGACATCGTTTCCAAGGCGTCTCTTGTAAATCCCATCTTTTAAGAGGCGTGTACTCCAATTAACCCGCCTTTTGAAGGTGGTTCTTATAATGCTTCTGCCTACAAAAGGCGTGTCCCGTAATCCATACCTCTAGAAGGGCGTGTCTCTCTTTTCATATAGCTCCGCCCACAAGAGGCATGACCAATAATCATTACTTCTTAAGGGGTGTGTCCTCCATTTAGCCATTCTTTTAAAAGGGCATGTTGCAATAGGTGGGATTACGGGACACGCCCCTTGGGGCAGAAATTGAAGAAACGCCTTTAAAATGATGGTTAAATGGAGGACACGCCCCTAAAAGGTGGAGATTACAGGAAACGTCTTTTATGGGCGGAGCTATATTAAGTGGATAAAACGCCCCTTAAGAGATAGGGATTACGGGACACAATTTTTATGAGCGGAGCTACATTAAATGAGATATACGCCCCTTGTGAGGAAGGATTACGAGACATGCCTTTTATGGGCGGAGCTACATTAAAAGAGATATACGCCCCTTATGAGGAAGGATTCGGGACACGCCCTTTGTGGACGGAGATATGTAAATCACGCCTCTGGAAGACTAGTTAAATACAGGACACGCCTCTTTAAGAGGTAGGGATTACTAGACACGCCCTTTATTGGCGGAGCTATCATAAGGCACGCCTTCAAAAGGCGTGTTAATTATAGGACACGCCTCTTTAAGAGTTGGGTATTGAGGGACACTTTTTATGGGCGGAGCTATAATAAGGCACGCCTTAAAAAGGCGGGTTGAATTTAGAACACGCCTTCTTAAGAGGCGGATATTAACGGAAACGCCCTTTATGGGCGGTATTATTACAAGATCTACATAAAAAAGGGAGTTGAATGTAGAACACACCTTCTAAAGAGGAGGAGCTTTGGGGGGAATTGCCCTAATGAACTGAATGTTTTAAATTTTCGGATTGTCAAAATAGGACCACTTTAGGCTGACTAATAAATTTAAAATAATTTATCTTTGTTCTTTTAGGAGATAAATAATTCTATTTCGGTTATTTTAGTGCTTTGTTTTCAGCAATTGTCGTGAATAATAGTTTGGACTTATATAGTTTGGGTAACTGATCAAGTTAGTTGATCTGTATTTGTGCAAATATTGGCAAATCCGCAAAGAGGATAAATTCTAAAAAGGGATGGAGAGGGGAGGCAAGGGTACGCGTACGCGGTTTATTGGGGTGGAGGGGGGGCCAAATTTGTAATTGCTCGATTATTGCGTATACCACATATGAGAGAATAGTGGAACGTATATCGAATGTACATTATTATGCGACGCCAGCTTCAAATAATCCCTTTGTGGCTCACCTAGACTCTACATGGTTCAATTATAATCAGTCAGAAATTCCCTCCCGATGTTCCATTCTGTTCCTCTATATGGCTTTGATCCTGGATTTCGCCTCTCTCTCTCTCTCCCGCTCTTTATAAAGTTTAATCTCTTTGTTATATTGTCCATCAACAATTTATTATTTCTCCTTATCATTCTCGTTTTCAATTATATAGAAATAAATTTTTGATGAGAAAAAAATAAACCTTCTGAAATTAAAATTAATGTAAAAAAAAGAAAAGTTGGTAAATTAAATGTTGACTTTGTGTCAAAGATTGTGATTTTATTAAAAAAAAAAGAAAATAATGAGGCAAGTTTTCTATTTGATTGACAGACTAATTGATTCATGAATCGTATAACTTTTTTTTTGTCAATTCGAGACTGGGTCAAAGATTTTAATGAAAAGTAATAAAAAAAAAAAAAAAAAATAGGGAATTATTTTGTTGGGGTAAAAAAAAAGAAAAGTTTTAATTTGTCCTAGTTGGACAATTTTCAAGAGAACGATCATTTATATAGAGCAAGTGAATACGGTTTTGATTGAGTGTAGCACGTTCAATAAACGCCGTTGACTTTGGAGTCTCTCTCTCTGTATATTTCAATGTTGGATGCTTGTTTACCAGAATAGTGAACGAATCAGAATAGCTAGCGCACCTGTAATCATTTTGCCAGATGGTCTCGCTTCGATAACTCGATTGCTTGAATATCAAATTGTTACTCGATATTTATATGTTCAATATTTAATTGGCCAGTTTTGAATAGATTTTATAGTAAAATCAATTTTTGCATAGATGAATTTAACTTATAAAAAAATGTTTATCAACAAATTTATATTATAAATTATGAATATACTTTTGATGAAAAACAAAAAAAAAATTTAGAATAAGGAAAAATTCTTGTTCTTATGCAAAAAAAAAAAAAACAACAAATTTCTCTAAGAGAGGAAACAAGTGGATATATTTCAAGATATACTCGACTTTCTCTCTTCACGGGCGACGTATTTTGATCTGCAAAGGCATTTCAACTAATGGAAATATCTTTTGTAGTGCTCTTGGAGAAGACATTTTTCAGTATTTCTAGTTGTATGAACATCTTTGGAAACTCACCAGACCGAAAGAAGATGATTCTACTACTATTGCTACTGCTTTGTAACCTTATTGTCATTCCAAAAAAAATAATTTTATATTCACATTTTTGATCCCAATTATAAATTGTAATTTAAAGCCACATTACTAAAAAGCAGTCCATAAAGGGCGTATCCCGTAATCCCCACCACTTAAAGGGCGTGTCCTCCATTTCACCCGCCTCATGAAGACAGGTTTTATAATACGTCCGCCCACAATAGGTGTGTCCTCTATTTAGCCCTCCTTTTGAAGGCGTGTCTTATGATACGCCCGCCCATAAAGGGGGTGACCTGTAATTCTCACCCTTTAAGGGGTGTGTTCTCCATTTAAGCCACCTTTTAAAAGCGGATCTTATAATAGCTCCGCCCATAAAAGGCCTTGTCCTGTAATCCCTACCTCTTAAGGGGCGTATCTTCCGTTAAACCCTCCTTATGAAGGCGTGTCATATGATAGCTCCGCCCATAAAGGGCGTCTCTCGTAATCCCACGCCTTCAAAAAGCTGGTTAAACGCCCTTTAAGAGATGAGAATTATTGGGCACGCCCTTTATGGGCGGAGTCATTTTAAGACACGCCTTCAAAAGGCAGGTTAAACACAGGATACGCCTAATTAAGAGGCGGGGATTACGGGACACGCCCTTTATGGGTTATATTTCAAAAATATAATTTTATATTTCATTTTTGGTCCAATTATAAATTTTAATAATTTTTTTCCTTCATAAAGATTGACATTTCCCTCAGGTAGTGTAGTAACAGCGCCAGCGGTGGGAATCACTCTCTCTCTCTCGTTTTTCCTCGCATCAGTCTCAGGTGAGTTAGTATTTTTTTTGGCAACTAGGAGGGAAATTTGTCAAAAAAAAATTGTCCTGTACTTTTTTAAATCCCTATAGAATAACACAAACTGTTTCGATTTTGTTGCGAGCATGGGGAAATTGAGAAACGTGTGTATGAAACAAAAAAAAAAGTGAAATCTCCTGTGTACATTTAAGAGAGTTGAGGTGCAATTTCGATTTATTTGATTGGATGATAAATCCATTTGGATGTGAAATTTTTGTAGCACAAATTTCAAAAAAAGGATAAAATTTCGAAATTTTTTTTTTCATGTGTCCAAGTTATGTGAGTATATATATATATTTTGAGGGTTAGGTCTAGTCGTGTTTGTTATAGGCTGACAAGCATCAGCCTGTTGCGTGACCCCTGACGATCAATATATCTCTCTCTCAACAGGCGCAACAATTCGCAAACCTACTTCTATCTTTATTCCTATATAACTAACGTCAATTTGTACCCTACTCCTCATCACTATTCTTCCTTTTTCTCACCTGGTGTGGTATTTCATTCAGTTTTTAGATCGCGCGCGCAAAAATAATTGCTGAAAAAAATATCCGCATCCATAAAATTAATATTTTCAAGTGATAATTTCATTTAGAATTTTTTTTTTCAAAATTATTATGAAAAATAAGAAAATACGTATTTTTTTTTTATTTTTTGATTTGATAAAAATTATGAAAGTTATGATTTTTTTTTTAATTTCACATCGTTAGAGGCCGAATACTTTTGAAATGCGTTTTTCTCTATTAGACTAACAGATAAAAAATAATATAATTAGAAATTTGTACGATTTTTCCTCAATATTTCAAATATGTAACAAAAAAAAACAAAAAAAAAATAACGTAACTACAACGGAAGTATCTAAAAAATTAAAATTAATCCTCATTCGGCTTCTCACGACGTTAAAGTTAAAAAAAATCATAACTTCCATAATTTTTATCAAATCAAAATATAAAAAAATATGTATTTTCTTAATTTTTATAACAAATTTGAAAAAAAATGTTCCAGTCAAAAAAAAATCTGAATAAAAATATTACGTAGAATATTACCTATATGTAATAATTCTATAAAAATGACAAAAATCAAATATGAAGATCGATAATATGCGTCAATAAATTTCTCGTTATATCTGGTGCCCCCTTTTTAATGACTTTTTGAACTTGATAAAACTAAGACTAAATAACAAAGTAAATAAAAATTACGTTATCTAAAATAATTTAATTAATTTTATCTAATTAATTTTAATTACTTTCATTTTTGTAAAGAAATCCAAATCGAAAAAATTTATTTTTGCAAAAAAAAAATTAAAAAAATATTTATTATTACATAATTTACGTAAAGAGAGAAAGAGAAATAAATTTTTTTTTTTAAATTTTTTCTGAATATAAATTCAACATTTTCCGTGTAAAAAAAATGTCTCGTATCAATTTTCTTTTTTTGTTTTCGTCAGCGGAACTGGTTCCTGAAAAACCGGTACACGCGAGCAGGTGGGAAAACAAAAATTATTTCACACACAGGTAGTTTTCAAAGTTTCTCCCTCTCTCTCTCTCTCTCTTTCATGTCTCCTTAATAATTGCACTATAAATAATAAAACGAGATGAGTCTATTTTCAGTGCTCGATAATCTGAACGTGATGACCTTGATGTTTATTTATAAAGTCTGCATCTAAAGATCGATATTTTATTGGCCTCAATGAGCGTTTTACGTTCCTCTATATATGTATATATATATATTTTTTTTTTGTCCAACGATTTGAGATCGAAGTTCTTTTCAATTTATTTCAAAAAAAAATTTTTTTTTTGATTTTTATTAATAGAAAAAATTTTCAAATTTCTGATCTAAGTTTCTAACCTAAAACTTTTCTTACTTTTTATTGCATTGAAATAATACAGTAATTTATATAAAAAAAACACGAAAAAAAAGAAAAAATCGACAAAAAAATCCCCTAAAAAAGTTAAAAAAAAATCTAAAAGAGAAAAAATTGACAAAATTTTTTTTTTTGAAAAATTTGATTTCCTAGGAATAATGAATTTATGACAATGTTACAAAACGTAAAACAAATCCATTTACTGTATTATTTTACTAGTACTAATCTACTGATTAGTAATGTAATTTCCAGTGTGATATAATTCGATCACACCGCGTGTTTACGAAATCTAGGTAATTTCCGTTTTGCTTCGAGAGAAGCGCACGTACAAACATTCATGTGGATTAAATCATTGAGCAGTCGTCTTTGAGGTTAAACAGACTTTTGGAGTTTGCATTCATGCATTAAATCAAACGATTTCACGCCATTTATTAAATTGCTCAGTATTTCAATAGTTGAAGATATATTGATTTCACTTTTTTTTTTTTTTTTTTTTTTTTTTAATACCGAAGAGAAAAAAAAATTCTACTTTTAATTTTTGACACTTTGTACTTTCTAAATATTCCGTTATATTTCCAAAATTTAAGGGCACTAAGCCCTTTAACATAACCTCAAACTAAAAAAAAATTTTTCACAGAGAAAAATATATTAAAAATTTATTACATCTTGAAAGATTAATTTTTTTTTGTTAAAAGCAATTTTTAATTTTGAGGTTATGTTAATGGGCCAACAATAAGAACTCCTTAATTTTGGATTTGTATTTTAATTTCTTAAAAATTAAATAAATAAATTAAAAAAAAATGATTTAAACAAAAAGCAAAAAATTTTTCACGTATATTGAAAATATATTTTTTTTGGAAATAATTATATTTATAAATATGCCATATTTGCTAAATTGCTAATGATCAAAGTAGTTAGGACGTGCACCTCTCACTGTGACTATATATATAAAATATAATATAATAAAGCACATACAAAAATGTTAATAATAGCCATATCTGAATAAAATATTACTCACTTGAATTTACATTTTAACGATCATCATTATAAGAATATCATTTGCAGAGACTATAACAAGAGACAATTAAATTTGAATAGAAATATATGCAAATCGGAAAAAATTACTTTTGCAAAAAAAAAAAAAAAGAAAAAAAAATCCCAGACTCCATTTTCCCTAGAGGCTTTCAAAAGAATACAAATGACTTCTCATCAGTTCGCTTTCCCATCAATGCACGGCTCAAACAAATTCCCACAGTGACAATACCTAAATTGTTACAACGCATTGACAAATGAGGATTATATATATATATATATATCTCTATTGATTGTCAACTGTATTTAATTAAAACTATCATCAATTAGCGACAATGAATTAGAAACGACCAATCGAATTGCTTTTGAGAATTAGGTTTTAATAATCATTATTATATTCTAATGGTATTTTTGAAAATTTATTAAAAAATCCAATTCGTTTTCATCTGAATGTAAATTTTAGAAAAAAAAAAATTCTCTTCAAATTATTTAGTCCTCCTTTTAAAGGCGTGTCTCTTACCTCTGCTCATAAAGGGCGTTTCTACCAAGAGGTGGGGATTACGGAACACGCCCATTTATGGTCGGAAATAGGAGCCTTTAAAAGGAGGACTAAATGGAGGACCCGCCCACTTAAGAAGTAGGGATTGTGGGGACACGCCTTTTGTGGGCGGGAGTATTATAAGATCCGCCTTCAGAAGGCGGGTTCAATAGGGGGTCACGCCCATTAGGAGGTAGGGACTACGGGACACGCCTTTTATGGGCGGGAATATTATAAGACCCGCCTTCAGAAGGCGGGTTCAATAGAGGGTCACGCCCATTAGTAGGTAGGGACTACGGGACACGCCTTTTGTGGGCGGGAATATTATAAGACCCGCCTTCAGAAGACGGGTTCAATAGAGGGTCACGCACATTAGGAGGTAGGAACTTCGAGACACACCCTTTATGGGCGGAGGCAGAAAACAGGTATTTAAAAGGCGGGGTAAATGGAAAACACGCCCATTGAGAGGCGGGGATAACGGGTCACGCCTTTTATGGGTGGAGCTACGATAATATACGCCTTTAAAAGTCGGGTTAAATACAAAACACGCCTTCTTAAGAGGAGGGGATTACGGGAAACGCCCTTTATAGGCGGAGCTATCGTAAAATACGCCTTCCAAAGGTGTGTTAAATATAAAACACGCCTTCTTAAGAGGAGGGGATTACGGGAAACGCCCCTTATAGGCGGAGCTATCGTAAAACACGCCTTCCAAAGGTTGGTTAAATATAAAACACGCCTTTTTGAGAGGAGGGGATTACGGGAAACGAACCTTATAGGCGGAGCTATCGTAAAATATGCTTTCAAAGGTGGGTTAAATATAAAACACGCCTTTTTGAGAGGAGGGGATTACGGGAAACGTCCCTTATGGGCGGTATTATTACAAGACCCACCAAAAATATCTAGACAGAAGATGATGCTACCACAATTTTTGTCTATATCTATTATTATCTATTTTTGTGTGTTGAAAATGGAATTTCAATTTATTTTTTCCAATTTATTTTGATAATGATTTGGAAGAAATTGTATACTTTAACATTGGATAAAAAAACTAATTTAATATTATTTTGTGGTATTAAAAAGTATTATTTTGCGGTATTCTGAAATTTGAGACAAATTTCCAAATGCCACGTAATAATATTTTTTTAAAACCAATAAATTGGGAAAGTTTCGAAAGATTAAAGTACAGAAAAAAAATTAATTAATTAAGAAGCATTTCATTCAGAAAAAAAAGATTGTTTAGTGATTTTTCGACCTTTTCTTAACTTTCTGAATTATACTCTCGAGTCAGTCCCTTGAGAATTGTATTGCCGAGGATGAGAGGGAGAATCTGAGATGATTCTTGAAATTTCCAAGGTCAGAGTGGTACTTATTATTTTTTTTTTTTTTATTATTTAAGAAAAGTTTTGGCTGAAAAGAGAATTGTCGCACACGTTATAGGATCGATGACACGTTTTCACAAGTTGGAGCAGGTTGAAATCTCTCTCTCTCTCTCTTTTACCCTCTCTCTTTCTCTGTCTCACCCTCTCTCTCTCTCTCCTTTATGCAGGTGGGTGTGAGTATATGCCACTATATAGAGAGATTCCAAGCAGAATCCGGGGCTAGATTCGTAAGAAATCGATACGCAGCGAACCTGCCACCTGCTGGCAGACTACGTTTCAGCTCCTGCAGGTCGTCCCCGTTAAGAACAGCTCGTAACTTTTTTTTTACCACCCCACTTTTACGCCCGTCAGTTCCTTTTTTTTGAACCCGCTCACAGGCAGGGAATACGACCGAGGAGTATAAAAGATCACAGGTTTTCTTGTAAATCAATGCAATCTTGCCTGCTGCACTCTCGACCTCGAAATCAGATTAGGCAAAATTCACGGCAATGTATCTATCAATTTTTTTTTTTATTATTCATGGCTATACAATAATTTTATTTTATTCTAGATTACTGATGGGTGAAAAAAAAATTTTATTATACAAAAAGAAAGTTTTTTAAATTTACCATAAGTGACGGACAATTTTTTTTTCTTTTTTTTTTTATTAACTTGTTAAATTTTTAAAATTAGTGATATTTTTAATATTTCAAGAGGAAATAATTATTTTATTTTTCTTTATAGTTAATTTAATTTTTACTCGCAGTATTGTAATTTTATTTTTATTATGATTAAACTGGAATAAAAAAAAATTTTGAGACAATAGAGTTTAAAGTATTTGTTTTTTATTGTTTGCTTTCATTTATATTTTACTTTTTAATTTGCTTCATATAAATTTTATTTAATATAAACTTTAAATTCATTTTCATTTACTTTCACATCATTTTCACGACACTTTTTTTCATTTTTACTTGATAGTGAAAAACTTTCCCTTTTAATTTTATTCTTTTATTTTTTTATTAATTTTATAGCACTTTAATTTCAGTTTCACTTCACTTGAAATTGCCTTAACTTTTAGTTCTACAGCAATTATCTTTTGTATCACTTTCACTTCACTTGATATTAAGTCAATATCAAGTGAAGTGAAAATGATACAAAAGTGAAGTGTATAGGAGACGAAAATGACTTGAATGTGAATTGATGTGAAATAAAAATAATCTGAAAGTAAAGTGAAGGTAAAATGTAGTGAAGGCAAAGCGAAATAAAGTGATGTGAAAATGAAGTGAGGTGAAAATGTAGTGAAAGTGTAGTCACAGCACTTTCCTTTCACTTTCACTACACTTCACCTTCACTTCACTTTCACTACATTTTTATTTCACATAAATTTACTTTCAGGTCACTTTCTTTTCACTTTCACTTCATTTCCACTTCACTTGATAGTGAAAAACTTTCCCATTCACTTTTACTCTTTTATTTTTTTTATTAATTTCAGTGCACTTTAATTTCACTTTCACTTCACTTGACATTGCTCTAATCTTTAGTTCCATATCAATTCTCCTTCGTATTACTTTTACTTCATTTGATATTAAGTCAATATCAAGTGAAGTGAAAGTGAAGTGTAAAGGAGAAAAAAGTGACTTGAAAGTGAATTGATGTGAAATAAAAATGATCTGAAAGTAAAGTGAAGGTAAAGTGTAGTGAAGGCTAAACGAAATAAAGTGATGTGAAAATAAAGTGAAGTGAAAGTGAGGTGAAAATTTAGTTTAAATAAATGAAAGTGAATTTGAAGTTCAGATTAAGTAAAATAAAAGTGGATTTACTCGTAGTAAAGGCAAATCGAACTAAAATGATGTTAAAGTAATGTGAAAGTGTTGTGAAAGTGAAGTGAAAGTGAGGTTAAAGTGAGGTTAAAGTGAAGTGAAAGTAAAGTGAAAGTAAAGTGATGTGAAAGTAAAGTGAAAGTGATGTGAAATTAATGTGAAAGTAAAGTGAAAGTGAAGTGAAAG
Source organism: Leptopilina boulardi (assembly GCF_019393585.1). Taxonomy (NCBI): domain Eukaryota; kingdom Metazoa; phylum Arthropoda; class Insecta; order Hymenoptera; family Figitidae; genus Leptopilina; species Leptopilina boulardi. The sequence goes on along the minus strand of NW_026137825.1, from coordinate 1,356,138 downwards.
TGAAGTGAAGTGAAGTGAAAGAATAGAAAGAATAGTACTCCAGATTAAATAGTATTAAAATAAAAATTAAAATAAAGTGAAAGTGTAGTCATAGCACTTTTACTTTCACTTTCACTACACTTAACATTCACTTTAGTTTCACTTTACTTTCACTACACTTTCATTTTCGCAATGGAAACTGAAAGTGATAATGAAAGTGATTAAAATTATTTTTCTCACAAAAGAAAAATATCCCGAGATATTTTATTTGCAAATAATTTGAAATTTTAATTAATTTAGAATGTAAAATGTAATTTAATGTCCCCTCCAAAGTCATCAAACAACTTGAATAAAACCGCATAACGTAAAAATGTCATTTGCCAACAAGTTTTTTTCATTAAATAATTTATGAAATTAGACATATAATTATCATTCAAGAAACTCTACTTGACCCTAAGTATATAATTCAAATAAAGTAAATTCATTAGGAAAATTGAATAACTATAATTGGAATTTAATTAATATAATAAAAAAAGAAAATTTCTTTCCGATTCTTTTCATTATTGGGAAATTAAATTTCGTTCAAATAAGAGATTTAAGTTATAATTTTTATTGAATGGAATTTGTTTGTTAATTAGAAAAAGATGAGACGCGAATAAAAAAAAAAATTTTTTTTTGTGCTGACGTAAACAATGACCTGCATGTCGACCTCGGTTATTTTAAGTAAGTCAGAATCGCAATTACCTCTCTTATCCCAAGTTCTTTTCCGCGTTAAAAGTTAAGGACGTCTTTGTACTTCAACTTCCTCTCTCCCTCTCTCTCTCTCTTTCTTTTCTATCGCCAAAGGGAATGTTCCCAAAAACTCCTGTCTATATTTTCCCGGCAAACTTTCGTATCAATTCTTCAACTATTATTTTCAATTTAAAATATTTACAATTTTTTTTTTAAGTTAGTATTTTTTTAATTTTTCCTTATATTTCTTTTAATGAAATAAAAAAAAAAAACTTTTATAAAACAAGAATAATTTTCTGATTTGAAAATGATTTATAATATATAATGTAGAGAGACGAAGAGATGTAGTATATATATATATAATAATTGCCAAGAGGAGTAAATATTTGATTGTTTTCTCAACGTTTTTTATAGTCTCAAGTGTTTGCCGCATGACCTTTAACCAAATTATATTGGATCAACAAAATGATGACTCCATTTCATAACAAGATGCGGGACGGTTCAGTAACTTATATTACAAATGGGTAGCCGCGCAATTTGTACGGCGGAAGAGTCTCGTTAGACTCTTCACTATAGTCAAACTAGCATCAGGTCCAAACGACGACCATTGCTCGAAATTATTTTTATTAGTTGAAACCAATTCGTTCAAACCAAATGTTGTTTTTGTCGAATATTTTTTTTTTGTTTCATTAGGAAATAAAGAAGTAAAATTTGGATTTGCTATTTTATTAGTTTACTTCACTTTCATGTTACTTTTTTATTCACTTCACTTCACTTTCACATCATTCAATATGTTCATTAACCTTCACACATTCACTTCATTTTCACTTCGCTACACTTTCACTTTCACTTTATTTTTATTTTAATACTATTTAATTGAACTTAAAAATTAGTTACATTCACTTTCACTTCATTTTCACGTCACTTTACTTTGACTTATCTTTACTTTACTTGCATTATATTTTCACTTCACGTTCACTTCACTTTCACTTCACTTTCACTCTACTTTCATTTCGAGAAGTGAAAGTGAAAGTGTAGTGAAAATGAAGTGAAAGTGAAATGAAAGTGAAGTCAAATTACAAAATAGCACCCCTGAACTTAAAAATTACTTAAATGCACTTTCACTTCATTTTCACGTCACTTTACTTTGACTTATCTTTACTTTACTTTCAGTACAATTTCACATCACTTTAACTTGACTTTCACTTTATTTTTAGTTAAATTTTATTTAATCTAAACTTAAACTTCACTTACAAGTACTTTCACTTCATTTTCACGTCACTTTACTTTCAATTATCTTCACTTTACTTTCACTAAAAATTTTCACATTACTTTCACAACACTTTCACATTACTTTTACATCATTTTACTCTTCAAATTCACTTACATTTATTTAAACTACATTTTCACCTCACTTTCACTTCACTTTATTTTGTTTTGCCTTCACTACACTTTATCTTCACTTTACTTTCAGATCATTTTTATTTCACATCAATTCACTTTCAAGTCACTTTTTCCTCCCTTACACTTCACTTTCACTTCACTTGATATTGACTTAATATCAAATGAAGTAAAAGTAATACGAAGAAAAATTGATATGGAACTAAAGGTTAAAGCAATGTCAAGTGAAGTGAAAGTGAAATTAAAGTGCACTGAAGTTAATAAAAAAAAAATAAAAGAGTAAAAGTGAAAGGGAAAGTTTTTCACTATCAAGTGAAGTGAAAATGAAGTGAAAATGAAGTGAAAGTGAAAAGAAAGTGAGGTGAAAGTAAATTTATTTGAAATAAAAATGTAGCGAAAGTGAAGTGAAGGTGAAGTGTAGTGAAAGTGAAAGAAAAGTGCTGTGACTATCAAAGAAATAAATTTGAGGTGAAAGTTAAGTTAAGTGAAAGTGAAAGTGAAAGTGAAAGTGAAGTGAAAATGAAGTAAAAGTGTAGTGAAAATGAAGTGAAAATGAAACTGACTTGAAAGTGAAAACTTCTTTTTCTCTATCCAAATAAAAATAATTCTACTCCCAATTCGTGAAATTGTTTCTATTATTTCTAATCAATAAAAACTAAGTGGGCAATACAACTGAAATGCTTGACGTCAAAAAAAAAAAAAAATTAAGAGGCAATTCACTTTTCCCAAAGTGCAGGCTCATCATGAAATAGAAAAGCATCGATTGACCCTTTGTGGTTTAAAAAAAAAGAAAAAAACTTCCACCTTCAAAAATAAATAATAAAAAAAAACAACAAACCCAATTTTCAAGTGAAATGGAGCAGAAATTATTCTAGCTTTTGAAATTTCCACGTAACAAGTGTCTTGTAGACGAACTTTCGCCAGATGGACTCTTCCCGGAGGCTATCTCTTTCTACTTGATCCAACAAAATCCCTTAGGGTCAGTATAAAAAGGATCCTTCGAAAAGGTCGAGAATCACCATTTCTTTATACGTGTGTGTAAAATGAACTCAAAGCCCTGGTTCCCCTCATTCATATACCAAAGTCGAAACTTTTGCCATAAATTTATTTCAAAAAAAAAAAAATGGCCTTTCGATAAGTATGAGAAAACTGATAATATTCGACTATAATTTTCCGGAGTTTGACAAATTTTTTTTTCTTTTTTCCGAAATGCTTGAGTTCGTTTTTTTTTTTTATTTTTTTTTTTGAATAGTTTATTAAATATTTTAATTGTGGGCGCCAAATAATACGATAATTTTTTATAATATTTATAATATTTTTAATATTTGCACGAAAAAAAATTTTTATCTGAAACAGCGATATGATTCTCTAGAATAATGAAAACTTTCGCTGTTTTAGTGAAACATATTGCTGATCCAAGGAAAACATTTATTTATTTTATTTCTTTAAAAAATTCTTTTTTTTAAATTTAATAATTATTAAAATAAATTTTGTAATTAATTTCTTTTTTATTTTTACAACAAAAGAAAAAAAATATTTTAGAAATATTTATTTTTCATAATTTTCACATATATAAATAAACTAATTATTTTATCCAAATATTTTTTTGATTTTATAAAATAATTTATTATCATTAAATACTGCGTTATTTGTAATTTAGTTTACTTAAATCAATAAAATAAATTTCGGTAAATTAATTTTTATTTCTATCCAAAAATAAAATATTTGAGTATAAAATAAATAAATGAATAGTTTCAAAGAACTTACTATATTTTGTTTTGAAATAAATATTTAATTGATCCAAATATATTTTTTTTTATTTGTTTTCATAAAATAATTTACTAGTATATTAAATAATACATTATTTGTATTAAATAATTTATAGTGTACTAGAATCAATAAAATACATTACATTATTTTGTCAAATAAATTTTAATTGTATCAAAAATACCAAATATTTTGGTGAAATAAATAAATAATTTAAAATAATTTATATTATTATTATTATTATTATTATTATTATTATTATTATTATTATTACTATTATTATTATTACTATTATTATTATTATTACTATTATTATTATTATTATTATTATTATTATTTGTGTTAAATAAATTTATTTATTAGATTCAGTTAATTATTTACTTGAAACAAATAAAATTTATTTGTTTTAAATAAGTGTGATATTTTTTGGATCCAATTTAAAAAAAAAAAAATATTTGAACCTAAATATTTTTCAAATAATTTGAATTACTTTGAATTAAATAAATTTTGTTTGTATACTTTTCATTTGAAAACTAAACTTGACATTTAAATCTTTATTTCTTAATAAATTTTACATTTTCATTACTTTTTTTTTCTTTTTTTTTTTTTTTGATGCTACCAATTCCCTGATGGAAGGCTTATTACGAAAGATACGGTCTACTCCGCGATAAGAAAAGTCTTTAACATTTCTAAGGAATGGTTCAAACAACAAAAGGAGAGAACATTTACTATATATTTTTTTTTCAAGAGATTTTTAAATCGATGGCCTATACTTTCAACGTTTCTCTTTAGAAAAAAAAGGAAAATTTAATTTTAAATTTACTATATACATATTTATAATAAAATTTATAAATTTTTTTTTAAATTTTTTTATTTATAAAATGACAAAGTTTTTTGTTACAATATTTAATTATTAAAAAATTTCTTTTTCATTTAATTTTATATCATTTTTAACGGGGACAAAAAATTATCCTTTATCGTAAATTGCAAATAACGTTAATCAATGTAAATTTTTTTTTTTTTTTTTTTTTTTTTGCCAATTAAAAGACGATATTATTTTTAATATCCAATGTTAGCTGATATAAAGAGAGCGATAATTTATTTAATTATGATAATAATTTACTGTGTGTAACATGAAAATAAATAACTTTTAAATTCATATTAATGAAAGTCTTTAACAATAGTTAATTATCTCCATTTTATGCTTACACATAATATTGTATATATATGTAGAAATAAATTTTAATTTAACATAATAAATTATTTTTTAAATCTTCCGAGTTGTAAATTATTTATTTATCATTATACTATTTAATTTTTCAATATATATGTTTTATAAAATCCATTATATATTTTAATGCTCCAATTTTTCTGCGACTAATTAATTGATTTTGTATCCTTTACTTTTTTATAGTTTCATATACATAGTTAAAAAATTAACGCTCTCAAGATGATAAAAAATTTTTTTTTTTAATTCAGTGCAATGTGATCCTAACCTGAAAATAATATTTTTAATTAAATAAATAAAATAAAAAAAATATAAATTTTTTAAAGGTAAATTAAATTAAATTAAAAAGAAAAAATAAGGGAAGAATAAAATTTTTATTCAATTCATGAAAATATAGGTTTATTCACAATTGCGTGTTATAAAAAGAAAAGTTCAATAAAAACTAGGTTAAAACAATACATAAAACGAATATCTTGTATAATTTATTATAATTAATTAATTAGTATTTTTTTCAGAAATATGCATGAACGGAAAAAAAAGTAATTTTTACTACTTTCATAATAAAACTGGAACTGTCCAAAGTTTCTGCGCATCTCTGGCAACTTTTACACCAAAAATTTACTATTATTGTAATAAATTTTACAGTTCCGTATAGTAATTTTTACTATTTCTGGAGTAAATTTTACTATTTTTGGATTAAAAGTTTCCAGAGATGCGCAGAAACTTCATACAGTTCCCCTTTTTTATGAAAGTAGTAAAAATTACTTTTTCTTTTTTTTCCGTGTGGAAAAATGATATGGTTATTAAATGAAAAGCTTATTTTTCATTTATTGTTAATTTTACATAAGACAGAAAAAGAATGATATTTTAATTTTATTTTTTTTTTTAAATTGAAATATATTTTTATTTTTAAAAAAATTAAATCTGTGCTTTCGTTTTTAAAAATTAAATATGTATTTCAATTTTTAAGCATTAAATACGTATATCATTTTTTAAAAATTAAATACGTATATCATTTTTTAAAAATTAATTATGTATTTTAATTACAAAAAAAATTAAAATATATTTCATAATTATTTAAATTATAAAAATTAAATTGAAATATATTTTGCTCCAGCTGTCCAATTTCAGAATCTAGTAAAATTATTAATGTTAAATTTATATAGGAGAACAACTTTTTTTGAAAATATATGTTTAAATTGCAAAAAAGAAAAAAAATTAGTACCAAAAACGGTCTAGATAAATTCGGTTAATCCGTAAGTGTCGCCTAAAAAGGTTAAATTTTAAAAAATTGTACAAAAAATAATTACTACCAAAAATGGTACCAATGGGTCAATTTGGTTAATCTAAAACGGAACCAAATATAACAAATTGTTTAAATTGCGAATACCAATTAGTACCAAAAAAGGTACCAATGGGTCAATCTGTACGGGCGCCAAATTTAACCGTAAGGGCTCCGAATACAACGTCAAATTGTTAAAATTATATAAAATTATTACTACCAAAAAAAGCACCATTGGGTCAATCTGAATTAGTACTAAAAATGGCACCTTGAGGTAAATTTATAAAATCCGTAGATAAATTTCATTAATCCGTAACGGCGTCAAATGCAATGGAAAATTGTTAAAATTATGAAAATTAATTATTACTAAAAATGGCACTATTGGGTCAATCTCAATTACAGTACCGAAAATGGTGCCATTAGGCAAATTTATAAAATCCGTAGGTAAATTTGTTTAATCCGTAAGTGCTCCAAAATACGATAAATTGTTAAAATTATGAAAATTAATTAGTACTAAAAATGGCATCATTAGGTAAATTTTTAAAAAATCCGTAAGGGCTTCAAAATACAACGGCAAATTGTTTACATTTTGAAAAATAATTAGTACCAAAAATGGCACTATTGGGTCAATCTGAATTAGTACCAAAAACGGTACCATTTCGCCAATTTATAAAATCCGTAGGTCAATTTGGTTAATCCATAAGGGCTCCGAATACAACGGCAAATTGTTTAAATTATAAAAAATTATTACTACCAAAAAAGGCACCATTGGGTCAATCTGAATTAGTACTAAAAATGTCACCTTTAGGTAAATTTATAAAATCCGTAGATAAATTTCATTAATCCGTAATGGCGTCAAATGCAATGGAAAATTGTTAAAATTATGAAAATTAATTATTACTAAACATGGCACTATTGGGTCAATCTCAATTACAGTACCGAAAATGGTACCATTAGGCAAATTTATAAAATCCGTAAGTAAATTTGGTTAATCCGTAAGTGCTCCAAAATACGATAAATTTTGTTAAAATTATGAAAATTAATTATTACTAAAAATGGCACTATTGGGTCAATCTCAATTACAGTTCCGAAAATGGTACCATTAGGCAAATTTATAAAATCCGTAGGTAAATTTGTTTAATCCGTAAGTGCTCCAAAATACGATAAATTGTTAAAATTATGAAAATTAATTAGTACTAAAAATGGCACCATTAGGTAAATTTTGAAAAATCCGTAAAGGCTTCAAAATACAACGGCAAATTGTTTACATTTTGAAAAATAATTAGGCACCAAAAACGGTATCATTAGGTCAATCTGAAAGGGCGACAGATTTAATGGTAAATTGTTCCAATTGTTAAAAAATAATTAGTACCAAAAACTGTATCATTGGGTCAATCTAAAAAATCGCCAGATATGACGATAAATTGTTCAAAATTTTTAAAAAATAATTCAGTACCATTAGGTAAATTTGGTTCATCCGTAAGGGTGCGAAATTGTTCAAATTATAAAAAATAATTAGCACCAAAAAAAAGCCATCACATTGGGTAAAAATTAGTAAATCCGTAAGGCTGAAAAAAACAAAAATTATATTCAAACTATTAGAAGATTATTACAAATGGTATCAAACAGAATTCTTTGCCTAAAAATTAGGCTAATTCTGCTAAATAGCAGCAAATTGACAAGAATACTTTGCTAAAATAGGTGTATATTAGTCTGAACCCCAGATTTTTGTTTTTTCCTTTTCTCTATCTCACTGCTTAGGCGCGCACTCCTCGAGTATGATTCACGTGGCATGAAAGGGTCTCTCTCTCTTTCTCTCTGTAGATCTTTCCAAAGGAAGGATCATAGGATACCGTACGAGGCGTGCGCCACCTTCGCGTCACTATTACCACCACCAGAAAACTCGACCACCGCCGCCGCCGCCACCGTTGCTGCCTCCGGTACCTCGCACCACCTCCGACTACTGTCAGATCAGTCGACCCCGTGCATCGCGGCACGCCGGCCGCCGCGTCTTCTATTCATAATTTTTTTGATGACCTGAGCTCAACAATTCACGAGGCTAATACCAAAAAAGGAAAATTAAAAAAAAAAATAAAATAATCCCCTATTTGCCAAAAAAAGGAAACAGCGAATATTTAAAATCGAACTAGAGTAGACCCAAAAAAAAAAGAAGAAAAAGACTAGATAACGAAAAGATAATTATGGAATAGAACCCTAAAAAAAACCACCCTCCAAATGTCGTAAATTTACAAGGGTAGATATTATCTGAATTTTTTTTTTTAGTGTTAGTGCGTAAGACAGGTGATAAAAAAGAAAAAAAAATAGTGGAGTGAAGTGCGGGAAAAAATGTCTCCTAATTAAGATTATTCTCCAAATTTTTTTTTTGTTTTGTTTGTAAAAACGAATTTTAAACTTGTTGATTCACGGCCACCTGGGCAACGTCCAGAATGGCGGTGGCCTCAATGTTTGTCAATATTTTATTAATTTTCTTTCTTCAATCATCAATAGGAAATTCACAATCAAATACCGATTCATTGGTGGTTGAAACGACAAGTGGATTGATTAGAGGTTTTTCACGTACTGTACTCGATGGTCATGAGGTACATGTATTCTATGGTGTACCATTTGCAAAACCACCAATTGGACCATTAAGATTTCGTAAACCACAACCAGTTGATCCATGGCATGGCATTTTAGATGCAACAACATTACCAAATTGTTGTTTTCAGGAGAAATATGAATATTTCCCTGGTTTTGAGGGTGAAGCAATGTGGAATCCAAATACAAATATTTCTGAAGATTGTCTCTATTTAAATATATGGGTACCGCAACGAGTGAGATTGAGACATCAAGGTGGTGCACCATCAGTTGGTACGGAAAAACATGGTGCACCAATACTTGTTTGGATTTATGGTGGTGGCTATATGAGTGGTACGGCTACGTTAGATGTTTATGAAGCTGATATTATGGCAGCTAGTAGTAATACAATTGTTGCATCAATGCAATATCGTGTTGGTGCATTTGGTTTTCTTTATTTGAATCAACATTTTCCAAATAGTCAAGAGGCACCGGGCAATATGGGTCTTTGGGATCAGATAATGGCATTACAATGGCTCAAGGATAATGCTGCTGCATTTGGTGGTAATCCGGATTTAATAACAATATTCGGTGAATCAGCTGGTGGTGGTTCGGTGTCATTACATTTAATATCGCCTGCAACAAAGGGTCTAGTGAGAAGGGGTATTCTTCAAAGTGGTACATTAAATGCACCATGGAGTTATATGACAGCGGAAAAAGCAGATGAAGTAGCTAAAATACTTGTCGAAGATTGTGGTTGTAATTCATCGTTACTTATGGAAAATCCCGCACACGTTATGGCTTGTATGCGTTATGTTGATGCAAAAACAATATCCGTACAACAATGGAATAGCTATTGGGGATTACTTGGATTTCCATCGGCGCCAACAATTGACGGTGTTCTTTTGCCAAAGGATCCACTTGAATTACTCAAGGAATCAGATTTCGAGGAGACGGAGATTTTAATTGGCAACAATAAGAATGAAGGTAAAGGGGATTTTTTTTTTAAATACTGTCTGTTAATTCCATTTTCTCAAAATTGTTTCTTTCACTAAAATTTTTTGGAAATTGTTAATTTCCGTTGTATTTTCTAATCCGTTAAAAAATTAGAAACAGATGACGTATTGAGAGATGTATTTCAACGGTTGTATATATGTCATAATTCTTGAAATGTATCAATGTAATTTAATATTGTTGAGGATATTGATTGTTTGTATATGTATGGGGTGCATTTATTTTCGATAGTAAAATGTAATGTAACATAATCTGTTGGCTTTTCAGAGCTACATAAAGGGTTTTGACATAATGTATTAGCATTTCGCATCAGCGTTAAGTGCTATCATTAGATGGCAACATTAAGTATCAATATTTAATGTCTAATTAAGTAGGGGGTCTTTAGGTAACAATGATATATGTCCATGTGAATAGAATGATAAATTATATTTCAATGAAACAATACTAATTTTTGTAATAACAACAACAATAATAAAATTTTACTAAAATCTGTATCCGAAGTGATTCGATATCTTGGGGATAATTTAGGTTAATTTTAATTTTTATTTAAATTCAATAAAATAAATTTTTAAAAAAATATGAAAATTATATTGTAAATCATTGAAAGATTTACATCATTAGATTGAGGTATAATTCTACTGGATATGTATCAAAATCGTGCATCTATTTTTAGATTTTGTATTGATAATAAGATCAGACTCTCTCTCTTTCTCTCTTTCTCTCTTTCTCTATGTATTAATGACAATGACTAATGATATTTACTTATCAAAATTGAGTATCAACAAGTTGTATCATTGTATAAAAACATTAATAAAGTTGATGTATTTGATGTTGAGATTTAGTGAAGATAATATTTAATAACAACAGCAGTTATAGATCCCTTCAATTTAAAAATAGGTACTCTTGGGGAGATAAATTATTATATAATTCTGTTTTTCTTTCCATTGATTTTATTTTATTTTCCCCCCCTTTTTTTTTAAATAATTTTTTTTTAATTTAAAATCTTTTTAAAAAATAATTTTTTTATTTAATTTAAAATCTTTTAAATAAAAAATTATTTTTCTAAACTTAACCATATCTTTTTAAATAAACTTTGAAAATTTTGTATATAATTAAAAAATCTATTATGTTAATTTAATTATAGGGAAACATTTTAAAAAAAAAAACTACAATTTACAATAAATATCCTTTTAATTATATATCAACAAAACCTGGATATTGTTTTAATTATATACTTGCCAACATTGTTCTACTCAACATCTGTTAATTATACATTTGCTAAACATTACAAATAATATATATATATAAATTGATTATATACAGTGAACTAAATTTGACAATTACTATTATGTTAAAAAGTAGAATATTTAATTAAGCAAAATAATTAATTGATTATTTAATTATTGCATTGGAATTCAATTAATATTACAACAATTACAATAATTTACTATGATTAAATAAATAAATTTATTATAATTTACTATAATTAAATAAATAAAAAAATTATAATAATAATAATTATTATTATTATAATAATTATTTTTATTATATAAATTTGAAAAAGACAATAATACTGTTTGCTGTTTTTTTCCTATTGTTAAAATTTTTTTTTTTAAAAATTAATCCTGTTTTACAAGATATTTCCTCTCTTTATATTTATTTATATACATGTGAATTTCATATATATACGGGGATTAATTATTACACAAGTATATAACGGGGTAAAAAACGGAAAAGACCAACAATAACTGGAAATAAACATTTCCGTGATATGCAAATTTTACGCTTGTATCTCTTTCATAGTTTATCGATATAAAATAAAGCTCCTGTTTCTAACTTCCTTACTGATACTTATCTCAATGAAAAGCTCTCGACATTTTGAATTTACGATTTCCTGCTATATTGCTACTGCTGCATCTCAACATCGAAAAGTCATAATTTTTTTTTTTAACTTTATGTCACAATTATATTATTTATTGTTAATTTTTAAGTAGATTATTTCATTTGTTTTTTCTTTTTTTTTTGCTGCATCACATATATGTTATATGATTTTTATTAATTTTAGTTACTTTCATATAAGTTAAAAGTGCAATTTTAGTAAATTTATTCTCCGTGTTAAATCAGCGTTTATGAATTTTGAAAAACTAATATCGAATTCGTAATCAGCGACCCCGAAAACCCCCGAGTATCAAGTTTCAAGCAAATTGGAACGATTTTTAAATTTACGACCGCCATATTGGATCTGCCATTTTGAATTTTTAAAAACTAACATCGAATTCGTAATCAGCGACCCCAAAAACCCCCGAGTACCAAGATTCAAGCAAATTAGAACGATTTTTAAATTTACGACCGCCATATTGGATCCGTCATTTTGAATTTTTAAAATATGACATCGGATTCGTAATCAGCGACCCCAAAAACCCCCGAGTAACAAGTTACAAGCAAATTGGACCATTTTTTAAATTTATGTCCGCCATATTGGATCCGCCATTTTGAATGTTTAAAATCTGACATCGGATTCGTAATCAGCGACACCAAAAACCCCCGAGTAACAAGTTACAAGCAAATTGGACCATTTTTTAAATTTATGTCCGCCATATTGGATCCGCCATTTTGAATGTTTAAAATCTGACATCGGATTCGTAATCAGCGACCCCAAAAACCCCCGAGTAACAAGATTCAAGCAAATTAGAACGATTTTAAAATTTACGACCACCATATTGGATCCGCCATTTTGAATTTTTAAAATCAGACATCGGATTCATAATCAGCGACCCCAAAAACCCCCGAGTAAAAAGATTCAAGCGAATTCAATGAATTTTCAATAATTTATTTACCCACAAAAAACTACCTCTGTCGGTAATGCAGAAATCTAACTTAAAATTTTTTAGACAAATTTCAACAGCAAATAGTTGTGGCATTTAGTTTAGATCATAAATAAGTGAATACTACAAAAATTTCTAAAATATCACTAAAAGTTTTTGGGAAAGAACGTGGACAATAAATTTTTTCTAAATTTTCTATTGAATTGGATCCGCCATTTTGAATTTTGAAAAACAGACACTGGATTTGTAATCAGCGACCCCAAAAACCCCCGAGTACCAAGTTACAAGAAAATTGGACCATTTTTTAAATTTATGTCCGCCATATTGGATCCGCCATTTAAAATTTTGAAAAACTAACATCGGATTCGTAATCAGCGACCCCAAAAACCCCCGAGTAACAAGATTCAGTCGAATTCAATGAATTTTCAATAATTTATTTACCGACAAAAAAAACTACCTCTGTCGGTAATGTAGAAATCTAACTGAAAATTTTTTTTAGTCAAATTTCAAAAAAAAAAATAGTTGTGGCATTTAGTTTACATCATAAATAAACGAATACTACAAAAAAAACGTTAATATATCACCACCTCTCTTTTCTTTAAATATGAATAGATGCAAATTCTAATGACTTGACTTTACAACATAAATTTATGCACATCCCAACTTGCCTTTACATAGTTCCAGGATAGATCAAATCATTGGAACGCCATTATAGTGTTTATGCAAATGTCTTGCCCTCAGGTGCATAAACAGTGTAATGGTTCCCCGAAGGGTTGGAAATTAGAAAGTAAACTTTCAGTCGGTGATTTTGACCATATACAGAATTATTATTATTATTAGAATTTCATCAAAAAAAACATTATTATTTATACGATTAAAATTTTTTGAAACTAAAATCAAATTTCTTTCAAAAAGAAAACAGTATAAAATTTTGTATTTTACTTATTTTATGTATTTTTCAAATATAATATAATATAATATATAATATATAATACATAATAATATAATTTCGAAAAATATAGGTCGACAATGTGAATGAAATTTTGAGGTTATACTATCAGCTGATAAGAAAATCAGGGCTACCAACTATGAAAGGAACTTTAGTCAAATCATTAAAAAAAATGGCGGGAAATTTCAAAAAAATACAAAAGCAATTTTCGTTTTATTGAAGAAAAAAAGGAAAAAAAAATTCTTTACAATATTTTTAAAGTCAATTTTAGTGTCCAATACAAAAAAAAAAAAAAAAAAAAAAAAAAAAAAAATGGGAATAATTTTTGAATTATTCTTCATATACCAAGTGTTCATCGTCAAAACCTATCGCCCGTTGTAAAGGAACTTAAACAGCCACTTCGCACGATTGAACTTTACGTCGAAGTTTGCTATGGGATAATCTAATTATAATAGAACTTTTAATGACGTTCGAGTCAAGACATGCAACGGAAACTGTTGCCTAGAGAGAAAGCAGCAAAATCGAGCTTTTCAAACGGATAATCTACTATAATGAATATGCACAAAAATTCCTACCATTTTTTTTATATAGAATTTTTGAAACGTATAAATATAATACCTAAAATTAATTTTCGAATTTTTGAAATTAATTTTTTAAATAAAATTTTCAATAAACCGATTTTTGATATTATAAAATTTTTGCAATATATTGAAAATTAGTTTTGTACTTTTTTTTTTGAAATTTCCCGCCATTTTTAATGAGTGTGTTATAGTTTCTTTTACAGTTGGTAGCCCTGCTCTTCTTATCAAATGGTTGTATAACCTCAAAAATTTTATTCACATTAATTTCGCTATTCACCTATGATTATGGAAAGTAAAAAAAATTTCTTTTGCTAAATTATTCGTTCCATTTTTGAAATAATTTTTCGTTATATTTATAGAGCCAATAAGAACAATAATTGTTAATAATTAATTAAAATAAACCGAGAAAAATGGGTTTTGTACTTTTTTAAAATTTCCCGCCATTTTTTATCATATTGGACAATAATTTCTTACACACTTGGTAACACTGTTCTTATTTCCAAATCAGCTGATCGTATAACCTCAAATTTTTTTACATTAACCCTTTTGTCCACCAATTGTTTTGGAACGTAAACAAAATTTCTTTTGCTAAATTATTCGTTCCATTTTTGAAATAATTTTTCGTTATATTTATAGAGCCAATTAGAACAATAATTGTTAATAATTAATTAAAATAAACCGAGAAAAATTGGTTTTGTACTTTTTTGAAATTTCCCGCCATTTTTCATCATATTGGACAATAATTTCTTACACAGTTGGTAACACTGTTCTTATTTCCAAATCAGCTGATCGTATAACCTCAAAATTTTTTTACATTATCCCTTTTGTCCACCAATTGTTTTGGAAGGTAAAAAAAATTCTATTTACTTTCACAAAATATAATTATCAAAATTAAAAAAATTACCATTAATAATAAAAATACAAATACATTTATATAAATTCACAAAATTAATTTTAATACTAATTATTTTTCGTAAAAGGTAAATAGAAATTATGTTTTCACTTTCCAAAACGGTTGGTGGACAAAAATTCATGTGAAGAAAATTTTTTTGAGGTTATACAATCATATTTGCAAATGACAAGAACAGTGTTACCAACTGTGTAACAAAAAATTGTCCAATAAACAAAAATGGTGGGAAAATTTGAAAAAATAATTCAAAATAAAAATTCGGATAAAAGAAAATATTCTAGTAACAAAAAAAAAGAAAAAAAAATTCCTCGTCTAGGAATTTAAAAACTATTTTTTTTTCCTAATTCACTTGTGTAAGAAATTATTATAGGAAACCTTTTTTTTCATAAATTTATTCATCGCTCTATTTTGTTCATGATAATCTCTAACTAAAGTACACTTTTTGAAGTTGTTTCAAGAATAATAATGATAATAAAATGAAAAAAAAAAGAAAAAAAAAAAAAAATGAAAAAGATAATATGTGACAAAACTGGCAGTTTAAAAAGACTTCTTCTTGTTGTATAAAAGGATCCCAGCCATATTTGAGAGTCTGAGAGATGCGCGGATATTCTTGAAAATCTCTTGAGGGAATTCTGTATTCAGAGGAGAATACAAGCCCCCAAGTTTCCCTACTGTATGTAAATTCAGAACTAGATCGCAGATATGATCATACCAAAGGGAAATTTCGAGTTGAGTATTGATACACCTTAATATTATATATATACATATAGACATCGACAACAGACATGAAAAAAAGTAAATGTAATTTGTGCTCTCAAATATATTTATCATTCAAAAAAAAAAATTTGTATAATTTTTTTTTTATTACAAATTTTTTTTCCGAAAAATTTTCCAAAAATCGTGGCAAAATAGTTTTGAATTTTTATTGAAAATAATAAAATAATAAAATAATAATAATAATAATAATAATAATAATAATAATATAAAAATAATTGAATTTCTGTCACCAAATTTTTATTTGCCAGCAAATTCTCGAAAAAGGCCAAATTTTCATTTGACCGAATATTGTAAATGTCCGAAAAAACATAACCTAGAAAAAGAAATTTTAGCGCAATTTTGAAAACTCGACCAATAAGAAATTATCACTAAAAATTGTGATTGGTAGAATTTTAAAAATCGCGCCAAAAAATTTTTTTTCTAGGTTATGTTTGTTCGGACATTTATAATATTCGGTCAAATGAAAATTCGGCATTTTAGAGAATTCGCTAGGAAATAAAAATTTGGTAAATTGGAAATTCTATTATTTAAAAATAATACATAAAAAAAGGAGCAATTAAAATTCAGTACCTAAAAATTCTATTTGGTAAAAATTCATTTTAAAAATATTTTTTACTACTTTTTACTACTTTTTACTAATTTTTACTAATATTTACTAATCCTTTAAATTATTAATTTTTAGAAAGAGTTTTTTTTGAATGAATTTTTTTTAACCTTATACTAACGAATAATTTATAAAAAATTTAAAATCTGATTTTAATTTTTGATTTGTATATTTTTGAGAATAATGTATAATTTTTTTTTTTTTTTTTTTTTTAACAAAAAATAGTTTTTAATTTTGATTTTCTTTTTTTTTAACAAAAAAAGTTTTTACTTTTGATTTTCTCTTTTTTTAAACAACCTCTTAGTAAGGGAGTGAGAGAGAGTGATATTTGTGCTTTAGCCTTGACATTAAAGGGCAACAAAGCAGATGATGTGTCTGTGAATGCGAGATGTGCCTTTTTTCGACATTAGAATCTCCAACGGAGCGAAAGCACTGACGACCCAGTTGCTGCGGCTAATAGCCGTTAAATCTAAGTGTTCCTACGTTTAACTATACTACCACTACCACTGCTCTCAGCTTTAACAGCAAAACCGTCTGTTTCACATGAAAATGAAAATGAAAATGAAAAAAAAAGAAATTCAAAAATTCTTAATTTTATTTTCATTATCATTTATTTTTATCGTATTAACGTTTTAAAACGAAATCTCTATTAATTAATCACACTAAAAAAAAAACTATTTCTATAATTTATCTACTTACGAAAATTTGTAATTTTTCAAAAATTCAAAATGACGGAAACAAAATGGCGAAAAATTTTCAAAAAATACGTCTAATTTTCATGGTACTTGATATCTAGGGGTGTTTGGGATCGCTAATTACGAATCCAGTGTCTGTTTTTCTTATTATTTATGATCTAAACTAAATGCCACAACTATTTGCTGTTGAAATTTGACTAAAAATTTTTAAGTTAGATTTCTGCATTACCGACAGAGGTAGTTTTTTGTCGGTAAATAAATTATTGAAAATTCATTGAATTCGCTTGAATCTTGTTACTCGGGGGTTTTTGGGGTCGCTGATTATGAATCCGATGTCTGATTTTAAAAATTCAAAATGGCGGATCCAATATGGCGGTCGAAAATTAAAAAATCGTTTCAATTTGTTTGAAACTTGGTACTCGGGGGTTTTTGGGGTCGCTAATTACAAATACAATGTCAGATTTTCAAAATTATCTACTTACGAAAATAGAAAATTTGTAATTTTTCAAAAAATCAAAATGGCGGAACCAATATGGCGGAAAATTTTCAAAAAATACGTCTAATCCTCATGGTACTTGATATCTAGGGGTGTTTGGGATCGCTGATTACAAATCCGGTGTCTGTTTTTCAAAATTCAAAATAACGGATCCAATTCAATAGAAAATTTAGAAAAAATTTATTGTCCACGTTCTTTCTCAAAAACTATTAGTGATATTTTAAAAATTTTTGTAGTATTCACTTATTTATGATCTAAACTAAATGCCACAACTATTTGCTGTTGAAATTTGACTAAAAAATTTTAAGTTAGATTTCTGCATTACCGACAGAGGCAGTTTTTTGTCAGTAAATAAATTAATGAAAATTCATTTAATTCGCTTGTAACTTGTTACTCGGGGGTTTTTGGGGTCGCTGATTATGAATCCGATGTCAGATTTTAAAAATTCAAAATGGCGGATCCAATATGGCGGTCGTAAATTTAAAAATCGTTCTAATTTGCTTGAAACTTGGTACTTGGAGGTTTTTGGGGTCGCTGATTACAAATATAATGTTAGTTTTTCAAAATTCAAAATGGCGGATCGAATATGGCGGTCGGAAATTTAAAAATCGTTCCAATTTGTTTGAAACTTGGTACTCGGGGGTTTTTGGGGTCGCTGATTACGAATATAATGTTAGTTTTTCAAAATTCAAAATGGCGGATCCATTATGGCGGTCGGAAATTTAAAAATCGTTCCAATTTGTTTGAAACTTGGTACTCGGGGGTTTTTGGGGTCGCTGATTACGAATCCGATATTACTTTTTCAAAATTCAAAATGGCGGATCCAATATGACGGTAGTAAATTTAAAAATCGTTCCAATTGGCCTCTATTTTGTTACTCGGGGGGGTTTTCGGGGTCGCTGATTACGAAACTTATGTTAGTTTTTCAAGAAAGGATTAAAAATAGTTAAATGAAATATAATTTGGAAATACTTTAAGCATTTCAATTTTGGTAGAAAATTCACCAAATGCAAAAATCACATGGCAGTTGACTAACTTGAATGTTATACGATAAAAGGACCCGAGTTTTGTAAGATGCTCAATTGAATTTCTTTTTTGCGGGGAAAAAAAGGAGTTTACTGCTATATATATTTTTTTCAGATCTTATAACTTGGCTAAAAGTACTTTTATATATATATATACATCCCTTGAAACTTCCTTTCTTTACGCGCCCTCTTGGCAAAAGTTGACAGAGCGGTAAAATTGAAGAGAGCAAAAAAAAAAAATTATATTCAAAGAAAATTGAATGATTCTCGTCTTCTCGAATTAAAAACGGAGAGATAGTCTTTTTCTTTTTTTTTTTTTTTGCTCTTGCGCTAACGTTCTCTATTGAAGAATTCAGCTTCTATTTACTTTTAACTAGAAAATTGTGTAGTGTTTAAGAAAATAGTTAGAAATTCGGACTAGCAATCTCGGGTATATTGAATTGGCCACCTGCACCTGTTGGACGAGAAACAAGATTTCTCCCTCTCCACTTTTCGTTTTGTATATATATATATATAACCTTGCAACAACTCCATTTTCTCTTTAAATCTGTACATATTAAAATAAAGGCATTTCTATGCAAATTTACTGAGCTCTATTCTTATCTCTGCCACCGTTTCGGCAAATATGGGAAATTCTCTCACACACTGTTAAGAAAATTTTATTTCAAGAATTTCATATACCTTATTATTATTATTTTTTTTTAATTAAGAAAAACTACTTTTTGCAAAAACTAACATACTAAATTAGAGAAAATTAATTTATTTTTGTTAATTTAGTATTTTTTTTTTTTTTTGAATAAATTAAAGTAAAATGTAATATTATAATTACATATTTTAATCTTCAAAATTGAAGTATCTCTTTGGAATAATTATGCAAATATATATATACATATATATATATATATATATATATATATATATATATATATATATATATATATATATAAAGACGAAAGTTAATGATGTTATAATTATTAAACTGTATAGAAGGTAAAATATTAAATTATAATTATTGTCCAATTACATATTGATAATATTCATTCAAGCATATTATTAAAAATTTCATTAATTTAACTTTTTATTTATTTATTATTGAATAATTTAATTAATTTAAATTTTTAATTACTAATATGTAGTATTTTTAGTCTATTTTACAGTTATAAATTGAAAACAAATATTTCCGTATATTGTTAATATTAATTATAATATTAATAATAATAGTAATAATAATAAAAATATAATCAATAATTACCAACTACTAAAATTTATTATTACTATTTCAACTTATTTTTTTAAATTAAAAAGTTAAATGACAATTACTGCAATTTTATTTAAGGCCAGGTCCATGTCGAGTCAGCTGTTCCTTTGAAGTTTCAATGGAACAGCTGACACGACTTGGACCTGGCCTTAAATAGAAAAGTAAAAGAATTTTTTTTAGGTTATGAACTCTTGTTATCTCGTAGAAACAGGTGTGCCAACTACTAAATAAAAAATTTCAAAAGACAACGACGTGGCGCCATTTTGATATTATGGCGGGAAATTTTAAAATTATATAGGTATAAATAATATATTTTAATTTTTTGAATTACCAATTGAAAATTGTGTTGATAACAGGAAGTCCAAGGAAAAATCTGCAACAATAAATTAGAAATTTTATTACAATTCTAAGTTACATTTATTAAAAACAATTTGTAATTTTAAATTCTAAATAAAAAAAAAAAATTTCAGAATTTAAAAAAAATGGTGTTAAAACTGAAATGATAAAATTATAAAATAATTATATAATATAATCAATATATATAATTATAATGAATATATGATTACAGCAAAAATTTCGTTAAAAATTTATAGAAAAAGTTTTGAATATAAAACATTGTCATCCTAGGGAAATAAAACCACTTCCCCCCTCCCCCCCCTCTCTCTCACACTCTTTGTGAAAAGTTCACTTGCTAATGAGAGAAAAAATCGTAGAATTTATGCAATTTTCGACGGCTTCGAATAAAGTGGGGAAAAAAAAAAACTTTTATTTCTCGTATTTCTGATTCGTCAGTATGTTTCAATAATGCGGAAAAGAATGAAAAAAGAGAGAAAGAGAGAGAGAAAAAAAAGGAACTAATCAAAGAAAAATTTATGCAGTGCAGGTATATCCAAATCAGAACCTGGCAATAATTCTTCGAAAGAAAGAATAGGAAAATGCGAATATCTGCTATTGCAAAAAAAAAAGTGTATAGAACATGCAAACTTAGTTTATGTGCACTTTCAGATATAATCCATAATTGAAATAATCAAAAGTTTGGATTAAAAGAAAAAAGGAAAAACAGTTTCCGATATCAAGTGTTCGATTGGAATTTTTATCTACATTTGAATAACGATGAAAAGCTTGTTTTTTTTCTTTTTTTTATAACTAAAAACGACGAAAAGAATTGAAAATAATTGAAAAAATTGATGTGGAAAGATTACCGGAAAAATTACGGAAACAATTTTTTTTTCAATACTTTTTGTTTTTCAATTATTTTTTTTTTATTATTTTCCATTTCTTTTAATTGTTTGCAATTATTCTCAATTATTTTCAATTCTTTTCCATTATTCTCAATTATTTTCAATTATTTTTTTATTATTTTCCATTGTTTTCAATTGCTTTAAATTATTATACTTCACGTAGGAAATTAATTAAAAGTAATTGAAAACAATGGAAAATAAAAAAATAATTGAAAATAATTGAGAATAATGGAAAATATATCAAAATAATTGAAAAATGTCAAGTAATTGAAAATAATTAAAAATAAATTAAAATAATTTAAAATAATTTAAAATAACTGTAAAGAATTGAAAGCAATGAAAAATAATTAAAAAATCCCTCACAACAAAAGGATATCCTCAGGATATCCTAAACTAATGTAGGATATCCTGAAAACGTCCATAGGATATCCTCAGAACATCCAAACCGCCGTTACGTAGGATATTTTTGGGATATCCTGAGGATATTCTAGGGATATCCTTTAGGATATTCTAGGGATATCCTTTAGGATATTCTAGGGATATCCTTTAGGATATTCAAGGGATATTCCAGGGATATTCTTGGGATAAACTTGGTATATCGTTAAAATATTCTAGAAATATCGCTAAGATCTCCACAGGATATCCTAATAATATCCGGGGAAATAATTAGGATATCCCTGGGTCGTCCTAGGGACATCCTTAGATATCCCTGGGATATCCCTAGAATATCCTAACCGCCGCTACTTTGTATATCCTTAAAGTATCCTTAGGATATCTCTGGGGTATCCCTAGGATATCCAAGGGATGTTTTTAGAATATCCTAGGATATCTGGTGCTGTGAGGGATACAATTGAAAAACGAATAATAATGAAAAATAATCGAAAATAATTCAAAATAAGTAAATGTGACAAATAATTGAAATTAATGGAAAATAATTCAAAATAATTAAAGGAACAGAAAATAATGGAAAATTACGGAAAATAATCGAAAATAATGGAAAATAATAAAAAATAATGGAAAACAATTCAAAATACTTGAAAGAATAGAAAATAATAAAAAATATTTTTAAATAATTGAAAATAATAGAAAATAATTGAGAATAATTGAAAATAATTGAAAATAATTGAAAATAATTGAAAATAATTGAAAATAATTGAAAATAACTGAAAATAATTGAAAATAACTGAAAATAATTGAAAATAACTGAAAATAATTGAAAATAACTGAAAATAATTGAAAATAATTTTTAAAAAAAATTGAGAAAACAAAATAATGTTAAAAAACAATTACAAGTAATTTACATGTACACCATACAGAAAAAAAATTAAGTTTCACCATGAAACTCTTTAAAAAACATTTATACTGAAACAATTAAATATTCCTCTAAAGTAGCAGCGAAAGTCGAAAGTTATAGCTGTCCTACTAAAAGTTTTACCTGTTCTAGATAAATCTTTTTTTCTCCCTTTTTTTCCCTTCTTTCCCTAAAAGGAACAAGAAAAAAAAACTGTTTAAAACTTTACTTTTTTATCCCTCTTAAATATTTTCATCTCCTTTTTTTTCTTTTCTTTTTTTTTTTTTAACTCAAACTTCTTTTTAGAAGATCTTTTCTCGCGCGCTGCACCAACTTTAGAATTTCATTCAGAAATCTTTTAGGGGAAGAAAAAGAAAAAAAAAAAAATTTTTTTTTTTTTAACGTAAAAAGTAAAAGTTTGAAGAATAAAATTCCTTGCGGTTAGTATGGTGTATATAATCCCTCGCGGATGCAAAGAAATGTCGAATGTTTTTATTGTGTCGGGAAATGTGAATCGATAAATGCATACCTTGGCGGCGGGTGTATATACACACATATATATATATATATATATACATGTATATAAGTTTTGCACGCTTAGGCCACTTCCGCAAAGAATTAAAGATGCATGAGACTTTGGCGTTTTACAATATAGAGCCGCGCGCGGCGTATACATTCTCAAAGTAAAAGCAGAAGAAGAAGAAGAAAAAAAAAAGAAAGAAAAAAAAAAGTATAAGGCACTGTTAGTGGAGCAAAGCGTGAACTTTTATCGCGGTCGATGATGCACACAACTTGGGAATATTTAATGTCAAACTACTAACTCACAGCCACGTCTCGAGAAATCTTTGACAACTGTCAATATGTATGCGTTTACAGAAAAAAAAAAATTAAAAATCAAAATTTTTTACGTTTCTTTTTCCTAAAAATTATTCCAATTTTATAATAATAATAATAGTAATAATAACAATAATAATAATAATAATAATAATAATAATAATAATAATAATTATTATTTTTATTATTACATTATTACTAAATTGTTAATAACTGTTACTAAATTAGTACTAAACTGTTACTTAATTGTTACTACAATGTTATTAAAATGTTACTAAATTAGTACTAAACTGTTACTTAATTGTTACTACAATGTTACTAAAATTTTACTAAATTAGTACTAAACTGTTACTAAATTATTACTAAAGTAGTCGGTACTAAATTGGGTAATTATGCAGTAATTCTGCAGAATTACTCTAAATTGTTACTAAATTGTTACTAAATTATTACTCAAATGTTACTACTAATTTGTTACTAAATTGTTATTAAATAATAATAATAAATTGTTACTAAATTGTTATTAAATTTGACTAAAATGTTACTAAATTGTTCCAAATATTTTACTAATTGATTATTACTATTATTACTAAATCATTACTAAATTTTTATTAAATTATTACTAAATTGTTACTTAATTGTTAGTTAATTGTTACTAAAATGTTACTAAATTATTACTAAAAAGTGACTACTAATTTGTTACTAAATTGTTATTAAATAATAATAATAAATTGTTACTAAATTGTTATTAAATTTTACTAAAATTTTCCTAAATTGTCACTTAATTGTTACAAATTTTTTACTAATTTATTATTACTATTATTACTAAATCATTACTAAATTTTTATTAAATTATTACTAAATAACTATTAAGTTATTACTAAATTGTTACTTAATTGTTACTAAAATGTTACTAAAATGTTACTAAATTATTACTAAAAAGTGACTACTAATTTGTTACTAAATTGTTATTAAATAATAATAATAAATTGTTACTAAATTGTTAAAAAAATGTTACTAAATTATAACTAAAAAGTGTCTACTAATTTGTTACTAAATTGTTACTAAATTGTTACTAAATTGTTACTAAATTGTTACTAAAATGTTCCTAAAATGTTATTAAAATGTTATTAAAATGTTACTAAAATGTTAATACTAATTTGTTACTAATTACCCTAAATTGTTACTAAATTGTTACAAAATTGTTACTAAATTGTTACTAAATTGTTACTAAATTGATACTAAATTATACTAAATTGTTACTAAATTGTTACTAAAATGTTACTAAAATGTTTCTACTAATTTGTTACTAATTACCCTAAATTGTTACTAAATAATAATAAATTGTTACTAAATTAGTACCAAAATGTTACTACTAATTTATTACTAAATTGTTATTAAATAATAATAATAAATTGTTATTAAATAATAATAATAAATTGTTATTAAATAATAATAATAAATTGTTACTAAATTGTTATTAAATTTTACTAAAATGTTACTAAATTGTTACTTAATTGTTACAAATTTTTTACTAATTTATTATTTCTATTATTACTAAATCATTACTTACTAAATTTTTATTAAATTATTACTAAATTACTATTAAATTATTACTAAATTGTTACTTAATTGTTACTAAATTGTTACTTAATTGTTACTAAATTATTAATAAGTTGTTAATAAATTGTGACTTAATTGTTACTAAATTATTATTATTATTATTACTTTTATTATTACACAAATTTACTGATAGCATACTAGTTACTTTTTTATTTTAGAGGCACTTTTTGAAAAAAAAATGAATCCCAGATTCATATTAAAGCCAAAATATGTATGTCAAAAATGAAAATCGTAAATTTTAACAAAACCAGTGTTTCCTCTATAAACAATAACAGCAACAATAGAAATAAAGGGAATAGCATATTTATGGAAGAGAATAAACTACCAAAATGAAAATATTCAAGAAATATGTAAAAAAAAAAAAAAAATATGTGAGTGATAAAAATTTATGTGATACCGAAGAAGATGGAAAAAGATATATAGAAAATGAGATATGAAAATAATCAACAACTATAATAACAATTTTAACTAAAAGAACAAGAAAAAAACAGAAAAATGACGGAATTAATGATGTAGAAAAAAACAATGATTAAAAAAGAAGAAGAAGAAGAAGAAGAAGAAGAATACAAAAAGAAGAAAAAGAAATAAAGATAAAATAAAACACAAGAAAGAAGCAAAAAATAATAATAAATAAATAAACGAAAAGAAAATGGGTAAAAAAGAAGAAAGAAATGTAAAAAAAGAAGACGAGAAAACGAAGAAAAGTAGAAAAAGCAAAAATATATATATATAAATAGAGATATAGAGTAAAATGAAGAAGAGTATTTATCATGATGAGCATGTTCATTAACATGACGTGATAACGTGTTTTAGTATTTTACTTCGAATTTATGCAAACTAAAAGTAGTATATCCAGATTACAACTTCTGATCGATAGCTCATTGTTTTGCTTTAACAAGTATATATATACACATATATGGTATATCGAAAATTTGATGAAAAGGGTGCGAGAACTATGAAAAGCAATTTCAGAGCGTTCATGTGACAGATTTCATCTCACTGTTAAAATCCTATCTAAAGCATATATAATCCATTTTCCAAAAAAAAAACAACTACAATGACTTAATTATAGACTTTCAATTATCAATTTTTAAACTAAAAGCACTTTTTATACGAAAGGTCATTTTTTTTAAATTTAACTCATTGCTTAAATAAATAAATAATTTACTAATAATGAAGTAACAATTTAGTAATAATAGGAGAAACAAATACGAATTTAGTAATAATTTATTAGTAATAGTAACAATAATTTTTAGTATTTACCACGTTAGGTCATTTTTACTGTAAAATTTTTAAGAAAACTTACCCAGTGTTTCTTGGTAATATCGATAAGGCAGATTTTTGCTTTACCGACTGTTGGTAAGGTAGAGGATATACATTATCGACATTGGGTGCCTATCAAAACCTGTTTAGAATTCAATTTTCTATACTATTACTGATGTTTTTCTAACACTTATACAGTTTTTGTATTAGTAATAATGACAAAACAGATTCCTTCCTTATCGACTGTTGATAAGGTAGGGATCTACATTATCGACCTTAAGTACTTATCAAAACCTGTTTAGAATCCAATTTTCTATACTATTACTGATGTTTTTCTAACACTTATACAGTTTTTCAATTGGTAATAATGACAAAACAGATTCCTTCCATACCGACTGTTGATAAGGTAGGGATCTACATTATCGACTTCAAGTACTTATCAAAACCTGTTTAGAATCCAATTTTCTATACTATTACTGATGTTTTTCTAACACTTATACATTAGTAATAATGACAAAACAGATTCCTTCATTATCGACTGTTGATAAGGTAGGGATCTACATTATCGACCTTAAGTACTTATCAAAACCTGTTTAGAATCCAATTTTCTATACTATTACTGATGTTTTTCTAACACTTATACAGTTTTTCAATTGGTAATAATGACGAAACAGATTCCTTTCTTACCGACTGTTGATAAGATAGGGATCTACATTATTAACCGTAGGTGCATAATCAAAATTAGAAAACTAGTTTTGGAATCCTTTTTTTATACTGTTACTTATTTTATTAACGGTTATACACTGTTGTTTGTTAGTAATATCGACAATGTAGACTTCTTCCTTACCAATTGTTGATAAGTTAGGGATATACATTACCGATCATAGGTGTTTGAAAATCTGTTTAGAATTCAGTTTGCTAAACTGCTGCTAACGTTTTTTCTAACACTTGTACAATGTTTGCTAGTAATATCGACAATTCAGATGTCTTCCTTACCAATTGTTGATAAGGTAGGATTCTGCATTACCGACAGTAGGTGCGTATAAAAAATATGTTTTAGAATTCTTGTTGCTATACTACTAGTTAGTTAGTTAGTAATATCGGTAATGTAGATTCCTACCTTATTGGCTACTTGTAATACAGTGTTCTGCATTACCGACCATGATGTTATTTTTTTTTTAAATTACAGTCCAATTAAACAATTAGTAATAATTTAGTAGTTAAAAATAATTAAGAGTAATAAAAATAATTTCAACAATAATGACATGAAATAAACACTAAGACAGCAAAACGAAAAATGGGTTACACAGATATATATATATATATATATATATATATATATGTATAAAGTTTTTCATTAAAATTCGTGAAGGTGAATATTTATTATAATTTGAGGAAAATTGCACGCGCTTACACTAATGAAAATACTTTTGCCCAAGTAAATATAAAATAGAGGCGAGAGACCACACAGTGGAGAGAGAGAGATTTTAATTTCTCTCGATGCATGGTTTTTGCGCTCTCACTTTTGAACGCGCGACCTTGACTCATCTCTTGGCTTTTCCATTCTATATTCCAGAGCCGAAAAGCCAAGTGAGCATCACAGAGGTGGTAGTTTGTATGTGTGTATGTGTTTGTGAGCACGTTACCTACGATTATTAGCGGACGTGCGCGCATAAATTAATTTACCAGGCAATTTTAATTAAGCACCCGGGGGCCCGCGGAAATAATTCTTGTTCAAGCAGTGTGAGAGAAGAGAGAAACATGCGCTATATCTATTATATAGATATACGTTCCATATATTTTACGAGACCCCATTTCTAAATAGTCGAAACAAATCTTCATCCATTATTATTTTTTTTATTATTATTATTATTATAATATTATTATTATTTTTCAAAAAGTTCAAATTTCTAGACGTTAGGAATTTCAATACAGTGGAACCTCGATTATCCGAACTAATCTAGGCAAGGCCGGGTTCGGATAATAGAGATTTTAATTTTTTTTTTATAATTAAAGTAAAAAAATGTACAGTTGAACTATATATTTAACTTAATACATACACTCAAAATAATAAGTAGTAGATTTGAATACTTTTTTAACTACCCTGTATAGTACAATAGGTCCTCAACTCAATTTTAAAAGTTGTATTAACTACTAAAAAGTAGTTAAAATAACTAACAATGTAGTTGATATAATAAGATTTTGTATAGTTAGTTTTAAATTCTAACTAAATTTTTAAGTTAATTGTACTACTAATTTTTAACTTATTAAGAAAAATAATGAAATTAACTACACAAACATTGTTAAACTATAACTAAGAAAGTAATTGTTTTAACTTCTTTTCACTTAACTACCCAAAGGTAGTTGAAGATTTTGGAAAAATTTTTTTCAGTATATGTTTTTAAATATACATAAGTATATACATATATATGTAAATATATATTAATTAATAATATATAAAAAAAAACTCAGAAAATTCGGAAATTTTTAAGATTTTTTTGGCATAAATTTGGTTATTTTGCTTATTTGAAAGATAGCATTTATTCGTTTTTTAGATGCCAAATCACGTATTCTTTTCAGAAATGAATGAATGATAAAATAAATAGAGAAAATAAAATTTAAAATTCGGGAGACCAAAAAATAGTTCGGATAGTATAGAAGTTCGGGTAAAATTTTTTTCGGTTCGGATAATCGAGGTTCCACTGTAAATTTAAATTTTCTTTATTTCGGATTGTTAAAAGTTTCACAAAAAAGATAGAATTTCTAAATGTTCAAATTTCTAAAATTTCTATTACAAATTTCGTAATATTTAAACAAAATGACAAAGTTTTGGGAACAATTTTGAATTATGAATTTTGAGCTTTAGGTAATTATTTAATTATAATACACACATACAAATGTAATGTAACTATAAGTTATTGAAACCACATGTGTATATATATATATACCTATATAAATAAGGGACAATATGACGGGAAAGTTTACTTCTGACCTCGTTTCTGCTTTGCACAGAGAGAGACAGAGGGCGAGAGAGAAGTACGTACGTTACACCCAGTGATATTGTTGTGGCCTTGTAGATGAATGTAAACAATAGTTAATTGGATATCAATTTCCCTTTTTGGGTATAAGTCACACAATATGGGATACATTGCCAGTGACCGCATGGGCATTCATATCGTAAATCACTTCTGCCAGAAACGATCAACGTACCATGATGCATTGCTACATGTTATGCTATACAACAGGTCGATGGAGAGAAAGCATTAAATTGCATTTTTACGATAATGCTACCGTAAACACGTTTATTAAATCCTGTCCAATTTACTTCGAATTTAACGCATCTTTAAATATAAACACATTATTGCATCAAATCAGTTTCAATTTAAAAAATTAAAAATAAAGAACTTCAAAAATTTTGTATTTTTTAAATTTTAAGGTTCAGAAAATTTCTAATTTCTAAAAAATTTCAATTTCCAAAAAAACTTTAATTTTTAAAAATTCAATTTTCTAAAGTTTTGAATTTCTATAAATTTGAATTTTTTAAAAAGTTCAAATTTCTAAAGGTTTGTATTTCCAAATGTTTGAATTTTCCAAAGTTTGAATTTTCCAATGTTTGAATTTTCAAAAGTTCAAATTTCTGAAAATTTGAATTTTCAAAAGTTCAAATTTCTAAAACTTTGAATTTCCAAAAATTTAAAATTTTTTAAAGTACGAATTTTTATTAATTTGAATTTTTAAAAGTTCAAATTTTGTGTTCGAATTTCCCAAAGTTCGAATTTTTCTAAATTTGAATTTCGAATATAAATTTGAAATTTCCAAACTTTGAATTATCCAAAGTTCGAATTTTTATAAAACATTGAATTTTCTATAAATTTGAATTTCGAAAAAAACTTTAATTTTTAAAAATTTAATTTTCTAACGTTTCGAATTTCTATAAATTTGAATTTTTTTAAAGTTCAAATTTCTAAAGGTTCGTATTTCCAAATGTTTGAATTTTCCAAAGTTCGAATTTCTGAAAATTTGAATTTTCAAAAACTTTAATTTTCAAAAGTTCAAATTTCTAAAACTTCGAATTTCTAAAATTTAAAATATTTTAAAGTACAAATTTTTATTAATTTGAATTTTTAAAAGTTCAAATTTCTGTTCGAATTTCCCAAAGTTCGAATTTTTCTAAATTTGAATTTCTAATGTAAATTTGAAATTTCCAAACTTTGAATTATCCAAAGTTCGAATTTTTATAAAACATTGAATTTTCTATAAATTTGAATTTCGAAAAACTTTAATTTCCTAAAGTTCAAATTTTTATAATTTTGAATTTTCAAAAGTTCGAATTTTTAAAACAAAATTTAAATTTTCAAAAGTTTAGATTTGAAAATTTTTAAATTTGAACATTTAGAACTTTTAATTTTTAGCAATTGGAAATTTAGAAGATTCAAATTTATAAAAATTCGAACTTTTGAAAATTTAAAGTTTGGAAAATTTAAAATATTGAATATTCAAACTTTAGGAAATTCAATTTTCGATTTAGAAATTCAAAAATGTTTAATAAAATTTGAAGTTAGAAATTTGAACTTTTGAAATTTTTAACATTTAATAATAATTCGAATTATTAAAAATCAAAAGTTTTGCAAAAATTCCCGAAACTTGTAAATTTATATATACATTCGAAGAAATCAATGAAACTCTATTTAAAATGAAATAAAATTTAAAATGCACAATTCAGAACTGTTTAATCTAAAACGATCTGCGCGCATATAAATTATTCACCATAAAAAGGATTTGATTTCCAAGACTTGAAATGGTAAATCTATAATTTCCTCTTTGAAGGAAAATCACAGTACATTTAAGTTTCAAAATTTCCATTCCCTCTATAGTAAAGAAACCATTAACAGAAAACGAAACTGTTCTTTATATATATATAAACACACAAAGAAAAGCTGTAAATTTTTCAAGTTATAAAAGTCCGTGACGACAGAATGCTGAGAGTTTGCTAACGTATATATATATATATATATATAGCAAAGAGAAAGAGAGAGAGAGTCTCTAATGTGGTTCTCATGATGATTGTCATATACAATAATAGCGTGACACGAAGCTGTACAAGCCACACTTACATTTAGAGAAATAGTATGGGGGATGTTTCGTGACAATTTACTCTTGTGACACTTCAATTCAAGTCTGGATTTACAGATGTTCATACATGGCAAATTAATGAGTTTAAAAACTATTTGTCGTTGTGGACACTTTGATTCCGTTAATAAAAATGAGAAATAAAAATACATGTGTCCACTTCAATAATAATAATACTGTATAGTAGAACAGATTAAATAATGTACTTTGAAGTTGATAAATATAGATAAATATATAACGATTTCTTCTCTATTTTTTCTATTTTTTTTTCTTTTCTATTTTCATTTTAGTGTAAACAATTTGTTTTTGAATTCCACAATTATTTATTTTTTAATTGGACCGATTTTGAAGTTAGTTTTCTGCATTATCGACAAAATGTAAAATATAATAAATCATTTTTCTCGAAAACTAAAAATAGTATTTTTATATTTTTTATAGCATTCGATTATTTTAGATGTAAAGTAAATGCTACAACTATTTTTTTTCGAAATTGATTGAAATTTTTTTGTAGATTTCTGCATTACCGACATGAGTAACATTTTTTGCCGATTTTTTTTTCTCGAAAAATTAGTAGTATTCTCGTGATTTTTAAGGCATTTGATTATAGTAGATCTTAACTAAATGCCACACAGATGGAAATGAGGATAAAATTTTTTAGTTAGATTTCTGCATTACCGACAGAAATACCTTTTTGTCAGTATTGTTTCTCGAAAATTAAATATAGTATTTTTAGAATTTTCACACTATTCGTTCATTTTTGCTGTAAAGTAAATGTCACAGCTATTTTTTTCGAATTTGATTGGAAAATTTTAGTAGATTTCTGCATTATCGACAGAAATAACTTTTTCAGATGTTTTATTCGAAAAATATACGCGGTATTCTCATGATTTTTAAGGCATTTGGTTATATAGGATACAAAACTAAATGCCACAGTTATTTCCTTCTGAATATGATTAGAAAATTTAAGTAGATTTCTGCATTACCGACAGAAAAACGTTTTTGTTAGTGTTTTTTCTCGAAAATTATACATAGTAATTTCACGATTTTCACACTTTTCGATTATTTTAGGTCTAAACTAAATGCCACTATTATTTACTCCTGAATTTAATTCGAAAATTGTAGTAGATTTCTGCTTTACCGACAGAAATACCTTTTCGTCAGTGTTGTTTCTCGAAAATTATACATATTTTCACGATTTTTACAGTATTTGATTATTTTTGTTCTAAACTGTATGCCACTATTATTTTTTTCCGAATTGATGATAAATTTTTTTAAATTAGATTTCTACATTACCGACAGTACAATTTTGTCGCCGTTATTTCACGAAAAAAATAATTGATATTGTTATAATTTAGAAAGAATTCGTTTATGTTACAGCTAAACTAAATGCCACAACTATTTTTTTTCCAAATAGGAGAATAAAAAATTTTTTTTAGTTAAATTTCTGAATTACCAACAATTTACTGTCGGTAAATGTAATTTATAATTTAAAGACGTAACATCTGCAATTTTTTTCGATCAATTTTACTTTAATCACAAATAGTAAACAGAGGGTAGTATAGTATTAAGAAATTAAAGAATTTTTTTCTTTTTTTTTTTAATATTTGAACATCGTCCTTGAAATTCGTGTATTGAAAATTCAAATCACTATAATGACAATATATGTCTTGATGGAAACCCTTTTAAATCATCTTCTCCCTCGTTAAATTACTAATTAACTCTTCTCATTTCTTAATTGGCAATTTAACTTTCAATCTCTTATTGTGCCATCTTTTTGTTTGTATAATGTATATGATGAATGGAGCGAGTAATTTCAACTTTATATTATATATATATATATATATATATATGAGACTGAATTACATGCTTAATTAAACGTTCCTCGGCGCCAATTTTAACTTTAAGTTGAAAAAAAAACTTTTTTTTTTTCTTTTTCTTTATCCATCTGAGATTTCCTTTTAAATCCAAGAAAAACTTTTTTATATTCTCCCATCTTACGAGAAATTTTATTTGGTTTCATTGCTTTAACAATGAACAGAGAATTGGAAAAAGAATTCATTAATACTATTTTATAAACTTATTTATATTATTATAAATTTTATTATTAATACTATAATAATAATAATAATTATTGTTAATAATTATAAATTTTATTATTAATACTATAATAATAATAATTATTATTATTGTTATTAATTATTAATTTTATAATTATTTAGTTTTTTCGTATTTCTTTTCGTAAAATACAAAGAAATGAAAAATTGCAAAAAAAAATTTCCATGATTACACAGGAAAGTATTAGCAATTGTATAAGGGGGCCATATTTAATCTTGGCATTTATCGACATTTTGAAACCTCTTCCTGACCTGAGAAACGTTTTCCACTATATATCAGAAGCAAAATTGTGCATATCTGTGAACATATATGAAAGCTTGATTGTAATCACCGAGTTCTGAATCTCAAATGCAAACTTCGTGTTAGGTCTTGTGCCTTACGAATTTCCGGAAAGCGAATCACTTTTAATCACGAAATCGTA
Organism: Leptopilina boulardi; assembly: GCF_019393585.1. Classification (NCBI taxonomy): domain Eukaryota; kingdom Metazoa; phylum Arthropoda; class Insecta; order Hymenoptera; family Figitidae; genus Leptopilina; species Leptopilina boulardi. Next base: position 1,322,123 of record NW_026137825.1, on the reverse strand, counting down.
AAGTGCTGCAGAGAGAGAGAGAGAGAGAGAGAGAGAGAGAGAGAGAGAGAGAGAGAGAGAAAGCGCGCTCTAAATTGCAAAGATTGAGCAAGTTTCAAAAAGAGAGTGAAGCAAAGAGTGAGAGAGAGAGCTTCAAAAATTTTACTCAACTAATTGAACGTATTTCATTTTAAATTATCATTTAACTTTTTTTTTTTTTTTTTTTAAAAGAAACTACCCCCCATTATTTTTCACTTTAATGATTAATTTTATTAAAGGCTTGCGATTGTTAAAATTATTACATTTTTTATCTAAATTTTGAGGTTATGTTCGTTTCTTGATTAGGAGAATTTGAAGTTATCGAACATAGTCTCGAAACACAACAGTCACTTGACATATGCCCTTGAATTTTGAGGTTATGTTTGACTTAAATTTTGAGGTTATGTTTGAAATGAGGCCTTAAATTCTAACATAACCTAACCCAATCTTACCCAATCTAACCTAACCTTTCTTAACCTAACCTAACCCAACCCTACCTAACCTAACTCAACCCTAACCTAACCTAACTCAACCCTAACCTAACCTAACTCAATCTAGTCTAACCTTCCGTAATCTAACCTTAAACTAACCTAACTCAATCTAGTCTAACCTAACCTAACCTTACTCAATCTAGTCTAACCTTCCGTAACCTAACCTTAACCTACGTAACCTAACCTAACCTAAAAATAACCTAACCTAACCTAACCTAACCTAACCTAATCTAACTCAATCTAGTCTAACCTTCCGTAACCTAACCTAAACCTAACTCAATCTAGTCTAACCTTCTGTAACCTAACCTTAACCTACGTAACCTAACCTAACCTAAAAATAACCTAAACCTAACCTAACTCAATCTAGTCTAACCTTCTGTAACCTAACCTTAACCTAGTTAACCTAACCTAACCTAACTCAACCCTAACCTAACCTAACAGAACCTAACCTAACCCAATCTAGTCTAACCTTCCGTAACCTAACCCAACCCTATCCATTCTAACCTAACCTAACCTTGTCAAAAACATGTGTTTCACTTTCATTTTCACTTTTTACTTTTCAATGAAAAATTTGAAAATGAAAATAAAAAATTACAAGTGAAATGGATATAGTATGTAATTCAATGTAAAAAAAAGTGAATGTGAAAATAAAAGTGAAAATGAAAGTGAAATTCTCAAAGGAATAATGTGGATATTGTCGAAAATTATCGTTTCACTTTCACGATAATTATGGGAAATTAGGAAGTTGTGTTGCGATAACAATGTTTCACACCAGATGCTAATTATTAAGACAGGATTATCATTGGTAATGTGTAACTAGATTATGAAAGCAGTCAATCCACCTCACCGCAACACAGAGGGGTACTTTAATTATTCGCACGCAATAATTTGCTACAAGTACACGAAATGATCTCTAAATATACAAGATTATATTATATTGTTCATAAAGCAAAAAAGAGGTTTTTTTTAAAGATATGCCAATATTCATAATTTATTTATATCATTTTTTTAAACATTTACTTTAAACTGTTGCCAAAAAAAAATTTTTTAAACAGAAAATAATTTTTTAAATTATTTTTTTGACTTATTTTTTATGTTTTTTTTTTAATTTTTAATATAGAAAAAGAGAATTGACGATTTAATAAATGTGGTGAGTTTAACCAAAGATATATAATAAAGAATGGAATATGAGAAGAGCAGTGATATGAAATTTTTTTTTTTTTATTTTTATTCTCCTATAGACAGTCTGCAGTGGAAATAAAATTAAGAGCAATCAAACTTTATGTCGAGGGGGGATTTTTATGAGATTATTAAAAGTGAAATATCTCGCGACAGACGGTCTTGATCTATTAAAAAAAAAAAAAAAAAAAAATATTACTAGCAGACTATTATAATGCAATATCATATCAAATGGTGTAACTACGTAAAAAAGAAGGAAATTTGTAAATTTTTATTAAGCCATTTTATTATGTTATGTTAAAATTATTCATAATTTCTCAAAATAGGAATAATCTTCTTTTCTTCTTTTCCTCTTTTCTAATTTTGAATTACTAAGAATTCATTACCAATTTAAATATTGGTAAATTTTAATAAAATTAAATTCAAATTACCTTCTGTAATATTTTATTTTTTAATGTTAATACAAGTTTTATTTATTTATATGACAATTACTAATAGGATTAATGGAAATTTTGCTTTCTACTATTATGATTACATAATTAAATAATAAATGATTTCCGTTGTATTTAAATACAACGGAAATCATAAATAAAACAAAAAAAAAAAAAAAAACAAAATGATAACCAAATTAGTGAAACGAAATATTTCAATTTTAAATGTGTAACGGTTTATTGAAAAAAAAAAAAATATTTTTTTACTTGTCAAAGCGGAAACTGGAGCGCGGAAAAATGGCTTTATTTGAATTGATTCTTTAGTTTCTCATATATATTCGTCTGCATTGAATAACCTTGGAAAAGCTTCTGGAACAGACAGCACACCACATTGCTGCGCGATATCATTAAATCTGAAAATGTTTCGATAATACTCGAGAATATAACATATATATATATATATAAATATATATATATTTATAAATTTTAAAATACGTTATTTAATTTATTTTACAATATTATTTAAGTGAACACGTTTATTTCATCCAAATAAAAATAAAAAATTATTTTAATTCTATTTACCGACAATATTACTAACTAAAATGTCGGTAATTCAGAAATCTAATTTAAAAATTTTTTTTTGTCCTATTTGGAAGAAAATAGTTGTGGCATTTACTTTACAGCAAAAATGATCAAATAGTGTGAAAATCCTAAAAATACTATGTACAATTTTCAAGAAACAACACTGACAAAACGGTATTTCTGTCGGTAATACAGAAATCTACTTAAATTTTCTAATCATATTCAGAAGGAAATAATTGTGGCATTTAATTTTGTATCTAATTTAATCAAATGCCTCAAAAATCATCAGAATACCACCGTATATTTTTCGAATAAAACGTCTGAAAAAGTTACTTCTATCGGTAATGCAGAAATCTTCTAAATTTTTCTACTCATATTCATATTGTGGCATTTAGTTTACACCTAAAATAATCGAATACTATAAAAAATATAAAAAATACTATTTATAGTTTTCGAGAAACAAGGTAGATAAAATCGTATATTCTGTCGGTAATTCAGAAATCTACTAATATTTTCCAATTAAATTTCGAAAATAAATAGTTGTGTCATTTACTTTACAGCAATAATAATCGAATAGTGTGAAAATCCTAAAAAATACTGTGTATAATTTTCGAGAAAAAACACAAACAAAAACGTATTTCTGTCGGTAATGCAGAAATCTACTTAAATTTTCTAATCATATTCAGAAGGAAATAACTGTGGCATTTAGTTTTCTATCTGATATAACCAAATGCCTTAAAAATCATGAGAATACCGCGTATATTTTTCAGAAAAAAACGTCTGAAAAAGTTACTTCTGTCGATAATGAAGAAATCTACTTAAATTTTCCAATCAAATTCGAAAAAAATAGCTGTGACATTTACTTTACAGCAAAAATGATCGAATAGTGTGAAAATCCTAAAAATACTATGTTTAATTTTCGAGAAACAATACTGACAAAAAGGTATTTCTGTCGGTAATGCAGAAATCTAACTAAAAAATTTTATTCTCCTTTCCAGCTGTGTGGCATTTAGTTAAGATCTACTATAATCAAATGCCTTTAAAATCACGAGAATACTACTAATTTTTCGAAAAAAAAATCGGCAAAAAATGTTACTCATGTCGGTAATGTAGAAATCTACTAAAATTTTTCAATCAATTTCGGGAAAAAAATACTTGTGGCATTTACTTTACACCAACGTGATCGAATGCTATAATAAATATAGAACTTATTTTTGTAATATATTGTTAATGTAATATAAATTGGATACGATAATCTTTTGAACCCAAAGACGTTGGCAGGGCAAAAAAAAAAGAATGTCAATGACAAACGAGTTGATAAAAAGGATTTCATTTTTTTTCCTTTCCCCTCCCCACCAACTAAAAATATTCATTGAACTAACAAAGTGGAAAATGAAAAATATAAAATGCCATCGCTGCATTTTGTAAACACGTTCTCGGATAAATTTTCCTTGAAAATTGTGTTGTGATGTCTCCGGGGGGGTCGGTATTATTAATGCTGCTGCAAGCTGCAATAACTCCGTATTTGAAATGAAATTCTTGTTTGTCGAGTTTGAGTGAGAGGGCTTTTGTCTTTTTAAATTTCAAGGCAAAAATAAAACTCTTTCTGCATCAGTAGCTGTTTTTTTTCGTTTTACAAAAAAAAAAAAAAAAAATGGTAGTTACAGTTTGGTCTAGATGCAACAATATCGTGACATTTTTATTTTTTAATTTTAATAAAAAATATAGATAATCGTTTTTTTTTTTTATAAAACTCCGTTTTTTTCTCATAATTAAAATCCATTGCTTTATTTCTGTAAAATAAAATAACAGAAGTTATTGATAAATTCATACAATGGAAAATTTTGGTAAATGATTATTGGTTTTTTAAAAATGTTGCAAAGTTTGGAATTTAAAAAAAAAATTTTTTTTTTTTTTAATGACCAAATGCCTGGAACTTATTACTTGCATCCAACAAGTTTCTAATTGACGAACAAGTTTTGCGAAATTACTGGGGAATCTTCATTGAAAACTTGCTCGCGTCGAATATCACTCAAAACTTTGTCTTCGGCCGCAAACGAGCGAGCGAGAAAGAGAGAGAGAGGGACTTTATATAAAACTTTAATAATAATAATAATAATAGATGACTTAAATGGTGAATACTTATGGACGTGTTTAGTCTTTCGTTTATGTATATAAACGTAAAAGGAATATTCCTGAAATATTTTTCAACTTTTACTACTTTAAAAGGGAAACTTCTGGTTTCGAATTAACAAAAGAATAAGAAGAATAAGAATCTCATAAATTTTTTACAATTCTAACTTTTAGAATTTTCAAATTTTTTTTAATTCTATTCTTGAAAATTCAAACTTTTCAAAATTCTAAACTTTTGGAATAGTAAATTTTTAAAAACCAAATTTTTGGAAAATTAAAGTTATGGAAATTCTAACATTTAGAAAATAATACTTTTGGAATACCAAATTTGTTGAAATTTCAAATTTTGGTAAATTTCGAGTTTTAGAAATTCTAACTTTTAAATGTGTAGAACTTTTAAAAATTCAAATTTTTAGAAACTAAAACTTTTGGAATTTTAAATTTTGGCAAAATCAAAGTTTTAGAAATTCTAAATTTTGAATGTTAAAACTTTTAAAAATTCTAACTTTTGGAATACCAAATTTTGAGAAATTTCAAATTTTGGAAAATCAAAATTTCGGAAATTCTAACTTTTGAGTAATAAAACTTTTAAAAATAAAACTTTTGGAATAGTAAATTTTTAAAAACCAAATTTTTGGAAAATTAAAGATATGGAAATTCTAACATTTAGAAAATAATACTTTTGGAATACAAAATTTGTTGAAATTTCAAATTTTTGGTAAACTTTGAGTTTTAGAAATTCTAACTTTTAAATGTTAAAACTTTTAAAAATTCACATTTTTAGAAACTAAAACTTTTGGAATTTCAAATTTTGGTAAATCAAAATTTTAGAAATTCTAAATTTTGAAAGTTAAAACTTTTAAAAATTCTAACTTTTGAAATACCAAATTTTGAGAAATTCCAAATTTTGGAAAATCGAAATTTTGGAAATTCTAACTTTTGAATAATAAAACTTTTAAAAATATTATTTTTGGAATACAAAATTTTTGGAAATTTCAAATTTTGGTAAATCAAAATTTTGACAATTACAATTGTTGAATATTAATACTTTTAAAGATTCCAACTTTCAAGAAATTAATACTTTTGAAATACCAAATTTTGCTCAATTAAAGTTTTAGAAATTATAACTTAATAAAAAAAAATTACTATTTTTCAAAAACGTACTAATTTTGACATATTTCAAAAACCACTTTCATATAATTTTAAACAGTATCGAATTTTTTCTTCTCCTATAATATGAACATACATTTTTTGTATTATCCTTTGTATAATGCTCGCATATTTTTATAAAAAAAAAAAAAACAGAAAAATCGCTCGAGTATGCACATAGTTAATCAGATGAAATGACTTTAGATATTTTTATGGTTTTTCATTATTCATAAAACTATGATAAAAAAATGGAGAAAAATTGTTCTTTTTTTCTTTTCTTTTTTTAACCTCCCCTAACATTTTCTTTTAACTACAGATTACTCTTTCCTTAACAACGTTGATGACATGTTTTTATGCCAGTGGCGGAATACATAAACGAGTTTATTATTTCCACAAAGCAGCACAGAAATTACATGTTGTATATGTATATTTTTATCATAAAATAAATAATAAATACAGAAACAATTTTTGGGGAAATATTAATTTAGCAAAAAAAAAAAAAAATTAAATTATTTTTTACGTAAAGAAAAAAAAATGTGTAAAAGGGTATTTTCTTTTTTAAAAGTGTTTTTTACCTTAAAGAATGTATGTATGTGTGTGTAAAAGAGAGGGGGGGAGGGAAAATTGTATAAGGGAACAAGTTGGGTGTATATAAGGTGTGGTGGAGAAATTGTTATGAGCTGTTTATGATTGTTATTATTATTCAGTGGAGCGACTAGTGAGTAAGGTAATGCACAAGCACGTGCTTTATATGACCGGAAGTATAGAGGAGCTTTGCGCCTATGAGTTGCATCTATGGACACGTATAAGCAAACTACGGACGAGGTCAAGCAACTGGGACTCTCTCACACCTCTCTCTCTCTCTCTCTCTCTCTCTCTCTCTCTCTCTCTCTCTCTCTCTCTCTATTGTAATTTTCTGATATAATGAAATGCAATACCGTACTCGATATTCAAACCCGACAATATTTATTCATATAAAAAATATGGTTTTTTAAAAAAAAATTTTTTTTCTAAAATATTACTTTTAGTATCTTTCTATATTATAAAAAAAATTTCCCCGCTGTCTCCAGTATGGGTCATTCCATGTCAAGTGTACCCAAACCATGTTTTTGACAAAGTTAGGTTAGGTTAGGTTAATTACTCTTGACAGGGTATGACCCATGTATACATATATTAGTATTTTAGTTCTAATTTTGGTTGGGTAGGATTGGGTTAGGTTGGGTTAGGTTAGGTAAGGTTGGGTTATGTTACGCAAAGTTAGGTTAGGTAGGGTTAGGTTAGGTTAGGTAAGGTTAGGTTAGGTAGGGTTAGGTTAGGTAGGATTAGATTAGGTAGGGTTAGGTTAGGTAGGGTTAGGTTAGATAGGGTTAGGTTAGGGAAAGTTAGGTAGGGTTAGGTTAGGTGGGGTTAGGTTAGGGAAAGTTAGGTAGGGTTAGGTTAGATAGGGTTAGGTTAGGTAGGGTTAGGTTAGATAGGGTTAGGTTAGGTAGGGTTAGGTTAGATAGGGTTAGGTTAGGTTAGGTAGGGTTAGGTTAGGTAGGATTAGATTAGGTAGGGTGAGGTTAGGTAGGGTTAGGTAGGGTTAGGTTAGATAGGGTTAGGTTAGGGAAAGTTAGGTAGGGTTAGGTTAGGTAGGGTTAGGTTAGGGAAAGTTAGGTTAGGTAGGGTTAGGTTAGGGAAAGTTAGGTTAGGTAGGGTTAGGTTAGATAGGGTTAGGTTAGATAGGGTTAGGTTAGGTAGGGTTAGGTTAGGTAGGGTTAGGTTAGATAGGGTTAGGTTAGGGAAAGTTAGGTAGGGTTAGGTTAGATAGGGTTAGGTTAGGTAGGGTTAGGTTAGGTAGGGTTAGGTTAGATAGGGTTAGGTTAGGGAAAGTTAGGTAGGGTTAGGTTACGAAAGGTTAGATTAGGTTGGTTACTATTGACATAAAATGACCCATATATCTATCTATAGTAGTATTAAAAATTCAAGGGCATTGGGTTCCAGGACTCAATGTCAGAGATCAAACATAACCTCAAAATTCTAGGGCATATGTTTCTAGGATTCAAAAGGCCTTAGTTCAAACATAACCTCAAAATTCAAAAACATAGGTCAACCGTTGGGTTTTTAGGCTAAGTTCGATAACTTCAAATTCCCTTACTTAATCAAGAAACGAACATAACCTCAAAATTTAGATAAAATTTTTAATTAAATTAAATTAAAATAATAGTGAAAGTGAAAATATGAAATTTCTCACTCCTTCACAAAAATGAGTCTCAACAGAAACAATTTAAATAAAAAAAAAAAAAAAAAATCTATACACATCGCCTATACATATGCAATATGCTTCACATACAACACATGTAAATTGCTTTTAAAGTAGTGAGATAACGTAAAATTTGAATATGACAAGTTATAAATTATAGTGCCCGCCGCTAGTATCTAAATTGGCGATATCTGACCCACACGCATTGTTTACTTTTAACAGAGAGGTAAATCCGAAATGCAATCAGTGGCACAAAGACCTGTTTGCATTTCATCGACGACTATACTCTATATAGAGCGCATGTTGGAAATTGTTTGCAAGTATTTGTTACGAAATTACGTTGAGTGGGGTAACCTACTTGACAAATAACATATATATATATATATATATATAATATATATACTGCAAAATTCAATTGTAATTTTCATTATATGAATATTGACCCTGGGAAATCTCTCTCACTCTCGTATTTGTTATTGTTATATAAATGCGATTATAAAATTTTCATGAAACATTTAACCGTTTTTTATATATTAAAAGTTTTTAACAATTTTTTTTTAACAATTCCCCCAAATTAGGGGAATTTGGTATCTTAGAAATTGGATATTTTTTTCACTTTTAGTAATTCTAATTTTTGGAAATTGAAATTTTTCACAATTCAAAAATTTGTGAAATTTGAACTTTTCGAAAATTTTAGGTTTTTACAATTTTAAATTTTGGAAATTAGAACGTAAGGGAATTCGACCTTTTGGAAATTTAAATTTCTAACACTTAGAAATTTTTTGAAACTGGTAATAGATTTTTTCTTTTTTTTAATCTTTTTAAAATTTATGAATTTAATCTGCAATGCTTTTCAATAGTTTACTATGAGCCAATTTAAAAAAAAAAAAAAAAAAAATCTGTTTCGCAATTTTATACTCGGGGAAAAGAATTTAAATGTAAAAAATTCAACGAATTGTGTTGCAAATTAACAGATAGTTAGCAAGGGTATGTCAGTGTTATCTCGATGTGGGATAACTGGAAGAAAAGCTGTAATGTTATTACACCAAAGAGACGAGTTGGCTGCTAGCCAGATTCAACAGATGGGAACAATCAAATTGAGTTCTCTCTCTCTCTCTCGCCCAGAAAATTGAGATATACTCTCGCTGAATAGTGATTCAAAATGATTTATACTTGTAAAATTGATTCCTATATTCAATATAAAATATAATATTAAATTTCCCTGAAAATCAAAAATGAGAAGAAAATTAAGACCTCAAATATCTAGATTTTATTCTTAATCTAAAATGAAACACAGATAGAAGAAGTTTGCTTGAGTTAGTCAGATTTCTGCATTACCGACAGAATATAGAGTTTTATCAACCTTGTTTCTAGAAAAATATAAATAGTATTTTTATGTTTTTTATAGCATTCGATTATTTTAAGTGTAAAGTAAATGCCACAACTATTTTTTTCCAAATTTGATTGGAAAATTTTAGTAGATTTCTGCATTACCGACAGAAATACCTTTTTGTCAGTGTTGTTTCTTGAAAATTGTACATAGTATTTTTAGGATTTTCACACTATTTGATCATTTTTGTTGTAAAGTAAATGCCACAACTATTTTTTTCCAAATTTGATTGGAAAATTTTAGTAGATTTCTGCATTACCGACAGAAATTCCTTTTTGTTAGTGTTGTTTCTCAAAAATTATACACAGTATTTTTAGGATTTTCACACTATTCGATCATTATTGCTGTAAAGTAAATGACACAACTATTTATTTTCGAATTTAATTGGAAAATATTAGTAGATTTCTGAATTACCGACAGAATATACAATTTTATCTACCTTGTTTCTCGAAAACCATAAATAGTATTTTTTATATTTTTTATAGTATTCCATTATTTTAGGTGTCAACTAAATGCCACAACTATTACCTTCTGAATATGATTAGAAAAATTTAGTAGATTTCTGCATTACCGATAGAAGTAACTTTTTGTTAGTGCTGTTTCTCAAAAATTATACTCAGTATTTTTAGGATTTTCACACTATTCGATCATTTTTGCTGTAAAGTAAATGACAAAACTTATTTATTTTCTAATTTGATTGAAAAATATTAGTAGATTTCTGAATTACCGACAGAATATACGATTATATATACCTTGTTTCTCGAAAACTATAAATAGTATTTTTTATATTTTTTATAGTATTCGATTATTTTAGGTGTAAACTAAATGCCACAACTATTACCTTCTGAATATGATTAGAAAAATTTAGTAGATTTCTGCCTTACCGATAGAAGTAACTTTTTCAGTCGTTTTATTCGAAAAATATACGGTGGTATTCTGATGATTTTTGAGGCATTTGATTAAATTAGATACAAAACTAAATGCCTGAGTTATTTCCTTCTGAATATGATTAGAAAATTTAAGTAGATTTCTGTATTACCGACAGAAATACCTTTTTGTCAGTGTTGTTTCTTGGAAATTGTACATAGTATTTTTAGGATTTTCACACTGTTTGATGATTTTTGCTGTAAAGTAAATGCCACAACTATTTTTTTTCGAATTTGATTGGAAAATTTTAGTAGATTTCTGCATTACCGACAGAATATACGATTTTATCTACCTTGTTTCTCGAAAACTAAAAATAGTATTTTTTTTATTTTTTATAGTATTCGATTATTTTAGGTGTAAACTAAATGCCGCAACTATTACCTTCTGAATAGGATTAGAAAATTTAAGTAGATTTCTGCATTACCGACAGAAATACCTTTTTGTCAGTGTTTTTTCTTGAAAATTGTACATAGCATTTTTAGGATTTTCACACTATTTGATCATTTTTGCTGTGAAGTAAATGCCACAACTATTTTTTTTGGAATTTGATTGGAAAATTTTAGTAGATTTCTGCATTACCGACAGAAATACCTTTTTGTCAGTGTTGTTTCTTGAAAATTGTACATAGTATTTTTAAGATTTTCACACTATTTGATCATTTTTGCTGTAAAGTAAATGCCACAACTATTTTTTTTGGAATTTGATTGGAAAATTTTAGTAGATTTCTGCATTACCGACAAAAGTAATTTTTTCATCCGTTTTTTAAAAATAAAGTACATAGTATTCTCATTATTTTTAAGGCATTTGCTTCTATCAGATCTAAACTAAGAGCTAAAGCTTTGTTTTTCCAAAAATGATGATAAAATTTTTTAGTTAGATTTCTACCTTACCGACAGAAATCACTTTTATCGTTTCCGCGATTTAAACTTTTGAAAATCTGTTATTAAATTTCTAATCGTCAAATTTTTTTTTTCTATCACAACAAATTTTACCAACAAAACTCAGTTATAGCAACCATCTGTTAATTTATACCTTTCTGAGAACTTAAATTTAAAAAAAATTGTTTTACTATAATTGAAAAGATAAATCATTTAACATGAAATTAAGATGGACAAAACAGTTATTAAATTTTCAAAAGGACATTTTATATATTATATCAACTATGTACTATAAATGAAAATGGAAAGATGAAGGATAAAAGTTATTGTATAAAATGGAATATTGTACAATTGTTATCAAACAATTCAGACGAGACTATATATATATATGTAGGAAGAAAATGTGACAGATGTTAATTAAATTGTTGGCAAGTTTTGTCTTAACAATGTAGTGCTTTTGCACAATACTATCGTTTGTTACAAGCTAAAGTGCTTGGTAAAATATATTATTACTAGAAAGGGAAGAGACTCAGTGCACGCGATTCACAGATAAACGAGATGGTCATGTGAATTTATTCTCTTGCACCACATCGTACACCCGGCGCAACAACGTTTTCCCAGAAGCTTTATCCCATATAATTTCACACAACTGTGTAAAACATCTTTAATGAAACAAGTTTCCCGCACAGCTTCTCAAAAAAGAAGAAAAAAAAAAAAATTTACTTTTCTACAAATTTTTTTTTTTTTAATATATATATATACTTGAAAAGAAACATTTCTCTATTAAAAAATAAAGAGTTTAAAGAACAGAAAATATTTTTGTTGAAAAATAATAAAGTAAGAATGTTTTTATTCAAAAAACTATAATTAAAATTCATTAAACCTTATAAAAACATTATTATATTTGTTCAATTGTTAATTAATTAAAACAGTGATATTTAATTGCTAATGAAACTTTATCACATTTCGATATATTATATATTTGATATCAATATTTGATGAAAAACACATTGAAAATTTTGTTCAATTGACCTTATTATGAATGCAAACACGTGATAAATGTTTGGCCGCCAGCAATTTTATAAACATTCATCAATTAATTACAAATTGTTTAATTGCACTATAACATTCTAAAAATAACATTAATTTTCTCACCTAAAGGTTTTTATGGGTCAAAATTAGCGGTATGTTTGACGAAAACCAAAAATATTACGTACAATTTATAAATTATTTTTTTTAAACAATACAGAAAAAAAATTAACAACATGGTCGGTAATGCAGGTACCTACATTATCAACAGTTGGTAAGGAAGGAATCTGTATTGCCGATATTACTACTAAATACTGTATAAGTGTTAGAAAAACATGGATAGCAATATAGAAAGAATGGATTTTAAAGCAGGTTTTCTTATGTATCTAGGTTGATAATGTAGATCCCTACCTTATCGACAGTCGGTAAGGAAGTAATCTGCATTGTCGATATTAATGCCAAACACTGTATAAGTGTTAGAAAAACATCGGCAGTAGTATAGAAGAAAAAGGAGTCTAAAACAAGTTTTCTTATTTCAATTACGCACCCATGGTCGGTAATGCAGGTACCTACATTATCAACAGTCGGTAAGGAAGGATCCTGTATTGTCGGTATTGCTAGTAAACACTGTGTAAGAGTTTTGAAAAACCATAAGTAATTGTTTAGAATAAAGGATTCCAAAACATGTTCTTTATTTCAACTACGCATCTACAGTCGATAATGTAGATCCCTACCTTATCAACAGTCGGTAAAAAAGGAATCTGCATTTTCCGCATCAAAAAGGCTTCTAAATTTAAAAAAAAAATTACTACAAATTCTTTCTAAATTTTTTATAAAATGTAATGAGAAAATATTTTTTGCTTGCAGAAGAAAAATTGATATTTTTAAATATAAAAAAATTTCTCTACAAGAAAAATACTTTTCTTTATTTTTGAGGAAAAAATTTATACTGTAATTTCTAACATTGTTATAATTTACAGTGCTGCGGTACTGCAAATATATATTCTCCTATAATCACAGGGGTTTATATCGACCAAGTAAATATGACTTTAACCATATTGCGAATCATTAAGCGATGGACTTGATTGTTAATAACGTTTATTGTAATTTAGATGCAACGTTTACATAATCAACCTAGTTTAATTATAATTTATGCAAAATTTTCGCATCGTTCTTGCATTAATGGAAATTTTTTTTTTTGTCGAAAAATTTATCATTAATTTATTTCAAAAAAAAAAAAAAAATTAAGAAAAATTTCTTTCGTTTTAAATTAAAATCTATACCTATTGTTTTTTTGAATTAATTAATTTTCAATTCTTACTCTAAAATGTAATGATAAATTTTTAATAATTCACATTCAAAAATTTTGTAAAATTAAAATAAACTTTTTTTTTATATGAACCGTTGTACTAATTTCATTTAAAATTTCGTTATATAAAAAATTGTGTTTTCATAGTAGTACAAATATATATGACAAAATTATTTTGCAAGGCACAATTTTCTGATGATTTACAGTTATGAAGTAGGTGTGAAAAAAAAAATTATTTCACGTTTTTAAATGCATAGAGAAAAGCTAATTTTTGTCACTTCTTCCTATGAATATAAAAAAATAGTTAATGAAGATCGTAAACAACAATTTTTTTTTTCCAAAAATATTTTTCAGTTATTCCTACATGTATATTAAATTTAATATACTTTAATTCTACACCGAAAAAAAAAATATTCTTATATTCAGAGGAAAATTCCTCTTACAGAATCCTCTTGAATTTTATTCTTAAAACAAGAGTATTACTCTTTAAATGAGAATATTTTCCTCTAATTTCAAGAGGATCGAAATAAAAGGACTATTCTAGAGCATTCCTCTTATATAAAGAATAATCTTTTTAGAATAAAAATAATACTCTTAGAATTTAGAATAATCTTCTATGTTTCAAGAATATTCCTCTAAATTCTAAGAGGATTTCCCATAAAAAGTCGCTCATCATGCGCAAAGATGATTGCGTCATATCATTTACGTCGCGTCATAAATCGCATATCATGCGTGAAAAAGTTTTAATTTCTGTGTGAAAAAAAGGGGAATAAACCAAAATGGATAACAATAATCTTTTAAATATCTTGATATAGAGTTGCAACTTAAACAATACGTGCCTATTTTTGTATAGGTAAAAGAAATTTTTAAAAGTAATTTTTAAGAAAATTTAAATAATTTTTAGGTTATGCTATTTAAAAATTTATTTTATTACGATTTTTATTTATTTTAATTTTATTTAAAATAATTTATTCAAATTTAATGAATTATATGTTTTGCGTATAAAAATATTATTAAAAATAGATTTAGTTGCTTTTATTCAAAAAAAAAATTAAAATCAATTTTAATTTATTTATACTCAAATAGATATGTAAATCATGGAATAACAAATTTTATTCCTTTTAATTTTATAGATTATATATCTATGACATACAAATTAGATGATTGCATTTTTATTATTTCAAAATTCTTTTTAAGATGATATTTTCCTCTTAAAATAAGACTATCCTCTTAAATTAAGAGGAATAATTTTACATAGAGGACAATATTCTTAAACCTAGAGGACATCCTTTTGCAGAATTCTTTTTAAGATGATATTTTCCTCTTAAAATAAAAGTTTCCTCTTAAAATAAAAGTTTCCTCTTAAAATAAGAGTTTCCTCTTAAATTAAGAGGAATAATTTTACATAGAGGACAATACTCTTAAACCTAGAGGACATCCTTTTGCAGCATATACTAGAGGAAAATATGCATTGAAATAAGAGGATCAATCCTTTTGAAATAAGAGGATCAATCCTTTTGAAACAAGAGGATTTTTTTTCGGTTGTTACGTAAATTACATATGTAATAAATATTATAATTAATATAAAATGCATAATATTAATGTATCTAACTGTATATTAAATATATTAAAAAATGTATATTAAATTTTAATATATTAATTTCTTATATATGCTTCATATACAAACTTCAAAATTAAATAAAATATTTTTAAGACAATTTACTGTCTTTTTTTACTTTAGGAGGGGGGTGAGAGGCTCTTTGAATATAATATTTTCAATTTTTATAAATCCCTTCTTTTGAGGTTATTTTTTCTCAAATTAGGCAAATTTTTTTTTGTTTTTTTGATAATTTATGCTTACGTTTGCATGGCGACGTTGACCTAGATATATTCCGAGTGTAACATATACATATATAGACAAAACAGGAAAACCGCAGTTACTAAGGGGGGGGGGAGGGGAGGGGCGAATCCCCGTTCGAGGCACACGAGACAAAAATGAACAAACTCTTATATTTTCTCGGTTATTCTGGCAATTTCCTATATATAAAACTCAAGTGGCAGGTTCTCCAGGTCGAGTGTGCAGGTCGCCACACTGAAATAGTCTCTCTCTCTCTCTATCACTCTTTTCCACTTGCAACATTTCCCAGACATCACACAATGGAAAAGCTTTTTATCATACTTTATTTTTCCAACCCGAAAAACGACGTGACATATACAAAACTAGTATAGTATATAGAGAATTCCTTTTTTTTTTTGTTTTTTTATCTCTTTTACATCCATTTTCCCCCCCTTCTCTCCTCCACTTTTTTTGTTATAAGTAATTATTAATACACGTCCTAGTTTTCGTTGATTCACTCGACATTTTACTAGCGATAGATTTTTTTAAAAATTGATAAAAATATGAATATATTCATTTGTTAATCAATTTTTGCTATTCTTGGTGTCTTTCTCCTTTTTATTCTTTTTCAAAAAAAAAAAAAATTAGTCGGTGCTTGCTTTCACAGTAAAAGGTTAAAAAAAAATGGGACGCATGAATAAGTTCTAAATATCAATTGTTAGAATTTTCATTTAATAGAATTTTTTTTATAACTATAAATTTTATTAAGCCGAATTTTATTTTTTTAAAATGATTATTTTAAAGATATTTTTCATGGGAAAAAAATGTTCACCTGAAACAGTGATAAGTTTCTCTGGAATAGCGATATGTTTCACAGCGAAAGTTTTCGCTATTGTAGAGAAACATATAGCTGTTTCAGATAAAGATTTTTTTCCATGTATTAAACAAAAAAAACCACTATTAAAAATTATCCACAAGGGAATTTTTATTTCTAAATTTTTATTTTAATGGAAATATTAATGAAAAAATTGCTATTGTGAATGTTATAGGTTATGTTACAGTGTTACAAATTATTTTTTAAATAAATTTTCTTTTTTCTTTTTTGCATTTGAAGCAAATTTGAAAAATTTTTATTGAAATTTAATATACAATTCATATTAAACTTAATATACATTTAGATTAAATTTTAATATTTTTTATATTAATTTTAATATTAAATAATTTAAATATTAAATTATTAATATATTTTATATTAATTTTAATACTAAATAATTTAAATATTAAATTATTAATATATTTTACATTAATTTTAATATTTAAATAATTATAACAATTATTAAAATTTAATATACAATGTGTACTAAATTTAATATACATATTTGCAATCAAGTTAACATAATATGTATGTATATTGTATATTAAAATTAATATAAAATACACCTAATTTAATATACCTTAATGTATACAATTAGGTATAGTAAATTTGCATATTAAATTTAATATACAATTAGATATATTAATATTTTTTTATATTGCTTATAATATACATTGCATATACATTTTCACGTTAAAATTGAAGTATATTTTTAATACATTTTATAATAAAATTATTGATATAAAATTTAGTGTACCTAGTGTATATTAAATATATATGAAAAATATATCTGCAATATAATAATAATTCAAACAAATAATAATTTGAATTTAAATATAATTCGGCTCATTCAAAATTGTGTACGTAATAAAATTCTATTAAATAAAAATTCTAAAAAATTAATTTTTCCAACTTATTCACGAGTTCTAAAAAAAAGTGTACTCAATTTGCAAAAAATATAATATCTCAAAACGCCTAGAATATTAACTTTGGACAAAAATAAAAAAAGAAAATACAATTTCTCAAATGTAAATAAATTATATACTTTTCAAATGGAAATAACATTCTGGAGATACGTATGAATAAAATATATTCAAAGTGTAGAGGAGAATATATATATATATATATATAGTTTTGAACACATGAATAATGTACTTTTTCAAGTGGACATACAGAATGTTCTTGATGAGAAAGAAAAAAGAAGAGAGGGAAGAAAAGAAAAAGAGAGAGAAAAAGAGAGAGAGAGAAAGTAGGGAGAAACTATTTTCGAAAACAAATAAAATACTTTGATATCTGAATAAAATATTAGTCTGAATGGGGAACAAAAATACATTTTTAACTCTATAGTGAAATAGCTTTACTCAATGATGGCCACTTGGACATAAAGTACATAAAAGAAGCTCAACTTGAAGTGGCTGTGTGCGAGCGAAAGAGATAGAAAGAGGCGACGTTTAGTTTCTCTTTCACTTGCGTCGCCCCCTCTACTCCTTTAGGCTCCGCCTCTCGTTACAGTGACGTATCTAAAATATCCAGGGGGCCCATAAAAAATTAAATTGATAAAAATTTTCATTTTAAAGAATTCTATTACAATATTTTATTCTTTTTTTTTATCGAATTTTCATTTTTCTCATTAACAAATTAATTTTAAAACAAAACAAAAAAAAAAATTTTTTTATTTAATTCAAATAAATGTTTCTTTGACCCTATATTAATATTAGAATTTCTTTAATTTAATGCACAAATTTCTTTCAAAGAAAATTTCTTTTAATCAAAAAAATTAAGAAACTAAGAAGCTTTATTTTTTTGTTTCAAAGAAAATTTTATTTTTAAATAAAAAAGACCAAGTCATATTGGTTTCTTTAAATTAAAGAAATCTTTTCTGTGGGTGTGAATAAAATTGTTTGAAATTAATTTTTATTCAATTTTTGTTTGCATTAAAAACCATTTTTCAGTTTTGAGGTTATGTTATAGAGCATTTGTTACTTCTTAATGGGAAATAAAATTTAAGAAAAAGAAATTTATCCAACACCAAATATAATATGAAAAATTTAAAAGATATTATAGTAATTTTTCTGTATATATAGTAAAAAGTGCGATTAAAATGCATAACATTTTCTGAAGTAAAGGATAAGAATTTGCATCTTCTATCAATTTTCCGCTGGTTAATTATGCAAAGTAAAGGACTTTTTGAGAAAAGGAAAGAAGATACTGGAATTGTGAGTGGGTCTTTGAAATGCATATGAAATAGCGCAAACCACTTGGCGTATATGCCACTCTTCAAAAACCTAAAAAAAAAAAAAAAAAAACTCATTTTCTCTGATGTGCGTTTCTCTCACTCTCTCTCTCGCGTTCTTTTTTTTCTAAATAATCATAATAAGAGATAACTTGCACAATTGCCGCAAATGTATTTTTTAACCATATAAGCAAACTCAAAGAAAAAGAAAAAAAAAATTTAGATACCGAAATTTATGCAAATTCATTCATTTCCAATTTTTTAAATTATTATCTATAGAAAATTATAGTATACACCCAGAGAAAATATTTCTTTGATTTAAAGAAACCAATTTCTTTGGCTTCGTTTTCACTCATTTAAAACAAAAATTTTCTTTGAAACAAAAAAAGCTTCTTAAAATAAAAAAAAAAAAAAAAAATTTCTTTGATTCAAAGAAATTTTGTACATTAAATTCAAAAAAATTCTAACATTTATATCTAAGGTCAAAGAAACATTTATACCCTTGAATTTTAAGGTTATGTTTGCTCCATGACTTTGAATCCTGAAGATCTTGGACATTGAATTTTTCAGATTATGTTCGTTTTAATACTAATATAGGTAGATATATGGGTCATTCCATGTCAAGAGTAACCAACCTAACCCAACGTACTGTAACCTAACCTAACCTAACCTAACCTAACCTAACCTAACCTAACCTAACCTAACCTAACCTAACCTAACCTAACCTAACCTAACATAACATAACATAACCTAACTTTAGCCCAATCAAACTAAAGCCCAACCTAACTAAAGCCCAACCAAACTAAAGCCCAACCAAACTAAAGCCCAACCAAACTAAAACCTAAAGAAACATAACTGTACTTAACCTAACTAAAACTTAACGAAAACTAACCGTACCTAACCTAACTAAAGCCCAATAAAACTAAAGCCCAATCAAACTAAAGCCCAACCTAACTAAAGCCCAACCTAACTAAAACCTAAAAAAAACCTAACTGTACTTAACCTAACTAAAACCTAACGAAAACTAACCGTACCTAATCTAATTAAAGCCCAACCAAACTAAAACCTAAAGAAAACTAACCGTACCTAACCTAACTGAAGCCCAATCAAACTAAAGCCCAACCTAACTAAAGCCCAACTAAACTAAAACCTAAAGAAACATAACTATACTTAACCTAACTAAAACCTAACGAAAACTAACCGTACCTAACCTAACTAAAGCCCAATCAAACTAAAGCCCAACCTAACTAAAACCTAAAGAAACATAACTGTACTTAACCTAACTAAAACCTAACGAAAACTAATCGTACCTAACCTAACTAAAGCCCAACCTAACTAAAACCTAAAGAAACCTAACTGTACTTAACCTAACGAAAACTAACCGTACCGAACTAAAACCTAAAGAAACGTAACTGTACCTAACTTAACTAAAACTTAACCTATCTGTACCTAACCTAACCTTGTCAAAAACATGGGTTGGGTACACTTGACATGGAATGACCCATACTGAAGACAGTGGCGAAATCTTTTTACAATATAGAGAGATAAATATTAATATAGTAGTATTTTACAAAAAAAGTTCATGAATCTTGGAAATTCGAGTGGGGGAAAAAAAAAGACAAAACAAAACTTCCAATATATAATGGGAAATAAATTCTGAGAAAAAGTTACTTTTCTGAAAAAATATCCATCAATATAAATATATTTCCTTTTTGCTAACGGTTGGTGCATCCCCAGTGGAATCTTCTTTTTTTTCTAACCCCCCCCCCCCCTCTTCACCTTTCATCCCTCGACTGACAAATGGTACAAATGAAAATATAATAAATGACAATGAATATTCCAAGTGAATATTAAGATGGACAGATCAAATTGACGAAAAAGAAAAAAGACATCAAGAATTATTGAATGCGAAAAAAAAGAACGCAGAGAAAAGAAATAAATCGCGCGTAAATTTCGATGCGCATTTATTGGATGTCGATTTATTCCTATATATTGCAAATCAGTTGCTCTTGTGTCAAAAAAGGGGGTTAATGCGACATTCTGTATATATGTACATATACATAATAAATGTAATCGTCAAGACAGAATTTGTGTGCTACCTTTTCATATAGGACAAATTTGTATTCCTCATTGATGGCTTATGTACATATGCCTTTTCTATATACTATATTCCTCATTTTCTATTCAATATTTCATTAGGGATTTACTGCCTCACGAAGTGATAATGTCAAATAAACAAACATAATGTACAATATAATAGTACTTATGTATTTTTTTTTGTAAATTTATTTAAAAAATAATTCTTAATTAGATTTGTATCTAAATTTAAAAATTAAAATTTAATTAAATTACTAATTAGAATTTTTATTTTAAAGAATTTTTATTAGAAATAATAATTTTTTAAGACGAATTTTCAATTTTAGAATTAAAATTTCACTGGAATTTTTTTTTTTTTATACGAATTTTTAATTAACAACATTTTTTGGCTACCGAATTTTTCTTTCGACACAATTTTTAATTTTACAGTCAATTAATATTTACATATAACTTTTTATTTTAAAAGAATTTTAATTTAACAGAATTCTCATTTAATCGAATTTTCATGTGATCCGAATTTTTAAATGACAGAAATTACTATTTTCCCAAATTTCAAAATTTGTCCGAATTTTTATATTTGTACAAAATTTTAATTGATAGAATTTTTATATTTGTACAAAATTTTAATTAATAGAATTTTTATATTTGTACAAAATTTTAATTGATAGAATTTTTATATTTGTACAAAATTTTAATTGATAGAATTTTTAAGACGCCGAATTTTAATTTGTCCGAAATTACAAATTGACCGAACAAAAAATTGAAAGAAAGATTTCGGCGCAAATTACAAAAATTGACCAATTTGGTAGCTAAAAATTTTGTTAAGTAAACGCATTTATATAAAAAGAAAATCCATCAAATTTTAATTTCAAAATTCTTCTAAAAAATAATTATTATTAATAAAAAATACAGTAAAATAAAAATTATAATTAATGATTTTTATGGAAAATTCCCTTAATAGTAATTAAATTAATAAATATTTATTAATAATTAAATAAATTTTTTTTAATATAATTATTATTTGGTTGCAGTAAATATGAAATAATCAATTTATTTTTCAACACTTATAAATTATTAATTTCAAAGCGTGTAATAAAGAAAAAAAAAGAATTTTAATTATAAAAAAAATATTTTACACATACAATTTTACAGCATCCTTCCTGGAGCAACAATGATACTCACGACGTTGACATTCACCAGATGAAAAAAACACTCACACGCGATTTTAAAGAATTTTCGCACACTCCCGAACCACGTGTTAATTTTTGCTAAAATTTTATATTACTTAAAAAAATAAAAAGAGAACAACTTTTCTCATAATATTTAGAAACGATCGCGGTTTTAAAATATATACGAACACTCCCGAAATTATTATTATTATTATAATATTATAACACATAAAAAAGAAAATTGAAATTAATATTAGAATTTTAAAAACACGTGGTTTTGTGAAAAATCGTGAGACGCGCGCGACCATGATTTTTCAACTATGGAAAATATTTCTAACCACGTGATAAGACGCGCAAAGCAAAACTAGCCAATGAATTACATTGAATTAGCAAAGTGGGGGAATGAGAGAAAGAGAAAAATGTAGCGCGTCACTTGCTTTCTCTCTCACTCTCTAAGCAACGAACGACAAATTACGTTTCACCGTACACAACTGCGCATGCGCAACTACGCCTTTCTCATTGATAGAAAAAGGCGCGCTTAGCAAATGTTTAGAAAATAATAAAAACAAAAAACTAACAAATAAAATTTAAAAATTAAATAAATTTATATAATTAAATATAATAAATAAATAAAATAATAAATAAAATTATTATAATTACTATAAATTACTACTGTTACAAATTACTATATAAAGTAGTAAGTATTTTATAAAAGCACTAGAAGTGATTTGCGCATGCGCAGTAGTATTTATAACATCTGCAATATATAATGAAATATAATATATTATATTATAATGTAATAATAATAATGAAAATATTTATGAGATTTAATAATTTAGAAATTAAATTTCTTGCAATACACGTGTTAAGTTACTATATACATAATATATATATAGTATAATATTACATTTTGACATGGACTGAAGAGATAAGCATCATGGAATATGCATGTGTTCAATATTGCGAGCGTTTAATACTGTCAGGTGTTTCAAACATGTTGAAACAATTTTCATATATATATATATAACGTCACTACAGTAGCAAAATGTCACGATGATGGTGGACACCAAAATTCCTCTGCAAACTGTTATTTTAACAAAAATTTAATTATATTTAACCCTTTCCAAAAACTTATCACTTTATTTTACAAAAATTTCATTAATTAATTCATTTTGTTTCAATTAAATTAAATTAAACAAATTTTTTATTTGTTTAATGAAATACAAGAAAAAACAAAAACTATAAATATCATTTTAGTTATGTGAACAATCAGGTACATTTTTTATGCTTCTTTTCCATTTAAAATTATATTTTTAAGAAAAAAAGTAAAAAAAAATAACCCCCTATCAGATTTTACTTGAATATAATTCATATTTATTCAACTATATATATATATATATATATATATATATATGTACTTTATACACATGCAAGTGAACGAATGTGAAGGAATGGAGATGAAGGCTGATTACGTCAGTTGCAATTAAACAAACGATAAAAAAGACAAGTTTCCTCGTAAAAATCCAAAGCTTTCGTGGAATAATTACGAAAGCTCCCTCACTCACTCACTCAAAAGCTTTTTTCTTTTCATGCAATCGTCGCAAATGATAAATAATTCTCTAGAAAAGATAACGAGTACTTTATTGGTTAATACAATTTTTTTTCTTCTTCCTATATTATTTTAGGAAAATAAATTTTGTTTCAATTTCAAGAGAATATGATGGAAACAATTTTTTTTTTTTTTATTTTAAAATCAATAATTATAATGTTCCAAGTGGATAAACTTTTTTTCGGAACACGAAGCGCACACTAGGGTCTGTGTGACCCTAGTGTTAACCCCTTTGCAATCGAGGCCAAAATCTCATAAGTGGGCCCAAAATGTCAGTAAATTTTTGAATTACCAAAATTTGTGCAAATGTTTATACTATGGTATTTAAGGTCGCTGATTACGATTCTAAAGTCAGATTTTAAAAATTCAAAATGGCGGAGCCAATATGGCGGACGATTTTTCAAAAAGTGGCAAAAATGATTTAAAAATACTTAAAAATTGTTACTCGGAGGTTTTGGGGTCGCTGATTACGAATCTAAAGTCAGATTTCAAAAATTCAAAATGGCAGAGCCAATACGGCGGACGATTTTTCAAAAAATGACAAAAATGATTTTAAAATACTTAAAAGTTATTACTCAGGGGTGTTGTGGGGGTCGCTGATTACAAATCTATAGTCAGATTTTAAAAATTCAAAATGGCGTTACCAATGTGGCAGATAATTTTCTAAAAATTTAAAAATTAATTAAAATTACTTAAAATCTGTTACTCAGGGATTTTGAACGTCGCTGTTTACGATATTCAAGTCAGATTTTGAAAATTCAAAATAGCATAGTATGGGTGTGATTATTATTGTATCCATTTTGAATTTTGAATTTTGTAAATCTGACATCAAATTCGAAAGCAGCGACCCCAAAAACCCCCGAGTAACAAATTTTAGGCCAATTCCGTCTTATTATTGGGCTCAAAATTTATGTGCGTGTATACACGTCATCGACAACTAAGGGGTTAAAAAAAAACCCCTATTGAATCGTTGTTAGTTACTTTAAGTAATCGTTTTTTAAGTTAGAAATTCATTTTTATTCTAAAATTATTATTATATTTTTATTATAAAATCGTTTTTTTTTTAAATTCTAAATCGTTGTTTAGGGGTCGTCCATAAATTACGTCACAGTTTAATGGGGAGGGGGGGGTCAGTAGAAGTGTGACGTAATTTATGGACGACTGTTTAGTCACTCTAAGTAAACGATTTTTAGGTTAGGAAACTACTTTTTAACTAATAGGCTTCAAATTTTATTCTAGAAATACCAAACATAACCTAAAATTTTTTTGACACCTAAAATCCCTTTCCTTCTAGAGCGTAAAATACATTATTTATTTCACTAATAATCAATTTTCAAATAAAATTTTTCAATTTAGAATTTCAGTTATTATTACTATTAACATAGTTGTATGTTTTTTCAATTTTTTTTTTTTTTGCGAATGATATGGTTTTTAATTTATTTTTTTTTTTTTGCACATGAGACGTTACGCGAGGAGTCATTTTTGTTTTTGTTTTGTTATATACAAACCATTTGCATGTAAATTTTCGGCAGCCGCGTAAATAAACCTATTAATATCCGTTTGGGCTTTCCGCTTGCGTTGCGCTTTTCTGACTTTTCAAACAATGCAAAACTCTGAAATGTTTTTCAAGGAAATGAATTCGCATTCCTATCGATTCTAAATTCCGCGCAAAACTCGTATCTATATACCTATATATATATATATATAAAAGGGCACCACTGCTGGCGAGTTTAAAATTAAATTCCTCCATTATCAAAATCTCACTTTGAATTCTTTGCGGAATTGTTACAGGAAAATTGTGTTCATTTCATTAAATGTTCAATAAATGTCAATTTTTATTCTATTGTCTCACTGAAAAAAAGTATCTAAAAAAATAGCGAAAAAATACCAAAAAATTTTTTTTTTTCAAATAGGGCTATGGTTAGGGCCTGGACAGTTTTCCTAGTTTGGAAAAAATGTAGTTAAACTATCAAAATTTCGTGAAATTTCTATTCTATGATTGTTTCTACCATTGACCTATTTTTAATTATTTATTTTATCAACAATAGGGCTGTGTTCGGGGCGGTCCTAGTTTTCCGTGTTTGAAAAAAGTCTTAATAAACTAAAGGAAAATTTCCTAAAATTTTTAATTTTACGTACGATTTTCTCCTATTATTGCCTTATTTGTAATTTTTTAATTTATTAAAAATAGGGTTATGGCCAGGGCCTGACCAGTTTTCCTAGTTTGGAAAAAATGTAGTTAAACTAACAAAATTTCGTGAAATTTCTTTTCGGGGCTTACCTAGTTTTTCCTTATTTGAAAAAGAAACCTCAATAAACTAAGTATAATTTCCTAAAATTTCTATTCTACGATTATTTCTCTGCTATTATTAATTGTCTTATTTGTAATGTTTATTGGCTATTGGCCTTTCTATAATTGTAAACTCGCAAAAAAAAGTCTTTATCTGGAACAGCGAAAAGTTTCTCTGGAACAGCGATATATTTCTCTAGAATAGCAAAAACTTTCTCCATTTTAGTAAAACATATCGCTGATCTGGATGAAGATTTTTTTTACATGTAATTATATTAATATTACAATTATATCAATTTTTAAATTATATTACTATTGGAATTTTTTTTTTCTAAATTTTAATGGTAAAATTTAAAAAAATTTCAAAATTTTTAAATAATCTTAATAATTATCAGCAAATAATTAAATTATTATATACGTATATAAGAAAACAGTTGGGGGAAAAATAGAAAGATTTCAGTATGACTTTTCCTGGTATATTACAGTATATAGAGAGAAAATGTCAATGGAGCTTTTACTTTGAATTGAGCTTTTAAGAAAATAGGTCCATATAAAGTTAAAGTCTTTCACAATGAAAAGGTTTTTTTTTTGCAAAGTGCGAGAAATTCAAATACACAGACACACATACACACAAAGCATTCATGTTTTTGCATTTTAGAAAACTTGCCGTAACTTTAGCAAAATGGCAAGGGAATGGAAAATATGGTCTCCCTCCTATCCCCTCAACATTGTTGGTTTTGTTATTCAAATGAGCATAACAATAAGACTCTAACAATGCATAATCCAACGTATAAATAAATAAATATATATATATATATATATATAATAAATATAATAAAATAATAATAAAATTATATAATAATAATAATAATAAAATAATGTTTATTTAAAATTTCCGCTTATAAATTGATGTACTTTTAAATATTCCCGCTTTTATTTTAAAAGTGAGATTATATGGTTGGCAACCCTGATTCCATAAGATAGGTATTTCTAACCTAAAATATATTATTACTGTAATAATATAATTATTAAAATAAAAAAATTAATTTATAAATAAATAAACATACAAATATTATAAATTATAATAACTGTAAATAATATATACCAGATCTTTTTTTTGATCAAATTATAATTTACAGCAATTAATTTTAATTATCAAAAAAAAATTTTTTTTTTGCTTTTTATAGTTTTTGTTTGTTTATGCAGTATACATACTTTATTGCAAGTTTTACCGTAAAATATTATATTTCTATTCTATCGATCTGTTATTATTGTTATTATTATTATTATTATAATATGAGAAGGAAACTTAAAACTTTCTGCATTGATGTGAGAAATTTTCAAACTATGTCAAGCACATCTTTAAGTTTACGTAAATGTTTAGTTTCTAAACCATTTCATGCCGTGAATATCGTTGAAAACACATTTATAAAATAACACGAGTAATATGATAACATATTATATATGCTTTCAAAAAAAAGAGGAATTTAACTTCTTTTAAAATTTTTTTTTTTTTTTTTTTTTTTTTTGATGTGCACTATTATAATGCAATATACTTTTAACTGTCAAGTTTTCTTTCAAATTTATGAATCGTTATTTTTTCTGTATAAAGAAACGATTTTGAGGTTAGGAAGTTATTTTTTTTTATTTTTTGTTTCCTTATTGAAAAAAGGACTCCAGATTTAAAGAAAAATTGTTTTTTATTTTAATTTTTTAATCGTTTTTAGTTACTTTAAATAATCGATTTTGAGGTTAGAAAGTTATTTTATCATTAATAGACGATAAATTTAATGAAAAATAGTTTTTTTTTAATTTTTCGAATCTTTTTTTGTTTGAGTATAAACGATTTTGAGGTTAGAAATTATTATCTTATATTTATGGGCTTGTGTAGTTATAATACGACAACAGCGCCGCATACAATTTAAAAAGTGGCGGGAATTTCAAAAAAAAAAGTTTCTAAAATATTTTCTTCGAATAATTAATTAAACAATTCTAAATAAACTATTCGATAATTAATACTAAATATTTTAGTAATTATGATAATAATATTTTGGTGGTAATAATAATAATTATTCGTTAATTAATAATAAATATTTTAATAATTATAATAATTATACTGATTAAAAATAAAATACAAAAAAAAATAATTAAAAAATGCGACACATTTCTCTTGTTAAATAAAATTAATATAATAGTTAGCGAAAATAAAACTGCGTTTTGACTCGTATAATTATCACACGACAACAGCGCCGCATGTAATTTAAAAAGAGGCGGGAAATTCAAAAACAAAAATTTCTAAAATATCTTCTTCGAATAATTAATCAAATCTAATTTATTTATTTGTTAATTATTAATAAATATAATTTATTTATAATTATTCGAATTAAAAATAAAATTAAAAAAAAATGATACTTATTTCTCTTGTAAATTTAAAGTAACATAATTTTTTGTCTATATTTTTTTTTTTTTTTATAAAATTTACGTAAAAAATTTCTTTGAGAATGTCCCATTTCATAAATTTGTCAAAGTTAACTCTCCGTAAAACTGTTGAAATTTCTAAGTTATGTGTTGCCACAGTTGATAGTAAAATGGATCTAGCTCCTTTAACAAAATAAATGTGAGACACTTTTTCCGTTAGAAAGTAAAAATGCCTTTCTTGCCTGGTGAAAATTATGAGTTATGACTTTGGGGCAAGTAAAGAAAAATGCATCTGTTCACAATATCGCTTTTTACCCTTTCTCTCTCCCTCTCTTTCTCTGTGTGTATGTATAAATTCGAGCAATTTTTATACGAAACTTTTGCACTGATTGGACGCAAAAAAAAAAAAAAAATCTGTTTCGTTTTCTTCAGGGATTCTAAGAGAAAGAGAGAGATATATAGAGAGAAATCGAAAATGAATATTTTGGCTTGGTTGAATGTTTTATAGATCCATAGAGACCGAGAGTGGTTCTTTATCTTTAGAAAAAAAAAAAAAAAAAAAAAAAAAAAAATTGCAAGGATCAAAGGCAAAACCAGTCTTCCGTTTCCGCTGTAGAATACTTCACTGAAGGCAAGCTTCCAACCGATCCATCCTCTCGTGTCAGAGAAAAACGGTTACTTCACTTCTACTTTTTTTCCATCTTCGTTTTCTTTTTTCTCCTTACTATATGGTAGTTTTTTTTTCTTTTTTTAAATAAATTTCTGTGCAAATCAAGTACAGCCTTTTTTTCTCATCTACAATTGTTTACTCTCTGCATAATATGGTAAACTTTTTTGTCTATAGCAAAAATTTTACTCATTAAAAATAACCTTTTGAAATGAATGGAAAAATATTTGTTAAAAATGCCCAGAATCCCTGCAACTATATATATATATATATATATATATATATATATATATATATATATATATATACTGCTTGGTAAAAGCTTAAAGAAGCTTCTCTCTAAAAGCTTTCTTTTTTTTTTGCTTTACACTAATTAGAAATTATGCTCATTTTAACTTTTTTATCTCGCATTTGCAAACCCCTATATATCTAAGAAGAAAATTATAATGTATTTAGTTAGGAGAAAAAAAAATATTTATATAAATTATTATTAATTTATTTATTATTATTAATTATTATTTATTTTTTTATATTATAAAATGATTTCGCCACTGTCTCCATATGGGTCATTCCACGTCAAGAGTAACGAACCTAATTACCTCATGTAACTACCTATATATTAGTATTCAAACGAACATAACCTCAAAATTCAAGTTCCTTGGTCACCAGGATTCAAGGTCATAGAACAAACATAACCTCAAAATTTAAGGGCATATGTTTCCAGGATTGAAGGCGTTAGTTGAAATATAACCTCAAAATTTAAGGCCATAGGTCAAACATAACCTCAAAATTCAAGGACCTTGGTCTCTAGGATTCAAGGTAATAGAATATAAACATAACCTCAAAATTTAAGGCCATAGGTCAAACATAACCACAAAATTCAAGGACCTTGGTCTCTAGGATTCAAGGTAATAGAATATAAACATAACCTCAAAATTTAAGGGCATATGTTTCCAGGATTCAAGGCGTTAGTTTAAATATAACCTCAAAATTTAAGGCCATAGGTCAAACATAACCTTAAAATTGAAGGACCTTGGTCTCTAGGATTCAATGTAATAGAATATAAACATAACCTCAAAATTTAAGGCCATAGGTCAAACATAACCTCAAAATTCAAGGACCTTGGTCTCTAGGATTCAAGGTAATAGAATATAAACATAACCTCAAAATTTAAGGCCATAGGTCAAACATAACCTCAAAATTTAAGGCCATAGGTTTGTAGGATTCAAGGCCTTAGTTCAAACATAACCTCAAAATTTAAATAAAATATTAATAATTATAATACTTGTGAGTCTTAAAAAAATAGTTATAATAATAGTTATAAAAAAAAATGAATAATTATATAAGACAGTAATAATTTTAATAAATATTTAAATACAAAAAATAAGATATTTTTCATTTTAAAAAATGGTCTTTTAAATTATGATTATTACGAGAGTTTCGACTGAAATAAATCGTTTTAAAAAACATAATATATACCTAAAATTAAATAAATAAAAGGGGTAAATCGTCCCATGAAAACGCAATGTTATCGAGTTTACAAGGTCACTAGACTCGCACGTACGATACATGGTTGTTAGATTATCAGATAGGTAAATGTACATACAGAGATCGTTGGTTAAGATTAAGTGAAGGGGGTTGGCAATCTCACGGAAGTGTCTCATCGTTTGGGGGAAAATTTATTTATTTTTTTTTTATTTCATGTAAAAATAACAAAAAAAAAATATATCAAAATAATAACTTATTATTTGCAAGTCACTGTGATTAATTAATTGATAAATAATTTATATTATTGACAATAATAAAATTATGTTTTTATATATAATATAAGATTTATAATATTACAATATTGCATGTTTAAGAATTAAAAAAAAATTTCTATTTTTATTTAATATTGTATAACCAGAGAAAAGATTTCTTTGATTTAAAAAAACCAATTTTTTTTTGAAACAAAGATAATTTTTTGTTTGAATCAAAGAAAAATTTGTCAAAGAAATTTTTTTTTCTTGGTGAAAAAGAAAGAATATTCAAAAAATATTCAAAATATTCTTTCTTATTAAAAGAAATTGTTTTTTAAATATTGTAATAATTAAAAACAAATAAGTTTTACAAAAAAATATTTTAATATTGAAGAAAATGTTTTTATATTTAAATGATCATTTTTATTATTTAATAAAGGAAATGTATAAAATAAAAGGTAATATTATTAAGCTTAAAAAAAGACAATATGCATATTTATTACATATATAAATTGCAAGCAACGGAAGTTTCTTAATTTTATTAGGAAAATTGTATAGATAGTTCGCGAAAGTTGAACCACAGTTGGCGGAAATTATATATTGAATAAATAACTTTAAACTTGGCCTCATTAAAAAATTATAATAGTACATTATATATATATATATTGCAAGAAATTTACAATTTGTCATCTACACCTTCATGACAAAATATACGAAATTTATTCAAAATTAACTATATTCAAAAAAGCAGAAAAAGTTTTTTCTGTAATATGAAAAAAAACAATTATTCAATAAAACGTTAGTTTTAAATTTATTATTTTATAAAAAATATTATTTAAAAGTTAGAAAATTATTTTTCAAATTAAAAGAAAAATTTCATTTTGAAAAAAAATTGTAAAAAAAAAAAATTTAATGTCAATCACACTTAAAGAACGGATTAGAGTAAATTTTACAGTTGATCCATTTTCAAAAACCAGTGTAACTTGTGTAAGTGCATTTACCTGTATACTGTGCATTTTAGCACAGCTGCGATTTCGCATCACGCGACCCGGAATTAAATTGTCAGAAATCCCACTTTACTTCAAACGATTTGCGACCTGATTTTGACCCCGCAATATAGGAAAGGAAAAAAAAAAAGTAAATTTTTTTTTTTTTATACACATTTAATCGTAATAATATTTTCAACGAGTGGATAATTTTCCAAAAGAGAAAGAGAAAAAAAAACATTACAAGGAAAAATAAAATTATTTCTTGTAATTACATTTCAACTCGATTTATAATTTCAAATACAACTCAAAAACGAGAGATCGTAATTCAATTCGAGGAAACGTGCCATTATACAATAATTTTTTTTATTATACAATTATGAAAAAAAAAAAAAAAAAAAAAAAATTATTACTGTTGAGAAAAATATGAAATGAAAATATCGAAAGATAAAATTCGTCAGAAAAGAGTTAATTTAATATTGCAAATTAATTTAATATTTGTGGTATTAAAAAAAAAAGTTTTAAATTAAATTTTTTTTTGAACTATATAGGGAGTAAAATTACAATTTTTGACACTAGAAAATAGAATTTTTAAGATGTTGATCTTGGATACATTAGTACCAACTACCAACAGTAGTACCAATTTTTACAAGAAATAGCGCCACTAGGGTGGGAAATTCAAAAAAAAAATTGTTTTCTTTTTTACTATATAAAAAATAATTTTTAGGTTAGGAATTCTTGACATAAATACAGTACTACCAACGGAATAATAGAAGCTTTCACAAGCGCCACTATTGGAGAAAACTACTTTTAGGTTAGGAATTCCTGGCATAAATACAGTAGTACCAACTGAGTAATGAAAAATTCCACAAGCAGCGCCACTATGGCGGGAAATTCAAAAAAAAGTAAATCCTCTAAAAATTTGTAATAATTTATTTTATTAATATTTTTTTTTTATCAAAATTAAAAATTACGAACCATAAAATTTAAATTTCTCATCTTAAATATGGGAAAAAAGCCAATTAAATTTGTTTCAATTCGTTTACTTTGTATATTATTTTTTCAAAAAAACCTATTTATATTTTGATATACATATGAAATTGACTTTGAGAGTCTCAACAATGAATATTGTCTGACCGAGAACTTGTTCGTAGATTAAATCACAAGATGCCACTTGTTCAATTTCCGGAACAAATTGAATCTAATGGAAAACATGATATTGGCGCTTATAAGGGAACTTACATCACTAGAGACGTCAAACGAAGCGATTACCTTCTCCTCCTCATCCTCCTACAAACTACTATTACTTCAGCGTCAAAGATTGAATCCATTAAGAAAAAAAATTTCCACTATTGAGAGAGACGTGAGATTATTAAAAAAAAAAGAGAGAGAGAGAAAGAGAGAGCTGGTGCAAAAATTGTTATCCCTCTGACATTTTATAAAATCGACAGCAATTAATTGGTTAGTCTGTCGTTGAAATTGACAAATTTTTTTTAACCGATATTTAGATATTAAAAAATGTTAAATTAAAACAAATTTTATTTTATTTTTAATAAGAATTTAACGTTCTTTTTATATGAGATTCTGTTTTCTAGGGTCAAAAATTGGCATTTTAATCCCTAGTGCTATAAAAACAAAAACAAAATTGTATTTATTAATAATACAAATACTAAATTCTACTCCCTAGGGTCAAAAATTGTCGTTTTATTCCCTAGTACTAAAATAACAAAAAACAAACTATATCTATTAAAAATACAAATATTAAATTCTACTCTGTAGGGTCAAAAATTTGACATTTTACTCCCTAGTCCTATAAAAACAAAGTCAAAATTGTATTTAATAATAATACAAATATTAAATTCTACTACTCTAAATTCTTTCCTACTCTAGGGACGAAAATTAACATTTTACTCCCTAGTGATATTAAAAATAAAATTTTATTTATTAATAATAAAAAAAATATTAAATTCTACTCCCCAGGGTCAAAAATTGTCGTTTTATTCCCTAGTACTATAATAACAAAAAAAAAACTATATTTATTAAAAATACAAATATTAAATTCTACTCTGTAGGGTCAAAAATTTCACATTTTACTCCCTAGTGATATTAAAAATAAAATTTTATTTATTAATAATAAAAAAATATTAAATTCTACTCTCTAGGGTAAAAAATTCTCGTTTTACTCCCTAGTGCTATAATTTGTATATATAGCAACAAAAAGAAACGAACAAAAACAAATGCAATCAATGTAGTTTGAAAAGTATTTTTTACAAGGGCAAAAATTTCTTTTCTTTTCTTTTCTTGAAAAATGAAGAAACTAACTTGATTTTCAGCAAAAGTAGATATAAAAGAAGATGAAATATAAACGAATCACAGTCAAGAAGGAGTGCATTTTTCGCGTGAAAAACAGATCTATGAAAAAAGCGAAAAAAAAAATGAAAAAATAAAATAAGAATAAGAAAAAGAAGAAGAATAAGAAGAATAAGAAGAATAAGAAGAATAAGATTCAGTAGTGTAGAGATGAAAAAGAAAGGAAAAGCAACGACCGAAATCCTCAAGAGCGTGTTAGGAAACCCAAAACTCTGACTCTTTATTCTTTCTCTGGTACAAAGTTCCTTTACGTGCTACTATCGTGAATTGAGGCAACGCACGTCTCCCTAGAACAAAGTCAAGACTCCACTCGGAGTCCCTTGAGCCTTTCAGGACTCTAACTTGCTCCTCATATATACCCTCGGTTAAAAAAAAAAAAAAAAAGTTCACTTTTCTTCACGACACTCGAAAAAAAAAAATTTTTCTTAAAACATGTAAAATTCGATGAATTTGTTTAAAAGACACCGGTTGGACTATTCTAATTTTTTTTTTCAAACCGTGACGTTTTTTTTTATTAATTTAAGAAAATTTTTATTTTGAAAAAAAATGATTTTCCACTTTAATGATTAATTTTTTTTTTTAAAGATTTGCAAAGTATTAAAATTTATTAAAATTTTATCTAAATTTCGAGGTTATGTTCGTTTCTTCGTTAGGGGAATTTGAGGTTATGTTTGTCGGACATAGCCTCAAATTCAAACGGTTTCTTGACCTATGTCCTTGAATTTTGAGGTTATGTTTGAACTAAGGCCTTGAATCTTAGAAACCTATGCGCCTTAGAATTTTAAGGTTATGTTTTATCTCTGACCTTGAATCCTGGAACCCTATGCCCTTGAATTTTAAGGTTATGTTTGATCCTTGATTTTGAATCCTGGAGACCTAGGACCTAACCTATCCTAACCTAACCTTACTTAAACCTAACCTAACCTTACCTTACCTAACCTAACTTAAACCAAACCTAACTTAACCTAACCTTACTTAAACCTAACCTAACCTTACCTAACCTAACTTAAACCAAACCTAACTTAACCTAACCTAACTTGAACCTAACCTAACCTAACCTTATCTAACCTAACTTAAACCTAACCTAACCGTACCTAACCTAACTTGAACCTAACCTAACTTAAACCTAACCTAACCTTACCTAACTTAAACCAAACCTAACTTAACCTAACCTAACTTGAACCTAACCTAACCTAAACCTAACCTAACCTTACCTAACCTAACTTAACCTAACCTAACTTGAACCTAACCTAACTTGAACCTAACCTAACCTTACCTAACTTAAACCAAACCTAACTTAACCTAACCTAACTTGAACCTAACCTAACCTAAACCTAACCTAACTTGAACCTAACCTAACCTTACCTAACCTAACCTAACCTAACTTAAACCAAACCTAACTTAACCTAACCTAACTTGAACCTAACCTAACTTAAACCTAACCTAATCTACATAGTAGTCTCTAGCACGTCAGGTTAAGGAGAAAAAAAATATTGAATATCCTTACCTTAAATTTTTTTTTAATTAATTATATTGAAATTTTTGTAATTTATTTAAAATTTAAAAAAAAAATAGTTAAATTTTCTAAACATTGTAGGGCATTAAGACACACCTTCTAATGATTAGCATCAACGGAAATTAGCTCTGAAAACTCGACAATTGACAGTTTCAAGTTTCATCCTGTTTGGAGGGAAATTGGAATTGCATCTGTCGCCTTATTTACTTTAAGTTGAAGATTCTGGTGGTGGGATTTCCTCCCATTAATTTCCGGCGATGTTCTCTCAGATAGATGCGAGAAACTATTTATTAAGAGAGAGAGAGAGAGAGAGTATAGAATGAAATACAAAGTTACCGGCGACGGATGCAGTAACTCCCTTCTCTCCCTTCCCCCCCCCTCTCTCTTTCTCTCTATCTTGGTTAAAACTTGGCATTTAGTTTTCCATTTAATCGTGACGAGTTTCTCGAATTATAAATACATACAACACGAGAGCTCTAGAGAAAATGGACTAAAACTTCCCTAGTGATTAAATCACACTATGCTCTAATCTATTTTAAACGAATTTTATTTAAAAAAAAAAAAAAAGAAGAGAAAATCTGCAAAAGTTTTGTAATACTCTGAAATGTGGATTTTCGATTTTCTTTTTTTCTTTTTTTTTCTAACCCTTTTGCTCCTTTTTCTCATCAGTTTAAACTTAATCAAAATGATGGTATCAGGCGACAAAATCTTTTTTGGCGAAAAGATTTCCCTACGTACTGCGCGCGAATTACTTTTCCAATTAAGGATCCAATTATTTCGTCTAGCTAGGAAACTTCTTGATTTATATATTTAAGGACTTAATGAAGATATGATAATTACTCTCATTGTAAAAGAGAGAGACAGAGAGAGAAAATGAGACACATATCAAAGTGCTTCCGAGAGCTTTTTTTAATCTTCTTAGAAAAAAAAAATTAATGCGCAGTTGAAAGTTAATTTAAATTTTAATTCGTTACATTAATTATTTAAATAAGAATTGTAGTTTAATTATAATTATTTTATTATTATTTTATTATTATTATTATTTTATTATTATTATTATTATTATTATTATTTTATTATTATTATTATTATTGTTATTATTATTATGATTATTATTATTATTATTATTATTATTATTATTATTATTATCATTATTATTATTAGTGTATTCAATCTTACGTAAATGAATTTACAAAGCTTTTGTTCGATTACGGTAAATCTATTTAGGTATAAGATATGAAAAGAATAAAATCAATCAAAAAAATGGAGGGATTGAAAAAAAATCTCGAATCTTTTTCTTTTTTCTTCTTTTCTATTTTCAGTTAAAATTAGACACTCCAGTGGCTAAAACACGCGAGGAATTGAAATAATGAGAATTCGTGTTTCAGGTTAATGAGGTCGTATTGAACGTACAAGCTTTAATTACGAAAAAGTTGATGCTCTATATGTTAATAACGATGGATATATGTATATATAGATATATATATATATATGTAAGGGCAAAAAGTCAAATTTAACTTTTATATCACGATATTATCAGAAAACGATATTTCTTCAATTCGATTTAATTGAATTTCGTCGTTTAGGATTTTCTACTATTTCATTTATTTTTTTTTTATTTTTATGATTTTATTATCAAAAAATTCGTAACGAGATTAATAGAGAAAAAGGAAAGTGTAATTCAAAAATAAATTAGAAAAAAAAGTAACGGAAAAAAAATTATTTCAATTGAAAAATATTTTTGGGATTTCATTTTTATGGGCATTAAAAACGATAAATTGTTTCTAATTTCTAAGAACATTGAAATTGAGAAAAGAGTAATTTTAGATTAGGAATCTCTGGCATAAATACAGTAGTACCAACTGAGTAGTAAAAAAATTCTACAAGCAACAGAAAAGAGTAATTTTAGGTTAGAAATCCCTGGCATAAATACAGTAGAACCAACTGACTAATTAAATTCCACAAGCAGCAAAAAAGAGTAATTTTAGGTTAGGAATCCCTGGCATAAATACAGTAGTACCAACTGAGTAATTAAATTCAACAAGCAGCAGAGAAGAGTACTTTTAGGTTAGGAATCCCTGGTATAAATACAGTAGTACCAACTTAGTAGTAAAAAAATTCTACAAGCAACAGAAAAGAGTAATTTTAGGTTAGGAATCCCTGCGGTATAAATACAGTAGTACCAACTTAGTAGTAAAATAATTCTACAAGCAACAGAAAAGAGTAATTTTAGGTTAGAAATCCCTGGCATAAATACAGTAGTACCAACTGAATAATTAAATTCCATAAGCAGCAGAAAAAAGTACTTTTAGGTTAGGAATCCCTGCGGTATAAATACAGTAGTACCAACTTAGTAGTAAAAAAAATTCTACAAGCAACAGAAAATAGTAATTTTAGGTTAGGAATCCCTGGCATAAATACAGTAGTATCAAGTGAGTAATTAAATTCCAAAAGCAGCAGAAAAAAGTACTTTTAGGTTAGGAATCCCTGCGGTATAAATACAGTTGTACCAACTTAGTAGTAAAAAAATTCTACAAGCAACAGAAAAGAGTAATTTTAGGTTAGGAATCCCTGCGGTATAAATACAGTAGTACCAACTTAGTAGTAAAAAAATTCTACAAGCAACAGAAAAGAGTACTTTTAGGTTAGGAATCCCTGGTATAAATACAGTAGTACCAACTTAGTAGTAAAAAAAGTTCTACAAGCAACAGAAAATAGTAATTTTAGGTTAGGAATCCGTGGCATAAATACAGTAGTATCAAGTGAGTAATTATATTCCAAAAGCAGCAGAAAAGAGTACTTTTAGGTTAGAAATCCCTGGCATAAATACAGTAGTACCAACTGAGTACTAAAAAAATTCTACAACAGCGCCACTATGGCGGGAAATTTAAAAACAAGAAGAAACTAAATTCGAAATTTTTCACGATTCAAAAAATTAAAATTTGGACTGACTTAAAAATAATAATTTTTTTTTACGTTAAATTTACATTTTGATGAAAACCAATTTGTGAAATAAATTTCAAAATTTCTCAGAATAATCATTAAAATCACAACTTATTGAATATCAATTGGAAAAACTTTTCTCACACAGTAGAGGAGAAATTTTAGCTGATAATAATTTTCATATTGAAGAGGTTATATTCTCGTCATTTGGTTAAAGGAGCTTTTCGCACACTGCGGCGCACATACTATAGACACGACGAATGCAATATGAAGATATTAAGGGAGTTATAATTAAGTTGCTCTCACCCGTTTTTCCCTCAGGTCTTCCGCGCTCGCACGTATGTATGTGTATGAAATAAAAAAAAAAAAAAAAATTCTAATGTAATCTGACTTCTAGCGTGAAATGAAATTTTCCAAGTAAATCGGATTTTAGATTAGTCAACTTTGCGCTTGATTGATGTATTACTCAACGACTATTTTATTATTCTCTATTTTACAGAAATCCTTTTCTTTATAAAAAATTTTAATTAGATACTTATATAAACGCGAATTAGTTCGAAATTTCATTAATTACAAAAAAAAAAAAAAAATCTTCTCTCCATTAGTGTGAATTTTTAATTTTGAATCTGAATTAATTTCAATTATTTTTTTTCTTATAAAGGGAGAGCCAGATACAACGAAAAATTGTTTTTGGAATATTGGCGAGGAAAGTGATACGGATTAATTAATTGGACACTAATTTAAAAGTATCATAAATTAGAAAAATTTCAAATTGATATAAAAATTTGATATTTTTAGTATCATTTTGAAATTTTAAAACCTTTATCAACGCAGTAAAAAGTGAAGAATAATTTAAAATTCGATGTACTTTTAAAAATTAAAATTATGTTGAGGAATTTACTAAAATGGTGGTGGATTTAATATTTTATAATATCTGAATTAAGTTTTTTTTTCGTTTTTTTTAAATCAAAAAGTACTGGTGGAAAGCCATTATTAATGTTTCTTTATAATAAAACAGATTTTGTAAATGGAAACGTAAATGAGATAATTTAATAGCCATTCACTAACGAGTAAATTACTCCTACTTTTTGTGATAAAGGATTATGAGAAGCAAAATTAATATATGAACTTTTTTTTGTGAAACCAGTTCCTAACAATATTATATCTTCTATTATCAAAAGAATATCAAAAAACTAATTCTATTATTTTTGGATAATTCTATAGTTAATTTTGAATTTCTTAATATCTTCTATTATCAAAAGAATATCAAGAAAATAAATTCTATTTTCTACGGATAATTCTAGAGTAAATAATTTTGAATGAAGCAACACGAAAAAAAATGGTAGAAGCAAAAAATTATAGGTTATATTTTGAAATTCGAAGTAAAAAATACAAAGAGGATTAATTCTTAATTAATTTGAAAACTAGGTAAACGTTTTGAGGAATCTATTAAGAATTCCTTAAAGAGAAATTTTGGATTTTTAATTTCCTTTGTTATCTAAATACACTAAAAAATTTTTTTCCGTATAAGGAAGTAAAAAATCAAAAATGCTTTATTAAATATCAAACGAAGGAGGAAGATGGGATATTGAGAGAGTTTATTTACCATGCAACAATAACTTTTTCATTATTATAAACCTCTTTCTAT
Organism: Leptopilina boulardi; assembly: GCF_019393585.1. Lineage (NCBI taxonomy): Eukaryota > Metazoa > Arthropoda > Insecta > Hymenoptera > Figitidae > Leptopilina > Leptopilina boulardi. Next base: position 1,281,969 of record NW_026137825.1, on the reverse strand, counting down.
CTCCCTCTCCATTTCCCTTGCAACGAATCGATTCAAGAGGGTTATGACTGCTCTTGTCGTAATCAAGGCTTTCCAGAGTATAACTTACAAACTTGTTTACATATTCTCTTGTTCTGTGGTGATACTGTCTCCCACTCTATCTCTCTCTCTATATCTCTCTTTCTCTCTCTCTTGTTTCGATTTGATATACCTGAATATCGATTTGCGGTTCTGCGATCCGCTCACTTTATTGCAATCTCCTCTGATCCTTATGATACCTATATCGTTATTATACTTTTATGACGCGCATAAACGCATAAAACTCGTTTAAGTTTCTTATTTTTCTTTTTTTTTTTTTTTTTATAACTCTCGTATTTTTCATTTGCCATTTTTGTTGCTCATGATTCACTTTCACGACAGCCAAGGGGAATCATATCAAAAATTTGATTTTTATTTCTGATTTACAAAAAAATTTATTTTTTTTGTCGAATTGGGAAAAAATTCTAATTTATTTGGATTGACTATATTAATAATTAAATGTGTCGATAAATAAATGAAATTAAATGAGTAAAAAAAATTAATTCCCCTGAAGCAAAAATTTATATATTCCCCCGCGGGAGGTATAATTTACAAAATTTTAATAATTATTTCATCATTAATGAATAATAATTAGTTTCAAAATTAAATTATATTGAAATAAAAGGTAAAATAAATTTTTGTAATTAAAAAATAAGAATCAAAATTTTTTGTTAATAATATTAAATGTGTTAATAAATAAACGAAATTAAATTAGTAAGAAATTAATTCACCTGGCGGTTTAATTTATCAAATTTTAATGATAATTAAATTATCATTAAATAATCAGTTCAAAATAATTAAATTAAATTCGAATAAAAGGCAAAATAAATTTTTTTTTTTTTAAATTAAAAATTAGGAATTAAATTTTTGATATGATTTAAATTATAATTTCATTTCGATATTATTTACATGAAAAATTAATTTCCATTTTTAAATTCACAAATTTGCTAAATATTTTAATTTTGTAATTAAATTTACGATTTTCAATTTTTTATCATTAAAATTGTATTTTTAAATTAATTTCATATTTACATATAAAGTTCTAAAATTAATTTCCCTCGATTTTCATTTATAATTCTCAATTTGCTGATTATTTTTTGTAAACTCTATTTACGATTATTAATTTTTTAGCATTAAATTGCAAATATTTCTCCAAATTAATAATTACCAATAATTATTGGTAATTATTAATTTGGAAAAATATTTGCAATTTGATGTTAAAAGATTAAATATCGTAATTGGATACCCAATAATATTAACAAATTGAGAATTTTAAATTGAAATCAAGGGAAATTAATTTTTTTAACTATATGTAAATATAAAATTAATTTAAAAATGCAATTTTAATGATAAAAAATTGAAAATCGTAAATTTAATTATAAAAAATTAATAGCTTTGGAATTTTAAATAGAAATTAATTTAAAAAAGTAAAATTAATTTTCAATATCCTAATTTTTACAAGTTTTAGAAAAAAAAATCCGCGTTTAAATTCAAGGATATCAGTTATATTTTAGATTCCCGTAGACACGATTTGTTATTTCGTTTTTTTTTGTAACGCTGCCGCTTGCGCGTTCATTCTCTCTTCCGCGTTGTATTTCACTTTTATCTACTTATCAGTGCAATCAGGAGTGTTCCTTCTTTATTTCTGTCGCGGTCGTACTCTACGTTATCCACATTGAGGAAAGGGGAAGGGTGGTGGTTCGCAGGGTACATCGACCTACTTTCAACTCTTGATCTATCGCACCAAAAGAATACATTTTCTCTCCCTACACACACACACACATATATATATATATATATATATATATATATATATATATATACTATATACTTTGCAAATCGATGGAGTTTGCAAATATGAAATTGCAAATTGATTCCCCGCCAAGAGAACATCTTTCACATGAATGAAAGAAAGATGAAGATTTATTTCCGAATCTATAAAACGAAATTTTCTATTCAAATATCAATAGATATTTTTCTACCTATTGGTATACTCGCGACTCTTCTTCAAATATAATGTTTGCTAAAAAAAGGGTTTTTATTTTTTTTGAAAAATTAAACTGTATAATTAAAATTTCCTAATTTTCATAAATTTTACTTTTTTTGGGGGGGATTTTTATATTTCCAGGGCTTTTAGAGGAAAATTCTTTTTACATCGTGCTTGAATGAATGCCAAAAGCAACTGGTTGGTTGGCTCACCACAATTTCCTTTGTCGTTTATGCTTTGTGAGCCTTTGACAGCTCAACGATGTCCAGGTGTTAATTTTCAGATCTTATGAGTAGTTTGCATAAAAATTATTATAATTGCTTTTTTTTTTATCTACATTGGAAAATATTAATTTCTATAAACGAAATTAAAAACTAATTACAATTCCTACCGCGATAACCTAACAATCAAAACCATCATTGAATCGTGAATTCGTCAATTAGAAAATCAAATTAAATTTAAATATAGAATATGATTTATTTTCAGTTGAATAAATTTTTTAAATATGATTTTTTTTTTTGTTCTAAAATGTACTGATTTGAAAGGGTCACGAAATGTAAACGAGGGACAAAGAGACCGAGGGAATAATAGTAGTAATAATATTTGGGGTCATGAAAAAGCAAGTTTGAGGGAGATGAAGGTCGTATAATCACACCTTATGATAGCGCTATTCGGGTCCAGCGTTCTCAACGTCCTCATTAGTTTAGGACTCTCTCTATATATATATACACACACCGGAGCATTGGAATTGCCGGAACGACAAGCGAGCAATGTCATTTCTACTACCTGACATTCACAGAGGAAAGCCAGCGGCAGGTCTCTCTCCTCCGAATTGCCCCTATGAATAATACATTGCTCAAAACCGAACTCGTATCCTCTATTTCCATAGATATTGATCCAAAGAATTTTACTATTACAATTTTCAAAAAAAAAAAAAAAATCCTAATAACAAAATACAATTTAGAAAAAACCCCGCAAAACTTATTTTACGATTTAATTTTTAGGTTAGGAAATTTGTACTACTAAAAAAACTTATTTCGCGATAATTTAATTTTTAGGTTAGAAAATTTTTTACTACTAAAAAAAACTTATTTCGCGATAATTTAATTTTTTAGGTTAGAAAATTTTTACTGCGGTGAAAAAGAAAATTTAATTTTTAGATTAGGTTTTTACTGCGGTGAAAAATAAAATTACCCCCGCCTAAATGTTAAATCGATTGTAATTACAGTTTAATGACTGTTTTTTTTTGTAAATGAAATGAATAATTAACACCACGCAAATGGAGGGGCAGTTTTAACTTTGGCAATTCCCTTGTTTTGTCTTGGGAAAATTATTTTTGTTTTGTAATTAGACTCGATATAAAACAAAATTTTTTTTACCTATACCCTTTTGTTATTTCCATTGACATCAGAGAACAGACTGGTTAGGATGTATGTTATGCACTGTGACTCCCTCTATAGCTGGACGCGGGAAATTTTGTACAATTCAAATAGCCAAATTGTTTCACGTACCTCATATGGAATCTGAAAAAGAAAATATTTAAAATAAAATTTATAAATTTCTCTAAAATATTTTTTTTTTATTTTTACTATTTGAACTAATGAATTTAAATTTAATTTTTTTTTTTATTTTCAATGAAGTGGAGAAGAGAATTTTTTTCCTTAAAAGCATTAAAAATTTCATGGATTGTGAAAGAAGGCAGTTACTTAACGATGAATAAAGAGAGGTTGAAACGTGTTTGGATTTTGAAAAAAGGGAGATCGGTGGTTTGTTACGTGGAGGTGTAAGTTTCGAGTCGATGAAGATGTATGGGTGAGAGTAGCATGTAAATGGTTCGATAAACCGCTCCTTCCTTTTGAACACACCAACCATCGATGTAGCCGTCTACTTGCATACGTGCATTAGAGACCAGCAGGTTTCTCTCTCTCTCTCTCTCTCTCTCTCTCTCAAACTATATGCACTGTATAGTAATAGTTACCATACTAGTTGTGTATCAGGTGTTGAATAGCGGTGACCTATCATTTCCTCATTATCTCCTTCAAACATGGCGTCCTGTCCTTCTCTCTCTCTCTCTCTCCAATCTCCATCGCGAAAACTTTACTGAGAAACGTCGCGCTCAATTTTCCCCACACTTTTTTTTCCAACTCTCTCTTTATACTCATTACTAAATACACGGCCACCTGTGTCATCAATGATAAAAATAATTTTAATTTTTTCCAATGAGGGAATTTGACTATCTTTAAATCCGAGATCGAGGAAATTTTTTTTCTAACATATTGTAATTTTGCTGTACAAATTAAAAAAAATTGGACAAGTGCGAGGAACCCAAATTTTTATAAAATGAACATAAAGAACCCCCTATATTTTATTTTAGAGTTATAACGACTGAAGAAATAAACTTAAGCAAAAAGTCCACTGTTTCCACTTCTTATCATGTTTATTAAATTATTTCTATAATCTACACATAAAAATACGTAAAAATAGTCAATTTTAAGCCCTTTAGATAACATTTTTTTCCGTTATTGGGAGAAAATTCATGATTTTTTCTAAAATTATCAGTTTTTTCTTGACAGCTTCAGAAAAATCAACTCCAATCATCCTTGCTATATATATTTTTTTTTTGTAATCTACACGTAAAAATACGTCAAAATAAATAAATTTGAATTACTTGAGATAAACTTTTTTCGTTTTTTGCGGAAAAATACATTTTTTTCTTAAATTTATCATTTTTCTTCAAAAATTTGATCATTAACTCCAATCGCGCTTACATTTTTTTCCTGTATTTTTCACGAAAAAATACAGTTTTACAGCAAATATGAACAGTTTGGGTTGAATATTGTGTGCGCTAGGGAGAATAAATCATTTTTTTCGAAATTTTTTGATTTTTTCTTGACAACGCTATGTAAATTGATCTGAATCAAGCTCGCTATATTTTTCCTCTAATTTTCACGTTAAAATACGTAAATGTGCCAAATTTGAGCTCTTTATGTCAAAAGATGTGGCCGCTAGGGGGAGGGGGGGTACATAGTCATTTTTAGGCATTTTTCGTAAAAAATTCATGGTTTTTCCTTGACAACGCTATGATAATCAATTCCTATCAGGTTCGCTATATTTTTCCTGTAATCTACACGCGAAAATACATATATGTACGAAATTTCAGCCCTCCAGATAAATTCGTGTGGCCGCTAGGGGGGGGGTACACGATTTCAAAAAAACCGATATTAATAGGGTTCCGAACCGAGTACGGAACCCTAAAAAAAAAAAAATAAGAAAACACTCGGAAAAAATTTAATTTTTCAAAAATCAACTCTTTTTCAGTCTATTGAAGTCCTCTTTTTTCACTTTTCTTTTTTCTTCATTAAAGAAAGTTTCGCGAACTGAATTCGCTTGGGCAAAACTATAATCTACACTATGAGCTAACTTCTATTCGAAGTTTAAGCCGTTTGCTTCTTGAGACGTTTTATTGCCCCTGCGCGCTTTACGGGGCTCTCCCGCCTCCTTTATTATAAGCAAAGCACGTTGATACTTTGAGGCAACGTTATTTCTTCAACAAAAAAGAGAAATTTAAATCAATATTCTTTTTTTTCATAAAGAAATGACTTAGATTTTTTTTTCTTAGGTACAGCATTAGACTCGATATAAAACAAAACTTTTTTTTTTACGAAGAAAGGGACCTTAGAAGAAAAATATATAAAAATTATTTTAAAAAATAATTAATTAATAAAAATTTTAGTCTCACAAATTAAATTTGTTTACTAAATTACCACTCTCTTATTAAAATCTCATCACTTTGGAAGGAAAATAATTTCTTCGAGAGACAAATTTTCCATTTCATTAGTCGAGGGTTAATGTCAAAGTGTTTAATTACTTGTGAGAGGCATCATAGATGAAAGGGGGGAGGGGTAAGAAGAAAGAAAAGCGGTATGAAGCAGTGAAACACTTAAGAAATGGATTAAACTCTATTAAATAAACCCGCAACCGTCAGCATAGTAGAATTGTACGTCAAGTAGATTAGAAACTGGTGTCAAAGTTCACAGGTTTATATATATATATAGAGTATGAAACCATTTCAAGTTTTGAGTGAGAGGGCTCGCGATTCCCTTGAAATATTGCACTGACATATTCTCTCTCTGTATTTTAAATACCAACCCAAAACCAACTTGATCTGTTTCGCTTTCTATATATATATATATATATGTGTGTGGATAAATCGAATCACATATCATATTTCTGTCAGAAGTGAAGCGCCAAATTTGATATTCAAACTCGTTGATTCAATTTTTTTTTCACTCTCTAGTTTCAACAATTTTATCAGCAATGTATTTTTTTTTATCTACTACCACTACCATAACTTTGTAATGTTGTCACGTGGGTGATAGTATTTAATTTGAAAAATAAATCAATGTTGTGTTTGTTAAATTGAATTTTCTGTCAATGGTTAAATTTTATGAATATTTTTCCACTGGAAAAAAATTGTTGAAAATCAAATTCTATGTTTTTTTAGCCAATTTTCTTTTTTTAAATTCAATAAAGGATTTTTTGTTTAGTAATTTTTAAAAAATATTGTAATAATAAGTAAAGGAGGTATTAAGGCAAAGTAAAAGGATTTAAGATAAAGAAATTTTGATGTGTGTATTTGTATTAGGGAGAATTTTGTGATTTAGGTTTAAATTCATGAGGGTTATTTCAAACACGAACATGAAGTCATTGTCGAGGGGCTTTGTCAGTTAATCTATCTGGTTAATCTCTTTGAAGCGACACGTGTCTAATTAGAGCTTTAGTCACGTGACACCACATTTCCTTGTCTGAAATTAAGACCCATCTCTCCCTTGAAGTGAACAGTTTGATTTAATCTACAAAACGAGTTTGGTGGTGGGTTTTTAAAAACTTTTTTTGAGGGTTTGTTTTTTTGGAAAATTCTTCTTTCCATAATTATTACCCAATTATTACCCAATTATTACTTTAAAGTATGAGAGTAGTTGAATTTAATTGTATTTTTATAATACTTCGAAAGTGATTTTAGAAAAAAAAGTTCCAATTGATTTCAGTAATATTTTCTAATGTAAAAAAGGAGGAAAAAGAAATTTACATCTAAAAATTGACTACTCTTGAATAGCCTGAGGGAGGTCCAATACAAAAGAACTCAATTACCTGGTACCGTGAAGGTCCCTTGAGGCTTTGAGTGGTTTGTGGCAAGGAATGGCACGAACTGCTACAGCGCCAAGAGGATCGAAAAGAGGAATAGTGTATGAGGGTTTTCGGGGGTTTTGTAGGAGGAAGAGGACTGAACGTTAAAGGAGAGAAGGTGAGGCAAAACGAGGTGGTGGTAGTGGTAGTGGCAGAGAATATAAGGTGAAGAGGGCAAGGGCAGAGGGCGCGCAAAGGATGCAGAAAAGGGTGAAGCTGATGGTATAGGTGGTGGATGGAAATTGGGGGGAGAAAGGGAGAGTGGATTAGGGTGGTGGTTTTGAACCAAAGTGGAACGGGGAAATACAGGCTCAACTCCCCCCCCCACACCCCTCTCCTACCTTGCCTTCTACCCCCAGACTTCAACCCATCCTCTATCGATTCAACACCGGCAACTTGTTGGCTGCTGCTGCTTTCGCTTCGTGCCGGGACTATTTTCCCACCCAGAATGCAATAGCTCGTGTGTCCTTTTTTTCTCTCTCTCTTTCTCTCTTTCTCCCGAGAAATTCCTGGGATTCATGCTACTACTACTACTAGTCCAACGATCCACACAATTTGCTCAACGACCTCGAAATCGGATCAGGACAATTGGTTTCAAGTCTGCGGTCATAGAACACTCCCCAAGAATTTATTTATCAACTATTTTATTAATCATACCAATAATAATTCTAAAATTTTACATTCCTTTCTAAATTCTCACAAAATTTCCCAATTTTTTTTTCTATTCATCTATTCCTTTCTCGATTAATGAGCTTTTTAATCAATCACATACACGCTAATTACAATCTTTAATTGACTAAAAACAACAATTGTGTATTTTTAACCAACACTTAAATAGAACAAATACAATTACTTACAAAAAAAGTGATGTTTGTTTTTAGCACACACAAAAAATCGACCTCCTTTCCTTCAATTTTTGTACTTATTTTTGAGGGAACGTTGTGTCACCAACAAAAAGCAAAGAAAAAAAAAGGAAGGAGTGTCTTTTAAGAACAAAGAAATGTAAACAGACTTGTAGCCTGCTAAAGTTACATTGCCACGAATAAAACGATTGGAATAAGAAAACTACCACGTTGTAGACATATATTTTAAGCGAGTTTGCTCTTCGTGTTTACATTACAAATGTATTGCAATTTACAAAAAAAAAAAAACGGTCGCCTGTTCTTATTTCGAAATAATGACAATTTACTATATGTTAAAGGAAAAGAAGACAATCAAGGAACCAAGTTCACGTTTCAGACATTTTTTTTCATCATTAGAACAAATTATTCAGACATTTTTTTAATGCTACAGTTATTTTAATTTGTGACAATTATTTAGAAATACATTTTTTGTACAACAAATATCACTTTATTTGAATGTTAAATAAGTTATAAAACTTTTTTTCAAAAATGTTAGAACACGCCCTCTTAGAGGTGTAACACTTTTAAAACACGCCTTTAGGGTAGACATTTATTTAGGGCGTGGCAATAATAGGAAACTCCCACTTAGAGACGTGACAATGTTAAGAAACGCCCTCTTAGAGGCGTGGCAATGTTAAGACACGCATTTAGGATGGAGAGACATTTATTTAGGGGCGTGGCAATAATGGAACACGCCCTCTTAGAGGTATGACAATGTTAACACACGCCTTTAGGGTTGGAAGACAATTTATTTAGGGGCGTGGCAGTAAGAGACCACGCCTTATTAGAGGTGTGACAATGTTAAGACACGCCTTTAAGATGGAGACATTTATTTAGGGGCGTGTCAATAATGGGACACGCCCTCTTAGAGGTATTACAATCTTAACACACGCCTGTAGGGTTGGGAGACATTTATTTAGGGGCGTGACAGTAAGAGACCACGCCTTCTTAGAGGTGTGACAATGTTAAGACACGCCTTTAGGATGTAGATACATTTATTTAGGGGCGTGGTAATAATAGGATACGCCCCTTTAAAGGGCGTTACAGCGGTAATACATAAAATTTTAATTTAAAGACAAAATATTGTCTCTTGGAAAAAACGTTACTTACAAAAAACGTTACATTAAGCCCCACCCACAATTTAATGACTATTATCACTCCCACTTTTTGGGGGCGTGTCTACAAAAGTAACACCCACAATTAAGATTTAATCGTTAAGCTCCGCCCACAATGTAATGTGAATAGCCACGCTCACTTTAGAGGCGTGTCTAAGTATAGTAAAGCCCATAAATAAATATTTTTTTAAATTTCTTTTTAATAAAAAATACTAATATAAAAATTAATCGATTTATGTTAAATTTAATAATTTATTCGTTATTACAAATGGAATAAAAATAGTTTGACTCGACTAAACCGTATATATGAGTATAAATGTGAGATTTCAATATCTGAGCCAAAAGCCACCCGTTGCTGTTGACGTCAAAGGGAACAAAAGTTGAACGAAAGGTACCTTCCGCGCGTTTAAAGTGAATTGCAAGACGCGAGATTTGTGCGCGCGTTCACCAACGATAAAAAAAGGAAAGAAAAAAGCGTGCGAACAAAGTAGTCTGCATGAGAATAGAGTTGAAAGCAAAAGAATTTCAACCATCTGAGAAGTAGTGTTTCATTTTCAACGGAAAATATTTTTCCAAAAGAAGAAGAATATGAAAAAAAAGAAAGCTAATTCCGCTTTCAACAATGAAAGAAGGAAAAAAAATTTTTTTTTCTTTACATGAAAAAATGTTTATTTACTGCCATAGTTTTAGTAAAAAAAAAATATCTGCGTCTCTTTTTTGGGTTGTTGATGTATAATAAAAAAAAAAATGAGAAAGAAAAGGCTTTCTTTTTTTAGACAAATTACTAGAAAAATGGTTCATGAAGATAACTTGGGCGCAGGTGAGGTGGGTTAAGAATAAAGTTAAAATAAAAAATAAAAAAATTGTGTTGAGTAGTGACCTAGTTTCATTTAGAAAAATGTGTACTTCCTGTTGTAGAATTCAAGGTGTCGTGGACAGAAGACAATTTAAAAAGCATTTAAAAAAAAACGGTTCATTGTCTTCCATTCTGATGAAACGAGTATAGAAAAAAAAGTGGGTTCTTGATGTTCTCGAGAAAAACAATTAAAGATTTCTTACGTTTTCTACCTGCGGCCAGAAAGAGAGAGAGAGAGAGAAAGAATTCAAGCTTAATTCTTTCTGATGAAATACGGAAACAAACGTAGAGAAAATGAAAAAAGATTTCTTTCAGCAAGAGCTTACATTGCGAGAATTGAAACGACATCGACGTCGAGATGGAAGTAAAACGACAATTTTTTTTCTTTCATTTTTTTTTTTTTGTAGCTTCAGTTCAACTTGAAATAAGATTTTCTATATGTAGGGGAGGGTTATTTATTTTCATTTCTTTGGTAAAGAATTTTTCACTTAAAAGAGAAAAGAAAAAAAAATTTTCACATTCATATGAAATCAAATATTGACTGAATTCTGTATATAGATTTGAGTAGCAAATACCCTTTCTTCAACTGATTTATTTTCGAACCAAAACTGACACTTTAGCAAATTTTTGTCATTAAATTATTTTATCTAATTATTTAATTTATTTTTTTAAATGTTTAAAAAAATAAAACGTTTTTTTTTAAATTGAGCCTTTTAGATGGAGAAATAAGAAACGCCCTCTTAGAGGTATGACAATGTTAAGACACTGTTTTAGGGCGGAAAAACATTTAGGGGCGTGGTAATAATAGGACACGCCATTTTAAAGGAGAAATATAAGTTAACACTTTTATAAAAATAATATAACTGTAGAAATTTTTTATGTGAGCAAATAATAAGCCCCGCCCACTTTAAGGGCGTTTTTAAAAAAGTAACGACCACATTAAAGGCGTATTTTTAATAGTAACGCCCACAGTTTAGACTAAAAAATTTAAATACTGCTTTTTTTGCAAAAAATATTGTTACTTTACTCCTAGAGGCGTGGTTACATTAAACTCCGCCCATGAGTAGGTGAATATTGTAACTCCCACTTTTGGGGGGCGTGTCTACAAAAGTAATGCCCACAATTTAGAATCGAGGATAAAATATTGTGTCTTGCAAATAATAATGTTTATTCCCAAAGGCGTGGTTACATTAAACTCCGCCCATGAGTAGGTGAATATTGTCACTCCCACTTTTTGGGGGCGTGTCTACAAAAGTAACGCCCACAATTTAGAATTAAGGATAAAATATTGTGTCTTGCAAATAATAATATTTATTCCCAAAGGTGTGGTTACATTAAGCTCCGCCCACAATGAAATACGAATTTCTACGCCCACTTTTGTGGGCGTCGTCTACAAAAATTGAATAATAAAAAAAATCAAAATATTTAAAAAGGGAAATGAAAAAAAAACCCTTCTAATTAGTAAATTATTATTTAAAGTTCACTTGTTGAATAAATCAGTCAAAAGGAAAAATAATAATAATAAGGAAAAAAAAATTTCCTTTGTACTTAACGATCGTTAGTCTAAACATGACTTGAATAGTGATGTGCTTTCGAAAATGAAAGCACACAAGAGTTTCTGTCTCTTGGGAAAGCAAACTCCTTACAATTTTCATCACCCAAAGGCATGCTACGTTGAAAATGACCTGGGATGCGTTATAACGTCACGTAGAAATTAGGAATTAAGAATTCAGACCGCTGCTACTGTATGGCAAACTCTAAATATATATATGTATATTTATGTATATTCAGCTTTTAGGTATCACAATGACAAAAACTTTTCAAAATGTTCCTGAATGTTTGACACATTGTTGTATATTTAGTTTCAAAACACTATAACATTGTGTTTTCTTTTCTACATAAAAAAAAGAAAAATAAATGTTTTTTGGAAAAAATAGTCTTCTTAATGATTTTATCAGACATTAAAATTAGGAGGATTTTTTTTCTTATTGCGCAATGAATTAGAAAATATATAACAGATAAATTATTTCGAAATATTAATATAAAAATATTAAAAATATTATACAAGCACATTAAGTAGAACAAGTCAATAAAATGACCAGACAAGAGTATTTCTTCTGTTGGAAATAGAAAAATTAAATAAATGTAATATAAAGAGGTATTAAATTAATTTAAAAAAATTGAAATACAATAAATATAATTATAAAAATAAATTACTAAAAATAAAATATAATATAGAATATATAAAATATTTCATATTATTAAAAAGTATAAGACACAGATAGAGTTTATTGTTAGCGCAAGTGGTATAAGCAAAGCAAGTAGTAGTAGTAGTACGACTCAATAATCGGTCAGGCATTCTCACCGCTCTGTATCGAACTAACAATATTTAACTACAAAAAAAAGAAATAATGGGGAAATTTCTCAAAATGGAAAAGGAAAACGTGATCTGTATATCTAAATTGGCATAACTGAAAGAAGAGAGAGAGAAAAAAGTAAAAAAAAAAACAAGATTTACTTGTTTGCTACTGAATTATTGAATTTCCATTGAATCTAACAAAACGAGATTCTGCGGCTCGACTTCAAACGCAATAAAGAGACATTTTTCTAGATAGAAATTTATGTTTCCTTATTTTTCACACTTGTTTACTTTATTGAATTTTGTCACTTTTTATAGAGGGATTTCCCTAAAATCCTTATTTTATAACGCATAATAAAAACATTCCTTCTACAATCATCTAGATAATATTATTCGAATTTTTTTATTTAGATAATTTTTTCGAGATAAAATTATTTAAATTATTTTTTAAAAATAGGATTATCTATATATATATATATTACTAGATATTATATTTACTAGATATTATCTATTAGTAGATATAATATTATCTAGATAATATTAAGTAGATAGTATTATCTAGATAACATTAAGTAGGTTATATTATCAAGACTAGATTATGTTACATAAATAATATAATCATAATTATCTTGTTTACATTATCTTATACAGATAATATTATACAATCTAGATTATCCGATGAGATAATTTTGTAAATATATAGTTATTTATTTAAATAATATATTTGTACTAAAAATTTCTTTTTTCTCTTTTTTCTCTCTTTCTCGGGAAGTTTTATAATAATTAGTCTCTGGAGAATGTCATAGTTTGAATTCTCTTGTCACTCAACATTGTTCGATATACATAGTATATATATATATATATATATATATATGTATAGTTTTGTGTGTATTTTTCAAATTATAAATTAAACGAAAAGTGCGCAGAAAGTACTTTGACAAATCTCTCGAGTAACACAAAAAAAAAAATTAAGTCACAAAAAATGTTCTAGTTTTTTTTGTTATTTAAATTTTTTGTTGTATAAATCAAAAATAGTATAAAATTGAATTTAAAAAAATGAATTTTTTATTGTTTTCGAATACTAAAATATATTACATTTTAAAAATGTCAATTTTTATCTCCTATGAATATTAATATGTGTGCTATATATATGAATATTCAATCACTTATACTTAATATTTTATATTGTAATTCAATATATTCTGTAAATAAATTAAAAGTTTTTTCGTTTTTAATTTCTTACCATTATATTGTTAATTTCTATTATTCATTCTGTAGCAAGATTAAAAATTTAATAAAATTAAATTACTTTTTTAATATTCCATATAATCGTTAAAGTTTCTTTCATTACAAATTTAAAAAGAAATATATACATTTATTTATTCAATAAAAAAAATTTTTTAAATAAATAAAATTTTAAAACGAATCTAAATATTTATGCTCACTTTTGCGAATGATTGATTTATATATATAGTGGTGAGTTGAAACATTTTTCAAGGGATTTATGATACCCTGGGATTATGTAATATTCACTTGTAGCGTTATATAAAAAAATATATATATATTCTAATACGTAATAAAAGGATCAAAAAATAACTCAACTTTGACACCCACTACAAAATGCCTAAGGGGTCACCCCTATTGTCCATGTCAAGTGATGAAATAAAATATTTCGAAAGATAAATGTACTTTCCCTCGACCCTCGACTAGAAAAAGTATTTTCTTTTGACCCCCCCTATAAACATATATATTTTATTTCTTTTCCACCCTAAATCTATAAATATATTTCCAATAATTAATAATTTACCAAAATTCAGAAACTATATATACAAAACAAATAAATTATTTATTTTTATTCGAAACAAATAATATAATAGCGGTAAAAAAAAGAAAGAAAGTAGAACACAAAAGGAAATACAAATATACAATAAAGTTTTCGTTTTTCTTTTATATAAAATAAAAGAAATCTCATTACTAATAATATTCAACAAAAAAAATTGAAATTTTATTTCCTATAGAGCAAGAAAAATTCTTTATAGTGAGAAAAATTGCTATTTTACTCCCTATAGGGACAAAAATAGAAATTTTCTTCCCAGTTTGAAAACGTCATTTTTTCCCTAGGGTTAAAAACAAAAAATATTTCTCCCCTAGTGTGAAAAATTAACGTTTTACTCCCTAGAGCCGGAAATAAAAACTAAATAAATAAAATATTTCTCCCCTAGTGTGAAAAATTAACTTTTTACTCCCTAGTGCCGGAAATAAAAACTAAATAAATAAAATATTTCTCCCCTAGTGTGAAAAATTAACGTTTTACTACCTAGAGCCGGAAATAAAAACTAAATAAATAAAATATTTCTCCCCTAGTATGGAAAATTAACGTTTTACTCCCTAGTGCCGGAAATAAAAACTAAATAAATAAAATATTTCTCCCCTAGTGTGAAAAATTAACGTTTTACTCCCTAGAGCCGGAAATCAAAACTTTCCCCTTAGTGTGGAAAGCGATCATTTTCCTCACTAGGGTAGAAATTACTGTTTTCGGCCCAAGGAAGTAAAATAAAGAAGAAAATGAAAATAGTACTATTTTACCTTATTTTCCATCTCAGTGACATTTTTTTTGTGACTAACGTTTTTTTTTCTCTCAATACTAAAAGTCTTGCATACATAAAATAAAAAAAATTAATCAAATTTAAAAAAATTTAATTTAATATTATTATTATTATTATTATTATCATTTAAGTAAAATGTCTATATTTACTGAAAATCAATTGACAGTGTTGGCTCCGGGAGTTTGAGTTGTGATATTTCGGTTCATTCGAAAGAAAATTGTTACGATAAATAGAGTTGGCTAAAGTTGAAAACCTTCCCCGGGCAAGAACCTCTGGACTTGAGAGATTCAATAAACGAGTGAAGTAACTTTCCTCAATAAGAACGTTGGTACCTTTAAGAAAATTGACATCGTAAAGTTTATGTAACTACCTTCAAGTCTCTCGCAACTCATCCCATCTAAAGAAAATGTAAGAATTGTCTTTCACATGAACATACGTAAACACACACACACACACACACACACATATTTACTTGTGTAAGCGTCGATACAAAACTCTTTTAACTGTCAACAAACTATAAAAAAAAAAAAAAAAACCTCGCTCGATTTAATATCCTTTATATGCCATTAAATTTCCATCATACGAATCGAATAACAATTTTACTCTCACTTTTTTTTCATATAATAATAATTAACCCAATTTTTTATTTATTCACTCTCATTGATTAACATTGAATCGATATTTTTGTTTGCGAAATATTTAGAAAGGGAAATTATATTTTTTAACACTGGAGGGTAAAATATTTTTTTTTATACTTAGGATGTAATACAATAATTTTCTCCACTAGTGTGGATAATGGTTGTATTACTTTCTAAGGTCAAATAGAATAATTTTCCTCTCTAGTGTGAAAATGACTATTTTGCTACATAGTACTAAAATTTTTTTTCTCTAGTGTGGAAAGAGGTTATTTTACTACCTAGTATTGAAAATTATAATTTTTCCCCCTAGTGTGGAAAATGAACATTTTTGTATTAAAAACAAAAACTTTTTCTCAAATGTAGAAAGCTATTTTACTCCCTAGTATCGAAAATTATAATTTTTCTCCCTAGTGTGGAAAGTGGATATTTCACTCCATAGTATCGAAAATTATAATTTTTCTCCCTAGTGTGGAAAGTGGATATTTCACTCCCTAGTATCGAAAATTATAATTTTTCTCCCTAGTGTGGAAAGTGGATATTTCACTCCCTAGTATCGAAAATTATTATTTTTCTCCCTAGTGTGAAAAATGAACATTTTACCACTTAGTGCCAAATTACACTTGAATAATAATAATAATAATAAATTTTTCCATTAATTTTTCTTAACAATTTAATTAATTTTTTATTTCTATCCATTTACATAATAATAAAAGTCAAATAAAATTTATTGAAAAAAATGTAAGTGTACATTTTCTAAATTTCAGTGAAAAAAAAATACTCGTATTTCGAAAAATTTAATTCTTAAAGGCCTATAAAGAAAAAAAAATCGTTTCATTATTCACTTTAATGTACGATGAGAAGATTTCAAAATGGTTTAAGAGGTTGCTTCTTTATTTCCATCCCCACTCTCAATTCCCAAAAGTCTTCTCACCTCGGGGTATATACAAGACTTTTAGTAGTATTGAGTAAAAAAAAAAATCGTTAGTCACACAAAAAAATAACTGGAATGGGAAATAATGTAAAATACGTTCTTTTTCTTCTTCTTTCTTTTTTCCGGATATAAAGTAGAGAACAAAAAAAAACGTTTTAAGAAAAGGATTTTTGCTTTCTTCTTCTTCTTCTTCTTCTTCTTCTTCTTCTTCTTCTTCTTCTTCTTCTTCTTCTTCTATTCACAGTAAAACTAAAAGTAAAAAAAAAGAGAACAAAAAAAGTTTCTCTCATGTCACAAAATCAATTGACGATTTTTAGTTTAGAGTGCAATATATCAAATGTGTCAAGAGATTACAATGTAAAAAGTATATATATATATACATGTAAAGAAGACAAGAAAACATGAAACATCGACCGAAAATATTTTTTTAAATTTTTATTCCTGATATGTAAAATTTTATTGAAAATTAAATTGAAAAAAAAATTTATAATAACTTGGAATAATTACAGCATTATTATTATTACTATTATTATTATTATTTATAAAATAAATTTTAAATAAATATTGGCTTACGAAGAAAAAGATTTTTTAGGTTATGTTCTTGAAGTAAGTGAGAAAAGCAGAATGACCAACCGTGTAAATATAAAAAAATAGACTACAGCGCCACTGCGACAAAAAATAATAGCGGGAAATTTGAAAGTATGAAAAACTTTAAATTGTAATTAAATTTTAAATTGTATTGTCAATTTTTTTTAACAAATATAAATATAAAAAAATTTAATTAAATTAGTTTAGTACTAAAAAAAAATTAATAGTACAAAATAATTTAATTCGAATACAATTACTATACTATATTTTTATTGTTTTGCAATCTTTCAAGAATAACTGTTGGTATATAAAATGCTTTAAATTCAACTAATGTGAGTATTTTTTTTTTTTTTATTACAGGAACTTACTTTATATTGTACGACTTCATCGACTTCTTTGAAAAGGATCAAGCAAGTCGATTGGATAGAACCAAGTTCCTCACAATCATGAACACGATCTTTAAGAATATGTCGCAAATTGAACGAGATGCTATCACATTCCAGGTAAGTTTTTTTTGTGATAAATTCAAGTGATTTCTTTATTTTCTATAATTCTACTGTCATATTCATTTGTAAATATATTTTTCTCATATGTTGCATAGCTGATAATATTTATATTTATTTTATATGCAAAAATAATAAATATAATATTAATTAATAATTATTAATAATAATAATGATATTATTAAAAATTATATTATTATTAATAATTAATAATATTATTAATTACTAATAATTATTTTAACGAATAACAATAATTAATTAATATTTAATAAATAAATAATTATCTCTAAATATAATCTATCTTAGAACAATTATAATAATTTAAAAGAAAAAGTAATTTCTAAAAATTAAAAATCTCAATTCAAATATCATCTCAGCATTCTGAAAATTGAACTATCAAATGTCAACAACAAAAAAATCTCTTTTAATTGCAGCATCGATAAAAACAAAAAAAAAAAAAAAAAATCATGAATAAATTTCAATCATGGTTTTAAAAAAAACGACTTCATCTTTTTTTATCTCCTGAGTTTAGAATAATTAAACCTTAATTCCTTCTCTACAACCGGATGAAAAAAGAAAATTAAAAAAGAAAAAATAGAAGAACACGTAATTCAAAGTTGAAAATTCTTTTTTTTTCCTCGACACATTCCGAATTCAAAAGGCCTTTGGGACCTTTTCCTTACTATTTATTCATCTACTGAAACGAACCAAAAGTTTTTCTTTTTCTAGAATAGGTATATATATATACACAGGCTGACGATTTCCCTCATGCAAATTCTCCAGTGTTCGAGTTAACTTTCCAATTTTCCTGTTCATCCCCCTCCCAACGCTAACCCTTCCATCCCACCATTTCAATCAGTCGAATGCATCGATCGAATTTCATTCGCAGGTGCGATCTATACCTTCGACTTTTACCCTTTTTTTCCCCCTCAAAGTCACTCTTTTTCCTCAAAGCTTAAAAAAAAACCTTAGGAAATAAAACGAAAAATATTTTACTTCCTGAAGAAACCTTATTTTTATTATTATTTTTCAAACTCTTTCGATTTTATCTTGAAAATATGACCTTTAGTACAAAATATGTGCATACTTTACAATAAGTTATAAAAAAAAGTAAAAAAAAATGTTTTTAAATAAAAAAAAATACGAAATTTATAAAAATTTATGAAAACTCATAAGTTTATAAATTTTAAAAAATTAATAAATAGAAATATTAAAAATATTTTGTAACTCATAAAAATTCATAAAAAAATGCGTTATAAAAGTAGAAAATAAAAAAAAATAATAAAAAGAAATATTAAAAAAATTTATTATTTTCTAATAAAAAATTAATAAATAATAAAATTAATATTATTAATTATTAAAAAAATACAATTATTTTAAAACAGAAGTTTTCTTTTTTTTTCATTTTTACATTTCTGATTTATATCATGTTTTTTTCTATGCTTTTATATAATTGATTTTTGCAATTTTCCTCTCCTTCGTTTTGTTTTTTTAATTTAAAATTTATTATTTTATATTTATATAAATAAAAATCATAAATATATATTCATATTTATTTTTTATTTCACTTTCATATTATTCCATTTGTTTGTTTTTTTTGTATTTATTTTCAATTTTTGTTACCGCTTTTTTTTTAATTATAGATCGAGATTTTGTTGCAAAATTGAAAAAAAAATTTATTTTTAAATTTCTTTCTTTTTTTCGTTTGTTTTAATTATTTCTCGTTCACATCACATGTATTTTATAAACAAAAAAAAAAATATTTTCTTTGATCAACAATTTCTACGCATTCATATGGAAAAATTAATATTATTTCGATTAAAAATTTTAAACAAATAAACAAATTTGAAAAATCGGAAAATAATCAAAAATCATAATTGAAGTAAATTTTTATTCTCTTTCTCTCTCTCTCTCTCTTTTCTGGGGATATATTTTTTTCTACACACATTTTTCTGTTATGAAAACGCCCCTAAATCGCTCGAGTGTTAAAGCCCCGGTAAATATAAATATTTATAAGACAAACATATATGACAGTACATCCAGTTTGGATGAAAAGCTTGGAAAATCCACTTGGATTGTTTGTTTCTCTTATGTGAGAATAATCCGCACCCCGAGCTATGAGATTTTTTCATACATATTTTTAAATTCTCCGAGTCTTTCCTATTTTCTTTTTTTTTTTTACAAAAATTTAATGTTTCACAAATCGAAAAATCAATGAATTATTGAAAAAAAAAATTTGTCTTCTATTTTTTGCACATTGAAATATTTTATTATACAAATTATTATTATAAATTCTATTGCAAAAAAAATAAAATTTTTTTTTAAATTTAATTTATTACTTGTTATTAATTAGTTAATTAATTAATTTATATTTATTGTTATTAATTAATTAATAGATTAATTTATATTAATTTATAAAAAAAAATAGGTAAACTGTCAGGTTAAGACAATAATTAATAAAATAATTCATGTCATTAATTTTTTTCCCCAACGTGCTTAGATTGTATGTAGAATAAAACTAATGATTTTTTTTTCTCCCCTAAAAGATATATATATATATTAAATTAATCTTTTTCTTTTTAAATTAATAATTCATTGCATCAAGACGGTGTAGAATTCAAGAATAAAGTAAAATCTCTTGATACATTAATTTTGTAAAGGAAATTTTATTTTTTTTTCCAATTTTGTTTTACTGTCTCGAAATAAATTTATTCTTATCACTTTTTTCCTATTTCCAATCGTACATATACATATATATATAAAACAAAGCGTAGAAATTGCAGGGGATATATATATTTTTTCCTCGAAGTAACCGCATTTTATTTTTAGAAATCTCAATCCCTGAATAAAAATCACTTTTTGATTAATTCATTCAGGTTTATTCGCTTTAAATATAATCGAAGTGATAAATGTCAACATTTTATTTAAAAATAAACTTCAATTAAATGCTTGAAAAATTGAAAGGTTAAAAAAATTTTTATTTTTAGAAAATTGAATTTTTTTCCAAAAATAAATAAAAATTTCGCCACTATATACAAGAAAAAAAAATATATATATCTCTCTCTATATTATATTATAAAAAGATTTTGCATCTGTCTCCAGTATGGGTCATTCCATGTCAAGTGTACCCAATCAGTTTTTGATAAGGTTAGGTTAGATTAGCTACTCTTTACATGTGAATGACTCATATATGCCTATATTAGTATTTTAGTTCTGATTTTAAACCTCAAACCCACAGACACGAATTGACGTAGAAACACCCATAGATCTACTTATATTAATATTAAAACGAACCTAACCTCAAAAATCAAGGTTCTAGGTCTCCATTATTCAAGGTCATGGATCAAACATAACCTTAAAATTTAAGGGCATAGGTTTCCATGATTCAAGGCTTTAATTCGAACATAACCTCAAAATTCAAGGACAACATAGGTTTTGGGTATTCCCCTAACCAAGAAATGAACATAACCTCAAAATTTAGATAAAATTTTTATAATTTTAATATTTGCAATCCTTAAAAAAAATTTAAAAAAAATAAAAATAAAAAAATACCTTAATGGTATATGGTATATATATATATATAGGACAAATGGATTCATTGATAGTGTGTGTATGTGTATATTATTTTTTGGTCCCACTCGCGATATTTGATATTGTTTTACAAGCGAAAAGAAAGAAGAGTAAAAAAAATTGTTACACACATATATATATATATATATAGAGTTGAAACAAAACATGGTAAGAGCACTTCTTTTATTATTGGTTCGTGTCTGCTTTGCCCTCGGGGGGGAAAAAAAGAGGAAAGGGAAGAGGAGATAAAATACGAGGCAGATACTGGAAAGAAGAGCAGGTAATTGCCTGGTGGATGTGTCTCTCCTCTCTTTACGTCTTTTTTTTCTATCATCCCCAAAGAAGAATATAACAAATTCCTTTATTTTCAACCCCACTTTTTTTTCATTTTCTTTATTATAAATCACTGCAATGCTTTATGTAGTAATTAATTTTCATTAATAAAAATTAAAAACACTTATAAAAACAAATTTAATTTTTATATTCACGATTCCCTTATTACACGAAAAAACATAAAACTCATAATTTCTTTCTTCTCATAAATT
This sequence comes from Leptopilina boulardi, assembly GCF_019393585.1. NCBI lineage: Eukaryota > Metazoa > Arthropoda > Insecta > Hymenoptera > Figitidae > Leptopilina > Leptopilina boulardi. The sequence goes on along the minus strand of NW_026137825.1, from coordinate 1,260,125 downwards.
CCTAAACAATAACTTATACAAAAAGTTTAAAAAACTTAGAATGTCTCATAACTCACAAAACTAAAGTAACTCATTATAATCATAATCACTCATAAACTCATATTTTTTCACTTAGCTCATAAAATCATGCAAGATAACTTAACGAAACTCATAATTCCTCCTGTAACTCATAAACAAAAACTTATATTCATAATATCTTATACAACTTATAGACACAAATCATACACCTCATAATTTCTCATATAACTCATAAATTCTAAAACGATAACTCACAGAAACTTATAAACCCTTAATTTCTTATATAACTCATTAAATCATAAAAATATAACTCATACAACTTATAATTCCACACGAAACTCATGAACAAAAACTCATAAAAGCTAAAAAACCAATAGATCGATTCAAAATGTCTCATATAACTCATAAAAAAACTCATAATTTCTATCAAAAAACTCATAAAAGCTAATAAAATCGTAAATTCAAAATTTCCCTACAACTCATATATATTCATTTAAATAAACATGTAATATGTTGTAAGAACTCATAAAAACTCTTAACTTGTAATTGCACAAAAATTTTGGGAAAAATTTCTTGTAGAGTATTTTTGACCTAAAATAATTGGAATATTTTGTTATTTTTTTTGCAATGTTTCACTCTTATTTTTATCTATTTGTTCGTTGTTTTTTGCAAATATGTATATATATATATGACTTTTGAAAAAAAAACAAATATAGATTTTTTTTTCTTTATATATAAGTTCAAGGTTCTCGGAAATTAAATTGTTCACGACAGGAAGGGAAAATTTATAACCTCCACACATACACCAGAGTATACATATGGACTTCCGGTGAACGTAAATCTCAGCCCTTTTTCAATGTCGAATTTATTTCTTATTCTTTTTTTTTTCATGTTGAAAAAATTCCCTTGGAAAAATACGTGAATTGTACTACTATATATATACTTTGAGATATTGAGAAAAGAGAAGTGCGGTCAACTTTTATCGGCTTATCAGTTCTCTAAAAAAGAAGTTTTCAACCTCTTGACCGGTAATTCTATCCTTTTCTTTGCGTTTATGTTATTTCTTTTTGGACCACCTGTGGGTTTTTAGTACCTCTCTCTCTCTATATATATAGTATTAAAAAAAACCACAAAATCGACTTTTTATTTATTTTTTAAAAAAGAAAATTACTTATTTCCACAATTTACAATATTAAATCAATTATTATTATTATTATTTGAAAAAAAAAAAATTTCGCATTTATTATTATTTTTTTAAATTATTTGATATTTATTATTAATAAATTAATTATTATTAAAATTTGTAAATTGTTACAAATAAATTAATTTTTTTTTCTTTGTCTTTTTAATATTTACATTTTTTATTAATTTCTATTTTCTTCGGCAAAAATTTCCGTTTGGCTTCGAATTTACTGAAGAAAAAACTTTGGAGATTTTTTTTTTCAAGTCTAAACGATTTAAAATACATATATCGTTTGTGAAACATCTTTTTATTAGTTTCGTGACTTTATTTAAAAAAAAAGAAATAAATAAAGTGCCAAGATAAATATTCTGTTGATATTTTTTTTTCACCTGCAAAAGTCAATGTTTATTTATGTCAATATGAAATCATTCGCTTTGACGCTCTCTCATACATGTGTATATATATATATATATTTTATTTTTTTCTCTTCGTCGTCCCTTTGAAAATTCATTGCGATTCGCCTCTCTCTCTCTCTCTCTCTCTTTATTTTCATCCGCGCATATTTTTCATCTCCTTTTTTTTCTTTAATCTGCGCCTTTTTTTCCCCCTATTTCCCGACTATTTTCAAACACACAAATATATATATATATACACACACACACTTTTTAATGAAAACGAGCGTTTCATCTTATTTTTCCAAATCATATAGAATCCCTCGAGGCAAATCAGTGCTTTGATCCCGCGCGTTCACAGAGAAAGAAAAAAAGAGAGAGAGAGAAAGAGCAATGTTCATAAAGTTGGTATATATAACCTCTTGGAACAATTTTGTCCTAGTGGGTCATCAAAGAATTTCTATTCTCTTGATCACTTTTTTTTATCTCGATATTCATATATATATATATATATATATATAATGTCACCTTTGACTTACTTTGCGGAGGCACATTATTATCCTCGCAATGAAATGAAAAAGTGGCGGAAATGAACCGCCAGGAATATTTGCATAATTAAAAAAGAAAAAGACTTTATATACACTTTTAATTCTGCCCTGTGACTTTTCCCTTGTGGCAATTCAAGATCTTCTCTAACACCTCTTCCTTTCAAAAAAAAAAAGAAAAAAAATATTTATCTATAAATTTTATTAGTTATTTTTATTAGAATATTAATTTTAATGAGGGACAGATAAAACGATAAATTATTATTTTTATGTTGTGACTAATTACTTGTATAATATTAGTAAAAATAAATAAAATAATAATTTCTTTTGTGCTAAATAAATCAATAAAAATGTAAAAAAAAAACAATGAAATAAAAAAAAAAATTAAAAACAACTTTTTTTTAGACTTCGATTTCGTTAAATGAGAAAATTTTTAGGTTATGTTAGCCGGAATGAAGCCACCGATCGTTAAGAAGCGCAAATGCGTTTGCGCTACTAAATAACTCTCTCATTGGTAGAAAAAGGGGCTCTTATTTCAAATGCTTTAAAAAACAGCGCCTCTTGCGTATGAATAGGGAACTTAAAAACGCTTTCTTAAGTAGACCAAATCATAACTAAATTAGAATTTAATTTTTCTTATACAAAAAATAATATTAAACCCTTTTTATGAACTAAATTATTATTATATTTATTATTATATTTACTGTATTTGTATTTTTAAATAATTTTATTCAGGACTAAATTTAGAAAATTTTTTTGTTTTTAAATTTTCTAAAATAAAATCCGAAAATTACAAAAATAAAACAATCAATTTTTGTCTGACTAAATTATGTTTTTTTTTTAATAATAAATGATCGAAAATGAACTTCATAATTTTCCGGCGTGGATTATTATTTGTGAAAATAATAATAAAAGCAGAAATCTCACTCTCTCTCTCTCTTTCTCACTCTGTGTTTTATTTATATACGCTTGATTTATACTGAATGTGCGGCTGAAGATAATGAGAAGCCTTTAAATTCAGACGAGGATTTTTGAACAACCACTATATAGTGAGCTTGATTTGAAATCGTCTCACTGTGGTTTCATTGCGGCCAGAAACGGTCGGCAGTGATGAATTACTTCTGCGCTAATCCCCGGATAATCCCTACAAATGATCTATTTCGTAAAATGCCACAACTCCTTCCATCATTCGGATTTCACCTTTTTAACCTTTGACTTTAAAAAAAAAATAAATATAATCGTATTTTTATAATTTTTTCTCATTATATTTTTGCCATTAATTTAGTTTAAAAAAATTTTTTTTTTAAATAATAATTATAAATTTTAATTACTTATTTTTACTTCATTAGATTTCTAAATAGAAAAACTATTTAAAAAATTTTTTTAATACAAGGAGGTAATATAACCTCAAATTAGAAAATATGTAAGTTGAAAATTTAAATTATTCTTTTAGAAATTTTTTTTTTTATTTTCAAGTTATGTCGAATCTTGATAACAAAACTAGAGAGAAAAAAAAAGAATTAAACATCAGTAAATTAATTCTCTGGGAATTTTATGTGGATAATTTGGAGGTTAAAAGGGACGAATGAGAGGAGAACCGAAACTTGCAAGTTTTACCCACTGTTTTCTAATAATGGTCTTTTTTCATTAGTGAACTTTGCAGACAGCTAAATCGATGAGAACCCGAAAGATTTTTCTTTCCCGGACCAGTTCGCTTATCGCGGTTTATATAGAAAGATTTACGTACGAGAGACTATAGTTACTCATACATCTTTTAGTCCGTGGCGGAAATTAACTTTTTTTTCGTCCCTTTTTTTTAAACCTAGCGAACTATTTTTTTACCCTATAAAACAATAAGAGCTGTTCATAATAATAATAATAATAATAATAATCTTTTTACATCTTTTTATTATTATTATTATTTTTATTATGTCGGAAAGAAAACTAATTTACAATTATTAAATAAATAAGAAGGTAATTTTACAAAGTCAATTTTTAGGTTATGAACGGTTGTAACCATTTCTTCAGGTGTACCAACTGCGTAGAAAAACAGCGCCACTGTGGCGCGGGAAATTTGAAAAAAGTAATAATTACATTATTGAAACACAATTATTTAATAATTAACTAATAATTTAATAATTCACTAACTAATATAAATAATTTATTCGTATCGAATAAATTTCAATAAATATGCGAGTAAAATTTGCTGATAAATTGATAATAATCGAGGAAAAATAACTATTGGACTTTTCTCATCAAAAAAAAGAAAAAAAAAATGCTCTGAAGTAAATTTCCGGAAAGGAAAAATTAGCATAGAAACAAGCTTTGTTTTCAATTAGCGATCGAAGCGGTGCTTTTATACAGTCCGTGTTTAATTTTCCGTTATCGTTTTGTGAGGTTTTACCGCAACGAAAGGATATCCGGATGATAAACACGCGAATAATAAGACAAAATACGATGCAATCTTGAATTTCTCAAATGCCTGCTGCTCCTCAAAGAAAAAAGAAAAAAAAAAAAAAAAGATGAAGCATTCTGAGATGGAAAATCAAGAGATTTTCAACATCACTCTCACACAGAAATTTAAACTGTCATCCTGTTATAATTTTGAAACTAAGCAATTATCAAAATGGATCTAAAAATGAATTTATCAATTTAGTTAAAAGGAATATCTACTAAATTAAATTGAAAGGAAATTAAAAAAAAAAAATAATTCTTTATTAATTTGGGTCAAAATTAATATTTATAGAACATTTTATTTTCTTCTATTCTAAATATTGATTAAATTCTGGACACTTGAGTCAAAGATAAATGAAGGAATTTTGGAGGTCAATTTTTTTTTTTTTTAGAAAACTACTATTGGAGATATCTCTACTTTTCAGTATTAAAGAAATCGATCTTCTTTTTATTTTTCTGTTCTAACAATTTGCTCTTTGGGATTGAAAGAAACCTTCTAAAAGTTAAGGCAGATTGTCGACAATAATATGACAGAAAAAAGTCGAGTTGACCCTTTGTTTTTTTTTTTTTTCATCAAAAGACTATTGTCTTCAAGCGGTATCTTATAAGAGACAAATTCGAATCTGAGGTTTATTTCACTTGTAATGAGATAATAAAATTTTTTACACTTTTATTGAAGAGAATTAATTTTTAATTTATTTTTTATTTAAAAAAAATTTTATTGAAAATTAATACTATTTTTAATTTACGTTATTTTATATTATAAATCAATTTTTATTTACTATTTTTATTTTACTATATTTTATATTGTAAATTAATTTTTTTTATCAACTATTTTTATTTAGATTATTTTCTTATTGAAAATTAATTTTTATTTAATTTTTCTAACTTGTTTATTTTCCTGTTTTCAAATTTCCCGCCACTAATGGCGCTGTTGTAGAATTATGCATTTTGAACTTTGGTATGCCTGCTTCTTTAGGGTCTCGAATACATAACCTAAAAATTAATTTTTTTTTCGTTTTATCTGGCGCCTATAAAAATAAATAAATTAATAAAATAAAGTAACTAAATTAAAAATTAAATTAAAATATTAAAATATAAAAAAAAATATCCCACCTTTCTCAAAATGAAGTTTAAACAATTTTTTTTTTTAATTTTTCTTTTTTCTATTTTAAAATTATACCACAACCACGCTATAAGTGGCAATTTTTCACTTCAGTTTCTTGTTTGAAAATTACTTGTAAGTTAATGACAATGTAACAAGAGGGCGATTAAAAAGAGGGAAAGGGAGAGAAAAAGAGAGAGGTCGGGGAAACATTGTGAAAAGATAATTGTTCACTATAGTAGAACAAAATGTGTTGACGACAATTCTTGTCATAAGGAGAAAATTGTCTGTCTAGTTATGTCCTGCAATATGGTCTCTACGTGTTCCCTTTACAACGAAATGAGTATTAAAAAAATATTTTCCAACACGCGTAAAGAGCGGTATACACAAAGGTGTAATATGAGTGGAAAAACGGATAGCTAGTTTAGTTTTCAACTTAATGAGCATTTCTCTCACATAGTTTACACCTCGAGGATATTGAGGCTGTAAACAGTTATATAGCAAAATCAGGCCACTGGGCTTGGTTAATTTAACATGTGTTTAATTTCAAAAAATTTATTTTTTTAATTTCTTTTATATATATTTAAAAAAAAAATTTTTTTTTATATTTTTTTAAATTTAAAAACATTTTTATTTTTTTTTAATTTAAAAAAAAATTTTTTACATATATTTTTAATTTATCGACATAGAAATCTACTTTACCGACTGATGGTAAGGTTTTATTATTTAATTTTAAATTTTTATTTATTTTTTTAAGACTACATTTTTTTAAATTTTAATTAATTTTTTCTTTTTTATTTATTTTTTTTACTTCTATTTAGAAAAAAAAACAACCGAATTCTAATTTCCGATAAAGTTTATTTAACATTTAATAAAATTTTTTGTTATAATATAAACTATATATGGATAATTAAATAAATCCTTGAAAGAAGAGGGAACATTAACTTAGATGAGGGTAGTTTCTTCGTGGAAATGAAGTTCAATAAGGGCTGTTTCTTCTCGATGGAGTAATTAAGACGGGCAGTTGGGAAATATAGGACACTAAAACTCATTGACACTTAATCAATTTGAACAGAAATCACACACACACATATATATATATCCACTACTTTTGTACTACGATCCAGTAACAAGACTTTATTTAATCCCTTTCTTATATACAAGACACCCTCGACAACTTTTGCCTTAACTTCCCTCTCACATTTCAATTCCAGAAACTTTAAACTCTCTTCTTTAAGGTAAATCCTCGCTTTATTTAACGAGTTTTAATAACTTTATTTTCAACTCCTCTCTATCGTGACAAATTTTCCCCTCCAAAAGACACTAATTGCTGGAAAATTTAATTTTTCTCTAATAGTTTATTTTTTTCTAAACGAAATATTTTCTAAATATTCAATCAATTCTGTGTTAATCCTAATTTTTTAATTATCAAAAAATTATAGAAAATTAGATAAAGATTTATAAGAAAAAAAATTCTGAATAGCATTGTTGAAAATAAAAATTAAAGTTTTTCTATTTGTTCAAGTTATTTTTTTTTTATATTGATGGAAAAATGTTCGCTATTGAAGCTTCCTGACTGCAAGTTTTTCTATATCTTTTCTATGTATGAGCTGATATCGAGAACGTGAGCTTGTCGAATTCTTGGTGAAAAACCAATTTCGTCCAAAGTCGGCAGCCTCTATATGCTAGAGGAAGTTTTGTCGAGTACAAAGCTTTACTTGGTTATATATAAAGCCTCGGGCAAGGAAACCCTACCACCACCACCACCACCACTACCCCCCACCCCTTTTCCTTAATGCCTGGTTCCCATATACTTTACGTGTGGCTTATCACAGCCATAACTGTCGGTTATCGGAGGGAGGAAAAGCCACTTATCCATTAAGCATAAACGATAAAGTAATTTGAATTATCTTATCAAATAAGTAAAATAATCTTTAAAATATCCCCTTTTTTAAAAAAAATATACAATACAAACAGTAAATTGCTGGAAAATTTGCCTTGAATAAGTATATATAATTATTATTAAAAATGTTTATAGTAAAATTTGGTTTTATGGCTTTTTATAGGACAAGTAAAAGATATTAAGAAACATCTTTAACGTTTCGGAATCGGTACCGATTCCCTCATCAGAATTTATTTCATCTAAAAGAACAATGTTACAATTAGAACTATTTTAAGGTTATAAATTCAAAAAATGCGAAAAAGAAAAATACATACTAATTAATCCTGAGGAATTAATTTTAATAGTTGTGAATCAAATAAAAGATCATTTCTGAAAAGAATTTTGGTTATATAATAATTTAAAATTTTAAAAATACTTTAAATCTTTTTGTTATTAAATTCAAAACATACCTGTTAGTATTATTAAGAAATTTTTATGATTTGAGAAATGATATGTAAAAAATTAAAATATTTTAAAAAAGGGGAAATTTAGAAAACTTTTTTAAAAAATTATTAATATTAAAACGGATTTTTTGATCCATTTTTAGTTGAATCACAACCACTAACTGACAAAAACATAGAATCATATGACATGTGGAAAATAGGTTAGGTTAAGTATTGTGTAAGTAACGCAACGTTTCATAAAGACGATATGATATACGGAGTTTTACAAGAATTTGAAAGTCTTTTTTACGAAAAACAGATTATCATATATAAATACATTAAAGAGAATAATTACAGTAATTTTAAAAGTCTATTATATGTAGAGTCAAAATTTGCTAAATCATTCATTATATTTAAACTTTTGTCTTTTTGAATTTATAAATGGTATTAAATTTCTTTTAGATTCTACATATTTTTCTTTTGATAATAAATATTTTAAACAAATTTTTGGTACTCCAATGGGTTCTCCCATTTCTTCAAATTTAGCTGATATTGTCCTACAAGACTTAGAAATAGAAGTTTTTAATTCATTAAATTTTCAGATTCCTTTCTATAGAAGATATGTCGATGATACTTTTCTTATTGTTCCTAGGAATAAATTAGACTTCATCATTGAAAAATTCAATAGTTATAACCCTAAATTACAGTTCACGTATGAAATTGAGAAAAATAATTCGATTTCCTTTTTAGATTTAAAAATAATAAAATTACCTGATAATTCGATCATAACCAACTGGTTCCAAAAAAGTACATATTCTGGACGATATATTAATTTTTTGTCCAATCATCCAATAAAACAAAAAATTGGTATTATTAAAAATTTAGTAGATTCTGCAATATTGCTAGCTGACAAAAGATTCCATTTTGAAAATCTAAATTTAATTAAAGAAATTTTATTATTAAATAACTACCCTTTAGAATTTATAAATAAACAAATTAAAGCAAGAACTTTTCAATTACAAAATTACAACAATAATAATAATATTAATAAAATAACTAAAAAAGACTTTGAAGTTGACAAATATCGTACTTTTTCTATTCCTTTCCATAACAATCTTTCTTACAAATTTAAATCGGTTTTAAACAATTATAATATTACAACACTATTCAGAAGAGGCTCTTCTCTTAGTAAATTTATTAAACTTGGTAAAGATAAATTGGATAACATGAAAAATAAAGATGTAGTTTATAAACTTGAGTGTAAAAACTGTGACAGTACCTATGTTGGACAAACTTGTAGATTACTTCAAACCAGATGTAAACAACATAAAACTAACTACCGTTTAGAAAAAAAGTACCACTCTGTTATTACGAAACACAGATTTAAAAAATTTAATGATGGTGTCGATCACGATTTTGATTGGAATAATGTTAAAATTTTACACCAAGAAAGTAGTTTACCAAAAAGAAAAATTGCAGAAATGTTTTATATAAAAAAAGAAAAAGACAAAAGTTTAAATATAATGAATGATTTAGCAAATTTTGACTCTACATATAATAGACTTTTAAAATTACTGTAATTATTCTCTTTAATGTATTTATATATGATAATCTGTTTTTCGTAAAAAAGACTTTCAAATTCTTGTAAAACTCCGTATATCATATCGTCTTTATGAAACGTTGCGTTACTTACACAATACTTAACCTAACCTATTTTCCACATGTCATATGATTCTATGTTTTTGTCAGTTAGTGGTTGTGATTCAACTAAAAATGGATCAAAAAATCCGTTTTAATATTAATAATTTTTTAAAAAAGTTTTCTAAATTTCCCCTTTTTTAAAATATTTTAATTTTTTACATATCATTTCTCAAATCATAAAAATTTCTTAATAATACTAACAGGTATGTTTTGAATTTAATAACAAAAAGATTTAAAGTATTTTTAAAATTTTAAATTATTATATAACCAAAATTCTTTTCAGAAATGATCTTTTATTTGATTCACAACTATTAAAATTAATTCCTCAGGATTAATTAGTATGTATTTTTCTTTTTCGCATTTTTTGAATTTATAACCTTAAAATAGTTCTAATTGTAACATTGTTCTTTTAGATGAAATAAATTCTGATGAGGGAATCGGTACCGATTCCGAAACGTTAAAGATGTTTCTTAATATCTTTTACTTGTCCTATAAAAAGCCATAAAACCAAATTTTACTATAAACATTTATAATTAATTGGGACATAAAGAATTTTAATTATTATTATTAAAGAATTTTTAATTTAGAAACAAAATCTATTAATACAGAATTAACAATTGATTATTTTAGCCATTAGAATTTTTAATTTGACAAATATAAAGTTTCTATAATTTGATGATTAAAATAGGTATCTCCTCTATATATATATATATTTAATCAGTTCATATTTTATGAGAAGCTGTAAATATAGTTGCTACAGTTAGTAATCTGCTTTTTGCTAATTTTGTAATTTCTATAAGTGAATGTGGTAAATAAAATATATCTGCTACTTATAACAAAAATATTAAAACTAAAACTACAACGAAAATGAATAATAACTGAAGTTTATATGATAAAGTTTGCAGTAATTCTTTCCGGAAATCTGGTTCAGATCCCTTCTGGATTAGCAGCGATAGAGGAAAAACTCGGAAACAAAAAAAAAAATAAATAAAAGCTTTACTTCGACAGAGAGAAATAAAAAAAACTGACTATCATTAACAGATGCTCTAAAGTCTGATAAAATGCCCGAAAAACAAAATTATCAAATAAGAAATGCTTTAAAATAAAAAATTTGAAAGTCTAAAGGAATAATTCTTAAATATTAATTACCTATAAGTAGTAACGTCTTTTTTTAGGCTAATTGGAAATTTTTTCCCCCCCACCTCTAAAATATAGAAAATATTTTTTCTAACATGTAATTTTCAAATCTAATGACATATTGTGCAAAAGGGAATTGCGATTTCAACAGCTTGAGTTGAAGGAGCTTAGATTGAATTCGAAATGGCCAATTCAAACTTGTATGGCAACCAAATACACCAAGCAAGCAATGTGAAACATCTTAGAATTTGAAGACGACAATTGAAAGCCATTAAAACTTTGTTCAATTCAATTTTGCCTATATATTGAATTTATAAGCTTCATTTTTATTTCTAAAGAAGCTAAAATATATTTTTTTTATCATAATTTAGTTATTGATAATTTTGATTGAAAAAAAAAAATCTCCGCAAATAAAATTAGAAAACTAAATAAGAAAAAAAAATTACAGTAATCCAATTGTAAAAAATTATAGAATCAAAAATTTCTGCAAAAAAATTCTCAACGTGTTCAAGAGAAAAGTCCAGCGTGAACAAACATTTTTTTCTTTTTTTTTTTTTATTTTCTTTTAAAGATTTCGTCTGTTGAATTGCAAAGTGCCTTTGACATACTTTCCGACTTTACTGCCCTCATAAATGTAAAACCTGAAATGCATCACGTCTCAAATATTGTGAAGGGGAAATATTTTTCGCCTTAAATTCTAACTGTTATACAATGTTATTATTTTTTTGTTTTTTTTTATTGGAAGACAATACCCTGTGAGCGTAAACCGGGAAAAAGTACCCAATATGAGATATTTAATTTTAAAACAATGTTTTTTGGTTATTCATGATCTAGTATGAAAAAATTTTCTAACTGTAGGGTCAGCCGGGGTAAATCCGAAGTAAGTTACAACAATAACATAAGTTTTTTTCTTTTAAAAGACAATACTTCCGGTATTCTGGTGCATGAAGTTGTTATACTTTACTTCCATAGAACAATTTTATGGGGTAGCAAAAATTTTTTGATAAATTACAATCGCAGGAAACTTAGATTTACCTCGAATACTTTGCAACTTTTCCTAAAATAACAGGGTAAATACGAACGCCGCACTGTATTTCAGAAAAATATTAGGGAAAATAAATTTAAAGTATTGCAATTGTTAAAGTTATATAAAAACTCAAAAAAAATACGATAATAAATCTATTATGTAATAATGCATCATATATATAAATACAAAAATCAAAAAAGGTTAAAAATTAAAATGCATTACACAATTTAAACCTTCAATAACTTTTGTCAAATCATAACGGATTTTTGCAAAACTTGCTACAGAAAGTATTTTGGAGTGATTGAGTGTAAATACAAAAATAAAAGTGAATTTTTTTAAATTCAAAATGGCGGACTTTCCTAAAACTTATTTTTAAAAATGATCAAATTTGCTAACTCCAAATTCGTAATCAGAGAGACCCTGAAACCCCCCGAGTAACAATTTTCGAGCGAATCCAATGAATTTTATAATTCTCGTCCGCCATTTTGAATTTTGAAAAACTGACTTCAAATTGGTAATCAGCGACTCCAAAAACCCTAGAATAGCAAATTTTATTAAGATCCTGAAAAACTTTTTTCAACAAACCATTTTTGGCAAAAAAAGTGGAACACTCCTTCGAGAGAACAGAGATTAAGTTTCTGCTTATTAATTACTACCCAGGTGAAACGACTCTACGGAAATCACTCCACGGAAATTTCATACGGAAATTCCCGCAAAAATTCTATACGGAATTCCGCAAAATTTTGAAAGTATTCCTTTTTGTAATTTTGCGAATTTTTTTTGGAAGAATTCCATACAGAATTGCACAACATTTTTTCAATAAAATTCCACAACTTTATTTTTTGCTGATTTTTTTGTGATTTTAAAATAACTGCTGCTACTATAACGAAAACTAGTCGACGCGATGATGTTCCTGGTGGATATAATATAGAATTTATGATAGATTAATTAATATCTAGTCGAACTTATTTGAGAGGTCAATAAAACGTTTTCCAAAAGAAATTTACTATTTTTTAGTCAACTAACTAACGGTAGTTGAATTTCTCGACTAATTTTTTTTCAGTGTATCCAACAGCAGTTATTTTAAAATTACAAAAAAATCAGTAAAAAATACACTCAATAAAAAAACTAGTAGATTTGACTACTTTTTAACTACCCTGCATAGTTCAATTGGTCCTTAACTGAATTTAAAAAGTTGTATGGACTATATTAAAAAGTAGGTAAAAGAACTAAGAATTTAGTTGGGTCAAGAAGATTTTGTAATTGTTCTAATTTTTGAAGTTGATTTAACTACTTTTGTTAAGTACAATTAACTACTAATTCTTAACTCCATAAAAAATAGTTAAATTGACTACACGCACATAGTTAAAATAACCAAAAAAGTAGTTACTTTTACCACTTTCAAGTCAGTTAACTAAAGATAGTTGAGGATTTTGGCTAAATTTTTTTCAGTGTACATTTGTGAAATTCTAACAAAAATTTTGTGCAATTCCAACAAAAATTTTGTGCAATTCTGTATAGAGATTATGTGTGTAATTCTTATAAAAAAATTCGCAAAATTACAAAAGAACTTCTTTCAAAAATTTTGCGGAAATTTTTGCCGAATTCCGTATATAATTTTTACGGAATTCCGTGTGGAATTTCCGTGGAGTAGTTTCCGTAGAATCGTTTCACCTGGGTATAACGAGGATACATATAGAAAGAAAAACTTTTTTCTATGTACTTTTATAATGTTAAAATAATAGTGTAATCAAATAAAAACCATTTTTGATATAAGAAAAAATTATTGAAAATGCCGTTCGGATTTACCCCGGTTTTCCAAATTTTCCGGGGTAAATATACGAACGGTCTGATATTATTAATAAAATTTTACAGAAGGCAAAAATGAAAAATTGTTTCTGTTCTAGTATTCATAACAAACAATTATAAATAATAAAATGAATTTTTAGCTTCTTTTTCTTCAAATACGAGACAAAATACTGAAAGAGTGTCGCATCTTTGATTTTCAATCTTTTTTGCAATACTCGTTATCTTTGTTTATGCTGTTGCTATAATTAACAAACGAAAAATGGGATAATACTTAGAATCTCTTGAAGAGGATCTGAGGTAAAAATTCTCATGTCTAACTTATTTTTCAAAATTTTAATTAAGCTCTGAAATAATTAGCGTTCGGATTTACCCCGGCTGACCCTACTCCTCTTGAGTGAATTTTTTAATTTCCCCAAAAATTAAGATTGAAAAGAAAAAAATAATTGAAAGTTCAAAAAAAACGGTTTTTTTTTAGAAAGTTTATAATGTCATACGATTTATGCAGATCGTACGTTGTGTATGAATGCACATTGAACAAATGTAGAGTACATCAGTCGATGTGGAAAATACCTTTGCAAAACATATTTACGGCCCGTTTTGACTGCTCCTCTCTCTCTCTCTCTATCTTTCTCTTCCTCGGTTTTCTAAAACCCTTCTGATTAAACATGAGATCCTGAGATTCATTTCCGACTTTCTGGATATCTGACTAATGACAAAATTTACATTTTCAAAATCGGGTCACTGAATCCATTAACAAAAATCTGTCTTTATTTCGAATATCTCGTTTTTTTTAAGAAAAAAAAAGAAAAAAAATAATGAAATTTAAATAGATATTAAAAATTTCTCGAATTTATATTATAGGAAAAAATTGTATTCATTTCGAAAAAGCTTAGAAGAAATTTTATATGAAAGACAAAAGGGATAGAAATGAAAAAAAAAACAAAGGAAAAACAAAAGGGATTGTAAAATGAAACGAGAAAAAGAAAAAGCACTTTACACTAGAAAATGGATTTGCTTTTTCAATCTCGGTACCTTTCTCTCTCTCTGTTTCTCTGATCTTTTGCTCGAAATTTGTTGCAAGTGATACTATTGCGCCCTTTGGAATAATTTTTTTTACACCAATCGAAAATCCAACAGATGCTACTTGATGAAATTTCTCCTGACACGTTATTACTATCACTGCGTTCTTCAAATCACAATTTTAAAAATCAGAAAATTTTTTTCTACAGAAAAATGTTATTTTTTTTTTTTTATTATATTTTCTACTTTATTCTTTTGGCAAAATTTTTATAATTAAGATTTATGAAACAAATATAAAAATATCGAATGCAAATCTAAAAAACAAATTATGTTAGAAAAAATTATCTTTTTTTTTTGGAAGAATTCTTTGATTATATTGGAATATGGGTTTTTGGCGCCTTGCGAAAAACTATCATCAAAGTAATAAAAAAAAATAAGGGAGGAAAAACGACAGTTTGTTGACAAGAAAATGGGGGAACAAGTGAACGGGACCTTTGGATGGTGTAGATAAATAGACTGAAGAAAAAAAAGTACGCTCTCGAATAAAGTAGTGAATGAAAAGAGCAAATAACTGTAAAAGGGAACGAGGTCTCTAATGAATCGACCAGCGTCGGGGTGCTGAGAAAATGTCTCTCTCTCTCTCTCTTTTTCTTTCTCTCTCTCTCTCTCTCTGTCTCTCGTAAAATTACTCAGATCGTCGCCGCCGACAAACAATTTTAATATCGAGCTCCTAGATGGAATAAGATAAAAGAGAAAATGAAATAAGACGGATGAGAGACGCAGTTCTTCTTTATATATGAAAAAGAGAATGAAGAACATCATTTTGCTTCTAAAGATTGATTCTAAGAAAAATACCATCACCTACTTTTCACGATTAATTAATAAGATTATGACAGTAGAATTTTTTCACCTTATAGGGAGGAAACATTTTTTTTTTTTTTTTTTTAACCAAGAGTCAAAATAATTTATTTCATCATTCCAGATGATGATAAACCACAACTGATGTGGCAGTAAGTTGATGTCTTCACAGAAAATTAAAAGGCATTAAAATAAGCTGCAACGCTTATTATTTTAATCCAATTTTACTTATTTTAATACATTTTGGTATTAAAATAAGACAAAATTGGATTAAAATAATAATCGCTCTATAAAATAATTTATAATTTTGTTTCCTTAAAATGATTACATAAAAGTAATTTTATTTTAAAATAACCTGGCGCAATTTTTTTGATGTAAAATTTTGGTACTATTTTGAATAAGAAAATTAATTTTTTTTTTTTGTATTTTAGTTAATTTTTTTTAAAGGTATTATTTTCATTTACAAAATAGTCTTTGGTGCGCATTGCTGTCGTTTTTTTGCCTTTTATAGTGATCGACTATTTGGTGCGCATTGCTTTTGTTTTTTTTTGCCTTTTGCAGTGATCAATTATTTGGTGCGCATTGCTTTCGTATTTGGTCTTTCTGTAGCGATCAAATCTTTGGTGCGCATTGCTTTCAGTGTATAGTCACCGTCAGAGTGCGCTACATTTTACTTTAATATCTTAATAATTGTATACCCCTTGTTCAAGGTTTTAAGTATATTCAATGTGATTGAAATTCGTTGTTTACATCGTTCTCTCGTTACAGTAGTCATTGATGTTTTTGAAACAAGTCGAATTTTCTTTCACTCTGTTTTAATCAGAAATTGACATTGAGATCAATTTTATTCATATATTCACAGAAAATTAAAAGGCATTAAAATAAGCTGCAACGCTTCTTATTTTAATCCAATTTTGCATATTTTAATACCAAAATAGATTAAAATAAGCAAAATTGGATTTAAATAATATAAGCGTTGCAGCTTATTTTAATGCCTTTTAATTTTCCATGTTAGTAAAAAATAAATATTCTATTTGCTAAGTCCTCTTTAGATTGAAAGTGAAAAAAAAGTTATCACACATTTGGACACTAGATGCGCTCTTACTTAGTTTCAAGTTTATACAAAAAAGTTGGCGAAGTGGTTCTTAAAATTAATAAAAAAAAAAAAAAGAGATAAGTTGTTGGATATAGAGAAGCTCTTTCTCTCTCTCTTCTTGAAAACTAATCAGAATGATGCTTGAGAGCGAGAAGAAACGCAAAATCTTAAAGGTTTTTTTTAAGTAGGGTGTGGGTGGCAAAAAAAGAAATAAAGAAAGAAAGTTTCCCCTCGAGCCGAGGCAAATATCGCGAAAAAGAGAGCACGGGCAAATAAATGACAAGCGAGCAACGACTACATCGTGTTTTATCGAATCAGCCAACTTTCCTTGCGCTTGAACAAACTTTGAATTAGATTTCCCTGATAGCATCTCTGCCAAGGTTCATCTTTTAATAATGTTCACTGAATAAAATACAAAAAAAAAAGAGAATGAAAAAACTAGATATAGCTTGAATAAAGTGGAAATAAATTTCATCATAATTAGAAAAAAAAAAAAAAAAAAAATCAGACAAATGTAAGTTACATCCAGTGGGAAATTTACCATTGGAACAATTTTGTATAAAATTTTTTTTTAAAAATTAGCAATGTGAAACTTAATTGTATCATGCTTTAAAATAAAAAGAACTCACCGATATTGATGATGTCCTAATATAAAGGGTCCAGCTCCTCTTCTTTCTTGAGGCCCTAAAGCAACTTTAAGAATAAATCTTAAGACCAGCAGAAATAGCTTATCTTCAGATTTACCATTAAAGAGGCAGCCAAGAAGTTTGTAAATAGCAAAACAAAACGTGCCGCAAACTTTTTGAATATTATTTTATTGGTTAGAATAAGCCACACTTTTTTTAAACACTCAAAAAAAAGATGTATTATAAAAAAAATGATTTTATACATTTAAAAAAAAAAAAAACTTTTTAGATACAAATTTTTCAATATTAAGGTAAAATTTCATTGTAGGCAAAAAATTAAAATTAAAATTAGAACAATTTTAATTTATTAAAACAGAAAATAATTCTTTATAAAAATCCAAATTAGTTAAATATATAACCAAATATATAAGCAATATTATTGTACTATTTGGAAAAAATTAAATTATGCATTTTAATAAAATTATTTCTTTAGTTTTAAGAAATATTCTTATTTTAAAATCAATTACGGATGCCTTCTATATAGAAAGGGTCCGCTTCACATATAGAACGCCCCATATATTATACAAAAAAATTAGATATGAAAAATATTTTTTAAAATTTTTTATTAAAATTACCATGAGAGAAAGTGCAACTTATGTCAGACTAAAAAAATAAATTTCAAAAAGAATGTGCAGTTAGGAATGCGTAACCCTCGTCTTATCCCACTAGCGGGTCGATGGCTAAATAGCCATCAATGCAAAGATCCACAAGGAAATATAAAACCGTGTTGCCAAATGCATGATTCATTATATTTCTCAAATCAATCCAGTGATTAGTAGGTGACAAATTATATGATCATTGCATGTGACAATCAGGGCTAAACATTGTCGCAAGTAAAACTTTACAGATGAGATGAATAAACTTTTACATAAATTGGTTTTATTTATGAAAAATTATATTCAACATTCAATAAGACGTTTTCGAAAGTTCTTGGCATAATGATTTCGACTTAGCCCTCCCACCCCCCCCTCTCTTCCCAATTTAAAAAGAAACTTTTTAGAAAAAAAAAAAAAGACGATCGCGATTTTAAATTGTAATTCGAACGCGCGCGTAACGAATTGTCTTGTGAATAACGAAAGACAAACAACGGAAACGAATTTAGAAACACCCTAAATACGTTCGCGATTGTAAAATTTGTGAATTAACACTCCCGAAGCTAATTTTTAAATCCGTCACGACACGTACAGCGGTATCCGTATCTAACGAGAAGAAAAAAAAATATATATATTATTATTAAACGACCGTCACTTTCATTAAGTTCGAACACTCCCGTAAAATATAAAAAAATTTAATGATTCCGTACTGTTGGCCTGAAACAAAAAAAATAAATTTAGTTAATAATTAAATTTTTTTAATTAATTACACAAAATAATTATTTTAAATCACATAAGGAATTTTAAAATTTTTTCCTATTTGGAGATTTTGTTTCCTTAAAATAAAGGCATTTTTTTTTAGATGGTGCATATTTTTGGTTGTATATAATTTTCGGTACTATATATGTGTCCATTGAATGATTCTAATTTTTCTATAAAAATTGTAATTAACCATCAATTCTAATTACTACTATAGTTTCTAATGACCATCATCATTTTAAATTACCATCGCTTGTAATTCCTAATGTTTCCTAATAATCATCAATTGTAAATTCAGTTTGTTAATTGGCATTAATTAACATTACTATACTGTTCGGTAAGATTAGACAGATACTCCTAAATTATCACTGGTTTTAGTATTAAAAAAAAAAAAAAAAAAAAAAATAGGGTAAGTGTACCAATTACGGCGCTAAAAAATAACTATTATTACTATTACACACGAAAAAAAAAGTAGAATTTTTACCCCAAAATCGGTATAAAAATTACCTGCAACAAATTTTATCCTAGTTGAGGGCGCCACCGTCTATGTGAATTAGCATTGGAGAAAATTACCCGCAACAAAATTTACCCAGAGTTTTTTCTGTGATATATTTAATATAACATATTATGATATATACATATATAATATAACATATTACATAATGATACTACATGCACATATTTCAACATAAATAAGACTAATTAATAAACAATTTACTATTTAAAATAGACAAATAATAATAAATTAATAAAAAAAATATTCTCTGCTGAAAAGCGACTGGGGCTGCTGGCTATTAATTTTTTCCAAAAAAAATTCTTGCTGATAAAAAACTTGCTAATAAACATTCCGAGAAGGTTTTCCAACAAGAAAATCAAAAATTTCGAATTTTACTCCATTTTCCATTGTTCTCAACCCTTTAATCCCCTAAAACAATGGAAAATGGAGCATTTTATGCATTTTAACCCTTTTTTCTCCATTTCCCATTGTTTTAGGGGATTAAAGGGTTGAAAATAATGGAAAATGGAGCATTTTTCAAAAATTTCGAATTTTACTCCATTTTCCTTTAATCCCCTAAAACAATGGAAAATGGATTTTTTTTTTTTTAAATTATTTTAATCTTTTTTTTGGATACAATTACTAATTACTAATTACAATTACTACAATTACTAATTCTCATATTTGTTTAAATAATCGAATTTTAAAAAAGTAAAATTTTTTTTTTTAATATCTAAATAACATAACCTTTTAGTTTAATAAGTCTTCAATTTAGGTTAAATGTCCCAATTATAGTGTGATGTACAATCCAAGACCGACTATAATGATAAAATAATAAAATTGTAAATGAAATAATGATTTAATTCTTTTTATTAAATCACTATTAGTGTCTATTGAAATAGAAACGATACTTTAAACTTGAAGAAATAACAAATATATATATATTTTTAAAAATATTAACTTTTTTAAAAATGGCATATGCTGGTATTACTGCAAGTTTGCATGAATTACTGCGAATGGTGTGCATCAATTACTGCAACGCTAAAAGCGTTGATTTAGAGGTTAGGTTGACTGGCTAGACCACAGTAACAGCAGAATGCGAAAATTACTAAGTTTTTCTAATTTTATAAAAATCGCAGTAATTGGCGCATCAGCAGTAATTGATACACTTACCCTACTTTATACAATAGAAATGTTAAATTTTCTATTTCAAATAGGTATTTTGACTCGAATCGCGCCGTAATTAGTACATTTATCCTATATAAAAATATCAAAAAATTGATTTTAGTTGCAAAATTTCCCTATACAATCAATAATAATTGATATCAAAAAAATCATAATTTTTATTCTTTTTCTGATTTTAGTATACAGATTGGGAAAACGCGACCGATGATTATATGTATCAAAAAATGGTAGCTGACGCTGTTGGCGATTATTTCTTCATATGTCCATCAACTCATTTTGCTCAACTTTTTGCTGATCGTGGCATGAAGGTCTACTATTATTTTTTCACACAGGTATGTCAATAATAAAAAAAAAAAATTTATTAACATA
Source organism: Leptopilina boulardi (assembly GCF_019393585.1). Lineage (NCBI taxonomy): Eukaryota > Metazoa > Arthropoda > Insecta > Hymenoptera > Figitidae > Leptopilina > Leptopilina boulardi. Next base: position 1,239,367 of record NW_026137825.1, on the reverse strand, counting down.
TTTAAATGTTAAAATTTTTACTCGCAGAAATATATAGTATAAAATTTATTATGTCCGGAATATAATTTTTACTATTTCAGGAGTAAATTTTACTATTTCAGGAGTAAATTTTACTATTTTTGGAATAAATTTTACTATTTCAGGAGAAAAATTTTACTATTTTTGGAATAAATTTTACTATTTCTGGAGTAAATTTTACTAATTTTGGAATAAATTTTACTATTTGTGAACATAACCTTAAAATTAGGTCAAATATCGCAGGTCAAGAGGCGAACATAACCTCAAAATTAGATGAAATATGAAGCTCCCCCACTCCCCCACCCCCTCCCCTACAAGACCTACGACCCATAGAGGTCATAGGTCAAGAGGCAAACATAACCTCAAATTATGATGCTCCCCCACCCCCCTCTCCCGCAAGTCAGTGGCCATAGGTCAAGAGGCAAACATAACCTTAAAATATGATATTCGGGAAATCGAGAGTCGAACATAACCTCAAAATCAGGCCAAATATCACAGTTGAAGAGGCGAACATAACTTCAAAAAATAGGTCACATGTCAAGAGGCAAACATAACCTCAAAATATGATGGTCGAGAGTCGAACATAACCTCAAAATCAGGCCAAATATCACAGTTGAAGAGGCGAACATAACTTCAAAAATTAGGTCACAGGTCAAGAGGCAAACATAACCTCAAAATGAGTTTAAAATGAGGTCAAATGTATCAGGTTAAAAGGCGAACATAACCTAAATTAAGTCATTTAATAAATTAAACAACAAATATAGTAAAATATTTTATATAAATGTATATAAATATCACTTTATATAAATATATCGAACATTTGAATCGATAAAAAAAAAAATTTTCATGAATATCCATCATTAGATGTCGAGTTATATATTCGTTAAATGGAGGGAGAGAAAAAACAATGGGCGTTGTTGCGGGTTATGAGTATAAGTGAATTATAGTTCCGCTTCGATGAGGTTTATTATTCTTTATTCATGAAATTGCTCACGTGACCTGTCACTTTCCTATATAAGAATTTTCCAATCCGGCACTATTAATACACACACACACACACATATATATATATATATATATATATATATATATATATCTAAACTGATATAACATTAATGGACACGAAAGTAACAATATACCTTTTATATCAAATAAAGTGCTTGTTAAAAAAAGTGGCATATTAATTAAGGTCATACCAATTTCTATTTTGTGTGGAGAAAATTAAATTTTCCTTTCGCAAATGAAATATAATGGCAAAAAAAAGGAGATCAGATATATTCAAAGTGATTTTAATTATAGTATTTGACAATTAGATATTTGTATATTTTCGATAGATTCACCGATAATTGTGAAAAATTAATAAATCTCTAATTTTAGTTTAGTTTTTGATATTTTCAATTTTTTTATACTAAATCAAATTTTTAAGAAAAAAAAAGTCTTTATATGATTGTCGTCGTTGAATATAAAAAAAACGAGAGAATCGTATTCCTCTTTGGATAAACATTTTGTCGTAAAGTTTACGGATTTACAATGTCGTTATATTGTTGGAAAGAAACGAGAAAACGTAGGGATGAAAAAAAAAAAACATTTACGATACTGACGAGGTGCTAAAAAATATCCCTCTCATCGTTAATCTTCCCTTTATCCGCACGACTATATATACACAAGTGTTAACACGTATTAAACTGAAGGCAGTTTCAATTGAAAAAAAAATTTTTTTTTAAATATTTCCTTTTTTTTTCATAATTCATAGGATTTCGAAAAAATTTTCGACACGTAATTTTTTGTCGGTTTGCATTTTTTTTTTTTTTTTTTTTTTTTTCGGTACAAATGTTGGAAAAACGGAACTTCCTTTAAAGTAAATTCTACATCCTCTCATTGCACTCCAGTAATCAAATTAGAAGGACTAATTAGCAAAGGGAAACTGGTTTCCGTTGAAGAAAATTCTTTTTATTTTTTTTTTGGACTAGCAAATCAGCAAAAAGGCGGCAATCAGGTGACGGGATTTCTCTTCGAAATTTCTATATACAGAAGGGAATTTTCTCGTCAGGATTTTTTTTTCATTCTATTAAGATCAAGATTTCTTTGAGGTTTGGTTAGACAAATCTTTTTAGCAGAAATTTCACGTTCTAATTGATTTGAATATTTGACATTTATAAATTTTTTTCTTCTAAATAAATTCTAAAGGTTTACAAAAAAAAAAAAAAAAAAAAATTTCCTAAAAGAAAAAATACATTTGTCAAAGAGAAATATATTCTTTTTAGCCCAAGATTTTTTTTCCTCGAGTAATAAATCGTAATTTTTATTACGAAATGACAAATATAGGGTCAGCCGGGGTAAATCCGAACGCTAATTATTTCAGCTTAAAATTTAAAAAAATAAGTTAGACATGAGAATTTTTACCTCAGATCCTCTTCAAGAGATTCTAAGTATTATCCCATTTTTCGTTTGTTAATTAGCAACAGCATAAACAAAGATAACGAGTAATGCAAAAAAGATTGAAAATCAAAGATGCGACATTCTTTCAGTATTTTGTCTCGAATTTGAAGAAAAAGAAGCTAAAAATTCATTTTATTATCTATAATTGTTTGTTATGAATACTAGAACAGAAACTATTTTTCATTTTTGCCTTCTGTAAAATTTTATTAATAAAATCAGACCGTTCGTATATTTACCCCGGAAAATTTGGAAAACCGGGGTAAATCCGAACGGTATTTTCAATAATTTTTTCTTATATCAAAAAATTGTTTTTATTTCATTACACTATTATTTTAACATTATAAAAGTACATAGAAAAAAGTTTTTCTTTCTATATGTATCCTCGTTATACCCAGGTGAAACGATTCTACGGAAACTATTCCACGGAAATTCCACACGGAATTCCGTAAAAATTATATACGGAATTCGGCAAAAATTTCCGCAAAATTTTTGAAAGAAGTTCTTTTGTAATTTTGCGAATTTTTTTATAAGAATTACACACATAATCTCTATACAGAATTGCACAAAATTTTTGTTGGAATTGCACAAAATTTTTGTTAGAATTTCACAACTGTACACTGAAAAAAATTTAGCCGAAATGCTCAACTACCTTTAGTTATAACTGACTTGAAAGTAGTAAAAGTAACTACTTTTTTGGTTATTTTAACTATGTGCGTGTAGTCAATTTAACTATTTTTTATGGAGTTAAGAATTAGTAGTTAACTGTACTTAACAAAAGTAGTTAAATCAACTTCAAAAATTAGAACAATTACAAAATCTCCTTGACCCAACTAAATTCTTAGTTCTTTTAACTACTTTTTAATATAGTCCATACAACTTTTTAAATTCAGTTAAGGACCTATTGAACTATGCAGGGTAGTTAAAAAGTAGTCAAATCTACTAGTTTTTTTATTGAGTGTATTTTTTTACTGATTTTTTTGTAATTTTAAAATAACTGCTGGTGGATACACTGAAAAAAAATTAGTCGAGAAATTCAACTCACCGTTAGTTAGTTGACTGAAAAATAGTAAATTTCTTTTTGGAAAACGTTTTATTGACCTCTCAAATAAGTTCGACTAGATATTAATTAATCTATCATAAATTCTATATTATATCCACCAGGAACATCATCGCGTCGACTACTTTTCGTTATAGTAGCAGCAGTTATTTTAAAATCACAAAAAAATCAGCAAAAAATAAAGTTGTGGAATTTTATTGAAAAAATGTTGTGCAATTCTGTATGGAATTCTTCCAAAAAAAAATTCGCAAAATTACGAAAGGAATACTTTCAAAATTTTGCGGAATTCCGTATAGAATTTTTGCGGGAATTTCCGTATGGAATTTCCATGGAGTGATTTCCGTAGAATCGTTTCATCTGGGTAGTAATTAATAAGCAGAAACTTAATCTCTATTCTCAAGAAGGAGTGTTCCACTTTTTTTTTTGCCAAAAATGGTTTGTTGAAAAAAGTTTTTCAGGATCTTAATAAAATTTGCCATTCTAGGGTTTTTGGGGTCGCTGATTACCAAATTTGAAGTCAGTTTTTCAAAATTCAAAATGGCGGACGAGAATTAAAAAATTCATTGGATTCGCTCGAAAATTGTTACTCGGGGGGTTTCAGGGTCTCGCTGATTACGAATTTGGAGTTAGCAAATTTTGATCATTTTTAAAAATAAGTTTTAGGAAAGTCCGCCATTTTGAATTTAAAAAATTTCACTTTTATTTTTGTATTTACATTCAATCACTCCAAAATACTTTCTGTAGCAAGTTTTGCAAAAATCCGTTATGATTTGACAAAAGTTATTGAAGGTTTTAATTGTGTAATGCATTTTAATTTTTAACCTGTTTGATTTTTGTATTTGTATATGTATGATGCATTATTACATAATAGGTTTATTATCGTATTTTTTTTGAGTTTTTATATAAGTTTAACAATTGCAATACTTTAAATTTATTTTCCCTAAGATTTTTCTGAAATACAGTGCGGCGTTCGTATTTACCCCGTTATTTTAGGAAAGTTGCAAAGTATTCGAGGTAAATCTAAGTTTCCTGCGATTGTAATTTATCAAAAAATTTTTGCTACCCCATAAAATTGTTCTATGGAAGTAAAGTAACAACTTCATACACCAGAATATACCGGAAGTATTGTCTTTTAAAAGAAAAAAACTTATGTTATTGTTGAAACTTACTTCGGATTTACCCCGGCTGACCCTACTATACAGAATTTTTAATTTAACCGAAAAATCATTTAACAGAATTTCTAATTGATAGAATTTTCATTTGTCTGAAATTGCAAATGACCGAACAAACAATCGATTTTGGGGCGATTTTTAAAATCAACCAATCAAAATTTTATGGGCTTATTTTTTATTTGGTTGATTTTAAAAATCGCGACAAAATTGATTGTTTGTTCGGACAAATGAAAATTCTATCAATTAGAAATTCTGTTAAATGCGATTTTTCGTTTAAATATAAAAATTCTGTAGTATATGACAAATCGGTTATATGGAAGTTATATCAAATAAAATAATTCGAACAAATGAAAATTCAAATTAATTACGACGAAAAAAAAATTGTAACACATGTTTTAAATGTTTTTTTTTATCTCGTGTAATTAAATTACCTTCATTAAATTAATAACGATAATTATGCTTTGTTCATTAGCTGCACATTAAATATACGCCGAAACGATTTTCAGTGGAAGAAGTAATTTCCCAATTTTTAGTAGACAAAGAAGGGAATATTAAATTACCATCGAAATTATTGGGGATTTTTTTTTGCTAGTGGAAAATTAATTCATATTTTGTAATTTCGTTAAATGTTAATTCCCACTTACTCTAATTAAAATAAAACTCGCGGATAAATTGTTTTAAAACTAACAAATAATAATAATAACAACAATAAATTTAATAAAGTTTGAGAAATTTATTTAAAGCAATTAATAAGAAACATTGAAATTGTTTTTCTTTTTTTAAATGAATTATCTCTTGAAAACTTGGAAGAGAAGAAAATGCTCAATTGTTTTACGCGCTGGTTCAGAGACGCGAAGTGAAAACTATGACGAAGTTATACGGTACTCCGGATATAATTAGATCTAGTTATCCACGAGGTCTGCATGATAAGTAGAGAGACAGAGAGAGACAGAGAGAGAGAGGAGTTTTCACTGAGTAGTGGCAGGACACAAAAAAAGATAAAGCGAAGCAATATATATATACACAGAAACTGAGGGATAGAAAACAAAAAAAAAAGAGATGCCAAGGGTTTTTTGAACGATTATAAAAGAAACAGGAAAATGAGATGGAAATTAACTTGAAAGATCCTAGAAAGATGTTTTCCCTACTACTACTTTTTTTTTCTTTTTGTAAAAAAATATGACCTCAATCAGTAAATGACAAATCCTTTAAGAGCAAATTCCCCTGGCTATTTGCCAAGCTCCTTTATCCTGCTTTACATCTTTATTCGAAAGGCATAATGATGGCTTTTCCCAAGAAGCTTGAGATACGATTTGAAATTTAAAAATGGCTCCTAGATTTTCTCGCAAAGAAAGCTCGCGCAAATCACTTCATTTAATATACCAAATCCATTCTTCGGATGTGTGAATTTTTGATAATCGAAAAATGATTCCTGCATCTGACGGATTCGCGGAGGTTCAAAAAAAAAAAGAATACGAAAATTTTCTCTATTTGCTCTATCTGCTCTATAAAATAATTTATAATTTTGTTTCCTAAAAATGATTACATAAAAGTAATTTTATTTTAAAATAACTTGGCGCAATTTTTTTGATGTAAAATTTTGGTACTATTTTGAATAAGAAAATTAATTTTTTTTAAAGGTATTATTTACATTTACAAAATATTGTCTTTGGTGCGCATTGCTTTCGTTTTTTTTGCCTTCTGTAGTGATCAACAATTTGGTGCGCATTGCTTTCGTTTTTTTGCCTTTCGCAGTGATCAATTATTTGGTGCGCATTGCTTTCGTATTTGGTCTTTCTGTAGCGATCAAATCTTTGGTGCGCATTGCATTTTACTTTAATATCTTAATTGTATACCCCTTGTTCAAGGTTTTAAGTATATATTCAATGTGATTGAAATTCGATGTTTACATCGTTCTTTCGTTACAGTAGTCATTGATGTTTTTGAAACAAGTCGAATTTTGTTTTACTCTGTTTTAACCAGAAATTGACATTGAGATCAATTTTATTCATATAATAGTTTGTACCTGCCCAGGTGAAACGATTCTACGTAAATCACTCCACGGAAATTCCATACTTCAATAAAATTCCACAACTTTATTTTTTCATGATTTTTTTGTGATTTTAAAATAACTGCTGCTACTATAACGAAAACTAGTCGACGCGATGATGTTCCTGGTGGATATAATATAGAATTTATGATAGATTAATTAATATCTAGTCGAACTTATTTGAGAGGTCAATAAAACGTTTACCAAAAAGAAATTTACTATTTTTCAGTCAACTAACTAACGGTGAGTTGAATTTCTCGACTAATTTTTTTTCAGTGTATCCACCAGCAGTTATTTTAAAATTACAAAAAAAATCCGTAAAAAAATACACTCAATAAAAAAACTAGTAGATTTGACTACTTTTTAACTACCCTGCATAGTTCAATAGGTCATTAACTGAATTTAAAAAGTTGTATAGACTATATTAAAAAGTAGTTAAAAGAACTAAGAATTTAGTTGGGTCCAAGGAGATTTTGTAATTGTTCTAATTTTTGAAGTTGATTTAACCACTTTTTTTAAGTACAATTAACTACTAATTCTTAACTCCATAAAAAATAGTTAAATTGACTACACGCACATAGTTAAAATAACCAAAAAAGTAGTTACTTTTACTACTTTTAAGTCAGTTATAACTAAAGGTAGTTGAGGATTTCGGCTAAATTTTTTTCAGTGTACAGTTGTGAAATTCTAACAAAAATTTTGTGCAATTCCAACAAAAATTTTGTGCAATTCTGTATAGAGATTATGTGTGTAATTCTTATAAAAAATTCGCAAAATTACAAAAGAACTTCTTTCAAAAATTTTGCGGAAATTTTTGCGGAATTCCGTGTATAATTTTTACGGAATTCCGTGTGGAATTTCCGTAGAATCGTTTCACCTGGGATAGCTTATTTGTTTTTGAATTCAATTCTTTCATGTATTCTCCCACTACTCTGTCTTGTATATTCGGATTTAACGTATGGTAAAGTCTAAAGCATCATATCAGTTAGTGATGATAAATATCCTAGAAAATAATACAATTGCTTCTACTTTTAAAAAAAAACTAATTAGAACAAAAAATAAAAGCAGCCAATTTTACTTTCTTTTAAAAATTAAAAATTCCAATAGTATTATTAAATTTATTTCAAGGATTATTATATAAAAAAAAAGTCTACACGTAAAAGTGTAACTTTTTAACTGAAATCGTTTGAATATCTCGTAACTGAGCATCATTTCTTTTATCTTATTTTTAGAATCTACATTTGAAGAAAATAATACGAATATATATTTAAAGTCAATAAAAAAAGAAAAAAAAAATTGACCCCATTTCTCAAATACTTTCAAGTGACATTCTTGCTCCATTATGCCAAGTTTGCGTGAAGGGTTACGATCATCGAATCGTAACCAACCGCATATAATGTAACCACGTAATATCGATTTTCCAGAATGCCGACAAATCTAAAGGATAAACGCTTTACCAATTTTCTAAATTCTCCCATTTATTTTTTTTTATATAGAAAATACTACCCTTTGAAAAAATAACCTATAATTAATGTAAAAAAAAACATGTTTTTTTTATAACGATTAAATAAAATTTAATACCTTTTCAAATAAAAAAAAATAATTTTGATTCAAAAAGAGAATTTAAAAACTTATAAGAAACATAATTTTTAATACACAAATATAAAAATGAAAAAAAAAAATGTAAAAACATTGTTATCGTGTCCTAATTTTTTAAAAACCTATTTTTTTCTCATTTGACATAATAATGACCCCTTTCCCTCAATACAACAATGTTGCGCGACTCTTTTTTTAATTATTCATTTCATTTTTCAATTTACATGTATTCTTTTCCGCCTTCAAAAACTTTGTAGCAATTTTTTTTTGCCTTTGACATATTCGCGATGCAAAAATTAAAAAAAAAAACACACACACAGGTTTTTTATATATGCAAAAAAAGAAAAAGCTCTTAAATTAAAAATTACTCTGTGGAATGGTAAATTAAATTTGTCATATATGAAAGAAGATTTTAATTATCCTGGAATCGAAGAGTGCTTTTGATTGCTAAAAATACATTTATGTCAACCTTGCACGTGAAATGAACTCTCGAGAAAAACCATTAGCGAACATATATATATATATAGGAAATAGTTACACAAGTGTAGTTTGTTCCCTTTTATACTTTATATACGAATTCATTATTGAATTAATAAACATATTTTACTTCTACATATATAGACAATAAAAATTTCTACATGTCAGAATAATAATTTTCTTTTCGTTATATAAATTTTTTGTTACACATTTTGTGAGCGCAAAAGGGCTTTTTATAAAGAAAAGAGAGAGAGAGAGAGTTTCCTCTTCATTTCAGAGGATGTTAAACTAAACAGTATATGAAGTATTGGAAAAATAGCGGCGTCAGTTGTAAAAATAAATTCCGAATAGTTTTTTTTTAGAAAATTTACAATTTTGCAAATCCTCTCAATATTAAAGGAAAAGGAGGAGGGCCCCAAATTAACCCTTAGATTTTAGGGGGTTTTTTTCCAAAAGAGTGTCAAAAAAACATGCAAAAAACATTTTTCAAATGTTGAGCAATTGGCTTGAAAATCGTTGCTCGGAGGTTTTCGGGGTCGCTGATTACGAATCCGACGTTAGTCTTTCTAAATTCAAAATGGCGGATCCAAAATGGCGTACGACTTTTGAAAAAACTTAATATATTTGTCTGAAAATAATTACTCGGGGGTTTTTGGGGTCGCTGATTACGAATCAGAGGTCAGTTTTTCAAAATTCAAAATGGCGGATCCAATATGGCGGACAACTTTTGAAAAAACTTAATATATTCGTCTAAAGTAAGTATAGTTTTAAGTGATTTTAAATATTTGTCCGCCATGTTGCATCCGCTATTTTGAATTTTGAAAAACTGACTCCGGATTCATTTTCAGCGACCCCAAAAACCCCCGAGTAGAGAGTTTCAAGCAAATCCGAACAATTTTTTTTTAAAAATCGGCCATATTGGATCCGCCATTTTGAATTTTGAAAAACTAACATCGGATTCGTAATCAGCGACCATGAAAACCCCCGAGTAACTTGTTTCAGGCAAATCCAATGAATTTTTTGAAAATGTGTCAGCCATTTTGGATCCGCCATTTTGAATTTTGAAAAACTAACATCGGATTCGTAATCAGCGACCCCGAAAACTCCCGAGCAACGATTTTCAAGCCAATTGCTCAACATTTGAAAAATGTTTTTTGCATGTTTTTTTGACACTCTTTTGGAAAAAAAACACCCTAAAATCTAAGGGTTAATTTAACAAAAACACCCCCGTTTCACCTAAAATCAATGAAAAATTACTTTTTCTACTATAAGAAAAAGTTTTCAATCATTTAAATTAAAATTCCAAGGGGGCGAAATATAGGCCTTAGGGGGCCCTCCTTCTTTTTTAAAGAGAAAAAATCTACTGAAAATTTTTACTTTCGAATATAAGGAAAATAAATTCCCCTATACATTTAAAATATTATCTTCCTTTGAGAAAAATGGTGTTCCTCTCAAAATGAGAGGATTTATCTCGTAATTACAATTTAATTAGAATATTAATATTATATTAGTAATTAAGTTTTAATTAAATGAAATTTTTTTTTTAAAAAATGTGATTATTAATTTTTCCTCTCATTTTGAGAATAAAATTACGATTAACTTTTAAGTATGAGAATTCGTTTTTTTTCCTCTGTGAATAATTTAGTTATGAAATATCACTAAATATGGATAATAAATGAATATTTTCTTAAAACTGAGATTTATATATATGCGTGTAATATGAACAAATACGATAATAATTTATCTTACATGAAAATCTTGACAGTTTGACTATCAACACAAGACATACAAATAAGCGCGCAAAGGGATGGATATATATATATATATATATATATACTTGAAATGTCATCCAAATTATAATCCACATTTGTATGCGTAGTGACGCTCGGGTAATATTAATAATAGAACTCATTCGTCACAAAAGAGCTTACTCTCGCTCCTATTCAAAAGTTTAATTATATATATATATATATATATATATATAATCTCGTTTACCTATAAGATTTATAGAGTTTTCACAGTTGGACACAAATTGCATTTTTTACTATATACATATAGCACTATATATACAAAATTGAAAAATGTGAATAGTTACATGCGTATATATATATATATATACGCATGTAACTATTCACATTTTATATATATATATATATATATATAGTGTTCAGAATCTCAAATAAAATTTCATATTTTAATAGAAGGTGAAAGCTAAATGGATATTCGACAAAAAAAGCTTTTATATTTTCTATTGATTCTATACGACAGTCACTTTTTTTCAAAAAAAAAAAATATACAATTTTCTACCTTAAACCCCTCAATATTCTATTGTTTTAGATATTTTTTCTTCTAAATTGATTTTATTCTCAATTTATTTGTCTCGATATTATTTTCTTTCAATACCAATAAAAAAAAAATAATCTCAATATAAGCGAGGAATTATCATATTTTTATGACATCTTTTTTTTTTGTTAAATTCTAATTCTTTCGAAATTATTTACAATTTTTTTTTTATACTTAAGAATATTTTTTTGCATTGTTATTATCTTATTTTAATACCCTACAATTTTATCTAATTCCTCTCAAATTGAAAGGATTTTTTTTTAAATTTGATTTAACGTCAAATTTAAGATTTAAAAAAAGATAAATTTAAAAATTGTTAATTAAAATTGCAAATAAATATTATTATTATTATTATTTAAAAACAGAAACTTTTTAATTTTGAGGTTATGTTGGTGAAAAAATGGCTTACTTACAAAATTATAATTATTATTATGAAATCTTATAATAAGTTTTAGTTTTATTATTTTTATTATTATCAATATTATTATTATTATTATTATTTAAAAACAGAAACTTTTTAATTTTGAGGTTATGTTGGTGAAAAAATGGCTTACTTACAAAATTATAATTATTATTACTATTATTATTATTATTAAGAAATCTTATAATAAGTTTTAGTTTTATTATTTTTCTTATTATCAATATTATTATTATTATTATTATTATTATTGAAATTTTAGTTGAATACAATTGGCGGAGAAATATAATTTCGAATATAAATGAGAATGCAACTTTATATTGTATGGCGTACGTTTAAACTAACGAGGACTGGGTTAGAATTTACTCTCGTCTTAATTAACATCCTCGTCACCAAAAGAAGGGGGGGAGAGTTAGGGATGAGAGGGGCCAATCAGAAGGATCCTTTAACACGAAAACCGCGTGCGGTCCAAGTTAGCTTAATGACTCTTTCACGACGAGCAATTTCGTGCAGAATTGTAGTTATACTATTCACGCAGTTTCCTCGTTGTTGCAATAGTGAAGTATAGAGAGAGAGAGAGAGAGAGGGGGGGATGCCTGACACTACTTGAGAGAACAACACAAACTGTAAAGCTATGACTAACATGAACCAAAGCATATCACGAATTCTCCAAACGACAATGACCACCACCTAACTATACATATATATTTGAACATATTTCAAAGGTAATTCTCAGGAATCTAATCAAAACTACAACTAAAAAATATATATTTTTAATTCTAGCAAAAATAAGGAGAAAAAAAAATTGAAAATAAGTAAATTATAAGAAAAATAGTTTTTCTATTTACAACTCTAGATGGTAATTCAGAAACCAGTAAAGTAGTGATCTTTATTACCGACTGATGGTGATTTAGGAATCTACCCTATTGACTGATGGTAACTTAGGAATCTACCCTATCGACTGATGGTAACTTAGGAATCTACCCTATCGACTGATGGTAACTTAGGAATTTACCCTATCGACTGATGGTAATTTAGGAATCTACATTATTAGCTGATGGTAATTTAGGGATCTACATTATTGGCTGATGGTAACATAGGAATCTACATTTTTCTACTGATGGTGATTTGGGAATCTATATTATCGGCTGATGGTATCTTAAGAATTTACATTTTTTTACTGGTGGTAATTTAGGAATCTACATTATCGACTGATGGTAATTCAGTAATATCTATTAATGACTGATAGCATAATATAGGCTAAGATTAATTTAACAATCTTTAGGAACGACTGATGGTAATTTAGGAATATACATTATCGACTGATGGTAATTTAGGAATCTACATTATTAGCTGATGGTAATTTAGGGATCTACATTATTGGCTGATGGTAACATAGGAATCTACATTTTTCTACTGATGGTGATTTGGGAATCTATATTATCGGCTGATGGTAACTTAAGAATTTACATTTTTTTACTGGTAGTAATTTAGGAATCTACATTATCGACTGATGGTAATTCAGTAATATCTATTGATGACTGATAGTATAATATCGGCTAAGATTAATTTAACAATCCTTAGGAACGACTGATGGTAATTCAGGAATATACATTATCGACTGATGGTAATTCAGAAATATCGATTGCTAACTGATGGTAAATTATCAACTAATTGTAATTAGGGAATCTAAATTATAGACTGATATTATTTTAGAAATATACATTTTTTTCTGATGACAAGTTATCAAATAATGGTAATTAGGGAATCTATATTATCGACTGATGTCAATTCAGAAATCTATTATCGACTACACTGTAAAAAGAAAGTACCAAAAATAGTAACGATTTAAGGTATCAAAATGAAACCAAATGACAATTTAGTATCTAAAGTCGGTACTAAATTAATTCCTCTTGTTTTACAGGGTAATAATAAATATGGAATTTATATTATCGACAGCTGTCAATTTAGGAATATCGACTAACGTTATTTCAGAAATCTGTTCTTTAGTAAATGTTATCGACTAATGGTAATTAAGAAATCTTTATTATTAACTATTGTAAATTCAGGTAGCATATTAGAAAAAAAAATAAAATAAATAGCATATTAGAAAAAAACAGGAAAAAAAATAAATTATAGGGAAAATAAAGTTTTTCTATTTACAACCTTAGAAATTGTAGACGTTAATTTATTTTGGATTGTGATTTATTAAAGTTAAATTTCTCTGCTGCACACATACACACACACACAGAGTAAGTTTATGAAGTTTTCCCGCGCGCACTAGAAAAAGTATGGAAACGATCAAAGCATGGTGTAGATCTTTCAAGTTTTCCTCCGTCTCAACGCAAAAGCATACGTTCAAACCAAGAAAGTTGGATTACTATCTATATATATATATAAGTATCAAGCAACAACCCAAAGAAGTATGTTACTTTGGAAGCAAGCAGATGTGTCGAGCAATTGCTGTAAACATCTATGAAGCTGCAGCGTGCCTTGGAAACCGAACCAAGAACTTACACTATACGAAAAGTTGTCCTGCAAAACTTTTCAAGGAGCTTTTGCGCAGGTGTTGCCTGATTCTTCAAGATTCAACGTTGCACTCGTGGGAACTGAAAACTATGTTCAAGGAGAAAATTGTCAAGATGAGGGTGGCGCAGAACAGAGAGAGAGAGAGAGATTCATCTTAACTCACTGTGTATTTTTAGTTAATGGCAAAAGAATGGATGTCAAATTTCAGTGAAACAAAGTTTCGAATTAATTCCTTAGACTATTTGAGAAATGCGTTTTAAAAAATCCTCATCTACTTGCGACAAAAATATTCCAAAGAAATTTTCCAACTGAAAATAGTAATCACAATTTATATTTAAAAAAAAACCTGTACATTGCTTTTCTCTCACTTTAAAATTGTACAACAACCAGTAGAGAATATTTCTGAAATATCAAAAATCTATACAATCGACTGATGATAATTCAGGATTCTTTTTTATCGACTGATGGTAATTCAGAAATTTATTTTATCGACAGATGATAATTCAGAAATCTGTTTTACCGACTGTAGTCAATTCAGAAATTTATTTTATCGACTAATGTCAATTCAGTAATCTGTATTATCGACTGATGTCAATGTCGGAATCTATTTTCTACTAATGATAATTCAGGTATCTACAAAAATATTTACAATTTTGTTGATATTAATATTTTTCAATAAATATTGTAACTTTAAAAAAAAAAGCAGAGTCTCGGAAGTTTATAACAGTGCGCGCGCATCTGAGTAAGAGAGGGGAGACCAATCACGCTAGGCTTCCCCCCACTCCTCATGCGCGCGCATTGTGTTCTCAACTTCGGCTTTTGGAAATACAATAAAATTCGGTTTTATAATTTTAATTATAGAAATGTGATATTCGAACTAAATAGAAAAAGAAAAAAACGTCGAAATAAAATAAAAAATTTATAAACTAATGAAATAATATAAAAAAATATATATGACTGTAGTCAATTCAGAAATTTATTTTATCGACTAATGTCAATTCAGTAATCTGTATTATCGACTGATGTCAATGTCGGAATCTATTTTCTACTAATGATAATTCAGGTATCTACAAAAATATCGACTGATAATCATTCAGAAATCAAAATTATCGACTGATACCAATTTAAGATTATGTTCCTTCCACTGATAATAATTCAAAAAACTACTTTACCGACTGCTAACAATGCAGAAATCTGTATTATCGTGTGAAGGTAATTTAGCAATCTGTTGGATCCATTGTTATTATGACATCGACTAATGGTAGTTCTAGAAGCAATATTATCAAAAAATTGTAAATTCACAGATCTATTATCGACTGATGGTATTTCAGGAATTCTTATGTGTCAAAATATTATCGACTTATAGTAATTTAAAAATCTGTATTATTAACAACTGCTAATTCAGGGATTTACGTTGTTGAGTAATAAAATTTTACCAATTAATGGTAATTGAGGAAACTGTATTACCGACAGATGTCAATTCAGACATTCGTATTGTCGGCTAATGGTAATTTAGAAATCTACTTTATCGGCTGATGGTAATTCAGAAATCTATATTGCTGTCTGATAGCATAATATCGGCTAAGGATAATATAGCTATCATTATCATCGACTGTTGGTAATTTAGGATTCTTTTTTATCGACTGATGGTAATTCAGAAATTTATTTTATCAACTGCTGTCAATTTTGAAATTTATTTTATCGACAGATGATAATTCAGAAATCTGTTTTACCGACTGTGGTCAATTTAGAAATTTGTATTATCGACTAATGTTAAATCGGTAATCTATATTATCGGCAGATGTCAATTTAGAAATTTGTATTATTAACTAATATCAATTCGGTAGTCTTTATTATCGACTGATGTCAATGTAGGAATCTATTTTCTACTACTGATAATTCAGGTATCTACAAATATCGACTGATGACCATTCAGAAATCAAAATTATCGACTGATATCAATTTAAGATTATGTTTCTTCCACTGATAATAATTCAGAAAACTACTTTACTGACTGCTAACAATGCAGAATCTACTTTATCGGCTGATGGTAATTCAGAAATATATATTGCTGTCTGATAGCATAATATCGGCTAAGGATAATATAGCTATCTTTATCATCGACTGTTGGTAATTTAGGAATCTGAATTATCGACTGATGGTAATTCACAAAAATATCTCTTGTTGACTGATAGCATAATATCGACTAAGGATAATTTAGAAATCTTTATTACCGACTGATGGTAATTTAGGAATCTACATTAACGACTGATGGTAATTTAAGAACCTACACTATCGACTGATGGTAGTTTAGAAATCTACATTAACGACATAAACTCTGAAAAACAACGGATTTTTTAAGTAAAAAATAAAAAAAATTGTTATTTTCCTTTAAATTTTAGTTAATTTAGATCTTTTGTGAACTTTAAAAATCAGCAATGAATTTTATCATCAAAGAACGAATTGCAATTAAATTGTCAATTTTAATGAAAGTTTAAATGTAATCCTACAAAATGCAAAAAAAGCGATTACATAAATGGACATGGATTTTGGTTTCCTGGGGGGATTATTTCAGGGCAGGGACATTACGATTACAACTCCTCCACACACACACACATTAATGATAGTACCAGTGTCTTTGCCCAGGTCTAATCTCCAACCCTAGTATACTTTAATAAGCCTGAGCTGACCTTCCGTTGCCACAGGGAAGCTAATCTCTCTGGATCTTACCGGAAACCAGAAGGAAGCTCACAGTTAGATCAAGTGAGACTATTTACCTTCTACGAGCGTAAGGTCTCTCCATGGAGAGAGAGAGAGAGAGAGAGAGCTTTTAATACGATGTGACCAAGAGACACGGGAACCAATATGATTTCATTTCAGACATTATAGGCGAGAAAATCATCACTTAAACTCTCTTCATTACCCTATGATGATAAATTTTAGTATTTTCGAAAGAAAAAAATAAAAAAAAAACGGCGTATAATCCTTTTTAAAAACTTTTTTTTAATTTTATATATGACTACTTTTATTCTCTCTCCAAGTATAATTTTTCTAAATGCGAATTTAAAGCTCCTCAATTAACCTTATCTTTTATATATATATATATATAAAAGTTCATACACACACACACACATACAAATCTTATATAATAAAAAATCGGTAAAGAGAAAAATGGAAATTGGAGCAGAAAAAAAATATGATGGTTTCACATTACCTTCATTTCTCTCTTATTTCTTTAATGCTTCTTTCCTTTTTTTTAGTTGAGTTTCCGCAGAAAAGTTGCGCCAAGGAGAAAACTCAAATGTAACGCGGGTTGCATTCTCTTCCACTTGGACTACTAAAGAGAAAGTTACAAAAAAAAAAAGAGAAAATGAAATAAAGTCCCTCGATTCAATTTTTTTCCCTTTTTTTATTATGTTTCATCACATACGATTTCTTGGGCTTTCTGTAAATTATTTAAAAAAAAAAAAAAATTTTTGGCCATTGCTATTAAAAAAAAAAAAAATTTCTCAATATAAAAATTTTGTGTGTGGCAAAAATTACACAGGATTTAATAGAAATTTTTTTTTCCACAAAAAAATTCGTATATTGTAACTTTTATATATTTTTTTTCTCCCCCCTGTGAGAAGAGAGTTTTTATAATTTAATTTCGAAAATGTACTACATCATAAACAATGATAATAATTAATTGCTTTTGTTTTATTTTTCTATTAAAGGGGGATATCTTATACTATATTTCGAACGGTTAAGTGAGTTCCAATGGAGTATTTCACTTGTCTGACTAAAATCGATTATTTCTACTGAAACACTGGTTGCCATCATTTGTAACATTAATAACGTATTATACTTATGATGGTAACTACAATTTTTTTTTATTTAACCACATATTTTTAAATTATTTAATTAATAGTAAAAATAATACTATTACCAACATTAAAAATAATAATATTAATTTTTTTTTTTTAATATTTGCTTTTCCATTTCTTCAGGTGTTGAGATCATTGACGACTTTTAATACTAATAACAATAATAATAATACCTAATACCTAATAATAATAATAATAATACCTACTAATAGTACCTAATACCTAATAATAATAATACCTAATACATAATAATAATGCCTAATAATAATAATAATACCGAATACCTAATAATAATACCTAATAGTAATAATAATAATACCTAATACCTAATAATCATAATAATAATAATAATAATACCTACTAATAGTACCTAATACCTAATAATAATAATACCTAATACCTAATAATAATGCCTAATAATAATAATAATACCGAATACCTAATAATAATACCTAATAGTAATAATAATAATAATACCTAATAATAATACCTAATAATAATACCTAATAATAATACCTAATAATAATACCTAATAATAATAATAATACCTCCTAATAATACCTAATACCTAATAATAATACCTAATAATAATAATAATACCTCCTAATAATACCTAATACCTAATAATAATACCTAATAATAATAATAATACCAAATAACAATAATAATACCTAATAATAATACCTAATACCTAATAATAATAATAATAATAATAATACCTACTAATAGTACCTAATACCTAATAATAATAATAATACCTAATAATAATACCTAATAATAATACCTAATAATAATAATAATACCTCCTAATAATACCTAATACCTAATAATAATACCTAATAATAATAATAATACCTCCTAATAATACCTAATACCTAATAATAATACCTAATAATAATAATAATACCAAATAACAATAATAATACCTAATAATAATACCTAATACCTAATAATAATAATAATAATAATAATACCTACTAATAGTACCTAATACCTAATAATAATAATACCTAATACCTAATAATAATGCCTAATAATAATAATAATACCGAATACCTAATAATAATACCTAATACCTAATAATAATACCTAATAATAATAATAATAATACCTCCTAATAATACCTAATACCTAATAATAATACCTAATAATAATAATAATGCCTCCTAATAATACCTAATACCTATTAATAATACCTAATAATAATAATACCAAATAATAATAATAATACCTAATAATAATACCTAATACCTAATAATAATAATACCTACTAATAGTACCTAATACCTAATAATAATAATAATACCGAATACCTAATAATAATACCTAATACCTAATAATAATACCTAATAATAATAATAATAATAATAATACCTCCTAATAATACCTAATAATAATAATAATACCTACTAATAGTACCTAATAATAATACCTAATAATAATAATAATACCTAATATTAATAATGTCCCACGCAGATAAAATAAAAAAAAACGTCGATTTTTATCTTCAAAATATATAATATTTATTTCTACTATCTCTCTAATGTTGCATTCTAACTTTCGTCACTTCTAATTTTGCCGTTCACTCGAATCATTACGACGGGAGCGCCAAACGTTTACGAAGCTAATTGGGACCATGTTTGTCAAACAATTAGTCGCAATGAGAGCACTCGAGGTCAAGGCAATCGCATTATTTTCCAGAAATGCAGAAAGAGAAGACAAATTTAGTCGAGTAAACTTAGTATGTTCAAAAGAAAAAAAAAGAAAAAAAAATTAATTAATTACAATTTTTTTTATTTAAAATAAAAACAAATAAATAAATTTAATTAATTTTGTAAATTTATTTACAATTTTGTTGATATTAATATTTTTCAATAAATATTGTAACTTAAAAAAAAAAAAGCAGAGTCTCTGAAGTTGAGAACAGTATGCGCGCGCATCTGAGTAAGAGAGGGGAGACCAATCACGCTAGGCTTCCCCCCACTTCTCATCGTATGCGCGCGCATTGTGTTCTCAACTTCGGCTTTTGAAAACACAATAAAATTCGGTTTTATGATTTTAATTATAGAAATGTGATATTCGAACTATATAAAAAAAGAAAAAAAACGTCGAAATAAAATAAAAAATTTATAAACTAATGAAATAAAATAAAAAAATATATATAATACCTATAAAAAATTTTTTTTTTAAATATTTATAATATATAAATACCATAGATAAAAATGCTTAAAGGGGAAAATAAACTTCGTGTACTACTAATTAAAAATAAAGTTAGCACTTTTCACATAGCTAAACAAAAAAAAAAAAAACAATAAAAAAAAATGTGTTAATAATTTATAATACACAAGACTATCAACGCGCGCGGTAAGTCAGGAAGAAGAGGGGGGGGAGGAGGTGGGGGATAATAATAATATTCCAGTGACACGATATACCAAGTTGAGCGTATTAAAGTTTGTTATCGCGAAAATGTAAATTGCGTATATACACGGGGCGCGCGCGCACTCACGAGCTTATTACCAACTTCTCTCGGCTTTTCACTCTCATTAGCCCGAAGTGTGATAATTCCTTTGACGATTTTCCGCCAGCTATTTACAGTAATTCTCACTTTACACTCTTGGCCCTCGAGCGTTTCTTATTGTCCCTAAGGGATGCTGCTTACTGCTACTGCAGCATCCATATATATATATTTTTTTATGTACCAATAGTAAAACGCATCAGTTTTCTCTCTTTTTTTTTAATGAATCCCTAGAAAGAAATTTTACCAAAAAAAAAAAAATATCATTCAAGACATGGTTCAACCATTATAATAATTTCGTTTTGATTCTCTGGGGAATTTCTCATTATATTCCAATATGGTCAATTTTATTTTTATCTCTCATTACGATAATAATATGAATCTGGGTCCTTTTATTTGCACTTTAAAAAGAACCCAAAAACTGATTGCAAAGTTTGTAACTTCTCATTTTCTGGTATGTATATATATATAGAATACTTTCTCGATTATAGTCGAAAAACTTTTCTAGAGCAGGCAATTTTCAAGAATTCCAATTTTAAAGAGAGAGAGAGAGAGAGAGAACTTTTCTAAAATCAAATTTTTAGTTTAAAATAATTTAGTTCAGTTTATTTTTACTTCTAAAGTATAAAAATGGAATGAAAATAAAAAAAAAATTCATTAAACACTAAAATGTTAAATTATTAATTTAAATTTTTAAAAAATTATTAGAAAAATTGTTTTTAAAATTAATTTAAAAATTTATTTTATTAAAATAAATTTTTTTATTTATTTAAAAATTTATATTAGGGGAATAGTATCAGGGTTGGACACAGTTTTGGTTTTTTGTTTATAAATATTTTGTTTAGATAAATTCAGTCAATTGTGGTATATGGGTGGAAAGATCTACAAAAGAGGAACACTTTTGCTGTGTACCGTAAATTGATTGGTCCAAAATTAAAAAAGTTATAAACATTTAAAAAAAAAAAATCTAGTCAGGGTTGGACACTTTTTGAAAATCGAAACGCATTATTGGTAAAAACGTAAAATAATATTTGTAATGTTTTTTATTTCTTATTTTTTCATGTTTATCTTTACTTATTGTTTACAAATTGTAAAGCTTCATGCACGGAGAGAAGAGTTGTAGTATATTCTACTTTACGCGTTTAGTCAGCGAAAATTTAGTAACAACGACTAGATATAAAGTAGCATTTACGAAACATTGTATAGTTCCGTTCTGTTGATTTTACTAAACAGCGTAGTTGGAGAAACTGGCTGTTTAGTAAAAGTAACTACAGATTGCGCAGTACGTCAATATTTAAAGATGGCGGCGGAACAGTGTCAAAACTAGTTTAAAAGTGAAACGTTCTGGTTTTTAATTGTGAAAATGAACATTGCCGTATTATTAAACAATTGGGGATTTTCACAATACGCTCATGCGTTTGAAGGTAAGTTTCTGTGTACTCTAAGTGCTTCGCAGTATGTAAATCGTGTATAATGCACAAGGGCCAAACTCATCACATTCTAGGACTTTAAACTGCAAATGCATTAGTAAGTTTAATCTTTTACATTTGTTTGATGTTTTTATGTAAAATTTTAGAAAAAAAACTTTTTTAATTAATTTATATTTTCGAATTAAATACGTTTGACAACTTTGTAACAATGTTTAACGATAAGTGAATGCAATGTAAATAAGATTAATGTCGAACTGATTACCTAACCTCAAAATTGGCTTGCATTATTTTAATTAAATTAAATGCATTAAATTAAAAATGTATTATTTGTAATTTTTAAAATATTTGTTTCGTATTTTGTGTTATTTCAGAAAACAAAATTGATGCATTTGCTCTCAATTTGTTGACGTTCGAAACGTTGGGGCCTTTAGTTCCTCCTGTAGGTGACCGAATAAAATTACTAAATAAAATTGAGGAATTCAAGAATAATCAAGAAGTATGTGAAAAATCAAGAAATATCATTCAACAAATAGGTTATGTGTAATTAAATTAGTGTTTTGCTCAAAAACATTGTTTTCATTTATTAGGTAGTTGTTCATTTCCCAATTGGAAACCAATTTCCAGGAGAAGACGAAGCAAATTCTCAGGAATTTCAACAACCTGAGGGAAATGCAGGGGCTACTGAGTTTCTTGAAAATGAGGATGTAAGTAATAAATAGAATTTATAATAATTAATTGCATTTGATGAAGTTTTATTTTAATTATTTTGATTCTTTTCTAATTTTCAGAATATTGTCGAAGAATATTTGAAGTGTCAAAGGGGAGAACGAATAAGGGTTAATTATTTTGGCAAGCCTGGCCAAAATAAACCAGCGGCGGAACGATTTTTGGATGTCACTCATCAAAAATTATTAACGGAATTAATAATTGAAAATGAATTAAAATCGTCAAGCTCTAAGTAATTTTTTCTTTTTTTTTTGTTCAAGTTTCATTTTATTATTTATAATGTTCCAAAAAGATATGTTTCGATTTGAATGTGTTTAGGATTTCTACAAGTAGATTTTTGAAGCTGGCCGTAGATATAGAAAAAATTTTTCCTAATGAAAAGCAGGTAAAAATTATAAATTGACATAGATAATTCTACTAATATATACACCTGCTTGATTATATTATACAAACAAAATTAAAACCTCTCGTTTACATTTTTCAGAGTATATACTACATACCATATTCTTCAGTCAGAGTGAACCATAAAGTCGTGAAAAAAAACAGCGCACAGGGAAAATTATGGTGGAAATACCATAATCACTGTAAAGTTTTAAGAAAGGATGGTGTGCGTGCCAAGAGGAAAAGAAATGAATCACCAGCTGCATCAAGTAATTGCAATTTATATATAATTCTTATATCGTAATTATTTTGTGTCATTTATAAAAATATTTCTTCTTTACTTAGATGTGCCTGAATCTGCGGCAGCACTTCTTCTTTGGCTAGAGGGTCAGATAGAAATTACCGATAATCTCAAACAAAAGTGGAAAGATACTGCGATATGTAGACACCAAAAATTGATGAACGAGCAAATTGAATGCAACACTTTGATCAGAAGGTCCGGGATTTGTGTGCTAAATAGTTATTTTATGAAATACCCTTTTCTGAGACAGCCAGGAGGACATTATTTGGTAGGGTATAATTTGAAATATTTTTTTATAAAAAAATTTTGTTAAATTATCAGTATTTATTATTTATTTTTAGTTGGAGGATGATTTTGTAACTAAATATCCTGATTGTGAAAACAAACTCTTCGAAAAATGGCCGTCTTTCAAAGGGAAAGTGATTGAATTGTCGAAAAAATCAAATGGTGATTTTGCTTTTTTCCTTTTTTTTGACTTATTTATTTATTTAGGGAAATAAATAATATTAATATTAATTTTAACTTTAAATTTCTTACAGATCTCAGTGACGCAGCTATTCTTCTCGAATTTTGTAATTTAGTTACAGCCATTCAAAAATCCAAGCGGGTTTGTAAGACTTGGGTGGCAAATGCCGAGGAAATAAAAGAGGGGTTTCTTCTCCATGTCAAGGTGAATAAAGTTAATTTTTTAAATTATATTTTTAAATTAGAGTATTATTAAAGTATTGTATTTATCTCATATAGACTATAGATTCCTGCCAATTGCACATCGACAGATTAATCAACCGGGCCGTGCAAAATAAACTGCACCTTTCACCAGTGGCAATCATCGTAGGATCCGACATTGAAAACATAACTGATAGCTACATATATGTGGATGGAATTCAGTTTCGAGTATCTTCTCCTCTACACGCTGTAGACAAAACATTTAAGTGCATTCATGCTCTCCATGCCACTTACCCACAACAGAGTATTTCTGTTTGGCTATTATTTCAAAGAGTAATCTACGATTTGATTACTGTCTGGGATTCTTCATGCAGCACTGTCGAACGACTATTACAACAATTTGATTTGAATTTGAATTGAAGCCTACTTAAAGGAGTTCTTTAACTATTGAAGTTAAAATTCGTTGATTTTTAGAAAATGACTTGTACAGTTTGCAAAGTTTAACGTATTCACTTAAATATTAAAGTTAATAGTTTATTAATGCGAAAAAAATATATTTTATATTAGTTAAGTCTAACAAATGTGCGTGTAAAGTATTTATTTGTACTCTAAATTTAATACATTTATTAAAATTTAAAAATGCCTCGTTGTACTATTTGTGAAATAGACAAACATTCTGTCGATTCTTTGAAGTTGCATTTAAAACTTTTTCACAAAGATTATAATGATTTGTTTACATGTAAAGAGGATGATTGCTATCGAATTTTTAAAGGCTGGAAAGAATTCCGTAAGCACCTCATAACTGTACATAAATCGGTAATTTTTGCACAGGATATCGCCGAAAGCAACGTAAATTTATCAATTGCAGGACCTTCAAATGCAGTCGATACACATTTTTCCGAAGCAGTGTCATTAAAAGATGGAAGTATTGAAAGAAAATCGAATGCTCCACTTACAAACGCAGCTATTTCAGAGATTGAGAACCTAGTGGAATCGCTGGCTGTGAATTACACTTCTAAACTTTACTCCAACCCTAGGCTCAGTCGTGATCATGTCCAGCATGCAGTTGAAGATGTTAGTGGATTAATTGAAAATATATTGACAACCATTAAGCCACATTTAAACACACAAGAAGATCAATTGAATAAAATTAAAGATGCTGTAATGAAACCTTTCCAAACTACGTTGTCGACAGAATATCGCAGGTTGCGAGTTATCGAAAATACGCAGAAGTACATCAAACCTCGCGATTATGTTGTTGGTGATCGTTTAGATAATATTCTACATGAAGGCAGAATTATCCAAGACAGAACAACTGTTACAGCGAAATTTATTCCCATGAGAGAAGTTTTGAAAGAATTTATATCTATGCCAGGTGTTCTCGAGAAAATTGACGAATATTTAAAATATCTTGAAGCGGAAAAAGAAAAAGGAATATATTCAAACTTCGTTCAGTGTGAGTTGTGGCAAGAAAAATTAAAAAAATTTGGTGACAAATTTGTTTTACCGTTATTCGTCTATTACGATGATTTCGAGATCAACAATCCTCTTGGCTCTCATGCTGGGGTCAACAAAATAGGCGCAGTTTATTTTTCGATACCGTGTCTTCCACCAGAATTTCGTGCAAGAGTTGAAAATATATTTACAACTGTGTTATTCAATTGCAATCATAGGAAGACAAATCCTGAAGGAAACGATGCAATTTTTGGTATAGTTACAGACGAATTAAATTTTCTTTCGCATAATGGAGTTCCAGCAAATTTAAACGGGAAAAAAATAACAGTTTACTTTGCATTAGGATTATTATTAGGGGACCATGAGGCTCTAAATAGTGCAAGTGGATTTATGGAAGGAGCTAATGCAACTCATTACTGTATGATCTGCAAAATGAGTAAAGCCGAAAACCGACAAAATCTTCACATTCGAGAGAAAATGTTAAGAACTCCTGAACAATATGAATCTGACGGTTTTGACAATAAAAAAAAAACGGGAGTAAAAGAAAACACAATTTGGAATCTAGTCTTTCTATTTCACATTGTTAACAACTTTTTCGCGGATATAGCTCATGACTTACTTGAAGGTGTTTGTAAGTACGACATGCAACATATTTTGTACACGTTAATTATTGTAAATAAATCTTTAAGTCTCGACGATTTGAACGAAAAACTGAAATCATTTAATTATGAAAAAAATGGTTTCAGTAACAGGCCGCCACTTATAAAACAAGACGAAGTAAAAAACAAACACTTGCATATGTCTGCCAGTGAAATGAGAACATTTATTTTAATATTTCCAATACTTGTAAGCGATATAATCAAAGATGGCATTGATGAGAATGAAGAAATCTGGCAATTTTTTTCATTATTGAGGCAAATATTGGACATTTGTTTTGCCAAATCATTTAAAACTGAGACACTGTCTCTTTTGGACTCTCTTGTTCATCAGCATCATGCTTTGTACATTAAACTTTTTAAAGACACTTTGAAACCTAAGTTTCATACGATGAAACATTTTTCTTTGATTTTAAAAATGTCTGGCCCTTTATCGAATCTCAGCCTTCTAAGATACGAATCAAAGCACAGGGAATTAAAAACGATGATATCTAGTACAACGTCAAGAAAGAATCCGGAACACACAATTGCTGTCAAAGAGCAATTAGGATTGTGTCATCGCTTTCTTGCTAATGAAGGGCTTAATCCTAAATTTGAATTTGGAGTTAGTTTCAGCGTAAATTCTATTTTGCTATTAGATCGCTTTGATGAAGTTTCTAATTCTATCCCTAACAACTTTTTTGGACCGTGTTTAGATGTTTCTTGGGTAAACGTGAATGGGACAAAGTATAAAATTGGCTCTTTTATAATTCTTGATGTAAACCCCAACGGTTTTCTTGTTTTCGGCAAAATTTTAAATATTGTAATTAATGAAACGCGAGATGTCCTTTTGCTTTGTGAGAAGGCAGTGGTACAATCTTTTAATGAAGGATTACATTCGTACGAAGTGTCTCTGTCCAATGAATTAACATGTTGTTTAATCAATGATATTGTGTCGCAACAAATTGTCATACATAGCGTTCTCTCTGATGGACGAAATGTAATTTCACTCAGATATGCACTTTAATTCAGTTATATGTATACATATAATTTTTGGAAAATTTTGAGTGAAGAGTTAAAATGCGTTTTTAAAATTATTGTTTAAAAATATTTATTATAAATTGTTTCTATTTTTAATAAACACATTTTTATAATACATTTTGTTATATTTATTTTAAAAATATTAAAACAATTGTCTTATTAAATAAAAAAATTAATACTTTTACAAGTTTTACAATTACTCTTCATTATAATTAGTTTATAAAATTCAAAATATAATTATAATTTAATTATTAATTGATTAATGTTAATGTATAGTTATGATCATAAAATGGAGTATATATTTCAATTTTATTTATATAAATTTTAAGGTTAAATTTTTTTAAAATTTTTAAACTATATTATAAAATTAACTATATGATAAAAATAAATAAATGGATATATTATTAAATATATAATAAAATTTATTTTCTCTTGTTATTGATAAACATTTAGTCTTCCAAAAAACAATGCAATTTTCAATATTTCATTTCCAAAAATATGATTTCTAATGTTTGTAATATAGCGATTAAAGAAAAACTCAACATAACCTCTTAAAAATATGTGAACAAACTATTGAAACAATTTTTTGTTTTACTATAAAAATTTTATATTTATTATCTACTATTATTGAAATTATTGCTATTAAATGCATAAATTGATATTTTAATTTTAAATTTATTCCTTAAAATCATATACATATACAGTATTAATTTTACTAGACAGGTTAGTCCGTTCAACTTTCTGTGTAGTTGAAGTTACTTTCTGCCACCTAGTCGTATTGACAAAACGCCCGTTTAGTAAATCCCACTACCAGTTTAGTCAGTCCAAAACTAACGATTCTGTTTAGTAGATTGGACTACCATGGTAGTAGAATCTACTACGCCCTTCTCTCCGTGTGGGTTTAAAAAAGGAATGAACTTAAATTACAAAAAATAACGCTTTATTGTTCCAAATAACTCGAATGAAATGATGAACAAAACTTTATACAATTTAAGTATTATTTTTCTAATATCTTTGGCACAATTTTACACTAAAATATCAATAAAATAAAATTTATTTGTATATTTATTTATAAATTGGATCAAATTCATAATTAATATGGGTGTCCAACCCTAACTGTATAAAGTATCCAACCCTAACTAGAAGCATCATTTTCGAATTGTGCTAACCATAACCAGACATGTGTCGCGATTCGATTTTTCATTTTTTTTTCTTCTTAAATTATTATGTACCCCACAATACATTCAATAAGCTTACCTTGCCGAATTCTTGCTTTTTTTTAAACATTTTTTAGGTTTATTCACAAGTCAAACAAAACTTTTTTTTTGTCTCTTCGATTGCACCGAAGTCACAGGAGACGCTACTTTTGATTCTCCAAAAATGTAATGCCACAAAAAGTTAGGTTATACTACTAGAAGATTCGTCACGTACGCACACAGGTGGCGCTAGTGTTCTTATTTAAAAAAAGCCAAGTGTCCAACCCTGATACTATTCCCCTATTAAAATAAATTTTTTTCATTTAATTAAAAATTTATATTAAAATAAATTTTTTTATTTATTTAAAAATTTATATTAAAATAAATTTTTTTATTTATTTAAAAATTTATATTATTAAAATAAATTTTTTTATTCATTTAAAAATGTACTTACATTAAAATAAATTTTTTTTATTTCTATTTTTGAGAATGAAAATAATAAATGTAATTGACAAAAGAAAATTGTTGTTTTAAGAAAGATAATAAAATAACTAAAAGAGAGACAGAGAGAGAGAGAGAAATAGGGAATGGGGGATAAAAAAAACATTTGAAGAAATTTCAGAAAAACCGTATAAAATACAAAAGGGGATAAAAAGTGCAAGCAACTGGAAAGAGAAAAATAATAGAAAACCGATAACATTCGAGAATGAAAAAAAAAAATGGAAACTATTAAAAACGAAGTTAAATGATTGAAAAAATAAAAAAAAATGAAAACAAATAAATAGTGGACTTAAGACACGGGGAAAAGAAGATTTTAAGATAGAAAAACAAATAAATAAATAAAAAAAAAAAATTTGTCTTACGATTGAATTCGATCAAATGAATCATAATAAAATGATAATCTTATCAGGAAAGTAACAAAAATTAATTTTTAAAAGATACACAAATAATATTTGTAATTATTTTCATAATTATTATTCTTTATTACTATTATTATTTATTTTTTTTTATTTATTTATTGAAATAAACGGGACAAGCCGTAATTATTATTATTATTATTATTATTATTATTATTATTATTATAAAGGGCGTGTCCCGTTAATAAATGAAATTGAAATTGAAATTATTATTTGGTAGTATTATTATTATTATTAGGTATTATTATTATTATTTTACTTTTGTAGGATGTAAAAAAAATTTGCTTATTATTATTATTATTATTATTATTATTATAAAAATTCAATTTTTGCAAATTAATAAAAAAAAAAAGAATATAATAATGATAATGAAATATATATTAATTCTTAAAAAAAATTATTAAAAAAAAGAAACGCGAAAACGTTGAATGTTGTTATTTCTATGAATGCATTTGCATTTCGTTTTAATGGGCTCCAGATATAACAAAAAATTGTTTTTTCATTTACCCGAATTATTATAAAATTATTTTGTTAAAATAAAAATTATTTAAATAGAAACAAATATTTTAAAAAAAGAAAAATTTATAAGTCAACTCTAAACAACTATTAGGTTATGAATGCCTTAGGTAATATCAGGTGTGCCAACCATTAAACACAAAAAATTTCGAACGACAGCAGCGCCACTGCAAGCAACTTGGCGGGAAATTTTGAAAAAGTAAACAAATTTGTCGTAATTAATTACTTACGAATCGTTTTATAGAAAAATACTAATTAAGTTTTGATAATAAAACAGTAATAAAATTTAAAAAAAAATATTAAAAAATTATTAAAAAAAAAAAAAATTTAATTTAAAAAAAATAAAAAAAAATTTTTAAAAAGTAAAAAAAATTTAAAAAAATTTTAAAAAGTAAAAAAAAATAAAAATAAATTTTAAAAAAGTTTATAAAATGAATTAAAAATAAAATATAAATGAAAAAAATTAAATAAAAATTAAAATAAAGAAATAAATGTAAAAAAAATAATATAAACAAAAACTAAAATAAAAAAAATTAATTATCTTTTCCTTTTTTTAATTTTGCATTTTATAGCAAAAAAAGAAACTTTATATGAAAACATAAAACAAATTTTCGAGGTTGGAACGTACATACATACATATATATATATATACATACGATATGTTGAAATCGGAATGTAAAACATTTTGTCGACACGACGTTAACGTTAATACAATTATACTCCATTTCATTAGACCCCCTTCTGGGATTTTAATTAGGTGAAACGAATAATGTAGAATTGCATATTTCCACCAGCTGAAAATTCATGTTTGAAAATGTAATGTACTTTTTTTTTCGTTTGTTGTTGCTACTGTATTCTTTGATGTCATTAAATAATAATATAGTTCCCTTCTTTTTCATTATATACACAAATCACTTTTTTTTTAAAAAAAGAAAAGTTTTTTTTCCCCTCTATATATATATACATATAATAAAGTAACAAAAGGTCGACACTAAAAATGTTGCTTCATTAATTATGTAATCACGTGACACCTTATCGTGTGTGATTCTTAATAGTCAGTTTTTTTTTTTTATTGCGTGATATATTTTTCGGAAGTTGTCATTTTTCTTCACTTTTTAAACAAGATATATACAAATGCTATAAAATTCCATGAAAATTGAATAAAATACAAAAAATTGACATTAAAAAAAATATATTTAAAAAAAAAAAAAAAAAATTACGTACTTTATTTACTTATTTAAAATTATAATAATTTTTTTATTTATTACATTGTGCGTTCTAATTATATTTCCCATTATTATTATTATTTGATAAAAAAAAATTTTGCAAAGCAAAAATCAACAATTTTTTTTTTCCTAAAGAAACAATCGTTTGAATAGAGTGTGTCAAAAGTGAAAAAAGCTGGAAAAATTCCGATAATACGCCGAGAAATGAGCCTTTGAAAGAAATAAAATGAAAACATAAAACCCAATTACTATTTGTGTTCGTTACTTTTCAAGCGGACAGTTGGTGACAATTAAAAATAAAAAAAAAAAAAAAAAAAAAAGTTCATCACTCGACAAAAAACAAGTTATACCAGAGGGTCAGTGTGGAAAAAAACGAGATGTTTCCACCAATCAACGAATATAAAAATAAAAACTTGTCACAAATTCAACTTCAACGCTTTATCTCGTACATATATATATATATATATATATATATATATAAATATATATATATATATATATGAGATTGGTCTGAAAATAAAACCAAGACTCGTTTTGAATAATTTAAATATCGTATATATATATGAAACAAGTCGAAAAAAGTAAATCGAGAAAAAAAATTGTAAATCGAATTTTACATTTTGCTCTAAGCATTTTTGTGTTTGCGTTTAGTAAAGAGAATCGTATCGTTGAAGAAGAAAAAAAAAAAAAAAAGTGCTCGCGATTTAATCGCGACTATGTAATATAATGTTCGCGCGGTTGTTTTCATTCACGAGAGAGCAGATGTGAATCCGTTCAAGTACACGGGAGGAAAATTTTAACAGCAAGTTGAAAATAAGTTCAATGGATATATAGACTAAAAGTATTATCCTCCTGGATTTTTTTTTTTTTTTTTTTAAAGTGTCGAACAAACTTTTTTTTAATTTTAAACTTAAATATTTTTGTATTTTATTATTTTTTTTTTTAAGTGTTAAACAACATTTTTTTCTAATTTTAAACAATAATTTTTACTATTATATTTTTTTAAAGTGTTTAACAAATTTAAAAAAAAATTTTTGAAAAATATTTTAAAAATTTTAAACAATATTTTCTTCTATTTTACTATTTATTTAATTTTTATAAAAAGTTAAACAAACTTTTTTTTAAATTTTAAACAATTTTTTAATTTAATTATTTATTTAAATTTTTTTTTAAGTGTTAAACAATATTGTTTTTATTTTATTATTTATTTTATATTTTTATAAAGTATTGAACAAACTTTTTTTTAATTTTAATCAATATTTTTTTTATTTTATTATTGATATAAATATTTTAAAGCATTAAACAAATTTAAAAAAAAAAAATTTTTAATATTTTTTTTTAAATTTTATTATTGATTTAATTATTTTAAAACGTTAAACAAATTTTAAAAAAATTTTAAGAATATTTTTTTTTGTTTAAACAATATTTTTTTAATTTATAATTTTTTAAAAGTATTAAACAAACTTTTTTTTTAATTTTAAACAATATATTTTTTTATTTTATTATTTATTTAATTATCTTAAAGCGTTAAATAATCTTTTTTTTAATTTTAAACAATATTTTTTTTTTATTTAAAGAATATTTTTTTAATTTATTATTTTTTTAAAATGTTAATAAATCTTTTTTTTAATTTTAAACAATATTTTCTTTTTATTTAAAGAATATTTTTTTAATTTATTATTTTTTTAAAGTGTTAAACAACCTTATTTTTAATTTTAAACTTAAATATTTATTAATATTTTAATTTATTTAACCTTAATGACAATAATTTATTTATTTTTTTTAGTAACAACAATTATTTAACAATTTTAATAAATTATTTTAAAAAAAATAATAGTTAATACGGAAAAAAATTTAATTTAATTTTTAATATTTCTCAAATTCGAATAGCGCGCGATTCATGTGACAGAAATGGTTTGCGCAGTACCGTAAGAAAACACGTCGTGCGCGTGCGTTAAACCTCGTGGTTCCTAGTTCGACGCGAGGAGTTAAAGAAGGGAGGCTCGCGTCGTGATTGGCTGACGTCGCTCCTCATAAGACTCGAGCGTACAGAGGAAGCGTCACTTCACTTCCAACCGTCGAAGTGTTAACATCATAAAAATCGTTCAATGAGAAATAAAATATCTTTTACGTTATAATTACCACAACTGTAGGCCTAACCTTCAATTATCTCGCATTTTAAACGTACTGGAATTTTTTTTCAATTTTTTTTATTTTCACGTGATAAATTTAGAAAGGAAGAAAATAATTTATCGTTTTGGCGTCCATTAAAAAAAATATAAAGTTAGCGTATACAAAAATATCCATTGTCACATCAAAATGTTTTTACTAGTATTTTACATTCTCATGTTCGTTACATTTTTGTATATTTATATATGAAAAAAAGTTTTAATTTTTATTATATATTATTCTTCATCCTTTACCTCATAAATTATATTTCATAAAAATTTCTATCTAATTTTTTTTTTAAACATCAATTTTCCATCTAATGGCCTCGAAATACGAGAAACATGTTTCTTCGTTTATATATGTGTCCTGACGCGGTGAAAGGGACCTTATGGTATAATAGCAAATTGTACTTTTGAATGTTCATAATAAAAAACGAATTGAACAAAATAATTTCTAGTTTTTGGAAATGAAAGAGCAACACAAATAATTTGATTTCCAAAAATTAGAAATTATTTTGTTCAATTCATTTTTTATTATGAACATTTAAAGTACAATTTGCAATTGGACCATAAGGTCCCTTTCACCGCGTCAGGACACATATATTTCTTTTTTCCTCGTCCTGTTTTTTAAAATTTCTATTAAATAAATTTCTATTATTTTGCCCCGCAAAAGTATAAATAGCCTACTTCTTTTTCCAATATTTACAGGGTTTTCTAATTAATTATTTTACAACTAAGTCTAAGTGTATCCCGCATGATAGTGAATAATGTACCGGAGGCTGTGCTTTGTTAGAAGAGAGAGAGAGGATCTCATAGAGAGTAACTTCCCACGGGAACATCACCCTGGGAAAGTCAGGTCACGACTTGTCGTACGTTTTACTGCCTTGAGGGTAACTGAAAATATCGAATTGTTCGATCGTATCAGGTCGAAGATGGCTCTCTTTTCAGTTACTTTTCTCGGCAAAAGAAGGTTAAAAAAAAAGAGAGAACATTTTTTTTCACAACGTTGACATTGTTTTCGCATTCAAGCACTGATAATAAGAAAGTACTAAATCTTTTATATATTTTTTTTTTTGAAGTTCTTAAATCTTAAATTTTTTTTAATTCTAAAAAATATACTTTTTGAATAAAAAAAAATTATGATAGAAATATATTTATATGTGCATTATAAAGTGATTAAAAATTGTAATATGACGAATGCATTTTTCATTGTTTTACGAGGAAACATACAAAATGGGGTGCGGTTCAAATATATATATATATATTTTAAGTGTGATAACTTTTCTCACGCGATATTTTTTTTTCTTTTTTTTTTTAAGGCAAACGAGACAATGTCTTTTATGATTCATGCTTGTTGCGCTTTGATGTGGCGTGCATTCTCGTTAGCGGCACTTTATTTTTAAGCGACGAGTAGACGGGGAACATTATAAGATTAAAGCTATATGGTCTTAAATTTTTTTTTTTCTCTTTCTCTCTTTCACTTTTCTTGCACTCACTCATTCTCTTTTCAGTCTTGGGCGAGTGTGAAAGCTCGTATCGAGTTTACGAGGCACAGGGAAACGTTATCACTCACGACACCAAACTACTTATTCTCAAGAGAGAAAGATGCAAAGATTAAAACAACAAAATCACTTACAGTTTTCCTCGTTCGGCAAAACCCCTTAAAAAAACACATTTTCAGCTTCTACAAGTTCCCCTTCCTCAGGAAACACCTGCAAAAAAAAAAAATAAACAACTTTTTACTCCCCATTTTTTTTGTCAATATGTATACAATTTACATAAATCTTTATTTCACGGCTTTCTTGGAATTTTTTAATTTTTGAAAAAAAAATTCTTAAAGAAAGAAGTTTCTTTAAAAAAAAAGTAAATTATTCATCATTAATATAAAACAAACCTTTTTTTTAAGGAAATTTACATTGGTCAGTTTTAATTTTTAATTTTTGAAAAAAAAATTCTTAAAGAAAAAAGTTTCTTTAAAAAAAAGTAAATTATTCATCATTAATATAAAACAAACCTTTTTTTTAAAGGAAATTTACATTGGTCATTTCTAATATAAATAAAAAATTATTTCCAAAAATAATTTTCAAATTTATTATTGTAATTGCGATTATTAGAACAAAAAATTTTTGATATTATTTCTTTTTTGTCTAAATTTTATACGTCTATACGTTTCCTGTTGGGGGGCTTTATTAACTGATTAGACCTGACTACACTGAGATAACGAATCACGAAATGTCCTGTGGCCAACTTCGCATAATGGCAAATCATGTCGAATCGGCGCTCGAGATTTGAGATATCCCTCGACATGTGCCGCCTATCGTTTGACTATTATATGTGTGTCGAGGCAAATATCATCTAGTGCCATATACGATAAGCTCTCATATAAATAATTTTAAACTCAGGGTATAACTAACATTTCTCATTTTTGAGTAGAAAATAGTTTTAAAAAAAAATTTAATTTCCCTTTTTTTTGTATCGACAACTAGAGATAAAATATCGAAAACTGGGAAATCTTTTTTCAATGACCTTGAAAAAAGTGATTTCCCATGAACACAAAGTCGAAATAAAATTATCTGAAATTTAAAAAGGGGAAAAAATTCTGTTAGATATTTTAGGTTAGAAATTCTCGATTCAGAAGAGGCAAGTCTACCAATGTTCGAAAGGCATAATACTGTAAGTGGCGGGAAATTTGAAAATAGTAAATTAAAAGAAATTCTAAAAAGTATATAAAAATTAATTTAAAATAGAAAATACAAAATAGAAAATACAAAATAAAAAATAGAATTAGAAAATAGAAATAGAACATAAAAATAATAAATAAAAATTAATTTCACAATATAAAATAAAGATAATGAAAATAGTATAGTTTCTATTTGTAAGATATATTTTTTCCCTAAAGCTTCAGTAGTTTTCGATATAGGGAAGTGCCTATAATTTTTCATATCTATAAATCTCTTTCATCCGCATTGGACGTATTGGACTAAAAAGATAAAAAAAAGAAGAAAAAAATGTTCTATTCATCGATATTTTCTCCAAAGCCATAGGGCGACTGAAAATATGAAATCTTTTTTTTTTAAAAAACTCTCTTTTCGACACGATTCTCGGATTTCATTTTAACTATAGTTTATCCACTAACACAAATATACCAAACTCTTTTTTTTAAAAAAAAGGGAATCAAAATTTTTTTTAACAAAATTATGTAATTTACATTTTAACTAAATATGAAAAATATAAATTTGATAACTCAATAAACATAAATAATAGAAACAAAAATAATAATAATAAACAAGTTGTAAATTCAGATGTTCATTACATGAACATTTTGCTTCCTCTTTACGATCAGCAAAAAAAGTTTGCTTCCTCGTGGAGAAAGCATAAACATTGAAATAAATATACAAAAATAGTATAATAATATAAATATTTGAGTACCTATACATTTAAGTTAAATTTAAAGAATTAATGGAAGTTAAAAAATCAAAAATTCATATTTTAACAGAAATTTCTAAATATTAATGAAAAATAATATATAATTTATAATTATTTACAATTATATAGATTCGTTTTAATGCAAATGACCTTGAACGACCTTGACTTGACCTTGACCTTGAGTCATGCTTTTAAATCACTTCTAAATTTTTTCAGTGGTTGAAATAAATATTTAGCCAGACATTCTAAATGTTTGAAATTTTCTCAGTAGTATCACTCAGTAGTATTACTCATCAGTAGTACAATTTTCTCAGTAGTATTACTCAGCAGTAGAACAATTTTCTCAGTAGCATTACTCAGCAGTAGTACAATTTTCTCAGTAGTATTACTCAGCAGTAGAACAATTTTCTCAGTAGTATTACTCAGCAGTAGAACAATTTTCTCAGTAGTATTACTCAACAGTAGTACAATTTTCTCAGTAGTATTACTAGGCAGTAGTACAAGTAAAAATTTAGTTGGACGGGTTTGCAATTTTGTTAGTAATACAAGTAAATATTTAGTCAGACATTCTTGATTTGACCTTCAAACGACCTTGAATGACCTTGACTTGACCTTCAAATGACCTTGAATGACCTTGACTTGACCTTCAAATGACCTTGAACGACCTTGACTTGACCTCGAGTCATGCTTTTTTCAGTAGTATTACTCAGCAGTAGTACAAGTTTTCCAGTAGTATTTCTCAGCAGTAGTACAATTTTATCAGTAGTATTACTCAACAGTAGAACAATTTTCTCAGTAGTATTACTCAACAGTAGAACAATTTTCTCAGTAGTATTACTCAGCAGTAGTACGATTTTTCCAGTAGTATTTCTCAGCAGTAGTACAATTTTATCAGTAGTATTACTCAGCAGTAGAACAATTTTCTCAGTAGTATTACTCAGCAGTAGAACAATTTTCTCAGTAGTATTACTCAGCAGTAGAACAATTTTCTCAGTAGTATTACTCAGCAGTAGAACAATTTTCTCAGTAGTATTACTCAACAGTAGTACAATTTTCTCAGTAGTATTACTAGGCAGTAGTACAAGTAAAAAATTAGTTGGACGGGTTTGCAATTTTGTTAGTAATACAAGTAAATATTTAGTCAGACATTCTTGATTTGACCTTCAAACGACCTTGAATGACCTTGAATGACCTTGACTTGACCTTCAAATGACCTTGAATGACCTTGACT
Source organism: Leptopilina boulardi (assembly GCF_019393585.1). Lineage (NCBI taxonomy): Eukaryota > Metazoa > Arthropoda > Insecta > Hymenoptera > Figitidae > Leptopilina > Leptopilina boulardi. Next base: position 1,201,572 of record NW_026137825.1, on the reverse strand, counting down.
TGACCTTCAAATGACCTTGAACGACCTTGACTTGACCTCGAGTCATGCTTTTTTCAGTAGTATTACTCAGCAGTAGTATAAGTTTTCCAGTAGTATTTCTCAGCAGTAGTACAATTTTATCAGTAGTATTACTCAGCAGTAGAACAATTTTCTCAGTAGTATTACTCAACAGTAGAACAATTTTCTCAGTAGTATTACTCAGCAGTAGTACGATTTTTCCAGTAGTATTTCTCAGCAGTAGTACAATTTTATCAGTAGTATTACTCAGCAGTAGAAAAATTTTCTCAGTAGTATTACTCAGCAGTAGAACAATTTTCTCAGTAGTATTACTCAGCAGTAGTACGATTTTTCCAGTAGTATTTCTCAGCAGTAGTACAATTTTCTCAGTAGTATTACTCAGCAGTAGAACATTTTTCTCAGTAGTATTACTCAGCAGTAGAACAATTTTCTCAGTAGTATTACTCAGCAGTAGTACGATTTTTCCAGTAGTATTTCTCAGCAGTAGTACAATTTTCTCAGTAGTATTACTCAGCAGTAGAACAATTTTCTCAGTAGTATTACTCAGCAGTAGTACAATTTTCTCAGTAGTATTACTAGGCAGTAGTACAAGTAAAAATTTAGTTGGACGGGTTTGCAATTTTGTTAGTAATACAAGTAAATATTTAGTCAGACATTCTTGATTTGACCTTCAAACGACCTTGAATGACCTTGAATGACCTTGACTTGACCTTCAAATGACCTTGAATGACCTTGACTTGACCTTCAAATGACCTTGAACGACCTTGACTTGACCTCGAGTCATGCTTTTTTCAGTAGTATTACTCAGCAGTAGTACAAGCTTTCCAGCAGTATTTCTCAGCAGTAGTACAATTTTATCAGTAGTATTACTCAACAGTAGAACAATTTTCTCAGTAGTATTACTCAACAGTTGAACAATTTTCTCAGTAGTATTACTCAGCAGTAGTACGATTTTTCCAGTAGTATTTCTCAGCAGTAGTACAATTTTATCAGTAGTATTACTCAGCAGTAGAACAATTTTCTCAGTAGTATTACTCAGCAGTAGTACAAGTTTTCCAGTAGTATTTCTCAGCAGTAGTACAATTTTATCAGTAGTATTACTCAACAGTAGAACAATTTTCTCAGTAGTATTACTCAACAGTAGAACAATTTTCTCAGTAGTATTACTCAGCAGTAGTACGATTTTTCCAGTAGTATTTCTCAGCAGTTGTACAATTTTATCAGTAGTATTACTCAGCAGTAGAACAATTTTCTCAGTAGTATTACTCAGCAGTAGAACAATTTTCTCAGTAGTATTACTCAGCAGTAGTACAAGTTTTCCAGTAGTATTTCTCAGCAGTAGTACAATTTTATCAGTAGTATTACTCAACAGTAGAACAATTTTCTCAGTAGTATTACTCAACAGTAGAACAATTTTCTCAGTAGTATTACTCAGCAGTAGTACGATTTTTCCAGTAGTATTTCTCAGCAGTAGTACAATTTTATCAGTAGTATTACTCAGCAGTAGAACAATTTTCTCAGTAGTATTACTCAGCAGTAGTACAAGTTTTCCAGTAGTATTTCTCAGCAGTAGTACAATTTTATCAGTAGTATTACTCAACAGTAGAACAATTTTCTCAGTAGCATTACTCAGCAGTAGTACAATTTTCTCAGTAGTATTACTCAGCAGTAGAACAATTTTCTCAGTAGTATTACTCAGCAGTAGAACAATTTTCTCAGTAGTATTACTCAACAGTAGTACAATTTTCTCAGTAGTATTACTAGGCAGTAGTACAAGTAAAAATTTAGTTGGACGGGTTTGCAATTTTGTTAGTAATACAAGTAAATATTTAGTCAGACATTCTTGATTTGACCTTCAAACGACCTTGAATGACCTTGACTTGACCTTCAAATGACCTTGAATGACCTTGACTTGACCTTCAAATGACCTTGAACGACCTTGACTTGACCTCGAGTCATGCTTTTTTCAGTAGTATTACTCAGCAGTAGTACAAGTTTTCCAGTAGTATTTCTCAGCAGTAGTACAATTTTATCAGTAGTATTACTCAACAGTAGAACAATTTTCTCAGTAGTATTACTCAACAGTAGAACAATTTTCTCAGTAGTATTACTCAGCAGTAGTACGATTTTTCCAGTAGTATTTCTCAGCAGTAGTACAATTTTATCAGTAGTATTACTCAGCAGTAGAACAATTTTCTCAGTAGTATTACTCAGCAGTAGAACAATTTTCTCAGTAGTATTACTCAGCAGTAGAACAATTTTCTCAGTAGTATTACTCAGCAGTAGAACAATTTTCTCAGTAGTATTACTCAACAGTAGTACAATTTTCTCAGTAGTATTACTAGGCAGTAGTACAAGTAAAAAATTAGTTGGACGGGTTTGCAATTTTGTTAGTAATACAAGTAAATATTTAGTCAGACATTCTTGATTTGACCTTCAAACGACCTTGAATGACCTTGAATGACCTTGACTTGACCTTCAAATGACCTTGAATGACCTTGACTTGACCTTCAAATGACCTTGAACGACCTTGACTTGACCTCGAGTCATGCTTTTTTCAGTAGTATTACTCAGCAGTAGTATAAGTTTTCCAGTAGTATTTCTCAGCAGTAGTACAATTTTATCAGTAGTATTACTCAGCAGTAGAACAATTTTCTCAGTAGTATTACTCAACAGTAGAACAATTTTCTCAGTAGTATTACTCAGCAGTAGTACGATTTTTCCAGTAGTATTTCTCAGCAGTAGTACAATTTTATCAGTAGTATTACTCAGCAGTAGAAAAATTTTCTCAGTAGTATTACTCAGCAGTAGAACAATTTTCTCAGTAGTATTACTCAGCAGTAGTACGATTTTTCCAGTAGTATTTCTCAGCAGTAGTACAATTTTCTCAGTAGTATTACTCAGCAGTAGAACAATTTTCTCAGTAGTATTACTCAGCAGTAGAACAATTTTCTCAGTAGTATTACTCAGCAGTAGTACGATTTTTCCAGTAGTATTTCTCAGCAGTAGTACAATTTTCTCAGTAGTATTACTCAGCAGTAGAACAATTTTCTCAGTAGTATTACTCAGCAGTAGTACAATTTTCTCAGTAGTATTACTAGGCAGTAGTACAAGTAAAAATTTAGTTGGACGGGTTTGCAATTTTGTTAGTAATACAAGTAAATATTTAGTCAGACATTCTTGATTTGACCTTCAAACGACCTTGAATGACCTTGAATGACCTTGACTTGACCTTCAAATGACCTTGAATGACCTTGACTTGACCTTCAAATGACCTTGAACGACCTTGACTTGACCTCGAGTCATGCTTTTTTCAGTAGTATTACTCAGCAGTAGTACAAGCTTTCCAGCAGTATTTCTCAGCAGTAGTACAATTTTATCAGTAGTATTACTCAACAGTAGAACAATTTTCTCAGTAGTATTACTCAACAGTTGAACAATTTTCTCAGTAGTATTACTCAGCAGTAGTACGATTTTTCCAGTAGTATTTCTCAGCAGTAGTACAATTTTATCAGTAGTATTACTCAGCAGTAGAACAATTTTCTCAGTAGTATTACTCAGCAGTAGTACAAGTTTTCCAGTAGTATTTCTCAGCAGTAGTACAATTTTATCAGTAGTATTACTCAACAGTAGAACAATTTTCTCAGTAGTATTACTCAACAGTAGAACAATTTTCTCAGTAGTATTACTCAGCAGTAGTACGATTTTTCCAGTAGTATTTCTCAGCAGTTGTACAATTTTATCAGTAGTATTACTCAGCAGTAGAACAATTTTCTCAGTAGTATTACTCAGCAGTAGAACAATTTTCTCAGTAGTATTACTCAGCAGTAGTACAAGTTTTCCAGTAGTATTTCTCAGCAGTAGTACAATTTTATCAGTAGTATTACTCAACAGTAGAACAATTTTCTCAGTAGTATTACTCAACAGTAGAACAATTTTCTCAGTAGTATTACTCAGCAGTAGTACGATTTTTCCAGTAGTATTTCTCAGCAGTAGTACAATTTTATCAGTAGTATTACTCAGCAGTAGAACAATTTTCTCAGTAGTATTACTCAGCAGTAGTACAAGTTTTCCAGTAGTATTTCTCAGCAGTAGTACAATTTTATCAGTAGTATTACTCAACAGTAGAACAATTTTCTCAGTAGTATTACTCAACAGTAGAACAATTTTCTCAGTAGTATTACTCAGCAGTAGTACGATTTTTCCAGTAGTATTTCTCAGCAGTTGTACAATTTTATCAGTAGTATTACTCAGCAGTAGAACAATTTTCTCAGTAGTATTACTCAGCAGTAGAACAATTTTCTCAGTAGTATTACTCAGCAGTAGAACAATTTTCTCAGTAGTATTACTCAGCAGTAGTACAAGTTTTCCAGTAGTATTTCTCAGCAGTAGTACAATTTTATCAGTAGTATTACTCAACAGTAGAACAATTTTCTCAGTAGTATTACTCAACAGTAGAACAATTTTCTCAGTAGTATTACTCAGCAGTAGTACGATTTTTCCAGTAGTATTTCTCAGCAGTAGTACAATTTTATCAGTAGTATTACTCAGCAGTAGAACAATTTTCTCAGTAGTATTACTCAGCAGTAGAACAATTTTCTCAGTAGTATTACTCAGCAGTAGAACAATTTTCTCAGTAGTATTACTCAGCAGTAGAACAATTTTCTCAGTAGTATTACTCAACAGTAGTACAATTTTCTCAGTAGTATTACTAGGCAGTAGTACAAGTAAAAATTTAGTTGGACGGGTTTGCAATTTTGTTAGTAATACAAGTAAATATTTAGTCAGACATTCTTGATTTGACCTTCAAACGACCTTGAATGACCTTGAATGACCTTGACTTGACCTTCAAATGACCTTGAATGACCTTGACTTGACCTTCAAATGACCTTGAACGACCTTGACTTGACCTCGAGTCATGCTTTTTTCAGTAGTATTACTCAGCAGTAGTACAAGTTTTCCAGTAGTATTTCTCAGCAGTAGAACAATTTTCTCAGTAGTATTCCTCAGCAGTAGAACAATTTTCTCAGTAGTATTACTCAGCAGTAGTACGATTTTTCCAGTAGTATTTCTCAGCAGTAGTACAATTTTCTCAGTAGTATTACTCAGCAGTAGAACAATTTTCTCAGTAGTATTACTCAGCAGTAGTACGATTTTTCCAGTAGTATTTCTCAGCAGTAGTACAATTTTCTCAGTAGTATTACTCAGCAGTAGAACAATTTTCTTAGTAGTATGACTCAGCAGTAGTACAATTTTCTTAGTAGTATTACTCAGCAGTAGTACAATTTTCTCAGTAGTATTACTAGGCAGTAGTACAAGTAAAAATTTAGTTGGACGAGTTTGCAATTTTGTTAGTAATACAAGTAAATATTTAGTCAGACATTCTTGATTTGACCTTCAAACGACCTTGAATGACCTTGACTTGACCTTCAAATGACCTTGAATGACCTTGACTTGACCTTCAAATTACCTTGAACGACCTTGAACGACCTTGACTTGACCTCGAGTCATGCTTTTTTCAGTAGTATTACTCAGCAGTAGAACAATTTTCTCAGTAGTATTACTCAGCAGTAGAACAATTTTCTCAGTAGTATTACTCAGCAGTAGTACGATTTTTCCAGTAGTATTTCTCAGCAGTAGTACAATTTTCTCAGTAGTATTACTCAGCAGTAGTACAAGTAAATATGTTGTTAGACACGTTCTTTCTAAGAAAATCGAATAACATAGATTATTCTTATTATCTTACAATTTAGGTTCAATTGGTAGGTTTTTTTGAAGATAATTTTTGTTGTTTGAAGGTAAAAAAGTAATAGCGACATGCTGTTTAATTTTATTTGACTATATGTGGAATTTTTTTATTTTCCAGGAATAATAATAATAATAAAAAGAAACCTAGTTTACTAAAATCAACGAAAATTTTTTAGTTTATGGTAACTAACAACATTTAGGTTATAAATGCTTAATGCAACAGCAGGGGTACCAACCGACCAAAAAAAAAAATATCCCCAAGATAATAGCGGGAAATATTAAAAAATTATATTATTCTAAATGTTAATTAATTTAACATTTAAAATTTTTAAAAATTGAAACTGCATACTAAATTTTATTTAATAAGAAAAATATTTAATATTAGAAGAGAATCAGTGAAGGCATTAAATTTTGTAATTAAATTAAATGAAATTTGTGTATACAAATTTAGAACATACCACTGAACACGTATTTAAAAAAAAAATTGTTTCCAAATGAGATTAAATATATATATATATATAGTTGAAAAATGTCAGTTGAAATTCTCATATATATTCAACGTTAATTCTGTGACGTCTAAGTGTTCCATTTTCATGACGCTTCACACGACGAAACTGTGTTATAATCAAACATTGAAACATTCGAAACTAGGCGCCGCTGCCACCGCCGCCGCGTTCTACGTGCAATGCACAGCGATGCGTGAAAAGCGCTGTAATTACCTTATATTGCAATTGTTAAATAATCAACATGAGAATTAACAAAACATTATTTTAATAATTTTAAATAGAATATATGCAAATTTTATTTTTTTCTATAATTTTTTTTCTAACATTTTTTTTCTATTTGCAAATAAATATATGCCATTTAAATTAGAAAGAAAAATAGGGTCAGTTGGGGTAAATGGGGACAAAATCCCTAATTTTTATAAATTACGTAAGTTTCATCCTTTAAAAGGTAATATTTGCGGGGTTTATTTTTTTTTGTTATTTACATTCCCAGGATTAATTTTAAGAAAAAAAATTTAGATAAGCTTTAAATACATGAAACTGACTGTCCCCATTTATCCCGAGATTTAAAAAATTTCTTAAAATTTGGGGTAAATGGGGACAGCATAGTTTCTAAGAAAGATTTAAGAAAAAAGTTCCCTCAAGTATATTACTGTCTCTATTTACCCTAAAAAATTGAAAACTCAGGGTAAATGGAGACAGTAGCTTATTATTATTAACCAAATTGACAAAAATCAAAAATTCAAGTGAATTTCTGTTATGGGAGTCATAAGGAGTGAGAAAAAAATTTTGGTATGATTTTTAAGTCTGTTTTCTTTGAAATGAGAGACAGAATACTGAAACAATTTGACTTTGATTTTCAAGTTTTTATGCATTTGAGCGATAACTTTTTTTTTATCTTGCTGCCAATTGTCAAGATAAAAGCTTGGCAATACTCAAAACCTCTTGTAGGTGATCTAAGGTTAAAATATTGACGTTGAACGTAATTTTAAAATTGTAAATTAAGCTCACCTCTTGTCCCAATTTACCCCAACTGATCCTATAATTTTTATTATAAGTATATTTTATAACAAAAATTATAATTACAGACGCACGAACAACATTCCATTTGACAACTTTCTTATATAACAATTTTAAAATCATTATGATTAAATACTTTTATCCTTTAAAAAAATAATTACGATTATATAATTTTATCATTAAAAAAACTAATTATAATTAATTATTAACATTATTTTATTTATAATTACTTTACTCCCTAACTGAAAATTTTCCTTAATTTTCTATTTTAATTTTGAAATAACTAAAATTTTCAATTTAAATCATCATAAATACCGAATGTAATTATAAAGTGCTTTTCAGCTTGTTTATATCTCCAGTAAATTATTTTACAATTTTATATATATTGTTTATTAAATGACGTTAATTACATAAGCGAGTGAATAGAAAATATTTTTTTTTTTTATCAAATAGTTGAATTTAAAAAAAATAATAAGTACCAATGTCAACATCAATTAACAGTTAACTATACAGAGGGACATTAATGGATTCTGTCAGAGAAAGAGAGGATGAGAGAGACAAGAGAGAGGAAGAGAATATTCAGGATGTGTAAAACTGAAATGTGGAACCTCGATAAAACTACATATATATATACATATTTGTGAATAAGTTTTGCCTCAGTATTAGTGAGAAAGGCGAAGGACAACCAACGATGGGGGCTTTATTATTGGTTTTGTTTTTGAAAGTTCGTTCAATATAATAATTTCAAGCTCCAGGGGGGATTTTCATTAATTAATTATTTCAAGAGGAAGAATATATATATATATATCAGTATATTGTGAAATCCATTATAATTGGAACATTTCACCAGCCATTATAAATTATTATTATTGAATAATTTTTTGTTTTTGTTGTTAATTTTTTCATTGATTTTGGAATATTTTTTTTATTTGATAATATTTTTCAGCTATATTCTCTATTAACGGGAGTTATCTATAATATAATTAAAAGAAGAAAGCTTCGAAAGTAAAATTTTTTTTTAGAATTTAAATACCCTAAACAATGTTCCATATAAGTTTGGTTTATTTCGATGCTGTCCTGTTACAAAGGACAGGATTTATTGCCATTTGTTATGGTTAAATAAATTTCTTGATTCATCTATAGAACAATGGTTCAACGATTTTGAAGGGAACTTTGGGTATTCTCTTGGCAAGTTTGCACATTCTAATGACTCTAAACTTGTCCTTTGAGAATTTCTCTTAATCAACGATACAGCATTCACGTAAACGGAAATTGCTCGATTTTAGATTATAATGCATGCATTTAAATAAATCCATTTTTTTACTTTTGTAAATTAATAAACCACTATGCATTAAAGAATTTGGTTGAATTGATTTTGAACCTAATTTTTGGATGTAAATTAAAAATTTAGTAATGTGATTTTATTGATGTGCATAAATAATAACTATATAATTACAGTAATAAAAAGTTGGAACATATTTTTAATTCCACTTTTGTTTTTTAACTAATCGTATCATGATCTGACTCTAAAAATAATTCTAATTCCAAAATAATCAGAATTTAATGTAATTATTATGTAATTTTGATTGTATAAATACAATTTGCCACTTTAGTGTCAATAATGTCATCACGGGGTGTAATATTGAAAGCGCTACTAATGTCACCAAGGGTCAATAATGTTGGCAAGACTATCGCCTTCGATCCCCTTAATGATTCCGTATTAACAAACATTCCCCCATGCATAGTGCTGTCAATAACATTGTCTCTGGATTTCAATCAGTCATTATGCCTCGACACAGTACATGACCACATTTCACCTCCTCACGAAGTCACAAGGGAAACATTTCAAAAAAAAAAAAAAAATTATTCATTAACTTTTATTGAATTAATCGAAAAATTGTCCTCTTTTTCTGAAAACAATTTTTTTCGTTAATTCTAGCGAACAAAATTAAATGATTTTAGAAGGGGATTTTTTAATTAGGTATACAAGATATTTGGCTTCTATAACCTTTAAAAAGTAATTTTTGGGCAACTCCGATTAAGAGTTAATCAGTAACCAATCATGAACGATTAGGGATTTAATCACTAGAGTTGGTGAAACTGTTCCAATGATTTGGCACAATAATAGGTAAATTATTCATCATTAATATAAAACAAACCTTTTTTTCATACATAACGGAAAGGAATTTTCCATTTTGGTGATTTCGAAAAAATTATTTCAGAATTTAAAAATTTTACAAAAAAAAATAATGTCCCAATGATTTGCCAGTCCTCTTTTTCTGAAAACAATTTTTTTTCGGTAATTCTAGCGAACAAAATAATTAAATGATTTTAGAAGGGGATTTAATTAGGTATACAAGATCATTGGCATCTAAAACCTTTAAAAAGTAATTTTGGGCAACTCCGATTAAGAGTTAATCAGTAACCAATCACATGAGCGATTAGGGATTTAATCACTAGAGTTGGTGAAACTGTTCCAATGATTTGGCACAATAATAGATAAATTATTCATCATTAATATAAAACAAACCTTTTTTTCATAAATAACCTCAAAAAGGTGGCATTTACTAAAGTAGAATTTTGTAAATAGTGAAAAGAAAAATGTGAATTAAAAAAAGGAAAATCGCTTTTGATTTTTGTCGCACATGATTCTTTATGGGAAACGGGGTTGTAGATTAGAGTTAACTTGGAAGAGAGTTGAGACGTTTCTCGCAAATTAGTGGCACACCAAGAGCACCGTTGTCTCGTCCGCTTTGTCAGGCTATTCTCCGTTCCAATTCAACCCCGTTTCCTTCGCAAGATAAACTAGAACACCTTGTACATACATACATATATACACACACACGAGGATAAACAAAATTACCCAACCACTTGACTCCGGCAATATTGTTTCTACCCGCAAGGTCATTGTATTCTACAATTATAATGTGAGCGCATGTAAATTTGAAAAGCACGAAAATTTTACTTTGTAGTTACCCAACTCGTTAAAAACAATTTTCACATTTAGATTATCAATTCGGTTTTTTAAAAAACAATTTTCAGGTATTTTTTTAAATACTTTTGTATAGTTTTATTATTATAAGTTATTTTTAAAAAAAATTTTAAATAGTTATCGGCCTTTAATCGATCCTTAAAAAAAGAAACATAAATATAGTTTATTACTATATCGTGGCTTTTTAAATTCAGATCAAAAGTTATTTGTATATAATTAATAATTTATAATTAAGGCTTTGGGGTCTGCTAAGGTAACGATTGCTATGGTAACTGTTATCATAGCAACTATACGACGGACGGACGCTAAAGCGAAACTATAAGGCTTTCAGCACCTGAGACACGAAACCCTAAAAAAATAATATTAATAATAATAATAATAATATTATAATTAATTAATATTAATTACCATCATCATGAAAAGAAGAAATAAACCGAAATTTCATTTATAATAATAGAGGTAGCAAAAATTTCCCTTCTGCTATTTAACTACTGTGGTAATATAAAAAAAAAAAAAAAAAATTCGCCGAGAAAATAATTGAAGCGTTTTTATTTATCTTATATAACAATGCTGTAATTTAGCGAGAGATTATGAATAATAAATCAAAAATTCTTGCATCTTGCGCTTTTAGAATTCTGTTTTAGAAAAGTTTTGGATTCAGGTTAACGCATCTCATTTCTGCTTATTTACCAGCGTTAGTAAACTTAGAAATCTTTCATGCGTTTTACGATGCTGGAAATCGTTTATCTTAGATTCCCAGCAAGACGAGGTTGGTTATCCCTGTGCTATATTACGCGAAATGAATAACAGTTTAGCTCCAGAGAAAAGGGGAAACTGGGCCGAAGATGTATATATACATATACATATATATATATATATATACAATTATATTCTAGCGCGCATGAATTTCCCTCAAGATTTTCAACATGAAAGCTACAATCAGTTCTGAGAAATGAAGCGGGTACATGATTAACAATATTCCCTATCAGGTTATTAGGATCTTTATATAATTTCTCAGGGGTTAATTAACTTTTTAATTTCTTAGTTATTTTTTTTTCTTTAAATAAAAATAGAGAAAATAATTCATTAACTAAATTAGTTACTAGGTATTTAATACTTTTTAGCTTTTAAATTTGTTTTGAAAAAAAAAAAAATTTTGTGGCTGGCTATAGAAAGTTTAAGTAACGTTTTTACTGTGTGCGGTAGAAATGTGGGCGGAGAAAGTACACTGCGCGAACCAATCAAAAACGAGCGTCGTCGCGCAGCGTAACCTTCACTATCGAAATTGCGCTTGCGCTACGACAACTCTCTTATTGGTCGAAAAAAGCGCGCTTATTTTAAATACTTAATAATAAGAAAACGTTATAAAAGCAATATAAAAAAAAACATTTTTACTATTGAATTTATTTATTTTTTTTTTGTTAATTATTTTCTTTTCTAATAAAAATACTAATTTTCCTAAAATACTTTAGTATATAATAATAATAATAATAATCTAGATTTATTAAGGTAACGAAAAAAAAATACAGAGTAATGTACAAAATAAATAAATAATAATAATAATAATAATAATAATAATAATAATAAAAATAATATTAATAATAATAATAATAATTTTTAAAATAATAATAAATAATATTAGAATAATAATGAATAATTAAAATATTGACAATGAATTTTACAAATGGGTAAAATTAATTTTTTTTTATAATTATTGCAATATGGAAAAAAAGAAAGTTAATTTTTGAAAAAAAAATTTCAATGTACATAAAATAAATATGGTGAATTACAGTTTGTTCTTTTTTTTATTTTTTAAAAAGAAAGATTCACTTTATTCTTTTGACGCTGAGGATCAAGGGTAGATTTGCTTCTCGTGTTTCTTATATTTCTTGAATGATAATTTTTTATTTAAAGTGACTCCTCACTGCAAAAGTCTGTCTATATATATATATATATATATATATACATTCTGTGAAAATTCTAGCGGAATGGTTTTTAGTAAAGAAATTCACGTTTTTAAATGTGTATTTAAATTTTTAACAAAATACTATACATAAAACATACAGATACAAGTGAACTAAAAATACCTCTATAATAAAGGAAATAAATTTTTTTTTTCAATATTATTCGAAATAAAATAAACTAAAATCTAATTGTTTATTAACTTTTATTATTTTTATTATCTATTTTATTATTTTATATCATCTTTTTATTATTAAATTAAAATTTATTATTAATTTATTATTTTATATTAACTATTTTGACTATTTTATATTAATTTTCTTTTATTTTATTTTTATGATTTAACTTTTAGTTAATATATATTTTTTAATTTATTCCCCTATTTAAATGTGTATGCAATTTATTCTTTCTCTTGTCATCAAATAAAATTTTTAAATTAAAAAAAAAAAAAACAGTTAATAAAATTATTCAAACAAAAAAAAAATTTTTTCCCTACATTTTATCAAATTTGAAGCAAATTGTTGCATTAAAAACTTATTTTTACTGTGGCGGACAGCATATATATATATATAGATGTTAAAATAAAATGAGAATTAGAAAAGGGGAGAATAGAGAACTTTTCAAATGTATATTATGCCTTTATTCAAGCACAGGAGAGTTATTAGTCTTTCATTTGCATTCTCGTTCCGACCTACGAGGCTCATTGTAAGATAAAAAGACCTGTTTTCTGTCTCCTTTCGGCAAAAAAAAAAAAAAAAAAAAAAAAAAACAACGCAAAATTCTATACCAAGACCACAATAAGATAAGAGAAGTTGGTTAAAAAGCTTTGAATAAAGAAAGTCAACTTTAAGACAATGAAATTAACAACAAAAAAAAAGGAAAAAAAAAATAGAAACGACTTTTAAGAAACTCTATCATTCATTTTGCAAAATAGAAAGATCATAAGATTTTCATAAAATGGGTCAACGATTGTGTCAAATATAATTAATTACATCATTACCTTTTCCACGACGATTTATTATATAAATATTTATTATTATTATTATACTATTTATTATTATTATTATTATTAATTATTAATTAATTTACATTTTGCAGTTAATAAATTATTATTTATTTGACATAAATAAAAATTTCTAAAAGGAAAAATAAAAAATTGTATTCCATTATTTTTTAAATTAAATTTAAGTACAAGAATTTTTCTAATATTTTATATCGGTTTTTTTTACTTTTCTTCTATTTTTAAATCAATTTTCTCATTTTTCAAAAATAAATTTTCAAAATTTATAATCAAAAAGAAAAAAAATCTGCATTACCGACTGTCTGTAAAACATTAATTTATGTTACCGATCGCCAACAAAACAGTGATCTACATTACCGACTGTCGGCAACTCAGGTAGCTTGATTATCAATCGTCGGTAAAAACTGTGCCCTACATTTTCGACAGACGGCAACTTTAACTACTCATAACCACAAAATATCGACGATAGGTAAAACAGGTATATCTATATTATCAACAGTCGGTAAAAAGATTTTTTTACCGACTATAGTTAATGCAGTTCACTGACTTACCGATAGTCGAAACTACTTTACCGTCCGTTATTTATGTAATTTTTTTTACCGACTGTTGGTAATGTAGATCGCTGTTTTACCAACTGTCGATAATCTAGTCGGTAAAAGCGGCAAATGTCCAAGATTGCTAGTAAATCAGTAAGCTTTATTATCGACGGTCGGTAAAAAAGCGATCTATATATTATCCAAAATAATAAATAGAGAAAATATTTTTAGAAAAATTAACAAAAAAAAATTTACATATTGTAATAAAATATTCAAGTTTGTAGATTTTCGAACAAAAATTCCTTTGTGTAAAATATTGAAAGAATTTTTTTTGTTAAATTACGCTTAACATTGTGTGGCATTGGCAAGCGGCATTTTCTCAATTTTTCAACATCAATATCAGCGAGAGGTGAACTCTATTATATCGTTCGGTATAAGAAAAATTAGAAGAATGTTCAGTAATAGAGAATGAACAAAAAAAAAAAAATGAAATAAAAATAAAAGAGAAAAAAATTTAGGTCGCCAGGTCAAGTCACGTAATTATAAACTAGCAGTTTTCTCTTGTTTGGGATAAAAGTGTGCTCATTAAAATTGGTTAAGTTCCTCTTTGTTTATACATTCCGTCACTATATTCTTTAACACTTCAAAAAAAAAAAAAAAAATTATTATTATTCCTTTTCATTTTTTTCATCTTCTTACACTTTTTCTTTTCTTTACTTTACTTTTCTAAAGATCAAACAATGTTTTAATTTTTTTCCCTACTTTTTCGCATAGTAAATTATTCTTTTTTTAATTAATTAATTAAAATAATTAATTGAAATAATTAATTGAAATAATTAACTAAAATAATTAATTAAAATAATTAATTAAAATAATTAATTAAAATAATTAATTAAAATAATTAATTAAAATAATTAATTAAAATAATTAATTAAAAATTAAAATAAAATAAATTATTTATTATTCAAAAAAATTTTGATTATTTCGTTTTCGAAAAAAATAATTTTTTTTTTAATTTAATTTAAATGAAAAATTATATTATTTTTAAAAAATTAGAAAAATTTAATTTGAAATGAAAATTTTTAATGGAAAATTTGTTTTTTTTGTATTTTTACAGACAAGTAGTACAAATTTATGGGGTGATTGGATGGGAGTAATGCATGGAGATGAAATCGAATATGTCTTTGGTCTTCCACTCAACACGTCTCTTAAATACACCGACAAAGAGCGTGAACTTGCACAGAAATTTTTATCAATTTATTCCAATTTCGCTACACATGGGTAAGTTAAAAAAATTTATTAAATATATATAAAAAAAAATTCTCATTTTCAGATGTAAATTTTTTTTTTATTCTTAAGAAAAAATTATTTTTCTCTTTCTCATGGAAAAATTACTCTACTTTGCATACATTTATTTTCAAAACTGAATTTTTAATCTGTTACTTCAGATAACAACTAAAATAATTAATTTTTTTTATTTTCAATATTATTATTTTCATTAATATAATTTTTTTTATTATTTTTTTATATTATTAATTTTGCTTCCTCGTGGAGGAAGCTTTGTAGTCCTTTCGTTTATAAAACTTTTCAAAGTGGAGGAAACAAATTTTTTTCTTTGTAGAAACATGTTATATGAGATCCTGATCAATTGTCCGGATGTATGTATGTGTGTGTGGATCCCTTTTTTGTTAGAAAATAACTTTAACAGGTTTTAAAGGATTTAGATAAAATTTGGTAGGCTCATTTATCATATTAATATCTCAAATCTGACCAAAGGATTTTAAAAAATACCCAAAAAAAAAATTTATCGTCTTTTATCCAAAAATTTATTTTTTAATCGAAAAAATTTTTAAATAGAAAAATTTAAGGTTATATATAATAAAATCGTATTCCTTACGTCAAGACGAATCGATCGATATATATAAAGTATAGTTTTAATTTAAATTTAAAGAATTAATGAAAGTTAAAAAATCAAAAATTCACATTTTGGCTATAAAATTTTGTGATTATTTAAATTGAAGTTTATATATGAAATAATTGTATTCCTTACGTCAAAACGAATCGATCAATATATATAAAACATACATTTGAGCTAAATTTAAAGAATTAATGAAAGTTAAAAAATCAAAATCACATTTTGGCAATAAAATTTTACTTTCTCCAGGAGGAAGCAAATTTTTTTGCTGATCGTAAAGAGGAAGCAAAATGTTCATGTAATGATCATCTGAATTTACAACTTTTTTTAATTATGTTATTCATCATTAATATAAGACAACCTTTTTTTAATTTTGTTATTTATCATTAATATAAAACAAACCTTTTTTTTAATTATGTTATTCATCATTAATATAAAACAATCTTTTTTTAATTTTGTTATTCATCATTAATATAAAACAAACCTTTTTTAAATTATGGTATTCATCATTAATATAAAACAACCGTTTTTTAATTTTGTTATTCATCATTAATATAAAACAAACTTTTTTTTTAATTATGTTATTCATCATTAACATAAAACAATCTTTTTTTAATTTTGTTATTCATCATTAATATAAAACAAACCTTTTTTTTAATTATGTTATTCATCATTAATATAAAACAACCTTTGTTTTAATTTTGTTATTCATTTTTTTTGTTATTTTTATTATTTTTATTATAATTTTTTTATAATTTTTTTTTAGTAGTTTTTATATTATTATTTTTATTATTTTAATAAATTTTTTTTAATATTATTGCTTGTATAATAATTATTTTTTCAAATAAAAAAATTGTATTTTATTATTATTATTATTATTATTATTATATTATTTCTAAAAAATAAATCTTTTAACAAAAAATTATTCCATTCATTTTCTTTTTCTATTTTTAATTCATTAATAATTAACATGTCTGATAAGTTTTTTCATTTAATAACTCGTTAAATTTCTTTATTAATTTTTCAAGAGTTTATTTTTGTCTATCTCGTACTTAATTGACATTTTTTTTGTCATATTCGAATGCTGTGTATTTTTAAATATAAAAAAATATATATATATATTTAAATAATACTTTATTTTTTTTTTACTGCTTCAAATTTACTGAGTGGACAATTTGTTTTATTAAAAGGGCACCTTTTCTTTATGTTTGTGAGTTATATTTCAAGTAGAACATATCAATATTGGTGCTGACATTAAATTTAATTTTCTCTCGCAAAAGCACTTTGTCGATTCGTAGTTCAGTTTTTAGCTTCTATTTATAAGTCAATTTTAAAGTAATTGCAAAATTTAACATTTGCAGAGATTATTGAGAAAAAAAAATATATATATATATATATGGAGCGCTTAATTATCTCAATAAAATTTATTAACAATTATTTTATTATTCCACTCTACTGGATTCGATAATTTTTTTATTTTTTTATTAAATTGAAAGATGAAAAATATCTCTTTTCAACGTTGCGGATAATCTTCTAATTGCCTTTTACAATAAACGGATTTTTGAAGATTAAAAAAATATTGAAATTTGCTTTCAAAAAAAAAAAAAAAAAAAAAAAATCGCGAATAGAGAAACGAATTCCAATAAATTGAATTGATTTTATTTTTTTTTATTTCATTTTAATATACTTCCTATATTAAATATTTTCGAAAAGACAAATTGAAGAATTTGTGCGAATTTTGTATTATTTGATGATGGAAGATTTTTATTTTTTTAAAAAGGAATCCGTGATTCTCAAGAAGTGAAATGGACCAGAAATGTGATAAATCTTAATGACTCTAAATCTCGATCGATTATATAGTATATATATATAGTAAGAGCGAGATTTCGATTGAGAGTCGTTAAAATGAAAAATTGCTTTTTCGTGTGCCAGTGTCAAAGGCATTTTATCAACTTTCGACTGTATATCAGACAAACAACTTTTTTTTTCTCTCAAAAGAAAATCATTTTTAACCTATATTTTCTTTCATCAATTTGCAATTATTATTATAATAATTCTCGTCGAAATCGTCGTTACGAATCGAGAAAAAAAATAGTTTTCTTTTTTATTAAAAAAAATAACAAATAAAACTTGAAAATAACATAAATAAAAAAAAGTAACAAAAATAAGAAACATAAACAAAAATTAATAACTTAAATAAAATTTAAAAAATGTAAAAGAAAAATTAAACTTAATGATTAATTTTTTTTTAACTTTTCAAATATTCGAAAAATTCAAAAGAATTTTTAAAATATATAACCAAAAAGAAATTTAAAAAAAATCTGCATTACCAATCGCCTTTAAAAGGGAAAATCTCTATTATTGGTCATTGATAAGTCAGTAATCTTCTTTATCGACTGTTGTTAAACCGGTCATCTGCATTACCGACTGATGGTTACTGTAACTACTAACCAACACAGAAAACTGTAATTAAATTTACTATATTCATGTAAGATTAGAAACCATTTTTTGGAAAGTCGATAAATCAGTGAGCTATATTATCGACGGTCGGTAAAACAACGATCTACATTATCAACAGTCGGTAAAAAGATCTACATAAATAATGGTAGGTAAATGTTTCGACAGTCGGTAAGAAGCGATCTACATTATTAACAGTCAGTAGAGAATCTACATAAATGACGGTCGGTAAATTAGTTTACTACATTCTCGACTGTCGATAATTTAGTTCACTGACTTAACGATAGTCGGAAATGTAGCAAACTAATTTACCGACCGTCATTTTTTTTAGATATTTTTTACTGACTGTTGATAATGTAGATCGCTTTTTACCGACTACTAGTTAATCAGTTAACTGAATTATCGACAGTCGGTAAAAAGCGATCTACATTAGCGGTTGTTGGTAAATCAGTAAAATTTATTATTGACGGTCGGTAAAACAGCGATCTATATTAAAGTGTAGGTTAAAAATGACAGCTAATAAACTGTCATTTTTAACCTACACTTTTTAGGTCGATTTACAATTATTTGCAATAAAAAAAAATAAAGAACATAAATAAAATTGTAAAAAGAAAAAATAACCAAAATTTCATTTTATTTTCTACATATTTAAAAATTCAAAAAAATTTCCAAAATTTATAACCAAAGAAATGTCAAAGAAATTTAAATAAAAAACATATATATATATAATACTTTATATGAAGAAATTTTTATATATAGTTACACGAAAGACACTAAATTTTAGTGGAGAAAATTTAAGGGACATAAATTTTACTTAATAAAACAAAAAAAAGAGGGGGTGGGAGAAAGTGTGTGTGTGTGAGAGAGAGAGAAACAAGATGAATAAAGGTAAAATTTTAACGGGAACGAGTATCATTTTCTAATTTAGATGCCGAGTGAATATAAAAGAGAATCGATTAAAAAATATTCTTTTCCCTATATACAAAAGCCGGGGATATTTTATGCAATGGTCCCTGATGTAAAATAATATGTGTATGTGTGTGTGTGTGTACTATACACGAATCACTTGAAAAGCAAAATATATGTATGACACGTTTATAACCATTGATTTATTTTATAGAGTTTGTCCCCGTAAATCGCAATAAAATTAAAATCAAATTGTGCATGTGTATGTGTATATGTCTCTATAAAATAAATTGTCAATAATTCTCACATTATTCAATATTTGTTTTTCTAAATTTTCAAAGAAATAGCTATAAATTTTTTTTTCCAATATAGAAAAAAATATATTCACAATGATGATTTACAATTATTTTTTTATCTGTTAAATTTTAGAGTTAATAAATAGCCATAAAATAAAAAAGAATAAATATTTTTAAAAAATTATTAATGAATTTAATTACCAATCGCTGATAAAACAGTGATCTGCATTACCGACTGTCGGCAATGCAGGTTACTTGAGTATCGACCGTCGGTAATCATGTAGCTACATTACTAACTATCGGTAAAAAAGCGATCAACATCCGTGGCTATTAGTAAGACAGTAAACGATATTATCGACGGTCGGTAAAACAGTTATCTACATTATCAACAGTTGGTAAAAATCTACATATGTGACTATCGGTAAGTTAGTTAACTGAATTATCGACTATCGGTAAAAAAATCAATCTACATCCGTGGCTGATGGTAAATCAGTGAGCTACATTATCGACGGCCGGTAAAAGAGGGACCTACATTATCAACAGTTGGTAAAATGGATTTACATATATAACGGTCGGTAAATCAATTAGCTACTTAACCAACTGTCGGTAAAAAAGCGATCTACATTAGTAGCTGTAGGTAAATCAGTGAGCTCTATTATCGAAAGTCGGTAAAAAAAGAAGTAGCACTGTAGAAACAGGAAAATAATTTTTTCCTTATGCAAAATTTTACTAAAATGTTATTTTTTTCATTATTTATTTACTATTTCAGAATAATTAAAATAAAAAAAAAATTAAAGCCAAAAAAACTATTTTTTTTTTTGTAAAGAAAGATAACGTTGCAGAAAAGAGAATAAAGAAAAATCTCATTAACCAAAGGTCGTTTGAAAGTAAAGTAGTTTCGGACAGTTTTGTATGCAGAACCACTTTATCTTTCCTTTTTTCCACTTTTTTTTTTTTGTTTTGTTGTGAAAAATGAAATGCAGAATGAAAAATGCACTTTTCAGGGAATGTACACATTGGTGTGACGAGAATTTTTCATCAGAACTACTTCTTTCGTGTTTCATCTCGAGATTCTCATAAAGGCCATTCTCTCTGTTACAATTCCAGAAATTTCCCTGTAGGGGTCAAGTTCCTTTTTTTTAGCGTTTGATAATTTTTTTTTGCTTTATTTGCCTCATGTCACGCACATTAGAAATAAATTTATTTTTCTCCTACGAATTATATAATGTGCGTGACATTATCATTCTTTCGCTGATCATTATCAGCATGTTATTTTTCAGATTTTTAACTTGAAAAAATAATGCAATAAAAAAAATTAATATTCTTTTAATATTTTAACTGCTATCTTTTGTAAAAATTTCGAATATTTTTGACATCAATTTATAAATTAGAAAAAAAAATGTAGTAACTTGAGAAATCCATTATTAAGGAAGGAAATTTTGAATTACGTGATATAGAAACATTTGTTTGTTTTTTTTATCGTATCGTTTCATTTTTTCTTTTTTTCAGGGAGGTAATTTGTAACCCTCAAATTCATTTCGACATTTCGTGTCTCCCCTTAATAAATTCGGATTCTTTAATGGCTTAAAAATGGTCATAAATGCAATTTTGAAATTTTATAGCGCACGCAAAGTACATAAAGGGTGTTTTCTCTCTCCGTGTTTGAAAATTAAATCACATCATACATATATATATATATATACGACAAAGATAAACTTTTAGCCGATAAATTTCTTTTACATTTGTTTCCTTCCTCTAAACTATAAGAATTATTTTTTTTCTATTAATTTAAATTTCGTTTAACAATTTTTTCCCCAAAAATTCAAATATTTTAATTAGATTAGAAACCATTTTACCGGACGTCGGTAAATCAGCGAGCTACATTATCGACGGTCGGTAAAATAGCGATCTACATTATCAACAGTCGGTAAAAATCTACATAGGTCGGTAAATCAGTTAGGTACATTATAGATGACCGGTAAAACAGTGACCTACATTGTCAACGGTTGGTATAAAGATCTACACATATAACGGTCGGTAAGTCAGTTAAATACATTACCAGCTGTCGGTAAATCAGTTAGGTACATTATCGACGGTTGGTAAAACAGCGATCTACATTATCATCAGTCGGTAAAAATATTTATATTTGATATTAAATTAATTAACTACATTACTTTCTCTAAATTATAATAATAATTTTTTCCTATTCTATTTTAATTAGATTAGAAACCATTTTACCGGACGTCGGTAAATCAGCGAGCTACATTATCGACGGTCGGTAAAATAGCGATCTACATTATCAACAGTCGGTAAAAATCTACATAGGCGACGGTCGGTAAATCAGTTAGGTACATTATCGATGACCGGTAAAACAGTGATCTACATTGTCAACGGTTGGTATAAAGATCTACATATATAACGGTCGGTAAGTCAGTTAAATACATTACCAGCTGTCGGTAAATCAGTTAGGTACATTATCGACGGTCGGTAAAACAGCGATCTACATTATCATCAGTCGGTAAAAATATCTATACTTGATGGTAAATTAGTTAACTACATTACTTTCTCTAAATTATAATAATAATTTTTTTTCTATTCGATTTTCGTTTAACTTTTTTATTTTCGCCCTCCAAAAAAACAGAAATTTATTTGATAAAAAATTAATTATTAGTAGGAAAATTATTTTCGTTGATATTTTATAATTTCGTGAAAATCGGCATTCTTTTCTAAAGGTTAATTGCTCGTAAGCGCAATTAGACTCTCATCTTCCGCAACTTCAATGTACTGGAATATAGCAGCAGTAGATAATCGAGATCGTGGTAGATGAGGCAAGTTCTCGCTTTCAAAATTAATCGCTCCGAAGACATGGCCTCCTTCCGTTTGACCCAGGGTGTGTGTGTGTGTGTATATATATATATATATGTATGTGTTAAGATTTCCCTCTCACCATATTTCGATATTCGGGAAAAATTATATCAAAATAGGAAAAAAAAAATTCCAATGATTATAAAATCGAAAAAAAAATGAAAGCAAAAATTTTTTTTTTTCCAAAACAGATAAATTTTTACTCGAAGCCAATATCATATATATATGAAAAGAATGAATCAGAAAAGAACATAAAAACCATATGGTGTCATGAAATGTTTAAACGACATTGATTTTTCTCACGGAAAAGTTGGTCAACTTCAAAAAAAGTTTTAGGTCACTGAGCATGACACTGGAAATTTTTTTTTTTTATATTTATATTGGATCCACAAAATTTTGAATTATTATTTTCCAATGTTTGTATATTTGAAATTCACTTTCACAAAAAGTTTTATATAGCAGGAAAAAAAAAATTCTTGACATAAATTTTCAAAAATATTTTATATTAAATTAAAAAAAAAATTTTAATATGAACAAATTTTCCATTATAAAAAATTTTTTTTGAAGGTAAAAAATTACTTTTAACCCCCCTAAATAATAAATAGAAAAATTGAATTTTTTTTTTTTGGGTAAGCAAAAAATTGACTTTATTGGAATTGATTTTTTTCTTTCTTTCTTTTTTTTTGCAGGAAGCCAGTTGAAAGCGAAGTTGAATGGCCGCCATATACGAGAAATGATCCTCGGTATTTTATTTTAGATGCCGAAAAGAGCGACATGGGAAAAGGTCCTCGCATGACCGCCTGTGCTTTTTGGAACGAATTTCTTCCTCGACTAAAAGGAGTACCTGGTACGTGCGCATCTCGACATCCTTTTCACTGTTTTTCCACCATTTTACGGGCTTTCCTTTACATTTTTTTTTCCCTCTCCCTCTTTTCCCACCCCTCATCAAAACCATTTTCCTAGAGCTCACACAAAATTTTCACCAACATAAACAATACTTCTTCAAAAAAAAAAAAAAAAAAAAAATTTTAAGCAAAAAAATTTCTAAAATTTAATTTTTACTAAAATCATTCAAAAAAAAATATCTCATATTGAAATAATAAAATCTTTTCTATATATATATATTATTTCATAATTTAAGAATTTCAAAAGTATAACTGACAATTATTATAGTATATAAAAAAAGCAATAAGAATTAATTTTAACCTAGAAATATATTTCCATTTTTAGGTCGATAAATTGATTTTAAAGACACGACGACGACTTTAAAAGTTACCTCAGTAAATTTCTTTTTTTTTAAAGTCGTTTTAACGTATTGAATAATTTATAAAACCAATTTAAGCTGATTGCACAAAAAAAATGAGAAACAATTTTTTAAAAAAATTGAAAAATCAACATATTCAAAAGTATGTCAATGACTTAATTATATAATGGAAAAAAATGTGTATATATATATATATAACTTAAAATAAATTTATATTCTTGTGACCCTTTTAAATATCATTGGTCTTTTATAGCCGCGTCTCTCTGTATGTATATACATATGTATATTATCTCTTATTTTCATATTGTGTGTATATATATACATATATCTAGATTTCCAGACATTCCTCGAACTATGTGACAGGTTGAGACTTGTTAAATAATTCAAAGTTCAGAAATCAATGATAAAACTTTAGCTTAAACTACCATTTTTCTATAATCCAATCACTATTCATCATACATGTTTTTAAAATCTATATCACTGACCTCTTTATATTTTAATAATTCACTTATATCTTTTTTATCCGCGTACAAAATCAATAATCGTTTTTTAATTTTCTATTTTAGTGTCATTTTTTTTTTGGGGTAAAATTTCATCATTTCCATTAATTATACACTACATGGATAAAAAAAACTTCAAAGTCATTAACAATAGTCGATAATATAGATAGCAATTTTGCCGATAAATTTTCAATACTGAAATATGTATTACCGACTGCCGGTAAAACAGTAATTTATATTACCGATCGCTAATAAAAAAACGGAAATCTGCATTACCGACTGTCGGTAATTCAGCTGACTTGATTATCGACCGTCGGTAAAAACGATATACGACATTTGCGACAGACAGTAACTTTAACTACTAGTAATGATAATAGGCTGTAATTAATTTCATAAATTAAATAATTTTCCTGACTATTATAAAACAGTGCGCTACGTTACGACTCCTGATAAATTAGTAATCTTCTTTATCGACTGTCGTTAAACCGGTCATCTACTGATAGTAACTGTACCTACTAACTACCATAACAAACTATTTTAAAAAAAGTTCTTATATTTTAATCAAATTTGAAACCATTTTACCAGACGTCGGTAAATCAGTGAGCTCCATTATCGACGGTCGGTAAAACAGTGATCTACATTAACAAGTCAGCAAAAAATTTACGATAAAACAGTTAAATCATTTCCGACTGTCAGTAAAAAGCAATCTACACTCGTGGCTATTGGTAAATCAGTAAGTTACATTATCCACGGTCGGTAAATAAGCGATCTACATTATCAACGGTCGTAACAAAGATATGCGCATATAATGGTCGGTAAATCAGTTAAATATTTTACCGTGTGTCGGTATTTCAGTGAGATATGTTATCGGCAATTGGTAAATATAGATCGGTATATATAGATTTGCGTATACAACGGTCGGTAAATTAGTTAGCTACATTACCAACTGTAGGTAAAAAAAGCGATCTACATCTATGACTATAGGTAAATCATTATCGACAGTCGGTATTTCAGTAAAATATATTATCAACGGTCGGTAAAACAGTAATCTACATTATCGATTATCGATAACTGTATCAAAACTCTAACTCCCTATAACTACACTAACTGCACAAACTATAATTATCTTTTTTATCCATCAATCTAATATGAAAAAATTGACAATTTTTTTTTCAGATCCAGAACCAGAAGCATGCAACAGGGTGATAGCATCGAGTGTCTCGGCAGGTGCAAATCGGCTAATTTCATGTCTTAAATCTGCTCACATCTTTTTGCTTCCCATCCTAATGGCAATTACTTCGATTATGTAAAATAAACAAAAAAAAAAAGAGGAAAAAAAAAATTGAAATGATGACCCTTCTTCCAGTAGTAAAAAAAAGAAAAGAAGAAAAAGACCGAATCAAGCGGTAAAATCAACCCGCAGGCACGGACTTCCGCTTCAAGATGAACGTCCAGGTGCTTTTTTTTACAATATAAACTCCACATTCAAGGAACAGTTTTGCCTTGAAAAGCAAAAAAAAAAAAAAAAAAAAACACACACAAAAATATTTTCAATTTGCAAAACTGTACACAGAGAACAAAAAAAAAAGGAATGAATACAAAATAGAAAAAAGAAAAACAAAATGTGCGAAAGAATTGAAAAAAAAAGTCGAGACAAAAAAAATACCGACTCTAAGAATGCGACGTGCTATATGTGTATCGTACTATATATATATCTTCATATATATATATATATGAATTCAATCAAATTGATTCTCTCACGAAATGTCCAACGTTTCGAAAAACTATAAATATATAATATAAAAAAGAGTTTCTAAAAAGAATGACATGGGAATTTTTTGAATCCCTGGTTTTTGAGCTGGAACCAACTAATAAACAAACAAAAAAATAATAAAAAAAAAGATCAAAATAGTGCTAGGCTTTTACTTGAAATTTTGCAAAAAAAAAAAAAACAACCAACAATGTTTGCTCTTTTTCTATAGAAAATACCAAAAGTGCTTCAGAACTCAATGGAAGCACTCACCAAATATATATATATATATTATTTTCATTGCCTTTATATAAATATATATATATATATATATATATAAATATATACCTTTGAGAAAAATTTTCAATAAAGGATTAACTATCCAAGCGAAAATAGTCATTTAATCCTATAGGGAATTTATTTTTCTCAAATCGGTATGTTTTCAATATATATATATATATTTATAGAAATATATTAAAAAATTTATTTTTAAGTTAGATTGGAGAATTTTTTTTTCATTTAAAAGAGTTTTCTTTTTTAAATGTTATTGTGCTTGAAATGAAAAAAAAATTGTGTTTTCTCACAATGCACCATCACGTGTGTCTCTCTCTCACTTTTTATCTTTCTCTCTCTCTCTCTTTCTCTGTGATTTTTAGATTTCCTATAGATGTGCTTTTTCAATATTATTCATTATTGCACTTTTAATATCCAAAGTGAAAAAAAAACCAGAGATACACAACACGAATTATCCATAAAAAAAAAATAAAAATTATGCAATTTTCTATATACTTTTAAATTAAATTGATTAAACACGAGGTATAATCATTACGAATTAGGAATGAGGTCAATTGTCATAAAAAATAGATAATATAATGCAGGGTTTACTTTTCTGCGCATTGCGAGAGTTGCAAATTTTAAATATATATTCTTTTCTATTTACTGCGAAAAAAGAGAGAAAAAAAATTATTAATGACAAATTTTTTTTTTTAAAAACATAAAAAACGATTAAAATTTTTTTTTAAAATCATCTTTTAATATTTTAATGATACGAAAATTTTATTATTATATTTTAATAAAGAAAAAAAGTGACATAATTTTGATCTTTGTTATATACCATCAGTCGGTAACAGAATAATATCTGTTTTATCGACAGTAGCTTCGATTATTTTTCAGTGCTAAATGACGAAATCTACAATACTCATTGTGTGTAAATTCTCTTCTTTACCTATAGTTAGTAATGCAGGTTCGTCATATACCAACAGTCGGTAATGCAAATTTCTAGCATACCGACGGTAGATATTGTAAATTCCTCATTTACCAACCGTTGGTAATGTAGATTTCTACCTTACCTACAGTGGGTATTTTAAATTTCTCATATATCAAAAGTTGATAATGTAGGTTTCTAACATACCGACCGTTGGCAATGCAGATTTTACATGTACCAACCATGTGTATTGTAAATTTCTCATTTACCAACAGTTGGTAATGCAGATTTCTAACATACCGACGATGGATATTGTAAATTGCTCACATATCAACAGTTGGTAATGTAGGTTTTTACTTTACCAACAGTGAGTAAAGTAAATATCTCATATACCAACAGTTGGTAATGCAAATTTCTAGCATACCGACGGTGGATATTGTAAATTCTTATATATCAGCAGTTGGTAACGTAGGTTTCTAATATACCTACAGTGGGTATTGTAAAGTTTGCATATATCAACAGATGCTAATGTAGGTTTCTAACATACCGACCGTTGGTAATGCAGATTTCTAACATACCAACGGTGGGTATTGTAAATTCCTCATTTACCTACCGTTGGTATTGTAGATTTCTACCTTACCTACAGTGGGTATTTTAAATTTCTCATATATCAACAGTTGATAATGTAGGTTTCTATCATACCGATTGTTGGCAATGCAAGTTTTACATGTACCAACCATGTGTATTGTAAATTTCTCATTTACCAACAGTTGGTAATACAGATTTCTAACATACCGACAATGAGTATTGTAAATTGCTCATATATCAACAGTTGGTAATGTAGGTTTTTACTTTATCAACAGTGAGTAAAGTAAATTTTTCATATACCAATAGTCGATAATGTAAATTTCTTGCATACCGACAATTGACAATGTCGGTTTTACATGTACCGACAGTGGGTATTATATATTTCTTATATACCAACTGTCGGTAATGTAAATTTTTTATGTACCAACTGCTGATAATATAGAGACCTTTTATACCGACTGATATATAACCGAGTTTTCTAACTACATTGCTGACAGTCGGTTAAGTAAAAAATTCTTTCTTTACCGATTTAAATCCAAATTTAACTAAAAGGCATTATTAAATGTATTTCAAAAAATAAAAAAAAAAAATTCGCTAATGTAAAAAATTTGATACTTCGCAATGCGTGAATTGGATACACAAAAAAAATGCTAGAGAACCAATAAGTGATGTATATTAGCATAAAATGAACATAAATATATTATAAATAAATAAATGAATATTATAAATATAAAAATATAAAGAGTATATATATATATAAATATAAATCATGTTAAGAAAATGTAAATAATTAACATTCGATTTTGAGTGAATTATAAGAAAATGAAAAAAAAAAAAATTGTAATACGTATATGATCTATATTTAGGCATTTAGAGCGATTTTGAAAATTAAGTGATATAAAAGCATTCAGTGTGTAATTTGCTCCGTGAATTTAGGTCGATGATCGACGACGTTATAGCACACTAAAAGTTCTATAGAATATAATTATTATATTAAGCGAAGCCTAATTTCTAAGGCGTGGCGTCAGGACGCTGTGCACTGAGAAAATTAATTAGGACACGCGTTTGTTAATTGCGAGGAAAGTTTTTCATTTTGAGAAAAAAAAAAAAATTTTTTTTTTTCAATGCAAATGAAATTGAATTGAATCTTTTTTTTTCTCTCATTTATTATCTCTTTTTTTCCACCATCATTAATTCCTTTAAATTATCTTATAATTTTTTTTTCTTTCTTTTTACCCTCTTGATTTGTATTAAATTATGTATGATAGAGACACAAAAATTTTTTTTTAATTAAGAAATATTGTTGAGAAAAAAAATTTTTAATTTAGTTTTTGAATTAAAGATTTGGATATTAATAATTAACAATTTCGAAAATAGAAAGGAAAAAAAATTGTAATTTCTATTTTATAGTTCTGGTTTACTTTACCATTAGTCGGTAAAGTAGATCGCGCTTTTACAACCAATGGTAATATACCATTGTAGAAATCTACATTATCTACTGATGGATACTCATCCATCGAATCGTAATGCATATTTAAAGTCTACGTTGGTAAATCGACAATCTACATTACCGACATGTCGATAAGTAAAACATAAACATTTTAAAAATTTATTTTTGATTCGAAAAAATAAATTTCTCAATTCAATTTTTATAAAAATAAGTTTTTTGACTTAAAGAAATTTTTCTTTTCGTACATAAGGAAAATAAAAATAAAAAAAAAACCTCGTGAAGAACAAGGGCGTTGTGACACGATTCTTCCATTTGGTACATATCACCTAACATATACAGGTAATGATAAAACATTATATAACGAAAATAAAAAAAACAGATTATTGTATTGTTATAATCTAGAAATGCAAAGCATAGCTCGATCGGATTATATAATTATATAAAAAAAAATTATATATACACATGTATTAAATATAAGTATAGATTTTATGTATATATATACATATATGGATATATAATAGTATATAATATAATTCGGTATTTTCATCAGAATGACGACGAGGCTTATTATCTATCAAATGTATTATGATTATTATTTTATTATTTTACAATAATAATAATAATAATAATAATAATTATTATTATTATTATTATTATTATTATTTTTATTATTATTATTTTTATTATTTTTATTTTTATTATTATTAAACATTATTATTTTTTTATTATTATTATTATATCATTGTAATGGAAATTTCAGTTTCCCTTTGGGGGAAAATATCGAGAGCGAGAGAGAGAGAGAGAGAGGAAATTTTACGGAATAGTGTCGTTGAGAGATTACATAGAAGGGAAGAGAGAATTTTCACGAACGAGGTAATAAGGAATATATTGCATCCTGTGCATCG
Source organism: Leptopilina boulardi (assembly GCF_019393585.1). Lineage (NCBI taxonomy): Eukaryota > Metazoa > Arthropoda > Insecta > Hymenoptera > Figitidae > Leptopilina > Leptopilina boulardi. The sequence goes on along the minus strand of NW_026137825.1, from coordinate 1,171,669 downwards.
ATCCCCGATTCCATTAGCCAAAGCCAAAGTAGAAAACTGATAGTTAATCTAATCCGGAAACTAAACCGGGGAAAATATTTTTCTTTATCTCAACATCATAAAAAAAAAAATGTCATCTAATATGAAGATTAAATAACAAAAAAAAATAAATAAGGATTTAATTTCCCAAGCAAAAAAAAAAATAAATTCTTTTATTCTTGATATTAAAAAAAAAAAGAAATAACACACTCTTTGAGGAAAATTCACTTTATTCCTTCTATTTTTTTCACGAACAAAAAAAAATTTCTTCCCTTTGACGATAAAATTATTTTTCCCATTATATGATTTTTCTTTTTGATGAAAAAAAAAAAAATTTGTGTTCCCTATAAAATTGTTTTTTTCTTTTTTTTACAATTGCAAAAAAAATAATTTTTCTCAAATTTTTAGAAATTTATTTTTTCTTAAAAATTTATTCCTAAATTATTTTTTTTTTTAATTTTTTTATTCGTTTTCTAGAAAAAATAGAGATTTCGTCAATTCTTTTTGATTGAAGAAAAAAATTAAACATTATTTTTAATTTCTTTCTTTTTTTTTTTTTTAATTATTCGTTGAGAGAAAAATGAAATTGATCAACGAGTGATAAAAAAAAAAAAGGAAAAAAAATTTGTCACAGTAAAATTTCCTCTCGTTGAGATTTCCTGAAATTTCCATTTCTATGAAAATATTTTTATATGTAAATATAACAGATGCTTTTTCAGCCGTATGACGCAGCATTGAAAATGTCGCGCGAGAATGCTTAAAAAAAAAAAAAAAAAAAAAAAAAGAAAATTTCTTATGGATGTAAATTATTATTATTATTTTTTTTTTTTATGCATGCACAAAATTATATGCGAATGACAATGCACTGAAAGAGCTTATTTCCGCTCTTCCCACACGAAAAAAAAAGAAATTTTAATTTACAATATAAAAAAAAAAATTTTTTTTTACAAATTTTTCAGATAAAATTCTGGAAAATTAAAATTCAAATTTATGCTTAAAAAAAAAAATTTCAACTTTTGTTTTAAGACAAAAAAAAAATTTTTTGGATAATACTTTTGATCCTCTTGCTATTTTTATTAAAATTTTAACGAGTCATATATATGTATATGTAAATATAGAGGCAAAGTACCTTTCTTAGAAAATCATAAATTTTTGTGCAACTTGAAAAAATTAAAAACGAAAAAAAAAAACATTTTTTACATGTTGCTACAAAAAATAAACCCCACATATCATTAGTGTCGATAAAAAAAAAATTCATGCAAATATATATATAGATAAAAAAAAAATAACTTTAGAATTTAGTGCGTTTAGATGTTGTGCATGAAAACTATTTTCACCGTTTTACATCGTTATTATATTGTTATTGATAAAAAAAAAAAAAAAAATTCATATTTCTATTTTGTCATGAATGTTTAAACATAAATATCAATAGAGTCATTTTTCAATTTTTTTTCCTCTTGAAATATTATTTATATTTATTTTTTTCATTAAAAATAATTTTTTTTTTCTTTCACTTTTATTTTATTTCCATATTTTTTTTTTTTTCTATTACGACAATTATTTTTTATTCATTCCAATTTATTAATTTATTTTTATTACAATTTAAAAAAAAAATATTTATTCATTTTTTTATTAAAAATTTATTTATTCATTTTTATAATAAAAATTTAATTAGAATTTTTTTATTATACCCATATTTTCTGTTTAAGAAAAAAAATTACATTATAAAAATTTACATTTAAAATCAATAAAAAAAAATTATGTGAAAAATATATATTTTTTTTTATTTTTCGATAAAATGACTCTATTGTACAATCATTGCAGAGTTTCGTCCGAAAAAATGGAATAATTCAAAAGTAGAATTAAAAAAAAAAAAAATATTTGAAAATTCAAATAATCAACTTAGTTAAAGATTTTTAAAAAAAATCTAAAGATAAAATAATATTAAAGAAATTAAAAAAAATTCTAATATTTAAAAATGTAAAAATTTAAAAAAATGCAAAAAAATTTAATTTAAAAAAAAATTAATAAAAATAAACAAGAAATATAAAATTAAAAATAAATTATCAAAAAATCGGAAAATTAAAAAATATTACTTATTCTAAAAACAAAATAAATAAATAAATATTACAAAAAAATTTTCAATATTAAAAATAAATGAAAAAAAAATAAAAGAAATTTAAAAAAAAAATTAAAAAATTAAAATACCCTCTAAAAAAAAAATTAAATTAGTCAAGGAATTAGAAAAAAAAAATTTTTTGTTGTCATTCTAGTTATTATTATATTAATCATTGTGTGAAATGCCAGTGAATTTTGAGTGGTTTGAATATATTCCACTAATTAAACAATTGGACCACGTGTGTGAAAATACGCTTCAGCAAATTTGACAAATTTATTCTCCCTCGAAATTGATTGATTCGATTTCAAGGGGGCAATTTTCAAACGTCAGTTATCATTACTATTATTAATAAAAATTATTATTAATTTTTTTTTTGATTTTTCCCCTCTTTGAAAAAAAAATATTTCTCATCACTCAATTTGAGTGTAAAAAAAAAACAATCGCGCAACGTACCTAATAGCAAATGGCAAAACAGGCTAAGTCAGTTTTTAATGTAAAAAAAAAAACAATTAAATATATGTATGTGTTCAATATATACATATATATAAATATACCTGTTCGATATGCGATTCTATGTAAAATGGGCATTTGCAAAAAAAATTAGCTCCTCTCTGTGAATTAGTTTCACAATTCTAATCTCTTTAAAAAAAAATAAACAAGATTTTTATATCTTAATTCAATCTCATCGAATTATATTGTATTATAAATTATTATTTGGAATACATAAAAATTAAAAAATTTAAAAAAAAATTATTTTTTTAATTATTTTTTTTTACTTATTTATAATATTATTTTATAGTATTATCAGTTTTTGTTTATCTTTCGGAGTAGCGCAGTTTAAAGTTATTCGTTTTTCGGCGCTGAAGTTGAGAACAGTGCGCGCGCATCATAAAAGAGGGGAGCAGTCGATAGTGATTAGACTCCCTCACCTCTCGCACGTTGCGCGCGCAGTGTTCTCAACTTCTACATCGCCAACTGACTAACTTTAAGTGTCACCAGATCGAATTCTAATTATTTCTCTTTCAAAATGAGCAATATTATTAATTCTTAGGTTTTTTTTTATTTTTTTAAAATATTTTTTAATATTTTTTTATATTTTTATATTTTTTTTAAATATATTTTTTTATATTTAGAGACTAAAATTACAAATTCTAAATGAGCAATATTATTAATTCTTAAATTTTTCTTATTTTTTATATATTTTTTTATATTTTTATATTTTTTTAAATATTTTTTTTTATTTTTTTATATTTTTTTTTATATTTAGAGACTAAAATTACAAATTCTAAATGAGCAATATTTATAATTCTTAATTTTTTATATTTTTTAAATATTTTTTTATATTTTTTTTAGTATTTTTTTTTATTTTTTTATATTTTTTTATATTTTTAGAGACTAAAATTACAAATTCTAAATGAGCAATATTTATAAATCTTAATTTTTTATATATTTTTTTAAATTTTTATATTTTTTTAAATATTTTTTTTTATTTTTTTATATTTTTTTTTATATTTAGAGACTAAAATTACAAATTCTAAATGAGCAATATTATTAATTCTTAATTTTTTTTTATTTTTTATATATTTTTTTATATTTTTATATTTTTTTAAATATTTTTTTATATTTTTTTTTTATTTAAAAATATAATTTATATTTTTTGTTAATAAATTTTTTTTTACTTTTGAGATTTTTTTAAGATTAAAAGAATCTTGTAATATTGTCAAAAAAAAAAAAAATAATAAATAAAAAAAATGTAAATTGAGGCCTAATAAAAAAAATAAAATAAGCCATTTCGCACAATGCACTTGTTTCATACACATTTTTAGGGCTTCTCAAAGGTGTCATATATATATAAATGTAATATTCTAGCCGGCCTATAATATATCTTTATAAGTCGTTTAGCCATTAAATGGCTATTAAAAGGATGATTTCGTACCAAACGAACGGAATTCGTGTAAGACACGCAGAGAATTTAATACGGCAATTAATTATTAGATACGATAATAGAGGATTCTTTATAAAAAAAAAAAAAAAAAAAAATGATAAAGAGTCTTTTCGATAAATCAGTAATTTTTCATTAATTGTATTTTAATATTTTATTTAATTATTTAAATTAAAAATTCATTTTTTTACTTGTACCAAATTTTTCTTAATAAATTCAGAGACATATTATTTTAATATTTCAATAAATTTAATAATTATTAAATTTTTTTTTAAACAAATAAAATTAATTTTTAAAATAAGTAATTAATTTTCAATATTTGACATTAATTAATTAATTACATTATAATTAAAATTCTAGTAAATAAATTTTAAAAAAAAATCCAAATTTTCATTAAAAAAATTTTGTTTATTAAAAATATTTAAATGTGTTAGTAACTGAAAAATTACAAATTTTATTACAAAAATTTATCAAATGAATAAATTATTTTAAGAAACAAAAATCTTATTAAAAAAAGATACTAATTGAAAAATATTGAATAAATAAAAAAAATTTATTTAAAAAAAAAAAAATTCCACGCGTATTAAAAAGTGTGTTAATTAAATATTATTGTAATTTGTCAATTTATAAATTATAAATCTAAGGAATCTGATTAACAAAAAAAAACTGAAATAAAAATTAGTTAATTTATTATATTAATGCAATAAGCGAATGTATATTAAAAATTTTCATTTTATCTGACGAAAATCTGTATTTATAATTAAAAAAAAAAAAAAAAAAAATTGTAGTGTGAAAGAAAAAAAAATTTCTTTAAAAAAAAAAATATATATTAACAGCGAATTGAAAAAGATTTTTTAAAAAAAAAAAAAAAAAAAAACAAATTAGCCAATTAAGTGTGGGAATCGCAATTTTTTAGCGGAATTTCGCGATTGTTCTACCTCGTGTAGTCAAAATTTCTCTGCAAAATGTTTTGTAAATATATAATAGAACCGCTTAGGCTCATGTCGAAAAAAAAACTCAATTTCGCAAAAACTCAAAAAAAAGGCTTCTTTGATTTTATTTCGAAGCCAAAAAAAAAAAAAAAATTCATTTCCATCCAAATACAAAAAAAAAAAAAAATATAAAATTCATTTCTCCAAAAATTTTTCCTAACAATCCTTTATTATTGTATGTAATTCTATTTTTCTTCTAAAAAAAAAAATTCAAAAAAAGTTTTCCAAAAAAATGAAAATTCTAATAAAAAAAAAAAATCTAAAAAGAAATATTTGTCAAAAAATAAGTTTTTAAAAAAAACTTACTGACAACATATTTAAAAGAAAAATCATGAAATTATTTTTAAAAAATTAATTATTTAAAAAAAAATAATTAATAATTAATAATAATTAAATTAGTAATTAAAATTTACTTATAATTTAAATGACCAAATAATTGAAGCAAAAAAAAAAGAAGAAGGAAAAAAGACGTAAGAATAATTATTGAATGAAAGAAAAATAAAAAATATATTTTCGTTCACCTATAAGAGAAAATAAATGTAAGTTTAAACCTGTATAATATTGCGTATCAATTCCCCTAATAATTGCTATACATATAAATAAATAATTATGATAAATAATAATGGATTCACAAAGTATTGCACGTTTTTGCGATTCAAAAAAAAAAAAAAAAAAAATTTAATTATTAAACATTATATATTTTTCTCAATTATTATGTAAAGAAAAAAAAAATTATAAATATATATAAATATGAATGTGATAATGCGGAGTGAGATCGAATGATTTATTATATGAATGGATTTTGTCCCTTAAGAAGAAGAAAAAAAAAATTCTCCTTCTCTTATTCTTCAAAGCAAAGCTCTTTCTATACTTTGAAAAATTTTTTTAAAAATTAATTTTTTTTTGAAAAACAAAAATTACTTTGTAAAAATTAATTATTTTCAAAAACAAAAATTAATATTCAAAAATTAATTATTTTCAAAAACAAAAATTAATTTTCAAAAATTAATTATTTTCAAAAACAAAAATTAATTTTCAAAAATTAATTATTTTCAAAAACAAAAATTAATATTCAAAAATTAATTATTTTCAAAAACAAAAATTAATTTTCAAAAATTAATTATTTTCAAAAACAAAAATTAATTTTAAAAAATGAAATTAATTTAAAAAACATGAGAATTTTTTTTAAAAAAAATGAATTTAAAAAAAGGAATTCATTTTAAAAAATGAATTTAAAAAAAAGGAATTCATTTAAGAAAAATAAATAAATTTTTTTTCCAAAAAAAAAAAAAAGAGTTTCGTGATTATTATAGTAATTGCAAAACCGTTACCAATGGCAACCATATAACAAAAATAAATAAACCAAAAAAGAAAAAAAAAGAAAAAATACAAAAAAAAAAAAAAAAAACAATTAAATGTAAACCAAAAAAAAATTTTTACGTTAAAGTCACGTATTAATCCTGTAGACAATCTGAATGCTCCAGAATTTTAGCGCCAAAACGTCAGCAATGATAAAACAATAATATTCTGAAATTTCGTACATTTTTATATCGAAATATCAATAATTCAATACTTTTCGAATATCACATAAAAAAAGTATATAATTTCCTCCAAAAAAATAATTACAGCGAGAAAAAAAAAATTTCTTTTTTTTATTTTAATTTTTCTTTTTATTGTTATTATTATGATTATTATTATTTTTTTATTTTTTTTGTGGTATTATTTCTATTATTATGATAATTATTTTTATTATTATGATTATTATTTTTATTATAATTATAATTATTTTTTTTTTTTATTGTTATTTTATTTTATTTTTTTAATTTTTTTATCATTGTTAAAAATAATTTAAATTTTTTCTTCAATTTTCTCGTTGTAAGAAAAAAATATAAATTTTTTTTTTAAATCAAATCCGCTTTGATAAAAAAAACAAAAAAAGAAAATTTTATAAACTTTTACCTTAAATTGAAACCCAAAATTTTTTTAGGGTAGTGAAAATTTGAGAATTTCTTAAATATTTCATTTGCACGAGAATTTTTCCGGTCGGGACCATTTCGCGTCACGCATAATGCCACGGTACAATACTTATAGTCAATTAAATATAATTATATTTCTCTCCCAATATTATAGATTGTTCAATGAATGAAAAAGGTTTTTTCTTACAATATACCTATATAGACACCAGAGAAAAAAAAAGTAGATTCTATTTCGTAAAACATTTTCAAAAAAAAAAAAAAAAATTCATAAAAAATAATGTAAATTTTATCAAAAAATAATAATTGCACTTATTATAATTATAAATTTTTTCCCTTATATCTCAATTTTCAATTCATTAAAAAAAAAAAAACTGTTTTTTATTTGTTTTTAATTTTTCTATTTTTTTTTTTTTTAATTTAAAGTTTTGAAAATTAAAAAAATATTTTTAAAAAATTTTTCATTAAATATTACAATTATTTTTTGAAATTTAAAAAAAAACTGTTTATTCGGAAAACTTTTTTTTGGGAAAAATTTCTTAATCAAAAAACAATTATTTTTTATTAATTAAAAATTTCTGAATCGAAGAAATAATTATTTTTTATTAATTAAAAATTTTTTTAAGCGGAAAATAATTATTTTTTAATAATTAAAAATTTCTTAATCAAAAAATAATTATTTTTAATTAATTAAAAATTTAGTAATTTAAATTTATTAATTAAAAATTTATTAATTAGTCATTTGACATTAATTTATTCTTTTAAATTACTAAAAAAAAAATTCAAAACAAATTTATTTTCTAAAAAAAAATCACTTTGAAAACGTAAAAATTGATACGCAAAAAGTAGATTATCTTTTATTTTTTTTTCCCCCAATCATTAATGCACGAAAGAACAATGAAAAAAAAAATAAAAAAAAAAATTGCAAAACATTTTTTATAGCGTTAAAGATAAAAAAAACAATTTTTTCAAAATATTCGTTTGCTTATTATAAATATAGTTAAATCAGTAGTTTAGATTTTGAAATAGAAAATAATATATATATACGTTTCAAAAAAATTTATCTCTAAGAAATAAAAAAAAAAAAAAAAAAATTCTCCTTTTTTCTTATATATATTGTTTTCTTTCTTTTTTAGAATAAATCTTTTGTTACTTCGTTAATAATAATAAATCTTAAGGCGCAGAACATTTATAAGATAAATTGCAGGGTAGATCGCGAGCGCGCGCACTCAGAATATTTCTACTTTATTTAGGGCTAAAAATTAAGTAATAAAAATAAAGTATAAAAAAAAAAAAAAATGAAATGAAAACAGTTAAACGAAAATATTTCCGACCGTTTGTCATATATATATATAAAAATAAATATATTAACAATAATGAGTAGTGACAAAAGAAGCAAAAAAAAAAAAAAAAAATGAAAATATTTATTCCCCCTTAAATTTTCAAATTTTGGAAAATTTAATTTTAAAAAATCATTGCCAGTCAAAATTGTAAAAAAAAAATTAAAATTAATTTTTTTTAAAATTATTATATACATTTTCAAAACTTAGAAAAATTTATAAAAAAAAATCATAGATAATTTTTTTTTTCTAATTATTATCATCGTTATCTGAAAATTATAATTTTATTTATTTATTTATTTAATTTATAATATTCGTTTTTTTTCGTCCAAAGTGAAGATGGAAAAATAAATTTTTTTTCCCGACGAAAAAAAAAAAAATATAAAAATATAATCGAAACCAAGAAAGAAAATTGGATATATAAAGACAGGAAACGAGAACGAATGTTAACGAGTCAGATAATAAGAATTCTTTTTTAAAATAAAAAAAAAATATTCATCAAACGAAACAATTTTTTTTCTCTTTTTTATAATCATTATGATTATTATTATTATTAATAATAGTATTTGAATTCCTTTTTCCAAATGTAAAATATATACATAAATATAAATATATATATATATAAATACATAGAAGAAAATATATATCTCACTCGAAGGTTGCTTTGCTTTTACTAAATGAGAGGAGAGAAAAAAAAATCGAGAAAATGAAAAAAAATTTGTGTGTGCATTAAGTTTTGAAAAAAAAAAAAAAAAAAAAAAAAAAAATGAAAAAAATTGACAGAAATATGGAATGTAAGTGTGCGAGCAAGAGAAATTAATAAAAATAAATAAATAAATAATAATAATAAATTGTATTACGTTAAATGTTGTTAGGTTATAAAAATATAATAAATGTTACAAAAACAACAATGCTGTATGTATGTATAAGAGAAAATATTACTGTAGTTACAAAAAAAAAAAAATAAATAAATAAAATGATGATTGTACTATACATATAATGATTGTTGAAATTTATTTTATTTGAGATTTTTTTTAAATTTTAATTTAATTTTTTATTTATTATTTAATTTTTTATATAACTTATTACTTAATTTTTTATTTATTATTTAATTTTTTATTTAATTTTTTATATAATTTATTATTTAATTTTTTATTTATTATTTAATTTTTAATTTTTTATTTAATTTTTCATTTACTTCTTTTATTTTCCAATTTTTTAAAATAATTTTTTTTTTTAAATCAGGAATTTTAAATGACGATTTAATTTATACTGACAAATTTTTTATTCAGTATTAATAGTATTAATAATAACAATAACAATAACAATAACAATAACAATAGAAAAAATAATAATAATAGTAGTACCTAATAATAATAATAAGAAATAATTTTAAAAAATTATAAAAAATATATATATAGGTAATAATAAAAAAAAATATTAAAAATATTAAAAATAATAATAATGATAATAATTTGTAAACATTATAATATATACGTAACTAGCAATACGTAAATGTAAATTGATGAAAATATAATAAAATTCTAAGATAAACGTCATATTTGTCGAATTATAAAAATTTAAATTAACGTCAATATAAAAAAAAAATATATAGAATGAGGTAAAATATCTAGAATGACGTAAAATAAATATTGTGTTATCAAATTAAAGAATAGACAACTTTTTTACGCATTTGAATAAATTTAATAAATTACGTAAATCGAAATAAAAAAGATCACACCATAAAAAAATGTAAATAAAATTTTTCATTGTTCTTTTATATTTATAAAAAAAAAAAGTTAAAGGGATTTTAGTATAAATGCCCTAAATCAAATCAGTAAATTCACAGTTTCAAAACTCTCTCTCTCTATCTCATTCAAGTTAACAAAACTTAATTCAATCGTTGGTAAGAAAAAAATTTTATATAAAATAATTTTTTACATAAAAAAAAAAAAAGTCTTTCTCTTGTTTTTAAATTAAAATTTTAAATTCAATAAATTTGAAAAAAAATTTCATTAATATAATTATTATAATTATTACAATTATTATCATTTTTTAAAAATATTATTATTATAATCATTACAATAATTATCATTTTTTAAAAATATTATTATTATAATTATTACAATTATTATCATTTTTTATAAATATTATTATTATAAGCCCGTAAATTGTGTAAAATAAATAAATAATATTATTCACGGAAAAAAATCTTTACCTGAAATAGCGATAAATTTCACTGGAACAGCGATATGTTTCACTAAAACAGGGAAAGTTTTCGCTATTCTAGAGAAACATATAGCTGTTTCAGATAAAGATTTTTTTTTCCGTATTGAATAAAATATACCTATACATATTTTTTTTTTATTATATTTAATTATTATAATATATTAGGATATATTAATAATAAAATAATAAAAAAATTTTATATAAAAATTAAAATATAATATAAAATAAAATTATAAAATATATTTATATATATATAATATATTATCATTATTTCAGATAATTTCTTATTGCATCAAAATGCAGTTTGTTTCAATTTTGGTTTTGGTAGCACTTGCATTGTTAATGGCTGCTACGCCAGTCCCTAGATATGGACCTATGCAACTTACTGTAGAACAAATGAAGTAAACAAATTTTACAAATAATTACTTATTAACTAATTTAATTTAAATGAGCATTTTTTTTTTTTTTTTTTTTTTTTTTTTTTTTTTTTTTTTTTTTTTTTTAATTGTTTAGAATTTGTTAAAAATTATTTTAAAAAATATTTATTTATTTTTTACCCTATACTTCTTTATTTTTATTTATTTATTTATTAAATAAAAAAAAATTACCTGTTGATTTGCATAAATTAATTAAATAAAAATAAAAAAATTTTCCAAATTTCATTAAAAGTTAATGCAAAAAAATAATTAATTTTTTTCTTCTTTTTCAGGCATATCATAGATTCAGGAAAAAAATAATTTAAAAGAATCAATCTGGATCACGTCTTTCTCTGTTAAATATTATTTTTAAAATATATATTTTTTTATAAAAAAAATAGAAAATTATAAATATATTTTAATATATATTTGTAAAAAAAAAAAAAAGAATTGTTAATATTTTTAATATTATTTATTTTTTCATGTATATTTTTGTGAATTATAAAAAAAAATGAAATAAATTATTTATTATAAAACTAAATCAAATGTTAGTAATTTATTTATTATTTATAGAAAACCCTTATCCAAATAAAGTTCTTATAATTATTATAATTTTTTTTTATTTTAATTATTATTATTATTAATTTTTTTAATTTTTTTAATTTTTATTATTATAATTTTTTTCAGTTGAAAAACGCAAAATTTTTCAATATAAAAATTTTATATTGCCATAAAATAAAAAAATCGTAATACAAAATTTTAGTGTGTATTTTTTTATTTCCATAATAAATAATATTTTGAGATAGTATTGAGAAAAAAAAAATTATCACTTTTAAATAACAATAAAAAAATTTATATCACCGTATGTCTAAATGTTGTTAGAAATTTTTAAATATTAAACAAACAAAAAAATAAAATTTTATTTTCGTTAAAAAAATTTTTTTCACGAATGTATAATAAAAAAAAAAAAAAAATTTTAGAAAGAGAAATTTAATTTTTTTTTTTTTTTTTTTAATTGTAAAACCAAGATTGCATTTTTTTTTTTTTTATTTCAAAATCGTGAGAATTTCGAGTATAAAAGATCGAAACCAAAAAACTATTTCACAGTTCTTTATTTCGATTTTGGAGCAACTTTTATACGCTATTTTTTAATTGCGGTGAGAGAAAAAAAAATTTTTTTATTAAAAATTATTTTTATATTAATATATTAAATTTTAATGATTATTATTATATTATGTATATAAATTTATTATTTAATTTATTATTATTATTATTATTATTATATATTATTATTATTATTTAATTTATTATTTATTTTTTTAAATTTATTTATTTATAAATTAATTTTCACAATATTTTAATTTAAGTGACGAATTATTATTGAAAATTTTTTTTAGCTATTTTTCAAATTTCTTTTAAAGCAAAAAAAAATGAAATTTCTCTCATCAACTTTGATGCTCCTTGTTCTTGGAGTATTATTAAATGCTGTACCAACTTATCAAGCACCACCTCTTAAATCTCCTTCTAACAAAGCATTGTTGTAAGTATTTAAAAAAATTTTTTTTATTGTTTTTTATTTTATTATACACATGTAATATAAATAAATTATTCTTACGTTATTTTTTATTATTATTATTATTATTTTTATTATCATCAAAATATTTATATATTTTTATGTTTCCCTTTAGAAAAATAAATAAATAAAATTCTACTTTTAGGAAATTTGGTGGAAAGTAAAAAGAAATTTTGCTTTTCAACATGTTGCACCATCTACAAGGAATTTTTTAGAAGAAATTTTTTTTTGCCGACATGTATTTGAAAAAAAATTTTATCAAAATAAAAATTATTTTTTATTCAATGGATATTGAAAAAAAAAAATGTTTTCATGAATAATATTGATTTAATAAAAAATTTTTCAATTCTAGAAATCAAGTACTTTATTATTTACATATATATTTCGAAAAAAAACCCAAAAAAATATTTAAAAAAAAAATTCATATTTTCAAATAAAAAAAAAAATTTATTTACACAAATATCTATATTTTTAATTATTATTTTTTATTTAATTTCAAAATAAACGCAAAAATATTTTTAAAAAAATCTTTTCTTTTATTTTTGAAAGAATTTCTTTTTTTTTATTTAAATTTAAAAAATAACTATTTTTTTTTTTGTAACATTAAACTTATCTGGTTGATATATTTTTTTTAAGAAGCCAATAAAAAAAATGTTAGATAAAATTTAATTACTTTTTTTTATTTAAAAATCGTGAGGGATTCTAGTATAAAATAAGCAAAATTCGGTTGGTAATTTCATAGTGTCATTTAAAGTTCGCACAGAAGTTACTGCAATTTATATCTTAGGTAAGAAAAAATTACATTAAATAATTTTGTAATTTAAAAAATTATTTTTTGAAATTTTGTTTAAAAAAAAATTATTATTCTCATTATTGTAAAAAAAAAATTATTATTCTCATTATTGTAAAAAAAAATTATTATTATTATTATTATTATTATTATTATTATTTATTTGATATGTGATTTTTATGTTCCTGACCCCCTACAAAGATTTTTCAATCTCATTTTTTTTTTCGTTTTTTAAACATAAAAAAGTGGAATTAAAAATTTTTTTTTTTTTGGGAGGTCCGTAACATAAAAATCATCTTGTATATGATTAATTATTATATAAAGATTTTTAAAAAATATTTCTTATTTATTAATTAATTTTCACAATATTTTAATTTAAGTGACGAATTATTATTGAAATTTTTTTTTTAGCTATTTTTCAAATTTCTTTGAAAGCAAAAAAATGAAATTTCTCTCATCAACTTTGATGCTCCTTATTCTTGGAGTATTATTAAATGTTATACCAACTTATCAAGCACCACCTAAGACTGCTATGAAAAGTCTTTCTGATCAAACATTACAGTAAGCATATTTTAAAAATTATTAATAGTTATTTTAATAAAATATTATTATTATTATTATTATTATTATTATTATTATTTTTAATATTATTATTATTATAATTATTATTTTTATTATTATTATCAACATTTATATATTATTTATATTTCCCTTAAAAATAGAGACTATAAACAATTCTATTTTTAGGAAAAGTGCTGGAAAGTAAAAAGAAGTTTTGATTTTCAACATGTTGCACCTTCTACAAGAAATTTTTTAGAAGAAATTTTTTTTGCCGACATGTATTTGAAAAAAAAAATTTTATAAAAATTAAAAATTATTTTTTATTCAATGGATATTGAAAAAAAAACATTGTAAATTATATGTCTAAAAAAAAAAATGTTTTCATGAATAATATTGATTTAATAAAAAATGTTTCAATTCTAGTAATCAAGTACTTTATTATTTATATATATATATATATATATATATATATATATATTTCGAAAAAAAAACTCCCAAAAGAATATTGAATTTAAAAAAAAATATATATATATATTTTCAAATAATAAAAAAAAAATCAAATGAAATGAAATAAAAGAAAAATAAATTAAATTAAATTAATAATAAAAGAAAATCAAATTAATAAATAATTCTCAACAATTTTCGTATACAAGAAAAAAAAATACATACACTGCAAGATAACATCTTTTTCATAAATATTATATCATTTTATTGTTTTTAGCATAAAAAGAAGAAGCCAATAAAAAAAAATGTTAGATAAAATTTAATTACTTTTTTTTATTTAAAAATTGTAAGGGATTCTAGTATAACTAATTTCTTTAATTTTTTTTTTTTTTAATTTAATTTTCAAAATAATGAAAAAATATAAAAAAAAAAAACATATTTTTTTTTCTTACACCGAAAAAAAAATCCTCTTGTTTCAAGAGGATTCCTCTTATTTCAATGCATATTTTTCTCTAGTATATGCTGCAAAAGGATGTCCTCTATGGTTTAAGAATATTGTCCTCTATGTAAAATTATTCCTCTTAATTTAAGAGGATACTCTTATTTTAAGAGGAAAAATATCATCTTAAAAAGAATTTTGAAATAATATAAAAATGCAATCATTTAATTTGTATGTCATAGATATAATCTATAAAATTAAAAGGAATAAAATTTGTTATTCCATAATTTACATATCTATTTGAGTATAAATAAATTGAAATTGATTTTAATTTTTTTGAATAAAAGCAACTAAATCTATTTTTAATAATATTTTTATGCAGAAAACGTATAATTCATTAAATTTAAAAATTTATTTTAAATAAATTTTCAAATAAAATTAAAATAAATAAAAATCGTAATAAAATAAATTTTTAGAAAGCATAACCTCAAAATTATTTAAATTTTCTTAAAAATTACTTTAAAAAAATTTATTTTACCTTCACAAATAGGATATGACGCAATCATCTTTGCGCATGAGCGACTTTTTATGGGAAATCCTCTTATAGAATTTAGAGGAATATTCTTGAAACATAGAAGATTATTCTAAATTCTAAGAGTATTATTTTTATTCTAAAAAGATTATTCTGAATATAAGAGGAATGCTCTAGAATAGTCCTTCTGTTTCGTTCCTCTTAAAATTAGAGGAAATTATTCTCATTTAAAGATAGTAATACTCTTGTTTTAAGAATAAAATTCAAGAGGATTCTGTAAGAGGAATTTTCCTCTGAATACAAGAATATTTTTTTTTCGATGTAAGAATTTCTTTTTGCGCTTCCTCGTGAAAGAAGCTTTGTAGTTCTTTCGTTTATAAAAATTTTCAAAGTGTCGGAAACAAATTTTTTTCTATATAGAAACATGTTATATGAGATCCTGATCAATTGTCCGGATGTATGTATGTGTGTGTGTGGATCCCTTTTTTGTTTAGAAGATAACTTTAACAGGTTTTAATGGATTTAGATAAAATTTGATAGGCTCATTTATCATATATTAATATCTCAAATCTGACAAAAGAATTTTAAAAAATACCCAAAAAAAAAAAATTTTATCGTCTTTTTTCCTAAATTTTTTTTTTAATCGAAAAAATTTTGAAATAGAAAAATTTATCATTATATATAATAAAATCGTATTCCTTACGTTAAGACAAATCGATCGGTATATATAAAGTATAGTTTTAATTTAAATTTAAAGAATTAATGAAAGTTAAAAAATCAAAAATTCACATTTTAGCTATAAAAATTTTGTAATTATTTAAATTTAAGTTTTTTTTATGAAATAATTGTATTCCTTACATGAAAACGAATCGATTGGTATATATCAAAATTTAAATTTGAGGTAAATTTAATAAATTAATGAAAGTTAAAAAAAAAATTCCCATTTTAGCTGAAAAATTTTGTATTTATTTATAAATTCAAATTTAAATATAAAATAATTGTGTTCCTTGCATTAAAACGAATCGATATAATTATTGTAAATAATTATATAAATTATATATTATTTTTCATATTAATATTTAGAAATTTCGGTTAAAATATGAAATTTTTGATTTTTTAACTTCCATTAATATTCTTTAAATTTAACTCAAATGTTTATATTATTATTATATTATTTTTATATGTTTATTTCAATGTTAATGCTTTCTCCACGAGGAAGCAAATTTTTTTTTTGCTGATCGTAAAGAGGAAGCAAAATTTTAATGTAATGAACATTTGAATTTACTACAATTTGTTTTTATTTAAATTTAAAAAATCTTTTTTTTTTTTTATTATAACATGAAACTTATCCGGTTGATATATTTTTTTTTAAGAAGCCAATAAAAAAAGTGTGAGATAAAATTTAATTACTTTTTTTTATTTAAAAATCGTGAGGGACTCTAGTATAAAATAAGCAAAGTTCAGTTGGTAATTTCATAGTCTCATCTAAAGTTCACAGAAGTTACTGCAAATTATATATCTGAGGTAAGAAAAAGTTACATTAAAATAATTTGTAATTCAAAAAATTATTTTTTAAAATTTTATTTTTAAAAAATTTATTCTTATTCTCAATATTATTATATAAAAAAAATATATATATGTATATTATTATTATTATTATTATTATTATTATTATTTTAGATATTATCTTACAGCAAAATGCGTGTTATTTCATCATTGGTTCTCATAACATTTGGAGTGTTATTGGCTATTACTTCTGGAAATGCCTTGACTGCAGAACAGTTAAAGTAAAAATTTACAATTATTTTTATTTATTTATAAATTTATTTATTTTATTTAAATAACAATTTTTTAAACTCTTGTTTTCTCATATTTATAAAAAAAATAATTTTTTTTTATTTCTTTCTTTCAATTAAACAAAAAAAAAATTTGTCCGCAATGAAAAATTATTTAAAATTATTATTATTATTTTTTATATATATATATATATATATATATATATATATATATATAAATGTATAAATATCTTGAATGTATTGTGTACATTACCAAGTAACTTTTTTTTTCTCGTTGCCTTTAAATAAAACATCATCATCATTATTATTGAATTATTAAAATTGGTGTACAAATTTAATGATAAATAAAAATAATTATTAAATTAATTAAATTTAATAATTTATTAAAAAAAAAAAAAAATTTCTTTTATTTTCAGGCGAAGGGCACAAGCTGGAAAGTAAGAAGATATTCACAACCATCAACGTCATCTATTTAAATATTTGCTTTAATTTGTGTATATATTTAAATGAAGACAAATATTAATATGTATTATCAAAGAAAACAAAAAAATTATGAATATTTTCAAAAATTGAATATTTTAAATACTATGAAAAAAAAAAAAATGTGAAATAAATCATTTAATCAATTAAATCATTTGTTATTAATTTATTTATTATTTATAAAAAAAAAATTACCTCAATCCAATTATGAAATTTTTTATAATTATTTATTTATTTAATATAAGAAAAGAGTTAAAATAAAATTATGATTTAATTTTTCGTTGTCTCTTTTTTAATATATTTAAATTTTATATTTCTTTTATTATTATATGTATGTATTATATTAAAATATAACTATACTCTTAATTTCAACTATTCTAATTACCTATATGGATTCTAAATTTTGATTTAAAAAAAAAAATACCGATTTTTTATAACTAAATTATTATTATTTTTTTTTTTTTTTTTGAAATTTCGATATGATTTTCTCTTTACTTTTTTTTTTTTAATTTGCAAAAAATTTTTTTTTAATTTTCATTAAATTATTATAATACAAAATATAATTTCAATAATTTTGCAAAAAATTTTAAGAGTGGATCTAATTAATAATTATTATTTAAACTTTTTTTTTATTTTTGCAAAAAAATTTTTTTTAATTTTCATTAAATTATTATAATACAAAATATAATTTCAATAATTTGCAAAAAATTTTAAGAGTGGATCTAATTAATACTTATTATTTAAATAATTAAATTATAAAAAAAAAAATTGTTCTTTTTTTTTAATTATTTTTCAAATTAAATTGTATTTTATTTTGTTTCTCTCTATATAAGTAAAGGTGAAAAAGATCTTTAGTGGCAAAAAAATTTTTATTTATTTTTTTTTTTTGAAAAATAAAAAAAGAAACTCGAAAAAGAAAATTTTTCAAAAATTTATAACACAAAAATAATTGAAGGTTTCGTTTATTAAAAACAATTGTTGGAAAATTTGAATTGACGTCAATATAAATATTGATTTATCAAAAATGAAAAATAGATCAATTTTTTCAAGCACCAAAATAAATTAAATATGAATAGGTAAATTAAATAAATTAAATAAATTAAATATGAATAAATAAAAAAAAATTGTTAGGGAGCCTAGTATAAATATCCCAAATCGGATTAGTAAATTCAATAGTCTCAACTTCCTCATTCAAGTTAACAAAACTTAATTCCAAAATCGTTGGTAAGAAAAAATTTTATTAAATAATTTTTTACAAAAAAAAATTTTCTTTTTTGTTTTAAAAATTTTTTAAAAAATTTAAAATTGAATAAATTTCAAATGTATTATTATAATATTTAATGAAATATATTTATAATAATAATAATAATAATAATAATAGTAATAATAAAATAATAATAATAATAATAATAATAATAATAATAATATATAATAGAAATTAAAATTATATAATTCTATAAATAAAATTTTCATCATTATTTGAAATCCCTTTTATGTTTTTAAATAAATAAATAAATAAATAAATTATTATTATTATTTCAGATACTTTCTTCTTGCCTAAAAATGCAGCTTATTTCATCTGTGGTTTGCATAGCACTTGTAGTGTTAATTATTGCTTTGTCTGGAAATGGCGTACCTTCTGGTCTTACTCCAGATCAATTGAAGTAAAAAAAAAAAAATTTATAAACAATTATTTATTAAATAATCTAATTAAATAAATTTTACTAAAAATAATTATTTTTCAGTCAAATTTTCAATTTTCGAATTAAAATTTTAGAGAATTTTTTTTTAGCACAATTTTTTTTATTTTATAAGTTATTTCATTTACATGACTTTGTTATTTAAAAAAAAATTTCTAATTTTATCGAAATTTAATTCAAAAGAATTTTTTTATTCAATCCAATTTTGATTCCAGATAAATATTTTTTTCCGTTTGTTGATTTGTAAATTTAAAAAAAAAAAAAAATAATTAAAATTTTCCAATATATCGTCAAAATTTTATTTTAAAAGTTAAAAAAATTAATTTTTTTTTTGTTTCAGGAGAATCTTAAATGGAAAATGAAAATAAAACAAAATCAATCTACATTGCATCATTCTACTGTTAAATAAAAATATTAAAAATGAAAAATATTTTTAAAAAAAATATTAAAAAAAAAAATAAATAAAGAAAAAATTTTTTCATATTTTTGTATGGAATATGTAAAAAAAAAATTAAAATTAATTAAATTATTTATTACAAAACTAAATCAAATGTTGTTACTTTTTATATTCCTAGAAAACCTAAATAAAATTATAAATTTTTTATTACTATTATTATTATCAATATTTTTTGCAGCTTAGGAAAGCAAAAATTTTCTATATATAAACATTTTATATATCTTTAAAAGAATTTTCACGAATGTATTAAAAAATATAATCTTTATATGTATATTAAAAAGGAAATTTTTGTTAAAACATTAAATATAAGTATTAGAATATTTATCAATTTTTTTTTTCAGAATTATTGTATTTTTTCATTAGCATTTAATAATTATTTTATTTATTTTTATTAATTATTTTATTAATTTTTATTAATCATTTTATTCATATTTATATTAATTATTTAATTACTTATTTATATAAAAATTACATATATTAAATCAAACTAGAAAAAAATTTGTAGAATCCCGTGTGGAAAAAGCCACGATCTTGCCCTCAAGAGTTCGGGGCCCCCGGCGGGGGCCCATGAGGGCTGATCCATATGGCGAATCCATGAGGGGCCCCGCATGGATCGCCCTCATGATCGATTAGCAAAATTTTCTAAGTCCAAAAGTCAAATATTTTTTCATCAACAAAAAATGAATGTTTCCAATGATTCAAAACAACGAAAAACGCGTTTTTAATAAAAATATATTTACACTTTTTTGAAAATAACACTCACACTTATGGCGAATCCATGAGGGCCACCGTAGGGGCCCGCATGGATCGCCCTCATGATCGATTAGCAAAATTTTCTAAGTCCAAAAATCAAATATTTTTTTATCAACAAAAAATGAATGTTTCCAATGATTCAAAACAACGAAAAACGCATTTTTAATAAAAATATATTTACACTTTTTTGAAAATAACACTCACACTTATGGCGAATCCATGAGGGGCAACTTAGGGGCCCCGCATGGATCGCCCTCATGATCGATTAGCAAAATTTTCTAAGTCCAAAAATAAAATATTTTTTTATCAACAAAAAATGAATGTTTCCAATGATTCAAAACAACGAAAAACGCGTTTTTAATAAAAATATATTTACACTTTTTTTGAAAATTCACCTGAGATGATTCATGATAATAATCATAAAGCATATAATTAATTATATTTTATAAATTGCATTTGATTGGAAAATATAATTTAATATCTTAACTTTAACTAAATGATGTTAAGCACTTTTCTTTGTTAGGTATTTTTGAAGTTTAAATAGCATCAAGAAGTTAGCATTCGTTTTGAAGTAGCGTGCGTAGCGTAGTTGGTAAAGCGTTAGACTCGTAGTCCGTAGGTCGTAGGTTCGATTCCCCCCATGCGTTAGATTTATTTATTTCTCAGGTTTGCGTTTAATCATTAATTCTATGTATGAATTAATTGAAAAATGAAAATATCCGTTAATAGTATGCATAAATTACAGATTTTTTAATTTTTTAATTAATTAATTTATTATTACTTTTAATTATATCCGACAGTTAATTAATTAGAACGTTAATTAATAAATTCAATTTGAGTAAGAATTTAATTTAAAATTGAATAATTATTAAATAAATATGTTATTTATTCATAACTTAAGCTTATTTATTATTAATTAACTTTTATTATTAATATTATTTATTAAAAAACATTATGGCAAACTTGAGGGCAAGATGAGGGCAAACGTGAGGGCCCATAAGGGCGCCCGTAGGGGCACCCTCATGGATCGCCCATGCGGGCGCCCTCATCGATGAGCATGTCGTTTCCATGAGGGGCCCCTATGGATCATCCATATGCGGCCCTCATGGCATGAGGGCGATCCATAAGGGCCCCCGCTGGGGGCCCACATCACTTTTCCACACGGGACTATTATTATTATCAATATTTTTTGCAGCTTAGGAAAGCAAAAATTTTCTATATATAAACATTTTATATATCTTTAAAAGAATTTTCACGAATGTATTAAAAAATATAATCTTTATATGTATATTAAAAAGGAAATTTTTGTTAAAACATTAAATATAAGTATTGGAATATTTATCAATTTTTTGTTTTCAGAATTATTGTATTTTTTCATTAACATTTAATAATTATTTTATTTATTTTTATTAATTATTTTATTAATTTTTATTAATCGCATTTTATTCATATTTATATTAATTATTTAATTACTTATTTATATAAAAATTACATATATTAAATAAAACTAGAAAAAAATTTGTAGAATATTAAAAAATATATTTTTTAGCTAATAGATATAAAAAAAAAATAATTTTTTGATTATTTTTCAATATGAATATGATAAATCACTTCGTTAAATATATATTTTTTTTTTTTTTTTTTTTTTTGGAAAGAAAAACGGGAAACGCGATAAGAGAGTCTTTCATTTCACTATGTAGATACATGAAGGAAAAATGAGTTTTCGAGAATTTTCAACGACACCCGAGAGCGACAAGCTATGACCTCGAGAGAGAGTGTAGAACACTAAGAACGTGAACCTTGTATGTGAAACTTATCGTATCAGTGAAAAAGTGAAGATACACGTGAGAGCAATGATAAAAGACATAATACAAAGAACTCAATATTATTTCTAAATGCAGAAAAAAAAAAAATTATAGAAAAAAATCTATTTTAATATTTCATTTTTTTTTCATCCCGTTTTTTTTTTACTTTTAAATAAAAAAAAAAGTAATAAAAATTTTTACTTTCCACTTATAAAAAAAAAACAAAAAAAAATTCGTGATATTATTTGCAAATAAAAAAAATAATAATATATTTTTATCAATTTTTATTAATATATTATTATATATAAATAATATAATAATAATAATAATAATAATAATATTTTTCTTTTTATTTAATAATTATTTTAGATTTAGAATAAGAAATAATGGAGTGGTCCGATATTACTCATGTATTTCCCCTATATTGACAAATATAATATAATATAATATTATATTAATATTTGTCGATAGTAATAATAATAATAATAATAACGTTCAAAAGCCGAAAGGTATATGAACTATGAATAATAATAATAATAATAATAATGTTTGTGAATAAGAAATAGATTGAAAAGTTAATTTATTATTTTAATATTGAATTTTCTATTTTTATTAAAAATTACTTATTTATAATATTTTCTCATTATATTATTTATGGGGATTTAAATTTCCCTTTGCTAAAATACGACAGAAAAAAAGCTAAATCACCTTAGAAATTATTCAATGTTAAAAAATCTCTGTTTTACTTTAATTCTTATATATTTTCCTTAATATTTATTTACGAATATATTTTTGAAATTTATTTACATAATATTTTGACAGCACAATTAAATTTTATTTATTAAAATAAAAGGAAATAAAAAAAAAAAAATTTTCTAACCTACAAAATTTTCTAATGCCTGCATATGGCCTGCATTAAGAGGCATGAAATAAACCAAAAAAAATTCCTAATTATAAAATTGCTACTTTATCGACGATTATTATCAATTTTGTCACTTTTTGATTTTAATCTCACTTATTCCTTTTTTTTGGGGGGAATTTCGCCGGTATTTATTTAGAAAGATCGCTTTGTTTACTTTTCATCGAAAAAATACTCACAAAATGTCCTGATGTTGTCAAGTACCTACTGAAACAGTGGTACCACCAACGAAACAAAAAAAAATTCCCTAACCTCCATTTCAAAATAGGCGGGAAATTCAAAAAACAGAAATAACTTTTTTCGTTATTATCAATAATACAATGAGTGTAAAAAATATTTAAAAAATTTTTTTTTTCCAAAATTAATAAAAAAAGAAAAGTTACGTTTCAAATGGATATTTTTCCACAATATTGATTTAAAAAAAAAAAATAAAATGAGGAATAAATTCTCGACCATATATTGATGAAAGATGCAGGTCTGCATTATAATTTATTTATTTATATTATATATATATAAGCCTTTTTATTGGAAGATTGTATATACGCAATCAGAGCGGAATAACCTATTTTGCACTCACATACACATACACCTATATATTGTTATAATAATAGAAGTTTGCGATTGGTTCTTAGAACAAACATTGGGTACAAAGTTTATTTCAGGTCTTGAATGGCCTATTTTCTCTTCTTCTTCTTCTTCAGGTTGCAACAAATTAAATGATGAAAATCCGATTTCTATGCGAGAGCAGACGCCCTCGTAAGTGGGTTAATCAATTATATATTGTTCTGCCATTTAGAATTTATAAAAATTTAAAAAAAAAAAAAAACCAAAAATATTGACATACATCTTACTTTACTTTCTAAATTTTGAATTAGTAAAAAATTACTAATTTCATAGCAAAAAAAAAAAATATATAAATTTACCGAATTTTTATTTGTACGAATTTTCTAAAAGGCCGAATTTTCATTTTTTGTCCGAAATTACAAATTGACCGAATTTTTATTAGTAAGAATTTTTATTTGTCCGAATTTCAATTTGTCAAAATTTTTATTTTTCCAAATTTCAATTGTCCGATTTTTTATTAGTACGAATTTCAATTTGTCCGAATTTTTATTTGTCCCAATTTTAATTTGTCCGAATTTTTATTTGTATAAATTTTTTAATTGATAGAATTTTTGTGATACCAAATTTTTATTTGTCCGAATTTTTATTAGTAAGAATTTTTATTTGTCCGAATTTCAATTTATCCGAATATCAATTTGTCAAAATTTTTATTAGTACGAATTTTTATTTTTCCAAATTTCAATTGTCCGATTTTTTATTAGTACGAATTTCAATTTGTCCGAATTTTTATTTGTCCCAATTTTAATTTGCCCGAATTTTTATTTGTATAAATTTTTTAATTGATAGAATTTTTGTGACACCAAATTTTTATTTGTCCGAATTTTTATTAATAAGAATTTTTATTTGCCCGAATTTCAATTTGCCCAAACTATCATTTGTCTGAATTTTTATTTGTCCCAATTTAAGTTTGTCCGAATTTTTATTTGTATAAATTTCAATTTGTATAACTTTCAATTTGTCCGAATTTTTATTTGTATAAATTTTTATTTGTCCGAATTTCAATTTGTCAAAATTTTTATTATTCCAAATTTCAATTGTTCGAATTTTTATTAGTACGAATTTTTATTTGTCCCAATTTTAATTTGTCCGAATTTTTATTTGTATAAATTTCAATATGTCCGAATTTTTATTAGTACGAATTTTTATTTTTCCAAATTTCAATTTTCCGATTTTTTATTAGTACGAATTTCATTTTGTCCGAATTTTTATTTGTATAAATTTTTTAATTGATAGAATTTTTGTGACACCAAATTTTTTATTTGTCCGAATTTTTATTAGTAAGAATTTTTATTTGCCCGAATTTCAATTTGTCCAAACTATCATTTTTGTCCGAATTTCAAATTGTCAAAATTTTAATTTTTCAAATTTCAATTGTCCGAATTTTTATTTGTACGAATTTTAATTTGTCCGAATTTTTATTTGTCCCAATTTTAATTTGTCCGAATCTTTATTTGTCAAAATTTTTTAATTAATAGAATTTTTGTGACAGCAAATTTTTATATTTCCGAAATTACAAAAATTGACCGAACAAATAATCGACAGAAAGATATTGGCGCAATTTTTAAATATATATTGTCCAATTAGAAATTTTATCAAGAAAATCGTGATTGGTGAATTTTTTGTGAAAATTACGCCGAAATTTTTCTGTTGATTCTTTATTCGGTCAATTTGTAATTTCGGACAAATGAAAATTCGGTGTCTTAAAAAGTCGTACAAATAAAAATTCGGTCAATTGGAATTTTTGTCATTTAAAATTTTCGAATCACATAAAATTATAGATAAAAATTCGATTCAGTGGAAATTAAAATTCGATTAAATTAAATTTTAAATAAAAATTCATGTAAATTTAAACGATTATAAAATAAAAATTCTGCCAAATAAAAATTTTGCTCTTTTTTTTTAATTAATTTCTAACTTAAAATTAATTGAATTATTAATGAAATACTGTAGAGAAATTTTTTTTTTTTAATTTTTTAAATAATCTTTTCAATTTTTTTTTTTCGGTGTAAATTATGTATAAGTAAAACCTTGACAAATATACTCGAAACATGAAGCTGTAATAAAATTTTTAATGACTAATAATAAAAAGATTGGAGCTTACTTTTTCATTTACAAAGTTCATGTTTGCGTCGATAACTTTCAAAGTTATACTTTAACTGCTTTAAAATTTAAATGAAAATAAATATAATTTGAGAGAAAATTTTTTTTTTTCTTTTTTTTTGAGAATATATAAATTCTATACTTATTATAAATTCTAGACAGATTTTTCAAGAAACTTAAAAGTAAAAGTTTGTATGCAATATTTCCAATTTTTTTTTAGATTAATTCATTTTTTACTTTAAAAGAATTTTACAATTTTGAGGAGTTTGAAAATTTCATTTAGTTTTGTTAACTTCGACAATTTGTCTTTTTAATATCTTAAAGTATTTTCGTTTTATAACTTAAAAAAAAATTTAATTTAAAAATGTTTTTTATTATAAAAATATTTTTAATATAAAATTTTTTTTAAATATAAAAAAAAATTGGTTTTATTTAAGAATTTTTTTAAATTTTTTGAAAAAAAAACGAATTTTCTAAAAAAAAAATGTCCAAATTTCTTAAATAAATCAAAGAAATTGAATTTCTTTCAATGGCGCAGTAGTACAAGTCCAGATGTGATCAGACAAACGTGAGAAGACATCTGGATTGACTTGCAGCATTTCATCAAATACAATATATATATATATATATATATATATATATATATAAAGTTTACTTCTTGTCATAAAAAGTAAAAAAAAAGCAATAAATTTTTTTTGATTTCCTCAAAATTAGAAATAATTTTATCAATCTCAAATAAATTATTGTTATTAATTATAGTTAATTAACTTGTCTGTTCATTCTATCGTAACGCGTGCGGAAATCAGTTACTTTTGCTATATAAATGTCAATTAGAAATTCAGATAGCGTGCCCTTAATAAATTACAGTACAACACTGTATATTATAATTTCACATTTGAATTTCACATTTATGGACAATTTTCCATTCGTTGCATTAATTAACTTCTGTTAAATAGGTTTCCGTTTCGATACACATTTCAATTTGACAAATATGTATATATGTACTTATAAATAACAAAAATTTTCATGTCTGTGACAAATTTTCTTTAATTTATATCATTAGATGTGTTAAAAATCAAAATAAATCATTTTTAAAGGGGTAAATTTAGTACCGACTATTGGTAAAATAGAGATCTGTATTCTAAATTATCGACTGTAGGTAAGGTAGAAAATTCATGTACCGATAGTCGATAAATAAGTCAGTTACCGACTGTCGGTAAAATAGAGATCTGTACCTTAAAACATCGACTGCAGGTAAACTAGAAATTCCAGTACCGTTAGTCGATAAATTAGGATTCTAAAGTCGACTAAATTGCAATAAATTATGTCGGTAACTATATTATCATTTAATGCGATTGAATACACCGACAGTCGGTAAAGTAGAAACCTGGCTATGATACAGTTTCTACCATAAATTGTCGATAAATTAGAAATCTTTAATCTCCAATGGTAAATAATTGTTGTAAAAAAATTATAATCAAATAAAAAAAAAAACTCTAACCTCATTTTCATCTATGAATGCCGATTCTTTGATTAACTTCTCTCTAGAGAAAATACTCGATTCATACCTGTAAAAAATGAATAAATATAAGATAAATAATACGTAAATAATAAATACGTAATAAATAAATGATAAATATAATAAATAGATAATGAATAAAAATTAAATAAATATATAAATAGTAAAAAAAATAGAAAATAATTTTGTAAAATAAAAAATTTTATAAATATCAATACATTTTTTTCTGCAAAATTTGAAACTGAGTAAAATATATTTAATGCTGATGTAGAAAATAGAGCAAGAAAAAAAAAATATTGAAACGTTGCAAATATGAGTGTTTTTGCTTCAATTTTTTTTCTTCTTCTTTTTTTTTATATTCCTGCAGTAAATTCGAGTGCAAGAAAAGAAAAAAGTGTGCCTTAGTGACAAAAGGTCGCATTTTCACGCGTCACGAAAAAAGAAGCCCATTACCGGAAGACAATATTGTAATCCCTTCAGGCAAGTCAATGTTTTTTCTAAGAATATATATACACTGTATGTTATTCTAAAAATATCGCGGGCAAAATAACAACACGCCTGCTTTTCTCTTCTTGAGTCTTTTTTTTCTTTTATTTTATATTACTTTCATATATGTGACGCGACGCGAAGAAAGGTACCTAAGAAGCCAAACGGCAATTTTACAGGAGAGGGAAAAGAACAAGCGAGAACGCGGCGCAGAATTTCCGATATCTCTTACTCTCTCTCGTTTCCCACTACTAATTCGAGTTAGCGTCTGTGTATTCGGCCGTCTTCGGCAAGTAAAGAGAGATGCACTAAATGTATTCTCTATTCTTTCTACTTTCTCTCTCTAATTCCCGAATGCCGACCCGAACTTCAAGTGGCGCATGGTTACAGTGAGAGGGGAGCGTAGATATGTGTGCGTGAGGAAAAAGAGAATCAACTCTTAGCACGAATTATTCATCTTTAAATCGTTATTACAAGAAAAGTATTAGATAAAAATTAATTTTGACTTCAGATAATTGAAAAGCAATCTTTAGTTTATCGAAAACAATCATAATCCGAAAATCGATTTTTGCCTTCTTAGGTACCTTTCTTTGCGTCGCGTCACATATATACTCCTTTCTTCAACGCTCGCGCGCACAACTGATAAGAAAACCACAAAAGTAGGTGTTAATTTTCTCACTCGAAAGTTTTCCTCTTTTCTTTTTATTCCACAAAACAAAAAAAAAAAAAACAAAAAGTACAGTACATTGTGTGCAAAACTATATTTTATCCACGTGTAATGGAGGAGGGAAAAAAACAAGTTGAAAAACAAACTTTAAATTGTAAAAAGCAAAAAAAGTTGCTAAACATGTAAAAAATTGTTTCTTATTTTGAATTTTTTTTTTCAATTTTATAAACTCATTTGTTTAAGTATAACTTATTTATTTTTTTATTATTACGATTATTAATATTATTATTACTATTATTATTTAAAAAAATTTTTTTTACTTTTATTATTACTATTTTTTTATATTTTATTATATGAAAAATAATTACTAAACGAAATATTGTTATTATAAATTATTATCAATATTTAAACAATATTTTTTAATATTTAAACCCATGTATAAATAAATATATTTATTTGAATATTTTAAACTAATTTTTAAATTAATTATTAATGTTAAACAATACTATGAATTTTAGAATTGAATTGAGAAAAAAAAATTTATTTTATTTTAATTTTTTTTTTTAATGAATGATTATATTTTAACTTGAGAGTCGCGAGTCGTTAAATCACAAGACCGGAAATTACACCTGGGAGGAAGTTCATTTTTCAATGGTCTCTATGTATGATACGCGAAAGGGTACAAAAGGGAAGCGCTTCTTAAATCATGTGACAGTGGAAATAAGTGAAAAACAAGTACAAAGAAGCTGCATCGATCGGTCACCATTTCCAGCATGCGCACTCACCGATTGGTCAAACAATAAGTTTTATCAGAAAAAAAAAATATATATATATATAACTTCCACAAATTTTAAGAAATTTTTTTTTTAATAAATATGTGCAATTTTTTCTAGACAGAAATTTAATATAAATAACAAACGAACACACGTTTTTTGAAAATCAAATTTATGAATTTAATTTGTCCCAATTTTAATTTGTCTCAATTTTTATTAGTACGAATTTTCATTTGTCCGAAATTACAAATTGTCCGAATAAATAATCGACAGAAAGATTTTGGCGCATTTTTCAAAAATTGTCCAATTAAAAATTATCAAGAAAATCGTGATTGGTCAATTTTCAAAAATTGCGCCGTAATCTTTCTATCGATTCTTTATTCAGCTAATTTGTGATTTCAGACAAATGAAAATTTAGCGTCTTAAAAATTCGTACAAATAAAAAATTCGGACAAATTAAAATTCGATGAATTGGGAAAAAAATTTAATAATATAATTTTTAATGAATTTACAAATTTCCTTTATACAATTATTATTTTAGATTGTATATATTGATCAAAATTTTTTTTATTGAAAACTTATATTCCAAATATGGAAAAATTATAATATAAAGGTCAAGTTGAATTCTATTTCTGATTTCATGTAAATCAGCAAAATATAAAATAAAATAAAAAAAAGAATAAAAATGCCAAAAAAAAAAACAATTCTCTTCTCTATTTCGAGTCTTTACCTTAACTAGAACTCGGTTCAATTATTTTCAGTGACATTTTACGATTTCTCTTTTAGAATGTCCTACATCAAACTTTTAAATTTATAATTAGCGAAAAAGGTCCATCGTCTGGTCCACAAATAAGAGAACGAGGTTTGCAATTCGAATATAGATTCTTTTCCGCCTTAACAATATAAATATAAATATATATATACAAGAAAATTTGATTTAAAAGTATATATATAATTATAAATAATATTTTATATAAGTGTAAAATGTAACATACATTTTTACTTTAAAAAATTTGTATATAAAAATTTAGAAATTAATATTTCTTTTTAAATAATTTATTTTTATTTATTTATTTATTATTATTTATTTTTTTTTTCAATTATTTTTTTTAAAGATAATGTCCCGTAAATATTACTTCCTCATAATACAAATAACGAATAATGAAACTCTTTTTTTATATTTACATTTTTGGGGGGACAAAAATATACCATATTTAAATAGTTTATATTATATAATTATGAAAATTGTCTATTCACCTTGATTACTAAGTATCCTTTTTAACAAAAAAAAAGTCATTGGGTCACATATCATTTAGAAGGATATTAAGATTTTGCGGTCGTGAACATTATCATAAATT
Source organism: Leptopilina boulardi (assembly GCF_019393585.1). NCBI lineage: Eukaryota > Metazoa > Arthropoda > Insecta > Hymenoptera > Figitidae > Leptopilina > Leptopilina boulardi. The sequence goes on along the minus strand of NW_026137825.1, from coordinate 1,140,864 downwards.
AACACATAAAATTGATGAATATAATTGAAGTTTCATCTCCAAAAATATGTCATATTTAACTATAAAATTTTTAAATATTAATTATTCATAAATATATATCCGCGGATATTGCATTTTTTTTTTAAATCAAAAATTCATTTTACGATTTAATTGAAGGAAGAGAAAAAAATTACAATAATTTAAAAAAATGAAAATTATGAATTTATTCATAAATATGAATTATTAATTACGATAATATATATATATGCATTATAAATACAATAATATAATTACCCAATAATATAATAATATAATCATGAAATTACGTTATTAATTTAATAATTTTATATACTTTTTTCACGTGCAGCTAATTTATAATTTAAAAAAATAGATATTATTTTTCTTCTTTAATAAGTATAGGATTTAATTAAAATTCAAGAGTTCCAAATCATTAGTGTAGAGTAGGTCAATATACCAAAGGAGAATTTATATTTAAAGATTTTTAATTTTTATCCAATTTAAATATGCAAAAACCTATTATTCATATATAGTAAAAGTAAAACGTTATTTTAAAAATTATTATTAATTATTCATTATATGTAATCTATTTATTTATTTAATCACTATATTATATTATATCATTATTATTATTTATTTTAACATAAACGGGCTTTAAATAAACCCTTTCGTATAAAAGTAGACGGAAAAAATCTTTATCTGGAACAGCTACATGTTTCTTTAAAATAGCGAAAATTTTCGCTGTTTCAGTTAAAAATTTTTTTCGTGTAGGTATCTACTTAATACTAATGGCAAGAAAATTATTAGCATTGTTATTATTATTATTTTTTTTTATTATAATCATTATTATTATTATTATTATTTTTATTGTTGTTTAGTTTTTTTTATTGTTAAAGTGTATTTAATATTTCGAAAATTTAAATATTCAGTGCATTGAAAGTGGTTTGTTGCTTCTAACCCTTCTCCGTATTTGGTTCTCAAAGTTAATGAATATTAAATGTGTAGATGCTTGAGGGTCGCGCAGCTTTAGAACCAATTAATCAGCTACTATTATATATACAACAAGAGTGAAATGAGTAATTAATTCGTTTCTTAAAATTAAAACCAACTGATTATAAATATGCTTTTTAATAATTATTATATATTCTTTAAAAAAAAAATCTATTTTGAATTTTTTTTTCAATAATTTACTCTCTAAATATATAAAAATTTATACCAATTTAAAATTGAAACTGAATTTTTCGCAATTAAATTAGTAAAAAAAAATTTAGTAATTTAAATTTGAAACTGAATTTTTTACAATATTGAATTAGTAAAATTTAATGAATTCAAAAGCAAAAATTCAGTTACTAATTTAAAAATTAGTTTTAAAACATTGTTACTATATATAATGGCATTTTTTTAAAAAACTTAAAATTAAATATATTAATAAATTGTTTTTTTTATATATTTTATATTAAAACTCGCGTCTTTTACTGATAATTGAGTATAAGAGAACGCAGTACATGCGTGTAAAACGGGTTGCCTATTATTATCGCGCACCACCCAAGTATGTATGTAGAAAATATTTTTCCGAATTTTGTAATTCTACATATTTTAAAATTTAACATTGATATAATTTTAAGAATTTAAGAAAATGTAAGCCCGTACATGTTGATTAAATAAATAAATTAATAATAATATATAAAAATATTAAAAATGATAATGAAAATAATAATAATAATAATAATAATAAAAGAATTGTATTTAAAAAAAATATTCTTTTTTACTTATTTTTTACGTTTTTTTTAGTTTTAAAACAGAAGTTTAATTTGAATGTCGAATTTCATTAAAAGCGGGGATTCCCTAAAAGCCACTATGCGCACAAGCGTTTGCGCATTGTACTAAGCTTTGAGCGTTTAACAGTAGCGTTTAAAAAAATTTCTTCTACTGAAACAAAAACTACTTTTTGTATTTGTCTTTTCAGATTTTCGAATAACTTTTTTTTCCCCTAAAAATTCTTTCAAACTAAATAGCCCTCGGAGATCCCTACTTTCAAGTTAAATTTCCATTTCCAGAAAATGTGAAAAATAACCGTAAAAATAGACCGAGTTCTAAAAAGTCTGTGAATTTTGTATCCTTCAAAGATAAGATACCATTTTTTACTTTTGCCCTTATCTTTGAAGTACGTGACACCATAAGCCATCGAGGATAGAATCTGCAAAAAGAAAAATTAAAAAATACTGTCAGCGCTGTACTAACATGTAGTTAAATCTTTAACCAGTCGGTAATATAGAAAGCTGTAAAAAATTTCATTTCCAAAAGTGCGGCATCGAGACTAAACCTAATGTAATCGAATAACACAAAAATTAGATTAAAAATTTTCTTCTAAAGCAAAAAACTACTATGTAAAAGATATATGTGACTATTAAATATTTTATTTAACAGAATACGGATACAAAACCGGATTTAAGAAACACAAAAACGGTTTTTCTTTCACGTTCAATTACTATACTTATAGTAAACATATTTTTTAAAGAGAAGGGATAATCGACCATCAAAACTTCACACTAACGATAAAGTACCCTTAAGAAAAAAAAAAAAAAAAAAAACCACAAAGCACGAATGAAGAAAAATTTGAAAAATTCTTTTAAAGGCATATAAAATGTATAATATGTCGATACGAAGGACAGGATTGTAAAATATATAGAGAGGAGTTTCGCTTCATAATCAATGTTCGTAATCCGGTTTTTTGTGCTAGTTGTGACTCTTGGCGGTAGCCTTGCTTTTGTCGTATAGCAATGTAACAACCTGTTGATAGAATCAGCTCTTCTCTTCTTGCTTCTTTGCCAGAAATCTCTCTTTCTCTATGTACAATATATATGTATATACATTCCCTTCACTACTACGATCCCTTTACACACCGCATTTACCCTTCGCCCATAAGTAATTTTTGAAACTGGAGGTTATATCGGCGTGGGCTTCTCAAAGGCTATCTGGGGAGGAGGATGAATGTCTGGTCTGGATTTTGCCACTTGGCTTTATTCGACGACTGATCCGATGGGCCCAGACTGCGAGGTTCCTAACGACCGTTCACCTTATTCTTGACGTCACACACACACACATACACCAACATCGTGACTTCATTATCATTATGTTTCTCTCTTGGCTCTCGTTTTACGAAAAATCTTCAAGAAAAATTGTTGTCACGAAATCTTTCTCTCTTTTCGTGATAAAAAAAAATTGCTGAGTAAAAAGAAATACACTTAGAATTATTCTATTTTGCTTATGAAAGAGCGGGGCAAAAGCCGCTAATTTAACGTATATTTCTAAATATTTTTGTTATTACATCATCAGTAGTAAAGTGGTGGAGGTTTATTTTTGCTGGTGAGTCACAGCCAATCAGAACCATATCGACATTGTATAGTAAGTATATAATTATATAATATTTATTAAATAATTAATTCGTGAATTTCGAAAATGACTCAATTTGAAAAAGCGTAAGTGTCATTTTTGCATAACCAATCGATAGTGAAAATGACTCTTATGGTTTTCAATGTTGAGTTCCCTTTTCGAAATTGACTATTCGATTAGAATTAAAGAAAGAATTAGATAATTAATTAAAGAATAAATAAACGAGAAATTATTATTATTAATTGGAAAATTATAGGCAGATTTTATCTTGGACAAAATTTGACCACAATATTCATCGAACGATACTACATACTTATGACCCAGAATGAAGTGATATAATTTCCGATTAGTTCAGTGAGTGGAAAAATTATCACTATAGAACTGGTGGTGCAACGGAGCACTATAAGCAGGTTAATAATTTTCAATTTTGTATAAATTTTTTTAGTTTTTCTATTTCTTGATTATATAAAATGATTTTGCCACTGAGTTAGAAATGTTTTCCGAACATAACCTACAAAATTAAATCGAAAATCTAGATCAAGAGAACCTTAAAACTAAATCCTAGATCCGGGACAAGAAACTAACATAAACTTCAAAGTCAAATGACAAAATTAATATAACCTCAAAATTCAAGGCAAATGACAAAATACATACGGAAAAAAAGATTTACCTGAAACAACAAAAGGTTTCACTAGAATAGAATAAAATATTTAACTGAAACAATAAGTTATACTTTTGCTACTGTAGTGAAATGTTTCACTGTTCCAGGTAAATCTTTTTTTCCGTGTAATAAATCAAAAAACAAACATAACCCTAAAAATTTTGGTCAGATAGAGAAGAAAACATAACCTTAAAATTTATTTAATTTTTAGCTCATTTGGAGTACAACGTATCTCATTGGTTGTGGATACGCTCTTTATACTACGACTCACAAAGAGAAGGATACATTAAAAACTAGGTCTGAAATTACGACCCAAGGTTAATTAAAAAAAAAATAAAATTTAATTAAAACAATCGTCTAATCTCAAAAATCTCTAATGTATAATTATAAAATTTAAACCACGAAAAGTTTTTTTTCCAAACACTATTAAAACACTAAAATTTTACACAATATACATAATTAATTTTTTTTCTACTAATAATTTTGATAATAATAATAGTAATAATAATAATAATAATAATAATAATAATAATAATAATAATAATAATAATAATAATAATATGTAATAATAAAACAAAAAAAAATAAATAATTTTAACAATTATAATTTCTCTTTCAGTGGCAATATCCCAGGATATGAACCTTACTAATCTAGTTCTGATGCATGTTATGGAGACGTTTCAAGTTATTGGTCAGGTCTTTATTGTAGTAAGTATAAACATTTTTTTATCTCCTAATCGCTGAGTAGATAATTTCAAAAAAAAAATTTCTTCTACTGAAGCAAAAACTACTTTTTGTATTTGTCTTTTCAGATTTTCGAATAATTTTTTTTTCCCTAAAAATACTTGTCTATATAACTTGTTCCCTCTTTAATAATTATAATATTTATATATAATTGTAGCCGAAGGATCTTACAAATATTATGGAAAACATTGTAATGAAAACAAGTAGCTTGGATAGGTTCAACATCAAAGCAAACTTCGTTAAGACGAGAATAAAAATCTTTATAACTATTTGAATGTTGTCGCACAAAGAAATGATTTAAAAAAGAAACAACACTAATAACAGAAAACAACAAAATTTGAAACAAAACAAGTCAACAAAATCTTATTAAATTAAAAACGCTTCTTTTCTTTAGATTATTATTATTATTATTAATTATATTATATTTATTATTTAAAAGAAATCAATTGTAGGAAATAATATGATTAGTTAAGTGGAAAACATTGTAAATTGTAAACTAATATATTTCAAAAACTAAACAAGGAATCTTTCTGCAATTTTACAAAAAACTTCCTTATATACCAATAAACAAATGTCTCACTGGAAGTTCTTTTAATTTTAAACTTCCCCGCAGACTTTCTTTCGGCAAAGACAAGAAAACATCGTAGCAGACATTTCTATATTTATAATAAAAAATAATTAAAAAATTGATGATTTTTAACTTTATTTGTTATATCTTCGCCTTCTATGGACCCAAATGCGTGTGTATACAAAATTCCAAAACGATTCCTTAATTATTATTGTCGAAGATACGACAATTTATGTTTTAAAATTCAATGAAATTTGTAAAAATAAAATAACTAGTTTTTTAACTTTACTAAATAAAATATTCGTTCTACAAAAAAATGTTAAAGGAAAAAAAGATACGCCTTCTTATTTACTATAAGGTAGTACTTTTCAAAAATTAAAATTTCGAATTTTAATTTTATGAACATTTTCATATCTTTGACTGGCAAGAAAGTAACTCGCCGAGCGTTCGTCCCCTTATTGTATGGGAGCCCTCATTTTAGTAGTCAACAAATACAGTGGAACCTCAATTATCCGAACCGTAAAAAACATTTTATTCGAACTATTTTTGCCTTTTCGAATTTAAAATTTTTGTTTTTATATCGCGTTTTCATATTTAAAATTTCATTATTTAAATTTCCCTAAAAAAAAAACGAATAAATTCAATTTTCCAAATCTAGAAAAAAAAATTTATCATTAGTTCAAATTTTAAGTGATTTCAATTTTTAAATTTCTGTGCAAAAAATGCTTAATTTTACATTCTGAATATATCAAATAAAGAAATTCCTTTATGAATACATATACGAATATCAAAACAAAAGATTGTTCGTACCAAAGTCATCTTGTGTCTTTTGTAATAAGATATGACCTTTTATGTATTACAAAAAGGGACTTTTGAATCCGAATCAAAGGATCATTTACTCTCCTAAATGACTTCTCGTTACAAACCCCCCCTTCTCCTCGCAATACATATATGTATGTATAACTTTAGTGTAATTCAACCTTGACGATCGGTCTGACATAGGGAATATATAAAATCGTGTGGTTGTTCCCGTAACCAACTATTAGTCCTCCAGATTCACGAGATTGACCGGTTCGCGCGCGAATTTCGATTTTCGAAAATTTGTTGGTGTTACCGGTCTATAATTTTGAAATTAGAGGGAATTTTTTTTTTTGTTTTTTAAATAAATTAATATATATTTTTTTTCCTTTTTTTTTGTAAAAATGTCAATATTTAGTGTTTTTTTATTATTTATCAGTTTCCACGTGTTATTAGCGCAGGATGTGTTTGCTTGTCTCGGAAAAACAATGCTCAGTAAGATTATTGTTAATTATTTTTTAAACATTTACTGATAGTTTTTTACTAATTTTATCATTACTCTCTAAATCTGAATTAGTAAAAATGTTTACTAATTTGAATTAGTGACCCACTTTTTGCTTCTGAATTAGTTAAATTTTTAGTGAGTCACTAATTCAAATTAGTAAACATTTTTACTAATTCAGATTTAGAGAGTAAATTTATTATAATTTTTATTATTATTATTATTAATAATTTTTTTATTTTATTATTATTATTATTATTAATTTTTTTATTATTATTTTTAATTATTAGTGTTGAATTTATTTTAATATTTTATTACTATTTTTTTTAATTCGAATTTTTACTGAATTATATAATTTATAAAGAAATTTTTGCAAAAATTATTCTTTCTGTATGAACTTAAAAATTTTTGCATAATCACGGAAAAAAAATCTTTATCTGTAATAGCGATATATTTCTCTAGAATAGCGAAAACATTCGTTGTTTAAGTGAAACATATAGCTGTTCCAGTGAAACTTATCGCTATTTCAAGTAGATTTTTTTTTCTGTGTATTACTGATGAAGAAATAATTTTCTTTTTTTTGCAGCAATGCATTAATGTTTATTTTTTTATTTTTCTCTGAATTATTATTATTTATCTAATGGCTTTTAAAATATAAGTATAAAATTTATAAATGACGCATTTTAATAAAAAAAAAAAATCTGTATCCTCAAACAATACAATTAAAATTTCAAATTTTTCTATAGACTCTTATCATTATTTGCTAATTGAGGGTTCACGTGCAATAAGGGGATACGCGTGGATTCAGCCAGAAATGTATTGTCCAATTAGTCGATTTTTAAAAATGTTTCAAATGAAAATTTTAATCATCAATCCTTACGTAGGATGAAAAGGCGCATCTTTTTTTCCTCTATGAAAAATTTCTAAAATTTATAGTTTTCTTAATAAATAAGAAAAACCAATTTTTTAAAAAGTATAAAATTTTATTCTTTTTTTACTTCAACTCGTGATAATTTGCTCAATTTAATGAATTTTCAAAAAATTCAAAATGGACGTTGTAGATTGCATTGTTCTGAAAATAAAACAACCAAAAAAAATGCAAATATCTTTATAAACAAAAAAGTTATTAATTTTTTCCCAAAACAATGCAAAAACTGTGTACTGCGAAATTTGAGCGCTTCGTTTATCTGGCGAATTTTGGGCAGCAACAAACTTCCAGTGAGAAAGTTTTTCATTTAGTTACAAAGAAGTTTTCTGGAAAGTTATATAGCAATCGGATGAATAGAAAAAAAGTTATCAACGTTTAAAAATCACCGCGCGGATCAAAATTCTAACGCGTGAATTTGGAGTCTTGCGTGTGGAATGCAGCGATCGATAACATACATTGACGCTCAAGAGTTTTTCTCACCAATTATGTCAAATATTTTATTCAAACAGATTTTTTTGATTACAATGATTTTTTATCTATTAGGAAATAGATTTTAATTTTCGTTTTCTACCATTATAAGACACAACATCACTATTCATATTTTATAAATAAGAATTATTTATTAATTAATAATATGTCACGAAAAAAATCAGGTTTAAATTTTCCTTTAAAAAAATAATTTTTCTTCCAAATACAAAAACACAGTAGCTAATTTGAGCTACTAAAACACTTTTTGTCTATGATGTATATATTTGTGTTTGTAAACATTAGCTATAGATCGATCGCTGCATTCCACACGCAAGAGTCCAAATTCACGCGTTAGAATTTTGATCCGCGCGGTGATTTTTAAACGTTGATAACTTTTTTTCTATTCATCCGATTGCTATATAACTTTCCAGAAAACTTCTTTGTAACTAAATGAAAAACTTTCTCACTGGAAGTTTGTTGCTGCCCAAAATTCGCCAGATAAACGAAGCGCTCAAAGTTCGCAGTACACAGTTTTTGCATTGTTTTGGGAAAAAATTAATAACTTTTTTGTTTATAAAGATATTTGCATTTTTTCTGGTTGTTTTATTTTCAGAACAATGCAATCTACAACGTCCATTTTGAATTTTTTAAAAATTCATTAAATTGAGCAAATTATCACGAGTTGAAGTAAAAAAAGAATGAAATTTTATACTTTTTAAAAAATTGGTTTTTCTTATTTATTAAGAAAACTATAAATTTTAGAAATTTTTCATAGAGGAAAAAAAGATGCACCTTTTTATCCTACATAAGGATTAATGATTAAAATTTTCATTTGAAACATTTTTAAAAATCGACTAATTGGACAATACATTTCTGGCTGAATCCACGCGTATCCCCTTATTGCACGTGAACCCTCAATTATTTAAAAATATTTCGATAATAAAAACTTTTTTTTTTTTGTAAAATACTAATTGAATTAAAAAATCAAATAAAAAAATTTTTTATTAAAAGAAAAATTTAAGTCAAAACTATAATTATGAAACACATGTGTTTAAACATGCACACACAAAAAAAATAAAATAAAAACACATGTTTTTCACATGTGTGTAAAACGATTTCACTTTTTATATTATTTTTTTAATATAAAATCTTTTATGAATTTTTAATTTTATTAATATTTTTACAAATAAAAATTTTTATTATCCAAACATTTTGAAATACTGTATTGAAACCAATTATATGTTTACATAATTTGTTTATTAAAAATTAATTTTTATTCCCCACAATTATAAATAAATAATTCTTTATCGATTAATTCATTCATTCAACAAATTTGAATTATTTTATTTTTATTATTATTATTTCTATTATTATTATTATTTCTATTATTATTAATAATATTTTTTCAAAATCAGTTAATTAAAAAAAAATTGAATTATTTTTCAAAAATTTATGACAATAAAAAAAAATTGTTGTTGTTGAGCATAATTTCATTTCATTTCATTTCATTTATTAACGGGACATGCCCTTTCGTACAAAAGTACTCCGAAATTCTAATAGTTACGTAAGTAACAATACAAAATATAAAATATTAACTAATAATAATTAATAATTAAATAATAATAAAATTGCAAGTTCTCCATCATATGTATATATGTGTATATATTTGACAATAATGCATATAGGGTAAGAAAGAGAAAAAAGAACATTTCACGGACACTCATTAATCAGCCGATAGCCTCACCTATTCAAACCTTTCATGGAAGTCTATTGAAAAAAAAAGAAAAAAAAATTCACCCAATGAATGAGTTGTATGACTGAAAACGTCAATTTTCTTTTTACGCCGGAAATGAAGAGGGCTTGGTCCTGTATATATATATATATATATACTCGATGTAATCTGATTTTGGTTTTAAACATTATACAGTTTATCTCGTTCCCATTAATTTTCGTGGGAAACTCTAATCTCCCAACCTTTATTATTTCTCTATTGGATTAGGGGTATTATATTAAGAAATATATATTCAATTTTGCATATATAGCAAAGGGGGATTTCCCTCAAAAAAAAATTTAAAGACAAAAAAATGAAGAAATAAATAAAATAACCGCGGGCATCGTATGAATTCAAAATATTAACTATATATGTGAAAAAATGAGTCACTATAATTTGCAATTATTTTAAAAAATTACTTCACCTGGAACAGCGATAAGTTACACTGGAACAGCTATAAGTTTCACTGGAACAGCTATACTCTCTAAATCTGAATTAGTACTCTCTAAATCTGAATTAGTAGCGTTTTCTACTAATGAAAGAGTGCAGATTCGTTTACCAATTGAATTAGTATCACAGAAAATTATAAGGTATTAAAATAAGCTGCAACGCCTATTATTTTAATCTAATTTTGCTTATTTTAATACTAAAATGGATTAAAATAAGCAAAATTAGATTAGAATAAGCAAAATTGGATTAAAATAATAAGGGTTGCAGCTTATTTTAATGCCTTTTAATTTTCTGTGTAACAGTTTTGACTCTTTTTTTTAGTAGAAAACTACTAATTGCTAGTAGAAAACTACTAATTCATGGAGTAAATCGGCTTACTAATTTAAAGTAGTAGAAAATACGATTTACTCCATGAATTTGTAGTTTTCTTCTAGCAATTAGTTGTTTTCTACTAAAAAAAAGAGTCAAAACTGTTACACAGAAAATTAAAAGGCATTAAAATAAGCTGCAACGCTTATTATTTTAATCCAATTTTGCTTATTTTAATCCATTTTGGTATTAAAATAAGCAAAATTGGATTAAAATAATAAACGTTACAGCTTATTTTAATACTTTATAATTTTCTGTGATACTAATTCAAATTGATAAACGAATCCGCACTCTTTCATTAGTAAAAAACTACTAATTCAGATTTAGAGAGTATATGTTTCACTAAAACAAAGAAAGTTTTCCCTATTTTAGACAAACATATAGCTGTTCCAGATAAAGATTTTTTTCTATCAAAAAAATATTTCATCGATTAATGTTGTAATTAATCAGCAAATGCATAATAAATTTTAAGTATAATTCATTTTGAAAATTTGTCTATATTAATAAATCAATATATATAAAAAACAGATATATGCATAATGTAATGAAGATTTAAATTAATTTTAACGTAATTATAATAATAACAATAGTAGTAATTAATTGTGTTTGTAATAATGAAATTTCAATCAATTTCAATATATATATAAATAATGTTCAATACAAAATCACTGAGGATATATAGTTTAGAGTAGTGAATTGGGGCGGAAAATCAGACAAGTTTCACAGTCAACTCAATATGTATATATGTATATATATATATACATCTGGTCAAGAGGAGAAAATGGTATTTGCTCTGGCCGGGCAAATTTAGAGGAAACCCTAAACTATTCCGGATCTTAAGCAACGAAATTATTCAATGGTTGCTGCGCTCCCTTTACCTTAATCCGATTCCCTCCCCCCTCTAATGTTCTATATATATTCAAATCTTAGTAAATATCCAATGTGGATGTGTTTACGGTTCATTTGTATATTATAATTAACTGTTCCGATAATGATGATAATGATGATGATGATAATAAATAATAATAATAATAATAATAATAATAATTGCATTGCTAGTATTATAATTTATATAAGAAAAATTAATAATAACTATAATATCCATTTGAAATATAAGAACTATTATATACTACAATATTTATTATAAAGTATAATATTTATTATAAACTATAATAACTATTATATACTATAATAACTATTAGTATTATTATTCTAAATATTATAATTTTTTTTATATCATGTTAATGTGACTCTAAATTAAATTTAAATAATTTCTAAATGCACGAAATTAATTCTTTGTTATTTAAATTTCCCGCCATATGTTAGTAGAGCTTTTCTTTCAAAATTTCTCTTTTTTTCCTCGATTGGCTCTCCTGCTTCTTGGTATAATGCCACCAGGATAGCCAACCATTTGTCAATTATTATCATCAGTTGCTTTTTGAAAACATTCGAATTTTGAAATGACAAAAATTCCAATTCACCGAATATCAAAATTTGTCCGAATTTTTAATTTGTACAAATTTTTAAGACACCGAATTTTTTAATTGTCCGAAATTACAAATTGACCAATCACAATTTTTTTTTGATAATTTCTAATTGGTCAATTTTTAAAAATTGCGCCAAAATCTTTCTGTCGATTATTTGTTCGGTCAATTTGTAATTTCGGACAAAATGAAAATTCGGCGTCTTAAAAATTCTATCAATTAAAAATTTGTACAAATAAATATTCTATCAATTAAAAATTTGTACAAATAAATATTCGGACAAATTAAAATTGGGACAAATTTGAAATTCGGTGAATTAAAATGTTTGTCATTTAAAAATTCGAATGTTTTTTAAAAAGCAAGATGGTAATAATTGACAAATGATTGGCAATCCTGATGGCATTAGGCCAGAAGCAGGGGAGCCAATCGTGAAGAAAAAAGAAATTTTGAAAGAATAGGGACATATGCCGGGAAATTTAAAAAACAAAAAAAATTTATTACTATCATTATTATTTAATATTTGCTTTTTGTGAAAACCGTTTAAATAATTTTATTTAAGAAAAAAATTATTATTATTATTATTATTGCTATTGAATGATGATGATATTCAATGGCAATAATAATAATAATAAAAATAATGATCATATAAAAAAGAAGAAGGAAGAAGTAGTAATGTTAAAAAAAAAAAAAAAAACTTTTTTCTTCAATTCGTTTAAACTATACAGGAGCTGGAGGATTAACGTGCCAAGACAAGCAAACCATTCTAGACGAACATAATCGACTTCGTCAGATGGTGGCATTGGGACAAATTCATGGTCAACCCGGAGCAGTTAATATGATGGAGATGGTAAATAAAAATCTTTCGATTTGATTTCTTTTTGACATTCTGACTCATCAATCTGCTTGTCTCGGAAATAATTACATAGCCTCTCAATCGGAATCTCCTTGAAGGCGATTTTTGCTTTAAAAGCCAACCTCATCCCAATAAATATATATATATTGGAATAAATATAAAACAGTAAATAATAAGTACTGTAACAAATTATATATACATAAATTTTTAAATTTCTGTCTTTATTTCACGAATGCCAATTTGTAAAATATTATAATATATATTATCGAATTTTATTTTTAAAAAAACTATAACTCACAAAAATCTATCTTGGGTTATCGTTTTTAAAAATTATTTTCTTTTTGAAAATAAATAGTTTTTCTTTAATTAAAAGTTGTGTATATATAATCGCGGAATGTAATTTAGTAAAAAAAATTCATTTTCCAGATTTGGGACGATGAATTGGCAATAGTTGCACAAAAATGGGCTGACAATTGTCCGGACACTCATGACACGTCTCGAGATGTTCGTAAGTATAAAATTATGTAATTATAATGTCAATATTTGTTATAATAGCAATATTTCGAATTAGAACGAATAATTAAAGAGAAATTATTATTGGTTAATTGAAAAAAAAAAAATAAAGGGAGATTTGCTGTTGGACAAAATATTGCCAGAACTTGGACAACAAGGCCCCCTGGACCCTACGATTCGGAGCCAAATTGGAGGCGACGAATTTTCGGTTGGTTCAATGAGGTGCAAAATTATAACACTGGTTTCAGTCGCTCAACGGGCCACTATACACAGGTTAATAATTTTGATTTGCATTTTTTAATTTTCCTGTATCTCTAAATTTCCTCTCTATTATAAAATGATTTTGCTCCCGAGTTAGAAATTTTTTCGAACATAACCTCAAAATTAGATCGAAAATCTAGGTCAGGAGACGAAAAAAAACATTAAAAGTTCAAAGAAATAGGTCAATAGACCACTGAATTTAAAGTTAAAACACAAATAACCTTAAAATTAAGTCAAAGATCCCGGGCAAGAAGCTAACATAACCTTAAAATTTAAAGTCAACTCAAAGGACAAAATAAATGAAAAAACGAAGCTGAAAATTTAGAATAGAGAGGAAAACATAACCTTAAAATCTATAAAAGATTAAAGGTCAAATAGTCAAACCTAACCTTAATATTGCCGAAAATAATTTTAAAAATAGGTTAAAGTAATAAACCAACTTTTTACGACCCGAAACTTCTACTTTTCTATATAAGTAAATTTTAAATATCTCCATATAGTAATTATTATACATACACACACTACTTAGTGTTAAACTTCGAATACTAATTAACAACTCAATTTGTCCCTTAAATTAGTGACTGAATTTCAGTTACAATTCTAATTTCCATGTTGTAATTAACAACTCAATTACCCATTAAATCAGAGTTACAATTGGCTCGACAAATATTCAAGAGAGAGAGAGAGAGAGAGAGAGAGAGAGAAAATCTCAGTATTAACAATTATATATACATATACATAAGCGCAACACGCGGACTCGATTATAAAATTAATTAAGCGCTCCTAAGAATTAATTACTTAATTTTCAGCTCGTTTGGAGTGAAACTTTCCTCGTTGGTTGTGGATACTCTTTTTACTACGACCCAGCTAGAGGATACACCAAAAACTACGTCTGCAATTACGGTCCAAGGTTAATTAAAAAAAAATTTAATTAAAACAATCGTCTAATCTCAAAAAATCTCCTCTAATGTATAATTATAAAATTTAACCAAAATTATTTTTTTTTAATTATTAAAACACTAATTCTGCACATTAAATATTTATAATTAATTCAATTTTACTAATAATAATAAAAAAAAAATAAATAATTTTAATTTCTCTTTCAGTGGCAATGTCGTAGGATTTAAACCTTATCAATCTGGTGAACCGGCATGTAATTCTTTTGGAATGTCATTTTCAAATCGTTATTCCGGTCTTTGTTGTAAGTACAAAAAAAAAAATTTTTTTTAACTTTTTTTTTCAATTGATCGATTACTTTTATACAATGTAGAGAAGAATATTTATTATATATATATATACATAAGCATTTAATATCCCATCGATTGACCCTGAAATTTTATCGGTTCATAGTGTTAATGAGCTGTAGACTTCCGAATATTAAGTATCAATTTGACGTTCACTTTGTGTGTTGCCTTTAAATCTTGACCGATTGCTTCCTGAAACTGTGTCGCAATAAAAAGAGGGACCGGTTTTTATCTGTCTCTCACTCTCTAAATTAAAAATAGTATCGTTAATTTTTTAATCATCGAATTTTAATTTGCAAAAGTGAAATTTTTCATATTAACTTTTAAATGGTTTAAAATATTTTGTATATGATTTTATGGAATCGCGACGGTTTAGTAAATAGGCTAAGTGCATCAATTACGGCGCATTTATAATAAATAACTATTATTACTATTATATTTCATATAATTGTTACAAAAAGGTTTTTAAAAAATTATTTTAATCTTTTTTTGATACAATTACTGATGCAAGATGCACATTTAAACAATTATTAATTTAATTATTTGAGATTATATTTTTTCCCTCGCCGTAATTGAAACATTTTTAAGATTTCCATTGGATCCAATTACGGTGGGCAAAGTATTTTTATAATACACATAATTTTGGTCACCGTAATTGATACACAGAAACTGATACAAATGCGCCGTAATAGAAAATTACGGTATTAGTTTTAATTTTTCATATTTGTTTAAATAATTGATTTTTATAAAGTTATTTTTTTAATATCTAAATAACATAACCAGTTTAATACGTCTTAAATTGACTTTATACAATATAAATGGCGAATTTTCTATTTCAAAGGTGTTTTAACTCGAATCGCGCCGTAATTAGTGTATTTACCCTATTATAATACTAAAACTTGAATCATTTAATCAAATTATTATTCATTTACTTTTTATTTTTTTTTAATTTCAAGCGGTTCAACCCCTTAATATAACTTTAAAAAATTGGATTTATCACTGTAAATAAAATTATATTTAAAATTTTAATTCATTTTAACTAGTGATAAAACCATTTTGAGGTTATGTTAATTGATTGAACTCGATTGAACCGCCTTCAATAATTATATTATTCATTTGACATCAGATAGGAACAGCTTTTTTTTTCTTCTACTGAAGCAAAAACTGCTTTTTGTATTGGTCTTTTCAGATCTTCAAAGAAAACCTTTTTTTCACAAAAATCCTTGTCTATAACCTGTTTCCCCTTTAATAATAAAAATATTTAAATATAATTGTAGCCCACGGATCTTACTATCATCTAGGAGCCTACTGTGCTTACGGTTAAAAAAAAAATGAGAATCCTGTCTCATGAAATCGACCAGAAAAGTCGCTTGGAAAGGTTCAACATCAAAGCAAACTTCGTTAAGACAAGATGAGAAAGAAAATCTTACTTTGTAACTCTTTGGATGTAGTCGCACAAAGAAATGATAAAAAAAAAAAAAGAAACAACACTAATAACAGAAAAAAAATTTTGTTAAAAAGAACAAAAAAATCTTATTAAATTAATTTTAGATAAAAATATTTATTTCAATTAATTAAATTATCGAGCAAATAATATTTTTGTAAATTTAAATATATTTTAAGATTCAATATTTATTATTCAATGAAAAAAAAAAAATGTTACACGACGAAAAAAGAAAAACTATTTTCGTAGAATAATTGCAAAATGACGCAAGATTCGACCCATTTTTATCTTTCTTCTTTGTAGAGACTATTATCAAAAATTAATTAGCAATATTTTCTTTTCCACAAACGCTTCTAGTCTTTAGATTTATAATTCTCGTTAAATTAATTAATTAATTTTTATTATTATTATTGTTTTCGTTAGACAAGAAAAAATTAATTATACAAAATATTATTACTTAAGTAAAATATTGTAAATTGAAAAAATAATTACTGTTACTTTAATTATAATATTCATTATGATTATAATTTTAATTAATTATGATTCAATAATAATAATAATATATAATTAAATAATTATGTATTATTATTTTTAAAAAAAATTTATTATTTTAGTAATAAACAAATATAGAAAAAAAATCAAAGCAATTGTTTGTTAATTTATTATAAGTAAATACCAAAAATATATAATAATAATAATTTTAAACAGAAATATTTTTTTAATTTAATTTTTAATTGATATTTTTAACTTTGATTTTAAATTTAAAAATTTTAAACTAATCAGACGTTACGGTATTATAAATAAATAATGAATAAAAATAAGTATTTAAATCCGAATTATTTTTGATAATTATAAATAATTAATGAATTTGTACGAAAATTGAAAACGAGGTTAAAATTAATAATTAACGAATTAATAAATTATTACAATGAAAATTATTTTTTATAATTTTTACTTTAGCTCTAAAATAATTAATTTTTAATTTAAAACTAAAAAAAATTTTCATTTTTAGTGATTATTATTGTTTAATGACTTTTTATATTTAATATAATACGTTTAAATTAATTAATTTTTATTAAAAATTAATAAAATATATTTTATTTAAATAAAAAAAATATATATTTTTAATAATAAAATTAATAATTAATTAAATTATATAAATAATAAATATATGTATATTTAATAAATTATTTTATTTATTTATATAATTAAAAAATATATATTAAAAAATAAACCTAAATAAAAATATAAATAATAATTAAAATAATCGTTATTAATTTTCAAAGAAAAGAAAATTTCAAATTTCCCACATTTTTTTACTAACGCCATCTGCCACCAACCTTAAACAACTGCTAGTCAAGCGATCACTTCCGATTCCTTGTCGACTTCTCTTAACCCTCAAAATTCGATCAATTTTTTTTTTATCACCATATCTTTATGAATCTAACTTTCTCACTAGGTTTTACTTTAAAATTCCATCACTTTAAAGTACTTTTTTTAACTTTTTACTCTTTTCACACTTATTAAATTACTTTATGTCAATAAATTTTTATTTTCACCAACAAAATTGACGCACGTCTTTCTCTACAACAATCTCAAACCGGAAGTGACCGTTTATAACTAACGCCATCTGCCACTAACCTTAAACAACTGCTCTAGTCAAGCGATCACTTCGATTTCTTGTCGACTTTTCTAACCTCAAAATTTGATCGATTTTTTATCATCACATTTTTATGAATTCAATTTTTACACTAGGTTTTATTTTAAATCACTTTAAAGTTAATTGTTGTTAATTGTTATTTATTAAACTTTTTACTACTTTACACACTTATTAAATTACTTTAAATCAAGAAATTTTTTAGTATTTTTTACCGACAAAATTTACACGCGTCTACTCTACGACAATCTCTAACCGGAAGTGACGGGAATTGACAATATTCATAAAAAAAATTATACTGTAATATTTTTATTACTATAAGATATTTTTGTCCTATTTTTAAATTAATAAAAATTGTATATATAAATATAAAATAGAAATAAATAGTAAAAAATAATTATTTGATATAAATGTTGCCAACCTTATAAAGACGAAAGACGAAAAATTTCTGCTTGGCTCCAGGTCAAAAAAAGATGGCCATTTTGGAAAACACAATTTTAAAAAAAAACATTCACAATCCCGAAACTGAGTTTAAAATTAAGAAAAATTAATTATATATACTTTTTATATAATTATAATTAAACGATCGCGATTTAAAAAGAAAATCGAGCACTCCCGAATTTTTTTTTTGAAAAAGAAAATATTTAATGAAATTTATTATACTAGACACAATTTATTTTTGTGAAAAAAAACGCGTGGGCATAGAGAACAAAATCGACTAAAATCCTCCAATACACACAACGATTATTTATTATTGAAACACATGTTTAAACATGTCGCGACACACGAATAGTAACTGATGGTTTGGAACAAATTTCTCTCGTAAATTTGCTTATCTACTATAAATGGCAATATGTACACATATCAACCCCTTTGCTTTACGTTAATAACTGGAAATATAAACACAACAACGCTAGAAACCCCAATTTTGCCAACATAGTAAACTTTATTTTGACTCAAGTATTTATTTCCGATTTACTAGCGAAATATATTTTCTTTTTTTTTCTATTTTCTTTTGAGAATTTAAAAAAACTAATATAGAATAATCGCTGAAATATTACTTTTAAAACTATTTTACGTTGAAAAATTCAAGTATCGAAAATTTTAAGGTTAGATTATTTTACACGCAAAAAAAGAAGAAAAAATTACCGTATTTATACACTATATAGTTGATAAATCTAATTTATTTAAACACTGTTAATTACTTTTAAACATAAAAAAAACATTAATCGCGATTTAATTACAATGTAAAAATTGAAGAAAACTGATCGTTGACGATTTTCTTCTCTAGGCCCACAAATTTAGTGAGCGACACTAGCGCTCTTGCGGCAAAAGTGTTGCAACTCAGATGGAACATTTTACAAATGGCGCAAATATATGAATTGAATTAAAAAAAATTAATTTTCTTTTTTTTTTCGACGAAATATTTTTATTTTCGCTTTTTTTAAAATATCGCATAATAATAATAATAATGAATTTATTCGACATTGTGTTCCATTTTTTTTTTGATTTACAGATAGAGATATACATATATTATTTCTTTTTTTTTTTTAAATTACAATCCGTAGTATTTTTTTTTTTTTTATTTCTTTTTTTAGTTAAAATATTTGATAAATTATATAATATCAAAGATCTCAACTCTCGACAAATAGATTTTAAAAAAAGGGGACTAAAAATATCTCCAATATAACATGATTTTTGTAAATATATATATAATATATTTAAACATTTTTTAAATTCAAATTTTTTTTTTTAAGTCTAAAAACACTTTTTTTAAATTAAACAATTTTTTTTTAAATCTAAAAACACTTTTTTTTGTCGCTTTAAAAATTTATAATACCTATTGGCCATTTAAAATTTGTCACTATTAATTATTATATTTTGGAACACTTTTGGAAATTTGCAATTTACTCTAATGTTAAAATTTATAGATGTGTATAAACATTTTTAACAAAATTAAAATGTTAATTAAAACTTGTTTGCAAATTTATTTAAATTTTTTATCCAACTATAAATATTTCTGAAAAAAAAACAAACACGAGTCGTGATATTTAAAAAACAAATCAATATTATTAAATATTAAAAAATATATATTTATATAACGGAAATAAAAATTAAAAATAAAATCATTTTTCTAATTTATGGTAAATTAATTTTTAAAAAAATTATAATAATCTAAACAAATTAAAATTGTACAAACAAAAATTATTTCATTTTTTTAGGCATTAAAAAAAATTGTGTTTCTATAAAAATTATTAAAAAAAAAAAAATTAACGACTCTTGAATTTTTTAGTATTTTACAGAGACGTTTGAATTTTTCTCTTAAATTTTCCATAAAATTCAAAAAAACTTTACATACAAATTGAAAATTATTTTTTTATTAACTTTATCACAAAAAAAAATTACAAAATAAATTATTTATTATTATTATTTATTATTTAAATTAATTAAGAAATAAAAATTCGTTAAAAAAAATTCATTTTCAATTCAATTTAAAAAAAATGTAAATTTTTCATAAATTATTGTTTAGTAATTGTAATAATTTTTTTATAATAATAATAATAATAATAATAAAAATAATAATAATAATAATAATAAAAATAACTGTAAATTATAATTATAAATTATAAAATTATAAATTCCATAATTGTTAAAATAATTATAAAAGTAAGAATTTTTATTAATTTCTTTTTTTTGTTTGATTAAAAGAATTTAAAAAAAGGAGAAAAATTCAATCGTTTCGTTGTGCATTTTTCTCTTATCGAGAGATCTATGTAAAAAATAAAAGACTTAGAAACGTGCATTTTTAACATCAATAACATTGTCGATTGTAAAAAAAAAAAATTAAAAAAAAAATTAAAGACGGATTTTCCTCGATCTTATTATTTATAAATATATTTCTGTGAATCGTGTGCTTCATTTTTTTTTCTTTTTTCATTAATATTTATACATATGTTCGTATTTACAATTAGGAATGAAACTTTGAACCTAACAAACTGAGCCTTCTCTAATTTCCCAGGTCAGTTCGAACGAAATGAAAATTAAAAAAAAAAAAAAATATTCAAAACTGACGCAAAACGGGACGCAATTATAAAAATTTCGGGTTTTTTTTTGTAATTGTCTCAATGAAAGTCTCGACATTAATTTTTTTTTCTACTTTTTCATTTTATTTTCATTTCATTTTATTAAAAGTTCTTAATTATTTTTTTTGCTTTAATTTAAATTTTTTTCAATATTAATTAAATTTTCATTATTACTGATTGAATTAATTAATTTAATTGTGAATAAAAACTAAAAAAAAAAAAACATGGTCATTCTATAAAAAAGAAGCAAAAATTATAATTTTCTTTTTGTCACCTTTTTTTTTTTGAAACTTTCATCGAGAAATTTTTAAAAATAAAAATCCTTCGATTAAAAAAAAAAAACAAAAATTGCCCCGAAAAAAAATTTCAATTGTAAAATATTTTTTTAAATGCAACTATTTAGAAATTAAATTACCATCTCAAAGCAAAAGGAATAAAATGGAAAATCACAAAAAAAATTAAAAAAAAAAAATTCTATCAATTAAAAAAATTTCTAAGAGACTTTTACAATTAAGCGTAAAAATTGATATATACGAAAAATCACAATTTTTCCAATTTCTTTTTTGTTGAGAAGGAAAAAAATGTGATTCTCAATTATCAATTTAAGATTATTCTTTTTGACTAACTAAAAAGCCATGCGCAATATAATGTGCAGGCTCATTTAATTTGGTTCTGTACAAATAGGAAATTATTTTCGGATTTCTTTTCTTTATCTGTATGTGTGTCTATATATGTGTGTTTGTGTGTGTTTTTTTTCTTCTTCTTCTTTCTTTTTAATTTTTAAATTTATTTACTACTCAAGGATTGAAACCTCGGTAAACAAAGGCCAAATTTCGATTCGATTCCAGTGAAAATTGGAAGCGCTACTTCATAACCGCCAATGTGATCAGGATTTGTCGATCGGATCTCATCGGCAACACCTGTTGACGGTACTTTCAGTTCTGATCCACTTGGTCGTCTGAAGAATTGAAAAAAAAAAATTATTTTCGAAATTTAGATAAAAAAGGAAAATTAATTTAAAAAAAAATCGTACTTTTTTTTCTATACTTATATAGGATGAAATTTTTTAGTTTTAATTTTTTCTTTTTGTATATTAAATTTTTGCAAAAAAAATACTCACGATCCTCCAAAATCGACAACAAATAACCTCTGAAGAACCTCGTAAGTAAAGAGCGTTACTCCAAATTGCGGCGACGACCTGAACACTCGGGCTGTAAAAATAAAAATTCCAAATATTTAATAATGAAACAAAAAAAAAGGAAAAATTTTCTACGGTGGTGTTTCTTTGTCGAAATAAAGAAACTATGGTGATTTGAACAATTAGTTAATTTATCACTTTACACGATTTTCTTCTTCTTCTAAATCACTTCTAAATAATATCAAAAAAAATTATATTCCCAAAAAAAAGTGATCAAAAATTACTAATCTAGTAAAACAAAAAAAATCTAATAAAATAAAATTATCAAATATAAAAAATTTTCTAAAAATAAAATTTCAAGTTTAAAAATTTTTAAATAAGAAATTTTTGGAAAATTTCGTCTAAAGTGATTAACTGCAGTGAATTAAAGATAATAATTAATTTCCAATTCGTCAAAATGAAATTATTATTTTATTATTTAAAGGGGGAAAAATTATTACTGAATGAAATCAATTAGCGATGATGTATTTTTAATAGTAAAAAATAAAATTAGGACAGTTAATTACTTATTTTACTTTAATTAGTTAATTACAAAATAATTTTTTGACTAATGGGAAACAATTTTTTAACTAAAACCCTTTTTTTTAATTTATTTTTATTTTTTGGAAATTACTTAAAGCAAATAAGTTAAGACACAGAAAAACTGCAAAGAAAATAGAACCAAATATAATCGCGTGCAATAAATCGGTTATTTAATTAGCTATGAATGATTCAAAAAAAAAAGTGAAAATCACTAGCATTTTTTTTTTTTCTTCTTTTTTTCTACTTACTGATGAGCAAGTCACCGGGTCATGTAAAAGAGAAAAAAGCGGTCGATTGTTGTCACAGGTTGAAATTTTAAACCCATGCAAAAATCGACCAAATCAAAATATATTACTAACTATGCCAAAAAGAGGAAGAAATGATAATTTATCTGAAATGCTTTGCTTTATTATGCAAAAAAAAAATTACTACTGCTAATTAAATTATATATTTATAAAATAGCTGAAAAATTGAAAAAGAAAAGAAAATTATCAAATTTAATATTTATTTTATTACCTGTTGCTCCTTTCCAAAATGCTCTCGCTCCTTCTTCCCTGTAAATTTTTCTCGCACAATCAACAAGTCCATTGTATGTCGTTTGTCCTTTTCTCGCAACGACCTAAAAAAACAAATTTTATTTTTATTTATTTAAACAAACCCTCCCGTACAAATAATACTAGTTTTTATTTTACTTTCATTTTTTTTTTATTTTTCGATTCTAAAAGTAAATGTTCTAAAAATTATTTTTGATATTAATTTTTTATTATTATGACGATTTCGTTCTTTTTATTATATACTTTTATTTTATTCCATTTTTTAGATTCTAAAAGTAATAAAATAAAATAGTAAATTATTAAAAATAATAAATAAATATTAATAAAATAAATAATTAAATATTAATAATAATAAAAAAAAATTGCAAAAAAAATATTTTTTTCTTTAGATTTTTATTCAAGAGGTAATTTTTTTGAATATTTATAATTAAACAAACCTGTAGACGAGTTTTGATAACATCGGCAGGAGTGACAAGAGCAGCGGCCGGAACACCGGCAATTGCACCGGAAATAAGAAGCGATAATGGTGTATTGTATCCACCTTCGTCAGCCATTCTCGATTTTGTATGAGCGTACATTGGAAAATAAATAGCGCTAAAGGGCACATCTCTCAAGAAACATGCCCTAGCTCCCTAAAACGAAAAAGAAAATTAATAAAAAGAATTGTTAAGAAATTAAAAATTAAGAAAATAAAAAAAGAAATTAAAAAATTAGTGTAAATGTAATTAAAAAAAAATTCAATAAAAAAGAAATATAAACTAAAAATTTTTTTATCATTTTTGTAGTCAAATTTTCTACTCACTTTATACAATCCAAATAGTCCTAATTCCTTAACGACAGCCCAAGCTCTAACTTTTTGACCTCCCATTATTTCACCAGCAACTTGCAAACGAATTTTCACAATTTCCAAAGGATTTGTAAAAATTACTTGAGAGCCTCCGGCCTTGAGAAAAATATATTTCGATAAATATTTTTTTAATTTATTTAAAATTTTTTTTTGTTTTATTTTAAATATTTTAATTAATAATTCAAAAAGGTGGAAAATCATTTTAAAAAAAGAAACAAGAAGTAATCATTAAAAACAAAATAAATTAAATACTTACACAAGCGCCAGAAACAATTTCCCCAACAAGTGGAATATTTCCATTTTTATCACTAAATTTGTCACGACAAAAATCATTGACTGTGAGTTTAATGGCTTTTTCTGGCGCAACACCCATTAATTGTGGTACTAATCCGCGATAAAGTCCAAAGAAGCCCTCGTGTCTGATGACCTATGTGTTTGCAAAAAGAAAATTTGATTTCAAATTTACAATTAAATTTAATTAAATAATAACAATGATAAAAAAAAGAATTGTTAAACTTAAACTTCTTTAAATAAATAAAAATAAATTTATAAAAATAATATTTTATTTAATAAATCACGCAATAAAATAAAAAATAATTTATAAAATGTAGGGAACAACTATTTTATTTACCTCCTACAAAAATAATATAATAATAATAATAATAATAATAATCGACATCAAAATTATTATTTTTTTTTTGTAAAATTTTATGAACCATTTGTCGAGCCAAGGAAAAATTAATTTCGAAATATTTTGGAATTTATTAAGAGTTTATCTTTTAAAAACTTTTTTTTTTGGTCCAAACTAGAAAAAATTAATAATAGAAATAAGAATGAAATTTTTTTTCGTTTCGTACCTTTTTACAACAATCGAAACTATTTCTGTACATCAATTCACCGATGAATGAACCTGTTCTTTGATTTTGCATTCGTGTCTTCACCAAATCAATGGGATAAACTGCAGTCGCTCCCACAGCTGAAAATTCATTTTTTTTTTGTTAAATATTATATTTAAATAATTATATTTATTATTATAATGTTTATTATTATTATTGCTATTATTATTAATAAATAATAAGTTAATAATTATTTAAATTCAACTAATTATTATTTGATTAATAATTTACTACTTTATTTAAATTTTTTCTTTTTTAATATAAAAATGTAATAAAAAAATAAAAAATTTTTTAACTTTTTTTCCTGATTTTTAAGCTCTTTTCAAATTTGAAATTCAAAAATTTTCTCTATTAAAAAAAAAAAAAAGGGTGAAATTTAGAAAATTATTAAGCTCACCTCCACCAACGGATCCGAGAACAAATCTGTAGCTGCTCTCAAGAATTTGAACTACAACTCCACGTTCCTCTGGACTCTGAAATTATTTCCTTTTTATTATTTATTTTCATTTTATTATTTTTAATTATTATTCAATTAAATTTGTAATTTTTTTTTTCAATTATTTTATAAATGTAAAGTAAATGTAACTTTACTTTTTATTTATTTATTATTTTTATAATAAGTAATTTAGCAAAAAAAAAAGGAATTTAGTAATTAATTATTTTTGTAAATAATAAATAAAATAAATTTCTTATAAATAATTTACAATAATAATAAAAATTGGTATAGATTCTAAATAAATAAATAAAAATCATCAATATCTACACTTACGGAAACGGCTTTGATTTCAGCGAGTCTTTTGGTGATTTGCTTGAAATACTGTTCGGGAGTAATTGCCACAAGGTCATTATAAACGATCTTTCTGAAAAAGTAAATATAGAAATAGTTAAAGAAAAAAAGTAAAAAAGATTTTTTTTTTAACAATTAGAAAATATGATGAAGAATCAGGTCATCGTCGATTTTTTTTGGAGAATTTGTCGCCTTTCTAAAAAAGTATTGAAAGTGAAAAATATCAAAATGATATAAAAAAATAATGAGTTAATACAAAAAAGAGAAAGAGGAAGAGAAAGAGAGAAAATTTGTGAAAAATATATTTAAGAAAAATGTGACGTAAAAATATTTGCGAGAAAAATGAATTATGATGTAAATTAATAAATAAATATTAAAACAACAACACGAGAGATATTCTGAGAAACAAAAAACGCACCCAAATCGCTTAAACTTCTCAGCAACTTCTGTAGATCTGATCATCCAAAGCAGCGAGAAAAAAACACGTAAAGAAATTTTGTTCAATGATGACAAAATGTCCTCTGTTTTTCTTTTTTTTATAAACTTTTTTTTTTGTTAAAGCAAACACGTAATTTTTTTGTGAAAAAAAGAGAAAAAACGGAATTTTTTTTTAAAAACACAAAAGACGGAATTTTGTGGTGGGAGGCAATTTTTTCTTATCAAGAAATAAATTGAAAAAAAATATTAATCATACCCCGTATGATGAA
Source organism: Leptopilina boulardi (assembly GCF_019393585.1). Classification (NCBI taxonomy): domain Eukaryota; kingdom Metazoa; phylum Arthropoda; class Insecta; order Hymenoptera; family Figitidae; genus Leptopilina; species Leptopilina boulardi. The sequence continues at coordinate 1,114,166 of NW_026137825.1, read as the reverse complement.
GTAAATCACAAAGATGAAAGAGAATATCAACTTCCAGTGGCGTTATTTGGGACATCATTTGTGCAGAGTGAAGAAATTCCTCTATAAAAAAAGAAATAAAATTTGTTTTTCCAATAATATCTTTATAATAAAAAAAAAAAAAATTGATATTTTAATAAAATTATTTGTAATAATGAAAAATTTAATAATTAAATTTATCGTAAATTTCAATCGAAAATTTTGTAATTGTAATTTTAATTAATTAAATTAAATTCTAAAAAACAATTTTTGTCAATAATAATAATAATAATAATTGAAAATACCTTTTGTGACTTCTTGATTTCTATGGCCATTCGTTGCATTCAAATAGATTCGTTTAATCAACTCCATATTATTAAGAAGAGAATTAAAAGCCATAAAATAGGGGAAACTGATTTTTTTCGAAGTGTGTCCAGCACTAACTGCCTGCAAAAAAAGCAAAACAAAAAAAATAAATAAAGTTTAATAAATGTGATTTACTATAAAATTAAAAATAATAAAAATAATTATTGTAAAATAAATCTTTTTTTTTTCATTTAATATTATTTCTTTATAATGTTCATATTTCTTACCGTTATTAAATTATCCTTAACGTCCTTAGTGAGAAGATGACTTTTTATACTAAGCATTATGTCCTGAAAATCTAGTGCTGTTATAAAACCACTGCCATCTTTGTCGAATTTTTTAAAGGCCTCAGTGGCATATTCTTCATGAAAGTCCTGCAAAGAAAAAAAAAATTAATTCAAATCTAAAAAATTTTCAAATTATTTCAAAATATAAATAATTTCAAAATAAATAATTTTCAAATTATTCCACAATTATTTTAAAATAAATAATTTTCAAATTATTCCACAATTATTTCAAAATAAATAATTTTCAAATTATTCCAAAAATATTTTAGATAAATAATATTTAAACTAAGTATTTCAAAATATAGAATTTTCAAATTATTCCAAATTTATTTATTTCTTCATTGGTTTTTAATTTCAAAATTCAAAAAAAAAGAAAAGAAAAGTGAATTAATCAACTGAACGTGAAAAAATTTAATTAATTTTGAAAAAATAAGTATTAAGTTTTAATTAGTTTCGAGAGTTAGTTTCATAGTTTTTTTTTGAAGTTTACTTTTTATTAATTTTCCACTTTTCATTCAATTTTGTTTTCTGCTTCTCAACTTTCATAAACAGAACTTGTGGTTTAACTTGAAAAAAAACCAATTTAATAATACGTCTACTTTATTTGTGCAAAAAAAAAAATGTTATTTGAAGTTAAAAAATTTTTAAAAATATATATAGTAATAAAATTCATTAATATTTAAATAATAATAATAAATAACAATATTTAAAAAATTATTTTTTTTAAAAAACAAACTTACATGTAGGAACTGACTGAATTCTGCATAACTAATAAGCCTCTTTTTGTCTTTTCCAAAGTACAATTTTATAAAACTGCTGTCCATATTGAAAGGCATCTTTTGATGCAAAACAGTTTTTCTCATCACCTCAGCGAACTCCTCTAAATTTCAAAAAATAGAAAGAAAATAAATACAAAATTTAAATAATAATAATAATATATATTTCCTTCAATTTTTTTTACTTAATTTTTTTTTTATATATAAAATTTATTGTACAAAATTTACATTTACAAAAAGTTTTTTTTTTCACAAAGAATAATAATTCAGCAATTAGAAATTAAAATAAATTTTCGAACAAATTAAAAAAAAATTTTTTATAAACGAAAACTTTAGGTAATTATTGTTTTTTTATTCAGGAGAGAAAATTTAATAACAAAAGAATTTAGTAAACAAAATAATTTTAATTATTAATTTTATTGTTCTTTTTTTCCTTAAAAAAATTGTAATTTTTTTTATACAGGAGAAAATTTAATAAGAAAAGAATTTAGCGAAAAAAAACTTTTAATTATTATTATTTTTATATTGTTCTTTTTTTATTAAAACAAAATGTATTTTTTTTTTATTCGGAAGAAAATTGAATAACAAAAGAATTTAGCAAAAAAAAAAGGAATTATTATTTTTATTGTACTGTTTTCTTAAAATAAAATGTAATAAAAAAATAATTTTAGTAGAAAAAAATTTGAAAATAATTAATATTTTTGTTTTTTTCTCTTTTTATTTAAAAAAAAAAACCCCCGCAATACGAAAACAATTTGTCAGAAAAAAACATTTTAAAAATATAAATTTAATTATTTACTCACCAAATGCAACCATTCCATTTCCATTTGTGTCAAAGAGCTGAAAGGCCGTCTTATAAAGTGCATCGGGCACGCAGAGAAGGCCCTCGAAAGATTGAAACTCAGCAAATGAGATGAGTCTTCAAAAAAAAAGGGGAATTATTTTTTTAAAAACCAATTTTTTTTTATAAAGCAAATTTTGTTTCTTTAAACACTAAATTTTTTCTTGTAACTATATACAAAAATGTAATTTTATCAAATATTATCAGTATTAGATGCATAAAAAAAACAATAATTTTCCATTCAATTTTGTTTAATGATTTAATAAGTAAATATTTTAATAATTAATTAATTAAATTTTTTAATAATTTTAATTAATAATTTTTACTAATTAATATTTGATATTTTAATGATTTAATAAGTAAATATTTTAATAATTAATATTAAATTTTTTAATAATTTTAATTAATAATTTTTACTAATTAATATTTGATATTTTAATATTTTATTTTTCCATTTTCTTTTTTCTAATAAATATTAATTTAATTATTTTCTCATTTAAAAAAAAAAAATTAAATTTACTTTTTAGACACAGGAAATAAAATTTTTTTCTCCTAATTTTGTTTTTTGTTTTACAGAAAAAAATTTCATATTCTTTTTTTTGGTTTTTTAAATTCTCTTACCCATCTTTGTTGGTATCAAGGATTCCAGCGAGTAACTTGACAGAGTCAGGGTTGAAATCGGCATCAGTGTAAAGGCCAAGGTAACTCCGAACAAAGTCAGCCGATGTCATGAACCTCTCACCATTCTTCTCTTGCGTGGCATACTGTAATAAATACCAAACTATTTTTAATTAACATTCGTATATATATATATATATATATATATATGTATATAAATAATTAAATAATAAATCAAAAATTTATTTTTTGAAAAAGTTTTTAAATGTCAATATATTTTTCTTGAAATTTAAAAAATAGAAAACAAAAAAAAATCGCGACTGGGATTCCCCGTTCGATATACTTTTATTTCCCAAAGGGATTCCCCGGAATTTAACAGTTATTTTTTGTATTTTATATTTTATTTTTTGCATAAATAAATATATAAGTAGATAATTAAATAAAATACGATATATTTTTTAATAATAAAAAAATAATATATATATTCAAAATATTATAATAAATAAAATAATAATATTTCGTATGTTAATAAATAATTAAAGTTAAAATTAATTAATTAAAATTAAAATAAATTATTTTATTAAAATAGAAAAAAAATCAAAATATTAACTGAAAATATAAAAAAAGGGAAAACGGAGATAAAAAAATAGAAAATTTCAAAATTTGAAATTAAAATTAAAAATAAAAATATAAAATTAAGAAAATGGAAAATTAAAAAAAAATCAGATTGTTGCGATTTTATATAAATATAATTAAAACGAGAAAAATTCGTAATTTATTATAATTTTTTTTTTTTTTTTCGAGAAGACGTAAAATATCCACATTGACCTAAAAGCCATTCATTGATAAGGATTCACTTTTACGAAAGATCTTATAAAACATTATTCGCTAAAAGCGATTATATGATAAATTGGATGAAATCGATCTCATTTACAGAAAAAAAAAATAATATTCCCGATATTTACCTGATTGAAGATTTCATTAAGCCGATCACTGTTTGCTCGTTTCAAATATCCGGAACCCTGTAACAAAAAAAAAAACAATTAACAAAAAATACTTCAAAAAATATTTATTCTAAATAATTTGTTAAATATTTTATTTTTGTATTTTTATTATTATTTAAGGCCATGAAAAAAAAATATCTAAATTTATTTATTTGTTTAAATTTAATTTTAATTAAAATAAAAATTTTTTTTAAATAAAAATATTTTTAAATATAGAGAAAAAAAACGATAAAATTTTCAATTTCAAACTGCCCTTGAAATTTGTATATATAGTCAAGCGCGCTGAAAAATTATTGCGTAACAAGAGAAACAGTTTTGCAATAATAATTACTTATACAATTTAATCCAAATTATCAAAAACAAACACAAATTAATGATTCTATTTTTTTTTTGCCAATTCATGAAAAAAAGAAATTAAAAAAAAATTAGCATTTACAAGAATTTGTCAATTAATTAATCTGATTTAATTTGTCTCATTTGCAATCAATTTCAATTCTTAATTTTTCTTAAAATTAACATTTTTGTCTCAAACGTTTGAGATTTTTTTTTGAAAGAAATTAAAAATAAAAATTTTTTCAACAATATTTTTTTTATTTTAAAAATTAAAAATAGATTATCTCGCAAGTTAAATTAAAAATAACGTTCTAGTTTTTGAAAACACTGCGAAAATTTATCAAAAAAAAAAGAAAAAAAAGAAAATATTTTAAAAATTACAAATTTAAGAATTTCAAACTCAAATTAATTTACATATTAAATATTTAAAGTAGATAAAAATTTATTTTTTTTAAGCAAATAAGAAAAAAAATTTGTTTTTTTCTATAGGAAAAATTATATAAAAACGACTTTTATTATTAAATAATTTTATATTATTTTGTACAATTAAATTAAATTTTATTTTTTAATAAATTAAATAATTTTTTTTTTTACAATATTAAATTAATTTGAAATCCATTGATGTTTGAAATAAATAAATTAAATTAAATTTTAAAAAAATATTTTTTTTAAGCAAATAAGAAAAAAATTTTGTTTTTTTCTATAGGAAAAATTATATAAAAACGATTTTTATTATTAAATAATTTTATATTATTTTGTACAATTAAATTAAATTTTATTTTTTAATAAATTAAATAATTTTTTTTTTCAATATTAAATTAATTTGAAATCCATTGATGTTTGAAATAAATAAATTAAATTTAAAAAAATTATTAATTAAATTGTTTTTTAATTACACTCTAATTTTCATTAATTAAATTAAATAATTAAAATTCATTTTGATAAAACATTTTTATTTTATCGCAAAAAAAAAATTTCGTATAAAATCTCATCTCTATATGGAATTTAATGAAAAAAATATATATGATCACGTGTTTACCACGTGGTTCTCGTATAAAAAAAAAAAATTTCAAAAATTTTTTTTTTCGTCCTAAACAAGAAATTATTTTTTTTCTTACAATATTAAATTTTTTTTTTCTAAAATCTTTTTTAATTTGTACGTAACGAATATTGTTATAGAAAAATTATAACTTCTCGTATGTGAAAATTAATCTCAAGGTCGCAGTGTCTCTCAAATGTAATATTAAAGAAATCATCATCAATAAGACCAAGAAACAATAATTATCAAGTGAATAAAAAAGATAATTTAATTACTTTCTCGATGATAACAAAAAAAAAACTTAATTGTTTTTTAAGAAAATTTAATTTTTGCAAAATTAAAAGCTGAATTTTTTTTTCGAAATAATTAAGAAATAAAATAATAATAATAATAATAATAATAATAATAAATTCCCTAAGCAAAAAAAAAAAATAATAATAATAATAATAAATTCCCTAAGCAAAAAAAATAAATAATAATAATAATAATAAAAAATTAAGAATTAAGGAGTAATTAAGATTATTAACCTCAAATTGTTTAAAATATTAATCGATTTTAATTAATTTTGTTTTTTATCATAATTTTAATTTAATTACTGCGCCCTTAATACTGCGGTTTAGAAAAATTTAATTAACTATTTACTAACGAATTTTAAGTCATTTATTTTTATGTAATTAATTAAAAATAATTAATATTCAAATTAAATAAAAATTTACACCTGTTAATACGTTCATTAATATCAAATTAGTAATGAAAAAAAAGAAAAACAATGGAAAATGTTTCAAATATTTCCGCGTTCATACACTTTCTATCAATTATTAAGAAAAAAAAAAAGAAAAACAATAAAAGTGGGTCGGTCACATGTTGCAATTTACGTAATTTGTTGCCTCGCGCGATCTAAAAAAAAAATACTATATAGTCGTTAACAAGTTTTACGCACTTTTTAATCTTTTTTTATTTGTTGAAAAACAAAATATTCACTGATGATAAAAAAAAAAAAAAACGTACTCTTGTGTATGGCATGACGTACAATAAACAGGTCGGATGTAACTAGAATTAGAATCCAGTGATGCTCAATGTTGGTGACGATTTGTGATGAAAGAAGGAAAACACGTGCAAATTTATTGTACACGTGTCATTAGAGGGGAACAAAAAAAACAACTGATTTTTTAATTAAAACGATTATATGTCACATACACACACATAAAGCACATACTATATAAATATAGAAAAACTGATTTAGATTTTTCACTATATGAATACACGAAATAAGTCACTAAGGAACTGGATGATATTTCTCTTTCGATATTGAGGAACCGTGGCGGCCACTTCATTCAGTTCTTCTCCCCCCCCTCCACTCATTTGAAACTCAAGAGAGAAAAAATATCTACGTCTTTATCTTTGTCTTAGTTTTTTTCTCTCTCTCTCTCACACAAACTTATATATACTGGGTGTTTAATTTTTATTTATTAAAATTATTTAATTATTATTATATGGATTAATTAATAATAGTAAAATAATAATAATAACAATAATAATACTATAATAATAATACAACAATAATAAAAAAAAATAATAATAATAATACTAATAATTAATCAAAATTTTTATTTTGTTAAATGGTACAAGTTTTATTATTAAATTTTTTTTTTTTGAAAATATATCAATTAATTTCAATAAATAAAGGATGAATAACAAAATTTTGAATTTATATTCTATTTAAAATTTTTTCCCGCCGTTATTTTAGTGTTGTTTGGGCTTATTTTTTTTTTTGTTCAGTTGGCATCGCTGCAGTATTGTTAATTTTGTTCATATAACCTCAAAAATTACAATATTGACGTTTTATCGATAAAAATTGTGAAAAATTTTGTTTGTTTAATGAAAATTAAAGTATTTTAATATATTATGTTACTGAGAAACGGCAAATTATTCGTGAATTATTATAAAGAAGGGCCTGTTTTATAATACTATATGATTATTAAAAAAAAAAAAGTGCAAATCATAATAAAAATTTAATTTTAAGAAAAAATTATTTTTGCTAACAGAAAAAAGGATTTAACAATTGTTTTTTAGGTAAATAAATTTTTAAATATAATAGAATGATTAATATTTATAATTGATTAATTTAATATTGATTAATAATTAAATTTAATTAAAAAAAAAAAATTAATGGGAAAAATTTCTATTCTGTCTTAAAAATTTTTTTTTTTATTTTTTTATTTGAGATTTAATTTTCATAATAATCAGCAATATACCTAAAATGATCGACAGTTTATTGAACAACAGAAAATGTTGAGAGGTTAATCGCGCAGTTCTTGACTTTTATTTATACATATATATATATATATATACATCAGTGATAAGCAATAATGAACTTAAGCCCTGCAAAATCTCTCTCTAACTTCCAAGTGAAAATATTTGCAAAAACTGAGACTATAAGATTAAAATTATTAATATTTCGCTTGATATAATACAATCAATTAAAAAATTCTTTAATAAACATCTCAAAGTATTATTTATTAAACAAAGATATAATTCACATTTTTTTTTCTCTTAATCGCAATTGCAATTTTTCAAAATAATATTTGACAAAAAATTTTCTATTTAATACAGCCAAAATGTTTTTTTTTTTCTAAAATAATATTATCGAACTTAATATGACAATATTTATTTATTTAAAAGAAAATTTATTTAGAATAAATAAAAAAATATTAAAATATTAATATTAAAATAATAATAACAATATTAATAATATTAATATTAATATTAAAATAGTTTTTAAAATAAATAAATAAAATAAATAAAATAAATAAAATAAATAAAATAAATAAAATAAATAAAATAAATAAAATAAATAAAATAAATAAAATAAATAAAATAAATAAAATAAATAAAATAAATAAAATAAATATAATATTAAAATAATAATAAATAAATAATTCTACGTTAAAATATAGATTTTTTTGAAACAATGTAAATTAAAAAATTATTATTACAAGTAGATTTGATTTAAAATTACAGATTACAAAAAAAAAAATACTAAATTCGCTAATTATTTTTTTTGAAAAATTATTTTATAAATAATTATATAACGAGATAATACTAAGATAGAAAATATAAAAATTGAATCAAACAATATTATCTTGAAAATGATAATAACAAAATGATATAATTAATAAAAATAATAAATTACAAAAAATTTGAAATAACTTTAACGGGGTGGAGAAAAAAAATGGAAATTTAAAAATATTTTTTCACAAATTTATATAAATGCAAGTATATAACTGACCTCAGGCTGTAAATTATTATTCCTTGTAATCATGACGAAATTTTTTTTTTTCAACAATTCACACAATTCGATAAATTTGTCATTGCTATTTTTAAAAATAAGTACAATTGCACAATTTCCTTTTTTTATAGTAAAAATTTAAAAAAATACTTTTTTAAAAAAAAAATTGAGATCAATAATTCATTTATATCGATTTATATTATAAATATTTAATTAATATTTATATATTTTAAATATTTTATAAATACAATGTATTTATTAATATTAAAAAAATTAATTAGAGGGGCGAATAAAAATTTTTTTCGAACTAATTATTATTATTATTAATGAATTATAATTAATTAATAAAAAAAAAAAACGCGAAAGGTCCACGACTTACGATGTCATTCTAGAGACTAAAAGCAGGAAGCTACGATAGAAAATCACACACCGCGAGAGTGAGAGAAGTGTACCTCGAGGAAATCTGGCTCTTTGACGGCGGTGGGGCCGATTTAATCGTAGAGCCAGAAAAAGAGAGAGAGAGAGAGAAAATAGTCAGTGTTTCTTGCGTGAAAAAGAGCAAGAAAATGTATGAGAGAATGTGAAACATATACTAAAAGAGATGAGAACTAAAATCCTGAAATAAAATTAAATATCTGGTCTAAAAACGATTTCAATAACGCATCGAGCCAAGTTTCCTTCTTCAATAATTTTTATATTTTAATTTGCAATTAATTTTCCCACAAATCAAATTAACGAAAAAAATTTAATTCAAAACAAAATTACAATTATTTTTCATAAAAAATAAAATAATAAAAATTTTATAAAAAATTAATATCAGTTAATTTTTTATAAAATTATTTTTTTTATTTATTAATTTATTAAATAACAAATAAAAAAAATTAAATATGTAAATTAATTTTCAAAATCGAATTAAGAAATTAATTATTAAAAAAAAAATTGTCTAAAAATGTAAATTTAATTTTCGATTAATTTTCCGCTATTTGATTAATTAGAATTTTATATTGTAATAAGTTTACTTTATATATTCTAATTAGTTTGACAAATAACACAATGTTTAACATGTAGAATTCAAAGAATTGATAATAACAATATAAAAAATTTGTAATGCAAAATATGTGTTTTTCATTAACATACATTTTATAATTTTTGTACATATATATATATGTATATATATTTGTCAAGTCCAAGTATCGTGTGGCAAATTTGCAATAATCATGAATGACGCAAAGAGTCTCTTGGGGGCCAAGATAAGAGAAATCTTTTTTTCATTTAGCAATAATAATGATATAAGAAATATATATATATATATATATATATATATATATATATATATATATATATATATATATATATATATATATATATATATATATATATATATATATATATATATAAATAAGAAGCGTCTGTCTATATAATAAATCGTAAAAAAAAAATAATTTATTTTTCCTATTTTTTGAAACTAAAACAAATTTTTTTTTTCATTTCTAATAAACAAATTATTTTTTAATATAAAAAAAATAATTAATTTTATTTTCTTTTTATTTTTGTATAAAAAAATAATTTATTTTTATAGGGGGTAAAAAAATAATTTTATTTTTATATAAAAAAATAATTTTAAATAAAAGAATAATTTTATTTTTATATAAAAAAATAATTTTATATAAAAGAATAATTTTATTTTTATATAAAAAAATAATAATAATTTTTTTTTAAAAATGCAATTAAAATTGAATAAGAAAAAAAAAGTGGACAAAATTATTTTTTATTTCAATACGCGAAATATTAGATATAAAAAAAAAATAAATAAATAGAAAAAAAAACAATTGAAGAATGTGAAAGAGAAAATAATTCTAAAATGAGGCCCACGTGGTTTTAATAAGACACACGTGCGTTCATTTGTTGGCAATTAATGAATATTTTTTTGCGCACACATATATATGCGCACAAACAAAAGAAATACTTTTATATTATTTGACGCCCGTTTATTTTATTATAGGCATATATATATGTATATATATAGTGCGTGAATCATGATTCAGACGGAGTGGTCCCGAACTACTTCTTTTTTTTTTATTTACAACCCGGAGGTAAATTCCGGTCAAGGTGGCGCCTATCGACATTTGGATCAATCACAAGTAAATTTAATTTTTAACATAATACAATTTTCTAAACTATTTTTTTTTTTAATTTTAATTAAATAACAATTGTTTTAACAATTTTTTTTCTATTAAAAATGATAATGATAATAATAACTATAAGAAATAAGACTAACTAATAATTATAATAATAATTAATTTTCCGTATGTATTTTAATTAATTTTTTTGGTAATTGAATTAATTACAAAAATAATTTAGTAATAATTCAATTTTCTATTTTTTCAATTCATTTCCCTGGAATTATTTTATAATAATAATAATAGGTAATAATAATAATAATAATAATAATAATAAAAGTAAATAATAATAAAAATAAATAATAATAGTAGTAAATAATATTAATAAAAATATAATAATAATAATAATAATAATAATAATAGAAATAAATAAATAATAATAATATTGTAGTAAAAATTAAAAAAAATAAAAAAACTTATTGATTAAAAAAATATTTAAAAAATTTTTTTCTGTCTAAAAGAAAATTAATGGCTTTTATTTATTTTTTTTTTTTAACAGGAGCCAAAAATTATATTCTTAAATTTAGATGTATCGTTTTTTTTTTAACTTGCGAATTCCTAAAAGATATGCAACCAGTTGTTCATGAATGTATGATGAATTGCAGAAATTTTTTTTTTCAAAATGAAAAAATTAAAAAAAATGTATTTTCTTTTTTTAATATTATAAATTTGAAAAAAAAAAATATGGAACAAATTTTTTTTTTAGAAAAAATAATTAAATTTCCAATTATAATCTCTTTGATAAATTGGCGACTATTTGCCAACTGTATAAGCGCGCACAAATTATCGCATCCTGTTCTCCAATCCAAAACGATCGGAAGATAACATTAAAAAGCTTCTCTTATAAAATGAGACTTCCTTTTTGCATATTAGAGAATAACACTCGACTTATTTTTAATTTATGTTTAATTTTTTTTAATAATTTGTTTCCCTTTAAATTTATTACTATTTTTATTATTATTATTAAATAAATAAATAAATAAAAATAAATACAAAAAAATTATTATTATTATTATTAATCACTTTTTGTAAACCTACAATAATTTTTCAAATAATAGAAATTTAAAATATTTATTTCTATTTAATATTTTTTTGCAAAAAAAAATTCTTCTTTTGTCCAAAAAAAACAAATATATTTATTTATAAATAAATAAATTTATAATAATAAATAAAAAATTCTAAATAATTAATAAAATAATTATAAATTAATTATAAAAAAATTATAACTTATAAATTATATAAATTTTATAATTACAAAAAAATTAATTATAAATAATTTTAAATAAATAAATAAATAAATTTACAAATATATTTGTTTCTCTGTAAAAATAGGAACAAAATTTTTTTTATTTTTTGTAAAAAAAATAATAATAAACTTTCTTTTTTAATAAAAAATTATAGATAGTATTTTTTTTGCAAAAAATAATTAAAAAAAGAAATAATAAAATAATTGAAAAGGTTAAAAGTGTTTTTATGTGTGTGTGGAAAAATTGGGTCACTTGTGTAAAATGAACTTTTCGGGTGGTGTGACACCCTTTCCCCCCCCCTATCTCTGTGTACATGAGAGGACGGTGCCCTATATATAAGGGGAAAAAGGGAAGTTCAACATGAACATACACAACGAGATCGAGAGTGAGGGGTCTTTTTCAGGTCCCAGTGACCTCGAAACGAAGCCAGCTTCAAGTGAACTATCAGATAGAGCAGATCGATAATATACACAACCCGCCATATTTCTCACCACTGCAGATATATCCCACCCAATTTTTTTTATTTAAAAAAAAAAATATTTTTTTTTAAATCCTCCGCCCTTTTTTACTTACAAAAAAAAAAATTATAATTTTTTCCTCCAATTTCATTTATTAATATCGAATATTGATTTTTTTTTAATTGTTAAAAAAAATTATTCAATTTTTTAAAATAATTTTTTATATAAAATAAATATAAATTATATTATTATTAAATAATATTGAATTATAAAGAAGAAAGTAAAAAAAAATTAATATCGAATAAAATTATTATTATAATTATTAATTTAATAATAATAATAATTATTATTAGGTATTATTATTATTATTATTATTATTATTATTTTAATAATTATTAATAATTATAAGAATAATAATATAAAATAAATAAAATAATGAAATAATAATAAAATAATTATATATATAATAAATATAACAAAATTATAATTAATATGTTAATTAATTTTTTCCTTTTGAAAAAAAATTGATTGTTGTTAATATTCAGGTGACAATTTTTTTTATAAATAAATTTCGATATAAATACGATAAATATGAGAAAGAGAGAGAGAGAGAGAGATGGAAAAAATCTGCAAGATAATTGAAAATAACAAATGTTGTCGCGAGCATAAAAAAAAAGAAAATAATATTATATGACGTGTACATTATGAATTTTTTGTTTATAACAATAAAAATAACTAATCGGTAAATATTTAACAAACATAATTTTTTATATCAGACAAAGTTTATATTTAAAGTTTACCTGTCATTTTGTCAGCAAAAAACAATTTTTATTGTTTCACAAATTATCAGTTTATTTATTTTTATCTCTTTTTTCTTTATTTCTCATTATTATTTATACAATAATTTACTGTAATTATTCACGATCACGATAATTATAAATAACAATATTAAAAAAAAAAAAATTATTTCACCTTGTGAAAAAATTTACTTTTCTTAAAAAATAAATTTCTGGTAAAAAAAAAATCATATTTTTCTAAATTTTGCAAAATTACAAAAATAATAATAAATGACTTACCCACCTCTTGGCTAGATGATCGAGCGACAAAAGAGTCCAACATTCCCAGTTGGATTACCTTTAGGTTTTATCCTTCGTAAGAAAATTTTTTCGAAATTCTGTTTTTGTTGATGAATTTATGTTTGTTGAAATATTATAAACAACACACTTGATTCACGACACTTTTGAAATATTTTTCGAATTAAAGTAGCAAATTTCGTTTTTTTGAAAATATTTTCCGCCCTTATTTTATTTAAAAATTAATCGCGTTTTTCTTTTCTTTTTCGGCAAAAAAATTTAAAAAATAATGAATAATACACCTCACGGCATGAAAGTCAAAGTGCTACTAGTTTGACAAGGAGCGCAACTGCATTGCATTTTACTGTCACGCCATCTCCCACGAGGTTATATACACCACATTTCTAAAAATGTATTTTCTCAGGGCTAAATAAAAACAATTTTTTTTTTTTTAATTTTGTAATACTTGCCCACCCTTAACAAAGGATTATTTTCACATCGCGATGCAAAGCGTGTTGCATTTGTCAAAAAAAAAAAATTCTAACCTCACTTTTTTGAATTCATTGTTGTTATAGAGAATAATGGAGGTTATTTATTTATTACTTTACATTAATAAATAAATTCACAAAGTCAAAAAAAAAAAAACCAAAATATCATAAAGAACTATATTTATTTTTAAAAATTAAATCTTACCGTTTATTTGAAAATTCCCGCGGAAACCGTATTACCGACAACAGCTGTTGATTGTCTTGTAATTTGACTTCTGCTATTTTCTTGAATTGACATTTTTTTTCAAATGACAACACTTTTACACTTAAAATACTTCATTAAAGATAATAACACTGTAAAGGGAATTTAAAATAAATCGCAAACATATGATTTTACTATTAGATGAACATTTTAAAAAAAAAATGTTTTAAAGTGACTGACCTATTGTCGTGACGTGTCCTGGCAACGTGCAGCAGGCGCATGCGCAGTATTGCCATACGTGGCATTAACCACAACAACAGTTCCGGCAGTAAAATAATTTTCCTTTTTTTATATATTTTATTATAATTTGTTAATTATTTATTTGAAAAAAAAAGTTTACATTTGTTATGATATTGTGGAAATAATCGACGATTTATTGTAAGTACTGAATTTCAAATTTAAATTTAAATTTACAATTCTTTTCTGACTTTTATATTTTGGTTATGATCAACCTGTCATCAATATTTTTTTTTCAAATTTTCTTTTCTATTGACATATAATATTATTAAATAGAAAAATAAATTAAAATTCTTAATGGTTTACAAAAAAAAACAAATTTAATTTTAATCATTTCTTTTGGGAATACATTTTTTTTTCTTTTTTATAAATAAAATATTCTGCGCAAGATTAGTTGAATTTTAAACCATAAATGAGTGAAAGTTTAAATACACGGAAATTTTTTTTACTGTCAAAACAAAATTATTTATTATTGTAGGAATTTTTTTTTTCTAAATATATTTAGATAATATAAATATTAATATATTATTTATATTTTATTTTTAATATTTTGTCAGTTCTAAATTATTTCCGGGAAATATTAAATTTAGTGTGAATAAAAGTACCATATGTTTATTTACTGAAAGCAAATATTTTCTAATGTATCGAGCAGACGTTATTTTATGTTAATTATAATTGATCGTTAAATGTGTTTTTATGATCATTCCCACAAATTGAGATAAATAATAGTAATAATAATAATAACAATAATAATAATAATTTTTTTCTTTATTTTGGAGGGGGAGGTATATAATAATAATAATAATAATAATAATAATATATAAATGATAATATAATAATAGTAATGATAATAATAATTATTATTAATAAAAAAAAATTAATTATAATTATTAATTATAATTATATATATAAATAATTATATATTAATAATTATTATTATATTAATAATATAATAAATAATAATAATTATTATTATACTTTTAGTTTTATTATTTAATAATAGTAATGGAAAAAATATTCAAAGAATGATTTTTAATTTTGCAAATTTTTAAATTTATAATTTACCATTTTTTTTGAAATTAAAAAAATTTATTTTGTAAATAAAAATAAATAAATTTTGAAAATTCATAAATAATATAATAAAAAAATTTTATTTTAATACAAATTTAAAAAAAACAAATAAAAAAATTACAAATAAAAAAAATTATTACAATTTATAAAACTAATCAATTTTTTTTACCAGGAAAAATATTTTTTTTAATAAATATTATATTTTATTTAAATTTTGAAAATATTTTTAAAATATTTAATTAAAACTCTTTAGTAAATGACTAATTTACCTCTATATCTATTGCTTTAAATTATTTATTTGTAAAATTTACATAAAAAAAATTAATTTACCAAATAGAAAGCAAAAAAAAAAATTCAAATTTCTTAAAAAATTAGAGAAAAATTAAAAAAATTTAAATTTTACCTCATAAAACAGAAACAAAATCCGGAGATCCTCCGCTGATTAAAATATTGTGCCTTTGCTGAACCAAAATTCACAGCAAAAGATGCCAGAACTCCAAGGGCTTCCAACTTCACAAGGTCTTCCATTTCCTGGCCAGACAGTTGGTCCCTGTCCCCAGGTTCCTGATCAACAACAACTACAACAACAACAGATAAACCAATATTCTGGACAACAGCCTCTCATGAAAAATCCGAATCAAATATCTCCTCTACTGGATCAATCAAATTCCCCAGGTTATCAACAAAGCCAATTTCCCCCATCTTCACTGCCAGGTCAATTAAATTCCTCTGGACCTCCACAAAACCAATATCCACCATCATCATCAATACCAGGACAAGTCTTTGGTTCTCAATATCCTCCAAATTCATTGCCGGGACAGAAAAATAGTCCTCCATCAATGATGGGACAATCGCCGTTTCCATCATCGACCCCAAGGAAGCAAGATCCATCCGTTCCTTTATTGCCTGGTCAACAAAATTTACCCTCAACTGGACCACAATCTTCATTAGGTTCGGGACAACAAATTTCCTCCGGTCCTCCATTATCTGGGCAGCAAAATTTACTTCCAGTAGCTTCCATTCCGGGGCAACAGAATTTTCCCAATCCTATGGGAGGGCAACAAAAGAATCCCTTAACAACAGGAGAGAACAATCATTTTGGCTCGATGCCAGGCCAGAATAATGCAATTAGAAGTCCTCCATCATCGGGACAAGAAAGTCTACAAACTCCTGTGAGAGGTCCTCCAATGCCGGGTCAACAGAATTTCTCCAGTTCGTTGGGAGGACCTCAGATGCCAATGCCACAAAGTCTACAAACTGCCGTTGGAGGTCCTCCAATGCAACAGAATTCGTTGGGAGGAGGTCCGATGTTAGGGCAACAAAGTTTACAATCTCCAGTTGGAGGTCCACCGATGCCGGGCCAACAAAACACAATTAGAAGTCCTCAATTGTCGGGACAACAAAGTCTGCAATCTTCAGTTGGAGGTCCTCCAATGCCAGGGCAGCAGAATTTCTCCAATTCGTTGGGAGGACCACAGATGCCAATGCCACAAAGTCTACAAACTGCCGTTGGAGGTCCTCCAATGCAACAGAATTCGTTGGGAGGAGGTCCGATGTTAGGGCAACAAAGTTTACAACCTCCAGTTGGAGGTCCACCGATGCCGGGCCAACAAAACACAATTAGAAGTCCTCAATTGTCGGGTCAACATAGTCTGCAATCTTCAGTTGGAGGTCCTCCAATGCCAGGGCAGCAGAACTTCCCTAATCCGATGCTAGGACCCCAGATGCCAGGGCAACAAAGTTTACAACCACCAGTTGGAGGTCCTCCAATGCCCGGCCAACAGAATTTTCCTAATCCGATGCAAGGACCCCAGTTAACAAGACAAAATCCAATGGCAGGTCCTCCAATGCCAGGACAGCCTAATTTCCCCAATCCAATGGTAGGACCACAAACACCGGGACAAAATTTACCCGGACAAGGTTCGATGCCCTATCCAGGACAACTGCCAAGTATGCAACCCCATTTGACTGGTAATCAAGCTCCAGGAATGAATCAATATGGACAAAATTCGTACATGGGTCCACCTCTACCGGGTCAACCTCCAATGCCCGGAAATCCTGGTTATCAGCAAGGTTACCAAAACTCATACCAGGCAGGATATCAACAACAGCAAGCCAGAAGATTAGATCCCGACAATATGCCAAATCCCATTCAAGTAATCCAAGACGACAGAAACTCACGAACTGGTCCCTTTATCACCAATCAAAAAGGTCTGGTTCCACCTCTAGTGACCACTAAATTTACCGTTCAGGATCAGGGTAATGCATCGCCGCGATTAATACGCTCTACAATGTACACGGTGCCCACGACAACGGATATTATGAAACAAACAAGTGTTCCATTTGGTTTGATTCTAAGTCCAATGGCACGTGTCGAGGATGGCGAATATGAACCACCAATTGTCGATATGGGAGAAATTGGTCCAGTGCGTTGTATTCGTTGCAAGGCGTACATGAGTCCATTTATGCAATTCATTGATTCGGGTAGACGATTTCAATGTATGTTCTGTAAAGCAACTACTGAAGTACCAGCGGAATATTTTCAACATTTAGATCACACTGGTCAACGAATGGATAGATATGAACGTCCTGAATTGATGCTCGGTACTTATGAATTTATGGCAACAAAAGATTACTGTCCGGAGAATAAATTTCCCAATCCACCGGCAATGATATTTATCATTGATGTCACGTACAATACAATAAAATCGGGTTTAGTGAATTTAATTTGCGCGGAGATGAAGAATATTATACGTAATTTGCCAATTGATGCAGGACAAACGAGAACAAATATGAAAGTTGGATTTATTACCTACAATAATACGGTGCATTTTTATAATATTAAATCGTGTCTTGCACAACCGCAAATGATGGTTGTTGGCGATGTACAGGATGTTTTTATGCCATTATTGGAAGGTTTTCTATGTGATGCTGAAGAAAGTTTGGAAGTTATTAATAATCTAATGAGCCAAATACCAATGATGTTTGCCGATACACGTGAAACGGAGACAATACTCGCGCCAGCAATTCAGGCAGGATTGGAAGCATTAAAAGCATCGGAGTGTGCTGGTAAATTATTGGTATTTCATTCGTCTCTACCAATTGCTGAGGCTTTTGGTAAATTGAAAAATAGAGATGATAGAAATTTACTTGGAACTGAGAAGGAAAAAACAATTCTTACGCCGCAGAATAATGTTTATAATACACTTGGTCAGGATTGTGTTGCCGCTGGATGTTGTGTGGATCTTTTTATCGTTAATAATTCCTATATTGATATTGCAACAATTGGACAAGTTTGTCGTCTCACTGGTGGTGAGATTTATAAATATACTTATTTCCAAGCTGACATTGATGGCGAAAGATTAATTGCCGATGTTGTTAATAATATCAGTAGACCAATTGCCTTTAATTCTGTAATGCGAGTGAGAACATCCACTGGTGTTAGACCAACGGATTTTTATGGTCATTTCTACATGTCAAATACAACGGATGTTGAATTGGCGAGTATCGATTGTGATAAGGCGATTGCAATTGAAGTGAAACACGACGATAAACTTGCCGAGGAAGAGGGTGTCTATGTACAGGCAGCACTTCTTTATACTTCATGCGCTGGTGTCAGGAGATTAAGAATCATCAATCTCAGTCTTAGGACCTCGTCACAAATAGCCGAACTTTATCGATCCTGTGATTTGGACGCAATTATTAGTTTTTTCTCGAAAGAAAGTACGTAAATCGAAAAATTCTTTTGAAACTATTTTGGGTTTGGTTGTTGGCCTAAAGTAATTTTTTTTCTTTTGCAGGCGTTTTTAAATTATTAGAACATTCGCCAAAGGCAGTTAAGGAGAATCTTATTTCAAGATGTGCCAATATTTTAGCTGCTTATAGAAAAAATTGTGCAGCACCAAGTAGCGCTGGACAATTGATTCTTCCGGAATGCATGAAATTGCTACCACTCTATGTCAATTGTTTAATGAAAAGTCATGCAATATTTGGTGGTTAGTAATGGTTTCTTTATTAAAGTTTGTTCAAATTTTAATCATTACCAATCGAAAGAGCATAAAAAAATGTGTCAGAATCCATGAGTTTTATTTCAAATTTGATGTCGGAAAGATATGAAAAATCAAAATTTAATAAGCACCCGATAACGCGATCGTTAACATTTAAGAAAGGTTAAATTAATTTTGATTTTTCATATATATTTCCGACATCAAATTTGGAATAAAACTCATGGATTCTGACACATTTTTTTATGCTCTTTCGATTGGTAATGATTAAAATTTGAACAAACTTTAATAAAATTGGTTTTTTCTAACCGTTAAACAATTAACGTTACGTTCTTCAGCTCAATTTATTTTCATTATTTATTCAATTTCAGGTGCTGAAATATCAATTGATGATAAATCTTGTGAAATACAAGCGGTTTCTAAAATGCCCGTCCATACGTCAGTCAATTATTTTTATCCCCGAATGTTTGCTTTACATAATTTGAATCCACAGGAAACTGATTTACCACAAACGATAAGGTGTTCAATTGATAAAATAACTGACGATGGATGCTATTTATTAGGTAAATGTTTGGTGTAATTACTTATTATCTGACAGATTTATAGGTTATTCTCATCAACTACCGCACCCTGCTCTAGTGAAAATTTAGTTAATTAATTTCAACTAGTTACTAAATTTTCACTAGAGCAGGGTGCGGTAGTTGACGAGAATTATGACAAAATGGCGTCTTTGGACAAAAAATTGTCCGTGTGAAATTTTCTAATCTCAAAAAAATTACATAGAAAATGGAATTCACATGTTCCTGTGGCTTGGATTGGGACTCAATGCACAATGGGTTCAAGAAGTATTTCAAGTTCCGTCCGTTGTTCAAATTGATACGGAACGTTCGAAAATTCCAATTCTAGATAATCCGCTAAATAAGCGTGTTAATGAAATAATTGCCCGAATTAATGATGAACGACATCCACGCATGAGGGTAAGATATTTATTTTTTTTTTTCAGTACAAATAATGCGACGTTGCCACATTCACGTTTCTCTGCGCTCTGTGGAGAGCGTATCTTTTATCTCTGATAAAAATGTAATTTTTGTATTTTAAAAAATTACATAAATTTTTTTTTTGAAAATAAATTAATTAAATTTTAATTACAGTTGACAATGGTGAGACAGAGAGAAAAATTAGAAATGGTATTTCGACATTTTCTTGTTGAAGATAAAGGAACAGATGGTAGTGGAAGTTATGTTGATTTTCTCTGTCATATGCACAAAGAAATACGAGCAGTTCTTAGTTAATAAATTAAAAATATATATATTATGTATATTAAAATTTCCTGAGGAAAAAAAAAAATTAAATTGTTCTATATATATAGGTATAATAATAATTGAAAAGAGAAATATTAGCATTTATGTGAAAAAAAAGAAAATTTATTTTCAACTATAAAAATTCTTTGAATATTGAATAATATTTTATTTAGCCCTTAATAAATTTTTAACATATATATAATTATATATATAAAATTATATTCTATATAATATATAAATATATATTTATATATAAAAAAAATATATAAAATTAATATAATGTAAATACATTTTAAAAATATTTTTATTTCTTAATGAAATTTTTTTACTATAATTTAATTATAATTTACCTTATTTTTATCGATTAATTACAATCGATCATTTGATTGTAATAAAAATTATTATTTTTAAAAAATATAAAAAAATTTAACAGATATTGGCAATTATTATTATTATTATTATTACTTATTGTTATTTTTATTTTTATAATTTACTATTATTATTATTATTATTATTATTATTATTATTATTATTATTTTAGTCATCGTAAAACGAAAATTCTATTTTTGCTTACATTTATTGTTTTAATTTCAATTTTTTCGAATTATTTCCTATTTTTTATTTTTTTTTTACCTTTTTTTCATTTTTCTCTTTGTCGATTTAAAATTTTTTTTTTTTTTTCGTTTTTTTCGATGTAAAGAATTATTATATTTATTTATTTATATATTTTTCTTTTTCAATTATTGTTTTAACGTTTTTTTTTAATTTTTCTTTTAGCTCAACAATAAAAAGTTTTACACACCCTTAAGAATAAGAAATTCTAATTTTAGAAAATTCAAAAAAAAATGTTTTTTTCAAAAATATTTTTATATATAAACAAAAATGTCTATTTAACATTTTATAAATATATTTTTTAAAAAACCCTAAAATTGTTTTAAATATTCATGAAATTATTTTCTTATTATATTTTTTTTTGTTTTATATTACATTTTTTTCAAATTCAAATTTTTGAATTTTTCACCTTTTTCCCGCGTCGTGTTTGACTTTTGCGCAAAAGCACAAAGAAATTGTCGAACATAACCTTAAAAAAAAATTTTTTTTCTATGACGTGTGATGTGCAATGACATCAGTTGATTGACAAATTCTCAACAAAAACATTTCACAATTTTTGCCGGGCAGAAAAAATAATCTCAATTCTATATAGTTAAAATCGATAGTGAATCACAAAAAATAATTTCTATCGCGAAGAAGAACAATAAAAATGTCAAGAATCGTTTTCAAAGTAAAAAAATCATCGAGTTTGTAAATTCGCAAAATTTGTTTCTTAAATAATTACAACTTTAATTTGTTGATTTACAATATTATTGTTTTACAAAAATTAAATTCTAATTTTTACGTTTAATTGAAACTTAAAAAATGGAGTGAAAAATTAAAAAGTGATAAAAAAATTTTCTTACCTAAAAAATTTCCAAGACTCAAAAAAAATATGTATCGAACTAATTTTCTATTAAAATAATATATATAGATAAGAATGTTAATTATCTTTTGTTCGGTAAAGAAAAAAAAAAAATTACAATCGCAAGTTTAGTGTCATCAGAAAAAATAGGTGCGGACGATAATTTTGCGCGAGAAAATAAAAAATGACAAACATGGGATGAATCATGATAAGTATATATAGTATATATATATATATAGTGGTTTAATTAATTAATCAAATGCATATCCCGGGGTCAAAAATTCAAATTGCTCGCGATTCAGTTACAAAATTCCTTATGACTACTAAACATAACCTCGTCGCAGCAATAATTGAGCATCAAAAGATGCTTCCACCTGTTATTATTGGATTAATTGTCATTGTTTCGTTTCTATTAATATTTTTAAATAATCTATTATGGATATTGTCATATGGTGTTTTAACAATAACGTGTTTATTATTGGGACCATTGATTGTTATTATGGTTCATATTGCCCTATCACCAAAACATGAAACCGGACGTAATACAAATAAAACAATTGCTGAACTTGATGCATTTCGTAATATGCTCATGGTAAGTGGAAAAAACAAAAATTATTATTTTTTTCTCACAATTTTGTGTAAAATTACAAAAAAAAAAAAAAAAAATATATAACAGATGGTAAATTTTTGATTTTGCGTGTTGTATACTATATACATATATATATGTATATGTTTGTATTGATTAAAAAGAAAAAGAGCTCCATCTTTGACAGATTAAATTTCTATTTATATCATTCGCGATTTACTCTATCAATAATTCAATTCTCTGACCTGTTGATATTTTATAAGTGACAAATTTTATGTCAATTTTTGATTCGATTTTTCTTTTTTTTTAAGAGAGAGAGAGAGAGAGAGAAAAATTAAAATGAGAATTTTATTTGAATTTAGTTAGAATTTACTTTTAGCCGAATTTTTATTTATTTGTTTTTTGAGTTTAGAAAAATTTCACAATTTAATCGGAATTTTTGTGGAGAATTGTTAATTAAACGAATTTAAATTTTATCGAATTTTTTGAATTTATTATTTACTCGAATTTTTTTTTTTTTTTTATTTTATCCGAAAAAATATTGAAAAGAATTTTTTTTATTTTACTGAACTTTTTTATTGAGCATAGAAAAATTTGTGGAATTTTAAAAATTAACAAAAAATTTTAATTAATTAATTAAATTTCGTTGATAAATTTTTATTTGTTAATTTTAAAATTAGAATCACAATTTTTTGTGCCAGAATATTTTTTTTATTTGGCTTAAGAAAAAGTTAAGTAAAATAAAAATTTGACGAAATTGTTTTAAGAGGTAAATTCAAAGAAATTAAAATTCGTCTACTTTTTATATTTTATTTTAATTTTTATTATTTTCCAAATTAATTAATATTCTATTAATAATAATAATTAATTAATATTCTTTAATTAATTGTAAGATAATCGTGTATATATGGTAATTTTTTTCTATAAATTAAAATTTTATCACTCGGTTATATTTTAAATAATAATTAACAAAAAAAAAAACAATTAATTTTGTTAACAATTAGTTAATTAATTAAAAAATATTTTTATTTTAATACAATTAAATAAAAAAAACTATTTTAATATTAATAAAAGTAATAAAAAAAATTTGTATATTAATAAAATTAATAAAAAATTATTTTAATATTATTAAAATTAATAAAAAATATTTTAATATTAAAATTTAAAAAAATATATTTAAACATTTTGTTTAAATTTTAATTGAAATTTTTTATTTCTTCTTTTTTTTTGAGAGAGAAAAAAAAATTAAATTTATGAGTATTTTATTTGAATTTAGTTAGAATTTACTTTTAGCCGAATTTTTATTTTTTTTGTTTTTTGAGTTTAGAAATTTTTTTTTAGAGAATTGTTAATTAAACAAATTTATATTTTATCGAGAATTTTTTGAATTTATTATTTACTCGAATTATTTTTTTTTTTATTTTATCCGAAAAAATATTGAAAAGAATTTTTTTTATTTTACTGAACTTTTTTATTGGGCATAAAAAGTCACAATTTTTTGTGCCAGAATATTTTTTTTTTATTTGGCTCAAGAAAAAGTTAGGTAAAATAAAAATTTGACGAAATTTTTTTAAAAAAGTAAATTCGAAGAAATTAAAATTCGTCTACTTTTTATATTTTATTTTAATTTTTATTATTTTCCAAATTAATTAATATTCTATTATTATTAATAATAATAATAATAATAATAATAATTAATTAATATTCTATTAATAATAATAATTAATTAGTATTCGATTAATAATAATAATAATTAATTAATATTCTATTAATTAATTGTACGATAATCGTGTATATTTGGTAATTTTTTTCTATAAATTAAAATTTTATCACTCGGTTATATTTTAAATAATAATTAACAAAAAAAAACAATTAATTTTGTTAATAATTAGTTAATTAATTAAAAAAACTATTTTAATATTAATAAAAGTAATAAAAAAAATTTGTATGTTAATAAAATGAATAAAAAATTATTTTAATATTATTAAAATTAATAAAAAATTATTTTAATATTAATAAAATTAATAAAAAATTATTTTAATATTATTAAAATTAATAAAAAATTATTTTAATATTATTAAAATTTGAAAAAACATATTTAAACATTTTGTTTAAATTTTAATTGAAATATTTTATTTGTTCTTTTTTTTTGCAGAAAAATTATGAGCCAAAATCAATGTGTAATAAAAAACAACTTCGATATCCCCTTGTATTCACACGATTGGTGGATGGTGCTTTGCAAAATCTTTTGGATTTGGCATTTCGTGATTTTGTCGGTGCATGGCTTAATGATTTGTCCTTTGAATCGGAACAATTGATCGATAGTATGAAACAGGATGTTTGGGGTGCAATACAAAGTCTTCATGAGAGATTGGCACACATTGATTCAACAAAATTGGTCGCTTGCAGCGTTGTCAATAGAGTGACATTTCATTTTGAAAAAATTCGAATTGCCCAGGCAGCTGTGTAAGTTGAAATTAATTTTGTTTAATTTGGTGTTTTTTTTTTTTTTTAATTTTTTTTATTTAATTTAATTTCTTAAAAAATTATTAATTTGAAAATTAATTTTAGAAGAAAAAAAAAACTATTGGGAAAGAAAAAATTGTAAAACTTTGTAAAAAGTATACACAATGGAGAAATAAAATCTATCTATCTAATTGAAAATTAATTTATTTTTGATATAAATAATTGAATTAAAAAAATCTATTAATTATCTTGTAATGAAACTAATTCTCTAATTTTAATTAATTAATAATAATTTAATTAATTTCTTTTTTGGTTTTTATTAAATTAATTCAATTGTTTTTGTAATTTTAAAGAAATTTCTGGATTTTTAATTAATTTAATAATTATAATAATAACAATAATAATAATAATAATAATAATAATAAATTTTCCGTGTGTATTTTAATTAATTTTTTTGGTAATTGTATTAATTAGTTACCAAATAATTTAATTAATTTCGTAATAATTCAATTAATTTTCTTGCAATTTTATTATTTTTCTAGCAATTAAAAATATTAATTAAATTAATTTAGTAATAATTCAATTAATTTTCAATTAATTTTCTTTTAATTGAATTAGTCAATATTATTAATTCAATTAATTTATTGTACTAATTTTTTTGTTGGATTTTCTTTTTTATTGAATTATTAAAAAAACAAACAATTTCTTATTGTGTTATTTCGTTAATTATTTATTTTTTTTAAAAAAACTATGTAATAGTTAATTATGTAAATTAGTCATGCTTTGAGTAAAAAATTAATTACCTATTACAGATCGGAGGGATTAGATCCTGTTTTTATTTTATCGCCCCATCTAATGTCCCGTGAAGCAGAATTGGAATATTTAAGAAAAGTCAGCGAACTTTGTATTATGCTTTTCCTACCCGGAAGTTATTCTTTAACGCCAACAAAATTTTTATTACGTGAAATTGTCACTTGTAAAAGTAAGTATAGACGATAAACTTAAATTTTATTTATCTTTAGATATTGAATTTTATTTATATTTTATTTAAGTAAAAAAAAAAAAAAAAAATTGAAAACGATAGCGAAAAATTATCACATTATAAAATAAATTCTTACATATTTGTTTTTTTAATTTAATTTAATTATTACGTAAATAATAAAGTTATACCTAATTTTTTTTGTCAATTTAATAAATGAAAGAAAAATAATAAAAATATGAATTATTAATTATTAATTATCAATTATCAATTAATAATTTGTAATATTTGTTTAGTTTTTAAACTAATTTATTTTTCTAAGCCGATTAGACTTGTTTCGAATAATTAAATTAGTAAACGGTGAAATTAATTTTTGTTTTTCTGTTTTTAATAGTTTTAAAACCGGCAATCGATTTGGTAACGGATCCAGATTATATAAATCAAAAAATTCTCTCCTACATTGAACAACAACAAATGACAGAGGCAATGCATAGAAAAACATACGAGTACGCTGAATCGTTTGAGGATTTTATTCAAATGATTAAAAGTTCACGTGATCTTGAAGTACTTAAACATATCAGATATAATATTGTTACGGAAATAATGCAAGCAACGACAATTCAAAATGTTAAAAGAGCACAGGGATTAGATCCCGAGAGTAATTCATTGGGAAAATCAGATGCAATTCAAGCGAGAAAATTAAAACGTTACATTAGTCAATTGACGTATGCAAAAAATACATGCGAATGCCATATGCAATCACTTGGATGGGATGGTTTTTTAATTCAGGTATTTTTTTCTCTTATTTGGAAAAAATTTATTTTTTTTATTTATATTAATATTTAAATTTAATTTCAAAAACAGGAAAATGATTTATCCGATCCAAGTGCAATTGGAGAAGGACGAATATTACCATTGCCGTATATTTTAGAAAATGTTATTGGCCGAAGACATTTGTCACAATTTTTAGAACAAGTATCAAGTCAAGGTTTAATTGGCTATTGGGCAGCGGTTCAAGAATTACGCGCGGCAAAAAAATCCAATTGGCATCAATTGGGAGCGGAAATTTTTTACACCTACATTAAATCGCCAACGGCCGAAATGAAAGTTGATAAAAATATGCGTAAACGAATGGAGAGCTTTTTGATGGGCGACAATGGACCACATGCATTTTATGAAGTACAAGACAGTGTTGTTAAAACATTAAAGGACAAATATTATCCGTCATTTATTGTTAGTGAGCAATATAAAAAAATGCAGGAGGCACTTATTAATGAGAGAGTCGACGGTGAGAATATTTTTTTTTTATTTATTTAATATATTTATTAATGATGGAAAAAAAAATAAATTTTTTTTTGCAGGACTCGTTGAGGATCGTCAAATTGATGGGACAATAAACGATACGTCACTATTGGTTGGCGAGCATTCAAATTATGCACGCAGTAAATTAGATCAATTACAGGAGAAATTAAATAATAAAATGCAAGCCCTACAGGCGTTGCGATCATCATTAAAACCAGAGAGTCGAGTACTTAGTATTTTAGCAAAGGAAGTGGAATATCTTCAGGGTGAGAAACGACAATTGGAAGCGCATTTAACACACACGGAAATGTGGGCCGAACATTTGGGACATTGGAGAGCTGATGTACAAAGTGCAGAGGTAAATTTTTTCTTTCTAAACAAATAGAATTCAAAAATTATTAAGAACTAGCAATATTAAACGCGCGCAAGCGCGCCAAATTGAGTATTTAATTGTTTGTTATAAAGAAATTAAAGATTAATATTATCAATAATAATTTAAATTTATTAGAATATTATTTCATATTAAATGATAATAATGAAAATTATTATTATATGTTATTAAATTATATATAAAATTGAATTATTTTCCAAAATTTTTCAATTTAAAATTCCATTATTTACCAAGTTTTCAATTTAAAATTAAATAAAATTCAAATATTACCCGAAATTTTAATTCAACATCAACTTAAATTAAATTATTATCCAAAATTTCAATTAAAATTCAATTATTTTCCAAAATTTCGAGTCAAAATTAATTATTATCAAAATTTTCAATCAACAATCAACTAAAATTAATTATTATCCAAAATTTCAATCAACTAAGATTAAATTATTTTCAAAATTTTCAATTTAAAATTCAATTATTTATCAAGTTTTCAATTTAAAATGAAATAAATAAATTCAATTATTTTTTAAAATTTTTATTCAAAATTAATTATCGAAATTTTCAATTAAAAATGAACTTAAATTAAATTATTATCGAAAATTTCAATTAAAATTCAATTATTACCCGAAATTTTAATCCAAAATCAACTTAAATTAAATTATTATCCAAAATTTCAATTAAAATTTTATTATTTTCCAAAATTTCGAGTCAAAATTAATTATTATCAAAATTTTCAATCAGCAATCAACTAAAATTAATTATTTTCAAATTTTCAATCAACAATCAACTAAAATTAAATTATTTTCAAATTTTCAATTTAAAATTCAATTATTTACCAAGTTTTCAATTTAAAATGAAATAAAATTCAATTATTTTTTAAAATTTCGATTCAAAATTAATTATCGAAACCATTGCCAAAAAAACATTGAAAAATTTTAACCAACACAAAATAATGTCAAACAATACATTTAAAAAAAACAAAAGACCTGTAACAAATACTAACTTCAGGTGTGGACAGAATGAACGAAAGATATTCACGATTATTATATGTAATTTAAAAAAAAAAAAATAAATAAATTTTAATTAGATACTATGCGCAAAAATTAATTTTTTTTGAAACATTAAATTAAATTAAAAAAGGAGAAAATTTCTGATAGTAATATGAAATTTTTTCCTTTTTGTAATTTAATTTTTTTTTTTGTAAATGAATTTTGAAAATTAAAATAAATTAAATTTTTTTTTGTAAATGAATTTTGAAAATTAAAATAAATTAAATTTTTTTTTGTAAATGAATTTTGAAAATTAAAATAAATTAAATTTTTTTTTTATTAAATAGGTGCCGGATAATGGTGATCCACCGCAATTTATTCTCGTTGTACATATGGCAGCCGATGAGGAGAGTGAGGAAAAAATATCAACTGGCTGGGTTGTATTGAGAAAACTAACAGAATTTCAAGAGCTTCATAGAAAATTACGTCAGTTATGTTCGAGTGTTAAAAATCTCGAACTACCATCGCAGCCATTAAAATTTTTTGGTAAATCAGATAAAAATACAATTGATAAGGCGAGAGTGCAAATACAAAAATATTTAAATGTAAGTATTTTTCTATTATTAATTTTTTAAAAATTAATTCTTCTGTTATTTACTAAAAAATATTAAACTTTGAATTTTTTTTCACTTTATTTTTTGTGCTTGAAAAATAAAATTTTCAGTTTCGTTTTTAATTTATTTTTTTTTTTTGAAACTAATTTTTTTTTTCTGTAAAATAAAATGTTTCCAGTTTGTACTTGAGGACGACAGATTAAATCAAAGTGAGGCACTTTATGCATTTTTGAGTCCAAGTTCGGAGCATTTGAAACACACGGCACCTTCACCGAAAAAATCGCGTTTCTTTCTTTCAACTCTTTTCAAAAGGTAGCCAATAATAATCATATTATTAAATTTTTTTTGAAAAGAAATATATATAAAATATTTATTTTCTTCATTTAATATTGAAGTAAATAAGTAAATAAAAATTTAATAAATAAAATAAATATTTGTATTAAATTTTTTTAATATTAAATTATAAAAAGGGATAAAAAAGAATTTGAAATTATTATTTAAAGAAAATTAATTATAATAAAATAGAGTAAAATAAAGAAATAAAATGAATGAAAAATAAATATTTTTGTATAGGAATCTATCAATTTTTTCGATTTAGGTAACAAAAAATACAATTTTTAATGTTTTAACAGACACAATTGATAAAATTTTAAATATTTTTATAAATTGAAAAAAAATTAATGATAATTGTTTAGTTTTCTTAAATTAATGCTAATTGGTAAATTTATTTATTCAATTTTCAAATGTTTTAATTTTGTTCTGTTAATTTATTTTTGTTTTTTTTTAAATAAAGCAGTAGTGGTTCGAGTGGAAGTGGCGATTCGAGGGAAAAAGAAGACGAGGAGGATTATTCATTTCTCTTGGACGATAATGAGCCAGGAAGAACAGTTACCGATAGTTTTCTTGGTCCAGGAAAAGATGCGATAGTTGAACCACTTTATTCACTTCTTGGAGAAGTTTTCGATCTTAAGGGAGTTTTTCGCTGGCTCAGGCGATCTCTCATTACTTTTGTCCAAATCACATACGGAAGAACGATAAATAGGTAAAATTTTTTTTTTAATTAATTAATTATTTATTTATCTTTTCTTTCAACTTCTATTTCTATATTTTAATATTTATTTTATTCATGTAAAAATTCATAGTAAAATTCAAGTATTTTATTCAATTATTAAGTAATTTAATTTAATTATTTATTATTTTGATTAGAAATTATTTTTCTAAAAAGAAAAGAAAGAAAATAATTTTTTTTTTTACAAAGGCAAGTACGTGATACGGTAACGTGGCTACTTTGTGAACCAATGTTGCATTATTATATAACATTGTTTACAAAATCATGGTGGCCAAATGGTCAACTTGTCTCGGAGACAATTGTTAGAACTGATGAGGAAAAATTAATGACACGAGGCGAGGCACGAAGGCAATTTTTAAATAATGTACCTGATGTTTTAACGAATTTAGTTGGCGCTCAAAATTCACAGCGTGGCGCTATTAAAGTTTTTGACACTTTGCAAAATGTCAATCTCAATAAGCAACTATTTTACGTGAGTTGAATTTCTTTTTTTTAAAAATTATTTTTAATTTTCAGCATAATTAAAAATTAAATATTTTAATTTAATTAAATTAGAATTTATTACAAATTATTTGGTTCAATAATAGTAAAAAGAATAGAATTTTTGTATAATTAAAAATTAATTTTTTAATTGAATTAAATTATTAAAAAATTATTTCAGTAAAAAAATAATTTTTTTTCTTTTAGGATATATTTGAAGTATTAATGTACGAAGTGTTTCCAGAGCTACAAAAAAATCGTGGTTTCAATACATTTAAATTTCATGATGATTGAACAATTATCATTATTATAATTATTATTATTATTGAGGAGGTCCTTTTTTTTCCCGACTGAGATATATATACATCTATAAATAATTTAATGAGCAGCTTTCGCAGATTCAGTATTTCTCGAATCAGTATATGGACCAATGTGTTTCTCAATTTTTCAAATTCAAAGAAAGGATCGAGCGTTTTTACTGTGACAATATACAAACATATATTATATACAAAAAAAAAAAAGAAATATCAATTTGAATGAGAAGTGTATTTTTCAAAATGGAATTCTCTCGATGCAAAACCAAAAACAAAAAAAAAGGAGAAGCTCGACAATATAGGTAAGAATTTTTTTTTTCTCAGCCAAAAAAAAAAAGAAAAAAAAACAAAAACTGTTAAAATTAGTGTAAATTTAACTTTTAATGTGATCGACGTAGAAAATTATTCTCTCTAGAAAAAAAAAAAAAAATTGAGAGAAAAAGAAAATGAATGAGTGTTGAAAGAAAGAGAGAAAGATATTAGGGCATTTTAGAGAAAACAAATTTTAGATTATTAACATGAAAGTCGATAAATTATTTTCTATAGAATATTTTTAAAAAACATTTTCTTTTAATTTTCGTGAATTAAAAAAATTAATTTTCTTTTAATTTTTGTAAATTAACAAAATTAATTTTCTTTTAATTTTCGTAAATTAAAAAATTTAATTTTCTTTTAATTTTCGTAAAAATTAAAAAAATTAATTTTCTTTTAATTTTCGTAAATTAAAAAAATTAATTTTTTTTTAATTTTCGTAAAAATTAAAAAAATTAATTTTCTTTTAATTTTCGTAAATTAAAAAAATTCATTTTCTTTAAACTTTGAAAAAAAAATCAATTTTTTCTTTAAACTCTTGAAAAAATGTTTTAAAAAAAATTAATTTCCTTCTGGAAAATAAATAATTAATTTTTTTCTTTTTGTAAAATTAAAATAAACTTTTTTAAACTCGGTGCTAATTACCAAAGACAATTCCGAGTTTTTTCGGAAATAAAATTTTTTTCCAATTTTTTTTTTCTTCTTTTTGCTCATTTTATTGAAAAACACTGATGCATTTTTATCAATGAATTTGTAAATATTATTATTATTATTTTAATATTGAATTTTATGAATGAAATAATTGTCTTCAGTTTACTGTGAATAGTAAATTAATAATAATTAGTAAAAATTTAATATAAGGTGCAGGATTAAATCTGATGATTTCATCTGTGTTTACACACTTTAAAAAAATAGACTCGTTAGAATTAGGACTTGCCAAGAGCCCTCTATATAGATTTCTATTTTTTTCCTCTGTAATTTGAAAAGAAAAATTTCCATTTCCATTAAAAGAAAAAAAAACAAAGATTATTAAAATTCATTAGCAAGGGAATTTTTGCCAAAAATTAATATTTTTAAAAAAATTGTAACTTCGTGAAAAAAAGTGCTTTTTATTTTTAACTTTTATTTTGTTTTTTATTTATTAAATTTTTGTATTTTATTATTAAATTTTTATTCTATTTTTTTTTATTTTATTAAAGTTTTTTTTTTATTTCTGTATTTTTAAAAAAAAAACTTTTTGTTCTAGTTTTATATTTTATTATATTGAACTTTTAAAATTTCATTTTTGTTTTCTATTATTGAAATTTTATTTTTATATTTTATTTTTATAAAATTTTTATTCGAAAAAAAAAATTTCTTGATTACAATATTAAAAATAAAAATGTTTAATTTTTTTTCTATCTTTATTTACTAAAATCAAATTTTTGGCAAAAATTGGAGCAAATGAAAATCAAATAAAAAAAAAGATTTATTACTGTTATTAGATTTCTAGTTTTTGATTCTCTGTTGATTTAGAGAAATTTCTATATATAATAGAATTTATTTAAATTCACTTTTTTGCACCTGCAAAGAAATTTTTTTTTTATTCTTTTCCTTCTACATCGTTTTCTATTATGTACAAAAAAAAAAAAAAAAAAACAAACACTCGTCATTAAGGGCAGATTAATGGCAACACATCAAACTCTGTGTTCGATCTATGGAAATTGAATTTTTGTCGAAATTAATCTGTGTACGTGGTGATATTTTTCCGAGATATAAAAAAAAAATAAAATAAAATAAATAAAAATAAAATTAAAATAATTAAAAAAAAAAAAAAATAGGTAATATTGAAGAGCGAGAGATATCTGTTGGCTATTGATAAGTTTTTAGTTAAAAGTCTATATCTATAGTTTTATTTTTTAACAACAAAAATATCTCCAGAGAGAAAGAGAGAAAGAGAGAAAGAGAGAAAGAGAGAAAGAGAGAGAGAGAGAGCATTTTGTCGATGAGTACCAATCCTGTTATATTCTTACAATTATTTCTTTTTTTAAATATATTATTCAAATTTCTATACAAAAATAATTCCGATTTCTATGAAATAAAAATGAAATTTTATAATTCGTTTTTTGAATAAGTGCCAAATTTTTCGACATTGAATAAAAAAAAAAGAAAGAAAGAAAGAAAGAAAAAAATAAAAAAGAAAATGCTTAATTGTTAATAAAAAAAAAAAAAAAATGGAGCAGGAAGGTATGATTCTTCAGAATGTATTTATTGTGCAATGTAATTGCATTTGTGCACAAAATATAAAAATATATTGTACTATTGGCTCTGTCAATATTACTTCGAACTGAAAAAAAATAAAATAAATGTACGTCAGCCTAATAAAAATTGTGTTCTGTTTTCTCTTTCTATTTTTCGTGATTTAATTCGTTTAAAAAAAAAAAGTGGATTTTTTAATTACGTTGAAAAATTCACGAAATCTAATAAAAAATTTAATTATAATACAAAATTAATTTTAACATTTTTTTAATTAATTAATTTTCTATTATAACATAAAAAATCGTATTTTTTGTACTTTTGATTTTTTTTTTTTTTTAGAAAAAATAACAAAATTTGTTTTTAAATGGGTTTAGGAAAAATTAAATAACAATTTTTTTTTATTTAAAAGTTGTTTATTTTTAAAAACTAGGTACCAATGAAAATGCCAAATAAATGTTTTAAAAATTAATGAAAATAAAAATTAACAATAATAAAATTTTTTGATTTTTGATTTTTCAACTTTCATTAATTCTTTAAATTTAAATTAAAACTATACTTTATATATACCGATCGATTTGTCTTGATGTAAGGAATACGATTCTATTATATATAACCATAAATTTTTCTATTTATAACTTTTTTCGATTAAAAAAAATTTTTAGAAAAAAGACAATAAAATTTTTTTTTTGGGTATTTTTTAAAATCCTTTGGTCAGATTTGAGATATAAATATGATAAATGAGCCTACCAAATTTTATCTAAATCCATTAAAACCTGTTAAATTTATCTTCTAAACAAAAAAGGGATCCACACACATACATACATCCGGACAATTGATCAGGATCTCATATAACATGTTTCTATTAAGAGAAAAATTTGTTTCCGACACTTTGAAAATTTTTATAAACGAAAGTACTACAAAACTTCCTCCACTAGGAAGCAAAAAATCGAAAAAAAATTTATTATTCTTATTCTCTTGCAATTTAGGTTTAATTGGTAGAATATTTTTTAGAGGTAATATGATTTGTTTGAAGGTAAAAAAATAATAGAGACATGATGTTTAATTTTATTTGACTATGTAAGAGATTTTTTCATTTTCCAGGAAAACATTCTATCCACAGTACAAGTAGTAGTACAAGTAAAAATTTAGTTGGACGGGTTTGCAATTTTGTTAGTAATACAAGTAAATATTTAGTCAGACATTCTTGATTTGACCTTCAAACGACCTTGAATGACCTTGACTTGACCTTCAAATGACCTTGAATGACCTTGACTTGACCTTCAAATGACCTTGAACGACATTGACTTGACCTTGAGTCATGCTTTTTCAGTAGTATTACTCAGCAGTGGTACAATTTTTCCAGTAGTATTTCTCAGCAGTAGAACAATTTTCTCAGTAGTATTACTCAGCAGTAGTACAATTTTATCAGTAGTATTACTCAGCAGTAGAACAATTTTCTCAGTAGTATTACTCAGCAGTAGTACAATTTTATCAGTAGTATTACTCAGCAGTAGTACAATTTTATCAGTAGTATTACTCAGCAGTAGAACAATTTTCTCAGTAGTTTTACTCAGCAGTAGAACAATTTTTTCAGTAGTATTTCTCAGCAGTAGTACAATTTTCTCAGTAGTATTACTCATCAGGAGAACAATTTTCTCAGTAGTACTACTCAGCAGTAGAACAATTTTCTCAGTAGTTTTACTCAGCAGTAGAACAATTTTTTCAGTAGTATTTCTCAGCAGTAGTACAATTTTCTCAGTAGTATTACTCATCAGGAGAACAATTTTCTCAGTAGTATTACTCAGCAGTAGAACAATTTTCTCAGTAGAATTATTAGGCAGTAGTACAAGTAAAAATTGAGTTGGACGGGTTTGCAATTTTGTTAGTAATACAAGTAAATATTTAGTCAGACATTCTTGATTTGACCTTCAAACGACCTTGAATGACCTTGAATGACCTTGACTTGACCTTCAAATGACCTTGAATGACCTTGAACGACCTTGACTTGACCTTGAGTCATGCTTTTTCAGTAGTATTACTCAGCAGTAGTACAATTTTATCAGTAGTATTACTCAGCAGTAGTACAATTTTATCAGTAGTATTACTCAGCAGTAGAACAATTTTCTCAGTAGTTATACTCAGCAGTAGAACAATTTTTTCAGTAGTATTTCTCAGCAGTAGTACAATTTTCTCAGTAGTATTACTCATCAGGAGAACAATTTTCTCAGTAGTATTACTCATCAGGAGAACAATTTTCTCAGTAGTACTACTCAGCAGTAGAACAATTTTCTCAGTAGTTTTACTCAGCAGTAGAACAATTTTTTCAGTAGTATTTCTCAGCAGTAGTACAATTTTCTCAGTAGTATTACTCAGCAGTAGAACAATTTTCTCAGTAGAATTATTAGGCAGTAGTACAAGTAAAAATTGAGTTGGACGGGTTTGCAATTTTGTTAGTAATACAAGTAAATATTTAGTCAGACATTCTTGATTTGACCTTCAAACGACCTTGAATGACCTTGAATGACCTTGACTTGACCTTCAAATGACCTTGAATGACCTTGACTTGACCTTCAAATGACCTTGAACGACCTTGACTTGACCTTGAGTCATGCTTTTTCAGTAGTATTACTCAGCAGTAGTACAATTTTTCCAGTAGTATTTCTCAGCAGTAGTACAATTTTATCAGTAGTATTACTCAGCAGTAGAATAATTTTCTCAGTAGTATTACTCAGCAGTAGTACAATTTTCTCATCCGTAGAATAATTTTCTCAGTAGTATTAATCAGCAGTAGTACAATTTTTCCAGTAGTATTTCTCAGCAGTAGTACAATTTTATCAGTAGTATTACTCAGCAGTAGAATAATTTTCTCAGTAGTATTACTCAGCAGTAGTACAATTTTCTCATCCGTAGAATAATTTTCTCAGTAGTATTACTCAGCAGTAGAATAATTTTCTCAGTAGTATTACTCAGCAGTAGTACAATTTTCTCATCCGTAGAATAATTTTCTCAGTAGTATTAATCAGCAGTAGTACAATTTTTCCAGTAGTATTTCTCAGCAGTAGTACAATTTTTCCAGTAGTATTTCTCAGCAGTAGTACAATTTTCTCAGTAGTATTACTCAGCAGTAGAACAATTTTTTCAGTAGTATTTCTCAGCAGTAGTACAATTTTGTCAGTAGTATTACTCATCAGGAGAACAATTTTCTCAGTAGTATTACTCTGCAGTAGAACAATTTTCTCAGTAGAATTATTAGGCAGTAGTACAAGTAAAAATTGAGTTGGACGGGTTTGCAATTTTGTTAGTAATACAAGTAAATATTTAGTCAGACATTCTTGATTTGACCTTCAAACGACCTTGAATGACCTTGAATGACCTTGACTTGACCTTCAAATAACCTTGAATGACCTTGACTTGACCTTCAAATGACCTTGAACGACCTTGACTTGACCTTGAGTCATGCTTTTTCAGTAGTATTACTCAGCAGTAGTACAATTTTTCCAGTAGTATTTCTCAGCAGTAGTACAATTTTATCAGTAGTATTACTCAGCAGTAGAATAATTTTCTCAGTAGTATTACTCAGCAGTAGTACAATTTTCTAATCAGTAGAATAATTTTCTCAGTAGTATTAATCATCAGTAGTACAATTTTTCCAGTAGTATTTCTCAGCAGTAGTACAATTTTCTCAGTAGTATTACTCAGCAGTAGTACAATTTTCTCATCAGTAGAATAATTTTCTCAGTAGTATTAATCAGCAGTAGTACAATTTTCTCATCAGTAGAATAATTTTCTCAGTAGTATTACTCAGCAGTAGTACAATTTTTCCAGTAGTATTTCTCAGCAGTAGTACAATTTTCTCAGTAGTATTACTCAGCAGTAGAACAATTTTTTCAGTAGTATTTCTCAGCAGTAGTACAATTTTCTCAGTAGTATTACTCAGCAGTAGAACAATTTTCTCAGTAGTATTACTCAGCAGTAGTACAATTTTCTCATCAGTAGAATAATTTTCTCAGTAGTATTAATCAGCAGTAGTACAATTTTTCCAGTAGTATTTCTCAGCAGTAGTACAATTTTCTCAGTAGTATTACTCAGCAGTAGTACAATTTTCTCATCAGTAGAATAATTTTCTCAGTAGTATTAATCAGCAGTAGTACAATTTTCTCAGTAGTATTACTCAGCAGTAGAACAATTTTCTCAGTAGTATTACTCAGCAGTAGTACAATTTTCTCATCAGTAGAATAATTTTCTCAGTAGTATTAATCATCAGTAGTACAATTTTTCCAGTAGTATTTCTCAGCAGTAGTACAATTTTCTCAGTAGTATTACTCAGCAGTAGAACAATTTTTTCAGTAGTATTTCTCAGCAGTAGTACAATTTTCTCAGTAGTATTACTCAGCAGTAGAACAATTTTCTCAGTAGTATTACTCAGCAGTAGTACAATTTTCTCATCAGTAGAATAATTTTCTCAGTAGTATTAATCAGCAGTAGTACAATTTTTCCAGTAGTATTTCTCAGCAGTAGTACAATTTTCTCAGTAGTATTACTCAGCAGTAGTACAA
The DNA here is from genome assembly GCF_019393585.1 of Leptopilina boulardi. Classification (NCBI taxonomy): domain Eukaryota; kingdom Metazoa; phylum Arthropoda; class Insecta; order Hymenoptera; family Figitidae; genus Leptopilina; species Leptopilina boulardi. The sequence goes on along the minus strand of NW_026137825.1, from coordinate 1,075,549 downwards.
TTTTCTCATCAGTAGAATAATTTTCTCAGTAGTATTAATCAGCAGTAGTACAATTTTCTCAGTAGTTTTACTCAGCAGTAGAACAATTTTCTCAGTAGTATTACTCAGCAGTAGTACAATTTTATCAGTAGTATTACTCAGCAGTAGAACAATTTTCTCAGTAGTATTACTCAGCAGTAGTACAATTTTCTCATCAGTAGAATAATTTTCTCAGTAGTATTAATCAGCAGTAGTACAATTTTTCCAGTAGTATTTCTCAGCAGTAGTACAATTTTCTCAGTAGTATTACTCAGCAGTAGAACAATTTTTTCAGTAGTATTTCTCAGCAGTAGTACAATTTTCTCAGTAGTATTACTCATCAGAAGAACAATTTTCTCAGTAGTATTACTCAGCAGTAGAACAATTTTCTCAGTAGAATTATTAGGCAGTAGTACAAGTAAAAATTGAGTTGGACGGGTTTGCAATTTTGTTAGTAATACAAGTAAATATTTAGTCAGACATTCTTGATTTGACCTTCAAACGACCTTGAATGACCTTGAATGACCTTGACTTGACCTTCAAATGACCTTGAATGACCTTGACTTGACCTTCAAATGACCTTGAACGACCTTGACTTGACCTTGAGTCATGCTTTTTCAGTAGTATTACTCAGCAGTAGTACAATTTTCTCATCAGTAGAATAATTTTCTCAGTAGTATTAATCAGCAGTAGTACAATTTTTCCAGTAGTATTTCTCAGCAGTAGAACAATTTTCTCAGTAGTTTTACTCAGCAGTAGAACAATTTTCTCAGTAGTATTACTCAGCAGTAGTACAATTTTCTCATCAGTAGAATAATTTTCTCAGTAGTATTAATCAGCAGTAGTACAATTTTCTCAGTAGGTTTAGTCAGCAGTAGAACAATTTTCTCAGTAGTTTTACTCAGCAGTAGAACAATTTTTTCAGTAGTATTTCTCAGCAGTAGTACAATTTTCTCAGTAGTATTATTCATCAGGAGAACAATTTTCTCAGTAGTATTACTCAGCAGTAGAACAATTTTCTCAGTAGAATTATTAGGCAGTAGTACAAGTAAAAATTGAGTTGGACGGGTTTGCAATTTTGTTAGTAATACAAGTAAATATTTAGTCAGACATTCTTGATTTGACCTTCAATCGACCTTGAATGACCTTGAATGACCTTGACTTGACCTTCAAATGACCTTGAATGACCTTGACTTGACCTTCAAATGACCTTGAACGACCTTGACTTGACCTTGAGTCATGCTTTTTCAGTAGTATTACTCAGCAGTAGTACAATTTTTCCAGTAGTATTTCTCAGCAGTAGTACAATTTTCTCAGTAGTATTACTCAGCAGTAGTACAATTTTTCCAGTAGTATTTCTCAGCAGTAGAACAATTTTCTCAGTAGTTCTACTCAGCAGTAGAACATTTTTCTCAGTAGTATTACTCAGCAGTAGTACAATTTTCTCATCAGTAGAATAATTTTCTCAGTAGTATTAATCAGGAGTAGTACAATTTTTCCAGTAGTATTTCTCAGCAGTAGTACAATTTTATCAGTAGTATTACTCAGCAGTAGAATAATTTTCTCAGTAGTATTACTCAGCAGTAGTACAATTTTATCAGTAGTATTACTCAGCAGTAGAACAATTTTCTCAGTAGTATTACTCAGCAGTAGTACAATTTTCTCATCAGTAGAATAATTTTCTCAGTAGTATTAATCAGCAGTAGTACAATTTTTCCAGTAGTATTTCTCAGCAGTAGAACAATTTTCTCAGTAGTTCTACTCAGCAGTAGAACAATTTTCTCAGTAGTATTACTCAGCAGTAGTACAATTTTCTCATCAGTAGAATAATTTTCTCAGTAGTATTAATCAGCAGTAGTACAATTTTCTCATCAGTAGAATAATTTTCTCAGTAGTATTAATCAGGAGTAGTACAATTTTTCCAGTAGTATTTCTCAGCAGTAGTACAATTTTATCAGTAGTATTACTCAGCAGTAGAATAATTTTCTCAGTAGTATTAATCAGCAGTAGTACAATTTTTCCAGTAGTATTTCTCAGCAGTAGTACAATTTTCTCAGTAGTATTACTCATCAGGAGAACAATTTTCTCAGTAGTATTACTCAGCAGTAGAACAATTTTCTCAGTAGAATTATTAGGCAGTAGTACAAGTAAAAATTGAGTTGGACGGGTTTGCAATTTTGTTAGTAATACAAGTAAATATTTAGTCAGACATTCTTGATTTGACCTTCAAACGACCTTGAATGACCTTGACTTGACCTTGAGTCATGCTTTTTCAGTAGTATTACTCAGCAGTAGTACAATTTTTCCAGTAGTATTTCTCAGCAGTAGTACAATTTTCTCAGTAGTTTTACTCAGCAGTAGAATTATTTTCTCAGTAGTATTACTCAGCAGTAGTACAATTTTATCAGTAGTATTACTCAGCAGTAGAACAATTTTCTCAGTAGTATTACTCAGCAGTAGTACAATTTTCTCATCGGTAGAATAATTTCCTCAGTAGTATTAATCAGCAGTAGTACAATTTTTCCAGTAGTATTTCTCAGCAGTAGTACAATTTTCTCAGTAGTATTACTCAGCAGTAGAACAATTTTTTCAGTAGTATTTCTCAGCAGTAGTACAATTTTCTCAGTAGTATTACTCATCAGGAGAACAATTTTCTCAGTAGTATTACTCAGCAGTAGAACAATTTTCTCAGTAGAATTATTAGGCAGTAGTACAAGTAAAAATTGAGTTGGACGGGTTTGCAATTTTGTTAGTAATACAAGTAAATATTTAGTCAGACATTCTTGATTTGACCTTCAAACGACCTTGAATGACCTTGAATGACCTTGACTTGACCTTGAGTCATGCTTTTTCAGTAGTATTACTCAGCAGTAGTACAATTTTTCCAGTAGTATTTCTCAGCAGTAGTACAATTTTATCAGTAGTATTACTCAGCAGTAGAACAATTTTCTCAGTAGTATTACTCAGCAGTAGTACAATTTTCTCATCAGTAGAATAATTTTCTCAGTAGTATTAATCAGTAGTAGTACAATTTTTCCAGTAGTATTTCTCAGCAGTAGTACAATTTTTCCAGTAGTATTTCTCAGCAGTAGTACAATTTTCTCAGTAGTATTACTCAGCAGTAGAATAATTTTCTCAGTAGTATTAATCAGCAGTAGTACAATTTTCTCAGTAGTTTTACTCAGCAGTAGAACAATTTTCTCAGTAGTATTACTCAGCAGTAGAACAATTTTCTCAGTAGTATTAATCAGCAGTAGTACAATTTTTCCAGTAGTATTTTTCAGCAGTAGTACAATTTTCTCAGTAGTATTACTCAGCAGTAGTACAATTTTCTCATCAGTAGAATAATTTTCTCAGTAGTATTACTCAGCAGTAGTACAATTTTTCCAGTAGTATTTCTCAGCAGTAGTACAATTTTATCAGTAGTATTACTCAGCAGTAGAACAATTTTCTCAGTAGTATTACTCAGCAGTAGAACAATTTTCTCAGTAGTATTACTCAGCAGTAGTACAATTTTTCCAGTAGTATTTTTCAGCAGTAGTACAATTTTCTCAGTAGTATTACTCAGCAGTAGTACAATTTTCTCATCAGTAGAATAATTTTCTCAGTAGTATTACTCAGCAGTAGTACAATTTTTCCAGTAGTATTACTCAGCAGTAGTACAATTTTCTCATCAGTAGAATAATTTTCTCAGTAGTATTACTCAGCAGTAGTACAATTTTATCAGTAGTTTTACTCAGCAGTAGAACAATTTTCTCAGTAGTATTACTAGGCAGTAGTACATGTAAAAATTAAGTTGGACGGGTTTGCAATTTTGTTAGTAATACAAGTAAATATTTAGTTAGACATTCTTGATTTGACCTTCAAACGACCTTGAATGACCTTGACTTTACCTTCAAATGACCTTGAACGACCTTGACTTGACCTTGAGTCATGCTTTTAAATCACTTTTGAATTTTTTTAGTGGTTTTAATAAATATTTAGCCAGACACTCTAAATGTTTGAAATTTTCTCAGTAGTATAAATAAGTTATAGCAGTAGTACAAGTTTTGTAGTTTTGTTAGACACGTTCTTTCTAAAAAAATCGAATAAAATAGATTATTCTTATTCTCTTACAATTTAGGTTCAATTGGTATGTTTTTTTTAAGGTAATTTATGTTGTTTGAAGGTAAAAAAATTATAGCGATATGCTGTTTAATTTTATTTGACTATGTAAGGAATTTTTTCATTTTCCAGGAAAACAACTATTCTAAACAAGGAACACAATTATTTTATATTTAAACTTGAATTTAAATAAATAAACAATTTTTCAGCTAAATTGTGTATTTTCTATTCTTATTTTTCATTAATTTATTAAATTTACCTCAAATGTAAATTTTTGTATATACCAATCATTTCGTTTTCATGTAAGGAATACAATTATTTTATCTATAAATTTAAATTTAAATAATCACAAAGTTTTATAGCCAAAATGTGAATTTTTGATTTTTTAACTTTCATTAATTCTTTAAATTTAAATTAAAACTATATTTATCGATTTGTCTTGACGTAAGGAATACGATTTTATAATATTATAACCTTAAATTTTTCTATTTAAAAATTTTTTTGATTAAAAAAGAATTTTTGGAAAAAAGACGATAAAATTTTTTTTTTTTTATTTTTTTAAATTTTGTATATAAAGAAGACAATCTATTTTACCTATTAAACTATTTAAAAAACGGAATTTTTGAATAAAACAAATTTTCCCGCCATTTTGAATTATAATGTCAGGTGATATTTTTAAGGTGGGGGAAAAAAGGGAGGAAAATTTACTGGTCTTCCGGTGATATCACAGTTTGGAATAATGAGATTGGTACAATTTCATTGGCTATTGCTAGGGGAAAATGAAAATTACTATTTAGAACTGACGAATCAGTTTCGTGCATCTAGAAAGTGATTGTGAATGAACCTTTAAGAAATGAGACACTCTTGACAAAAAGTTAGTCAAGTTTTTAGTATATTTCCGTTGGTGTAACCGAGAAGATAAAGGAAATTTTTTTAATAAAAAAAAAAGAAAAGTGCTGTAGTATTTTGTAGTTTATTAATTTTAATGAAAATATCGAGAAAAAAAAATAGAAAGTGTCGAAAGTGTCGTGAGTTAAAAAATAGTAGAAAATTTTAGGTTAGGTTATAAAAAGTGTTTTCGGAAGAAGAAAAAAGACTTGTTTTTATAGGATCAGGGTAGATTATTTTTTATTTCCACGTCTTGTGAGGCAACAAAACGTACAAATACGTTTATAATAATAATAATAATAATAAACAATTATCTAAAATTACGCGCAAACTTCTATACAAATATTACAGGTAATTTTTTTTTCTTAAATACTATATCGTAATATAATATTTATATGTAATTGTCGTATTTATTTTTAAATTATTTTAATTACGTTTATTTACACATTTATAACGATAGTTATATTTTCTCCATATTTGGCATCAAAATTCAAGGTTATAAAATAGTTTATTTTTTTTTTTTTTTCAAACTTCAGAGAAGCAAAAACTTTTTTGTGAACAATGAGACAGTTGTTTATTTTCAAATAAAAATTTTTTCTCGATAAAAACGGAACGATAACAGAATAATATATTTTCGAATTCGTACGAAATTGAAAAGAATTTTTTTCTTTTTTTTTTTTCTAATTGTCAGGTGAACAAATTCCGATTTGGGTTTTTCCGAAACGCCAATTAATTGACCTTATACAACCTGACTATAAAAATAATAATTAAATTATATAATTAATTATAATTATAAAAAGAAGAATATACATTTAAAATATAATACATTGAGAATTTCTTTGATTATTTTTTTAAAATTCTGTCTCGATGTAAAATTTATTTGCGACTCAATTATTTATTTTTTTCACTTCCTTTTTTTTAGCGTAAAATAATTAAATTAACAATTCTTTGTATAAGTTATATATTATATATATATATATATATTTTTTTTTTATTTTTAAATTATATAATTTTTTGTATATTACAAATTACTGTAATTTTTTTTCACATCTTTCTCTTCTTTTTACAAATAATTATTTATTGTTAATTGCAAATTTTTATTGTAAATTTTTAATTTTATACTGCAATTTTTTTCGTAAATTACAATTTTTTTATTATTAAATTACAATTTTTTAATTGTAAATTGCAATTTTATCGTAAATTACAATTTTTATTGTAATTTACAATTTTTTTTGGGAAATTGCAATTTAATTTTAATTATAAATTTTGCATTCTTTATTTTACAATAACTATTAGAAGATTTTGTTTTTTTTTTGTCAATTGTGTGAAAAGAGGAACTTCCTTATTAACATTTTTTTTCATTTTTTTTTTTTTTGTTTTTTTTTTTTTATTTTTTTTGACGAGCTCAGCTCGTTTCTGGACAGTTTGTTATATTTATAAGTATATATGAAATTTTAGTCTCAAGTCACTTATTAAAATTCTTCGATCTCTTGAGTGATTTTTACTCTAAACATTATTTTTTTTCTCTCTCTAAAATTCTGGTCGAGTTCAATTTTCAATTTTTTCTTTTTTTTTTTTTTTCTTAATACCATTTACACTAACAGTTAATTGCTTATTGCAATTTTTCTGCAAGATTTTCCAAAAAATTTTTATCAAATTTCTTCAAATATATTTTAAATTAAATTCGCGGCAATTTGTTCGGTTTACCTGAGCTTTAAACCTCGCAAATGTCCTTTTTTTTGGTAATATATTACAATTTTCGAAAAAATAATTATATAAGATTAATTAATTTTTTAATTAATAACAATATAATTAGTAATTTAGTATCCATTAATTAAATTAGATTAATTTATTATTAATTATTAGTTAATTTTTAATAATTATAAATTTTTTATAAAATATTATATTAAAATAATATTTTATTATTATTATAATTAATAATAATAATAATAATAATAATAATAATAATAACAATAATATAATTGATAATTTAAATTCGAATTATATTAAAATTTAAATTTAATTTGCAATTAAAAATTTTTTTTTTTTTTTTTTGGAAAATCTTGAATGTCGAATGTCTTGTACAGTCTTTTTGTGTTTGTAAATTACACACAATTACAACAATATGTAACGTTTTTTTGTTGAACTGGAATTATAGATTATATTGATTAAAAAACATTCAATAATAATTATTACTGAATTTTTTTTTCTTTGTCATTATTATATTATGGAAAAACAATTTTTTTTTCACAATTCTGTTACTTTCAGAGAAATTTCAAAATTTTTTAAATTTATCTGAAAAAATTTCTTTTTCTTCTTTTTTTCAACGCCATTTTTAAGATGAAAAATCGTAAATAACAACATACATTATTTTATTAACAATAATTTGAAGAAAAATTACCAAAAAATTGTTTATTTTTTAAATTTCTTTTTTTTAATCTTAAGAAAAAGAGATAAAATTTATTTTATCTTAAAAAAAAATCGTTTTTTCGCTTTCGTTTTTTTTTTTTTTTTTTGATCAATCGAATTTCTTTGGTGTCAATTTTTTTTTCTATTTAATCGCACATTGCGCAGACGTCGGTCTGTTCCAAACCAGCTGGAACAATATCCTAATTTTCGTTTTTTTTTCACATCTTTACAGCATCCAGTGCTATATATATATAATCACAAATTCACTAATCCAATTGCTAAAGTAGAAAAAATATATTGGACCTTTGACTAGTAGAAAAATACGAATTAAAATACATATAATTTTTCAAACTACAGAAAAGTAAAAAAAAAAGGAAAGGCAAAGTTGGAAATATTCTTCGGCATTTAATTATTATTATTTTGTTTTTCATTATTATTTTCAGATTTTTTTTTTTTTTTTTTTTTGAATTTCCCACTAAGACAAACTACAGATAATTTTGTTTTTTTTTTTTTTGAAAAATATGTATAGTTATATACATGTTTTTTTTTTTAATTATACAATTTATTATTCTCCGACGCCAGCGCAACGCGTCTTATATTAATAATTAATAATAAATTAATAAATCACATTTATTACCACGGAATGATAAAAAAATTAATTAATACTTGATTGGAATTATTTGTTTTTTGAAATTATTATTTTTTCGAATCCTGTTATCGTTCAAAAAATTCGAAACTTATTTGTTAATTGCAGGATTTGAAAATTCGATTTAAATTTCCCGCGTTTAACAAGAAAAAAAAAAACAGCGCCACTAATCTGGAGATGAGGTAGAGAAAGATGGCGACTGAGCACGACGTTTCATTGTTTTCGTGTGTTTTTTAATTTACTTTTTCAAAATTTTTTTTTTTGTGCGGTAATTATAAAATTTCTTAATTTTTTTTGGTAAGTAAATAGTGATGAAGAAAGTACTGTAATAAAAGGTTATAAAAAAGTTACTAGAGTGGCAAGCAGGGTTGGGTAACAACAAGTCAAAAAGAAGTTGATTGGTTGGTAACTTTCCGGAAAGTTAACGAACCAATCAACTTCTTTTTGACTTGTTGCTACCCAACCCTGCTTGCTTGTAACTCTAGTAACTTTTTATAACCTCTTTTAACATTGCTTTGTTCTTTCTTCATTATTTTTTTACTTTAAAAAAAACATTACCACACAAAAAAAGTTATTTTGTAAATAGGATGATCACTCTCACTAAACGTATATCACCTTTCTTAAAATTAAATCGCTTTTTTTGTTTTTAAAAAATACAAAAAATCTCGAATTTTCTAAAAGTAACTAGTATTGAGTGAACAGCCCATCTTACTTTTTTTCGTTTTTTTGTCTGATTGTTGTGTGACGTGTACCATTGATGGAGAGGATTCCTTGGGAGTGACGGATGCTGCACGACTGCTGCTTGGGGTCGCCAAAGGGGGTATCAAAGAGACAACTTCAGGGCTCGAAGTCTGCCCATTATCTTCGTACACTCTCTCCTATAATACAATGAATTATTGATCCGCATTTATTTATTATTTTTTTAACATCGTTTTTTTATTTTTATAATTTTTTTTTTATAAATTATAAATCCCATTTTGATATTATGTAATTTCGTTTCAATCTCGTTTTTTAATTTCAATCGCCCAAGCAAATTCAGTACTAGAGCTGTAACTTTATTTTTTTAATTTCTATTCTTGCAGTCTTGAAAGCTTTTTTATATTTTTATTATCTCATTATTGTAACTAATTTTTATTAAAATAAAAAGCAAAAAAGATTTATTAAAAACAAAAATTTTCCAGATTTATAAAAAGTATTAATTTTTTTTTTGAAAATTAATTCTTTAAGAAAAATATTTTATACTCAAGAATTTGAATTTTGCACGATTTAAATTGAATTTATTCAAAAATCTATTAGTGTCTATTATCGAACATCAATTTTCAGTTCCTAATTATTTATTTATCTCACAAGGAGTTTTGAGTTTTGAGAAGAGATTTTTTGCATTCAAATAAAAATAATTTATATTATTGTACTCAGAAATGAAAATCTCATCACGAAACTCGTTTTTTCTCCTTTTTTTATCAACAATAGAAAAAAGTTTTTTCTCCTTCTCATACATACAGAGAAACAAATGAAAATGAATTATTTCTCATTTTTTTTAACTATATAATAAATATGAATAATCTAATTACTAATCATAAAAATCTAATGTCCTGCAATTGAATTCTAATAAATCTAATTGTATATAAAAAATGGAATACGAGAATATAGAATTTGCTTCAATTTTAAATATAAATATTATAGTCTTGGAACCGAGCAGAAAAATTCTTTAGAATATAAATTGTCTTAGTGAACAACGCGTTATACAGATTTCGAATGATATTAAACTTCGAAATAGATTCTTCATTTGCGATTGCCGTAATATGTTGTTTATTTAGAAAATTAATTATATTCATTAAAGTTTTTTTCATTTTAGGCACTACGTAGTTTCCGTTTCATTCATTTGTATAAAGTTAAGCGGCAGATGCTGCAATTTGATTGGGCATTCAACTTTAGAAGAATTAGCTTTCTATAATTTTAATAATAATAATAATCAATCACGACGGATTAATCAATAATTCAATGTTTTCAAGAAAAGGAAAAACAGCACGAGATTAAGACGACGGGTTTTTCTGAGTGCTCCTAAAGTTCTTGTTGACAAGAAGACAGTATTTTTTTTTTCTAATAATTTTCTTAGCCTTTTTGTCAACAAGTCATAGGATTTTTTTATAACTAAATCGAATTTTTAAATTAAATTTCTGAATTCAAATCAATATAATAAAAACATACCTGAGATTTGTCGTATTTGAGTCTTTTCCATATGAAAGACTTTTTATCCTGTTGTTGATTGGATGGACCAATTTCTCCACTTGATGCATTATAATTAGGATTTGAAAATGTAAGAACATTTCTTCTGCTTACGTAGAGATATTTTTTTTGCTTTGTCTTTCTTTGGCATAGAAGATAAATAATTAATATGACAATAGCCAATGTAACGCTCAACATTATCACAACTGTAATAACGACAGTTTTCAGACTATAGCTCTTCTCTCGATTGAATTTATGATCCTTAAATTTATCATCACCATGATTTCGAATTGATGTCTTTGTCACGACATCAGATTTTCGAAGTTCTTCTTCCTCTTCCTCCTCATCTACCTCATCATAGTTTGTGTCATTTTCTGTTCCTGGTTTTCTGAGTGGTACCTCCTTTAATGGAGCTATTTTTTGAATAGAAAAAAAAATTGTAATTTATAGTAAAATTATTATAATTTTGTTTTTCTTTTTTTCAGATACGGCCTCGGAGGATATAAGAAGATGTGAAACAATTTTCACAAAGGTTTGTTTTATATTAAAGATGAATAATAAATAACAATGGAGGAAGTAAAAAAGAGGTAGAATAGCCTCGGTTATAAAAATTAAAGATCTTACATGTAAAACAGGGATGAGAATCAGGTTGATCAGGGCAGGCACATTTATAACTGCTTCTTGTGTAAAAGCATAAATGACTGCAATATCCGTTTTCAATCGCACATGGATTCCATCCTACTTGTCGATCAGCAGAAACAGCTTTTGCGTCAGTTACACTTCCCAAAGCATGACGGAATCTAATTCTATTTTGACCGTTGAGCCTGTCAGCTTGCTCAATTATTTCCCTAGACCAATCGGCCCAGTAGATGTGTTCCCCATACTAAATTAAATATTTTATTTTATCTCAAATTCTTAAGTTAATTAGAATTAAAACTTTTTTTAATTAAATATTAAGAGAACCTACTTGAGTTAGACCAAAAGGATTCGCAGCATCTGGGATAAGTGCTACACGAAAACGACCATTAAGATTAGAGACTTCGATTCGGTCTTTCAATGCATCTGCCCAGTAGAGTTTTCTGCGTGTATAGTCAATGGATAAACCATTTGGAAAATGTAAATCAGAAGGAATTATTGTTTCTTTCCTAGAACCATCAAGAAATGCTCTCAAAATTTTTGGATTATCACCCCATTCCGTCCAAAACATGTAGCCCTCCTTTGGAAATAAGGCTAGAGCTCGAGGATCTTTTAAATTATCCAAAAGTTTTTTCCTTCTAGTACCATCGAATTTAGCGACTTCAATTAAACTATTCTTCATATCGGTCCAATAAAGATTATCCGCAATCCAATCAACCGCAACACCAAAAGGTGCCGACATATTCGAACCAAAAATAATTGTTCTTGTGTCCGATAAATTAAACATGTTAACAGTCCTGAAAAGAAATAACACAAATTTCACATTTGTAAATTAGAATTTACTTCACAAAAAGTTTACCTAATAATTCTTAGATTGACATCAGTATAAACTATCAATTTCTTCTGCCAATGAAAATCAACAGAGAATGCATTGTGAACCTCTTCAATTGGAAGAGAAACACTCCACATTTCTGGTGTGTCAAGTGATATTCTCTCAAGGGTTTTTCTAGTAGCAAAAAGCAAAAAATTATTTGGAGTAACGTTACAGGTTTTTTTATCATCATTGATATTGATTCCAGTTGGACAAGCACAAGAATATCCATTAGGATTTCTTAGACACAAATGAGAACATCCACCATTATTATTCTCGCAGACATTTTCCGATTTTGTCAAGTCTGACCACTAAAAATAAATATAATTTTTTAACATACTACAATTCGAATAAGTGAAAAGAACTTTTTTTTAAAAAAAACTTACGACAATCGCTCTTATGTCCATAACACTTTCGATCTTATCGATAAAAACTTTAGCAGAGCCGTTATTTTTGTCTGTTTGAAGAATAGCTTTCTCCTGCCAATCGCTCCAATAGACAGTGTTACCCATAACAGCGAGACCATAAGGATGTCCCACTTTTTCAATCAAAATCTTTCTATTTCTTCCATCAAGATCGGCAAATTCAATAACTTTTTTCTTCGCATCATTCCAATAGATTTTACCTCTTTCCATATCAATTGATAAACCATTGGGCCAGGCAAGATTTTCCGTAACCACTGACATTCGTTTCTCTCCATCCATATTGGCTCTTTCAATTCTTGCATTATGTCCCCAATCTGACCAAAACAAAAGACCCGCCGAATAGTGAATTGCCATTGCTCGAGGATTATCCAATCCCGACCAAATGAGAACTTTTCGATTTTTTCCATTGAGTTCACATACTTCAATACTATTTAGACCGGCATCCGTCCAGTAGAGCTGTAAAATTTTTTTATAATTATTTTTTTTTCCGTATATATTTCTATCAATTTACAAAATAGCATACCTTTCTGCCAATTGAATCGACAATAAGACTATCGGCAACGTCAATTCCAGTATTGATCACCGTTTCCACAAAACTGCCATTGAAATTTGTTTTTTTGATAACATCTTCTCCAGGATCGGTCCAGAAGATTTCGCCATTCACTAAATTCACATCCACACCACTAGCGTTCTTCAAATTCGAAATTGGAAGAACAACGTCCAGTGCATAATTCACATCAAAGGAAACAATTCTAATATCCACTCGATGTGCCATTAGGAGAAATTTATTTGGAACGTCCGGACATGTATTACCATCGGGCTGTTAAATTTACATTAACATTAGAATGAGTAAATATTTATTGTCATCAACAAATGAAAATTATTAATTTACCCCTAAAACAAGACCAGTAGGACATGCACATTTGAATCGTTTAGGATTCGCAGCAAGAAGACATAAATGGGAACAATTTCCATTGTTGTATTTGCAAGGATTGTTAACGCTTCTTCGATTCCTGTGAAAAACTCTCACGTCCATAAGACTCGATATACTCGATCTAATAGTAGTGACATTCTTTCCCGTTTCTTTATCAGCTCGATGAATACTTTTTGTATTCCAATCGGTCCAGTATATTTTATCCTTGTGTACTACAAGTCCAAATGGATGAAGAAGTATTTCCTCTGTAAAATAGTCAGAATTTTATTATAATTGATTGATAATAATTGTTTTAAATGTAAAAAATTCAATTCGACCTACTTGAGGAAATTAAAGCAGTTCTGCCTTTGCCATCGAGAGTTGAGTATTCAATTTTTTGAGTACCGGCATCGGTCCAATAGAGTCTCTTCTTATCGAAATCGATAGCTAATCCATTGGGCCAGGTGAGATCGGTTCCAAAAAGAACTTTACGATCTGTACCGTCCATAGAGGCTTTTTCAATCTTCCCTTTTTCGCCCCAATCACTCCAGTACATGTAACCAGCTGGAAAGAGTTATTTATTTAATTTTTTAAAAACTATTTTTTAATATTTTTTTATTTACTAACTTGTTGGATCCAAAATAATATCCCTTGGCTTATCGTGACCTTCGTGAATCAAAAGAGATCTCATACTTCCATCTAGATTCGCACATTCGATCCTCTTTGTCCCAGCATCAGTCCAATAAATCTTTCTCGTAATCCAATCTATTGCCAGTCCGGCTGGTGATTCTGTAATTAACAAGTTACAAAAGCGAATTCTTTGATAATATAAAAAAAATTTACCTAAATTATGATTAATAATAGCAGTTTGATTGGTGCCATTCAAAAAAGCTCTACTGATCGTATCAGCCTCCAAATCACTCCAATAAATCGTATCCTCATCCGAATCCCATGTAAGACCCACGGCACTTTGAACATGATCAACTGGAATCACATTGTCATAGACTCTTGCAGATTCTTCAATTGGCATTATTCTGAGATCTTTTTTCCTCGTGAATATCAGTATATTATCAAGTACATTGGCACATGTTTTTCCATCACGATTTATTTTCAAACCCACGGGACAAACACAACTGTAACCAGTATTATTAGGAAGACACATGTGTGAACATTTGCCATTATCTTTTCCACAATGATTGGCATAGTCTGGTTGACGTTGAGGATGATAACTATGAAGATCCATTGGAAAATGAAGACCAGAATGAATTGTTTTAAATCCTCTGCCACTTGCCTTATTTGCTGAAGAGATACTCTTTAAATGCCAATCGGTCCAATAGAGTAAATCTTCGAAAACAGTGATTGCAAAAGGATGTGGTAGACCTTTACTAATCATTTTCTTTCTATCTGAACCATCAAGATGAGATGATTCAATTGCATGATGTTTTGCATCTGTCCAATAAATTCGATCAGTCGTATAATCAATTGTTAATCCATTTGGCCAAAATATTGATTCTCTTATTACTTCTCTTCTATCCGATCCATCCATATTGGCGCGTTCAATTTTAGGATTTAGTCCTGAAAAAGAATTCATCAAAAAAAAATTCTCTCCAAAAAAAGAGAAATTAAACTCACCCCAATCGGTCCAATAAACGTAACCAAAATTTGGATGAACCGCAATAGCTCTCGGTTTTTCGATATCGTTTGAAATAAGTACATGTCTCACTTTTGTATCGAGTGTAATAACTTCGACTCTTCTTGTTCCGGAATCGGTCCAAAAGAGAAGATCATGAATCCAATCGATGGCAACTCCACCGGGAGATTGAAGACCCCATCGAACAACATCTAAAGAAAAATTTCTGTTCAAGAATTTGGGAATATATATATTTTTGCGAAAAATAATACCTTCTGCTCCAGTTCCGTTGACAAAAACTTTTCGAATTACATCCATTGAAACGTCAGACCAATAAATAGTACTCCTCTTGTAATGATAATCCAAAGCAATGGCATTATGAAGTCCCTTCAAAACTGATGTGTATTTTGGACTCGTCATACTCACCTAAAAAATTCATTAATATAGATTTGAAAAAAAGAATACTTTTTTGATTTTATTACTTGTCTTATATCGACTCTATTTGCGAATAATAAAGTCGGATTTGCTCCTAGGGCTTTACAGGTTCTTAAATCTGGTCTAAGAACATATCCCGGTAAACAGCCACACTTAAATGTTCCTATTATGTTTTGGCATTTTTGACTACAAACCGGATCCTGAAAAAGCAGATTTTTTATTTTTCCCCCAAATCTTAATTTTCTAAAGTGTACAAACCTTTTCGAATTCACATTCATTGATGTCGTGGCATGTGACATTATCCGCTCCCAAAATAAATCCCGCATCACATGTACAAGCTTTTTTATTATCTACAGTTAAAATACATTTTTGTGAGCATTTGTCTTCACTTGTGCAATTACGTTTTTGAGGACAATTCATCTCATCTGAAAGATTAGGAAAATAGAAAATTTTGTTTATTATTATTCGGTTTTTTTTTAGATATTTTTTTACCATCTTTTTCAGGACAATCGGGCACTCCATCGCAAACATGTTTAACACTAATGCAATCGCGATGATAATGATGGAATACATAATGAGAATCGTTTCCTGGTTGAGAATTTTTACAAAGATATTGAGTTGCATCACAAGTAACTGCACAGCCTTGTTCATCTTCTCCATTTGTACAATCGGGCACTCCATCACAAACCCATAGACGCTAAAATGGTTATTTATTTTTGTGAGTAGAAATTAAAATAATAATTATTGCAAATTTTTTTTTTATAATAAACTCACAGGTACACATGAGCCTGTAGAGCATGTAAATTCTTCCTGAGAGCATTCCTTTGGTGTTTGATGCTCACACATATCTTCGTCTTCTTTACCCTGACAATCGGCCTCCTTATCACAAACCCATGTTCTGCTTATACACTTGCCACTATTACATCTTGAAAAAAGATTATTTTTTTAAGAAAAAAATTTTGCGTATCCAAAATTTTGATAACAATTAAGCTATTAAAAAAGATTTTAATTTTTATACTTTTTTCCTAAAAAAAGTAAAAAAAACCAAACCTATTTAAGTATTATAAATTCATACCTAAATTCATTAGCGTTACAACTAACTCCAACAAGATTTTCACAATTATCTTCATCACTTCGATCCCCACAGTCGTCGTCCCCATCGCATCTATATTCTTGAGAAATGCACCTCGGATAAGTGCACTTGAACTCGTTCTCCTTACAATTCACTTCAGCTATTTCTGAATTTTAAAAATATTTCCATATCAAATTTAACTTTCATGAATAAAAATATTGTTATAATAGAAAAAATTTTATTCTATTTTTAAACAAGATTATTTATTTCTCGAAAGAAGAATTTCTCTTTTTGCAATTTTTATTTTAAAAAAATATCTCACCACATTTGAGTTCATCTGATCCGTCAGCACAATCATTTTCCCCATCGCATCTGTAGTTATTCAAAATACAAGTTCCATCCATACATGAAAATTCGTTATCGTTACATTTTCTGAAAGAAAATTAAATTTTTTTTATTTAAAATATTTTGTTTTTTTTCTTATTAATTTGTCTATATGTAAATTGACATTGAATTCGTGAATTTAAAAGAGAAAAAAACAACCACTTGACACGTGCCGAGTGTGGAAAAAAAAAATTCGCCTAAGGTAATGTAAAACTGACGAGATGATTTTGTGAGTAGACCATCTGTTTCCGAGGGTTGTTTTCCCCTTTTTTAGACCCCCTTTAAATCGCGAGAAATTGTTAACAAAGGCGTCAAACTCAGAAATGAAAAAAAAACGTGTTCTCATAATATGCACAAAAAAAAAATTTTAATGATGCTACTTTCTTCAAATTACCCTTCGAATCTATTTTTTACATTTTTCTCAGAATCTTATTTCTGAAATCGAATTCAGTTTCCGAAACTGGACAATAATTTTAACAAATTTAATTTGAATTTTTTTTTAACTAATCTAGATCATTGATATTTACCGATGAAGGTTAAGAAATTTTTTTTTATAATTAGTTATTTATAATTATAATTATTTTATTATTAGAATAAAAAGTAATTAAAAGACATTTTTTTCAAGGCGATATTAAGATCTATATATATTTATAATATATTTATTATTATTAAAAATTAATAAATAATAATACATTAAAAATATATTTATTACATATAAAGCAGAAATTTCTTTAGTGAAAAAGATTTCTCGTAATCCGTTAGATAAGCGCATTTCCTATATATAGATATATATAAAGAAAAATATATACTCTTCTACCCCTGGTCAATTTCACCCCACGACCTCACCTAACATTATTTTATCGACAACAACGACCATGAACCATAATTCCCTACGTCCTGCGACCCCACCGATTCATATTTTCTTATCAATCTTATAATATATAACGCACAAGTCTCTTCCATTCAAAACTAATGACTTGTCCTTCAATTTTCTTATTTAAGGACGCAAATAATTTCAAGAATTTCTGCAAATAAACAACAATTTTTCTCAATATTTCAAATAAATGCGAAATTCAAGGCGCGGGAAAATTAAATTTTCAAATAATAGAAAATTCTTTTTTTTTTTAATTCTCATATATATAAAAAAAATCAAAATATAAAATTAATATTAAGTAAATAATTAAATAAATCTTTTAGAATATGAGTTTGCAAAAAAAATTTAATTATTTTATTAATAGAATAATTATTAATTAGTAAAAAAAATTTTTTTTCAATGTTTTTTTTATATTTTGTAAAATTAGAAACTGAAAGGACTCTCCCTAAACTCTCCTTGTCTATACGACCCTGATAAAAAAAGGGTTCTCTTAACTCTTATATTGTCTCGACTTTAATTATTTTTTTTTTTTCATCTCTGAATTCTATTGATGATAAAAAAAATAATAAAATACCAAATGATAAAAGAAATAATAGCGGTTTTTTTTTATTTAAAAGTTTCTCATATAGAGAGAAGGGGATATTTTTTAAATACTAAAGGAAATATTAATAACTATTTTTTAATGTGAGAGGAAATAAAAAATTTTTCCAAAATTAAAAAAATACTTTCTAAATTTATTAAAATTAAAAATTTTTTTCCAATTAAAAAAAATGTTTTTTAAATTTTTTTTTTCAAATTAATAAAATTTTTTTCCCAATTAAAAAAATGCTTTTTAAACATTTTTTTCAAATTAATAAAAATTTTTTCCAATTAAAAAACCTGCTCTTTAAAAATTATTTATTTTTTAAAAATATGATTTAATTGGGGGAAAAAAAATCTTTTTTTTTAATTTTTCCCTAATTAAAGAAAAGAATTTGAAAAAAATGAAGAAATTACATCATAAAATTTTAATAGGCATTTAAGGGCGTGGGGGAAAAAAAAAGTTTTTTTTTTCTATTCTTTTTTTTCCGGTAATTAAGATGTTGTTTTTTTTTTTGTTAAGAGGAAATATAAAGACAGGTTGTCGCTATGAAGGGGCTCACACCCCAAAAAATTTTACTGATTTCAACCTAACAGCTTTCCAGGTGGTCGATACCACGCGCCACCAACGCGCAACCATCAGTGTTGCCTAGCAACACACCTCCGCGACCTGGATCAGAGAATATCCCTCCACCCACCTAATCACCCCCCCCCCCGCCTCAACCCCTCTTTCTCTCAATTCCAGAAAGTTATCAATTTTTTCCAAAATCCCCCCTCCCCCCTTTTGCATTTAATATTGACTAGTTTTCATAAGATCCAATATGTTCAGATATTAGAGTTTCTACCCCCTCTCCAATTTTACACTTTTTTTTCTACTTAACCTTAAATTTTTTTTTAAATTTTGAGTAGTTTTTTTTTTAAATAAGAATTTTTATTTTTGAATCATTAAAAGTTGCATTTTGGTTACTACTCATTACTATGAGAAATTGTTAAATTTTAGGTTATGTTACTTTCGTGTCGAAAAATTGTAAATAAATGCCACATTTAGAGATTAAAAATTTAAATTATTTACCTATTTTTATATATATTAAAAATATATACGTTTTTTTGAATTTTTTTCCCTCTTCGAATGAATATAATATAATTTTAGTTTTCCTTTTTTTTTTTTTTTAATGATATGTTTCGTGTGTATTTTATTACATTCACCTTCATTTTTATTGCCCATCAGTTTTTTTTTTCTCTTCTTTTTACTTTCCCTTTTTCTAAGGCAGAATTTTTTTTTTTTTTTTTTCTTTTTTTGAAGGGAAAGTCACCCACGCAAGACGGCAAAAGATTTTGCGTGGGTATATTGAACGCGTGCTGACAGAAAAGGATCGTTCGTCGATCGTTTTTACTCATTCCAATCAAAAAAGAAAAAAAAAAATTTATTTTTTCCCATTGAAAAATTTATTGCGCAAATGAAACGTACAAACGTTATTATAACTGAAAAAAAAAAAAAATTCTTATATCTCACTTTTACTATATAATAATAACTGGGTTATATACAAATGATGGAGGAACTAAAAGTAGTTTATTGTCGAAACGGATTTTTTTTTTTTTTTTTTTATCGAACCTTCATATTTCTTTAATGTTATTTTTTCTCGTTTTATGTTAAATTAGTCGAGGAATATAAAAAATTAATATTTTAAAATGAATTATGATATTTTAATTTTATAAATGATATTTTTAATAAATGTTATTAAAAATACGAATTTTATTAAGTATTTATTTTTAAGTTTTAATTTTATTTTAATTTTTAAAGAAATAAAAATCGTTCCTTAATTGAAAAATTTAAGTACATTAAAATAAATTAAATATTAAAATTAATTAGCTGATAATTTTTCTTTTTAATTTTTTAATTTCTTGGAATAATTACGAATTAGTAAAAAGTAAAAAAAAAAATTTAATTACCTCTTTCCACCGCAATTGTCTTCGTCAGAAAAATCCTTACAATCATTGTCACCATCACAACGCCAAGATTGTTGAATACAAAGACCATTTCTACACTCAAATTGATCCTCAGTGCAATTCATGTGAGTTCCTGAAAAAAAAATTGTTCATTTTTTATAATCACAAAATAATTTTTAATTTATTTTGTTAAATTTTAAATTAATGTAACTTTATATTTTTTTTATCAAAATTAAATAATAATAATAATAATAATAATAATAATAATAATAATAATAATAATAATAGACAAACCACAATGAGATTCGTCGGAAAAATCGCCACAATCATCGTCCCCATCACAGAGCCAATGTTTGGCGATACACCTTCCGGTTTCCGGGCAAAGAACACTTCTTTCCCCATAGCATGTGCCATTGGAATTTTTCGATTCGAAAATTTCATCACACTCATTCTCGTCCTCGGAGCCATCACAATCCGTCTAAGTGGAATAAATTCGATTATAATTCTTTCTTTTTTTTTCCTCTTTCTCTCTCTCTATCTCTCTTATACAAATCGATAAATCTTTATTAAAGAACGGATGCGCACAGAAAACAAACTCTAAAATTAATCCGTAAATAGCTAGACGCCAATTTCACCGGAAGTATCAATCCAATTTCAAAATTAATTCTCTTAATAATGAGATAGAGACTTTAAAATATTCGATAGTCGTGATATTTCAATGGAAATTAATGAATCTTCTTGTATTTTAAAACAACATATTTTCTCTCCCTCTTTCTATTTATATAAAACTAAAAAATTTATTTAAATACGACTAATTTCAGTAATTTTTAATTAGTAAATTAAAGTAAAAAAAGTAAAGTAAAAGTAAAATAAAAATAGAAACATAAATTAAAGTTATTTAAAAAATCGATTTTCTTTAAAAAAAAATATTTATAATTTTATATAAAGAGAGAAAAAATAACTTAAATAAAGGTTTGTGTTTTTTTTTCTCTCCACATTGTATGTATTAAATTTGTGGGGGATATTTAATAATTACCTGACCATCGCAACGTGCCTCGAGACTGATACAGGTACAAGAATTCCGACATAAAAATTGATCTCGATTACAAAGCCAAGCGCATGTTAGAGAAAGGGAATCCTTCATATCGCCTTCGTCATCCAATTCTTGAATGAGGGGTATTAAATCCTGACCAAGGCGTTTATTGAAATTCAACTTTGAACCAGAACCACCACGAGTCAAACCACTTCGTACTCTGCTGTGATCAACTTCTGCATACCCACCCATTTCGTACGCTAGAAAGACCCAAAAAAAAAGAAAAAATTTTTAAAATATACATTTTTTAATCTATTCTAATCTTATACTAATATTAAACATAAAAATATACCCTTAAAAAACAAAATTCAAAAACACAACTGATTATTTAAAAAAAAAAAATTTAGTATATTACATATGCCATTTTAAATTTTGAAAATCTGATATCAGAATCGGAATCAGCGACCCCAAAAACCCCCGAATGACAAAATTCAGGTGAATTTAATAGATTTTCAAATTTTTTATGCCGCCATATTGAATCCGCCATTTTGAATTTTGAAAAACGGATACCAGATTCGTAATCAGCGATCCCAAAAACCCCCGAGTATCAAGATTCAGTCGAATTCAATGAATTTTCAATTTTTTGCATCCATATTGGATCCGCCATTTTAGATTTTGAAAATCTGATACTAGATTCGTGATCAGCGACCCTGAAAACCCCCGAGTAACCAAATTAAGACGAATTTAATAGATTTATATTTTTTTTGACGCCATATTGGATCCGCCATTTTGAATTTTGAAAATTTGATACTAGATTCGTGATCAGCGACCCTGAAAATCTCCGAGTAACAAAATTCAGACGAATTTAATAGATTTTTATTTTTTTTTGACGCCATATTGGATCCGCCAATTTGAATTTTGAAAATCTGATACTAGATTCGTGATCAGCGACCCTAAAAACCCCCGAGTAACCAAATTCAGGCGAATTTAATAGATTTTCAATTTTTTTTTGACGCCATATTGGATCCGCCATTTTGAATTTTGAAAATCTGATACTAGATTCGTGATCAGCGACCCTGAAAACCCCCGAGTAACCAAATTAAGACGAATTTAATAGATTTATATTTTTTTTGACGCCATATTGGATCCGCCATTTTGAATTTTGAAAATTTGATACTAGATTCGTGATCAGCGACCCTGAAAACCTCCGAGTAACAAAATTCAGACGAATTTAATAGATTTTTATTTTTTTTTGACGCCATATTGGATCCGCCAATTTGAATTTTGAAAATCTGATACTAGATTCGTGATCAGCGACCCTAAAAACCCCCGAGTAACCAAATTCAGGCGAATTTAATAGATTTTCAATTTTTTTTTGACGCCATATTGGATCCGCCATTTTGAATTTTGAAAATCTGATACTAGATTCGTGATCAGCGACCCTGAAAACCCCCGAGTAACCAAATTCAGACGAATTTAATCGATTTTTATTTTTTTGTTGACGCCATATTGGATCCGCCATTTTGAATTTTGAAAATCTGATACTAGATTCGTGATCAGCGACCCTGAAAACCCCCGAGTAACCAAATTCAGACGAATTTAATAGATTTTTATTTTTTTGTTGACGCCATATTGGATCCGCCATTCTGAATTTTGAAAATCTGATACTAGATTCGTTATCAGCGACCCTGAAAACCCCCGAGTGACGAGATTCAGTCGATTTTAATAGATTTACAATTTTTTCAACCAAATTCAGACGAATTCAATGGATTTTCAATTTTTTTTTTGCCGACATATTGGATCCGCCATTTTGGATTTTGAAAATCTGATACTAGATTCGTGATCAGCGACCCTGAAAACCCCCGAGTAACCAAATTCAGACGAATTTAATAGATTTTTATTTTTTTTGACGCCATATTGGATCCGCCATTTTGAATTTGGAAAATCTGATACTAGATTCGTGATCAGCGACTCTGAAAACCCCCGAGTGACGAGTTTCAATCGATTTTAATAAATTTACAATTTTTTCAACCAAATTCAGGCGTATTCAATGGATTTTAAATTTTTTTTTTCCGCCATATTGGATCCGCCATTTTGAATTTTGAAAATCCGATAGCAGATTTGTAATCAGCGACCCCAAAAACCCCCGAGTAACAAGATTCACCTGAATTCAATGAATTTTCAATAATTTTTTTAACCGACAACTAAAAAATTAGAACTCTACTTCTGTCGGTAATACAGAAACCTAACTTAAAATTTTTTACTAAAATTAAAAAAAAATACTCGTGGCACTTACTTTAGATCTAAAATAAGCGAATACTACAAAAATCTTTAAAATATCACAAATAGTTTTTGAGAAAAAAAAGTGAACAAAAAAATTTTTTTCTCTAAATTCTATTTAAAAAAAAAAAATGTTATCACATCGTATATAAAAGAAAAAAAAAAGAAAATAATTTCTTTTGAAAAATATTTACTACCTCCACTGTCGTAGCCACCATAAGGTACCCCTCTTATTCTTCCCCTGTCAATTCCTTGTCCCACGCCGTATGGTCCATAAAAACCACCACCACCACTACCACCTCCCCCTCTTCCAGAATGATGGGCTCCTAACCCATTAACTGGCGCTCCATTTCTAAAACTTGGTAATTCATCTGAATGTGTATAATCTGGAGGGAATATTGGCGATCTTGGATTTCCCAAAAAACCCGGTGGTAATTGTGATTGAGTTTTTTGATGTGTTCGTCCAACTGTACTCCCATAGCCGTAACCCCCATATGTTTCGTAAGGGTACTCTGCAAAATAAAAAAGAAGTATTTAACAAAAAAAAAAAAATTATTTAAAAACATTTTATTTTTGTAAAATAATTAGGTATCAAATTTTATGAGTTATGAATTTTTATATTTTAAGAGTTATGGATTTTTAAGATTTTATGCGATATGAATTTATAAGATTTTATGCATACCTGATAATAAGTTCATGAGTTTAATAATTAAAATTTTATGATGTTTTATGAGTTACAGTTTATAACTTTACGAGATCATGAGTCATATGAGATTTATGAATTATAGAAGAAACTTTATGATTTACTGATTATAAATTTATGAGTTTATTGATTTATTTTAGATTAAATGCGTTATATGAAATACTTTATGAATATTTACATGAGTTTAATAATGAAAAATTTATGCTATTTTATGAGTTAATGGTTATAAATTTATGAGTTCATGATTTATATAAGATTAATGAGTTATATGAGAAACTCAATGAGTGTTTACATATATCTATGCGTTATGAATATTTTAAGAGTTACTGATTTTAGATATATGAGTTCTTGAGTTATGTGATAAACTCTAAGCATTAACATAGGTTTATGAGTTTAAGATTTTATGAGTTATTAATAGTAAATTTAGGAGTTTCTGGTAGTGTTTATATGAGTTACATGAGATTTATGAGTCACTGGTGACGATTTTCGGAGTTTATGAATTATTGGTAGTGTATTTATGAGTTACCGGTAGTACATTTATGAGTTATTAATAGTACATTTATGAGTTACTAATAGTGTATTTATGAGTTATTGGCAGTGAAATATGGAGTCCAGGAGTTACTGATAGTATATTTATGAGTTACATGAGATTTATGAGTCACTGGTAACGAATTTCGGAGTTTATGAGTTATTGGTAGTGTATTTATGAGTTACTAATAGTGTGTTTATGAGTTATTGGCAGTGAAATCTGGAGTCTAAGAGTTAGTGATAGTATATTTATGAGTTACAA
Organism: Leptopilina boulardi; assembly: GCF_019393585.1. Lineage (NCBI taxonomy): Eukaryota > Metazoa > Arthropoda > Insecta > Hymenoptera > Figitidae > Leptopilina > Leptopilina boulardi. The sequence goes on along the minus strand of NW_026137825.1, from coordinate 1,050,686 downwards.
GAGATTTAAGAGTCACTGGTAACGAATTTCGGAGTTTATGAGTTATTGGTTGTGTATTTATGAGTTACCGGCAGTGCATTTATGATTTACTAATAGTGCATTTATGAGTTATTGGCAGTGAAATCTGGAGTCTAAGAGTTACTGATAGTATATTTATGAGTTAGATGGGATTTATGAGTTATTGGTTGTGGATTGCGGAGTGTATAAGATATTGGTAGTGTATTTATGAGTTACCGGTAGTACATTTATGAGTTACTAATACTACATTTATGAGTTATTGGCAGTGAAATTTGGAGTCTAAGAGTTACTGATAGTATATTTATTAGTTACATGAGATTTATGAGTCACTGGTAACGAATTTTGGAGTTTATGAGTTATTGGTAGTGTATTTATGAGTTACCGGTAGTGCATTTATGAGTTACTAATAGTGCATTTATGAGTTATTAGCAGTGAAATCTGGAGTCTAAGAGTTACTGATAGTATATTTATGAGTTACATGAGATTTATGAGTTATTGATTGTGGATTGCGGAGTGTATGAGCTATTGGTGGTGTATTTTTAAGTTGGGTAAGATTTACGATTTGTTGATAGTGAATTCCAGAGTTTATGAGTTACTGGTTGTGTGTTTATGAGTTGCATGATATTTATGAGTTATTAGTAGTGGATTTATGAGTTCTATGAGATTTATGAGTTATCGGTAGTGAATTCCAGAGTTTATGAGTTACTGGTTGTGTGTTTATGAGTTACATGAGATTTATGAGTTATTAGTAGTGGATTTATGAGTTCTATGAGATTTTTTGAGTTACCGGTAGTGAATTTATGAGTTACATGAGATTTATCAGTCAATGGTAACAAATTTCGGAGTTTATGACTTATTGGTAGTGTATTTATGAGTTACCGGTAGTGCATTTATGAGTTACTAATAGTGCATTTATGAGTTATTGGTAGTGTATTTATGAGTTACCGGTAGTGCATTTATGAGTTACTAATAGTGCATTTATGAGTTGTTAGCAGTGAAATCTGGAGTCTAAGAGTTACTGATAGTATATTTATGAGTTACATGAGATTTATGAGTTATTGGTTGTGGATTGCGGAGTTTATGAGTTACTGGTTGTGTGTTTATGAGTTGCATGAGATTTATGAGTTATTAGTAGTGGATTTATGAGTTCTATGAGATTTTTTGAGTTACCGGTAGTGAATTTATGAGTTACATATAAGATTTATCAGTTTTTTTTGATTGAATGATTTTAAAAAGAAAAATTTAATTAAAAAAAAAAAATTTTTTTTTTTTCGAAATTCATTTATACCTTCAACTTCGGGACGATGTTCATGAGCTTTTTGTTTGTCCTCTTGACGAATAGAGTTTTTATTATCTTCCTTTTCCTTGCCCTTTGGCAAACTTGGAGTTGTAGTTGTTCCCACAAGGATTGGACTACTTCCGGTCTGTCTCAAGCTTCCACTTCCGTATATTTGCCTAGCCGCTCCTCTATTCACTGTCTGGTGTGTCGAAGTCTCCACCGAAATTGATGTTTCTATATTTATATACATAAATAGAAAAAAAAAGAGAGAAAAAGAAAACAATGGCATATTATTATTGTTATATATATATAAATAGAATTATTAATTTTCCAAATATTTTTTCTAATTAATTCTATAATATAGATATTAAAATAAAGTGGGTCATATATAGATATTAAAAAAAAAAAATTTTTTTAAAAAAATAATAATAATAAATATAAACCGTGGAAGAAAATTGAAAAAGAAATGATTTCAATTTTTTGTTTATTTATTTTTTCTATTTAAAAAAATCATAAATGTTAGAAAAATCATTGAATCGAAACTTGGATTATATGAATGAAAGAAAAGGAGTTGAGGTTAAAGGAAATTGATTTTGGGCCCATTTGCGGTTATCAATTGGGATGTCATAGCTATATATATAAATATATAGATATAGTGAAAATGAATTTTGATGGACCATAGATATCGTTCTATGAATGACTCGAGGCAGTCGAGAGCTTTCATTCACTTTGATAACGCTTGCGCTTTGATGACAATCGATATACAACGGCACACACCCTTTCCGGGAGGATTGAAGGGGTAAAAGAGAGAAGGGGGTGGAGGGAGGGCATTCGAGACGGATTAAAATGATCCAAAAAGGAAGTAAGAGAAAACCTCGTGGGTTACTTAAAAAAATAAAAAAAAATGAAATCATCTTTTTTTTCAAAAAATTAAAATATAAAAAATTTATCATTTAGTAATAAATATTTTATAATAGTTAAAAAAAAAAAAGCAATAATATCGCAAAAGTTAAATTATTACACTCAGATAAAAGGATTTCTTTGATTTAAAGAAACCAATTTCTTTGACTTGCTCTCTAAATCTGAATTAGTAAAAATGTTTTCTAATTTGAATTAGTGACTCACTTTTTGCTTCTGAGTTAGTTAAATTTTACTAATTGTTAGTAAAATTTACTAATAATTAGTAAAATTTTACTATCTTCTTTGTTAGTAAAATTTACTAATAATTATAGTAAAATTTTACTAATTCAGAAGCAAAAAGTGAGTCACTAATTCAAATTAGTAAACTTTTCTACTAATTCAAATTTAGAGAGTGTTTTCTTTCATTAAAAAATAAAATTTTCTTTGAAACAGAAAAAAAAAGTTTCTTAGTTTCAAAAGAAAATTTTTTTTTGATTCAAAGAAATTTTTCTTTGAATGAAAGAAATTTTTTGCATTAAATCAAAGAAATTTTAACATGGATATAATAAGGATCAAAGAAACATTTATTTGAATTAAAGAAAAAATTTTTTTTGAAACGAAAATAATTTTTTTTTTTTTTGAATCAAAGATAATAATTTGTTTGAAACAAATAAATTTTCTTTATATCAAAAAAGAATTTGTCAAAGACAAGCTTAAAATAGAAATTTCTTTGAATTTAAAAAACAAAATAGAATTATAAATTATAAAATTATTCAAACTCATCTTTTGTATTTATAAAATTAAGAATAACTTTCTATCAATATATATATATATATATATATATATATATATATATATTATAAATTATTGAAAACCTTGAAATTGTGAATCGATGTTATATATAGCAACCTATGAAGAAAATTTCACGGTCATTTTTTAAACAAAAAAAAAAAAGAAAAAAAAATTATAATAATAACATGAAATTTTATAGTCACTGATCCAGAAATGTAGGGAAAAAAAACCCTATATTGCTTCTGGAAATCTCTCACGTGTGGAATTTAAATTCGCACTCTAAGGGCAACTAAATCGATTTTCTATTAAAGTAAATAAAAATTTAAAAAATAAACTTACGCGCCCTTCTTTTCAAAAAAAAAATAAGAAAAAAGAAAGTATAATACATAAATCATATAAAAATTCCATATAATTATTTATAATTATGTATTATTTAAAATAATTTCATTCTTATACATTTATGAATATTCAATTTGACTTCGCATGTAATTTTTTTTTTTGTTCATACAATCTGGATATAGAATTAAAGGTTATAATTATTTATTTGAATTTTCATATTTCTACTTATTAATATTCAATTCCTTTTTTACGTGAGATTTATTTATATAATAATTTGTAACATTTCTTTATCAATAATTACATAATAATTAATTATTAAAACATATTTAATTTTGTTTTAAAATAAATAAATATTAATAAGATTTATTATTATGTTGTTACCTACTTTGTTATTTTAATAATTATTATTTTAATTTCAAAACAAATAGTGGTACTAATTATAGAAATATTATTATATAATATAAATTATTTATTAATTAAGTAATTATATTACAATAATTACCATATTATTATAAGTTATTATAATTATTAATTATATTAATTAACATTTACGTATTAATTATTATATAATATTAAACAAAATAATAATATAATAATAATAATAATAATAATAATAATTATTATTATTATTATTATTATTATTATTATTAATATAATAATATAATTATAATAATAATATATAATAATATATAATAATAATATAAAATTTTATTATAATATATATAATTATTAATTTATTATTGATATATATATATAAAATTTCAATGGAAAAAAAAGTTATTTAAAAAAAAAAATAAAAATATTTACCTGCACATAGAGTACAGATGATGTAGATAAGAGTAAAGAAATTGCGACACGATAAGTCGTAAGGGTTCGACCTCATTTTGCACTTGGAACACCTCTCGGCCTTTTTTTAAAAGGCCGAGATTCACTTTCCCCCTTCCCCCCCTTAGGGTTCCTCCTCTTTTTCTTCTTTTTTTTTTTTATTAAACACCTTTTATTGGCTTTAATTATAAACTTTTTAAGTCCAGAATTGACGATGTCCTATACGTCAAGGTCACTCTCGATTCACCACTATTCATTGTTCAAATTTTACCCGTACACTGAACCTGTTTTGTAATTAGATTTTTTTTTTTTTTTGTTAAAATCGTGTTTTAATAACATTTTTTATAAAATAAATTCTAATATTTAAATTACGTATTATGTTAATATAATACGTAACTTAATTTAATGAGAAACGATAACAATTTTTTTTTTTTTTGTTACTGTTATTGTTACTATTTGTACCGTAATTATTATAATTATAATAACAATAATAATTATTATTATTATTTAGTCAATGTTCCATTAATTAATGTAAACGTATTATATTTTTTTTTATTATTAACTATAACTAAAGAATAAAAAAACATATTTTTTTGTGATTCTAAAGAAATTTTAATTTCTGAATCTTTTTTTTGACATAATTCTAAATTTATATAATATAATTATAATAATTACAATAATTTTAAATTCTATATTTTACATTTTTTTTTGTCATTTACCTCAAAGATTCACATTTTATCTATCGAGAAAAAAAATAATACCCAAAAAAAAGAAAGTGAAAATCACATTGAAAAATAATATTCTCGGGACGCATTGAAGAAAAGGAAAAAAAAAGGAAATCCTTTTCTAGGTGAGCGATGACTTATATTCTCACTGATGTTATGGAGAAAAAAAGAAATATTTCCCTGCGACTACATTTTTTATATCAAAAAAATAAAAAAAAGTTACAATTGCATTTGAAAATTTATATATAGGAGTTTTTTTTTTTTTTTTTAACGAGGAATTGAAAATTTCAACCCTCGCCGTCTCGAATAGTGAAAACAAAAAAAGAAATATCCGACGCGAGTAACTCTAAGAACAGAGCTACACTGGATGCTGCGAGGATTCTCGACAAATGAATCCGGGATTTGACGCAGGCGCTTTTCATGGGAAATATATATATATATTTTGCAAGAGCAGGTCGTGTCGCGAGAAAAAGGACCGGACACTTTGAGAGAGAAAAAGAAAGAAATCCTAACGTCCGCAGGATGTCAAAACCGCATCGCATCCTATTCTGATAAATCTATTTTTTATCACAACCAATTAAAATCTTTTTAATTCGATTTTCATTTTGAAATTTTTTCATAGTTGAAACAATTTTTATTTTTCAATTTCGAATTGAGATTCGGGGTAAAATTGCCTTAGGTTGGGACAAATAGAATTTTCTTGTATTATTTTTGGGAGGAATACGAAGGAAAAAGGGAATACGAATTGATTCCAAAAAATAATTTCAGAACAACAAAAGGATTAGAAAGAAATTTTTTTTTTTTTTTAAATACTTATCATTAAATTTGACCTCTATGGGGTAAATCAATAGAAAAATAAAATTTTATTGTTTTTCAATAATATCGTTGCCACTAAGATAAACGAATACATAAAAATTCTAAATCAGAATTTAATTTAATGTGGTGCAAATGTTGTACATCAGATATAAAAATCTGCAAAAACTAGATGTCAAAAATTTAAAAAACCCTTTTTTTAATTTCCCCCCAAAATTACAAAAGCGAAAATTCTAATGAAAATTTCCTAACAGAAACACAGACAATGATAAATTATTTTTCTGCTTTTCATTGCGTTGTTGCGAAATTTGAAATTAGCCAAAAAGAATTATCTAAAATTATTCAAAAGAAAAAAATTGTCGTAGATAGTGCTGTATTTTTTTTTTATTCAAAAAAGATAAATTCAACATCTTCAGAAACGGAATTCTTTGACTAATCCACGAGATACAACAATCGAATCCTCCAGACAGAAATAAAATCCAAAATGGAAAAAAAGAAATTATATGGGTGATTCTCTCAAAAAAAACAAATTATTTGTGCACAATTTTGGACGAGGTTTTTGTTAAAAAATAATAACATTAATTTCAATTAATAAACATTCTCCCAGCCATACGATAAAATTCAACAAATTTTTATGGAATCACTAAAGAAAATTTCAAAAAAATGTCAAACAACTGAATTATTGAATGAAAACTAGTGTTAAAACTCCATTCCGTAACTCCATTCCGTAACATCAGTTTTTATTCAATATTTCAGTTATTTTACCTTTTTTTAAAATTTTCTTTAGTGGTCCGATTGAAAATTGTTAAATCCTAACGTATGGCTGACAGAATTTTAAATAATTTCAATTAATTTTCATATTTTTAACAAAATATCTTAAAAGCGTAATTTGTCCTTTTTGAAAGAATCACCCATATGGCAAATTACAAACAAGAATTTTTGTACCATCAAGTCATAAAGATTTTGGTAATTATGGTTGTACAGTTGATAAATTAACTGGTCTACTCCCTCACAACAAAAGGATATCCTGAGGATATCCTAAACTAATGTAGGATATCCTAAAAACGTCCATAGGACATCCTAGGATATCCTGAGGATATCCTAAACTAATGTAGGATATCCTGAAAACGTCCATAGGATATCCTAGGATATCCTGAGGATATCCTCAGAACATCCAAACCGCCGTTACGTAGGATATTTTTGGGATATCCTGGGGATATACTGAGGATATTCTAGGGATATCCCTGGGATATTCCAGGGATATACTAGTGATATCCTGAGGATATCCTCAGAACATCCAAACCGCCGTTACATAGGATATTTTTGGGATATCCTGGGGATATACTGAGGATATCCCTGGGATATTCCAGGGATATACTAGTGATATCGTGGGGATATTCTTGGGATAAACTTGGTATATCGTTAAAATATTCTAGAAATATCGCTAAGATCTCCCTAGGATATCATTATGATTCAAATTTTGATTATTTGAGATAGCGATTTTTTAATACAAATAGGTTTCCCGTGATTGTCAATCATCTTTCAAATCTGGGCCTTAAAGTTGATAATAAGAGCATATATATTTAAGCCAAAAATGCGATTTTCGACACTTTAAATTCATTTTTTATGGGACTGACCGAATGAAAAATTTTTCTTCTAACACACGCACCGAAAGTACATTTTAGATATCTTGATAATACATTATAAATACATCCAAAAAATATGTTTTCCATTTTTATTTAATTAATTTGTATGTTAGGGTCGTTTAATGGATAACTTAGAGACATTTTTAGAATGACTCAAGGATATTCTAACCCTTAAGATAATATAGACATACTGTGGATATCCTTAGGACGTCCTAAGGACATCCCTAATTATTCCAGGGATATCCTTGGGATATCCTTAGGACGTCCTGAGAATATCCTTGGGACGTTCTAAGGATATCGACAGGATATCCTAATAATATCCGGGGAAATGATTAGGATATCCCTGGGACGTCCTAGGGACATCCTTTGATATCCCTGGGATGTCCCTAGGATATCCTAACCGCCGTTACTTTGGATATCCTTGGGACGTTCTAAGGATATCCACAGGATATCCTAATAATATCCGGGGAAATGATTAGGATATCCCTAGGACGTCTTAGGGACATCCTTTGATATCCCTGGAATATCCCTAGGATATCCTAACCGCCGCTACTTTGGATATTCTTAAAGCATCCTTAGGATATCCCTGGGGTATCCCTAGGATATCCAAGGGATGTTTTTGGAATATCCTAGGATATCTGGTGCTGTGAGGGCTATCTCATAAAATTAAGTACCAGATTTTGGAACCTGAATCTATTTATGTTGATAAATTTTTAAAAACTACACACATCATTTATGGAATTTGCATTATTTGGAGAAATTGGATGAGAGTAATGATGAATGAATGGTTGAATCGTTATACTGATTGCCTTACTGATTACTGAATATTTGGTATCGATTCTTTCATTTGTTATTGAAATAGTATTTGGCAAGTGGAAGCTAGGAATAGAAATACAAATTGTAAAAATTTAGTGGAAGAGCCAATATAAAAAAAATTTGAAAATAAAGTTGAAATTTTTTTTCTGCTAAGAGCACTTTTTTCTATCAGTAAACATCAAACTTGACCTCTGATAAATCAATAGATAGAGAAAGAAATTATTTTATTTTTGTAATTGTCGCCTTCTAAGAAAAAAAAAGAAAAAATACACAGAAAAAGAAATAACCAAAATACAACTTGAAGCAACAATGTTTGTACAAACGTGAAACAGTAAAGCGACAAGGAAAAAATGCTAAATAAAAGGTGATTTGACAATTTATATTTTTTGGGTTTTCCAATTTTCAAAAATAAAATAAGAAACATTGGTTTAAAAAATTAAATCCTCTATAGCTTTTTTGATTTAATGTTATTTTTACCTTTTTTTCAGCAACAGATCATGAAGCTAGAAATTAATTTTCTACTATTAATTGTTCTGTTAGTTTTTGAAATTATCCAAAAGAATTATGTGAATAGTTCCGAAATAATACAAAAGAAACAAAAAAGGCAGTCAAAATGGTCTCAAAGAGTCGTAAGGAAAATAAAAAAAGATCCAAAAATTTACCAGATCATGTTGATAACTGATACAAATCGTGAGCATTGCGAAATAATTCAAAATCTGCAAGAAAATCTGCCGATTTTGTATTTCAATGGCTCTTATTCAAAACGAAAAATTCACCATCTTCAGACATGGAATTCTTTGAAAAATCCACGAGACACTACTTTGTTTCTCATTATCGAATCTCAAGGCAAAAAAAACACTCAATGGATTGAAGAAGTGATGGAATTCGTTAAAAAATTGTCAACCGTTCGTATTCGACCAAAATGTCTAATTATTCGCTTTTTCAATTCTGATGAAACATCCGATTATGGTAAATTTCTACAAAAGATGTGGCAAAATTTATTCCTTGACGTCACTGTTCTTGATGTTATTAAAGAACATCACGTCACGATTCATCAGCTAAATCCATTTGTTTCATACAAATCAAAATTGTTTTCGAAAAAAACGCCATTGTTTCCTGACAAGTTACGAAATCTAAATGGATATCCAATAAATGTTGCGATCTTTAATCGACCACCATTTGTGACATTAAAACGAAATTCGACAAATCATCCTGTTAATGTCTCGGGTCCAGATGCTGAAATGGGAAATTTTTTCGCTAAAATGATGAATTACAAACAAATATTGATTCCATCAAATGATGATAGTTTTGGTAAATTTTCTTGTAATGTAAATGAATTGACAGGTTTTCTCTCAGCGACTGAAAAACATAAAGTTCAGTACATTGGTGTAACGACAATAACAACAAGAAGTGTGTGCAAAAAAGATGTGTTTGAGAATCCAATTTTTGCTCTAGATCACATTGTCGCAGTTACTCCCATATTGATGTCAAACGATTTGTCAATTATAATAATTGGAAAGACATTTTACTATTCAATTTTGTTGACACTTTTGATGACAATCACAAGCTGGATAATTGTGAAAGCTTTTAAATTTGATCAAAAAATTTGGAATTGGTTGATGATTATTCAAATATTATTTGGAGTTGCTGTAGAAAATGAACCTAAAAATTTAAGGGAACGAATTATTTTTGGATGCTTCTTAATTTTGAATTTTTATTATTCCTTCAGCTTTTTAGCATCGTTGACTGATTTTAATTTTCGATTACAAGAAGAAATGGAAATGAATACCCTTACTGATTTAATGAAAAGTGGTCTTCAATTTAGTGCTGAAAAAAATATTGCAAATATGATGCCCGCAGTTCTAAATCGAAATGATGTGAAAGTTTGGGTGCAAAATGGTCGAATAATTGAACACGATATATGTCTTGAAAATATTCATTATTATAAGAATGTAACTTGTATTGCAAAATTGTCACGTATAGATTGGTTTGCTCGATTTTATAAAGAGCGAAAACTTGCGAAATATATGCCAGCATTTATTGGTTCTGTAGGAAGTGGTTTAATTGTGGAACCTGGTTCTCCATATGTTGAGAAATTTCAACAAATATACAGAAAATTAATGGAATTTGCATTATTGAAAAGATGGCAAATGAAAAAGTTACCTAATGCAACTAGACATCATCAATTCGATGTTGCATCAGAGGAGAAAGCACAGCAATTGGATGAGAGTGATGATGATGATGATGATTGGAAGATTCAATCCTTATTGATTGGATTGCTGATTGTTGGTTATTTGATATCGATTCTTTCATTTATTGTTGAGCTGGCTATTGGCAAATGGAAGCGGAGGCAGAAATCTCAATGATCATCAGGTCAGTTTCTACGAGACGACGTTGGAGAAATTTTCAACAATTTATTGAATTCATTCGAAAATCATTACTCGGTATTTTTCATGGTCGTGAAATAGGTTTCACAGCAAGAATTTAGTTGAATAAAATAATTTTGATTATTTATTGTTTCCATAATTCATTAGGGATAAGGAAGGAAAATTAATACATGGAAATAAAAAAAAAACTTCCATTACTTTTAAATACCTATCATCAAATTTGACCTCTGATAAATCAATGCATAACTTTATTTGTTTGGATTTGTCGTTGCCAAGTCACCATAAAACAATCACACAATAAAATTTATAACCAGAACGCAATTTGTTGCGACAGTGTTTGTACAATCCGGAAATTATAAGACGATAGGTAAGAAAAATAGGAAGAATTAAAAAAAGTTGACTGTCAATTAGATCCACACAAATTTTTATTGTTTCTGATTTTTTAGGCTCAAATTTTTTAACATTGCAAAATCAATCAATCTTCTACAATACAATAATCATTGGCACTCAACTTTTACAATATCAAGTCAAATTCCCGAAGGTCTAAATTTCCGAACACCTTTTTCCCAAAGCAAAATATAGATTCTAAAGGAATTAATTTTCACATACAGATAATGAAGCTAAAAATTAGTTTCCTGCTTTTCATCTTTGTAGCGGATTTGGAAATTAGTCAAAAGAATTATGTGACAAGATCGGAAATAATTCAAGAGAAATATGATAGTAAATGGTCAGAAACAGTGGTTGGAAAAATAAAAAAAGATCCAAGAATTTATCAGATTATGCTAATAACAAATTATGAAAATTTTGAGCATTGTAAAATAATTAAAGATCTACAAAAAAGTCTACCGACTCTATATTTCAATGATTTCTATTCAAAACAAGAAATTCATCGTCTTGAACAATGGAATTCATTGATTAATCCAAGGGATACTACATTGTTCTTTGTTCTTGAATCACCAGGAAAAAATAATACACAATGGACAGAGGATATGATGGAATTTGTTAAAGAATTATCAACCGTTCGTATTCGACCAAAATGTCTTATTCTTCGTTTTTTAAATACAAATGAAACATCAAATTATGAAGAATTAATGGCAAAATTATGGCGAAATTTATTTTTGGACGTCGCTATTTTGGATGTTAATAATGAAAATCTTACAATTCATCAGCTAAATCCATTTGTTCCATACAAATCAAAACCATTTTCCAAAAGGACTGTATTGTTTCCTAATAAACTACGAAATCTTCATGGATATCCAATAAATATTGGATACCTTAATCGAGCACCTTATGTACATTTACAACGAAATTCAACAAATTATCCAATTAATATTACTGGTCCCGATGCAGAAGCTGGAGAAATTTTTGCTGAATTATTAAATTTCCGACAAGTTACTGTATCAAATCCTGATGAAGAATTTGGTCATTTTGGTTGTAATGTAAGTCAATTATCGGGTTTTCTTTCGGCAATTCAACAAAATAGAATTCAATACATTGGCGTAACAACTGTATCAATGAGACGTTTTTGCCCAAGGGATATGACTGAGGAAGCAATTTTTGCTCTCGATCATATTGTTGCAATTGTTCCTACATTAAAGACAAAAAATTTGTCAATTATTGTTGGTAATACATTTTACTATTCAATTGTGTTGACTGTATTAATTACAATAACAGGTTGGATAATTATGAAATTATTTAAATTTGATGAAAGAATTTGGAATTGGACGGCTGTTATTCAAGTTTTATTTAGTATGTCATTGGAAAATCAACCAAGTGAATTAAAGGAAAGAATAATTTTTCTCGCATTTTTGGTGGTGAATTTTTATTATTCCTGCAATATGATGGCATCGTTAACTGATTTTAATTTTCGTGGCGAGGAAGAAAAAGAGATAACAACAATGAGGGATTTAATTGAAAGTGGTCTTCAATTAAGTTCTGAAATAAATGTATTACAAAGATTTCCCTATATGGTTTATGAAAATGGTGTTCCTGAATGGGTGAAAAATAGTCGTGAAACAACATTGGAGGAATGCGTTGAATATCTATTGGATAATAAGAATGTAACATGTGTTATGAAATTGTCATTAGCCGAATGGTTCGCTGGTTTTTATAGACAACGAAATCTCGTAAAATTTCTTCCCGAGTATGTTGTTTCGGTGGGTAGTGGATTTTATTTGGAAGCTGGATGTCCATATGTTGAGAAATTTCAAGAAATTTATAGAAAATTGACGGAATATGCGTTATTGGATAGATGGCAAATGCAGAATTTACCGAATGCAACTAGATATCATCAATTGGGTATTGCACCAGATGATAAAGAAGATGATGATGAAGGAGAATGGAAGATTCAATCTCTATTGATAGGATTATTGATTGCTGGTTATTTGATAGCGTTTCTTTCATTTCTTGGTGAACTAGTCTATGGCTTTTGGAGAAAGTGGCAGAAAAGGTATAATTAAATATAATTTTAGTGAATTGTAAATTCTTAAAGAGCGTTGTAATAATTTTAAAATTGCTATTTGTTTGGTTTCAATCCACTGCTGTGTTTAGATAATTTTCATTGAGCTTTTAATTCTTGATTGTTTTTTGGTTGTTTTGCTGAAAAAACAAAATTTTCTTTTACTTAATTTATAATTATTGTTCCTAACTGTTAAGCTTTATACAATTACAACTATTTTAATTACTTTCAGACCTATTGTTGTTTGAAGTTGATGAAAAAGAGACGAGGAGCTAAGGTTTCGTTTTTACGTTTACAACTATGTACCAAAACCAAATCTTCAAATCCACTCAATCGATTTTGTGAAATTTTATCTCCATTATTTAAATTGCTTTTCGGTCCGTTAATTCCGGGTCCATTTCGGTCATTAATTGTTGTAAAATTAATTAATAAATAAATCATTTTTTAATTAAATTCAACAAATTATCCGCTCGAGTACTGATGCGGAAACTGGGAACAAATTTTCAAAAATTTATTGGATTCAATAGAAAATCATTACTCAGCGGTTCTTAGGGACGTTAATTCCGAATTTGAAGTCAGATTTTCAAAATTCAAAGAAATAAATAGTCAACTAAACATTCTGGAAGTTTTCTGAAATTAGTTTCGTAACAATTCGAATTTAGTTCAATTAATTTAATTTTTTATTGTTTCCATACTCCATTAGGGATAAGGAAAGAAAATTAATACATGGAAATAAAAAAAAAACTTCCATTACTTTTAAATACCTATCATCAAATTTGACCTCTGATAAATCAATGCAGAACTTTATTTGTTTGGATTTGTCGTTGCCAAGTCACCATAAAACAATCACATAATAAAATTTATAACCAGAACGCAATTTGTTGCGACAGTGTTTGTACAATCAGGAAATTATAAGACGACAGGTAAGAAAAATAGGAAGAATAAAAAAAAGTTGACTGTCAATTAGATCCACACAAATTTTTATTGTTTCTGATTTTTTAGGCTCTAATTTTTTAACATTGCAAAATCAATCAATCTTATACAATACAATAATCATTGGCACTCAACTTTTACGATATCAAGTCAAATTCCCGAAGGTCTAAATTTCCGAACACCTTTTTCCCAAAGCAAAATATAGATTCTAAAGGAATTAATTTTCACATACAGATAATGAAGCTAAAAATTAGTTTCCTGCTTTTCATCTTTGTAGCGGATTTGGAAATTAGTCAAAAGAATTATGTGACAAGATCAGAAATAATTCAAGAGAAATATGATAGTGAATGGTCAGAAACAGTAGTACGAAAAATAAAAAAAGATCCAAGAATTTATCAGATTATGCTAATAACAAATTATGAAAATTTTGAGCACTGTAAAATAATTAAAGATCTACAAAAAAGTCTACCGACTTTATATTTCAATGATTTCTATTCAAAACAAGAAATTCATCGTCTTGAACGATGGAATTCATTGATTAATCCAAGGGATACTACATTGTTCTTTGTTCTCGAATCACCAGGAAAAAATAATACACAATGGACAGAGGATATGATGGAATTTGTTAAAGAATTATCAACTGTTCGTATTCGACCAAAATGTCTTATTCTTCGTTTTTTGATGACAAATGAAATATCGAATTATGAAGAATTAATGGCAAAATTATGGGGAAATTTATTTTTGGACGTTGCTATTTTGGATGTTAATAATGAAAATCTCACAATTCATCAGCTAAATCCATTTGTTCCGTACAAATCAAAATTATTTTCCAAAAGGACTGTATTGTTTCCTAATAAACTACGAAATCTTCATGGATATCCAATAAATATTGCATATCTAAATCGAATACCTTATGTAAGTTTACAACGAAATTCGACAAATCATCCTGTTAATGTCTCGGGTCCAGATGTTGAAGTTGGAAAATTATTTGCTGAATTATTAAATTTTCATCCAGTTCATGTATCAAATCCTGAAAATGAATTTGGTCATTTCAGTTGTAATGTAAGTGAATTATCAGGTTTTCTTTTGGCACTCTATGAAAATAGAGTTCAGTACATGGGTGTGACAACTGTATCAATGAGACGTTTTTGTCCAGATGGTATGACTGAGGAGGCATTTTTTAATCTCGATTACATTATTGCAATTGTTCCCACATTAAAGACAAAAAATCTATCAATTATTGTTGGAAATACATTTTACTATTCAATTCTGTTAACCGTATTGATTACAATAACCGGTTGGATAATTATGAAATTATTTAAATTTGAAGAAGGAATTTGGAATTGGATTGCAGTTATACAAGTTTTATTTAGTATGTCATTGGAAAATCTACCGAGGGAATTGAAGGAAAGAATAATTTTTCTCTCATTTTTAGTGGTGAATTTTTATTATTCCTGCAATATGATGGCATCGTTAACTGATTTTAATTTTCGTGGCGAGGAAGAAAAAGAGATAAATACAATGACAGATTTAATAGAAAGTGGTCTTCAATTAAGTTCTGAAATAAATGTTTTATTAAGAGTTCCCGATGTTATTTTTGAGAATGGTGTAACAGAATGGGTGAAAAATAGTCGTGCAACCACATTAGAGGAATGCATTGATTATCTTTTGGAATATAAAAATGTAACATGTGTTATGAAATTGTCATTAGCCGAATGGTTCGCTGGATTTTATAGAGAACGAAATCTCGTGAAATTTGTTCCCGAGTATATTATGTCTGTGGGTAGTGGATTTTTTATGGCAGCTGGATCTCCATATGTTGAGAAATTTCAAGAAATTCATCGAAAATTAACTGAATTTGCATTATTGAAAAGATGGCAAATGAAGAATTTACCGAATGCAACTAGATATCAGCAATTGGGTATTACATCAGATGATAAAGGAGATGATGATGAAGAGGAATGGAAGATTCAATCTCTATTGATTGGATTATTGATTATTGGTTATTCGATAGCGTTTCTTTCATTTCTTGTTGAACTAGGCTATGGTTTTTGGAGAAAGTGGCAAAAAAGGTATAATTAATATATAAATTTTAGTGAATTGTAAATTCTTAAAGAGCTTTGCAATAATTTTAAAATTGCTATTTGTTGGGTTTCAATCTACTGCTTTGTTTAGATAATTTCCGTTCTAAATTCTGCTTTAAATTTTTGATTCCATTTTGATTGTTTGATAAAAATCAAATTCTTCTTTTGCCTAATTTATAAAATTTATAATTATTCTTTCTAACTGTTATGCTTTAAACGTTTACAAATATTTTCATTATTTTCAGACCTATTGTAGTTTGAAGTTAAAGGAAAGGATTCGAACAACTAAGGTTATGTTTTTTTCGGTTTTTTTTTGGAACTGTTTTGGTTGCATTTCACTCGCTTTTCGGTCATTAATTGTGTAGAATTAATTAATAAATTAATTATTCGTACAATCAAGTTATAAAGAATTTGGTAATTATTGTTGTACTTGTTGATAAATTAACTGGTCTACTATTTCGTAAAATTCGTGCCAGGTTTTGCAATTTGGATCTCCTGTTGATAAATTTTAAAAACTAATCATTTAAGGAATTTGCATTATTGGAAAGATGACAATTGAAGATGATACCGAATCCTACCATATATCATCAACTAGCATAACTGAGCAGAAATTTGGCAATTAGAAGCTGTGAATAAGAATCTTAATGAATTAAAATGTATGATTAATAAATTCTACAAATTTAGTGGAACAGCAAATACGAAGGATTTTAAAATAAAGTTAAAATTTTGTTGTTAAGAAACACATTTTTATCAAAAAGAGTGCATATATCTGCGCCTAACATCAAACTTGACCTCTGATAAATCAATAGATAAAGAAAAAAAAAATTTTTTTCTAATTGTCGCCGCTAAGCAACCAAGAAAAAAAAACACAGAAAAAGAAATAACCAAAATACAACTTTGAAGAAACAATGTTTGTACAAACGTGAAACAGTAAGGCGACAAGGAAAAAATGCTAAATAAAAGGTGATTTGACAATATATTTTTTGGTTTTTCCAGTTTTCAAAAATAAGAAACATTGATTTAAAAAATTAAATCCTCTATAGCTTTTTTTGATTTAATGTTATTTTTACCTTTTTTCAGCAACAGATCATGAAGCTAGAAATTAATTTTCTACTATTCATTGTTCTGTTAGTTTTTGAAATTATCCAAAAGAATTATGTGAATAGTTCCGAAATAATACAAAAGAAACAACAAAGGCATTCAAAATGGTCTCAAAGAGTCGTAAGGAAAATAAAAAAAGATCCAAAAATCTACCAGATCATGTTGATAACCGATACAAATCGTGAGCATTGCGAAATAATTCAAAATCTGCAAGAAAATCTGCCGATTTTGTATTTCAATGGTTCTTATTCAAAACGAAAAATTCAGCATCTTCAGAAATGGAATTCTTTGAAAAATCCACGAGACACTACTTTGTTTCTCATTATCGAATCTCCAGGCAAAAAAAACACTCAATGGATTGAAGAAGTGATGGAATTCGTTAAAAAATTGTCAACCGTTCGTATTCGACCAAAATGTCTAATTATTCGGTTTTTGAATTCTGATGAAACATCCGATTATGGTAAATTTCTACAAAAAATGTGGCAAAATTTATTCCTTGACGTCACTGTTCTTGATGTTGTTAAAGAACATCACGTTACGATTCATCAGCTAAATCCATTTGTTTCCTACAAATCAAAACAGTTTTCGAAAAAAACGCCATTGTTTCCTGACAAGTTACGAAATCTAAACGGATATCCAATAAATGTTGCGATCTTTAATCGACCACCATTTGTGACATTAAAACGAAATTCGACGAATCATCCTGTTAATGTCTCGGGTCCAGATGCTGAAATGGGAAAAATTTTCGCTAAAATGATGAATTACAAACAAGTATTAGTTCCATCGGTTGATGAGTATTTTGGTCAATTTTCTTGCAATGTGGATGAATTAACAGGATTTATCTCATCAACTCAAAAGAATAAAATTCAGTTTATTGGTGTGACGACAATATCACCAAGATATTTGTGCAGGAATGAAATTGTCGAGACTCCAATTTTTGCTCTAGATCAGATGATTGCAGTTACTCCTATATTGATGACTAATAATTTTTCAATTATAGTAATTGGAATGACATTTTACTATTCGATTTTGTTGACAATTTTGATGATAATAACAAGCTGGATAATTGTGAAAGCTTTTAAATTTGACGAAAAAATTTGGAATTGGGTAATGATTATTAAAGTATTATTTGGAGTTGGTATAGAAAATGAACCTATAAATTTAAGAGAACGGATCATTTTCAGTTGCTTCTTGATCTTGAATTTTTATTATTCCAACAGTTTTTTGGCTTCGTTGACTGATTTTAATTTTCGATTACAAGAAGAAAAAGAAATAAATACCCTGAATGATTTAATAAAAAGTGGTCTTCGATTCAGCTCTGAAAATAATGTTGCAATGGCAATGCTTGCAGTTCTAAATGAAAATGATGTTAGAATTTGGATAAAAAATGGTCAAACATCATCACAGGATGTATGTCTTGAAAATCTTTTGTATTCTCAGAATGTAACTTGTATTGCAAAATTATCACATATGGAATGGTTTGCTGGATTTTATAGAAAACAAAAAATCGTCAAATATTTGCCAGAATTTCTTTCTACTGCAGGAAGTGGTTTAATTGTTGAACCTGGTTCTCCGTATGTTGAAAAATTTGAACAAATGTACAGAAAATTAATGGAATTTGCATTATTGGAAAGATGGCAAATGAAGAAATTACCTAATGCAACTAGACATCATCAATTGAATGTCGCATCAGAGGAGAAAGCACAGCAATTGGATGAGAATGATGATGATGAATGGAAGATTCAATCCTTATTGATTGGATTGCTGATGGTTGGTTATTTAATATCGATTCTTTCATTTATTGTTGAGCTGGCTATTGGCAAATGGAAGCGGAGGCAGAAATCTCAATGATTTGGTAAATTGAATTTAATTGGTTTATTGATTAATTGATTGATTGATTGATTGATCATTTATTGATTACAATATTTGTTGATAACATCATTATAAGAGAAAAGTTAATTACGTTTCATCATTACTAAAAATTTAAAAAAATTTGACAACAGGGATCGTATCATGAATGAGACGGCCCTGACGATCACGTGATATGACTCAAGGTCACTCTCCAAGAGACGACGTCGGTTGCGAAATGTTTGGTTAATTGAATCCTTTAAAGCTTAAATGTATTCCACTGATTTCATTTTTTCTAAATTTCGTAATTAGGGATTTTAAAGGTTTATCATTGAAAATTTAAATTCAAAATGGCGGGAAAATTTTCAAAAATTAATTTGATTCATTTTTAAAATCATTACTCGGGGGTTTTTGGGGTCGTTAATTACGAATTTAAAGTCAGATTTTCAAAATTCAAAATGGCGGCAATAATTTGATAATAATATTACAAAAAAATTAGATAAAATTCTTTTTATTGAAAATAGTACAAAACACTAATATATATAGTCACATATTTAGAAGTAAAATAATAATCACAATAGTAATAACTAATTTTAAACTTTTTATCTAAATAAAAAAAAATTTATGTTTTTTCTTAATTTACACTCTCTTTCTCGTAACGAGATATAAAACTTAAAATTTTGTCATAAAGTAAACTATGGGCATCTTTACCCCAAACAAAGTCCAAATGATTAAAATCCTTTAAAGGAACACGAATTCTTGCTATTGGATTTTTTATTTCACTGTAAGCTCTGTCAACGTCCTGCAAAATTTTATTTTTAAAAATTAAAATTGATTATTAAAAAAAAAAAAATTGTTACGAACCTTTACGTTTGCCAGCCAATCATTGTATGTGTAATAAAAAATAGTTTTCGTTGTAATTAAACTCAAATCATATTGCGGAGGTGTGAATTGTTTATATATTTTTAAGTTCTCAACAATTCCATGATCAAATTGTCTGAAGTAATCTGAAAAAAAAAATTTGCACTCTACTTTGCGTGTACTTGAAATTATTTATAATAAATTATGCTAATTTTTAAAAAATACAAAAACTATTGTAATTTATATTGCATTGCTGTAGATAAAATGAAATAAATAGAAAAATTTTAATTTAAAAAAAAAAATCTTAATTATTCCTTAATTGACCAATTTTCTAGTTGTTTTCACTAATTTATTTAAATGAGTAAAAAATTTTCATTTACTGTTATTAATAAGTTGACCGTAATGCATCAATTGAAAAATTGATGCGCCCGCTGGTGTATGGCCTAATAGTATAGGTAATTCTGTCTATTAAAAAACAAATCGAATTAACGAAAAATTTTTTTAAAAAATGATTAAAAATAAAAAAAAGAAAGGGAAATTAGTATTTTTTTACAATTATACCATGTTCATTTGACTCTGACTAAAACCAGCAAACATAAACAAAAAATTACTGCAAAATGATTGTAAAGCAGAATCAGTTCCACATAATTTTGATGTAAATTTTTTATAAAATTCTGATGACAATGTAACTTCATAGTGTCCAAAGAATTCCATTACTTTCTAAAAATTATTAATCGTCCATTATTTGAAAAAAATAGTATATTATGTGGCAAGCACGTAAAGTAGTACTTTTTAGGTGAGGATGTAATTTTCAGTACGAGCTGTCGTTAGTGCGACGTAGGTGAGACGAAGGCGAGCTGTAGGTGAGATGAAGACGAGCCGAAGGCGAGTCGAGTCGAGCCGAAAGCGAGCCGAGTCGAACCGAAGTCGCACAGACAGCGAGTATTGAAATCATCCGAACCTAAAAATTACTACGTGCGAGCCACATACGGTATTTTTTTCGCCATTGTTATGAAAAAGTGAAACAATTTTAAAGAAAAAAAATAATAAAAATTGATAAATAAAATAAAAGCAAAAAAAAAAATTATGCAAAAATTAACAACTGCCTAAAAAAGACTTTATAGGGCAGTTTACTGCCTAAAAAAGACTTTATACGGCAGTTTGCTGCCTAAAAAAGTCTTTTTTAGGCAGTTGGCCCAAACTGCCTTAAAAAGTGCTACTTTATCTGCCCAAAACAGGCACAAAAAAGACACTTTTTCATGTCAATGGCGAAAAAAATAAATTTTTGAACAAATTATTTTTAAATCAACAAAAAAAAAAAAAAATTATGAATCAAACCTGTATTTTTTTAACGATTAGAGAAAGAAATCGAAATGGTGGACTAATCATATGTCTACAATAAGCGACTGGAGCAAGAGCGTGCATTGATTTAATTTTATTATTATATTCAGGTAATGTTGATGCCATTACAAAAAAACTCGTTGTACCCTGACTGTGTCCAATGTAGGTAATTTTTTTATGTCCTGTTTTTTCTAAAATCAAATCAATCATTGCTGGTAGATCGTATCTTCCAATTTCATGCCAACTAAAAAAAAAAAAAAAAATTAGAAAATTAAATTTTATAATGTCTAACCAAAAAAAAAAATAATTTCTAACAAAAAAAAAATAATTATTATCAATAATTTTAAAAATAATAAGTTACTAATTTATTATTTTTTGAAATTAATTTTTTTGTCCAACAATTTTTAAATTGCATTTTGTTTTTTCTATACCTAAAACTCCAAAATTTTTTTGTAGTTACGGGATATTTGTTATGATTACGACCAAATGTATTTCCTCTTGCATTTCCTATCCAAACGTCGTAACCCTCGTCAGATAGAATATAAGCTTAAAAAAAGAAAGCAATTAGTTAATTTCAAAAATTTTAATATTCAAAGGGGATCGAATTAAGTATGAGACGCCCCTGACGATCACGTGACATGACGTAGTAACGCCACTCTCCACGATACGACGCCGGTTGCAAAATAGGTTAGTTTTCAGTCTTAATTCCTGCGTTGTTGTGTTTTGTGTAATTTAAAAATTTATCAACTATTGTCATTAGGAAAATTATATTTTAACATCAACTGTAAGTAGATCTATTATAATAATTATTATTATTATTAGTATAAATTGTTTATCTCTTCCTTTTAGAATCAATAATGAAATACTAAACCTTAAGTGGTAGCAGATTGCATTTTGAAAACAAAATTCATCGAAAACATTTTCAAGCAATAAAAATTTAAAAAAAAAATCGACACAAAACTCTATGAGTGTATCCTCCAGATGATGACCGCTAGGTTCCATTCCTAGCGAAAATTTAACTCTTAAGCGTTGCGTTACTCGAACGTAATATTTAAATTTTTATTATTATTATTTCTAATTTTTGAAAACAAATTAAAAAATGATTTACCTAATGCTCGACCTGGACCAGATATAATCCAATCCGTGGAACTCATTAAAAGTCCATGCATCAGGAATACCGCCGGTTTTCCTTTGGGATCCGAATTATTTTTTGGTCCAGTTATTCGATGCATTTCTAAAATATATTCGTCCATTGTCACTACTTTATGCGTCTCCACATTGTAGTTATATTTTTTTATTAACTCTGTCTATGATTAAACAATATTTATATATTAATTTTTTTTTGTCCTCGCTTAGAAATAATAATTAAATTATTATAATTGATAATTAATTTAATATAATAATAATAAAAATATAAATTAACAAAAAAAAATTTATTCTTACAATTGATAAATAAGCGTCGGGATTATATTTCTTCATTGCTTTGGCAATTGCTTCTAAATCAATTCCATCTAAATAATCGGGAGAATTGAATTTTATTCCATCAACGTTAATGATATATAAAAAAATTAAAAATACAAATTTTCTATCAATTTTTAACATTTTTTCCCAAAAAATTTAAGTTTCAAGTTTCACAATCAAATTATACTTTTGAAATTACACTGTGTCAATGTACGTTGTGATTTCCTTTTATTATAAATGACAAATTAATTAATCCGACAAGATGTTATACTCATATGTCTGTTTATAATCCGTGGAAACAATGATGACTTCATTTTTATCGCAAAAAGAAATGAAAAAAAGTTACAGAGAAAATAAAAGGAGCGGGAGAAATCCGGACCTTTATCTTGATGACTTGCTTCCTTTTGTTTATATTTTCTTCTTGTTCAAATATTTCAATTAAATTTTGTTTTCTTGAAAATAAATTCCTTTATATTTATAATGTTTTATAAACATTATTTTCATATTAAAAAATAAATACAATTTTAATTGGCAATTAAAGAAAAAAAAAAAATTTCAACTTTGTTACGAAAAAATGAGACAAATCTGAAGAGATGTTCATTTAATTTATCATTAATTTAGATAATTATCGATAGAAAATGATTGATAAATTTTTCCAACAGGTGTTAAAGATATATATCTTATTGCATTATCGATAAAAAAAAATTAAATTAATTGTTATAAATATATAATGTAAATATTAAATTACAATCTTAATTGCTAATTAATATGTTAATATTGTATATGTAACATTAATTTATTAAATAAAATAAGTGAAAATAATTTTCTAATTAAATATAAATTATTAAGTACTAGTATATTGACAAATAAATTAATAATCTAATTCACTGATTGATGCTAATTTCAGTACAAAATAATTAATACCTAATTAATAATTAATTGAATATTTACAATTAACTAAGGATTATATTATTATTTAATCATTTCATTAGATAATTATTTATTTGTTTAATTATTATATAAATAAATTTTCGAAGTCAATATAATTTATAATTTGACAGAATTGAAATATTTGTAAATTTAGTTCCCTTTTACCTTTTAGGCCTTGACTTCAGTCTTAAAGAATTTATAGAAAGGGGAGCGTAGTCAGAAAGAGGGGAGACGGATTATTCATATGTCAATAGTCATGTTACAATGGATTTATTGTAAATAATATACAAATCGATCAGGTGGAATAAAAAATCACAGTTAATTATCATTGTCAAAAGATTTTCATCAATCATAAATCTACATATATATTGAAAAAGAAATATAATTCATTGAAACGCACTAGATCTTAATGGTCAAAGTATTTTTCTTTATCTAAATGGGAATTATTTTATAAATTGACATTGTAATACTTTTGCTAGTTTTTTTTTATATAAAAAAAAAATATATATATATATATATATATATTAATTAAATTAATTAGATTCACTTAATTAATTAATTATTTTTATCATTAAGATTCAGTTCCTGTATTTCAATTCCAAAGTTAGGGAGATTTATTTCTAAACATAATTGTGGGATTAAAGAAAATTGAATTAATTATATTCACTTAATTCATTAATTATTTTTATCATTAAGATTCAGTAACTGTATTTTAATTCCAAAGTTAGGGAGATTTATTTCTAAACATAATTGGAGGATTAAAGAAAATTAAATTAATTATATTCACTTCATTAATTAATTATTTTTATCATTAAGATTCAGTTCCTGTATTTTAATTCCAAAGTTAGGGAGATTTATTTCTAAACATAATTGGAGGATTAAAGAAAATTAAATTAATTATATTCACTTCATTAATTAATTATTTTTATCATTAAGATTCAGTTCCTGTATTTTAATTCCAAAGTTAGGGAGATTTATTTCTAAACATAATTGGGGGATTAAAGAAAATTAAATTAATTAATTAATTATTTTTATCATTAAGATTCAGTTCCTATATTTTAATTCCAAAGTTAGGAAGATTTAATTCTAAACATAATTAAGGGATTAAAGAAAATTAAATTAATTATATTCACTTCATTAATTAATTATTTTTATCATTAAGATTCAGTAACTGTATTTTAATTCCAAAGTTAGGGAGATTTATTTCTAAACATAATTGGAGGATTAAAGAAAATTAAATTAATTATATTCACTTCATTAATTAATTATTTTTATCATTAAGATTCAGTTCCTGTATTTTAATTCCAAAGTTAGGGAGATTTATTTCTAAACATAATTGGGGGATTAAGGAAAATTAAATTAATTATATTCACTTAATTAATTAATTATTTTTATCATTAAGATTCAGTTCCTGTATTTTAATTCCAAAGTTAGGGAGATTTATTTCTAAACATAATTGGGGGATTAAGGAAAATTAAATTAATTATATTCACTTAATTAATTAATTATTTTTATCATTAAGATTTAGTTCCTGTATTTTAATTCCAAAGTTAGGGAGATTTATTTATAAACATAATTGGGGGGATTAAAGAAAATTAAATTAATTATATTCACTTAATTAATTATTTTTATCATTAAGATTCAGTTCCTGTATTTTAATTCCAAAGTTAGGGAGATTTATTTCTAAACATAATTGGGGGATTAAAGAAAATTAAATTAATTATATTCACTTAATTAATTATTTTTATCATTAAGATTCAGTTCCTGTATTTTAATTCCAAAGTTAGGGAGATTTATTTCTAAACATAATTGGGGGATTAAAGAAAAAGTTATCTAAAATTTAGACCAAAAAGACAAATACCGAAATCAGTCTGGAATGTCTGTGACATGAGTCACAGTTCAATGGAATTAATTAGAAATTTTATTGCTTTCATATCCCATTAGGAAATAAGAAAGAAAGTTAATTCATAGAAATAAAAAAAATTCCATTACTTTTAAATACCTATCATCAAATTTGACCTCTGATAAATCAATACATAAACATAATTTTATTTGTTTGGATTCGTCGTTGCCAAGTCACCATTAAACAAATCGGCTAACAAAATTTCTATCCAGAATGGAATTTGTAGCGAAAGTGTTTGTATAATCGGGAAATAATAAGACGATTTCCCGAAAACATTTTTCCCGAAGCAAAATATTGGTTCTAAAGGAATTAATTTTCACATACAGATAATGAAGCTAAAAATTAGTTTCCTGCTTTTCATCGTTGTTGCCGATTTGGAAATTAGTCAAAAGAATTATGTGACAAGATCAGAAATAATTCAAAAGAAACATGATAGTGAATGGTCAGAAACAGTGGTTGGAAAAATAAAAAAAGATCCCAGAATTTATCAGATTATGCTGATAACAAATTATGAAAATTTTGAGCATTGTAAAATAATTAAAGATCTACAAAAAAGTCTACCGACTCTATATTTCAATGATTTTTATTCAAAACAAGAAATCCATTATTTTGAAAAATGGAATTCATTGTCTAATTCAAGGGATACTACTTTGTTCATTGTTCTCGAATCACCAGGAAAAAATAATACACAATGGACAGAGGATATGATGGAATTTGTTAAAGAATTATCAACTGTTCGTATTCGACCAAAATGTCTTATTCTTCGTTTTTTAAATACAAATGAAACATCAAATTATGAAGAATTAATGGCAAAATTATGGCGAAATTTATTTTTGGACGTCGCTATTTTGGATGTTAATAATGAAAATCTCACGATTCATCAGCTAAATCCATTTGTTCCGTACAAATCAAAACCATTTTTCAAAAGGACTGTATTGTTTCCTGATAAACTTCGAAATCTTCATCGATATCCATTAAATATTGCATACCTAAATCGGGCACCTTATGTAAATTTACAACGTAATTCGACAAATCATCCTGTTAATATTTCGGGTCCAGATGCTGAAGCTGGAAAAATTTTTGCCGAATTGCTAAATTTCCAACAAGTTTTTGTACCAAGTCGTGATGAAGAATTTGGTCATTTTTATTGTAATGTAAGTCAATTATCAGGTTTTGTTTTGGCACTTGTACAAAATAGAATTCAATACATTGGTGTGACAACTATATCAGCAAGAAATATTTGCCCAAGAGATGTATTTGAGGAAGCTAGTTTTGAACTTGATCACATTGTTGCAATTGTTCCTACATTAAAGACAAAAAATTTGTCAATTATTGTTGGTAATACATTTTACTATTCAATTGTGTTGACTGTACTAATTACAATAACCGGTTGGATAATTATGAAATTATTTAAATTTGATGAAAGAATTTGGAATTGGATTGCGGTTATTCAAATTTTATTTAGTATGTCATTGGAACATCAACCGTGGGAATTGAAGGAAAGAATAATTTTTCTCTCATTTTTATTGGTGAATTTTTATTATTCCTGCAATATGATGGCATCGTTGACTGATTTTAATTTTCGTGACGAAAAAGAAAAGGAAATAAATACAATGAGGGATTTAGTAGAAAGTGGTCTTCAATTAAGTTCTGAATTAAATATATTAAATTTATTTCCCTTTGTGGTACATGAGAATGGTGTTAAGGAATGGGTGAAAAATAGTCGTGAAACCACATTAGAAGAATGCGTTGATTATCTTTTGGATCATAAGAATGTAACATGTGTTATGAAATTGTCATTAGCCGAATGGTTCGCTGGATTTTATAGAAAACGAAATCTCGTGAAATTTGTTCCCGAGTATATTATGTCTGTGGGTAGTGGATTTATTTCGGAACCTGGATCTCCATATGTTGAGAAATATCAAGAAATTTATAGAAAATTAAAGGAATATGCATTATTGGGAAGATGGCAAATGCAGAATTTACCGAATGCAACTAGATATCATCAATTGGGTATTACATCGGAAGATAAAGGAGATGATGATGAACAGGAATGGAAGATACAATCCCTATTGATAGGATTATTAATTGTTGGTTATTTGATAGCATTTCTTTCATTTCTTGTTGAACTAGGCTATGGTTTTTGGAGGAAGTGGCAAAGAAGGTATAATTAATATATAATTTTAGTGATTTGTCAATTCTTCCTAAAGAAGTAAAGCAATAATTTTAACATTGCAATTTTTTGGTTTCAATCCACTGTTGTATTTAGATAATTTCGATTCTAAATTCTGCTTTAAATTTTTGATTCCATTTTGATTGTTTGATAAAAATCAAATTCTTCTTTTGCCTAATTTAATATAAAATTTATAATTATTGTTCCTAATTGTTATGCTTTAAATGATGACAAATATTTTAATTATATTTTCAGAATTATAGTTATTTGAAGTTAAAGGAAAGAAGACGAGCATCTAAGGTGACGTTTTTTCGCTTTTGTTAGATTTATTTACTAAAAACAAAACTGCAAATCCACTTAGGCGATTTTTAAGAAAATTAAATTCTTCATTAATTAAATTGTTATTAGGTCTGTTAATTTCGGTTTCAGGTCGCTTTTCGGTCATTAATTGTGTAGAATTAATTAATAAATTAATTATTAATTAATTAGTGAATAAATTAATAAATTATTTTTTAATTAATTAGTGAATTAATTACTCATTATAATATTAATTAATCAGTTAATAATAATGAATAATTCATTAATTATCTAAT
This sequence comes from Leptopilina boulardi, assembly GCF_019393585.1. Classification (NCBI taxonomy): domain Eukaryota; kingdom Metazoa; phylum Arthropoda; class Insecta; order Hymenoptera; family Figitidae; genus Leptopilina; species Leptopilina boulardi. Next base: position 1,022,460 of record NW_026137825.1, on the reverse strand, counting down.
TGCTCTCCTACTGATACATAATTTAATTAATTAATAATAATAAATAATTAATATTAATAACAAATTATTCTATATAGGATCTTGCATGAAAATAAAAAACAATGTTTTTCCTAATAAGTAAGAAAAAATCCCTAATTAATTTTTTTACTTTACTGCACATATGCAACCGGACTTACACAGAAGGATACATATAATTTTGTAGGGGCAAATATTGTACAATCACTTTATTTAATTTTATCCTCTATTAGATATTAATTATTAATTAATTAATTAAATAATAATATTGTAATAATAACGTCAATTATTATAAATTTGTGAAATATCTCTAATTTTATTTGAAACATAATTTTGTTTCTTTAACATTAAAATAGAGACGGAAAAAATATTACAAATAAAAGGATAGGAGATAAAAAAAATTATTAAATAGAAAGAAGAATAAAAATTCAGTCTATTTTCAAATAAATGTATATATATATATAAAATAAATTACAATATACTGATATATTTATTTTCATCTTTTTAATGCGTCTTCTTTGTAGCGTGTCAGAAGACTTAAAATTTTATCATAAAGCAAAGTATTTGCATCTTTTCCCCAAAGGAAATCCAAATGATTAAATTCATCTAATGGGACACGAAATTTTCCAATTGGATTGCCTAATTTACTGTATAGCTTTTGAACGTCCTAAAAAAAAAATTTATTTTGACATTATATGCAAAAAAAAAAAAATTTCCTAATCTAAAATTGCTTTTTTAACAAAAATAAATAAATTAATAAAAAAAAATAAAGAAAATAAATTAATTTTTGCAAAATAATTATACATACATTTGTATGTGTTAGCCAATCATTGACACTGTAATGAAGTGATACAGGTGTTTTTATTCGGCCTAAATCATAATCCGGAGGAGAAAATTTGCCATATGTTCGATAATTTTGGAAAAATCCATGATCATACTGTCGAAAGTAATCTGTAATTTGAGAAAATAATATTTTATTTTTATCTTTGCAACCAAAAAAAAAAAAATTATTATTTACAAATTTTTTTGTCAAATTTAATTATTGTTGAGTTATTATATTTATATTTTAAACAATTGTTCCACTTGGAAAGATTCCCTGGAAAGTGCCCCCTGGAGGTTCTATCAGAATTCCGCCGGAACTTCTAACGTAATTCCGTCGGAATTCCATCGGAGTTCCAAAAAATTTCCGATGCGATTCCGACGGATTTTCGACGAAATTAGGACTCTAAAAATGTTGAAAAAATAAATCGGAATTCCGTCGGAATCCCATCGGAAATTCTTTGGAACTCCGATGGAATTCCGACGGAATTACGTTGGAAGTTCCGGCGGAATTCTGATAGAAAAGTGCCCCCTGGAGGTTCTATCAGAATTCCACCGGAACTTTCAACGTAATTCCATCGGAGTTCCAAAGAATTTCCGATTGGATTCCGAAGGAATTCCGACGGAATTAGGACTCTAAAAATTTTGAAAAAAATTAATCGGAATTCCGTCGGAATCCCATCGGAAATTCTTTGGTACTCCGATGTAATTCCGACGGAATTACGTTGGAATTCCATCGGAGTTCCAAAGAATTTCCGATGGGATTCCGACGGAATTAGGACTCTAAAAAGGTTGATAAAAATTAATCGGAATTCCGTCGGAATCCCATAGGAAATTCTTTGGAACTCCGATAGAATTCCGACGGAATTACGTTGGAACTTCCGGCGGAATTCTGATAGAATCTCCTGAGGTCACTTTCCAGGGAATCTTTCCAAGTGGGGTTAGTTAATTTAATTTACTTAATATAAATTAATTATTATTAATTGTTACCTATTAATTACTTATTTGAAACTCATTAACAAATTATTATGAATTAAAAATAATTAATTAATTATTATGTATGAATATTAAAGAATTATTAATTAATTAAAGATTAATATTAAAAAAACTTTTTTTTACCATTGTTCATAAGTTGTGAATAATGAACAGCTTGTCTAACAGACGCACCAGCTGGCACATGTCCCAAAATTATGGGAAGCATTGTCTAAATTAGAAAATTTCAATTAATTTTAATTAAATTATTTGCAATCATAAAAATGGCAATTGTGGAATTATTATAATGAAATTAATAAAAAAAATTAATATAAAGCAGAAATAATAATTACTATTAATTAAATAATTACCATGTTTAATTGATTTGGACTGAATCCAGTAATCAAAAATAATAAATTACTGCACAATGGCTGAAGAATTGAATTCTCGTCACAAACCTTAGATGTAAATTTATCATAAAATGATTGCGTTAAACGAAGTTCATTGATACCAAAGAATTTAGTTAATGCCTAAAAAAAAAAATTAGTAGAAAATATATTTAGCATTTTAAATAAATCAAAAAAAAAAAAATACTAATAATAAAATTTTAAATAATACTATTTAATTATTTTTTCTTATTTATTCATAGATAATTCATTAATAAATTATTTAATTAAAAATTAATTAAATAAAATAATTTCTTTATTCATTTCGTTCAAAATTAATTAAAAAAAAGAAAATTAACCCACCGTAAAAGATGTCCTAAATTTTGACATAAGTTTTAGAAGGGGACTTTTCATGTGTTTGCAAAATGCAACAGGTGCAAGTGCATGCATTGATACAATTTTCTCAGCATATTCCGGTAATTCTGCTGCCATTGCAAAAAATATTGTTGTCCCTTGACTATGTCCAATGTAGGAAATTTTTTTAAGACCAGTATTTGAAAGAATTTTATCAATCATTGCCGGTAAATCTCTCAAACCAATCTCGTGCCAACTGTTAAATGAAAAAGAAGAAAAAAAATTTTTTTTTTAAATTTTTTAAATAATATTGTCACGTCAAAATAATGTTTATAACAATATTTTTCTTTCACAATATTAAAAAAAAAAAAAAAAATTGTTGCAATAAAAATATATTAATTAATAGAAATTATTTGTTGCTATGGCAACATTTATTATAGCAACGGTTACCATGGCAACGCTTGCCTTGACAACAATTGCTATGGTAATAGTTCCTATAGCAACCGTTGTCATGGTAATCGTTACTATAATAACTTCTACCTTAGCAACGGTTGCCATGGTAATAGTTACTATAGCAACGGTTACCATGGCAACGGTTGCTATGGTAACCGTTACTATAATAACTTCTACCTTAGCAACGGTTGCTATGGTAACAGTTCCTATAGCAACCGTTGTCAGGGTAAGCGTTGCCATGGTAACCGTTACTATAATAACTTCTACCTTAGCAACGGTTGCCATGGTAATAGTTACTATGGCAACGGTTACCATGGCAACGGTTGCTATGGTAACAGTTCCTATAGCAACCGTTGTCAGGGTAAGCGTTGCCATGGTAACCGTTACTATAATAACTTCTACCTTAGCAACGGTTGCCATGGTAATAGTTACTATAGCAACGGTTACCATGGCAACGGTTGCTATGGTAACCGTTACTATAATAACTTCTACCTTAGCAACGGTTGCTATGGTAACAGTTCCTATAGCAACCGTTGTCAGGGTAAGCGTTGCCATGGTAACCGTTACTATAATAACTTCTACCTTAGCAACGGTTGCTATGGTAACAGTTTCTATAGCAACCGTTGCCATGGTAACCGTTACTATAATAACTTCTACCTTAGCAACGGTTGCCATGGTAATTGTTACTATAGCAACGGTTGCTATGGTAACAGTTCCTATAGCAACCGTTGCTATGACAATAATTTCTATGAAAAACCGTTGGAATAATTTTAAAAAATAGATTAAAATTAATTTTCATTGACCTAAATTGCCAGTAAGCATTGTCAACCACAGACGAACTCATATGCTTTCGTGAGTAAGTGTTTCCTCTTACGTTTCCCATCCAAACGTCGTATCCAGCATCCGCTAATATATAACCTATAAAAAAAATTATTTACTTACAGTAATTACTTTTTTTTTTGAAAATATTTTTTTTACTAATTTGTTACGTTATAATAAATTAAAAAAAACAAAATAAGAATTAAATAAATAATAAATAGATAGTGAAATAATAAGAACAAATAATAATTATTATAATAAATAAAAATTGCAATAAATAAAAATTATAAAAAATAAAAATTGCAATAAATAAAAATTATAAAAAATAAAAATTGCAATAAATAAAAATTATAAAAAATAAAAATTGCAATAAATAAAAATTATAAAAAATAAAAATTGCAATAAATAAAAATTATAAAAAATAAAAATTGCAATAAATAAAAATTATAAAAAATAAAAATTACAATAAATAAAAATTATAAAAAATAAAAATTATAATAAAAAAAATATATATAAATAAAAATTTATTATATTAAATAACTGATTCATCCTAACCGAGAGCATTTTCCGGACCCAAAATTATCCAATCAGATGAACTCATAACAATTCCATGCATCAATAATATTGCTGGTTTTCCTTTTGGATCAGGATTAATTTTTGGTCCAGTTATCCTATGCATTTCCAAAATATATTCATCGTAAGTTGCAACTGGATGCGATTCGGCATTATAGCCATATTTCTCAATTAATTCAACCTATAAATAAAAAAAATAATAATAATTTTCTCTTACCCTTTTTTCTTGCAAAAAACATTTATTTAAATAAAATTAATATTTATTATTCAAAACAAAAATTGTTTTAAAAAAAATTTAATAAATAAATTTAAAAAAAAAATTTTTTTTTTTTTAAATAAATGAAATTTAATTATAAAAATACAAATTAATCTTACAGTGGAGAGATAAGCGTCTTCACTTGGATTTTTCATAGCATCGGCGAATGAATTCTCGTCAATGTCATTGAAAAATGAAAAATTTTCTATTTCCGGTAACACTGATGCCCCCGTCATAATGACGAGGATGAGAACGCCGGTAACCGGAAATAGTTTACCGTGTCTCAACATTGTTGAAAAAAAAAAAAAAAAATGAAATGAAATAAAAAAAAAAAAATTATACTAAGTGTAACAAACAATTGTCAATTAAATTTATACTCCTTGTTAAATGATTGTCATCAAACAATATTTCATCTAATCTGAAAATATTTTTGATTTCTAATCTTTCAACCTTATTTTATCATCATGACTGATAAGGGGCTCGGCATAATGTTAATTTTATAATTTTTATTCCATTTATTATATTATTATCATCAATTGATAAATTCGAAACATCAATAATTACATGAAATTAAAAATAATTATAATTCCTTGTAATCCATTTTAATTAACAATTAAATATATTCTGCGGACTTTAATCATAAATTATTATTATTATTTTATTTAATAATTAATAATTTTGTTATATTATAATTATTATTATATCATAATATATTATTTTTATTATTATTATTATTATTATTATTATTATTATTATTATTAAATTGTATTATTCGAATTAATTTATTGCAATTTAAATAAGAAAAAATATGAAAAAAATAATTGTTAAAATTTTCCAAATTTATATCGTACAGTCAATTAAATTATAACTATTTCAATTTTGAATTTTCTTTTTTTCAAACAAATTATTTTTATTTTGTAAAATTGAATTAAAATCTAAATTGAAAAAAAAAATTTTTTTGCTTGGAAATTAATTGCAACTTTCACTTAACAAATTTTTTATGAATTTTATGTAACATTAAATTGTTAGGAAATCGGGAGATATTGTAATTAAAAGAGTATAATTACACATGAACAAATTCCCTTATGTATACACCTATAAATATATTTCAAAAAAAAATTAATCATCAGATATAAAGGATTTGTTGCATCCAGATTAATATAGATCCGGATCAAGAATGACATTTTGGGATCTTTGAAATGTTAACGTGAAGGTTAAAACAGATGCGCATTTGATAATTTTTTTTTTTATCGTATCCAACAATTTATAAAAAATTTTAATGTAGGAACAAGTACAATTATTACAGAAATATGTGTTTTATTCTAAAAATAGAAATTCAATATAAAAAATTGTAAATTAAATTAAAATTTAATTAACGAATAGTTTTTTTTTCATATTTAAATTATTTAGATTTTAATAAATGAAATTCAAATCAATTAAATTTAAATTAAATTTAAATTAAATTAATTAAAATTTAATAAAATTTTAATGAAATTAATTAAAATTTAAAAAATTTTAATTACATGAAATTAAATTAAAATTTAATGAAATTTAAATTAAATTCGATTAAAATTTAATGAAATTTAATTTAGATTAAATTATACTAAAATTTAATAAAATTTAATGAAATTTAAATTAAATTCGATTAAAATTTAATAAAATTTAATTTAGATTAAATTATACTAAAATTTATTAAAATTTAATTTAGATTAAAATATACTAAAATTTAATAAAATTTAATGAAATTTAAATTAAATTAATTAAAATTTAATAAAATTTTAATGAAATTAATTAAAATTTAAAAAATTTCAATTACATGAAATTAAATTAAAATTTAATGAAATTTAAATTAAATTAGATTAAAATTTAATAAAATTTAATGAAATTTAAATTAAATTCGATTAAAATTTAATGAAATTTAATTTAGATTAAATTATACTAAAATTTAATAAAATTTAATGAAATTTAATTTATATTAAATTATACTAAAATTTAATAAAATTTAATGAAATTTAAATTAAATTCGATTAAAATTTAATGAAATTTAAATTAAATTCGATTAAAATTTAATAAAATTTAATTTAGATTAAATTATACTAAAATTTAATAAAATTTAATGAAATTTAAATTAAATTCGATTAAAATTTAATGAAATTTAAATTATATTCGATTAAAATTTAATGAAATTTAATTTAGATTAAATTATGTTAAAATTTAATAAAATTTAATGAAATTTAAATTAAATTCGATTAAAATTTAATAAAATTTAATGAAATTTAATTTAGATTAAATTATATCAAAATTTAATAAAATTTAATTTAAATGAAATTAAATTTTATGTTAATGAATAAAAATTTATTCTATACTAAAACAAAAGCCGGCGAGTTCCTTGACCTATATAATAAAATAGATTGTTAATTTTCTCATTTCGTTTTTCTTAGTGAAAATTTGTCAGATTTGAATCACATATTATATATTGTAACATAGATCTATAGTGATTTGATAAAAATTGATGTTTACAAAAATTATCTCTTTAAAACTGACGAAACACTAATCCATTCAGAATTCTTTGATTTGTAATTAAATCCAATATATATAGTTGATAATAAAAATTATTATGACATCGATTTTTGTTTCGATAAAAATAAAAAAAAAAAAGAAAAAACAATCTTAAGAGCTATTAATTTTATCTCTATATAATATTATTGGAAAGAACTGAGAAATTTAGGTATTTCGAAAACAGATAATAACATCAGGTAAACAATAGTGCGCGCTGGGGTGATTCTATCAAAATTCCTTTTCAATGTTTCCGCATCTTTCTTATTGGCAAAAAATCGATTTTTATCAAAAAAAAGAAAAAGATAACAATGACAAATTTTTTTTCATATTTAAAGCTTCTAGAATTTTTTTAATTTAACAAATTTAAAAAAATACAGAAGACATTGATATGATAATGAATTTATATATTTATATTTTTAAGTCCATTTAGAATTTATTTTTAAAAATTTTTTCTTTGGTAAAAATAAAAAAAATTTTCCGTGAAACAAAATATTTGTTTTAAAAAAAAGAGAAAAAATAATTGAGAAAATTCTATTATCTCAATTGACTAGATTGAAAAGTATTATTATTTTTCTATGTAAAAAAAATGGTAACTTTTTACTATCCCTAAAAAAAATGCTTTGAACTTTTTTGGTTTTTCAATACTTTGGTATTATAATAAAAATTGTTTTTTTTTTCTATTCATAACTTCGAAGTAATCGAACAACTGGTTCGAAAATCATTTGCGGCGCAGTTCTTCCCCAAATGAAATCATAGTGATTGAAATTATTCATTGGTATCATATGATTGAGAATAACATTGCTTAATCCATTTCGAAGTAGTTCCACGTCCTGAAAATAAAATTTTATTATTATTAGAAAATTTTTTTTCTTTAAAAACATTTTTTTAAATTATTTTTTAATTTTTTTAAATTAAAAAACAATTTTAATTCTTTTTTTAAATATTAATTGAATTTTTTAAAATTTTCTATTTTGTTTATTAATTTTCTTTATGTATTTAAAATTTTCTCAAATTCTTACTGAAGGCATTGCAAGCCAATCATTTGCACTGCTAAATAAAGCAACTGGAGTCGTCACATTTTCCAAAGAATACTTTGGAGGAAAAGGAGATCCATAAACTTTCATATTAAGTTGAGTGTTTCCATAATCAAATTGTCTAAAATGTCCTAAACAGGAAATGTAAAATTTAAAAATTTGTTAATTTGTTCACAAAACTATTTTTGAGTAAAAAAAATATTAAAAAAAAATATATTAAATATTAATTTTATTTATTTAATTAAATTAATAAATATATATTTTTTTGACTTTTTTAAATATTTTTTTTTACTCAAAAATATTTTTTAATACAAAATTAACAAATTTTTAAATTTTGTCATTTCCTGTTTAATTAATTAAACAAATATTTCATGAATTAATTTATTTAATTAATATTTATTTATTTAAAATTTAAACCTGGATGAATGAATCCTTGTCCAAAATGAATAAAACATTTCCATGATGCTCCAGCTGGTACGTGACCAATAATGACAGTCAAATTCTCCTAAAGTGGAATAATTATTTTTTTTTTATTTCAAAAAAAATAAATTCTCTTAATCAATAAATTTTTAAAGTTAATTAAAAATGTAAATTAATTATTTTAATATTTAGAAAATTCAAAATTTTTTATCCATATTAAAATTTAAATAAAGTATAAACAATTTTACCATATTTAATTCGCCTCGACTGAAACCCGCGACTAAAAATAACAAATTGCTGCAAATAAATTGTGTTGGTGCTTTACTATCGCAAACTAAATTGGACACGAACTTTCCCCAAGCGGAACGAGATTTAAATTCTGGATAACCGAAATTTTCACCAACCCACTAGAAAAATTATAAAAATTTGTTTAGAACAAAAATAGTTTTTTTCAAATATACAATTTCCGAGTGTCAAAGTACGAGGTATATATAAATAAAAATTTTTAATAATAATAAAAAATGATTAATCTGAATTTTTTTTTTCTTATCAAAATGTACATATATAGAGCGATAATAATTTTGCAAGTGTTTATTTGAAATAAGAAATCAAGGACGACGAGCGTTCTCCATGTATGACTTCCGAATTTAGACTTTCAATTACGACACACGATCACTTTTACCCAAGTTCTCTCCTATTGCGATTTAGAATTAAAAAAATTCACTGGGTGAATTTAATTACAATAAAAATTATTCGACTTTTTATATGTAAAAAGCAGAATTTGTCTTTTCAATTTTTCTATTAACAATTTTTTTAAAAAATATTTTAACGAAAAAAAAAACAGAAAAAAACTCTTTACAAAAAAAAGAGGTTAACAACATAGGTTGGTCTGTTCATTGAGTAGCAGTCAGGGTTGGGTCACTGATGCGCCAAATATTGTATACTCTGTTCATTGGCTGGTAACATTACCGGAAATATAACCAACCAATAAAAAGCGATTTTCGACCCAACCTTGTTTACTGTTTGAAATTTGTATATTTATTATTAATAATAATAAAAAATAGTCTAATAGAATTTTCTTTTTCTACTCAACAATTTCGGTAGAAAAAAAAATTACAAGAATGCAATTTCAAAATCGATTCTCACCAACCTAACAATTATTTACCAACATTATGTCTTTTTAAGTGTCTCTCTTTCATAACCTATAAAAAAAATATTCAAATCAAGTAATAAAATAAAAAAAAAATTTTTTTTTTTTTAAATATTTCTAATCATAAAAAAGTTAAAAAATGAAACTAGTTTACAGTGAATGAAAGACGAGGAAGGAAAAAAAAAATTGTCACAAATGATGAGGGTAACTATCAATGCACTTGTCGAGAAAAAAAAATTGCTTATCTCCCGTTGATTGTGTACATATATATTTATTGGCAATAGCTCTCGATTATTTGACACTTGGAATTGGTTGACGTCGCGACCTACCACACCAAAGTATGTCAGCTTAGTTAGTTTTCTAACCGGACCGCGTAGATTGCCGGTGAAGGCTGCGGGCGCAAGGCCGACAGTTAAAATGACCCTCGAATTATACTCGGGTCTTTCAGAAGCCATCACCCAAAATTGGGTCGTTCCTTGTGAATGTCCCACGAAGAAAATTTTCTCATTTCCTGTACGCGCCAAAATATAATCAATCATTGCCGGTAAATCCTCCATTCCAAGTTGATGAAAACTAAAAATTTTTTTTCTCTCTTTTGTTATGCATATTTACTTCATTCTCTGCTCTTTTTATATATAATAACACAAAAGAAAAATCATTGAAATTATTTAAATTTTTGAAAAATTGTCATTGACAATTTTTTTTTATATCACCTGAAGTCCCAGAAATAACGATCGTTCGGTGTCATGAATGTATGATTTCTCGAGTAAATATTCCCTCGATTATTTCCTAGCCATACGTCAAATCCTGCGTCAGCGAGAAAAAATCCTTTAACAAAAAAAAAATTAATTATTTTTTTTTTTTGCATTTAAGAATTATTAATTAAAATTTTTCATAGTGATTATAATTATAATAATCATCTGTTATAATAAATAATAATTTATATAGTAATAATAATTCATTTATAATAATGAATATTTCATAATTAATAATAATAGTGGTAGTCTCGTAGTTTAGCAAAATGAATTCCTACTTGTGAATTAACCTTAATGATTAATACACTTGCGCAACAACTTCACACCGGTTTGGCGGAATTTTTAAAACGTCGTGACACTTCTATAATAATTTTATTAGTTCATGGCGTGAGATTAGTGTCGTATTGGATTCATTGGCTGAAAGCAAGTGTTTCATACTAGATCATGAATAATAATTGGGGAAAATACACAAGGGAACGGGGAAAAATCACATGTGTTATTTATAAATTTTAATTAATCTCCAAATTTTTAATAGGGGGTAACTTTTAATTTTCTTTCACAAATTTTGATTTTTAATATAAGGAAGTATTTACACCTCTGTCAGAGAATGATTTTAGTTTGATAGTTGATACATCAAATAAAAATTGATCACTCTAAAAATTACAAACATAACCTAAAATTTTTTTTTTAGTAAAATCATTTCTCGTAAAATTTTACGTATGCAATTTTTAAAAAATACATTTTTGGCCAAAAAATGACATAATTTTATCTGATTAAAAGTAAAATAATTTTTGTTATTTAAAACTAAATTTTAAAAATTTAAATTATTATTTTGCTTTTTGTAAAAAGTTGTAATGGGAATTTGTCTTTTCAATTTATCATTTGTATAATTCCCTCGATTATTTCCTAGCTATACGTCAAATCCTGCGTTAGGGAGAAAAAATCCTTTAACAAAAAAAAAATAATTATTTTCTTTGCATTTAAGAATTATTAATTAAAATTTTTCATAGTGATTATAATTATAATAATCATCTGTAATAATAAATAATAATTTATATAGTAATAATAATTTATTTATAATAATGAATATTTCATAATTAATTAATAATAATAGTGGCAATCTCGTAGTTTGGAAAAATGAATTCCTACTTGTGAATTAACCTTAATGATTAATACACTTGCGCAACAACTTCACACCGGTTTGGCGGAATTTTGAAAAGTCGTGACACTTCTATAATAATTTTATTAGTTCATGGCGTGAGATTAGTGTCATATTGGATTCAGTGGCTGATAGCAAGTGTTTCATACTAGATCATGAATAAATTGGGAAAAATACACAAGGGAACAGGGAAAAATCTTAAAATGGTGTTATTTATAAATTTTAATTAATCTCCAAATTTTTAATAGGGGGTAACTTTTAATTTTTTTCACAAATTTTGATTTTTAATATAACGAAGTATTTACACTAAATTGATCACTCTGAAAATTACAAACATAACCTAAAATTTTTTTTTAGCAAAATCACTTCTCTCGTAAAATTTTATGTATGCAATTTTTTAAAAATACATTTTTGGCCAAAAAATGACATAATTTTATGTGATTGAAAGTAAAATAATTTTTGTTATTTAAAATTAAATGTAAAAAATTTAAATTATTATTTTGCTTTTTGTAAAAAGTTGTAATGACAATTTGTCTTTTCAATTTATCATTTGTATAATTATTTTAACAAAAAAAAACAGAGGAGAGAAAAAACTATTTTATTAGATTTAGTAAAGTGAAAATCATTTTGAAATTTAACCTTCCAATTGCTAAAAAAAGATGATTCCTTACCGAAGGTCATCAATGAGTTGTTTTCTAAGGGATTGCGCATGAGATCATTAACAAATGCCGTTCAAAAGTGACCGCAAAACGTCGCTTAAGAAGCATGCGGTTAATCAATTCCATGTGCACCATACAATAAACATTCTCTTTTCTAAATTTCAATTTGCCAAAGATTACCAAAAAAAACTACATCTAAAACTTTAATTTTTAATTAAAACAATTTTTTAAAAAATGCAAATTATAAAATTAGCTAAGAATTGTAAAATAAGAAACAAAAAATTTCAATAAAAAAAAAATTAAGTAAGAAACTGTTTGCATGAGAGATTTTTTTTTCTTTTCTTTTTTTTTTTTGGTTCATAATGAACTGTATTTACAGTTTACACAATTTTTGTTGCAAAGAAGGTAATTAATTGTAATAACCGATTATTAATTAAAAACTATCTTTGAATCGCTATTATAGCTGAACTGGCATTTATGATATTGCTTAATGTACCATTCCGGCTTTGGCGAGAGTTTGAAAATTTATTGAGTTCTTTACAAAACATATATTATAAAATCCTTTAAAAAGACTTATACATGAACGAACACTGAAATTTTTATAAACAGTATAAATTGTACGCACGTGAGGGGATCGAATTTAGTTTTTTTTTTTTTTATTTTTCTCTTTTGTCGATTGAAAGTAGAACGCTCTCCTCTAAGACCACAATTTCAATTTTTATTTAAGTTTTTCTTCACTCACTATGACTCTCCTCTGTATATATACTAAATCAATCTTCGCACTTTTCCTTTCTCTATTCGATTGCAAAAAAGGAATTGTTTTTATATTGTGTCCCATCTCTGCGAAAGGAGATCTTTCGTTCATAAAATTTTAAATTTTTTTCTTTTATAAAAATACGGTTTTTTTAATTAACATTTTTTGCTATTTTTTAAGTAATTAATTTTTTTAATTAATTATTAATTAAAAATTTTGTCCTCTGGAAAATTTTTTATTTTTTTTCCCCCAAAAAGTTATATTTATATTTAATAAAAAAAACGGTTTTTAGTTACATTTTTTTGAAAAGCAGGAAAAATTCAATTTCGTGCAATTTTTTTTTTTTAAACTCACCTAGTGATTTTCCCGGACCCATTAAAACCCAATCTGCAGAACTTCCGGCCAAACCATGTTGCAGAAGAACTGGTTTTTTTAATTGACGTCTGTTTTTATTGAATCGACTATTTGGAATTCGATGAAGCTCCAAAATGTATCCATCTCTCGTCACAATATTATGAATCTCCAGAGGATATCCGTATTTCCTTATGAGATCTGGCTAAAAGAATTTTTTTCATTTATTCTCCTTCTTTTTCTTTATCAAAAAAAAAAAAACAAATTTAAAAAAAAAATTTTTTTAAATATTGGTACATTTCAATTAAAGGCAACTTAATTAATAAAAAATTTTTAATTTAAAAAATCAAAAATTAAAAAACGATTTAATAATTTAAAAAGAAATTAATTTTTTTTCAAAATGAAAAAATAAACTCACAGTTTTGAGTTCAACATCAGGATGTATCTCGAAATTTGTACAGCCAAATTGTAGATAAAAGCTAAATGAGAGAAAAAGAAGAAGAACTTGAAAAAAAAATTTCATTTTGTTTTATTTTTCTTTTTTAAGAAAAAAATAGAAAATTTGGAAAATCGTTCCCGCACGCGACCCTTATATTAACACGTCGAGAGTTGGAGACGATTTACAAATCAACTCGTGTTTATTTCCGATTATACTATATTCAAGCCTCTTTTCCCCACCATAATTCTTCCGGCCATTTACCTGTACACACAGAGGGATTCTGTGAACGCGATTGCAAGGACATTGAAATCCTCGAAACACCGTTAGAAAAATCGGCCACGGTCTTTCGACCATCAAGTACAATCTTTCCTTTTACTCGTGGCACATTTTTTTTATGCACCCAATTTTCATCATTCATTCAAAAAAAAAATAGTTCATTCATGTCAGAATGTGGCGTTATAATTTTTTTTGAAAAAAAAATTGTCTTGCAAAATAACTATATAGATTGTTCTTATTTTCATTATATTTCTTTATAATTTTTATTATATTATCGATACATTTTCGATATATATATTGATTTATGATCCATAAAACGAAATATCGATTTAAAAAATCGAATATTTATCGAAATATCGATTTGATAATCGAATAATTATCGAAGTATCGATTAACTTATCGAACTATCGATTAAAATATCGAATTATTATCGAAGTATCGATTAACATATGTCGATCTATCGATTATACTATTGAATATTTATCGAAGTATCGAATATTTATCGAACTATCGATTAGAAATCGATTATTTATCGAACTATCGATTAGAAATCGATAATTTATCGAAATATTGATTAAAAATCGATTAACTTATCGAACTATCGATTAAAATATCGAATTATTATCGAAGTATCGATTAATATATGTCAATCTATCGATTGTACTATCGAATATTTATCGAACTATAGATTAGAAATCGATCATTTATCGAAATATTGATTAAAAATCGATTAATATATCGAACTATCGATTAAAATATCGAATTATTATCGAAGTATCGATTAACATATGTCGATCTATCGATTGTACTATCGAATATTTATCGAACTATCGATTAGAAATCGATTATTTATCGAAATATTGATTAAAAATCGATTATTTATCGAAATATGTATTAAAAATCGAATTATTATCTAAGTATCGATTAACATATGTCGATCTATTGATTATACTAACGAATATTTATCGAACTATCGATTAAAAATCGATTATTTATCGAAATATTGATTAAAAATCGATTATTTATCGAAATATGTATTAAAAATCGAATTATTATCTAAGTATCGATTAACATATGTCGATATATGTCGATTATACTATCGAATATTTATCGAACTATCGATTAGAAATCGATTATTTATCGATATATTGATTAAAAATCGATTATTTATCGAAATATTGATTAAAAATCGATTATTTATCGAAATATGGATTAAAAATCGAATTATTATCGAAGTATCGATTAACATATGTCGATCTATCGATTATACTATCGAATATTTATCGAACTATCGAATATTTATCGAACTATCGAATATTTATCGAACTATCGATTAGAAATCGATTATTTATCGAAATATTGATTAAAAATCGATTATTTATCGAAATATAGACTAAAAATCGAATAATTATAGAAGTATCGATTAACATATTATAATTATGTGGATATCAAAAAAAAAAAAAAAAATTATTAAATTATTTTTTATATATAGAAAAATACAGTAGTATTTTAGTAACCAATAATAAAGTAAAGAATAGAAAAACATTGCAAATCCTCATAATTTCTTCGTTTCTCACGATAACATTGTAACGTGATTTATATAGGTATAAAATAATTAATTAAAGTACGTATACTTCTCCGTTGACATTAAAAAAATCTTTTACTATCTAAAGTACATATATATTCGTTTAAAAACATCAAATTAGCGCGACAAATCTTGATTACAATTAAATTTCAATCACACGATAATAAAAATGAAAGAAAAAGTCATGTAATTTTTTTGCCTTGACTCGTTTTTGTTGATTTCAGAAATAAAAAAAAAAAATACGAAATTTCTTCCGTTCTTTTTATTAATAATTTAAATTACAAAAAAAAAAATTTAAGTAGGTTTATTTTTATTAGTATTATATTTCTAAAGGTTTCCATTAACATTTATTAGGCAACTATATTATTATCATTATTATATATTATAATATAACATATTATTAATATAAATATATAATATTATAAGTTATTAATATATTTAAAAACTGGAATTTTCTTTATCACAATAGTAAGCTAGTTAAAAGAAAAAAAAAGAGAACAGATAAAAAAAGTTATAATTTTAAATTTTTATAATTTTTGCAATTAAAAAGGAGTAAATATTCCGCTTTACATAGGAAATTGTTAACTATTTTTACATATACAATAAAACAAAAAAAAAAAAGAAATGGAATTTTTATCAAAATTCTTAACACTTGTGTATCTTGTTACATTAATTAATAGTGCAATGGGATATAAAATTTTAGCCATATTTCCCTTAACTATAAAAAGTCACGAAATTTTTTGTCAATCAGTGATAAAAACTTTGGCAAAACATGGTCATCAAGTGGACGTTATTGTTGCTAGTGATATAAAAAATTCTTATCCCGAAAAAATTACAATTATTTATAATCTAATGGAACTTTTATCAAATAATACAATTAAAGATTTAAAATTAGAGAAATTTCTTTCAAATGCATCGGGTGATCCTGTTAAATTTATATCAGAAATTGCTGGAAATTATCCCTGTCAATTGCTTGGCAATGTGGCATTACAAAATATAATTCAAAAACTCAAAGCCAATTCAAATTACTATGATGTTTTAATTGTTGAGGTAATTTATTTTTATTTATTTTTTCTAATTTATATTTATATAATTTATAAATAATATAAATTAAATTTCAACTGCCAAAATTATAAACGTTCCAAATGTGAAATTTTACATTTGGGACGTTTTACTTAATAATTTAGCAACTCAACCCATGTATTCATAATTCTCGGTCAACTACCGCTCCCTGCTTTAATTAAAATTTAGTTACTTTATAGTAACTTTTAATTTTAACAATAAAGGCACTAAAGTTTGACTAGAGCAGGGTGCGGTAGATGAAGAGAATTATACTAATGGCGAGTGGGATATTTGGGACGTTTTACTTAATAATTTAGCAACTCAACCCTGTATTCATAATTCTCGGTCAACTACCGCTCCCTGCTCTAGTTAAAATTTAGTTACTTTATAGTAACTTTTAATTTTTAACAATAAAGGCACTAAAGTTTGACTAGAGCAGGGTGCGGTAGATGAAGAGAATTATACTAATGGCGAATGGGATATTTTTTAAGGCTGATTCTACAATAGCTAAATTGAATGATCTTGAATACGATGTTTTTAGAACGAGACAATGCGCGCGCATCCATTGCCAACTATCGACAAATAAAATTAAATAAATTATATTATGAATAAATAATTTTAATAAAAGTGTACAAAGAATAAAAAAAATTATTTAACCTAGATGACGTAATATATTTAATTTCTTTAACAGAACAATTTTTTTTATAATTTCAATAATATTTACAAGCAGAAATTGTAGGAATTAATTTTTTTTGGCGACAGTTGGCAATGGATGCGCGCGCATCGTCCCGTCCTAAAAATATCGTGGAAGCAGATTAAAAAAATTTTTTTTTTAAATATATTTATTTATATAAATATATTAAAAAAAATAATATTTTTTTTATTTTAAAAACTAAATAAAAATTAAAATAAATATTTTTAGGCATTTACAATGAATTGTTTTATGGGTTTAGCGAAATTTTTAAATATTCCCATGATAACACTATCAGCACAAAATTTATTTCCCTGGGTAGAAGAAGCAATTGGAATTCCAACAACAGTTGCAACACATCCAACAATTTTAACAAAATTAGTGGAAATAAATTCATTTTGGGAACGTTTACAAAATACAATTGAAAAACATTTGATAAATTATAAATTCCACTACTATACGGATAAAATACAAACTGAATTGATAAGAAAATATATAAGTGCCGATCTACCAAATGTTGAAGAATTAACAAAAAATTCAATTTTAACATTAAGTAACACTCACTTTAGTGTCAATGGAATTAAACCTGTGACACCGGCATTAATTGAAGTCGGTGGATTACACATTTTACAAGATGACACCAAATTAACGCCTGTAAGAAAATTTTTTTCATTTATTTTTATCATTAGATTGAAAATGATTTTAATTTTTTTTTATAAATTAAATTGAATATAATTTGATGATTTAGAAACATAACCTAAAAATGCAATTGAACCAGTGGCGTGGGAATTGGTTCCTACATCCCTGTGTCATAATTCTCGGTGAGCTACCGCACCCTGCTCTAGTGATTTAGTGACTTTATAGTAACTTTTTATTTTAACTATATAGTTACTAAAAAATTTTACTATTGAAGGGTGCGATAGCAGACGAGAATATTGTCCTGAAAATAAGATTAGGAAGAAGAAGAAATTTAATTAGCGATATTATTGTCGTATTGGATTCAGTGGCTGAAAGCAAATGTTTCATACTAGATAATGAATAATTGGGGAAAATACATAAGGGCACAGGGAAACATCTCAAAATGGTGGTAATGGTATTTGACGAGAATTATGACAATTAGTGAATGGAAATTTTGCCTAGTGTAAAAATTTATATTTTTCCCGCCATTTTTCATAATTCTCGGTCAGCAACCACACCCTGTTCTAGTGATTTAGTGACTTTATAGTAACTTTTAATTTTAACTCGAATATCATTAAATTTCCACTGGAGCAGGGTGCGGTAGTTAAATCCAAAACTATTGCAAGAGAGAGGTTAAAATTAATTCAGGACAGGATTGGGTAGTGGCGTTTGCAAAAACAGTTCCACGTTTTCTATTGGACGGTTATATTTCCAGAAATATTACAATCCAATCAGAAATGTAGAACTCATTTTTTCAAGCTTCACAAAATAAAAAAGAAAATAAATAAATTTGTTATCATTTTTTTTAAGCAATTACAAAAATGGATGGACGAAAGTGAAAATGGAGTTATTTATTTTTCAATGGGAACAATAATTCTCGTTGAATCGTTACCAGAGGATTTTATTTTTGCTCTCAATTCAGTTATTAGAAAATTAAAACCAATTCGATTTTTAATACGAGCTAAAAATATCGAAAAACTTTTTCCCAATGATGAAAATTTATTAGAAAATATCAAAATTCTTCCATGGATACCACAAATTCCAGTTTTAAGTAATAAATTAAACTTTTCTTAATATTTTTATTTTCTTCAACGAAATTTATTTCAAAAAAATAAAATAAATTTCAATTTTATTTCACAGATCACAAAAATACCAAAGCTTTTATAACACATTGTGGACTTTTAAGTTCATTGGAGGCCATTTATTTTGGTATTCCAATTATAGGAATGCCAGTTGCTGCTGATCAATTCATTAATAATAATCAATTGAACAAAAAAAATATGGGAATAAAATTAAATTTCAGAAATATTACCGAAACTATTCTTTTCGATACTTTAATGGTTATTTTAAATAATTCTACGTACAGGTATTTAAATATCATTAAAAGGGGTGTCTAATTTTTAAAGATAAACCTTTTTTTTATTTGTTAAAAATTTAAAAAATTTTTTTTTTTTTAATTTTATAGAGAAGCTGCAAAAAATGCATCGATTCTCTTCAAAGATCGTCCAATAAATGTGGAGAAGGCGACAATTTATTGGATTGAATATGTTTTGAGAAATGGAGGAATTTTAAAATCTCCTGCTGTAAATTTACACTGGGCACAAAAAGAACTTTTAGATGTTTATGGATTTTTGCTAATTTCATTTATTTTAATTTTTTACATTAATTTTTATATTATTAGAAATATTATTCGAGTAATTATCATTGCCTATAATAAAAGCAAGAGCAAATCTAAAATAATTAAGAAGAAAAAAGTTAATTAAAAATTTAATTCAAAAATTTTTTGGTTAAATCAACAAGAAAATTCATTTGGTTTTATAAAAAAATCTGTTCCTCGTTTGAAAAATTTAAATAAACCGAACATTTATTTGAATTAAACAAATGTTTCTTTAAATCAAACAAATGTTTATTTGGAACAAACAATATTTTTCAAATTTATTTCTTTTAGATTGAAAATTTTTTTTTATTAATTCTGAATAAAATATAATTAAATAAATATAATATGTTAATGATAAAAACATAATTATTACAGTAAATAAAAAATATGTTATTTTTTAATTAAAGGAAATTAAAAATTATTTTATAAAACATCTACCATACAAAGAAGGTTAAAAAAAAAAACTAAAACTATTCATGGTCATAAAAAAAGAGACTCATTGATATGAATAAGCAGGTTACAGATAAGAAAGAGGCGTACAAATTTGTATATATTTATATATATAAATTATTTTACACTTAAAAGTTTAACAATAGGTGAAACAAAATAATACGTCTACAAGTTAAATGTTAAAAATTGTTTTACACTTGCAAAATGAAATTTTTATCAAAATTGTTGACAATTGTGATTTTTTTTGATATTTTAATTAATAGTGCAGTGGGATATAAAATTTTGGGAATATTTCCATTAACAATAAAAAGTCATGATATTTTTTGTCATTCAGTGATTAAAGCATTATTAAAACAAGGTCATCATGTTGACGTTATTGTTGCTCGTGAATTAGAAAATTCACCAAAAAATTATAAAGTTCTCTATAATACAATAAAAATTACACCAAATATTACATATGATATTACAATTGATAAAGTATTAAATATTTATAAACGTGATCCTATAAAAATGATATCCAATGAATTTGGAAATTTTCTTTGTTCAATACTCGCCAATGGAGAAATACAGGAAATAATCAAAAAACTTAAAATTGACTCAAATTACGATGTATTAATTACTGAGGTACAATTTTATTGTAGAATTAATTAATTTTATTTTTAATAATAATTTTAATTAACTATTTTTACTTACAAAAAGTAAGGTTAGAAATAATTCATAAAGCAGGGTTGGGTAACCAAAAAGGCAGAAAGTGGAAACGAAAAAGAAGTTTCAATTTACAGCTACACAGCCCTGCTACCCCCTCCCTTCTACTTAGTACACAATACTTCTAACCTCTCTTACCTGCTACTTTTACTTTTTTCAATATTCCAAAAAATATTTGTTTCCCCAATTTATATTCTACAATAACTGATCATTAACGAAAAAAAATTTTTTTTTCAGGCTTTTGGAATGAATTGTTTTATGGCAATAGGACATTTTTTGAATATTCCAGTGATAACACTATCGGCACAAACTTTATATCCCTGGGTGGAAAATACAATTGGAAATCCATCAACAGCGGCAACACATCCAAATATTATATCATCATTAGTGGAAATAAATTCCTTTTGGGATCGTTTGCAAAATATAATAGAGAAACATGTATTGATTTATAAATTCCACTACTACACGGATAAAATACAAACTGAATTAATAAGAAAATATATAAGTGCCGATCTACCAAATGTTGAAGAATTAACAAAAAATTCAATTTTAACATTAATTAACACTCACTTTAGTTTCAATGGAATTAAACCTATGACACCGGCATTAATTGAAGTCGGTGGATTACATATTTTACAAGATGACACCAAATTTACGCCGGTGAGACAATTTTTTAATTAATTTTTGAAATTGAAATGATTTTCATTTTATAAAAATTAAATCGAATATTTTGATGATTTAGAAACATAACCTAAAAATGCAATTGAACCAGTGGCGTGGGAATTGGTTCCTACACTCCTGTGTCATAATTCTCAGTGAGCTACCGCACCCTGCTCTAGTGATTTAGTGACTTTATAGTAAATTTTTATTTTAACTATATAGTCACTAAAAATTTTTACTAGAGAAGGGTGCGATAGCAGACGAGAATATTGCCCAAAAAATAAAATTAAGGAGAAGAAATTTAATGAGCGAGATTAGTGTCGTATTGGATTCAGTGGCTGAAAGCAAATGTTTCATACTAGATAATGAATAACTGGGGAAAATACATGAGGGAACAGGGAAACATCTCAAAATGGTGGAAATGGTATTTGACGAGAATTATGGCAAATGGCCCCCTGCTCTAGTGATTTAGTGACTTTATAGTAATTTTTAATTTCAACTAGAATGTTACTAAATTTTCACTGGAGCAGGGTGCGGTAGGAAAATTATTGCGAGGGAGGTTAGAATGGTTGGTTTTCATTGTCCCCACTCTCCATTTGTCATAATTCTCGTCAACTACCGCACCCTGCTCTAGTAAAAATTTAGTAACTATATTGTTAAAATTATTAAATTATTATTGTTATTATTATTATTATTATTATTATTATTATTATTATTAAGATATTATTATTAAATTGTTATTATTGTTATTAAATTTCACTAGAGCAGGGTGCGGTAGTTGAAGAGATTTATGACAATTGGCGAGTGGGGACAATGGAAACCAACTAAATTAATTCAGGGTAGGGTAGTGGCGTTTACAAAAACAGTTCCACGCTTTCTATTGGACGGTAATATGTCCGGAAATATTACAATCCAATTAGAAACGCAGAATTCGTTTTTTTTAAAGCTTCACAAAATGAAATACAGGAAATAATTAACGAATTTATTTTGTTATCATTTTTTTTTTTTTAAGAAATTACAAAAATGGATGGACGAAAGTGTAAATGGAGTTGTCTACTTTTCAATGGGAACAATAATTCTCGTTGATTCATTGCAGAAAGAGATAATTCTTGCATTTTATTCATTAATTCAAAAATTAAAGCCTATTAGATTTTTAATACGAGCTAAAAATGCAAAACAATTATTTCCTGGAAGTCCAACAAATCTTATGATTCTCCCCTGGATACCACAAATTCCAGTATTAAGTATTTATAATTAATTTTTTTACTAATTAAATTAATTTTAATTTTGTTTAATTATTTAAAACAAAAAAGAAATAAATAACAATATATATAATGTAATTTATCATTATTGAAAATAGGACATAAAAATACAAAAGCTTTCATTTCACATTGTGGACTTTTGAGTTCAATGGAAGCTTTTTATTTTGGAATTCCTGTTATTGGAATTCCAGTGGCTGCTGATCAATTTTTTAATATGGACAAATTAGTTAAAAGAAATATGGGCATAAAATTAAATATCAATAATATTACAGAGGAAATTTTATTTGATGCTTTGATGCGAATTTTAAATAATTCTACATACAGGTAAATGTGATTTGAGTTCAGTTTTTCAAAATTCAAAATGGCGGATCCAATATGGCGGGCGGAAATTAAAAATCGTTCGGATTTACGTGAAACTTGTTACTCGGGGGTTTTTGGGGTCGCTGATTACGAATCTGAGGTCAGTTTTTCAAAATTCAAAATGTCGGAACCAAAATGGCGGTCAAAAATTTAAAATTTGTTCGGATTTTCTTGAAACTTGTCACTCGGGGGTTTTTGGGGTCGCTGATTACGAATCCAATATCAGATTTTCAAAATTCAAAATGGCGGATCCAATATGGCGGGCGGAAATTAAAAATCGTTCGGATTTACGTGAAACTTGTTACTCAGGGGGTTTTCTAGGTCGCTGATTACGAATTTGATGTCAGTTTTTCGAAAGGATTAAAAAAAAATTGTAGTAATAATTTAAAAAATTTATATTTTTACTGAAAATAAAATTTTTTGAATTTTTTTTTTTTGTTTTTTGTTTAGAGAAGCTGCAAAAAAGGCTTCGATTTATTTCAAAGATCGGCCAATAAGTGCCGAGGAATCAACAACTTATTGGATTGAATATGTTCTGAGAAATGGAGGAATTTTAAAATCTCCCGCAATAAATTTGCACTGGACTCAAAATGAACTTTTAGATATTTATGGATTTTTGTTACTTTTATTTCTATTGATTCTCTATATTATCGTTAAAATTTTGCGAATAATTTTTAATTTCAAAAATAAAAACATTATCAAGAAGAAAAAAACTAATTAAATTTTGATAATTGTTTATTTTTTTAAATTATTATTATTAAATGTAACATTTAATGAGAATAAAAAACAATTATAATTTAGAAAATTAAAATCTTTTTTCTGTAAAAAAAAATTGCAAATATCAATTTATAAAATTGAGGATGTAATAAATTCTTTTCCAAAAATTAATTAGCAAATAATGTTTTCGTACATTACTTGATTAGAATTCTTTTTTTTTACCATAAATGCTTATCAATTTTAGATATAATGATGATATGATTTATAATATGATAAACGTAAACACTAAAATTAGATAAAAAAAAAAAAAATTTGCAGAACAGTTTCTATTAATTGTCTGATTGTAATTCATTTGAAATTTTCAATTTTTTTTTTTGCTCTTCTTTTTATTTAATAAAATAATTTAAATAAATAATAATAAAATAATGAAGCAAATAAATTAACGAAAAAAAAAAATTTCTAAACTTTTTAACAAAAAGGAAAAAAAAATTATGAATAGTGAAACTATTTGTCGTTAATTAATAATTTAAAAAAAAATGGAAATTATTCGCTATTTCATGATATTTATTATTTTTTATTTTTTCCAAATTGAAGGATATCGAATTCTCGGCATTTTTCCATTTGCTGCAAAAAGTCATAATATTTTTTTCGAAGCACTAATGAAAGGTTTATCAAATGCTGGACATAAAGTTGATGTGATTTCACATTATGAACCACAAAATGGAACAAAAAATTACACGCGAATTGTCGATTTAAGTAAATTACAAAATCAACATGTGACTGATAATGAAATTGAAATGGCATTTAATTTTAATAAAAATAGTCTTAAATATATTGCCACTAAATATGGAAATGATCTTTGTGAATTAATGGGTACAGAAAAAATGCAAAATATTTTAAAAAATTCATTTAAAGAACGTTCCTACGATCTTGTTATCAGTGAGGTGAGTTTTTTTGTTTTGTTTATTTATTTATTTTTTAATTATTTAATTATTTGATAGAATAAAAATTTTTTTTTTAATTACCAAATTTTTATTTGGCAGATTTTTTATTTGACCGAATTTTTATTTGGCAGAATTTTTAATTTAACATAATTTTTATTTGGCAGATTTTTTATTTGACCGAATTTTTATTTGGCAGAAGTTTTAATTTAACATAATTTTTATTTGGCAGATTTTTTATTTGACCGAATTTTTATTTGGCAGATTTTTTATTTGACCGAATTTTTATTTGGCAGAAATTTTAATTTAACATAATTTCTATTTGGCAGAATTTTTAAATTAACATAATTTTTATTTGACAGATTTTTTATTTGACCGAATTTTTATTTGGCACAATTTTTATTTGGCAGATTTTTTATTTGACCGAATTTTTATTTGGCAGAATTTTTAATTTAACATAATTTTTATTTGACCGAATTTTTATTTGGCAGAAGTTTTAATTTAACATAATTTTTATTTGGCAGATTTTTTATTTGACCGAATTTTTATTTGGCACAATTTTTATTTGGCAGATTTTTTATTTGACCGAATTTTTATTTGGCAGAATTTTTATTTGACCGAATTTTTATTTAGGCAGAATTTTTATTTGGCAGATTTTTTATTTGACCGAATTTTTATTTGGCATAATTTTTATTTGACCGAATTTTTATTTGGCAGAATTTTTATTTGACCGAATTTTTATTTAGGCAGAATTTTTATTTGGCAGATTTTTTATTTGACCGAATTTTTATTTGGCATAATTTTTATTTGACCGAATTTTTATTTGGCAGATTTGTTATTTGGCAGAATTTTTATTTGACCGAATTTTTATTTAGGCAGAATTTTTATTTGGCAGATTTTTTATTTGACCGAATTTTTATTTGGCATAATTTTTATTTGACCGAATTTTTATTTGGCAGATTTGTTATTTGACCGAATTTTTATTTGGCAGAATTTTTAATTTAACATAATTTTTATTTGGCAGATTTTTGATGTGGCAGAATTTTTATATATTTTACAGAATTTTTATTTAACAAAAAAATAAAAATTCTATAATTATAAAAAATTTTGTAAAATAAAAATTATTGTGTTAAGTAAAAATTTTGGTACCTAAAAATTTTTTGTTTTAAGCAATAACTAAAAATTCGCCAAATTAAAAATTTTTCTAAACTAAAAATTCTATCATATCAAAAATTGTCTGCGTAAGAAAATAATATAAAATTTACTTTTCAGTTTTTTGGAGCGACTTGCTTCTTTGGAATTGGTAATTTTCTACAAGTTCCAATTGTGGCAGTGACTTCAATTCCCGAACCAATTTGGGCAATGAATTCAATGGGCCTTCCATTTTCAACGGCATTCTATCCAAGTACAATGATGGATATCGGTGATATTGAAACATTTGTTGATCGTTTAAAAAATACTTTATTCAAATTCACATCGCTATTGGCATTTTATTGGATGACTGAAAAATCACAAACTAAAGCAATGAGAAAATATCTTAAATCTGATATGCCATCAATTAGAAATGTGGAAAAAAAAATTGCTCTTCTTATAACAAATAATTTTCATTCTTTATATGGAATTCGACCGATGACACCCGATCTCATTGAAGTTGGAGGAATTCACATTAGTCAAAATGAAGAGAAATTTACTCCCGTATGTTGGCGATTTCATTTCGTTAAAAAATTAGAAAATTAGAAAAATAAATAAATAAATTATTAAATTATTATTAATATTTATTTATAATGAATATATAAATATATATACATAAAAAATAATAATTTATTAAACAAAATTTAAAAATAAATTAGAAGCAAAAGAAATATTTTTTTCTCAAAATTTCTTTTTTAATTTTAAAGAGAACAATTTTTATTTTTTTAGAAATTAAAAGCATGGATGGACCAAAGTAAAAATGGAGTTGTTTATTTTTCATTTGGAACTGCAATTCGTGTTGAAACATTACCAAAGAAGACAATATTTGCATTTTATTCATCATTTGCCAAAATTGCACCAGTGAGAGTTCTAATAAAAATCAAAGATAAAAATCTTCTTCCACCGGGTCTTCCTGATAATGTGAAAATTTTATCCTGGACGCCACAAATTCGAGTTCTAGGTTTTTAGAAAATTAAATTTTTTTTCCTTTTAAAACAAAAAAAAGAAAAACTATTTTTTCACTAAAAACAAAAAAAAAATTTTTTTTGTTTCTACTAAAAAACAAAATTTAAAAATTGTTTTTAGTAGAAAAAACTATTTTTATCACTAAAAATAAATAAAAAAATATTTTTTTCCACTAAAAATAAATAAAAACTATTTTTAGTTTTAAATAAAAATAGTTTTGATTTGTTTTTAGTGAAAAAAAGTAGTTTTTATTTCTTTCTAGTTGTAAAAAAAAGTTTTAATTTGTTTTTTTTAATTTCTAATTAAATTGAATTTATTTATTCAATTTTTTTTTTTATTTGAATTACGAACTTATTTCTTATTTCTTTTTTTTTCTCTTTTTTTTGTGCAGAACACAATAACACCCGAGTTTTTATAACTCACTGTGGACTCTTAGGACTTCAGGAATCCCTTTATTTCGGAGTTCCAATCATTGGCATTCCTCTTCACACGGATCAATTTCGAAATGTGCAAATTTTCGTCAAGAAAAAAATGGGAATTCGCATCAACTATGGAGATATTGGAGAAAAAAGTTTAGACAATGCTTTAGAGAGAATTTTAAACAATTCTTCCTATCGGTAAAATAATTGAAAATTTAAAAAAAAAAGAAAAATTCAATTTTATTTACAATTAAAAATAAAACAAAATTTTCTTTTTATTTTAAATGAAAATATGAAAAGAAAAACTATTTTAAATTATCATTATTTTTGTTATTATAACGAGTTTAGTTAAAGAAAATTAAAAAAAAAATTGAATATTTTTTAATTAGAATGAAAATGTAAAAAAAAAAATTTTTTTCTTTTCTTTTTTTAGAGAAGCTGCAAAGAATGAGTCGAGAATTTTTAAAGATCGACCATTCCCGCCAATGGAAATGGCAATATTTTGGATTGAATACATTTTGAGAAATGGTGGCGATTCACTAAAATCACCTGCAATTCATTTGCATTGGTGGCAAGTATCATTGATAGATGTATATTTATTTTTATTAATTATCATTTTTCTAACAATTTATTTACTTTTGTTAATTATCAAAATTATTCTTCGCACATTTCTTCGATTTAAAAAGCAATTTTTCAGTAACAAACATAAAGTTTCGTAAAATATATTTTATCTTACATTTTAATAATATTTTTCTATAGTTAATAAAAATAATAAAAATAATACTTTTTTTTAAAAAAACAATATTTTTTAAAATATATGTAGATGGTTAAAAAATTAACAAAATGGTAAAAAATATAGAAAATTACCGACCTAAAAATCTACCTTACCGACTGATGGTACAAAATTTTTTTTTTTGAAAAATAGTAATATAAAAATTACCGACACAGTAATCTACCTTACCGACTGATAGTAAAACAGTTTTTTAAAAATGAAAATATAAAAAATTACCGACCACAATCTACCTTACCGACTGATGGTAAACAGTTTTTTGAAAAATGAAAATATAAAAATTACCGACCTAGAAATCTTCCTTACCGACTGATAGTAAACCATTTTTTTAAAAAAATGAAAATATAACAATTACCGACCTAGAAATCTACCTTACCGACTGATGGTAAACAGTTTTTTTTTTGAAAAATGAAAATATAAAAAATTACCGACCTAGAAATCTATCTTGTCGACTGATGGTGAAGCATATTTGAAAAATTTGAGAAAATATCAAAACCTGTTTTACCATCAGTCGGTAAGGTAGATTTCTAGGTCGGTAATTTTTATATTTTCATTATTCGAAAAACCTGTTTTACCTTTAGTCGGTAAGGTAAATTTCTGTGTCGGTAATTTTTAATATTTTTATTTTTCAAAAAAAAACTGTTTACCATCAGTCGGTATGGTAGATTTCTGCGTCGGTAATTTTTTATATTTTCATTTTTTAAAACTTTTCCTCACCATCAGGTGGTAATGTAGATTTCCGTGTCGGTAATTCTTGTATTTTTCAAGAACTATCTTACCATCTGTTGGTAAGGTAAAACCGATATTATTAATAATAATAATAATATAAATAATTGGAATAAGACTCGATAAAATGAAGAAAAAAAAACTAAGTAATAGTATACAATAAATAGACTAAAAATAAATTTAAGATTTTATTGAATTCTCCTACATTTATATATGTATTTACACACACATATATATAAATGCAGACAATAACTAGAATATGATTTGTAAATCGTTTTATTTTTTAGAAAAAGTAAAAAAAACTGCCTTCGTTTTCCACTCCTTATAAGAATAATTATTATTATTATTATTACATGTATAAAAAAAATTAAATGCAACTCACATTTATTATTCATATAATTTTGGCAGTTTTTTTCAATTGTAAATTCATCACTTTTTTGTAAAATATTCATTTTACATGATTATTATCAACAATTTACAACTCTTGGTGTTCAAAATTCTATGTATAAAAAAAGAAAATCTATTTTTTTTCCTAAAACAAAAAAATTTTTTTTTGATTATAAAAATCTAAATTATATTTAGTACATGTAAAATATTTGTCAACTAAATTAATTGAATTGATGATGAGAATAATTATTAAACTTTCTATAGAGTAAAAAAAATTAAAAAATAAAATGTAACATTATAATGACGTAAAAATTTTCCTCTCTGCCAGAAAGTAGGGTCCATTGAAAACTTGCAAATCTGGAGTCTTGATTGTTTTCTGAGAAGAAAGAAAAAAAAAAAATTTCTTTAGTTTTGAAATTTTTTTTTATTATTATTTTTTTGAAAAAGAAATATTAACATATTTTATTTCAAAATAAAAATTATAATCCAAATTTTATTTTTCGTTATTGAAAAAATTTTTAATATCAATATCTCAAGTTTTTTCAATATATCGATAGTTTTCAATATTATCAAGATTCATTCGATATTTCGATAATATTTGATATATCAAGATTTACTCGATATACCGATAGAATAACGATATTTCGATAGTATTCAATATATCAAGATTTATTCGATATATCGGTAAAATTCGATATAGCGATAGAGTTCGATATATCGATAAAATTCGATATTTCAATAATATTCGATATTAAAAATATTTTTTTTGTTTTTTTAATTTTAAAACTCGAAATTGATGTAAAATATATATATATTTTTTTATTGTAAAATTAAAATTCCAAACGAACTAATAAAAATAATTCTAAGGAAAATATGTGTATAAATAAAAGTGAAAAAGTAAATAAAACTTACTTTTTTTTAAATTTAATCAAGACCAACGTCATCATTGGGAGCAGATGGCTTTGGTGGTGGTGTCGCACCAGTTCCAGGAAATCCTGGCATTCCACCCATCATACCAGGAAATCCTCCCATTCCACCTGCGCCTCCGAATTTTGATGCGACCTTTGTTATTAATGACATAATCTTCGGATTATTTTGATATTTTATCATATTTAATGGATTCGAGGATATATCCTTAAATGCCTCTGCCACTTCGGGATCCTGGATAATAATTTTTATACAAATTTCATTACTAATAATTAACTATTCGATTTTTTCTATTTTTTATTTTATTTTATTTTACAATTTTCTTTTTGTTAATTCCACTATTTTTTTAGGGTTCCGTTCACGCAATGAACCGAAACGGAAAGCTTACGGTTTCACTCATGTCCCCAGTGGGAAATTGCAAAGACTGAATATTGGCTAAATATTGGACAAGTTATTTTTAATAATATTGGTCCAAGTCTGGGAGTGTAGAGACCAATGCCAAGGCTCCAATTTCAATATTGGCCCAACATTCAACCAATATTTAAAAATACAAAAAATCAGACTCTGCCAAGATTAAAAAAATTAATTGTTAAAACTAAAATGTAATAAAATTTTTAGTTATACAGAGTGTTCCAAAAGCATTGAAATTTGCAAATATCTCGAAAACTACGCATTTTCGTGATACTTCTTTTTTCACTGTTGGGTCCCGGGACCAATTTTTTGGGTTCAAAAATGTACATTTTTTTGGGAACAACTTTGTTTTGAATATTTTTTACGAAAATCCGTACTTTTCGAAATATTTGCAAGTTTCCATACTTTTGGAACACCATGTATTTATATATTATATTTTATTATATATAATAACATTATTATTTCCCTTCAGATCAAGGGTTATATATAAAATTATCCCCAATAAACGGAGAAAAAGAAAACAATATTTTCTAACGTCCTGCTAGGCATTAACAGTTATCAACAAAATAAGAGAGATATAGTGAAGATTCAGTACATACCTGTACATATATCGTACATATCGCCTAAGAAAAATTGAATTTTTTTCGGAACTTTTTTATGATTTTGGATTTTTGGGTTGGATGACTTTTAGGTGGTAACAGGTGTCTTCCTCTACTCGTATTTGGCTGTCAATTTTTTTCTACACTTTTAGGAGTATTTTGTGCAAGAAATTACAATAAAATAGTGTGCCTAAGAAAAATTGAATTTTTTTGGGAACTTTTTTATGATTTTGGATTTTTGGGTTGGATGACTTTTAGGTGGTAACAGGTGTCTTCCTCTACTCGTATTTGGCTGTCAATTTTTTTCTACACTTTTAGGAGTATTTTGTGCAAGAAATTACAATAAAATAGTGTGCCTAAGAAAAATTGAATTTTTTTGGGACCTTTTTTGTGATTTTAGATTTTTGGGTTGGATGACGTTTAGGTGGTAACAGGTGTCTTCCTCTACTCGTATATGGCTGTCAATTTTTTTCTACACTTTTAGGAGTATTTTGTGCAAGAAATTACAATAAAATAGTGTGCCTAAGAAAAATTGAATTTTTTTGGGAACTTTTTTATGATTTTGGATTTTTGGGTTGGATGACTTTTAGGTGGTAACAGGTGTCTTCCTCTACTCGTATTTGGCTGTCAATTTTTTTCTACACTTTTAGGAGTATTTTGTGCAAGAAATTACAATAAAATAGTGTGCCTAAGAAAAATTGAATTTTTTTGGGAACTTTTTTATGATTTTGGATTTTTAGGTTGGATGACTTTTAGGTGGTAACAGGTGTCTTCCTCTACTCGTATTTGGCTGTCAATTTTTTTCTACACTTTTAGGACTATTTTGTGCAAGAAATTACAATAAAATAGTGTGCCTAAGAAAAATTGAATTTTTTTGGGACCTTTTTTGTGATTTTGGATTTTTGGGTTGGATGACTTTTAGGTGGTAACAGGTGTCTTCCTCTACTCGTATTTGGCTGTCAATTTTTTTCTACACTTTTAGGAGTATTTTGTGCAAGAAATTACAATAAAATAGTGTGCCTAAGAAAAATTGAATTTTTTTGGGAACTTTTTTATGATTTTGGATTTTTGGGTTGGATGACTTTTAGGTGGTAACAGGTGTCTTCCTCTACTCGTATTTGGCTGTCAATTTTTTTCTACACTTTTAGGAGTATTTTGTGCAAGAAATTACAATAAAATAGTGTGCCTAAGAAAAATTGAATTTTTTTGGGACCTTTTTTGTGATTTTGGATTTTTGGGTTGGATGACTTTTAGGTGGTAACAGGTGTCTTCCTCTACTCGTATTTGGCTGTCAATTTTTTTCTACACTTTTAGGAGTATTTTGTGCAAGAAATTACAAAAAAATAGTGTGCCTAAGAAAAATTGAATTTTTTTGGGACCTTTTTTGTGATTTTAGATTTTTGGGTTGGATGACGTTTAGGTGGTAACAGGTGTCTTCCTCTACTCGTATATGGCTGTCAATTTTTTTCTACACTTTTAGGAGTATTTTGTGCAAGAAATTACAATAAAATAGTGTGCCTAAGAAAAATTGAATTTTTTTGGGAACTTTTTTATGATTTTGGATTTTTGGGTTGGATGACTTTTAGGTGGTAACAGGTGTCTTCCTCTACTCGTATTTGGCTGTCAATTTTTTTCTACACTTTTAGGAGTATTTTGTGCAAGAAATTACAATAAAATAGTGTGCCTAAGAAAAATTGAATTTTTTTGGGAACTTTTTTATGATTTTGGATTTTTAGGTTGGATGACTTTTAGGTGGTAACAGGTGTCTTCCTCTACTCGTATTTGGCTGTCAATTTTTTTCTACACTTTTAGGACTATTTTGTGCAAGAAATTACAATAAAATAGTGTGCCTAAGAAAAATTGAATTTTTTTGGGACCTTTTTTGTGATTTTGGATTTTTGGGTTGGATGACTTTTAGGTGGTAACAGGTGTCTTCCTCTACTCGTATTTGGCTGTCAATTTTTTTCTACACTTTTAGGAGTATTTTGTGCAAGAAATTACAATAAAATAGTGTGCCTAAGAAAAATTGAATTTTTTTGGGAACTTTTTTATGATTTTGGATTTTTGGGTTGGATGACTTTTAGGTGGTAACAGGTGTCTTCCTCTACTCGTATTTGGCTGTCAATTTTTTTCTACACTTTTAGGAGTATTTTGTGCAAGAAATTACAATAAAATAGTGTGCCTAAGAAAAATTGAATTTTTTTGGGACCTTTTTTGTGATTTTGGATTTTTGGGTTGGATGACTTTTAGGTGGTAACAGGTGTCTTCCTCTACTCGTATTTGGCTGTCAATTTTTTTCTACACTTTTAGGAGTATTTTGTGCAAGAAATTACAATAAAATAGTGTGCCTAAGAAAAATTGAATTTTTTTGGGAACTTTTTTATGATTTTGGATTTATGGGTTGGATGACTTTTAGGTGGTAACAGGTGTCTTCCTCTACTCGTATTTGGCTGTCAATTTTTTTCTACACTTTTAGGAGTATTTTGTGCAAGAAATTACAATAAAATAGTGTGCCTAAGAAAAATTGAATTTTTTTGGGACCTTTTTTGTGATTTTAGATTTTTGGGTTGGATGACGTTTAGGTGGTAACAGGTGTCTTCCTCTACTCGTATATGGCTGTCAATTTTTTTCTACACTTTTAGGAGTATTTTGTGCAAGAAATTACAATAAAATAGTGTGCCTAAGAAAAATTGAATTTTTTTGGGAACTTTTTTATGATTTTGGATTTTTGGGTTGGATGACTTTTAGGTGGTAACAGGTGTCTTCCTCTACTCGTATTTGGCTGTCAATTTTTTTCTACACTTTTAGGAGTATTTTGTGCAAGAAATTACAATAAAATAGTGTGCCTAAGAAAAATTGAATTTTTTTGGGAACTTTTTTATGATTTTGGATTTTTAGGTTGGATGACTTTTAGGTGGTAACAGGTGTCTTCCTCTACTCGTATTTGGCTGTCAATTTTTTTCTACACTTTTAGGACTATTTTGTGCAAGAAATTACAATAAAATAGTGTGCCTAAGAAAAATTGAATTTTTTTGGGACCTTTTTTGTGATTTTGGATTTTTGGGTTGGATGACTTTTAGGTGGTAACAGGTGTCTTCCTCTACTCGTATTTGGCTGTCAATTTTTTTCTACACTTTTAGGAGTATTTTGTGCAAGAAATTACAATAAAATAGTGTGCCTAAGAAAAATTGAATTTTTTTGGGAACTTTTTTATGATTTTGGATTTTTAGGTTGGATGACTTTTAGGTGGTAACAGGTGTCTTCCTCTACTCGTATTTGGCTGTCAATTTTTTTCTACACTTTTAGGACTATTTTGTGCAAGAAATTACAATAAAATAGTGTGCCTAAGAAAAATTGAATTTTTTTGGGACCTTTTTTGTGATTTTGGATTTTTGGGTTGGATGACTTTTAGGTGGTAACAGGTGTCTTCCTCTACTCGTATTTGGCTGTCAATTTTTTTCTACACTTTTAGGAGTATTTTGTGCAAGAAATTACAATAAAATAGTGTGCCTAAGAAAAATTGAATTTTTTTGGGAACTTTTTTATGATTTTGGATTTTTGGGTTGGATGACGTTTAGGT
The DNA here is from genome assembly GCF_019393585.1 of Leptopilina boulardi. NCBI lineage: Eukaryota > Metazoa > Arthropoda > Insecta > Hymenoptera > Figitidae > Leptopilina > Leptopilina boulardi. The sequence goes on along the minus strand of NW_026137825.1, from coordinate 987,493 downwards.
GGTAACAGGTGTCTTCCTCTACTCGTATATGGCTGTCAATTTTTTTCTACACTTTTAGGAGTATTTTGTGCAAGAAATTACAATAAAATAGTGTGCCTAAGAAAAATTGAATTTTTTTGGGAACTTTTTTATGATTTTGGATTTTTGGGTTGGATGACTTTTAGGTGGTAACAGGTGTCTTCCTCTACTCGTATTTGGCTGTCAATTTTTTTCTACACTTTTAGGAGTATTTTGTGCAAGAAATTACAATAAAATAGTGTGCCTAAGAAAAATTGAATTTTTTTGGGAACTTTTTTATGATTTTGGATTTTTAGGTTGGATGACTTTTAGGTGGTAACAGGTGTCTTCCTCTACTCGTATTTGGCTGTCAATTTTTTTCTACACTTTTAGGACTATTTTGTGCAAGAAATTACAATAAAATAGTGTGCCTAAGAAAAATTGAATTTTTTTGGGACCTTTTTTGTGATTTTGGATTTTTGGGTTGGATGACTTTTAGGTGGTAACAGGTGTCTTCCTCTACTCGTATTTGGCTGTCAATTTTTTTCTACACTTTTAGGAGTATTTTGTGCAAGAAATTACAATAAAATAGTGTGCCTAAGAAAAATTGAATTTTTTTGGGAACTTTTTTATGATTTTGGATTTTTGGGTTGGATGACTTTTAGGTGGTAACAGGTGTCTTCCTCTACTCGTATTTGGCTGTCAATTTTTTTCTACACTTTTAGGAGTATTTTGTGCAAGAAATTACAATAAAATAGTGTGCCTAAGAAAAATTGAATTTTTTTGGGACCTTTTTTGTGATTTTGGATTTTTGGGTTGGATGACTTTTAGGTGGTAACAGGTGTCTTCCTCTACTCGTATTTGGCTGTCAATTTTTTTCTACACTTTTAGGAGTATTTTGTGCAAGAAATTACAAAAAAATAGTGTGCCTAAGAAAAATTGAATTTTTTTGGGACCTTTTTTGTGATTTTAGATTTTTGGGTTGGATGACGTTTAGGTGGTAACAGGTGTCTTCCTCTACTCGTATATGGCTGTCAATTTTTTTCTACACTTTTAGGAGTATTTTGTGCAAGAAATTACAATAAAATAGTGTGCCTAAGAAAAATTGAATTTTTTTGGGAACTTTTTTATGATTTTGGATTTTTGGGTTGGATGACTTTTAGGTGGTAACAGGTGTCTTCCTCTACTCGTATTTGGCTGTCAATTTTTTTCTACACTTTTAGGAGTATTTTGTGCAAGAAATTACAATAAAATAGTGTGCCTAAGAAAAATTGAATTTTTTTGGGAACTTTTTTATGATTTTGGATTTTTAGGTTGGATGACTTTTAGGTGGTAACAGGTGTCTTCCTCTACTCGTATTTGGCTGTCAATTTTTTTCTACACTTTTAGGACTATTTTGTGCAAGAAATTACAATAAAATAGTGTGCCTAAGAAAAATTGAATTTTTTTGGGACCTTTTTTGTGATTTTGGATTTTTGGGTTGGATGACTTTTAGGTGGTAACAGGTGTCTTCCTCTACTCGTATTTGTCTGTCAATTTTTTTCTACACTTTTAGGAGTATTTTGTGCAAGAAATTACAATAAAATAGTGTGCCTAAGAAAAATTGAATTTTTTTGGGAACTTTTTTATGATTTTGGATTTTTGGGTTGGATGACTTTTAGGTGGTAACAGGTGTCTTCCTCTACTCGTATTTGGCTGTCAATTTTTTTCTACACTTTTAGGAGTATTTTGTGCAAGAAATTACAATAAAATAGTGTGCCTAAGAAAAATTGAATTTTTTTGGGACCTTTTTTGTGATTTTGGATTTTTGGGTTGGATGACTTTTAGGTGGTAACAGGTGTCTTCCTCTACTCGTATTTGGCTGTCAATTTTTTTCTACACTTTTAGGAGTATTTTGTGCAAGAAATTACAATAAAATAGTGTGCCTAAGAAAAATTGAATTTTTTTGGGAACTTTTTTATGATTTTGGATTTTTGGGTTGGATGACTTTTAGGTGGTAACAGGTGTCTTCCTCTACTCGTATTTGGCTGTCAATTTTTTTCTACACTTTTAGGAGTATTTTGTGCAAGAAATTACAATAAAATAGTGTGCCTAAGAAAAATTGAATTTTTTTGGGACCTTTTTTGTGATTTTAGATTTTTGGGTTGGATGACGTTTAGGTGGTAACAGGTGTCTTCCTCTACTCGTATATGGCTGTCAATTTTTTTCTACACTTTTAGGAGTATTTTGTGCAAGAAATTACAATAAAATAGTGTGCCTAAGAAAAATTGAATTTTTTTGGGAACTTTTTTATGATTTTGGATTTTTGGGTTGGATGACTTTTAGGTGGTAACAGGTGTCTTCCTCTACTCGTATTTGGCTGTCAATTTTTTTCTACACTTTTAGGAGTATTTTGTGCAAGAAATTACAATAAAATAGTGTGCCTAAGAAAAATTGAATTTTTTTGGGACCATTTTTGTGATTTTAGATTTTTGGGTTGGATGACGTTTAGGTGGTAACAGGTGTCTTCCTCTACTCGTATATGGCTGTCAATTTTTTTCTACACTTTTAGGAGTATTTTGTGCAAGAAATTACAATAAAATAGTGTGCCTAAGAAAAATTGAATTTTTTTGGGAACTTTTTTATGATTTTGGATTTTTAGGTTGGATGACTTTTAGGTGGTAACAGGTGTCTTCCTCTACTCGTATTTGGCTGTCAATTTTTTTCTACACTTTTAGGAGTATTTTGTGCAAGAAATTACAATAAAATAGTGTGCCTAAGAAAAATTGAATTTTTTTGGGACCTTTTTTGTGATTTTGGATTTTTGGGTTGGATGACTTTTAGGTGGTAACAGGTGTCTTCCTCTACTCGTATTTGGCTGTCAATTTTTTTCTACACTTTTAGGAGTATTTTATGCAAGAAATTACAATAAAATAGTGTGCCTAAGAAAAATTGAATTTTTTTGGGAACTTTTTTATGATTTTGGATTTTTGGGTTGGATGACTTTTAGGTGGTAACAGGTGTCTTCCTCTACTCGTATTTGGCTGTCAATTTTTTTCTACACTTTTAGGAGTATTTTGTGCAAGAAATTACAATAAAATAGTGTGCCTAAGAAAAATTGAATTTTTTTCGGAACTTTTTTATGATTTTGGATTTTTGGGTTGGATGACTTTTAGGTGGTAACAGGTGTCTTCCTCTACTCGTATTTGGCTGTCAATTTTTTTCTACACTTTTAGGAGTATTTTGTGCAAGAAATTACAATAAAATAGTGTGCCTAAGAAAAATTGAATTTTTTTGGGAACTTTTTTATGATTTTGGATTTTTGGGTTGGATGACTTTTAGGTGGTAACAGGTGTCTTCCTCTACTCGTATTTGGCTGTCAATTTTTTTCTACACTTTTAGGAGTATTTTGTGCAAGAAATTACAAAAAAATAGTGTGCCTAAGAAAAATTGAATTTTTTTGGGACCTTTTTTGTGATTTTAGATTTTTGGGTTGGATGACGTTTAGGTGGTAACAGGTGTCTTCCTCTACTCGTATATGGCTGTCAATTTTTTTCTACACTTTTAGGAGTATTTTGTGCAAGAAATTACAATAAAATAGTGTGCCTAAGAAAAATTGAATTTTTTTGGGAACTTTTTTATGATTTTGGATTTTTGGGTTGGATGACTTTTAGGTGGTAACAGGTGTCTTCCTCTACTCGTATTTGGCTGTCAATTTTTTTCTACACTTTTAGGAGTATTTTGTGCAAGAAATTACAATAAAATAGTGTGCCTAAGAAAAATTGAATTTTTTTGGGACCTTTTTTGTGATTTTGGATTTTTGGGTTGGATGACTTTTAGGTGGTAACAGGTGTCTTCCTCTACTCGTATTTGGCTGTCAATTTTTTTCTACACTTTTAGGAGTATTTTGTGCAAGAAATTACAATAAAATAGTGTGCCTAAGAAAAATTGAATTTTTTTGGGAACTTTTTTATGATTTTGGATTTTTGGGTTGGATGACTTTTAGGTGGTAACAGGTGTCTTCCTCTACTCGTATTTGGCTGTCAATTTTTTTCTACACTTTTAGGAGTATTTTGTGCAAGAAATTACAATAAAATAGTGTGCCTAAGAAAAATTGAATTTTTTTGGGACCTTTTTTGTGATTTTAGATTTTTGGGTTGGATGACGTTTAGGTGGTAACAGGTGTCTTCCTCTACTCGTATATGGCTGTCAATTTTTTTCTACACTTTTAGGAGTATTTTGTGCAAGAAATTACAATAAAATAGTGTGCCTAAGAAAAATTGAATTTTTTTGGGAACTTTTTTATGATTTTGGATTTTTGGGTTGGATGACTTTTAGGTGGTAACAGGTGTCTTCCTCTACTCGTATTTGGCTGTCAATTTTTTTCTACACTTTTAGGAGTATTTTGTGCAAGAAATTACAATAAAATAGTGTGCCTAAGAAAAATTGAATTTTTTTGGGACCTTTTTTGTGATTTTGGATTTTTGGGTTGGATGACTTTTAGGTGGTAACAGGTGTCTTCCTCTACTCGTATTTGGCTGTCAATTTTTTTCTACACTTTTAGGAGTATTTTGTGCAAGAAATTACAATAAAATAGTGTGCCTAAGAAAAATTGAATTTTTTTGGGAACTTTTTTATGATTTTGGATTTTTGGGTTGGATGACTTTTAGGTGGTAACAGGTGTCTTCCTCTACTCGTATTTGGCTGTCAATTTTTTTCTACACTTTTAGGAGTATTTTGTGCAAGAAATTACAATAAAATAGTGTGCCTAAGAAAAATTGAATTTTTTTGGGACCTTTTTTGTGATTTTAGATTTTTGGGTTGGATGACGTTTAGGTGGTAACAGGTGTCTTCCTCTACTCGTATATGGCTGTCAATTTTTTTCTACACTTTTAGGAGTATTTTGTGCAAGAAATTACAATAAAATAGTGTGCCTAAGAAAAATTGAATTTTTTTGGGAACTTTTTTATGATTTTGGATTTTTGGGTTGGATGACTTTTAGGTGGTAACAGGTGTCTTCCTCTACTCGTATTTGGCTGTCAATTTTTTTCTACACTTTTAGGAGTATTTTGTGCAAGAAATTACAATAAAATAGTGTGCCTAAGAAAAATTGAATTTTTTTGGGAACTTTTTTATGATTTTGGATTTTTGGGTTGGATGACTTTTAGGTGGTAACAGGTGTCTTCCTCTACTCGTATTTGGCTGTCAATTTTTTTCTACACTTTTAGGAGTATTTTGTGCAAGAAATTACAATAAAATAGTGTGCCTAAGAAAAATTGAATTTTTTTGGGAACTTTTTTATGATTTTGGATTTTTGGGTTGGATGACTTTTAGGTGGTAACAGGTGTCTTCCGCTACTCGTATTTGGCTGTCAATTTTTTTCTACACTTTTAGGAGTATTTTGTGCAAGAAATTACAATAAAATAGTGTGCCTAAGAAAAATTGAATTTTTTTGGGACCTTTTTTGTGATTTTGGATTTTTGGGTTGGATGACTTTTAGGTGGTAACAGGTGTCTTCCTCTACTCGTATTTGGCTGTCAATTTTTTTCTACACTTTTAGGAGTATTTTGTGCAAGAAATTACAATAAAATAGTGTGCCTAAGAAAAATTGAATTTTTTTGGGACCTTTTTTGTGATTTTGGATTTTTGGGTTGGATGACTTTTAGGTGGTAACAGGTGTCTTCCTCTACTCGTATTTGGCTGTCAATTTTTTTCTACACTTTTAGGAGTATTTTATGCAAGAAATTACAATAAAATAGTGTGCCTAAGAAAAATTGAATTTTTTTGGGAACTTTTTTATGATTTTGGATTTTTGGGTTGGATGACTTTTAGGTGGTAACAGGTGTCTTCCTCTACTCGTATTTGGCTGTCAATTTTTTTCTACACTTTTAGGAGTATTTTGTGCAAGAAATTACAATAAAATAGTGTGCCTAAGAAAAATTGAATTTTTTTCGGAACTTTTTTATGATTTTGGATTTTTGGGTTGGATGACTTTTAGGTGGTAACAGGTGTCTTCCTCTACTCGTATTTGGCTGTCAATTTTTTTCTACACTTTTAGGAGTATTTTGTGCAAGAAATTACAATAAAATAGTGTGCCTAAGAAAAATTGAATTTTTTTGGGAACTTTTTTATGATTTTGGATTTTTGGGTTGGATGACTTTTAGGTGGTAACAGGTGTCTTCCTCTACTCGTATTTGGCTGTCAATTTTTTTCTACACTTTTAGGAGTATTTTGTGCAAGAAATTACAATAAAATAGTGTGCCTAAGAAAAATTGAATTTTTTTGGGAACTTTTTTATGATTTTGGATTTTTGGGTTGGATGACTTTTAGGTGGTAACAGGTGTCTTCCTCTACTCGTATTTGGCTGTCAATTTTTTTCTACACTTTTAGGAGTATTTTGTGCAAGAAATTACAATAAAATAGTGTGCCTAAGAAAAATTGAACTTTTTTGGGAACTTTTTTATGATTTTGGATTTTTGGGTTGGATGACTTTTAGGTGGTAACAGGTGTCTTCCTCTACTCGTATTTGGCTGTCAATTGTTTTCTACACTTTTAGGAGTATTTTGTGCAAGAAATTACAATAAAATAGTGTGCCTAAGAAAAATTGAATTTTTTTGGGAACTTTTTTATGATTTTGGATTTTTGGGTTGGATGACTTTTAGGTGGTAACAGGTGTCTTCCTCTACTCGTATTTGGCTGTCAATTTTTTTCTACACTTTTAGGAGTATTTTGTGCAAGAAATTACAATAAAATAGTGTGCCTAAGAAAAATTGAATTTTTTTGGGAACTTTTTTATGATTTTGGATTTTTGGGTTGGATGACTTTTAGGTGGTAACAGGTGTCTTCCTCTACTCGTATTTGGCTGTCAATTTTTTTCTACACTTTTAGGAGTATTTTGTGCAAGAAATTACAATAAAATAGTGTGCCTAAGAAAAATTGAATTTTTTTGGGAACTTTTTTATGATTTTGGATTTTTAGGTTGGATGACTTTTAGGTGGTAACAGGTGTCTTCCTCTACTCGTATTTGGCTGTCAATTTTTTTCTACACTTTTAGGAGTATTTTGTGCAAGAAATTACAATAAAATAGTGTGCCTAAGAAAAATTGAATTTTTTTGGGACCTTTTTTGTGATTTTGGATTTTTGGGTTGGATGACTTTTAGGTGGTAACAGGTGTCTTCCTCTACTCGTATTTGGCTGTCAATTTTTTTCTACACTTTTAGGAGTATTTTGTGCAAGAAATTACAATAAAATAGTGTGCCTAAGAAAAATTGAATTTTTTTGGGACCTTTTTTGTGATTTTGGATTTTTGGGTTGGATGACTTTTAGGTGGTAACAGGTGTCTTCCTCTACTCGTATTTGGCTGTCAATTTTTTTCTACACTTTTAGGAGTATTTTGTGCAAGAAATTACAATAAAATAGTGTGCCTAAGAAAAATTGAATTTTTTTGGGAACTTTTTTATGATTTTTGATTTTTGGGTTGGATGACTTTTAGGTGGTAACAGGTGTCTTCCTCTACTCGTATTTGGCTGTCAATTTTTTTCTACACTTTTAGGAGTATTTTGTGCAAGAAATTACAATAAAATAGTGTGCCTAAGAAAAATTGAATTTTTTTGGGACCTTTTTGGTGATTTTGGATTTTTGGGTTGGATGACTTTTAGGTGGTAACAGGTGTCTTCCTCTACTCGTATTTGGCTGTCAATTTTTTTCTACACTTTTAGGAGTATTTTGTGCAAGAAATTACAATAAAATAGTGTGCCTAAGAAAAATTGAATTTTTTTGGGAACTGTTTTATGATTTTGGATTTTTGGGTTGGATGACTTTTAGGTGGTAACAGGTGTCTTCCTCTACTCGGATCAGGGTGTAATTTTTTTTCTACACTTTTAGGTGTATTTAGTGCAAGAAATTGCAATAAAATAGTCTGCCTAAGAAAAATTGAATTTTTTTGGGAACTTTTTTATGATTTTGGACGGCTTTTTGGTGGTAAAAGGGGTCTTCCTCTACTCGTATTTGTCTGTCAATTGTTTTCTACACTTTTAGGTGTATTTTGTGCAAGAATTTGTAATCTTAATTATTGTCTGTCTATGAAAAATTGAATTTTTTTGAATTTTGAGGATTCCGTTCACGTAGTGAACCGGAACGGAACCCTTATGGTTTAACTTGGTAGTCATATTTAATTTTATGTGTAGATTTTACGAAAAATATAGCTAACCCTTTTGAAATATTATATTTAAATATATAAATTTATATAATCGTGAACGGAACCCTATGTAAGCGAGTGTAACTCGTACTTGACCAATTTTTTTACTTTCTGTATTAAAAAAAAGATAAATCTGGACAAACCTGGAAAGATTCAAGAACGTCGGGATCGCTCAAAAATTCATGAAAATCATTCATTCCCGGTGCACCACCTGCGGAATCGGTTTGTGAAGGTCGTGTATTATCTTCGCGATCTTTCGCAGCTTCTCGTGCTTTTTGCAATCTCTCTTGTCGCTTCTGCTCTTGTTTCTCGGATGCTTTGCGCTCCTGTTTTCTTTTGTGTTCCTCAATTTTTCTCGCCTATGATTACACAAATTCGTATATATTTACACGGAAAAAAAGAAAAAGTAACTTTTACTACTTTAAAAGTAAAATTGGACCTGTCCGAAGTTTCTGCGCATCTCTGGCAACTTTTACTCCAAAAATAGTCAAATTTACTTCAGAAATAGTAAAAATTACTACGGAAACAGTAAAATTTACTACAGAAAGAGTCAATTTTACTATTTTTCGAGTAAAAGTTGCCAGAGATGCGCAGAAACTTCGGACAGGTCCAATTTTACTTTTAAAGTAGTAAAAGTTACTTTATTCGTTTTTCCATTTTTCTCCGTGTAATATTACATGTTTTCTTTTTTTATTAATTATTAATAAAAAATAAAAAAAAATTCATTTTTAAAATAATGAATCAGTGAAACGGATAAATAATAATAGTACAATTAAATAATAATTTCCAGATACAAGAAAATTAAAATATTGATATTGTTTTTTTATTTATTAATTAAAATAAATAAATTAATATTGTATTAATTATTATAATAATGAATAATTAAAATGAATGAATAAAAACATACATATTTAAATAATAATTTCCATCTACAAGAGATTATAAAATTAGAATTTCCTTTATTTTGTCCTGGAAAAAATATTAAGAAAATAAAAAAAAATACACATAAAAATAAATTTTATCTTTTCATGTCTTATCAAGGAAACTTATAGCGACATCGTTTCATAATAAAAAGAAAAGAAAAGACAGATAACAACACTTTTGTACAAGTTTCAATCATGACGTTCATTCAACGATATGTAATATTTGTTTTTTTCATTTTTTATTTATTTATCCATTTAAGTGAGGAATCGAGAATTTTGGCAATTTTTCCAAATTCAAAAAATGAAGAGATTTTTAATAAGGCACTTGTGAAAATTTTACTAGAACGAGGACATCACGTGGATCTTATTACATCATTTGAAATGTTAATTTTATCAGAAAATTATAAATTATTATTTAATTTAGAAAAAATTTTTAACTATTCAAATTTTTATTTATCAAATGAATTTAATTATTTGACAATTCCGTCTAATTCAATTTGGCATACGTCCAAGAATTATGCCAATGAACTTTGTAATATTATGGGAAATAAAAAAATACAAAAACTTTTACGTGAAATCAAAAAAAATTCCCATTATGATGTTATTTTAATGGAGGTAAGTTTTTATTAATTTTGTTTTTACATTTTTTCCCCATAATTGTTTAATAATAATAATAATAATAATAATAATAATAATAAATTAATTATATTTTAATTGAATTTTTTAATTTAATAATAATTAAATATTATTATCATTAATTTTTAAAGTTGTAAATAAATAATATACATTAAAAAAAAATTTTAATACTTGTAATTAAATTTTTATTCTAGATTTTTGGAGCGAAATGTTTCATTGGTCTTGGAGAATTTTTGAAACTGCCAATAATAACAATTTCAAATTTTTTTCAATTGCCATTGATAGATAAATCAATTGGGAATTCAAAATCAATATTTATTTCAAATAATTTTATGGACTTGAGTGAAATAGGAAATTTTGTTACTCGTTTAAAAAAAAATTTACTAAAATATTTTCAAACTTATCAATTATACTATTATACACAGAGACAAACAGAAATAATGAGAAAATATCTCGATCCAAATATGCCAGAAATTGGAGAAATTGAAAAAAATATTTCTCTAATTTTATTGAATTCACATTTCAATCTTAATTCAACGAAAGCTGTGACAAATGAAATTATTCAAATTGGAGGATTACACATCAATGAAGACAAAATCAAATTATCACTAGTAAAAAAAAATTTAATTATTAATTTTTCATAAATAATATAAATTAAAAGAAATTAAAAGAAAAAATTTACCTAATTCCGCAGAAAAATTAATTAATTATTTAAATTTAATTATTTTTTAATTAATAAATAATTAAACACATATTTAACATTAATTATTCTTTAATTATTCTTTAATTATTAAATAATTATTTATTAAATATTAATAACTAGGCGTAATTAATTAAAATTAAATAATTAAATTTTTTTTGCTTCTTTAAGAAACTAAAAAGCTGGATGGATAAAAGTACAAAAGGAATTGTTTATTTTGATTTGGGCTCAAAAATATTAATGGAAAATTTGCCAAAAAAAATTATTATCGCCTTTTTAGCGTCTTTTGGAAAAATAAAATTCTATCGTATTTTAATGAAAATCAAAAATATCGAGAACTTTCCTCTCGAACTTCCGAGAAATGTCAAAACATTTACAAACATATCCAGAATTCAAGTCTTAGGTATTTTTCTATATAAATATTATGATATTTTATCAATTTTCATTTTCAAACTTCAAATATATATCGATTCTATTGACATAACCTCAAAATTAAAAAAATATTTCAAAATCATAAAAATAATTGTAATTGAAATTAATTTTCTTTAAGGTTATATTAAAAATTTAATTATTATTCAACTTAAAATAAAATATTATTTAAATTTTCATTGAAAAATTTTTAATTGAAAATAATAATAATTAAGAAATTTTTCTTAAAATTTTAAAATTAGCTTAATTCTAATATCATCATTTTAATTCTATCATTTTTAATAACGCCATATTTAGCGAATCACCACTAATATTTGTTTTCAAGAATATTGCTATCATTTTTAATGACGCCATATTTACCGAATCATCACTAATTTTAGTTTTCAAGAATATCGCTATCATTTTTAATGACGCCATGTTGGTGAATCTCCGCTTCTTTTCGGTTTTAAGAATATCGCTATCATTCTTAATGACGCCATATTTACCGAATCATCACTAATTTTAGTTTTCAAGAATATCGCTATCATTTTTAATAACACCATATTTACCGAATCATCACTAATTTTAGTTTTCAAGAATATCGCTATCATTTTTAATAACGCCATATTTACCGAATCACCACTAATTTTAATTTTCAAAAATATCGCTATCATTTTTAATGACGCCATATTTACCGAATCATCACTAATTTTAGTTTTCAAGAATATCGCTATCATTTTTAATGACGCCATGTTGGTGAATCTCCGCTTCTTTTCGGTTTTAAAAATATCGCTATCATTTTTAATAACACCATATTTACCGAATCATTACTAATTTTAGTTTTCAAGAATATCGCTATCATTTTTAATGACGCCATGTTGGTGAATCTCCGCTTCTTTTCGGTTTTAAGAATATCGCTATCATTTTTAATGACGCCATGTTAGTAATTCATTCCCTGAATCTCCGCTTCTTTTCGGTTTTAAGAATATCGCTATCATTTTTAATAACACCATATTTACCGAATCATCACTAATTTTAGTTTTCAAGAATATCGCTATCATTTTTAATAACGCCATATTTACCGAATCATCACTAATTTTAATTTTCAAGAATATCGCTATCATTTTTAATGACACCATATTAGCAAATCATTCAGAGAATCTCCGCTTATTTTCGTTTTCAAGATTATCGCTATCATTTTTAATAAAACCTTGTTAGTAATTCATTCACAGATTCGCCGCTTATTTTCTATTTTAGGAATATTGCTATAAATTATTTTTTTTACAAAGTTTAATTTTTTTCAGCTCATAAAAATGTCAAAGCATTCATAACGCTAGGAGAAAATTTGGCTATTCAAGAAGCGCTTTATTTTGCAATTCCTATTATAGGAATATCAATTTCGTCAGATCATTCTCAAAATTTGCGAGAACTTGTTCAAAAATTTGTAGCCTTTGAAATAAATTTCGAAAATCTTAATGAGCGTCATATTAGCGAAGCTTTGACAATTGTTTTAAAAGTCAAATTGTTTCGGTATGTAGTGCAATGTGGATAATAATTTCTTTTAGGTTGCTATGGCAACGGTTGTCATAGTAACGGTTGCTATGGTAACCGGTAGCTTAGCAACAGTTGCCCTAGAAACCGTTGCTATGGTAACCGGTGCCTTAGCAACCGCTACTATTTTTAAAACCATAAAATGGTTAATAAAAAATAAAATACAAGTGAATTAATTTTTTTTCATCAAAATTTTCAGAATTCAAACGCAACGATGGTCAAAAATTTTCAAGGATCGTGCCTTAAGTGCCAAAGACACTGCCATTTATTGGATAGAGTACATAATTAAAAATGGACCAAATTCACTAAAATCACCTACACCTTCCCCACTCTGGTATCAAACCGAATTTCTAGATATTTATGCATTTTTATTAATTTCTCTTTTATCATTCACATGCTTAATTGTTCGATTAATAAAAAAACTTATTAAAATAAATGAAAAATTTTTCATAAAAATAAAAAGAAATTAACAAATTTTTAAATTCATTATTTTTTTACACAATTTTAATAATAGCAGAACAAAAATTAATCTTTCGTAAAGAATAAGATGGAAAAAAAAATTTTTTGTAAAAAAACTAATTTCCCGTCTAACCTTACACAAAATTCAGAAATAAATCTCAATTTTGAAAAAGCTGAAAATAATTTCATGGTCAGTAAACAACGCAAAAATCTTGAGGAAGTTTAAAAAATGTTGGTATCGTCATAAAATTATAACGAAAAAAAAGCTTGAAGGGGAAGAAATTTTTTTGAAAAATTTTTTTTATTTATATATATAATTTTAATAACGTCTCTCTTGAAGACAGAATAGAAGAAGCCAACGCCAAAAATTGAAAAGGGGATGAGAGGGGGGGGGTGGTAGGGTCACACATATACATTAAAGCTACGAGGGGCCACCTTATACGGCGGCGGCCCGGACGTCTAAATATAAAGGCGCCCGACACCGCGACACACAGTCCTATCCTCTCCTCTGTTCAACTCAAAATCTCGCGGAAAATCTCATCAAACATCCAGAGATGAGGGAAAATGCAGTCTCTCTTAAATTAATCCCCAAAGTGCAATGATCTCCAATCAAGCAACGTTTATTCCTCCCCCCTCCCTTTCTTCCCTTTTCTCCCTACACTCCTGGAAGATAAAAATAAATAAAAAAATTTCTTTTAATAAAAATTTAATTTTTGTTATAATTTTTTTTTACTAAATGTAATTAATTTTTCATTTAGAGATTAAAAAAAATAAAATTGACACGAAAAATATTTAAAAGCTAATAAATAATAATTGGAAAAAAAAATTTATCTTAGTGTATTTTTTTTGGAAAATTCTTAGGGAAATTTTTTTTGAATTTGGAATCACGTGATCAATATTATTTTCAATGAATTGAAGAGCCATCTGTGAAAAGATTCAAGTTACATGTGGGTGAAAGAGAAACTATCGGCAGATAATGTCGAGGAAGAGTTTTTCTACGATTACGATATTATTATTTTTTTAGTTTTTTTGTTTTTTATTTTTCTAAATTAAAGAAAAAAAAGATTTTGCCGTCTTTAGAAAAAACAGGTCAAACATAACCTCAAAATTCAAGGTCATGTGTGTCAAGGTTAAAATAAGAACATAACTTCAAAATTTATGTTGGGTGAAAAGGCGAACATAACATCAAAAATTTGTTTAGTTCAAAGGGCAAACATAGGTTTGCCAAAAAAACTAGGTTAGGGCAAAAGAGGAATATAACCTCAAAATCTAGGTTAGGTCAAAGGGAATATAACCTCAAAACTTAAGTTAGGACAAAAAGTAAATAAAACTTCCAAATCTATGTTTGGTCAAAGGGCAAACATAACCTCAAAAATTAGGTTATGTCAAAGGGCAAACATAACCTCAAAACTTAGGTTAGGTCAAAGGGCAAAGATAACCTTAAAACTTAGCTTAGGTCAGAAGGGGAATATAACCTCAAAGTCTTGCTTAGGTCAAAGGGCAAACATAACCTTAAAAAATTAAGGGTTAGGTCAAAAGGCAAACATAACCTCAAAACTTAAGAGCGTCAAAGTGTCAAGGTAATATTTTCTAAAATGAAAATTTCGAAATATCAAATGAAAATAATTTATCCATGAGGATTAAAGTGCAATTTTGTAAAAAGAGAGAGAGAGAGAAGGGGAAAGGTATATTGTACCGTTTTTTTTTCTATATTCAAAAACTTGACATCATCTACACAAAATAGTTAAAACTTTACCGTCAGAATCATTATTTGGCAGAGAGCTTTGAAACTTTTGAAATTCACGTCCAATTACCTGAGATTTCAATTTCCTGAAACTTTGTCGTAACGGACGACCTCACTTGTTTCTAAATATTGGCAAAGTTCGATTTTCCTTCGCGCGCACGAAAATTATTTTCTAACACACGAAAAAAAAATCAAAAAACAGTTACACAAATAGCGAAATAATATTTAAGAAATAATTTTGAGGAAATCAAATATTAAACAAAATCCTACCAAAAAAAAAAAAATAAAAGTATTTTGAAAAATTTCCCAAAAAAAAAAACTGTTTTACGTATTAAAATTGCAAAACGACCTTTGACCCGTTATTTTCAATTTTGTCACGCAGATTGAATTCTGCATTTCTAGGAATCAGGTCACATTGGATATTTTTAACTCGCGATTTGCTAAATTCAAAGCCTAACTATAGTTTATATTCCCTAGTGGATTTGAAATAACGAGCCCGGAATTTTTTTTTTGTATTCCAAATTACCAAAATTGAGAAAAAAGTTTCAATTTTAGAATTCTAAAATCCATTAGAAATCGAAATCAGAGAAATTATGGAATCCCCAAAAATTCTATCATTCATTTCTTCATGATCTAAATTCCTTTATTTTTCAGACTTGACCGAAATATAAATTATGAACGTCACACGGAATTCTCCGAGTGAATGCTAAGACAAATTTAGAAACACAAATACTAAATCATTGAAATAGATAAATTTAACTAAAAAAAAAATTTAATTTCTAACTGTATACTGAAATTCATAATAGAAGAAGAAATAACAGAAGCAGTGTTAAATTTTGAGTGATTTTTATCAAGGTCAAGATTTTGCCTTGAGGAAGAGAGAAAACAGTTTCGAGTGAAAATTTGAAGAACTTCTTATCAGACTCGTTGGAGGAGAAGAGGAAAATAGAAGAGAAATATATATAGGTAGAAGAGAGAAAAAAAGAGAATCTGGTATAGAGAAGATGCTCCGCCGCTGATGACGAGATAGACTAAAACTAAAAGAGAAGAGGGACCAGAGGGGTTGGCCCGAGGCCCTCGCTGTCGTTTCAACGACAGTTTCTCGTGAGTTCGAGTCGAAACCGAGTACCGCGACTAACGAGAGTAACGAGAGTGATCGAGGCTGCCACACAGCTTGGCTCATCGTATACAAGTGTGCTTAAGTGAACCAAAAAATGACGGGTTCGCGGTTTAGACCCGCGATCTTCGTCGGCCTCTTCCTTGGCCTCCTAGCCATTTCCTTGCAGGGTAAGTTTTTTCCAATCATCCCCCAAAAACAAACGAAAATCACTCCAAAACAAAACCACCTTATTAATTTCCAAAATGCAACAAATCTAATCTAAATTGTTCCCTCAAACCTATTTTTCCTAAATTCAAAATCAACTTCTTTATTTCCAACTTCCTAATCTTCAAAAAAAAAAGTATTTAACATCATCGAAAAAAAATATATCCAAAAAGAAGAAACAAAAAAAATTTCTGTCCCTGAGACCAAAATATGAAAATATTGGTGCCGAAAAAGACGTCATTGCGTTTGTCACGCTTATTTTTATTTCGTTCACATTCGTTATGTAAACTTTTTTTGCCAAAATGTTGGTAATATCGCAGCGCGACGTAAAAGTGTTTAGGGAAGGGAGAAAAAAGAAGGAAGAAGAAAAAAGAAGCAAAAAAAAAAGAATTGAGGGAAAAAAAAGCGCGTGGTTGTGATTTAAATTTAGAACAGTTCTTCACCCCCGGATCAGAGACGTTTGTGTCGCTGACGAACGAGCGTCGACCAAGCACAAGGTCAATGTTACGTAAGGTCTTCAATAGAGTGAGAGCTCTCGTCATCGGCAAGACACACACTACAATCGAGTAACGACCCCTCAAGAAGATAATTTGTTAGATTTTTACTCTAATTTTCAAAATTAATATGCATTAACGATATAACCATAGAAAAAGGGGGAAAATTTTTTTTATAACAACATTTAGGATAAAAGTAGATAAAATTTATGGAATAAATCCAAGGTTCAACATTGGGATCCAAATTTTCATTTTTGATTTGTTGTAATCTTTTACATAAGACTCTGGTATTTCGTCTTTTGCATTTGTATTGAAAATTGCAGCAACTTCATTACGTTTTTTTTTAAATTAATCTTCTGCTACTCAAAACCTTGATAGGTAACCATAGCAACCGTTACTTTAGAAATAGTTGCTGAGGTACCGGTTACCAAAGGAACCGTTACTGTAGAAACGGTTGCTAAGATATTGGTACCAAAACATCTGTTACTATAGAAAAAGTTTCTAAGGTACTGGTTACCATAACAACCGTTACTATAGAAATAGTTGCTAAGGTGCCGGTTACCATAGCTACCGTTACTATGGCAACGGTTGCTAAGGTACTGGTTACCAAAGGAACCGTTACTATGGAAATGATTGCTAAGGTACCGGTTACCAAAGGAACCGTTACTGTAGAAACGGTTGCTAAGATATTGGTACCAAAACAACTGTTACTATAAAAAAAGTTTCGAAGGAACTGGTTACCATAACAATCGTTACTATAGAAATAGTTGCTGAGGTACCGATTACCAAAGGAACCGTTACTATAGAAATAGCTGATAAGGTACTGGTTACTATAGTAATCGTTACTATGGAAACGGTTGCTAAAGAATTGGTTACCATAGGAACGGTTTCCGTAGCAACTGTTACCAAACAACGTTACCTAAGGTAACGGTTTCAGCAGCGAAAATGGAAAAACGTTTCTTACGACATAGAATTCCTTGTGACGTCATCTTTTTTTTCCCCAAAAAAGATAGACGATGTCTAGAGTGCAAGAAGAGAGTGTCCAATGAAATGGAGAAGCAGTTAGTTACAGTCATATTGGCCCCGATAACATTCCAACGGTTTTCACAGCATAATTGTAAATCTGGAATTTGTTCATTATTTGATATAATTGTTACAGGTACTACCAGACCCAACCCACTAAAATCTGTAAACCTCTAGTTGGAACCCTTATCTACTCTTGGAACCGGTCTTAAGACTTTAGTCTTCAATATGTTCCGGATAAATTTACCTACAATACAGGTACAACAATAGTTCCGTTAATCGTTGATTGTCCTTCCAAAAGTCATGTGTCTCATCACCTTGGCATTTGCGTAAAATTTCGGTCATCGAGACTCTTAAAATATATATATATATATATATATGTTCCAACGAAAATAGCGAAGCGACAAGTCAAGACTCAAGGGCGTGTATGGTGAACGAAAGATTCGAATGACGGACAAGAACAAGAAAAAAGAATTCGTAACTTGCTCGTCATGTCGGGAATCTCGGGCATTTGGCATTGGATTGGTGTTAAGAAAAAAATCATTGATTAGAGATCGTTTTTTAAAATACAAAAACCTTACTAAAGATTATTCACCCATTTTTGATGATGATTTTCAATTTATCTTCATTTCTAAATCGACAATTTGTTAATTTACCATCGATATAAAAATACAAAATTTGTTCGCTCAATATATAAATATTTCCAAGTGTGTTGGTTGGTTCACACAAGCCGCCTACCCAAAAGTTAAACTTAGAATTTCGATCCCTTCTCTGATCCCACTAGGATAGAGAAAGAGAGAGAGAGAGAGAGAGTAAAATCATCATTTTCTCTCGCCAAAATCATTGGCAAATTTTATATGCTTCCAAAATAAAAGCAGAAAAATTCCATTTTTTTTGGGGGGCGAAAAAAATTTACTGATTATGTACTAATGATTAAATTTGACGGAAACTAAAATTACATATTTCAGGAGTGCAAGGTGAAGAGGAGCTAGAACAGGTGCCATCGGAAGATTTATGTCGACCCTACATCGAGAAGGCGTTAAAGGATCTTGGCACAGGTAATTCTAGAAGTACTTCCAAAATGCTTGAATGGAGCACAACGATCTTTAGAATGTTTCATTTGAAGGATCTGTCGAGCAGACCAGTGCCGAAGTCGAGGCTGGGGACAATCAGGAGGAAGGCATTCGGAATGAGGAATTAAGCGTGCAAGTAAGATGTCTTCAATTAAATACTATTTTTGAAAATTTATTTAATTTCTTTGCTGATAAAATCTTCTTTATAGGGCGATGAGCCAGGGAGCAATGACGGATCTCAGGAAGCTGATCAGGACAGTGGTGGTGGTGGAGAAACAGTGGAAGTGGCAAGCGAAGAGGTTCTAGTGGAAGAAGTAGAAAGAAACGAATCCACCGAAAAAGTGGACAGTAGCAACGAAACTGTTGAACAAAAAGGTATTCCTTAATTATTAACGTATTTGGGATAATTGTAAACGCTAAAAAGAAATATTTATCCTAGATGAAAAATCCGAAGAGAAACCCGAGGAAATTGAAGTAATTGCTGAAGACTCTAAAGAGGATTTGGAAAATTCTAAAGAAGATGCTGATAAGGATTCGAAGGAAGATTCAAAGGAAACTGATAAGGATTCAAAGGAAACTGATACGGAGACAAAGGAAGTTACTGACGAAAAGGATTCAAAGGAAAATAGTGATGATTCAAAAGAAGCAGGAGATTCAAAGGAGAAGGTAGAAAATACCGATACAGATTCAAAGGAAGACGTTAAAGATTCAAAAGAGGATGGTGTAGAATCAAACGAAGCTGATAAGGATTCAAAAGAAAGTACCGAAGCAAATGTTGTAGAATCAGATAAAACAGAAGACGAATCCGAAGAAAAAAATGATTCCAAAGAGGCTGATGTAAAAGACGATTCGGAGGAAAAATCTAAAGAATCTCATGAAGAATCCGCAGTAAGTCAAGAAGATGCTGCAAGTTCGACAGAAAAAAGCAAAGAAGAAGAAGAAGAAGAAAAAGCAGAAGCTGAGGAAAAATCAGAAACTGATTCAAAAGAAGATACAACTGACAGTAAAGAAGTAAATGTAACGAGTAAAGAAGAAACAGATTCACAAGAGGGCAAGGACTCAAAGGAAGAAGATTCCCAAGAGGTGAAATCACGAAATCGACGAGATGTTGAAAATGTTCCAGAACAATCCGATGAAACTAGTAAAGAAGGCGGTGAGTTTCACTTTCACAATTAAAAAAAAAAAACATTGCTAATAAATTTTCAATAATTTTCCAGAAGGTGACGGAAGCAGCGAAGGTGATTCCATGCCAGAGGAGGAATTAATTCAAGAAATAGAAATTCCGGAAAATCTACGTCCACGCGATCATATTAGTCAAATATTGAAATTAGACGAAGACAATGAAGTTAAAGAGAAGGCTATTGAAAAAGTCTCCGAAGTTATTCTTAAAGAATTAAAGAAAGTCTATGATAATGCAATTCAACCTTTGGAGACATTATACAAATACAGAGATCTCAGTAATAGACACTTTGGAGGTAAAGAAAAAAAATTTAAATCTCCCAATAGTTTCACATTGTTACAAAAATTATTATTTTGCATTTATAGATCCGGAAATATTTTCCAAACCCCTGGTACTATTTATGGGACCCTGGAGTGGTGGAAAATCATCAATTATCAATTATCTTTTGGACAATGAATATAAGGCGACTTCTTTAAGAACAGGTAAATACTGATACTGATATTTGTAGGACCTGGTAATGGGATTACTTTTTGTTTTCTCTTATTCCCTATTTATTTATTGATGATTAAATCAAAATCGAAATAGGGGCTGAACCTTCTCCAGCTTATTTTAACATATTGATGCATGGTGAGGAGGAAGAAGTTTTGGATGGAACACAATTAGCAGCCGATTGGACATTTTCGGGTCTACAGAAATTTGGACAGGGACTACTCGATCGTCTTCGGGGTCTTCGTTTTAAAAATAAATTACTGGAGAAGGTGAGATCAAAAATAAAAAAAAAATACTGATTATTTTTAAAGCAATTTTCCAGGCAAAATATATGTTTTGCCCGGAAAATTTGCACTCGTTTTGAAATGCAGTGATAACAATGACATAGAAGGCTTTATACTCATTATTTTAAAAAACAATTTTCCAGGCAATATGCTTTGCCCGGAAAATTCTCTAATTGTTTTGAAATGCAGTGAACAAAATCTCATAGAAGGCTTTATATTGATCATTTTAAAGCAATTTTCCGGGCAATTTGTAATTATTTTTTGAAATGCAGTAAACACAATCCCATAGAAGGCTTTATACTGATTATTTTTCAAAAAATTTTCCAGGCAATATGTTTTGCCCGGAAAATTCTGCACTTGTTATGAAATGCACTGAAAACAAACCCATATAAGGCTTTATACTGATTATTTATCGAACAATTTTTCAAGCAATATGCTTTGCCCAGAAAATTCTCCACTTGTTTTGAAATGCAGTGAACAAAATCTCATAGAAGGCTTTATACTGATTTTTTTTCAAACAATTTTCCAGGCAATATGTTTCGCCCGGAAAATTCTGCACTTGTTATGAAATGCACTGAAAACAAACCCATAGAAGGCTTTATACTGATCATTTTAAAGCAATTTTCCGGGCAATTTGTAATTATTTTTTGAAATGCAGTAAACACAATCCCATAGAAGGCTTTATACTGATTATTTTTCAAACAATTTTCCAGGCAATATGCTTTTCCCGGAAAATTCTCCACTTGTTTTGAAATGCAGTGAACGAAATCTCATAGAAGGCTTTATACTGATTATTTTTCAAACAATTTTCCAGACAATATGTTTTGCCTGGAAAATTCTGCACTTGTTATTAAATGTACTGAAAACAAACCCATAGAAGGCTTTATACTGATTATTATTCAAACAATTTTCCAGGCAATATGTTTTGACCGGAAAATTTGCACATGTTTTGAAATGCAGTGAATACAATGCCATAGAAGGCTTTATACTGATTATTATTCAAACAATTTTCCAGGCAATATGCTTTGCCTGGAAAATTCTCCACTTGTTTTGAAATGCAGTGAACAAAATCTCATAAAAGGCTTTATACTTATTATTTTTCAAACAATTTTCCAGGCAATATGCTTTGCCCGGAAAATTCTCCACTTGTTTTGAAATGCAGTGAACAAAATCTCATAGAAGGCTTTACACTTATTATTTTTAAAGCAATTTTCCAGGCAATATGTTCTGCTCGGAAAATTTTGCACATGTTTTGAAATGAATATCAAAATTTTTTAGGTAAATATCGTCGAGATTCCTGGAATTTTAGAAGTTCGCAAACAAGTACAACGTCTCTTTCCATTTAACGATGCTTGTCAATGGTTTATCGATAGGGCAGATATTATCTTTCTCGTTTACGATCCCTCCAAATTGGATGTTGGACCCGAGACAGAGGCAATTCTCGATCAGCTAAAGGGTCGTGAATATCAGGTGAAAAAAATTAGTGATTAAAATTTTTTTTACAATTCTGCTGAATAGATAGAGAAATGAAGTGTTGAAATGATTGAAATTGCTTTTTTAGACGAGGATAATTTTAAATAAAGCTGATCAGGTAAAACCCGAGGAATTAATGAGGGTTCAAGGAGCATTGATTTGGAATATTTCTCCACTAATGTCAAGTGCAGAACCACCGGTAATGTACTCGACGTCTCTTTGGTCAATGCCCTATGAAGCTGGAGCACCCACAAGATTACTCTACGCTCAGGAACGTGCTCTACTTAGAGATCTTCGTTCGGCAATTGATAAAAGAGTCGAGCACAAAATTGCTAGCGCCAGAAGATTCGCAGTGAGTTTTTCAATCAAAATTAGATTTGATAAATTTTGATTTCACCTGATACGAGGCAAATTTTGTTAATTAATTTTTTCTTTTTCCTTTTCACAGGTGCGAGTGCGCAACCATGCGAAAATGGTGGACTGCTATTTGACAACCTATTACAATCATAAAACATTTTTTGGCAATAAACGCGACACAAGTGATAAAATAATTGAAAATCCACAGGATTATCATATTTACGAGGGTCTCAGTACATTGACAAATATTTCACGTTACGATCTACCTGATCCTGATGTTTATAGAGATTTTTTCCGTTTAGATGCGCTCTACGATTTTCCTCTACTTAGTTCAACGTGTACCTATTTTCGTGGTTGTCCTATTAATAGGCTCGACGTTGCAATTGCCTACGATCTTCCTGAACTCGTGGGAAAATATAAAAAATCCGCCGATGCCGCTATTCATGAGAATGAAATTGACAATTCAACCAGTTGAAGCGAAAATAGAATTTTCACGCAGAAGAAAACAAAGAAATGACTCCATAAAAATTATTTCAGAGGAATCTGAACGTTGAGAATTCACTTCAAAAAAAAAAAAAAAAAATTATTAAAATTATCCGGAGTTATAAAAAAAAAAATTATAAAAATTAATTTATTATCGCAAAAAAATTCTGAGCTCGAAAATATTTTCACTGCCATATTGTTGAAAGCAATACAATATTGTATTTTAAATAAAAAAAAAATTTTCCCGAATAGAAATTTAAAAAAAATTTAGACTCGGAAAAAAAAATATTAATCTGTTTAAAAAAAATATTTTTGCAATAAAATTGGAGCTCTTGTTTTATAATCGAATGAGAATAGCGACATGGTGATTTTACAGTATATTACTGTATTATTGTCGTTTCCCTCTCATTATTATACACTGGAAAAAAAAAATAGTATTTGACAAAAAAAAATCCATGTACAAATATATTTAATTAATTATTTTTCTTGATTCATATTTTGTTTCACTAATTATCTTAATTGAAGAAAATTAATTTAACAATTTTTTTTTATTTTATAATTGTAGTAAAATTAGAAATTGGTTTTCTTGAAAAATCCTCTTCAAATTTAAAATACAGAAATAAATTAATTTTTTATTACAGAAAAATATCAAATTTTTTTAATTTTGATCTGTTTGAGAAATTTTGGGGTTTTTTTTTTTTTTTTTTTTTTTTTTAACTAAATGCTATTTTTTTCCGTGTATATATTTCATCTAGAATAACTAATTTAAACATTTTTTTCCATTGTGTGTGTGAGAGAGACGAAAAAATGTTATTTGTATGTATATTGTATGAAAAAAGAAAAGAATTGAAGGAATCATCCGCTTTTAATTCCTCTAATAATTAACAAACAAAAAAAATATATATTCTCCGGAAAAGTTCTCAAGATCTTTTTCATCTTTCTTTAAAAGACAATTTCAATTTCTGAAATTCGTCTCAATTACTGAGATGTTGTCTTTTTTTTTTTTTTTAGAAACGTGATATTGTTCGCTGATTGATTGTAATAGGATAATTTTAATTTTATTAAATTATGTATTTATATTTAAAAATTTAACTTTCAATTATTAGTTTAATATTAAAATTAATTTTTAATCGCATATACACATTTAGTTTGTAGTAAATATTAAAATTTTCAATTTCAATTCTTAAAATTATATTTCTATTTATTTTATTTGTGTAATTTATTGACAAAAATGAATATTAAATTTTAATATCAAATTCTTTGTTCAAACTTAAATTTAAAATAGACGAAAATTTAGTTTTAA
Source organism: Leptopilina boulardi (assembly GCF_019393585.1). Lineage (NCBI taxonomy): Eukaryota > Metazoa > Arthropoda > Insecta > Hymenoptera > Figitidae > Leptopilina > Leptopilina boulardi. Next base: position 963,416 of record NW_026137825.1, on the reverse strand, counting down.
AAAAAACTTAACATTTAAGCTGTATTGTAATTATTAATTTTAATTTAAAAAAAAAAAAAGAAAAAAGAAAATTTATGAATATTGTGTGAATCTCGGTCACTATATCGTTCAATCATAAGCTAAAGCTGCGACTTATGATAATTAAGGACTGTACTTTATAGGATTAATTGAGGTTTTTACACCTCTATGATGTTAGTGATTGTTTGTTACTTAGGGACTCGTAAATTTAAAAAGAAAAAAAAAACGAAAAAAAAATAAGTGTGCTGCGAGCGCTGCTCGTATATTTACGCATCACCTTGTACTCTTTCCCAAAAATACAATTCAAAAAAAAAAACGTATATTTTCCGCAAATTGATTTTTTCTAATTTCGTTCCTTTCGCTATATTAGATATCCAGAATTTTTTTTAATAAAAAGAAATAGTTTATTTTAATAAAAGAAATTAAAAATAAATTTTTTTTATTAAAAATCAAAAATATTAATTGAATTTTCTATTTTTCAATCCCTCCTGGGTATTTCATGTGAAATTTTCTTTTTAATTTAAAAAAAAAGGAAATTAAATTTTTTTTTTCAAATTTTCTTTTTAAATCTGAAAATAAAAATGTCCATTATTAAAAAGAGAAAAACGAATGCTTACATTTGGCGTAACTTCTCGTAGCCATTCGTCGGCTTGTTCATCAAAATCAAGTTGACAGGCAAATCTCAAATCATTAGCTGCCTCTTCCCATTTGCCCAAAAGTTGATAGGCACGTCCACGAAATTTATGCGCCGCTGCACTATCCGAATTCAATTCTAATGCACGATTACAATCGCGAATGCAGCAATTTGGTTTTTTTATATTTAAATAAACTTGTCCACGTTTTGCATATAAAAGTGCAGCATGTGGATTTAATACAATTGCCTCGGTATAGAGTTTTATTGCTTTTTCAAAATCTTTCTCAGCATACGCTGCCACCGCATCCGAACGTTTTGTTTGCGATTCAGAAATTTCCTCCTCCGTTGGTTCAACTGTTAGATTACCCATTTTTTGCGGTGCATCCATGTCTGGTTCTAATTTAGAAAAAGAAAATAAATTAAATTTTTTTCACTGAGAACAAAAAAAATTGAAAATAAAAAAATAGAAAAAAAAAAACTATTGAAATTAAAAAAATGTAAAAAAAAGAGAAGAAAATTTAGCTTAATTAAACAATTAATTCAACTAAATTTAAATTAAATAATTTAAATGAAAAAAACAAAAAAAAACTATTGAAATTAAAAAAATGTAAAAAAATAAGAAAATTATAGAAAATTTAGCTTAATTAAACAATTAATTCAGCTAAATTTAAATTAAATAATTCAAATGAATAATTTTATATAATTTCATTAAGTTTATATTTTTATTATATTTTGCAGGTCTCGGATCGATTTTAAGGCCCAAAAAAAGTCGTTTTATTCGATTTATATTCCAAAAAAAGTCGTTTCTTTTTTTTTTGTATTTTAACAAAATTTAATTCGTTAATGAATATTTTACTTTCAATAATTAATGTTATTAGATATTAAATTCATTTTATTAATTCTGTAATGAGAATAATTCTCTAATGAATATTATCAAGAAAATTTATTACGAATATTTTAGAATCGAACTAATTGTAAGACAAATTTTCAAAATTTTATTTAACTAAAACAAATTTCTAAAAAAAAAAAAAAAATTCTGAAACTTCCATTTTTATAATTTTTTCAAGTCGTGATTTAAGCAATTTATTCGAATTTAAAAATTTTGTCATAGTTTTTTAGTTTTGATGGTGAAAAAAAATTTCAAGCAATACTTAATCAAAGTTTTACAGAATTTTAAATGAAAATTTTTTTTTTTTAAATAATAATTTTGAAAGAGTTAAAGTTGAAATTTTCTGAAAATAATTGAATTTCAAATGATTTCAGTTAATTTTAAAAATAAATAATTAAATTTTACAGAACTAAAAATAATTTATCAAATTATAATTTTTGGATAACATTTTTTAAAAATTAATTGAATTTTCAAAGATTTAAAATTTTTGATTTTTGAAATTAATTGAAATTCAAAGTGATTTTTAATTAAAAATTTTTTGATGATTTTACTAAAAAAATTTATTATAAATTGCAGAGAAAAATATAATAATTTAAAAAACCATGTTTAATTGAAAAATTCTTTTAGATAATTGAATTTTCGAAGAATATTTATAAAAATCATTAGATAATAATTAAAATTTTTGCAAATAATTAAATTTCAAGTGATTTTAAATTAAAAATTTTTTGGTAATTTTATTGGCTAATTATTTTTTTTTGAAATTATAAAAAAAAATTAAATTTCATAAAAATTTTAATTGAAAAATAGTTTAATATAATTTTGAATTTGTGAAAAAATTTCATTCAAATTATTAAAAATAATTAATTTAGTGAAGAATTTTAGTTAAAAATTTGTTTAATAATTAAAATAAAGAAGATCTGAAGAAAATCTGCATTGTATACTTTAAAAAAAAAACGTATTTTGTTTGAAATTTTTTTTAAAAAAATATAAAAAAAGGCAAAAAAGTCGCATTTTATTAAAAATAAATCGAAAAAAGTCGTATAATCCGAGGCCTGTATTTTATAAAAAAAAAAGTTTCATTTTCATTTTTTAGTGTCCTTAAATGGTTTTAATTGTGGACTTATTTTTCTAAAAAAATAAAATAATACCTTCTCATGTGATGAAAATGTAAAAAAAAATACTTTAAATTTAATTTAATTTGAAATAAATTAAATTTTAATGACTTTAAATTTAAAATTTAATTTAATTTAAACTAAATTAAATTTTAATGAGACATTAAATTTAAAAGTGGGGAAAAAAAAAAATTATTCTCACCTATAACACCAGTCATATCTAATTCAATATCACTTTCCTCACTTTCTGGTTCGGATTCAATTTCCGGTTCACTTGCTTTAAATTCCTGGGGTTTCTTTTCATATTTTGGTTCGGGTACTGTACCACCAAAATGTTTTACAAAATCTTTCATAAATGAAAGTTCAGGAACATTCAAAATATTTGGATCTTTAATGCACATCTCCGTGAAAAATTTCAATTCAATCAATTGCTCTTTTTTAAATGGATGCGACATCTTGTAAAATTAATCTGAAATTCGAAAAAAAAAAAATTCTTTCCAAAATCCAAGTAATTGTATAATTTCAATAAAATAAATTAAAAAATAAATTAATTTGATTAATAATTAAATTATTCAAAAATATTGTTAATTTTTTTTGTAATAAATTTAATAACTATTAATAATTAATAACTACAATAATAATAATAATAATAATAATAATATTTTATACTTTTCAATTTATAAATACTGAATTTATTAATAAACTTAAAAATAACTGAAAATTTGTATTAATTATTAATATATCGAAAATTTATTTAAATTCTCGTCTTTTTTTTTGAAAATTTTTTGGAAAATCCTAGAAAATACCTGAAAATTCTTATGAAAAATTTTTATTTTCAATTTTTTTTTTAATTCAGGAAAAAAAATTGTAATTTCAAAAAAATAAATAAATTTCTTAAATTAATTGAATTATTCAAAAATATTGCCAATTTTTTTTGTAATAAATTTAATAACTATTAATAATTAATAACTATAATAATAATAATTAATAATTAATAACTATAATAATAATAATAATAATAATAATAACTTTTTGTACTTTTCAATTTATAAATACCGAATTTATTAATAAACTTAAAAATAACTGAAAATTTGTATTAATTATTAATAACAAAAATTTATTTTTAAATTCTCGTCTTTTTTTTGAAAATTTTTTGGAAAATCCTAGAAAATACCTGAAAATTCTTATGAAAAAATTTTTATTTTCAATTTTTTTTTTTAATTCAGGAAAAAAATTATAATTTCAAAAAAATAAATAAAATTCATTATTAATTAAATTATTCAAAAATATTGCCAATTTGTTTTGTAATAAATTTAATATCTTTTAATAATTAATAACTATTAACAATAATAATAATAATTTTTTGTACTTTTCAATTTATAAATACCGAATTTATTAATAAACTTAAAAATAACTAAAAATTTAATATATCGAAAATTTATTTTTAAATTCTCGTTTTTTTTTTTGAAAATTTTTTGGAAAATCCTAGAAAATACCTGAAAATTCTTATGAAAAAATTTTTATTTTCAATTTTTTTTTTTCAATTCAGGAAAAAAATTATAATTTCAAAAAAATAAATAAAATTCATTATTAATTGAATTATTCCAAAAATAATGTCAATTTTTGTAATAAATTTAATAACTATAATAATAAATTAATTACAAAATTTTTTTTTTATACTTTTAAGTTAAAAAAAAAGACTGAATTTATTAAAAGTAAAAAAAAACTGCAAATTTTTACCGATATTTGAAAATTTTTTTTATAAAAACTATCGTATCTTATTTTTATAAAAATTTTGTCGGAAAATTCTAGAAAATACCTGAAAAATTAGAAAAATATTCCCCCTTTTTTTTTGATGTGCAAAATATTCGTAAACTGCCTAAAAGAAAGTAAAAGAAAAAAAATTCTTTTTTTTTCTCGTGATACAATTCTAACCTCACTGAAAAAAAAACTCTCGCAACGAATGATAAAAATAGCAATCAGTTTTAAATGGAATTAACATATACTTTTATTTATCATATATATGTATATGTATATATTTCTTTATTCAGAAGCCGGTATATAGATATGTGTAAAAAAAAATAAAATATACTTACGCTTGATTCGGAGTCGCCGGACCAGTGACTTGTGAAAAAAAAATTATGATATAAATAACAGAAATCACCACCACTTGAATAATTTTTCGCAATCACTTTTATCTATCAATTATCAAGAAAAATTCCTCTTCTTTTTTTTTTTTTAATTAAAGCACAACTTGAATTTTAATTTATTGTACAAACACTACAAAAACAAATTACAGCAGCGAATACGCAAAATTGGCAAATAATGCGTCTGGAATGAAAATGAAGTTAGCTGCAAACAGGCTTATCAACTTTTTTTTTTCTTTTTACAATTGATATTAACAATTTTCATTTTAAAAAAAAGTAAACAAATTTTATTTATTAAATAATAGAGAAATTTTTCAATAATAATTTACTATGTAAAAGATTAAAAAAATGGTTTTTTAATATCCAATTTGAGAATACAGTTGGCAGCACTGTTAATCAGTGATTGGCCAATGGAGAATTATGAAGGTCAGTTCATAATAAAGATCCAATAAGAATGGCCGCCGCACTGGGAAGCAAGTGTTTTACAAAAACAAGAAGTTTTCCCATTCAAAGGATTTCTCGGTAGGGAATTTGAAAATTATTTGTTATTTCATTTTCCTAATTAGAAAACATTTTTCATTGCTTGGCTATTCTTTTTTGTGTGACTTGGAAAAAAAAAACAACATTCCCCCCTCTCCACTTCCCCTAATACCATGAAGTTGCGACATGTTTACAAATTGTAAACGTGCTCTCAATTGTCGACTGCTCGCTCATTGTTTATATTATTATTATTAAAAAAAAAAATGATTATAGATTTGTGACAAGTTCACCAGCACAACAAGATATTAGCGAAGGATGGCTTCGCAAACTTCTTGTGAGAAAAATCGAGCCCACCAAAGAATCACATTCCCGTATGCTGTCCGATAAAGAAGTGATTTATGCACTTCATACGCACAATATCCGCCCTGACTCAATTGACAAGTATCTTTCTAACTAGTAAGTATTTTTTTTCAATAGTATTTGTTTTTTTATATATTTATTTTTATTTTATATTAAGCAATTTTTGTTTTTATGTGCGATTTGATTGAAATTATTTTTAATTTGTGTATATTCTTTTTAAACAATTATTTAAATTTTTTACGACGAAAATTTTTTCCGCAACAATTGAAATATAATGATAAATAATAATCATTTTAGTATAATTTTTATAAGTTATTTATTTATAATTTAATTATTACAAAATTTTTTATATATATAAAAAATTTATTTTTTAATTATAATTTATTTTTGGTTATTTCTTTTTTTTTGAGGGGGAGGCAAAAAGTTACCATTAATTTTAGAAAATATATTATTAAATTAACATTTTTAATAAATATTACATTAATAAAAAATTTAAGCAACATAACCTAAAATTTAACTACTTTTTTTAAATATATCGGGTTTTTTTTTTTTTTTAAATTTTTATCGAAATTCAATTTTTAATGATTAAAAGTATTAAAAATCACAATTTTAGAATAAAAATAAGATTAATTAATTGTTTATTTTTATATTTAACTAGAAAAATGATAAAAAAAACAAATAATTATAATAAATTTTATTTTACAATAAAAAATAAATGAAAAGAAAATAAAATAATAAAAAAAAAAATATTTTATAACAAAAAAAGAATAATAATGAAATAATTATAAAAAAAAGTATTTTTTATTTATTATTATTAATTAATTAATTTAATAATTAATTTTTTTTCCATTTAAAAGTAACGAAAATTGGACAAAGTTTTTTTATTATTATTAATCAAAATCAATTAAAATTCAATTATTTTGAAAATTTTCAATTCAAATTCAATTATTTTCAAAAATTTCAATTGAAATTTAAATATTTTGAAAATTTTGAATTAAAATTCAATTATTTTGAAAATTTTCAATTCCAAATTAATTAAAATTCAATTATTTTCAAAATTTTAAATACTGAATTAATTAAAATTCAATTATTTTCAAAAATTTCAATTGAATTTCATTTATTTTGAAAATTTTCAATGAAAATTCAATTATTTTCAAAAATTTCAATGGAAATTTATTTATTTTGAAAATTTTGAATTAAAATTCAATTATTTTCAAAATTTTCTATTTAAAATTAACTAAAATACAATTATTCTCAAAATTTTCTACTTAAAATTAACTAAAATTCAATTATTTCACAAAATTTTCAATTGAAAATGAACTGAAATTCAATTATTTAACAAATTTTGAACTAAAATGATTTTTCACTAAATTAATTATTTTTAATAATTTTAATGAAATACATCACAAATTCAATGAGGTATATCAAAATTATTTTTCAATTAAAATTTTTATGAAATTTAACAATTGTTTATAATTTAAAAAAAAAAATATCACAATAAAATTGAATTATTTTTTGAAAAATTTCAATTCAAAATAAACTAAAATTCAATTATTACCCGAAATTTTAATTCAAAATCAATTAAAAATCGAATAATTATCCAAAATTTTCAATTTAAAATTTAATTATTTACCAAGTTTTTAATTTAAAATGAAATAAAATTCAATTATTTTCTAAAATTTCTATTCAAAATTAATTATCCAAATTTTCAATCAAAAATGAACTTAAATTAAATTATTATCCAAAATTTCAATTAAAATTCAATTATTTCCCAAAAATTTTCAATTCAAAATGAACTGAAATTCAATTATTTTCCAAATTTAAAATCAAATAAAATTTAATTATTCTCGAAAATTTGAATTCAAAATTAATTGAATTTTCAATAATTTGAATTTTAAAGCATCTAAAATTTAATTATTTCTAAAATTTTCCATCGAAAATTTTTTTTTTTTTGAAATTTAATAATTTCAATTATAACTCTAAGGAAATTCAATTATTTTTAACTATTTTAATAATATTCTTTGAAAATTCAACTATCTGAAACCATTTTTTAATTAAAAATGATTTTCAAATTATTGTATTTAGTCCGCATTTTCTAATAAATTTTTAGTGAAATCATCTAAAATTTTAATTACAAATTAAAGTTTCAATTAATTTCAAAAATCTCAATTTTAAATCTTTGAAAATTCAATTAAATTTAAAAAATGTTTTCCAAAAATTGTTTGATAAATTATTTTTAGTTCTGTAAAATTTAATAATTGTTTGAAAATTAACAATATCTTTTGAAATTTAATTATTTCTAAAAATTTCAACTTTAACCCTTCGAAAAGGATTATTATTAAAAAAAAATTTTTTATTTAAAAATCTGTAAAATATTTTTGTTAAAATAAAAAACAAATCCACTTTTTTTTTGGAATATAAATCGACTAAAACGACTTTTTTGTGTCTTTTAGTTGATTCGAGGCCTGTTTTATTTATAATTAATATTTAATAGGTATTCGTTGGCCCCTGGTACCTTAAAAATAAATTTTTAAAAATAAATTTTTTTCAAATTACTATCTTGTACGAAATTTCCTGGCGCATCTTTTTTCTCATCATAAATTTTTTGTATTTTTATACAATTTTTGAATCAATATACAAGTTTAAAAAAAATTTCGTTGGTAAACGTTGTGTACTTCAGCTTCGTGAATTGAATTTTCGAATTTGGAATTTTAAAGAAACTTATTCCGAAATTTGGAAACACAATTATACAACTTTGGCAAAAATGAGAAAAAGAATTGTTAAAATTTGACACGTCATAAGATTACTATTCAAAAAAACACGTGAAATCAGTAAAGGCCAACTTCAAGTTAGGATAGAAGGACAGACCAAGCATTTTATTATTATATAATTTATTATTGATAATTATTTTTTACACTTATTTTCCGCTTTTTTAAATTATTTTATATTTTATTATTGTTTAAAGTAATGTTGAAAAAATACCATTAAATTATTTATTATTGTTATTATTAATTATCATTAATATTTTAATTAATATATAATAAAAAATATAAATAATAATTGTAAAATATATTAAATATGAAAAATTAATTTTTAATTTTTAATTTACAGTCAGGAAAATGTGAATCTTATTCATTCGAAAAAATCGGAATTACATTGTGAACTTGTTGGTTCATGGACTGTTGAAGTTGGTGATCTTGATCAAGCTCTTCATTTGTGGCAATGCACCGGAGGCTTCGAGCGTGTTGATCGAGCACAACTTTTCTTTTCTCAAGATGCTGTAAAAAAAACTAATTTTAAACCCCATTTTATTTTTTTTTAATTTAAAATCAAAATTAATTAGAATTCGAATAAAAAATTTATTAAGATTCAATTAATTAGGATAAAAGAAATTATTTTATCATATTTACAAAATATTTAATTTTCTATTTTTATTATTTTTTATAGAAAAAATTTGCTCATTATTTGCAAAATTTAATTCATTATTATTTTTCTAAATCTAAATTTTTGTAAATTTTATTTTATAATTATTTTAACTATTAAATTCTATTCTATTAAATGAAAATTTTAATAAATTTTACTTTTATAATTATTTTCGTTTTGTTTCGTGAATTCAATTAAATTTATTTCTTTATTAAATATTTTCAATTTTAGTGTAGTTATTATTATTTTTTTTGCCATTTTTGTATTATAGATTAAATTGTAATTGATTTTTTTTTTCTTTTCAAGGACTATCAACAATTGTTGAAGGAACGTGGCAATTTTTTAAGATCACGACATTTACAATATCTTCTTGCATTTAGTTATTGGCCACAAATTTTAAAACGTGATCCATCAAATAAATATGAAATTCGAAGTTATAGTTTAAAGCCAGGAACAATGATTGAATGGGGAAATAATTGGGCGAGGGCAATTAATCATAGACGCAATAATGATGAGGCATTCGCTGGATTTTTCTCACAAATTGGACGACTCTACAATGTCCATCATATTTGGTGTAAGTTTTCTTTTTTTTTTTTTCTTTTTTACTATTTAATTATTATTATTAAATAATCAAAAATAATAATAAAATTGAAAATTCGTCTAAAAAATAATTATTTCTAATTAAATACTCGAAAATAAAAATTCTAATTAATGTTTTTTTTTTACAAAATTAATAGAAAATATAAAAAATTATTTAGATGAAAAAAATAGTTTCTTCTTTTTTTTTTTTTTGGAAAAAGATGGTGGCCACATTTTTGAATATTTCCTCGATTTTATAGGTTTACAAGGTGAGAGATTTTCAATGAGATGAAAGAGGGGTGGGGAAAAAAAAGAGAAAATCTCAGGTTTGCAAATCCCTGAGTGTGATTTTTTTACTTGCACGCATTTCCCCCCTCCCCCCAAATTAACAAATTTGGAATTTTATTTTTGATTGTGGTCACCATTCTAACAAATTAAAAAAAATTAATTTTCTTTTAAATCCTAAAAAAAAATTTTTCCTATTTTTAAATTTCATTTTTTTTTTTTAATAATTATAAATTCATAATTTTTTTTAATTATTATTTTACATTTGAATTTGAACATTTTTTTTTATTTAATTTTAAAAAAAAATTTGTTGATATTTATTATTATTATTTTGCAAAAAAATGTGAATTCAAATGATTTTTTTTTATTTCCTGTAGCGAAAAAAGAAATATTATTTTGGAGATAAAAAAAAAAGTGATAAATTTGTCTTTTTCTTTTTCAAATTTCAGGTTATAAGGATTTACAATCGCGAAAAGAGACACGTGAAAGCGCGTGGCGTTCACCAGGATGGGATGAATGTGTAGCATACACTGTGCCATTAATTCGAGAAATGCATTGTCGAATTTTAAATCCAACTTCATTTTCTCCAACAAAGTAAACAAAAAAAAAGTCTATTTAATTCTGGTCAAAATTTTTTTTTTTTTTTTTTTTCCTCTGCATTTGTATAAATATATTACAGAGAACTAATCTATAATGAATTTCTGTAATATTGTATAAAAAGAAAGAAAAAAAAAAGAAAAGCAATTTAGGGCTGATTTTAATTTTATAAAGAGAAAATTCAGTTTGCAAAAGTTATAAAAAAAAGGAAACCAAAAAAAAAAAAAAAACAAAAAAAAATTAGAAACACTAAATGAAGTGAATCATGTAAATTGAATTTCCTACTCAATTGTTGCTTATTGAAGCATTGAGGGATAATTATGTAACATAATATACATATATATACAAAAAAAAAATTACTCTTTTATTAATAAACAAAAGAAAATAATTTTTTTCCTTTAAATAAACTTTATTCTAGTTTAAATTTTTTGAATTTTCTTTTTAATTATATATATTTTTTCTCCTCGATTATTAATTAGCAAATTTTCATATTTATTTTCTTAATGTAGAAATTTTTTAAATTTCTTTTTAATTATATTTTTTTCTCGATTATTAATTAGCAAATTTTCATTTATTTTCTTAATGTAGAAATTTTTTAAATTTATTTTTAATTATATATTTTTTCTCCTCAAATATTAATTTTGAAAAATTTCAAATTATTTTCATTTTCAAAATTTGGCAAAAAAAAAAAATCGTTTTCCGATTTCCAGTCATTAAAATTTTTTCCCAACTCTAATGAATTTTATTTCCTGAGATTTACCAATTATAAAATATTAAGTCAATTTTTTTTTTAAATCAAAAATTTTTGAATTGAAAATTTCAAAAATTATTTTTAGTAGCTTTTTTTAATTTATTCAAATTTACATTTAACGAAATTCTTTAAAAAAAAAAAAAAAGACAAATATATATATATATATGTAAATAAATAAATAAATAAATAAATTTTTATTTTACAAAAACTTTCATAGGTAGAAAAATATTGGGAGCGCAATTTTTTTGGCAATTTACTTTTTTAATTTAAAAATTAAATAATAAATTAATTTATAAATAAAATAGAAAATTTTCTTCAAATATATATATATATGAAATTTTTCTAAATAAATAAAATAAAAATTCGTTGTTTTTTTTTTAAGAATTCCGTCAAATGAAAATTAAGGGTATGAAAAAAATTTTCTTTCTTTTTTTTTGGTAAAATAATTATTTTCTGTCCGCAATGAAAATTCTAATTCTGTAATTTTCGTAAATTCTAATTAAATTCCATTTAGATGAAAATTCTAACAAAATTAATTAGTTTCCCAAAAAGGTTTAGTGGAATAAAGATAAAATATTTTATAATTTCAATTTTTATTATCTAATTTAGCATAGAGGTTTTTTTTTTTTTTTTTTGAACAGTTCTGCTCGTTACGAATTTGCAAAACGAGTGCAAAATTTGCTCATCTTCAGCCATTAGTTTTTTTTTTGTTTGTTTTCATTTTTCTTTAGTTAAAAAATGTATTTATGCTCTACCTAAACTTAAAAGGTAAAAAATAATAATTTTCAATTATTAATTTGAAAAAAAAAACCGATTAGGAGTCATTTCTCGATACGTATGTTGCGTTTTTATTATTTTTGCTACAAATGTATCTCGCGGGTTTTTTTTTGCTTTTTAGTTTATAATTTGATAATATATATATATTTATATATATATATCTTTATCATAATAGAGAATATTTATCTATAGTCGTATGTTTCTATTTACTTTATTTTATTTATTTATTTTTTTTTTAATAATTGAGTTGGTTTTTTTTTTCTTCTACCGAGTGAGCAGCACACAATTATTTTTATTATTATTGACCACAGATCTTTGCTCACTAATTCGTAGACATTCGTATTATTAATAATAATTAAAAAAATGGCTCGTGACTCATCGTAGAAAAAAAAATTTATGGAACACTTCAGCATTTGTTTTCGAATTTAAAAAAAAAATTGTTTTCTTTCGTTGTAGTTTTGTAAAGTCGAAATTTTCATTAGCCGAAAATTTATCTATCTTAAATATTATTGATTAGCTATTCGATAAATTCTTTCGACATTTTTCATTTATTTTTCTTTTCTCTATTTTTTCCCATTTTGTTTTTCAACGCAACATTTTTATTTTTGTCGCTATTATATATCTCTTTGGCTTCGATTTTTTTTTTTCAATGCTAAAGTGTTCGATTTCGAAATTTTTCTTTTCGAAATAGAGAGAGAAAAAAAATTTTTTTTTCCCCCTACATCTCGAGAGTCAAGAGAGCTGTAAATAAAAATAAAATAAAAAAAAGGGAAAAAAATTCACTACATTTTTTTTGTCTGAGCTAGAAACGATTAGCGCTATATATATATATAGTTAAAAATAAAAAACAAATTACAGTTCGTTCTACTTAAAGCCAAAACCTGCATTGCGTTACATTGCGAAGTTATTACATTTACACCGAGTTCGTTGGCGCAAGAGAGAAGAGAGTAAAAATTATTATTTGCAAAAAAAAAAAAAAAAGAAAATTCTTTTCTCTCTAATTCCATCGATTTTTTATTTATTTTATTTTTTTTTTGAGAGAGAGAGAGTTCGGCTCTAACTTTGGAGAATATCGACGAGTTTGGTCTGCAAAGCTCTAGCCAAATTTTTTTTTAATTATTCGTTTATAATTAATATTCATATATGTTTCGCAATTTTTAAAGAAATTTTAAAAACACAATGAACAAATATTTACAAAAAAAAAAAAATGCTTTTTGAGAAAAATTTTGTAATTAAAAAATTACTGTTAATTAATTATTATTATATTGGTATAGTCGAGATAATGGGGAAAAAATAGAATATTGTTTTGGTACAATTCATTCGCCACCATGCAAGAAAATACACACTTTTTTTTCAACTAAAACAATTCGTTGGGCTAAGAATTTGATAAATTTTCTTTTTAATTAAAATTTTCTACTCTAAATAATTTTCTAATTTTTAATTATTTTTTTTTGTTTTGCAAATTTTTTTTCTAATTTTTTTCTCATAGGATAATTTTTTTTTAAACTACTAAATTTCCTTTTTTAATAAAAAATTTTTTTTTACTGTTTTCTATTTTCTATTCTTTTTCATTTTGCAACAAATTAATTTTTTTTTTCATTTTTTTGCTTCTTTAAACTTTTTTTTTTTTTTAATAAATTTTGCGAAATTAATTTTTTTTGCTTCTTTCAACTTATTTTTATAAATTTTCTTTTAGCATCGAAATTAATTTTTTTTTTTTTTTGCTTCATTAATTTCTTTTTGCAGGGAAATTAGATTTTTACTATTCTTGTTCGTAATTTTAATTTAGTTAAAAATTGAAAAAAAAAAAATTTTCTAACTTAAAATCTCTGTAAATGGAAATTCAATTTTTTTTTTTGTGATTTTAAATTACATTTTTTTTTGGATTAAATTTAAAACACTTTTTTCGATTATTGGCATAAATTTAATTAAAATTCAATTATTTTTTTTTTACTCTAATTAAATATTTTGAAAATGCAACTTTTTTTTTTTTTTGTTCAGTGAGCCCGTTACGAATTTTCAACAAATTGATACATTTTACACTAAGTCCCGAGGAAAATAATTCAAAAGGAGAAACTCCTCTTTTTTTTTAAATACACAACAAGCAAGATTTTCACTAACAAACTTTCGAAAAAACACTTTTCAACAAAATCCATTCTCTCTCTATCACTTTCTCTCTTTCTTTCTTTCTTTCTTTCTTTCATTTTTTTATGTACATTGCTTTATCGTGAAAATTATGAAAGCCTCGATTAATCGCATCAGTCTCTCGAAGGACTCTAAATATATTTCTAAAAAAATTTATTTTATCTAAAAAAAAATGTCGATTCTATTTGTGACCATTTTTTTTTTTACGATTTTTTATTTACTTTTTTTTTTGCTAAATATTTTCTCTAGTTTTTTTTTTCAAGAGTAATTTCGAGGAGCCGCTGCGATTTTCTTACATTCAAATATTTTGTGACACTGATTATCTATCGATAAGATATTATAATTTACGTAACAAATTTGTAAAAAAAAAAAATCGAGAAAAGGAAAATTGCATTTTACAGAGCTATTGCCGTCGGAATTGAAAAAAAAAAAATGTGTACTGGATGAGAAGGTAGGAAATTTTTCGAGTTTTACCTGAAAAGAAAAAAGAAAACTCAAAATTCAAAAATAAACTAAAAATAGTTTTTTTCCGACAAAAAATGCTGATACCATTTTTTTTTTGATAAATTATTTTAAAAACCAATTTTTTTAAAAATAGTTTTAAAAACTAATGTTTAAAACCAATTTTGAAAACTAATTTTAAAAAATTTGTTGGAAATTAATTTTAAAATATTTTTTAAAATTTAATTTAAATTTCCTAAAAAAAAAGTGAAGCTAAATTTTTCTTTAAAATTAATTTTTCCAAATCTGAGATTTTTTCACACTTAAAATGAAAACCGCCCTTAAAAAACAATAAACTAATTAAATTTAAATTTCCATAAAAAAATTTTTAGATCAAATAAAAAAAATTAATTTCTACTCAATATTAAGACAAAATAAAAGCAAAAAAAAAAATTTCAAAATCAATTTTCGTATTTTTTTCAAGTAAAAAGAAATAATTAACAATTTTTAATTAAAAATTGTTTCCTTGGACAATTTTTTCTTTTTTTTAAAAAAAATACGAAAATATTCATTTTTGTTTCGTTTATTGATTAATAAACGTTTTTTTTAATTTCAATTCTTTTACTTTCTTTTTAATTCACAATTTAAAAATTTTTTTAAATTTAAATTTGTTTTCATAGAAAACTAAAAATTCAATTCACTATAATATAAAAATACATACGAGAAAAAAAAAATATTAAAAAT
Source organism: Leptopilina boulardi (assembly GCF_019393585.1). Taxonomy (NCBI): domain Eukaryota; kingdom Metazoa; phylum Arthropoda; class Insecta; order Hymenoptera; family Figitidae; genus Leptopilina; species Leptopilina boulardi. Next base: position 948,034 of record NW_026137825.1, on the reverse strand, counting down.
ATTTAAATTAATTGATTTTTTTTTCATTTCACGAGGAAAAAAAAAATTAATTGATTTAAAAATCATTTCAATTTTATTTTTCACTCGATAAAATTTAATTCATTTTTTTTTTCATTTCACGAGAAAAAAAATGGATTAAAAATTGTTTCAATTTTTTTTTTTATTCGATAAAATTAATTTTAATTTCACGAGAAAAAAAATAAAATTGATTAAAAATTATTTCAATTTTTTTTTCATTCGATAAAATTAATTTTAATTTTGATTTCACGAGAAAAAAAATAAAATTGATTAAAAATTGTTTCAATTTTTTTTTTCATTCAATAAAATTAATATTAATAATAAAAATAATAATAGTAACACTTTATTATTATTATTATTTTTTTTCGTTTACTTTTATTTGTTATTATTATTCAAAAATAATAATTTTTTTTATTATTTTATCTCATAAAAAAAAATCCCGCATTCTTATCCAATACGCATTTTCGAAAAAATCTCTTCGATTTTTTTTTTTGAGTTTCTAAGCGCAAGTCTGTCCAAGTCTGTGCTTCAAAGTCCGTTAATCAAAAAAAATAAAAAAAAAAAAAAAAAACCGAATCGATAATATTCGACAAGGGATTCAAAAGTATAAAATTACAAATCTACCAGATATATTTTCGAACCCACAAAAGTTATCGTTTTCTTTCTTTTTTTGTATATATCTATTTATATACAAAATAGAGAATAAAAATCGCGCGAAGTAATTATTATTATTATTATTATTATTATATTATTATTATTTAAATTACATTCAGTTCTGATGAATCGACGGACCTTGGACTTGTTTTGTTTTCTTTTTTTTTGTAATTATTTATTAATTATTATTATTTATTTTTTTTTTTTGTTATTTTCTTTTTTTTTCAATGATTGAGAAATAGCAAAAAATGACAATCGGATTAAAATGTTATGCACAGATTACAGGCAGACATAGAGTTTTTTTTTTTTAACACGAATGATGAATGATATATATTTTTTTGTTTGTTTTAAGATTATAGACTATTAGGGGGGAAAGATGTCGAGCTATTACTGTGAGCGAGACTTAACATTGAACCACGAAGACTATCGTCATCTGGATAAGATTCTTTTGATGCTTCGGCAATTGCCAATGCACTAAAACCAATTCTTGCGCTTTCATCATCAAATTGTTGTAATTCACGTTCTTGTCTCTCGTGTAAAAGTCTTATTCTTTCGCTTCGTTCCTGAAGAAATTCTTGTGTTTCGGCTTCCATTTTTTGTTCAAGTAATGCGCGTCTCACCGAGACACGTTCTTCTAATTCACGACGTTCACGATTTCGTTGCGCTTCAGCTTGCATTTTATTTTTCGATTGATACGCCATCAATATCTCTAGCTCGTAATTCAGTCTCTCCTAAAAAAAAACATATAAATTTCAATTTTATTCGCCGTTTGGCAAATTTTTGTTTTGAGTAAAAAAAATTGAAAATATATTTAAAACAAACCTTAAGATGATGACATTCAACCTCTTGCGATTCATCTAAACGAATACTTTGCTTCTGTAACATTTCAGCAATACTCTGATCGTATTGCTCGCCCAAAAGTGCAAGTTTCCGCCTTTGTTCCTCCTTTAATTTTTTTATCACCGTTTTTTGTTCATCCTTTGGAGTTGCTTGTAAAATTTGAGCTTTTAACGCTTTATATTGACGCGTTTGTATTTTACACGTCTCCCTGAATTGTTTACGAATTTGCATTTCTTTTTGCTGCAAAAAAAAGAAGAGAATTTATTTCATTGTAATTTCCAGGCAATGTGATTTAATTCTAAATTATTAATTATTAAAAATTTTAAAAATTAAAGGGTAAGTCCACGTCAGAAATATCAGAATCTGCAAGTGGTTCTTCGATTTTAATGATACTTGGTAAAATTATAGCTTTATATAAGAGCCAATGTGTAAGTAAAAGGAATTTTTAAAATATCTAAAATTGTAGGAGTTATATCACTTTTAATTTTGATACTGCATTTTTTTCTTTCCTTTATATCTCGGTCAATTTTCAACCGATTTTGATGAAATAAAAAACGATTTTTTTCCAGAAAATTACGTATTTTCAGAAAATTTTAAAATAAAAATAAAATTTTGTTATTTAAATAGAAAAAAGTAAAAAACAAAATTTCTTTTAGATTTTTTTTCAATTTCGACCTCTTTTTTTTAATTTTTAATTTTTTAATAATATTCCTTTCTTTAATTTAAAAAAAAATTCATCCTGGAGACTTTTTTTAGATCTCGTGATATCGTCCTTTAATTATTATAAGTCTTCATCAATTTGAAAACCGCAGGACTTGCTTCTATCATTACTTTCATTTGTTTGTTGAAATTTTTTATGATTATGAATAACTATTTGTTTTAGAATCCTCTAAAAGAAAGCGCTAAAAACTTCAGCTACAATTTCAGGTTGCATTGTTAAGGTTTTATTACAATTTTTATTTTAAATTATAAATATTGCAAAAAATAAAAACTTTGCTTCAAATCTATTAATAAAATATTGATTTGCTTGAATTTTCACTTGTTTTAGTCAAGTAATTTAAAAATAAAAACATTATTACGCGAAAGTTTCTAGTTTGTAACAATAATATTATAAAACAAATGAAAGTAGAAACACAAATCTGGATCCTAGTTTTCTTGAGATGTGGATATTTAAAGAACGATATCACGAGATCTAAAAAAAGTCTCCAGGATGAATTTTTTTTTTTAAATTAAAGATAAAATAAAAAGGAATATTATTAAAAAATTAAAAATTAAAAAAAAGAGGTCGAAATTGAAAAAAAATCTAAAAGAAATTTTGTTTTTTACTTTTTTCTATTTAAATAACAAAATTTTATTTTTATTTTAAAATTTTCTGAAAATACGTAATTTTCTGAAAAAAATCGTTAGAATTGATGAAAATTATTAACAAAGTTTCAAACAGTAATTGAATTTTAGAGAATTTTTAAATAAAAAATGTTTTATTTAATTGAATTTTTGAATAATTGGAGAAAATTTATTTAAATTATTAATTTAGATACAAATTTTAGAAATAATTTGAATTTTTGAAATAGTTCGAGTTAAGATTTTTAGAAATAATTGAATTTTTGAAAGTTTTTAATTAAAATTTGTTGTTTTAAAATACTTTAAACCATTTTTTACTCAATAGAATTTTTAATATGGCAAATTTTTTCTTGACAGAATTTTTATTTTACAAAATTTCTCTTTACCCAACTGTTTTTTTTTAAATAATTCTAATTTAACCAAAATTCAGACAATAATTGAATTTTAGAGTATTTTAAATTGAAAAATGTTTTAAATAATTGAAATACTAAGATCTTGATTAAAGTTATTGGAAATAATTATTTAAACAAAAAAATTTGAATCAAAATTTTTAATAATAATTGAATTTTAGGAGATTTTGAATTAAAATTTCAGTAAATTAGAATATTGATGAAAATTATTAACAAAGTTTCAAACAGTAATTGAATTTTAGAGAATTTTTAATTGAAAAATGTTTTAATATTTAATTGAATTTTTGAATAATTGGATTGAAATTATTAATTTAGCAAAGAATTTTAGATACAAATTTTGGTATTGATTTTATTTTAGAAAAGTTAGAGTTAAGAATTTTAGAAATAATTGAATTTTTTGGAGATTTTTAATTGAAATTTTAGTTAACTAGAATTGCTGAAAATTATTAACAATGTTTCAAATAGTAATTGAATTTTAGAGAATTTTTAATTAAAAAATATTTTATTTAATTGAATTTTTGAATAATTAAAATTATTAATTTTGCAAAAATTTTTAGATACAAATTTTATAAATAATTGAATTTTGCAACAATTCGAGTTGAGAATTTTAGAAATAATTGAATTTTTGAAAATTTTTAATTAAAATTATTGTTTTATATACTAAATATTTTATATAAGCTGATTCCAAGTTCTAGGATTTAAAAATTCGAAATTACTTAAAATTCTACTGAATGAGAATTCTAATAATTTTAAAATAGATTAAATTTGAATTCTTTTCAAAAAACAGTTGGGTAAAGAGAAATTTTGTAAAATAAAAATTCTGTAAAATAAAAAATCCGGTACTTTGAAAATTCCGTTGAGTAAATGTTTGTTAAAAAAAAAAAAATTCCATGTTAAATGCAATTATAATAATTTATGAAATCCAAAAAACCTTATTTTTTTAAATCAAAAATTATAATTGATTTTATATTTCAATTTAATAAATGTTTATTTTAATTTTAATGTCATGTGATTCAAGTTACAGTGAATTAAAAAATTTTTATTGGTCAAAACAAAAATTTATTTATTAAAATTTTAATCACTTGTAAATTAAATCAAACGAATTTTAAAATTAAGGAAATTTCAATACTTTTTGTTTTAAAAATTAATCGATTTAAATTTAAAATTATTGGAATTTTAATTTGGTAAAATTTTGCATTAATAAAAGTTTCAAATAATTTGAATTTTAATTTGGTAAAAATATTAATTAATAAAAGTTTCAAATTATCGGAATTTTAATTTGGTAAAATTTTATTTTTATTTTAAAATTTTCTGAAAATACGTAATTTTCTGGAAAAAAATCGTTTTTTATTTCATCAAAATCGGTTGAAAATTGACCGAAATATAAAGGAAAGAAAAAAAATGCAGTATCAAAATTAAAAGTGATATAACTCCTACAATTTTAGATATTTTAAAAATTCCTTTTACTTACACATTGGCTCTTATATAAAGCTATAATTTTACCAAGTATCATTAAAATCGAAGAATCACTTGCAGATTCTGATATTTCTGACGTGGACTTACCCTATAAAATAAAAATTGTTTTTTGTTTAGGCGATTAAAAATTTACCTTGAGACTCTTAGGCTGCTGCTTTAATTCGAGAGCATGCTTTTTACGTAAGTCTCGTTCAGCTCGATTCATGTAATCCTGTTGATTACACAATTCAGTGCTGTGTTGACGTTGAACTTGTTCCTCACGAAGTGCGTGAACAGCTCTTTGCTGTCTATATTCTAATTCTTGGGTCTTCTCGTGATGTCGCAGCAACATTGCGTGCGCTTGCTCCAATTGTTGCTGTCTTTTGTTCAGTTCCTATTAAAACATCAAATTTTATATTCAATCATCTTTTTTCTTTTTCTTTTTCAAATATTAGACGTATTTTTTCTCATTTTTCTATTTATATGTAATTAAATAAATATTAAAATAATAAAATAGAAATTTCGATTTTGGAGGAGAAAAAAAAATGATTAAACTCACTTCACGAAGAAGCTCCTGTTCGAGTGTATGGAAGTTGAGTAATTTTTTTCTACGGAATTTCCGAATTTCAAGGTCAAGATATTCACGTTGTCCTCTTGCGAGTCGTTGCTCCTCTTGCGCTTCCATTTGTTTTAAATTTTCCTTCTGACTCTGAAGTGTCGCGTCTCGTTGACGTTTTGGCGTCATTTCATCTTGCGATAATTCCTTCTTCCACCTCTCTTTGTACGCCTGCGAAAAAACGAATATTTAGCAAAAAAATAATACACATAAAAAGAATTTTAAAAATATTTACAACAAATATTTACAAATATTTACAAATATAACAATTATTAATAATAATTATTAATAATAATAAAAATAAATAATTGAAACGTACTTTATATTCTCGTTTTTGTTGTGCCTCAAGTGCCTTACGATCGGCCTCCTGCCTACTCGATATTTCTTTATGAAGCTTCTTTTCTGCATTTTGATTGTGTTTAAATTTCCTCTCCAATTCTTTTAAATGCCTTAATTGTAATTTCTCCAATTCTTTGCTAAATTGCTGTAACAATGTATCGTATTCATTGTCAAGCAATTGTTTATGAGACTCCATTTCCAATTTGCAACGCTCCTCGAGTTTCACCTGTAATTTTTTTTATTATTCCCAAATAATTTCAATTAATTGCGATAAAATAAAATAAAATAAAAATAAAATAAATAAATAAAAATAAAATTTTGAAAAAAGAAATAATTAATTACCAAAGCTCCTTGATGCTCTCGTCTCATTCTTTTATAGCCGCTCATTTGCTCATGCATTTCCTCTTGCATATGTTCCTTTTGTTGTTTAGTGACAATTGATGTTGTTCTTATTGTTGCAAAATTATTTGCACCATGCTCCAAAAGATTGGCAGTAACACCCGCCGATATATTATGACGATTTCTCACCGAACCAGTTGAATAATCATTTGAATCGGCATTTGGCAATGGTAAACTATTTGTCGATGAACTTTGTGAACTCGCCGATACGCCCATTGAATGAATTGAATGTTCCGATGTTATTGAATTGCTCTTACTACTATCGCCACCTGTTTGTTCATCAGGAGTGTCTGTCAAAAGTACAATAAATAAAAACCACTTTTACCCCCACAAAAAAAAAAAAAATTAAAAAAAAACCAAATAAACTCTTTCTCTTTATTTTTAAAAACATTTTTTTTCAATCTTTCTATTTTTTTTTTTAGATTTAGAATCCTGAATTTAAATTAGATTTTCCTTCCAAATTGTTTTATTATTATTTTGAATTTAGAAAATAAGAATAAAATTTTCTATTTTAAAAAAAAGGACTTTTCAGTCGAAAAAATTATTTACCATCCGGATCGCCGACAGTGCTTTCCGTCTCACAGGAATCGATCATGAGAATTTTCTTCATTTTTCGATAATTCAAATTATCCAATTCTCGAACGGCCGCCTTGGTTCTTTGAATCAAATCTATCAACGCTTGCATCGAACGTGTTCTCGTTATAAATTGATGCTGTGCAAATAAAAAATATTGATATTAATAAAAAATTATTTAAAAAAAAATAAATATAAAAAGTATTTTCAAAAAATATTAAATAGTATTAAAAAAATATATATGTATATAAAAAAGTATTAAAAAGTATAAAAATGTACAAAAACAGTAACAAAATAATAATTTTATTTTTATTTATTAATTAGAAAAAAACAATTACCGCTAATAATTTTCCGGAACTTGGCCTGTCACTAGGACTTTTTGTTAGGCAAACTTCGACAAAATGACGAAAAACATCCGTCCAATCGGGAGAATTTAAAGTTGGCGTATCGTTCTGTGCAATGTGATACAATGCACTCATGGCGTTCATATTGAAATAGGGTGGCTTCCTTTCAGCTAAACATGAATAAATTCTAATGAATTTTCATTCACAATTTTTCTCCTTTTTCTTTTATTTATCCAAAATTCAATTTATTTATTTCAATAAACTAAAATTAAAAATTAATTTTCATTCACAATTTTTTTTTCTTCTTTTTATTAATCTAAAATTCAATCTATTTATTTCAATAAACTGAAATTAAAATTAATTTTCATTCACATTTTTTTTTTTAAATTCAAAATTTAATTTATTTATTTCAATAAACTAAAATTAAAATTAATTTTCATTTAAAAAATTTTCTTTTCATCTAAAATTCAATCTATTAATTTCAATAAAATAAAATTTAAAAAATTAATTAAACTCGTAAACTATTAAAAAAAAAAATTTATTTAAAATACACGAAATTTTAAGCTAAACAGAACAAATAAAAATTAATTTAACATCTCCATCGATTTTTAAAAATATTTTTTTTTTTTGTATATTACTCGTAAAACTTTACAAAAAACAATTCGCAAAAAGAAAAATTTTTGTAAATCAAAAATTAAAAAAAAAACGATTTAATTTATATATTTTTCATTTACTGCTTTTAAATATTAGAGAAAAACGTGTATTTCATGAAAAAATTTCAATTACTCAAAAAAATATTGGCAAACTTCTTCAATTTTGCTTCAAAATAAATCCACTTTTTTTTTCCCCAATTTCGTTAACTAATTAATTAAAATTCGTTAAATTAAAAATAAAAATTTTGCAGGGTGTCTACTAAAAATCTGAATTAAAATTCCAGGATTTTTTAGGACAAATTTCTTATTTTTCCAGGACATTAAATTGGATGACTTTAAGGAATAAAAAAAATTTTTAGTTTTACTATTGTTTTTAGAAATTAATAAAAAATTAATTAATTAAGTTAATTTTCATTTTACTTATTTAATGAATTTTTTTTAACTTGATTGACAAAATTAGAAATTTTTAAAAAAATTTAAAAGCAAAATATAAAAAATTCAAGGACAAAAATTAAAATTCCAGGATTTTCAAGGACATTCCAGGACATTTCCAGGACTAGTAGACACCCTGATTTAATTTCTAAAATAGGTGACAAAATTACAAAAAAAAAAAGGTTAAATAATTAATTAAAATCGTTAATTAAAATATAAATTGAATTTCTAAAATGAAAGAAAATTGTAATAAAATCGTAAATTAATTAAATTAAATTATATGTTATATAAATATTATAAATTCAATTTCTAAAATAGGGGATAAAATCGTTAATTAATTAATTTAATTATATTATATAAATATTATAAATTCAAATAAAATTAATTTCTAAATTAGGGGAAAAAATTTACTGAAATCGCAAAGTAATTGAATAATTAAATTATTTTAAACAAAAAGCTCTTAATTTTACTAAATGAATAATTTTTTTTTTCTAGATAAATAATTAAATTATTTTATTTTACATATAATAATCGTGAATATCTTTCGTTCATTCTGTCCACACCTGAAGTTAGTATTTGTTATAGGTCTTTTGTTTTTTTTAAATGTATTGTTTGACATTATTTTGTGTTGGTTAAAATTTTTCAATGTTTTTTTTGGCATTGTTTCGATAATTAATTTTGAATCGAAATTTTAAAAAATAATTGAATTTTATTTTATTTTAAATTGAAAACTTGGTAAATAATTGAATTTTAAATTGAAAATTTGAAAATAATTTAATTTTAGTTGATTGTTGATTGAAAATTTGAAAATAATTAATTTTAGTTGATTGCTGATTGAAAATTTTGATAATAATTAATTTTGACTCGAAATTTTGGAAAATAATAAAATTTTAATTGAAATTTTCGATAATAATTTAATTTAAGTTCATTTTTAATTGAAAATTTCGATAATTAATTTTGAATAGAAATTTTAAAAAATAATTGAATTTTATTTTATTTTAAATTGAAAACTTGGTAAATAATTGAATTTTAAATTGAAAATTTGAAAATAATTTAATTTTAGTTGATTGTTGATTGAAAATTTGAAAATAATTAATTTTAGTTGATTGCTGATTGAAAATTTTGATAATAATTAATTTTGACTCGAAATTTTGGAAAATAATTAAATTTTAATTGAAATTTTGGATAATAATTTAATTTAAGTTCATTTTTAATTGAAAATTTCAATAATTAATTTTGAATAGAAATTTTAAAAAATAATTGAATTTTATTTTATTTTAAATTGAAAACTTGGTAAATAATTGAATTTTAAATTGAAAATTTGAAAATAATTTAATTTTAGTTGATTGTTGATTGAAAATTTGAAAATAATTAATTTTAGTTGATTGCTGATTGAAAATTTTGATAATAATTAATTTTGACTCGAAATTTTGGAAAATAATTAAATTTTAATTGAAATTTTGGATAATAATTTAATTTAAGTTGATTTTGGATTAAAATTTCGGGTAATAATTGAATTTTAATTGAATTTTCGATAATAATTTAATTTAAGTTCATTTTTAATTGAAAATTTCGATAATTAATTTTGAATAAAAATTTTAAAAAATAATTGAATTTTATTTCATTTTAAATTGAAAACTTGGTTAATAATTGAATTTTAAATTGAAAATTTTGAAAATAATTTAATCTTAATTGATTGAAAATTTTGATAATAATTAATTTTAGTTGATTGTTGATTGAAAATTTTGATAATAATTAATTTTGACTCGAAATTTTGGAAAATAATTGAATTTTAATTGAAATTTTGGATAATAATTTAATTTAAGTTGATGTTGAATTAAAATTTCGGGTAATATTTGAATTTTATTTAATTTTAAATTGAAAACTTGGTAAATAATTGAATTTTAAATTGAAAAATTTTGGAAAATAATTCAATTTTATATATAATTTAATAACATATAATAATAATTTTCATTATTATCATTTAATATGAAATAATATTCTAATAAATTTAAATTATTATTGATAATATTAATCTTTAATTTCTTTATAACAAACAATTAAATACTCAATTTGGCGCGCTTGCGCGCGTTTAATATTGCTAGTAAATATTATAAATTCAAATATTGTATTTCTGAAATAGGCAACAAATTTTTAATAAAAATTGTTAATTAATTTAAATCAAATAGAGAAAATTTTGTAATTATGATAGGGAATTTTATTTATTTTATTTTTTTTTTTTGTTTTTAAATTTTGAGTGGAAAAATACATGAATTTTGTTACCTAATTCAATGCAAGTGATTCCTAATGACCAAACATCGACTTTTCCATCGTACTGGCCTTCGTCCATTGCTAAAATAACTTCAGGTGCCATCCAATATGGAGTTCCCACAAAGCTATTGGCAGGACATTTAATACTGGCAGAGCCAAAATCTGCCAATTTCACTGTTCCATTCTCAGTTAAAAGAATATTTCCTGCTTTAACATCACGATGAATTCTTCCTAGGGAATGAAGATAATGTAAACCGCGTAATACACCATCGCATATTGCCGCAATTTCATCTTCTTTTAGAGGCCTTTTGTGGACTTCAATTATATCGGACGCTGATCCAAGACAATATTCCATCACCAACTGTATGTGCAATTTAAAAAAAATACATTTTTTATTTAATTAGATATTAAATTCTCATTTCGATAATTTGCTTTTTTAAAATCAAAAATTTGTAAATATTTCAGAATTGATTTTCCAACTTTGTAATTAAAAAATTATACGAAGGTAAAAAAAACAAAAGAATGAGAAATTAAAAAAGTTTCAAAAAAAATATTTACCCAGGCAGTGTGCTCCCTGAGATAGCAACCCTTGTATTCAATTGTATTTGGATGATTGAGTTGTCGAAGAAAACGTATTTCCTTAAGGATATCCTGCCATTTTTCCATTGTTTGCTTTCCCAAATATGACATTTTTTTGATAGCAACAATTTCTTTGGTGAGAAAACATCGGGCATAATAAACGGCGCCAAAGCTACCGTGCCCAATTTCCCGTAAGTCTTCAAATATTTTTTCCGGATCATGTTTTTCAAAGAGTTCAGCGATCTCAGGATCTTTTAAACTGCCAGGCCTCATAGTAAAAGTGATATTGTTTTTTTTTTTTTTTTCTTTATTTCGAAGCCGTTAATTCTCGGCTTCGAGGCTCCGGGTCCACGGCACTTCTTCTTCACCACCAAACACCTCCCCTCTTTTCTCTCTCTCTCTATTTCACACACTCTTTCTCTCGTTCTTCCCCCAAAAATAATTCCTCCTCTCTCTCACTCTCTCTCTCTCTCTTTCTGCCTCACCGCTGATTCTTCAGCATTTGTCAGTCCATCCTTACAATCATTACTCTTACTTTCTGTAAATAAAAAACAATTTTTTTTTTGTAATTATTACGAATAATTCTCAAATTATTATTATTATTTATATTATTATTATTATTATTATTATTAGTATTATTATTTAAATTAATAATTTATTCAAGTAAATCGATAATTAGAGTTTAAAACTAAACGACGAAAAAATATTATATTTCTAATTTAATTATTAACGCCACAAAAATTTTATTTTGTTTTTTCTTGATTATCGATAAGAATTAAAAATTTTTTTTTCCCTGGCCCTAATTAAAATATTACAAATAAATTTTAATAATTTATTAATTTAATTCTATATTTATATTTTTGGAAACTATTTTTAATTAATTCCACTTTTAAACTGAAACAACAAGTTTCTAATATAAATAAATTTATTTATTATAATTTAAATATAAAGATTTATATTAATTTTTATTATTATTAATTTAAAAAATTATTATTCAAAATTATTAATTTAAAAAATTATTATTCAAAATTAATTAAATTATTATTATTATTATTATTTAAAAAACATTAATAATTAATTAAATTAAAAAAAAATTTTGATATTTTTTATTGATTTTTATATTTATATGTTTTAATCAATAAAATAGAATTAAATTAAAAAAATTAATCAATAATTTTACATTAACCTTAATTTTTCTTTAATTTTACTCTATTTTTGAATTGTATTATTTTTTTTTTATTTTTAAATGGTGAAATTCGTCAATTTAAAAATGATAAAATAATAAAATTCGCTAAAACGATAATTTGATAAAAATCAAAAATTATGGACAATGAAAATAATTTTCTTATAATAAAAATAATAATTTTTAGATAGAAATAATTAGAGTTTATAAATAGAATTATAAATTAGTTACTAATATTTAATTTATAATAATAAATAATAAATAAAAATTATCTTAACTAAGTATTTTATTAATTGAAAATTAATTAAAAATTAGTTACAAAAGGGGAAAATAAAATATATATATAAATTAATAAAAAATTAATTAAAATTTCTTAACTAATTTTTAATTAAGAAAAAAATTAATAAAAAATTATTAACTAGTATTTAATTAATAAAAGTTAATATTAAATTAATAAAAATTAATTAAAAATAATTTACTAAACGATAAATAAAGTATATAATTAATAAAGTATTAATTAAAATTTCTTAACTAATATTTAATTAAGAAAAAAATTAATAAAAAATTATTAACTAGTATTTAATTAATAAAAGTTAATATTTAATTAATAAAAATTAATTAAAAATAAATAAATAAAATACAGTATTAATTAAAATTTCTTAACTAATATTTAATTAATAGAAATTAATAAAAAAAAAATATTAACTAGTATTTAATTAATAAAAATGAATAAAAAAAATTATTTAGGGTCAACCGGGGTAAATCCGAACGCTTTTAGTAAGTTTCAACAATAACATAAGTTTTTTCTTTAAAAAAAAATACTTCCGGTATTCTGGTGCATGAAGTTGTTACTTTACTTCCATAGAACAATTTTATGGGGTAGAAAAAATTTTTGATAAATTACAATCGCAGGAAACTTAGCGTTCGTATTTACCTCGATACTTTGCAACTTTCCTAAAATATGGGGGTAAATACGAACGCCACTGTATTTCAGAAAAATCTTAGGGAAAATAAATTTAAAGTATTGCAATTGTTAAACTTATATAAAAACTCAAAAAAAATACGATAATAAACCTATTATGTAATAATGCATCATATATAAATACAAAAATCAAACAGGTTAAAAATTAAAATGCATTACACAATTAAAACCTTCAATAACTTTATCAAATCATAACGGATTTTTGCAAAACTTGGTACAGAAAGTATTTTGGAGTGATTGAATGTAAATACAAAAATAAAAGTCAAATTTTTTAAATTCAAAATGGCGTACTTTCCTAAAACTTATTTTTAAAAATGATCAAATTTGCTAACCCTGAAACCCCCCGAGTAACAATTTTCGAGCGAATCCAATGAATTTTTTAATTCTCGTCCGCCATTTTGAATTTTGAAAAACTGACTTCAAATTGGTAATTAGCGACCCCAAAAACCGTAGAATACCAAATTTTATTAAGATCCTGAAAAACTTTTTTCAACAAACCATTTGGCAAAAAAATTGAAACACTCCTTCGAGAGAACAGAGATTAAGTTTCTGCTTATTAATTACTAACGAGGATACGTATAGAAAGAAAAACTTTTTTCTATGTACTTTTATAATGTTAAAATAATAGTGTAATCAAATAAAAACAATTTTGTGTGGCTTTGATGTAAAAAAAAAATTATTAAAAATACCGTTCGGATTTACCCCAGTTTTCCAATTTTCTTGGGTAAATACGAACGGTCTGATATTATTAATAAAATTTTACAGAAGGCAAAAATCAAATATAGTTTCTGTTCTAGTATTCATAACAAACAATTATGAATAATAAAATGAATTTTTAGCTTCTTTTTCTTCAAATACGAAACAAAATACTGAAAGAGTGTCATCTTTGATTTTCAATCTTTTTTGCAATACTTGTTATCTTTGTTTATGCTGTTGCTAATTAACAAACAAAAAATGGGATAATACTTAGAATCTCTTCAAGAGGATCTGAGGTAAAAATTCTCATACCGAACTTATTTTTAAAAATTTTAATTAAGCTGAAATAATTAGCGTTCGGATTTACCCCCCGTTCAGATTTACCCCGACTGACCCTACTAGTATTTAATTAATAAAAGTTAATTAAAAATAATTTACTAAACGATAAATAAATTATATAATTAATAAAGTATTAATTAAAATTTCTTAACTAATATTTAATTAATAGAAATTAATAAAAACTAATTAAAAATTAGTAACTAATTATTTAATTATTGAAAATTAATTACTAGTAGTCAATAAATGAATATTAATTAAATATTAGTAATTAGTATCGAATAATTAGTAATTTTAACAATTAATAGATTATTAATTATTGTTTCATATTTTTAAGCAGTAATTATTTTTTTTCGTTAAATTAATTTAATTCGAAATTTTTTAATATCAATATAGAAATTTTTTTTGCAAAAATGAGATTTCAAATTGTTCTTTTAAAAAAACATTTTCAAAAAAAAAAAAAAATGTTTACGTAAAAAAAAATGGAAACAAATGTAGAAAACCTATAAAAGAACACTAAAACTATTTACTCATATACATAGCTTTGTTGAATATCTCATTTAGTCTAAATAAGTGTAAACAGGAAACCTTATTCATGCGAAATCTAAAGCTCCTGATTTCAGCGCTCTCATATAATTTCTTTTCTTTTTTTTTTGCATTTATTTTTTTTTCTCTTTTTTTTACCGGAATTTAAAAAAGATTTACTAGAAATTCCACTGTATCATACGTAATAACACAATAAGAATATACACACACACACAAATTAAATTTCAATCTTTTTTTTATCACTGAATCAATTTTCTGAATATAAAAAATTCGTGCCTTTTTTTTTTTATTAAAAAAACAACAAAAAGCTAATTTTCCCCCTTCCTCTCTTCACTGACTTGTAAATTATACACACTTGGCCTCCTCGGCAACAATAGAGTGAAAAAAAAGTCACTTTTTCACCCCCGTCTTTTCTCAATCGTTTTCCTAAAGGGAAAAGCAAAGCCTAGAGGGGGGGGGGGGAGAGAGAAGTCAAAAAAATTCGGAAAACAAAGGGCAAAAAAAAATGTCACAAAAAAAAAAGAATGAAAAAGGATAAAATTGAAGTTTGCAGAGAAAAGTTAACCGATAGAGAGAAAAAATTTACAGAGAGAAAAGAAAATGGAAAAAATAATTTTTCCAGCTTCCTAGATAGAAACACTGATTTTGATCGTTTTGTTCGCGTTGTTGTCACGCACTGCTCACACGTCATTTATATACGAATGTGACACATACCTTGAAGTCACTATATAGGCTTGGCTGCTGCTTTATAATACACTTTTATAAGCCGCAACGTGCGGATTTTTCTTGTCGTTGCGGAAGGCCCCAACAAGAGAATTATTGGTGAGAAACTCGCGACATACACACACACTCACACAATCTGACGAATAAATGAATAACAAGACGAGAGCGCATCAAAGGAGTTTTTATTTTTTTTATGCAAATCGTTTCGTTTTTATTTTCTTCTCACAAAAATCGCGTCACAATTAACTATTTTCGAAGACAATGGAAAAATTTTGATTTTATTTTCCCCCCCGAGCAAGGAATGATGATCGCGGGCCTCCGAGTGTCCACTGCTAGATTTTAAGTAAGGAGGGTTGGGTCACTCAACAAACAGAGAAAAATTTAACCATGATTTAAAAAAAAAAAAAAAAAAAAAAAAACAGTCGTCTGTAAAACAAAAAAAAAACCACCACAATAGTTATCCCCTCCCCTTGTGTTTGTGTGTATTTGATTTGTGGCACAGTCCCCACCGGGAAAATTCGCCGAGAAATAATAAATATTCACCTCCAAAATGGCGAGATTCTCATGTACAAGTAGAGAAGCATGCGCGCTAATACTCCTTCCTTCTTCCTTCTTATCTTCCTTGTGTGTATGTGAAACCCTTCACCAAAAAAAAAAAAAAAAAAAAAACAACAACAAAATTTCACCGTTTCTAATTGAAAAATTCTTATAAAATTCAATAAAACTCCATGATCATAACTTTTAAGATTTTCACGTCTTATTTCCCGTCGTGTGCACGTTTTAAATCACACCGGAAAGTCACGCCCTGTACAGACGTGCCGTGCATGCACGCACACACACACACATACAGACACATATACAAACGCGCGACTCCAAACAAAATACCAACAATATTCACACTATACACGCATTTATTATTATTATTATTCGAGGAGAAGGAGAATTATATAGAAAAATTTTTCTCAAGGGACTCACCATTGTAAAGAAAAAAAAAAAGTTGGTAAAGATCCCTTACATACCGGGCGAGAAATTACTAAAAAAAAAAAAAAAAATCTCTAGGGAAATTTCGAGAATTTTTGAATAATCGAATTAAATATTAAATTAAAATATTTTTAAAAATTTTTGAGGAGAATAATAAAGAGAATTATTATTTATGGTAAAATAATTTTGGTAAAAGAAAAAATTTACATTGGGGATTTTACAAAACAATTTAAAAAGTTAGGTTATGTTTTAATATTCCTGTAAATTATGTAAATTTATTGGGGAATTTTTGGTAATTTTTGAAAATATTACTAAAATTACTGTATGTATAATTAAAGAAAGTTTCCGTAAATAAAGATCATCATAATGTTAAAAAAAAAAAACCATTAGGTTTTCTGTTGAGAAACCTCTGAAATGTGACACTTTCAGTTACTCTCTGTCCTTTTCTAACACATGCATCTCGTTCGCAAACGACTGGACTGTTTCGTAATTTCAAAAAATTGTCACATTTCAGATGTTTCTGTTTAAAAAATACGGGGTACGTGTACTTTTTTCATAATTGTAAAATATTCCAATGACAATATGGCGCTTAATTCAAAAAAATTTTTTGAAAAAAATGTCCCTAATTCTACTTGTTCTTTGAATTTAAACGAATTGTAAAATAACCCAATTACAAGATGGCGCCTAATTAAAAAAAAAATGAACCTAATGGCGCACTCACACCTTTTTGGCTTCCTGCCTGCCTGCAGGTTACCATGGCAACGCACGAGTGTAAGTGAGACAGAAAATTTGAATATTCAAATTTTTAAATTTTCTGTCGCACTCACTCTCATGCATTGCCATGGTAACCTGCAGGCAGCCAAAAAGGTGTGAGAGCGCCTTAATTCAACTTGTTCAAATTTGAATTTAAACGAATTTTAAAATAACCCAATGTCAATATGGCGCCTAATTAAAAAAAATTTTTAAAAATGTCCCTAATTCAACTTGTCCAAATTTGAATTTAAACGAATTGTAAAATAATCCACTTACAATATGGCGCCTAATTCAAAAAAATTTTGAAAAAAATGTCCCTAATTCAACTTTTACAAATTTGAATTTATACGAATTGTAAAATAAACCAATGTCAATATGGCGCCTAATTCAAAAAAATTTCTTTAATTCTATTTGTCCAAATTTGAATTTAAACTAATTGTAAAATAAAGGCTCTTGCACACCTCTCTTATGGCGCACTCACACCCTTTTGGCTGCCTGTCTGGCTGCAGGTTACCATGGCAACGCACGGGTGAAAGTGAGACAGAAAATTTGAATATCCAAATTTTCTGTTACACTCACTCTCATGCGTTGCCATGGTAACCTGCAAGCAGCCAAAAAGGTGTGAGAGCGCCTTTATTCTTGTATGTTTTCGGCGTGGTGGGAGGCTACCTGTGCAGGCAGCCGGAGGTGTGCGAGCGCCTTAAACCAATGACAATATGGCGCCTAATTCGAAAAAAAATTTCCTTAATTCTATTTGTTCAAATTTTAATTTAAACGGAATTGTATATTAGTTTAATAATCTCGAATTTTCAAAGAAACAATTGTGAATTTATCATCTAACTTTCAGTTATCCTAATATAAATGTACGTATTAAATGGAAAACACCCTGATTTGAATTTGTCCTAATTTTTATTTCTTGCACAAGTTACCCAGCCCTGTCAGATTGTCATGGTAACGTACAAGAGTAAAAGAGAAAGACAAATTCACTCACAAAAATACAAAGAAAAACCTCTCAAATGTGACAGTTTGATAAAACTGAAAATTGAGAAAGAAAAACGTCCAAAATATGACACTTACATGTGAATGAACCCTAAAGACAATGTTCAAACGACAATTGCGCCTCTAGTGGGAAAATTAAAATCGCGCAGCTGATGAATAGTGCGCATGAGTGAACAATCTATTTGGAGGGGCGTAGAAAGGAAAGGAGGCCATATTGTACAGTTAAATTGAAAGAAAGAAAAATAATTTATCGTGCCCTTGTGAAGTTGCGACAATATTAAAAATTTTTATTCAATTCTCGCGTCATTCATTAGTGTACTAATTCAATTATAAATAATAGTGAAGAAAAGTGAATTTTTTTTTTGCCTAAATAAAATACAGGAGCCTTTATTTGGCTCCTTGTCTTTTTTTGTTGTATATATATATATATATATATACATACATATATATATAAATACACAGAGAGAGTATACGGATCTCGTTATATTCGATCTAAAGAACACGTCCCTATAAACCAAGGAGTTATTTGCTGATCACCAAAATGGGCACTCGAGACGACGAATACGATTATTTATTTAAAGGTAAGTGGTAATTAAATGTCTCTGCTCCTAACCCCCCTTTTTTTTTATTCGACCATTTTTTTTTTCGACTTGTGTAAAAAAAAAAACTGCTGTTATACATCGTTGGGTCGTTGACGAAGATCGTTGACATTGAAGGCGTAGATCGACAAGTATAATAATTGTGAAAAAAAAGCTAATCAAGATAATTAATATTCACGTTTAGTCGCGACGATGTCTTCTCAAAGAGGAAATCCCTCTTCGATTTGTTTCGAAATGGAAAAAAAAAATCGCTCTCCTGTCATTGACATTTCTCATCATGACATTCACCGTAAAATCCCACTTCACTTTTAAAAAATCATTTTGATGATGTCATCAATATTCGTCACTAATGGAAACTATTGGTTTCGCGAATCGGTCTCTCCCCACCACCAACCCCTTTTTTATTATTATTATTATTATTATTATTATTATTATTTCTTTTTTGACTTGGAAAAAAAAATAATTTCGAAATTACGAGCTTGACCTTTTCTGTCAAAAACTTGTGACACGTGTAACACTAAAATGACGTTGATGATGGACTAGAAAAAAATTCGATTGTGAAAACAATATATATCAGTATTATTAAATTTGTTAATTAAAAAAATCATTTTTTTTTCTTTCGGAAATTTTCTTTTTTGAATTATTATTTATTTACAATTCGTTAAAAAAAAAAGAAAATTTGAAAACGATCATAAATATTTGTTTAATATTTTTAAATACTTTCAATTTACAATTCTTTACGAGAATTATTGATATATAGTTATGTATATAGATATAGATATGTATATATATATGTTATAGATTGAAATGGTTTTATTCGCAGTGTCATTGAGTTTTAATTTTGCAATGAAAGAGCTAAAGATAATTTTTAATGTTTATTAAACATTTCTTTCTTTTTTTTTCTTTTTTTTTTCAATTTTATTCATAATTGATTCTTTTCTCTCTTTTGTCACATTCGACCTTGTGTATAAATTAGAAAGTAATAATTATTAAAATATATTTTTTAATCCTAGACAAATTTGCTGTTTTCTTCTTTATTTTACAAAAAAAAAAATTTTTTTTTTAATTCGAAAACTAGGGTTAAATATTTAAAACCGAAAATTTTCTTTTTTTTTTAAATAAAATTAATTAATTAATAATTACAGTTTAAAAATAAATGTTTTTTTTTCTCTTCTAAATAAAATTAATAATTAAATTAATTACAATTTTAAAAATAAATAATGAAGATGAGATTAATTTGCTTTTTTATTTTATTTATTTATTATTAGTATTTTTATTATGATTATTATTATTATTTTATTATTATTATTATTATTATTTTATCATTATTATTTTATTATTATTTTATTATTATTATTATTATTATTTTATTAGTTCTATGAAAATTAATGAAAATGAGAATATAAACTTTTCAAAAAAAAGATTAAAAATTATTCATAAATTTGGAGAATAGTAATAATAATAATAAAGATATAATAAATGCCAATTAGAGAATTTGAAACTAACCATCAAAGATAAATTTATGTGAAATTTAAAAATAACCGAGCACTCGGAAGATAAATGTAAGAAAACTTGGATGATAAGAGGAGCAAAAGACGAGAGAAAGAGATTGAAAATCGAGAAAAAAAAATGCAATGATTATAAAGGAGAAAATTGAATAAATGATATTTAAAAGAAACAATTAATTTTTTAAAAGGGAATTAATTTTTTTTAAAAGAACAAAAAAAAAAAAAATTGTTCCTTATCTATATTGAAATTTTATTTTTCTTTTAATTTCTTCTTTTATATTATTGTAAATTATTTTATTTATTTTCTATTAATTTTATTATTATTATTATTATTATTATTATTACTAATTATTGTTATTATTTTTATTATTTTTATTATTTATTATATTATTATACTATTATATTATTTTTATTATTTATTATATTATTATACTATTATATAATTTTTAATATTTTATTTCAATTATTAGTATTTTTTTTATTTATTTTTTTTTTAAATTAAATTTTTAAATTGAATTAATAAAAATTTAAAATCATGTAAAAAAAAAGTAGAGCATTTTTTAAGGTCCACGCGATTTTTTTGTGTTTTTTTTTTATTTTTTTTATTTTCTTATCTACCGTTGTTCTCTTGATTTTTTTTTCTTTCTTTTATGTAAATGATCAATGCTTACAACCAATTGAACTTGTGACACAAGCACGTGTTATTTCTCTCTCTCTCTCCCTCTCTCTTTGTTGCCTATTGTCAATTTGTAATCCATGATTCACATTAAATGGTACAACATATATTTTTTTTTTTATATATGTGTGTGTGTGAATATATATATATATATATATTTCTGTTTCATGTCATCGAAATCTGAGACTTTTGCATTTGTCATTTTTTTTTTTTTCAGTGGTTCTCATTGGTGATTCGGGAGTTGGTAAGAGTAATCTTCTCTCACGATTTACACGCAATGAATTCAATCTTGAATCAAAATCAACGATTGGAGTTGAATTTGCCACTCGTAGCATACAAGTTGATAGTAAAACGATTAAGGCCCAAATATGGGACACGGCTGGACAAGAACGTTATCGTGCTATTACGTCAGCGTAAGTTAAAATTAAATTTTTTTTGAAAATTAATTTTAATTTAATTAATTAATTTTTTTTGTTGAAAATAGAATAATATTTAAATTTAGGTAATAAATGAAATAAAATTTATTATATATTTCGTTTTTAAAAATTTTTAAATAGTAAATTTATTTTCTTTTTTCGTTTCATGGTAAAAATAATATTAATTAAAAATTATTATTATTAAAATAATCGAATTATTAAAATTACAAATTATTAATTTAAATTACTAAAAATTATTCATGTACATAATTTTATTTTAATTTTTAAAAAAAATTCTTTACTATTTGATATTGAATTGAAATTGTATATTTAATTTTTTATTTTTTGACTAAATTTCTCTGTTTTATGGTAAAAAAGAATTTACTAAAATTTAAAGTAAAAAGAATTTACTAATTTACTAAAAATTATTAATCTTAATTACTGTAAATTTATTTTTAAAAAAAAAGTCATATTTGATATTTATTCAAAATAAAAATTGTTTTTTTTTTTCTTTTTAGCTACTATCGAGGTGCAGTTGGAGCATTATTGGTTTATGATATAGCAAAGCATTTGACATATGAAAATGTTGAACGATGGTTGCGAGAATTGCGAGATCATGCCGATCAGAATATTGTAATAATGTTGGTCGGAAACAAATCTGACCTAAGGCATTTGAGAGCTGTGCCCACTGACGAAGCCAAAGTATTTGCCGAAAGAAATGGCCTCTCATTCATCGAGACCTCTGCCTTAGACTCGACTAATGTTGAGACGGCATTTCAAAATATTTTAACCGGTAATTAAAAAAAAAAAGTTTCTAAAAAAAATTATTTTTTTTCTTTTTATTATTTATTTATTAAACGGACTAAGCTTTTTTGTACAAACTAAAAAAAAAAAATACAATACAAAATTTGAATACAATAGAAATGAATCAAAAGAAAAATTAGGCTGAGTTATTGTTATCATTAGTAAAATATTAACAGATAAAAGAGTCCGTAATTCTGACTTAAACTTAGAAAATGAATTAGAAAAAAAAGTCAACAAGATTACCCTCTCTAAATAATCTATTATACAAAAAATTATAATAATTTGTTCTACTTTCTTTATTATATTATTATTTCACTATGAAATTATTTTATTAATTAATATTATTATTTTACTATAATTATTTTATTAATTAATATTATTATTTTACTATAATTATTTTATTAATTAATATTATTATTTTATTATTATTATTACTATTATTTTATTACTACTAAAAAATATAAAATATGAAACAAAAACACTATTTGCAAATAATATACGATTTGTTTTTCTTTTTTTCTTTTAAAAAATTGTAATAATTTATACTATTTATTTTCATATATTTATAAATCAATTTCTTTATTTTTATACTACTTATTTTTCCATCTATTTCTATTCTTTTTCTATTTTTATTTTATTGTTTTCTTTTTTTTTTCTTTTTTTTATTATTGGATAAAAAAAGTGGAAATAATATTTATTTAACAAGTAAACTTAAAAAAATAATATATTTACATAATATTCATATAAAAATCTAATAATAATAATTAGGGTGACTACAAAAAACAATTTGCGAAGAAAATTTAAAGCTATTTTCTACCTAATTTTAAAAAACATTTCATTTAGCTGATAAAATTTTTCTTTTTTTTTAGAAATATTGTTTTTGTTTACTTATTTTTGTTTCGTTTACAGAAATTTATAGAATCGTCTCGCAAAAGCAGATAAGAGATCCTCCCGAAGGTGACACTATCCGACCACAGAATGTAGAACCAATCGACGTTAAACCGACAATGAGTTCAGATGGAATGCGCAAACAATGCTGCCAGTGACTCTCCTCACACTTTAACATGTAAGTGTGCTCGTAAGCTGTAAGGCCCATGTTTTTACAATCAAAAAAAAAGAAAAAAAAAATTAATCATGTATTATACTATTTTTTACATATATAGATCATTATTATTATTATTATTATTATTGCAATTATTACAATTAATTATCATTATTACTATTATTTTTATTACACTATTATTTAATGAGATCGCGCCAAGAAATGAGGATTATAATTATATATACATCTGAATCGATAGATCTGACTCGAATAAAAAATTATGTTTTAATCTAGATTAAAAATTAATTGGATTTTTAATTACTTGTGAAGTAATTGTAACCCTTCCTTTTATTTATTTAGATATATAAATTATAGAAATGAAAATTCAATCAAAAAAAGAAAATAAGAGGAGAATAAAAATATTTTTTATTTAAATTTGCAAAATTTTAAATGATTCAATTTTGTTTTGTTTATTTAAAAATTTATTTAATTCATTACAATGTAGGAGTTTATAAAATATTTGTAAAAGAAAAAGAAAAATGTCTTTTAATGCATAAAACACAGTATTTAAAATTTATAAAAAAAAACAGTTTTCTTAAAACTATTTATTAAAAGATAAAATTTTTTTTAAAAAACCGAAATATTTTCTAATAACAATAATAGAATATTATTAATAATAAAGCATTTATTTATTTACACTTGAATGAAGCGAAATCTTTTTGTAATACAAAGTACTTAAGAAAAGTTAATAAAATTACAAAAATTAATATGACAAAAAGAAAAAAGAATATTTTATTACAAATCATAATTTAAATTGCAAATTTATTAAAATTAAATAAAAACTCGAACATTAAATTCGTTATTACATTAATTCATTTCCCTTGGATTGAATTTTTATATCTATAAATTAATTATTAATTAATTTAATTATATATATGTACGTAAAAAAATGAAAAGAGCAATAATACAAAAAAAAAATTAATTTCTTGGCCATCTCAATGATTTTATTGAATAGAAAAATAAAAAAAAAAACAAATATCAATGAAAAATTATTTTTCATTTATAGAAAAAATTCATCCGGGGATAGAAATCGAAAAATTTATTTAAAAAATTGAAATACTAAATAAATTTTTATTGTAAATATTTAATATTTTTTTTGTTTTTCACCTTTTAATTACATCAATTTATTCAAAAATAACAAATAATAATAATAAATAAATAAAATCAAAAAGTGGATAAAAATAATAAAATAATTTTTTCGAATTTTGCAAAAAGGAAAAATTTTTTGTTAATATTTTTTTTTTATACAAAATCTTTACAAAAATTAAAAAAAAATTCGATTTCCATTCTTATTGATAAATTTAAATTTAGAGTATTTTTTTCCAAATAATTAAGAATAAAAGAATAAGAAAACTAAAGAAGAAATTAAAAAGAAAAGAAATTCGATTTCCATTCTTATTGATAAATTTAAATTTAGAGTATTTTTTTTCCAAATAATTAAGAATAAAAGAATAAGAAAACTAAAAAAGAATTTAATAAGAAAAGAAATTAAAAACAAAAGAATTTATAATAAGAAAAAGAAAGAAATAAAGAATTTAAAAATGAATCAACAATGAAAAAATGAAATTTCTAAATAGAAAACAAAGAAAAAAAAAATTTTTTTATTATTATTATTTACTCGGGAAGTTCGAATGACAATTGTTTTTACAGAAGCAGTTACACTGAGGGAGGGAGGAGGGAAGTGGTGACCGGCGATAATTATAGCAGGTGCGTGATCGCACGAGAACTAAGACTATGGGTACGGGGCCTATAATCCCGTACGCTAGGGGTTTTTTTTTTTTTTTTTAATTAATTAATTAATAAAAGACAACAAACATGGAGAAAAAAAAACCCCATCGATGTGAGGGGGAGCCGCAGACTGCTAAATAAAAAAAAAATCACAGCAAATAGAAAGAAAGAAATAAGAAAAATACTTATGCGATTTTTAGCGATCGTCGTAAAATCTTTTTTGATCGCTCATCGAAACACATTTACACACACATATATATATATATAAAAAAAACATAAACAAAAAAACATCTTATATTTTAATTCTTCCTCTATTTCCTCCCATGTCCTCCCTCCTCTCCATTAAACAAAAAAACAAAGTGAAAAAAAAAATTAATAAATAAAAATTTATTAATTATTAAAGTAATTAATAAAAAAAAAATCTATTAATTATTAAATTAATTAATAAAGAAAAATCTACATATAATTATGTGTATAATCATGTACGAATTGCAATATATTTGTTCAAAAAAAAAAAAAAAAAAAACACACGAAACACAAACATGGAAAAAAAACAAAATAATTTGTTACTATAATTAAATGTTGTATTGCCGCTTCTTTATAATTAGGAGTGTGAATGGTTTACGAATCGAATATAGAAATGTCACTATTCGCCAACTTATACATATTATATATAAAAAAAAAAACATATATATATAGACGTCAATTTATTTTTATTTTCACACATAATGAATAAAAAAAAAAAAGAAAAACGGGGGAATAATAAATTTTTTATGCAAAAAAAAAAATTTTTTTTCCTATAAAAAAAAACACTAATTTTTTCAACGAGAAAAAAAAGATTTGTTTTTTTTTCTTTTACTAAAAAACAAAAAATTCTTCTTTTTTCTATTATTGAGAAATATTTTTTTTCTGAAAAAAAAATTTATATTCTTTTTTTGCCTATTGAAAAAAGGAGTGATTTTTTTTTTTTTCAAAGAAGGAAAATTTTTTTCGTTTGGGAAATTTTTTTTTCAGAAACAAACGTTTTTGTTTTTATCTAGGAAATATTGAAATAATAATAAATTTCTTTTAAAAAGGAAAAAAGAAAAAAAAGAGAAGTGTCTAAAAAAAATTATTTAGTGCTTTTTTTAAAAAAGCAAAAATTGAAGAGAAAAAAAAAGTTTTTTTTTGTAAACTCTGGGTAAAAAAAATTAGTTTTTCAAAAAAGAAAAAAAAGTTATTTTCAAAAATAAGAGAAAAGGAAAAAAAAATCATTTTATTTTTAGTAAAAAAAAAAGAAAGGAGAAAAGAAATGTTTTTTCTAAATGTAAATTTTGAAAAATAATTTTATTATTTCGATAGCCATAAATTCTCAAGGGAAGGAATTTTAATTTTTTCAAAAATTGCTTTTTTACCAATTTTATTTTTGTTATCAGACAAATAAAAAAGGGATAATAATTTAAATAAATTCTCAAGAGAAGGAATTTTAATTTTTTAAAAATTGCTTTTTTACCAATTTTATTTTTGTTACAAAAAAAAAACAAGAAGTAAAATAATTAAAATAAATTCTCAAGAGAAGAAATTTTAATTCGAAAAAATTACTTTTGTCACAAAATTATTTTAATTATTTAATAATAATTCAAAAAAAATTCTCAAAAGGAAGGAATTTTAATTCGAAAAAAATTGTTTTTGTCTCAAAATTGTTTTTGTTAACAAAAAGGGAAAATAATTTAAAAAAAAAATTCAAGGGAAGAAATTTTAATTCGAAAAAATTTGTTTTTGTTACAAAAAAAAAAACAAAAAAGTAAAATAATTAAAATAAATTCTCAAGAGAAGAAATTTTAATTCGAAAAAATTATTTTTGTCACAAAATTATTTTTGTTACCCCAAAATTATTTTAATTATTTAATAATAATTCAAAAAAAATTCTCAAAAGGAAGGAATTTTAATTCGAAAAAAGTTGTTTTTGTCTCAAAATTGTTTTTGTTAACAAAAAGGGAAAATTTAAAAAAAAAAATTCAAGGGAAGAAATTTTAATTCGAAAAAAATTTGTTTTTGTTACAAAAAAAAAACAAAAAAGTAAAATAATTGAAATAAATTTTCAAGAGAAGTAATTTTAATTTTTAAAAAAATTGTTTTTGTTTATCAAAAAAAAGGAAAAAATTTAAATAAATTCTCTATATAAGGAATTTTAATTCAGAAAATTTGTTTTTTTACTAAAAAAACAAAAAAAAAGGGGAAATAAACAAGAAAGTAAAAAATTGATATTATATATTAGAAAATAATTAATAATAAATAAAAAAAAAATGCTTGGGAAGGTTTTGAGGTCTAGAATATGTACAACATTTTAATAATAATAAAATGAAGAGAAAAAAAAAACACAAAAGTAATCGAATAAAGATGTTTAATTCGATTCAACGCTATTCTGAATGCCCTTTTTTTATTTCTAAGGAAATATATAAAATTATATTATATATTATAATAAAAAAAAAAAAGAAATGTAAAAACATTTTTAAAAAAAAAAAAAAGTAAATCTCTGCGAGCAGTGTTGATGATCAATTTTTTTTTTCTTTTTCTACACATACACAAATACACAACAAAAAGACACCCTTCAGTCGTACCGCAATTATAAAAAAAAAAAAAACAAAAAACAAAAAAAGCAAATATGTAACAAAAGCATACGTTTAAGAACGCGAATTTAGGAAATAAATTTTGTGAATATTTGAGGTGTTTTACGCTTTTTTGTGCACTAAATCACGAGAGATTAAAAAACAAAGTGAAATACACACGCGCGCGCGAAGCATATAATTATGCTTTTTTAAAAAAAAAAAAATGTGGACACAAATTATAAATAAATAATAAAAAAAAAAAGTACACCGTTGATGATAAAGAGAGAAAAAAAAAGAAGAGTGGAATTTTTTTTTTTTCTATTGTTATATAAATAAATCGACGAAATTTTTTTTTTCTTTCTCTCAACGAAATTTGGTTTTTATTAGGTAAAAAAAAAAAAAAAAAAAAAAAAAATTTTTAAATAGTGCGAAAAAAAAAGAATAAATCACGCCATTTTTTGGGTCTCTCATTCTCTCTCTCTTAGCGATTGTCTTTTAACTTTTAACACTGACTCGGAGGCTTTTGTTATCATCTAATTTTTTTTTTTGTTATTTTTTTTAGTGATTATTAATTTAATTCTTAAGTAAAAAAAAGAAAGAAAGGAGAAAAAGTGATTTCACTTATATTAAAGAATGCAAGAAAATTTTAATTGGTTTCTTTTTCCTTTGAAATCCTTCAAAATTATTATTTTTTTTTTCTATTCATGTAGATAGAAAATATATTTTGATAATTAATTATTTGTTAATTAAAATTGTTTTAATAATTTTAAATTTGTAGATAAAAAATTATTTGCTAATTAAATTTTTTTTTTAATAATTTCAAATTTTTAAATAACTTGAAATAATAATAATTATTAATTTTTGTATATTTTTATTATTATAATTATTAATTTTTGTATATTTTTATTATTATAATTATTAATTTTTCCATATTTTTATTATTATAGAATTATTAATAATTTTATTATACTAAATAAGTGAATAAAATAAGAAATAATGATAAAATTTTTCAATCTAAAATAAATAGTGTTTTTTTTTTTCTAAAAAATTCGTTTTTATTAAATACATTTTCGATGGGAAAAATTACAAAAGAATGTTTTGTCTCTTTTATATATAATTATATATATACGATGATAATTAACGGTAAAACTTAATCTAAGAACTAGAATATAAATTTTTCTAAAATCTATTCTATTTAGAAGTCGTAAAAATAAAAAAAAAAAAAATTTCTATTTATTATAAATTTACATTTTACAATTTTAAAAGTACGTTCGATTTTTAATTTTCTTAAATTTGTATTCAAATTTTCTCAAAAGCCTTTTCCTAATAAATATATAGTTTATATATTTACAAATCGAAAAAATTTGCAGAACTATGTACGAGAAAAAAATTTACTTATTTTCAAAAAAATTTGTCTCTTTTTTCAAAAAAAAAAAAAAATTTCGAAAAATAATGTTTCTTTTATTATTTTATAATAAAAAAAAATTATCGCCTTTTAAATTTTATCCAACGATAAATTTTCCTAATAAAAAATAGGAAAAATTAAAAATTCATTTTTTATTATTCAAAACATTGATTTTCAAATGAAATTTTGTCTTTTTTTCTCAATAAAAAAAGAAATTCAAAAATAATTTTTTCCTTTATTTATTTATTTTATTTATTGTTTAATTATTTAAATATTATTTTATCAGAAATGTAAAGTAAATTGTCGCCTTTTAAATTTTACTGCTTCGTATTCAAAAGAAATATTTCATTTCTTTTTTAATATTCTGTACATTTACAAGTTTTGAATAGATTTTTTTACAAGAAATATAAAATGTAACTTTTTTTTTATGTATATATTAACAAGATTAATGAATGTACAGAAAAAAAAGAAAAATTGTCATCAAATTTGAAAAAGGATACTGTCTATAAAAAATTAGACATCATCTTGAACCTTGAGAAAAAGTAGCAGCTATGAAGATGCAATTGGCGCCGATGCTGATTCCAAACGAATGAGATTTCTCTGCGAACTATTATTATTCTTTTGTCTCCATTCAAGCCAACGTAATAAATTTGGATTTATATTTGAATCATTAATATCGGAACGCGCTTCCAATTGTTGATAATAAACATCGCGCAATAAACGAAATGTTTGTACATTTCTAAATGGTAAATTTGTCATTGGATCCATATATTTTGCTGGCAGTCTAAAAAAAAACATTTATTTATTAATTTCCCTTTTCAAAATAAAATAAAATTATTTGCAAAAAAAAATTAACCTTGTGATTGCGCATAAAGATTTTAATGTTGGCCTTGGCGCTGGAGTTTTCTTAAAAGCCTCATTAAATAATTGTTCATTTTCAAATGTAATAAATGTCCTTTCATATGAACCATTTGTTTTAATTTGCAATGTTTCCTTTGAATTTGGCGCCAATTCCTTTTCATTTGTCGTTTTTACAATCAATTTTTCCTCAATTATTTTCTCATCATCACCCTCAACATTTATTTTTTCATCTTCTTTTTCGCAAGTTTCAGTTTCTGTTTCTGAGAGAACAATAATTGGCATTGAAAACGATTGATAACGAATCATTGGCGTTAAATTTGTCTTTCGCACTGCCCTTGTATTTTTCTTTTCATTCTCCAATTTTTGATATTTTTCTACAAAAAAAGAAAACAAAATTCTTCAATAATAGTTAATAAATAAATTAAATAAAAAAAATAGTTTTAATTCTTTTTTTTTTTCTATATTTTTCGATAAAAATTTGTTTACCAAGTGATTTTAAATTTGCTTTCTCGGTAATTAATGCCTCTTCCAATAATTCCTCTTGCGTTGGCTTCCACGTGTCATTTTTAACAATTTTCACTTTTTTCCTTTGATCTTCATTACGTTCGCGTATTCTTTTTTGTGTTGCTGCCGATTTTGCCAATGTTGAACGACGAATTGATTTTCTCTCAGTACTATCAATTGATATACGATCGTGTTTTGGTGCTTTTGGCTTTTTTTCCTTTGGCGTTGATTGCAATTGTGTTGTTACATTTTTTGGCTCTTTATATGCTTTCGTTACTAATCTTCGTTTTCGTTTTGGATCCTCTTGCTCGTGATCCGAAACTGGTTCATCATTTTCATCAATACTAAAATCTGAATCGACTTCGTCTTCACCTTCGTCTTCGACTCTAAAAAGAAAAAAAAAACGAATCAATTACTCTCGTTTCAATTATATTTATAAAATTTATTTTTAAATATTTATATAGTTATTTTCAAAAAATATTCATTAAACTTTTTTCATTTATTAAAATAATAATTTATTAACCTTTTTCTTCCTTTTCTTATTAATTACTCTCGTTTCAATTATATTTATAAATTTATTTTTCAATATTTATAGTTATTTTCAAAAAATATTCATTAAATTTTTTTCATTCATTAAAATAATTAATAATTAATAATAATAATAATAATAATAATAATAATAAAATAATTAACCTTTTTCTTCAATAAAAAAAATTCTCTCGATCTTTTTTTTTTATTATTTTTTATTTTTATTAAAAATATTTATTGAATTTTTTTTTTTGTTCTATTAAAATAATTAACATTTATTTAATAATTTATTAACCTTCGTCTTTAATATTTAAAAAACAAATTTTTTGTCCGTTTTTTAAAAATAATAAATAATTGATTCAATTATATAAAACCCTCTTAACCTGTTTTCAATTCAAAAAAATCAATTTCTCTCGATCTATAATTATATTTATGGATTTTATTTTTTTCTAAAAATACCTTTTGAATTTTTGTTTTCTTTAAATAATTAATAATTTACTATTATTATTATTATTTATAGATTTTATTTATTATTAATATTTATTGAATTTTTTTATTTTTTTTAAATAAAATAATTTAAATTATAAACCTTCGCCTTGACAAAAAAAAAAAAAATCTCGATCTAATTATATTTTATAGAATTTTTTAATTAAAAAAAAATATTGAATTTTCTTTTGATTTTATTTAAAATTAATTTCAATTTTCTTACACAAAAAAATGAGATAAACTGCTCGTAAAATTTTTATAAATATATTTTTACTTACAAGTAATCATTGTCCTGTTCAGTTTCCTCGAAACCTCCATAAGTTGTTTTATAGAAATCATCTTCTTCCTCCTCATTGAGGAGTTTTGACATTTTACTCCCAGCATTTGAACGTCTTTCTCGCGATGACGCCATTATTACAACTATTTACTTCTTTTTTTTTTTATTTAAAAAAAAAACACAATTTTTCCTTTTTTTTAAATATATTTTCAACAAAATTTGATGGATTTGAGGTTATGATAAACATCAATGTGAATTCACAATATTTTTCGAAATTGCCCAATGTACGCATGCGCGAAATACAAAGCACCAGAAATGGATAGTCAGTAAATCAAAAAGTTAACTTAAAAGATCCGTAATGTAAAATTCGATATCTCGAGAACCTAAAGTCAAACGTTCAAAATATTGCAAAATCGTCATATTACAGATCATTGACTAGCTTAATATATGTACTGCCATCTAGTGGCATTACCCTGCATTTTTTTTCCACCGCACGCATGCGCATCAACTTGGCTAGCAACGACGTAACGAGAAAAAAAGTGTAGTGGGAGAAGGGACAATTTTACACAAGTCATCGGGATACTACATTAGTGGTTCCTGTTCGGTAGTGCAGAAGAGGTCGGGGTGTTTTAAGTTAATTTTTCTAAGTTAGCCCATGCACTATATTTGTGCGCTGTGAATATAATTAAGAAAAACCAGTGTATTACATAGTTGTTTTTTTTTTTTTTTTGCATTTGGGGAGCTCTACATTAAATAACAGCCGATCTTTCTCATCTATTTGGGAATTATGTTGGATATTGCCGTGGAATTACGATCAGCCACACGTCAAGTCAGCTGACATATTGCGTCCTGCTACACCACAGCAGCCTTCGGTAAGTGTCGCAATCACTTTAATAAAATCGGCCCTCGCAAAATCTACCAATGTAACTATTTTTAGTTCTAATCGAATTTTCGAACTCCTTTTTTTAAATAAACGCCATGCGTCTTTTTTATATCAATTCCTGTCATCTTCTCTCCTTCACTTCTTTTATACGTTCGCTGCTGTCGCAACTCCAGCGATCTCTTTTGAAAAAAGAGAGGAGAGCCTCTCATCGCGTATATTTGTGTGTATGTATATGTGTATGAATGCTTCGCAATGGGCCACGGACTACGATCAACAAAGAAAGCGACGCAATTTTCGGGCCAAGTGCGTGTCCATGGAACAGAGGCCACAACCATTATCGTCTTTTCATTATTATCCCCCCCCCTCCCTTCCCTGTAGTAATAATTATTTCACGAAAAGTTCTTTCAAAAAAGGACCTATTTGAAAAAAATTTTTTTTCTCGTTACGTCATAATTTCGTAAAGTTCTACTTTAAAGAACTATTTACAAAAGGTTTAATTTTGTAATTACTATTAAAAAGTAAAATTCTTTAAAAGATTTTTAAAATTAGTAATATAGAAATTGAGAAATTCTTAAAATCGATAACAGGGTTTCAATTTCACTTAATGGAATGAAAAAAAAAAAAACATCTTGGATATAGGTTAGGTTGTCTACTTTTTTGAAATCATTTCTATTGAATTGTTGTACTAAATAAAAAGTATTTTTTTTTATTACGAAAATAAAAATTCGAACGAAAAATTGTTTTTGTGAGTCATGGGACTATTGATTTTGACATTAAAATCCTTTCCAGGAAGTTTTTTTTTCTGGAAGTGGGGGGGAAGTTTCTTTTCTCCGTTGGTAACGAAGTGCGTCATGACTTTTAGAAGCTGTGTTTGAATCAAATTTTGATTATGTGACGTAGAAACACAATTTCTATTTTATTCGTTTTCATTGCAAAAAGAAGGAACTTTTTTTTTGCAGTATTGTTGCGTTGTTTATAACCTTTATGACGTGTAACGCACCACGACACACAGTCAACGAATCAGTGAAGAGCGAGTGTGAGAGAGAGAGAGATAGAGATAGAGCAATTCACTTGCATGACACACGCATTCACATGGTTTCACCCCCGCTTGCCCGCATGTGTACACACCGTGCGGTTATATACTTTTCCCCTTTTTTTTTCCTCCCCTTCTATCTCCCCTCTTTTTTTTTATGATAAAAACCTATTCCGCCATCTAGTGGATGATTGGACGACGCACAATGCGTTTCTCTCTTTCTTTTTCTCAAACTCACTCACGCCTCATATATTTAATTTTTGTTGGCCTTTCTTCTTTTTCCGCCTTTGTGATTCTTTATATATATATTTCATTCCTCGAGAATCAACTAGAATTCATACATATACACATTTGAGAATAGAAGAGAAACCAGTTGTGTATTTCTTTCATTTTTTTTTTCTTTTATAACGGAATTATTCATCTTTTGTTTACAATTTTTAAATTGAAAATTATTTTTTTGACGTTTGCGTCTCTTGCGCAAAATTACACCATGGAGTTCTTGTTGGATATTTACGTCTTTTCTTTGTTCGTTGGTTAATAATTATTTTTCTTATAAATATTTTGAGGTTACTACGTGTTAATACGCCAATACATAGGAGCGATTAATTTAATAATCAATTCACTCACTGTGAAGTTTTTCTCTTATATACACGCAATATAATCATATTATTATTATTATTTCACTGTGAGTTTCTCCTCTTGCACTTGGTTTTTGTTTTAAAATCGCTTTTATTATTGCGAGAGGAAATATACAATATTGTTATTCTGATTTTAATTTGATATAGAACATAGATTTTTATTTTTTTTTTATAAATAATAATTTCTTTTTCTTTTTTATTTAATTCCTTTTTTATTTTATTTTTATTTTGACGATATAAAATATTTTAATTTTAATTATTATATTAATTAATAATTATTTTAAATATTACTATTATTATTATTATTCTTATTATTTTGTTATTCTTATTATTTCGTTATTATTATTATTATTATTATTATTATTATTATTATTAATTATTAATTATTTTTTTTATTTATTTTATTACATTATATGTTAATATTATTTAAAAAAAAATTTTTTTTAATTATTTGTCCTTATTGATAATTAAACGGTTTTTTTTTTCTTCAAATTTTATTAGAAAAGATTTAATAATATAAATTTAGTAATTCGTTAATTTTCATTAGGTGAAATATTGTGTAGTGAATTTTTGAAAATAGACGAATTTTAAAATTAAATTCATATTAAAGACCTTGAGATTGCTTAATACGAGCGTTTAAAGTAGAAAGTAAATAAAAACAAAGTGATGAAATGCGTATACTTTCTTTTTCCGAGTTTTAGTTGATTTTTAATTTATAATTAATATCTTGTATTTATTTATAGATTTTTTTTTTCAATTTAAATATATTTGTATGATATATTTTTCTCTTTATACGCAGTAATTGAGATTTTTTTTTTCCAAATATTAGGTTAATGACTTTAGAAAGAGTATTAAGGATTTTTTTTTCTATTTTTTTTTTTTTTTATTGATAAATAAAATTTTCCGGAACTTTTTTTCTTTGTAAAAAAAAGGTAAATTATAAATATAATAATAATATTATATTATAAATAATAATAATAATAATTATTATTATTATTATAATTATTATTGTTATTATAACTATTATTATTACTATTATTATTATAAATTCTTTGGTTAATAGTTTCGGTGACAAGCAGACGATTCGGGCAACATAACCTAAAAATATGTGAATTTATTTTTATTATCCGCAAATATGTGGATTGTAAATTTTTAACTTTTATTCAAAAATTTTTTAATTTTTTTTTCTTTTTTTTCCGCGAATATTTGTAAATAATTGATAATTTTAGTGATAAGTAACATAACCTAAAATTTGCAGAATTTTTTTATTTTTATTCGTAAATATGGATTTGCAACATTTTTTTTTTTTTCTAAAAACCTTTATAGTTACTTTTTTTTTTAATTAAAATTATTAAAAGTGTAATAAATATTAAATGAAAATTAAAAATTAAGTACTTTTACTGTTCTTTCTCTTTGTACGAATATAAAAATAGTGACTTTAATAATAAAAATAAATTTGTGCGGCGCATTTTTATTTTTTGCAGACAATATTTTATAGTATATATATATAAATATACAAAAGAAAAGATTTTTATATAGACAAAGGAATTGGAATGAAACCGAAATCCTTTCGTTGCCATTTCTTGGAAAGTAGGCGCGTATTTCCGTGCTTTGGCCGTGGTCACGTGTCGATGACTCGTCCACGTGCGGAAACGATGCAAGCGTTCTCGGCAAGGTCGATTCGCGTTCACTTATATTCTCTTTCCTCGAAATCGAAACATCATTTCATTTGACTTCGAGATTTTCGTCGTTTCTTCTTACATTCAATATTTTTATCATATATATGTATATATATACAGTGCGGCGAACTTTCTTTTGTGTATCATCATCAAAAAATTATTTGGAAAAATTTATAGGTTATGAAAGGATTTGTCATCGCGCATTCATTCGTTGAATTCTTATCAAGGTCAAAAAAGATCCCACGTTCAAGGTCGTCTGGAATGGAATCAAGCGAAATTCTTCTAGTTTTTGAATTTGTATGTGGTTTTTTTTTTTTTTTTTTTTAAATGTGGATTTTTATATATTTTGTTGGGTCATTGCAACCACCGGGTGTCATTGTCCTCGCAATCAGGTTTCCCACGCATGACGATGCACTTGCCAAATAATGGGACTCTTGCGTGATTTTTACGATCCTTTGAAATTTCTCAGTGGGCGGAGAGAGAAAGAAAGAGAGAGAGAGAGACAAGGAAGTCCAGATTTCATTCGATTATTCGATAAAAGCATCAACTCATTTCGAGTTTATTGCTTTTCCCCCCACTCTCCTTTTTTTCGATGGCAATGTTCTTTGACTGAAGTTCATTGCGAATTGAAGTGACGAGAAAGAAAATTATTTACGTAAAAAATAAAGAAATTTTATAAATTATTATTAAGAAATTAATATTTTTATATTTTCTGAACAAGAATCAATGAAAGAATAAAAAAAAAAAATAGTGATATTTATGATTTTTATAACGATTTGGTTTTCGATAGTTGGCAGCACTGAAAATCAAACTGTCAAATTCAGACTTGTTTTTACGTTACTCTCTCGGTGAAGTAAAGTTGTTTTTGTTCTTTTATATTTATTATTCCTGAAGAAGAAACAGTGATCTCTAAATTGACAAATACAGTAAATATTTATATAAAAAATTTTATTTCCTTCTATTTCTTTTTTTTTTAGTGTGAGAAAAAAAATATTTTCTAACCTCAAAAAAAAATTTCGTTTTTGTCAAAATCAATTTAATTTCTTCGCGCAACAAAATTAAATTTTTTTTTTAATTTTATTTATTTAATACTAATAATAATAATTGAATATTTTATTTATAAAATTAATTTTAAATGATACATCCAGTGAAAATAAAAAAGAATTTTTTTTTTGTGTGCAAAACTATTTTTGTGTGAAAAACTATTTATTTTTATTTTTTTTTGTGTTAAAAAATAGTTTTTTTGATTTTTCACCTAAACAAGGTGAATTTAAATGTGAATGAGGCCTTGATGAATAGGGGACAAAAAAGATTGTGATAAGTTATCTGAAAACACACGAGGAGTGCGTCACTGCGTCAGCGCAGTTATGACTCTCTTGAAGGAGTGAGAGAGAGAGAGAAAGAGAGCCTTGCAGAGCGCTTTGTATATCTGTTCCTCTCTTGGACATATATATATATATATATATATATATATATTTATAACAAGAGACCACAAAAGTCGTCAAGAACACACGTAGATTTCTAAACACAAAGTATGAATTTCGATATCACACACGTATCGTGAAACAAAACAAAAAATATTATAAAAAAAAAAACAAGAGTGCGTTGCAATTACGTCTGACATCCTTTTATGTCATTAATCGTTTTATTACTCACTAAATACAAAGGATTCGAGCATTTTCCACTTTCAATCATTTTCGCTCTCAATATTTCTCCCCCCCCCTCCTCTCCCCTTCTTTTTTTAAAAATAATTTGCATTTTTTTATTTTTATCATTATTATTTTTTTTTTCGCAATTATTTTTGCGTCACAATGTCGTTCTACAATCAATAAAGTAATTATAATTAATTAATTATTAATTTCTATAATTATTAATATTAGATAATTATTAAATAAAAATTTACTTACAATTTGAACTATCAGTTAATATTAACTATAAATATTTAATTAATTATTCATTAATATTATTATTAATTATTACTAATTAAATAATTATTATTATTAATTTATTTAGCATTTTTTATTATTATTATTATTATTATTATTATTATTATTATTATTATTATATTATTATTATTAATAATAAAAATAACAATGAATAATAATAATAAATAATTATTAATTAATAAATAAATGAAATAAATTATTTTTGTTGTTATTATTATTATTAATAATAATAACAATAAATAATAATAATAAATAATTATTAATTAATTAATAAATAAATGAAATACATTATTTTTGTTATTATTATTATTAAATTAAAAATTAGGAATTGTTACAATTTAAATTATCAATATTATAATAATTATAAATTTTTTAATTATAATTAAATTTTTTTTAATTTCCAAAAAATTGGATGAAAAAAAAAGTAAAATTAATTTTTGCCATTTCTTTAATAAAGAAAAAAAAAATTTTTTTAAAGAGAAATAAATATTTTCCTTTTTCTAAGAAATTTCATTGTAACTTGTATCTTTTTATTGTTAATTTATCACTGCAATATAGTATTTATAAATTTTTTTTTTCTCTCGTGATAATAAATATTTTTTTATCTTATTATTATATATTTTGCAAAGAATAAAAAACACGTGTCTTTCTGATATGTACGTAAATATATATATATATATATATATATATATATATATATATATATACAATGGAAGAATGGTGAACACGTGAAAATGGGGAAAACAGGATTCTGTGCGTGTTTTCACTTGGCCTCATGGGCTCAAAAACACACCATCATTAGTTTGTCTTTTAGTGTGTATGTGTGTGTGAGTGTGTTGGTTTAAATTCAGTGCTGGATAGAGACGATACGCGATAGTGGATACGCCTTACAAGTTTCAGTAACGAATCTAGGAACAGATGTCTCCCTTTTACTTCACAAACGTGAAGCTTTCACATTTAAGTATATATATATATATATATATATAGTTGAGAGATAAAATTAGATTAAGGATTCAAAATACATTTAGGAGAAAAGATCCTTTTTTTGAATATTCCCACGCGAGAAAATTCTAGGGGGGGTGGGGGTTCTCTGAAACCACGATTTCAAAGTGGTGACATCCCCCCCCTTGGAGAAATTTCTATATTTTTAAAAAAAATTTATTATTATTTTTACTTTATTATTATTTCTATTTTTATTCTTATTTTTTTATTATTATTACTTTATTATTATTATTATTTCAATTTTTATTATTATTATTGTTACTTTATTATTATTTCTATTTTTATTATTATTATTATTATTATTATTATTATTATTTAAAAGACGGATTTTTTTCTAATAATTTACACCAATTTTTAATTTTTCATTGTTTATAATTTTGAAAAAAATTTCCATAGATTCTTTAATAATATTTTAAGGCAGAAAAACAAATAATTAATGTATCATGCGACCCTGAATAGCTATTAAGGGTGTTTGACCCCTTGACATAACCTCAAAAAAGGTAAAAAGGTCAGAGCTTATTGTTAGAAAATGGTGGAGGGTGGGGGAGGGGGAAGAAACATACGATTAAACGAAAATTTACATATTTTTATACATTTCTATATAAAAGAAAATTTTAATTCATTTCTATATTTTTGAATTACAAAAAGCGTAGAAAATTACTTTTTCTAATTTTATTTATTCATTCAATTTTTTTTTTCCTATTTTGTACAATAATCTTTTGTTATTAATTTTTTTTTTCTCAAAATTTTCTATTCTAATGAAAAAAGATAAATTTAAAAAAAAAATTTGTTTCAAAAAAAAAGAAAAAAATCGATTTATCAAACCAATTTTGATATTAATTTTTTTCTTTATATAATCTTGGTTAAAAATCTTCCCTTTGCGCTTTTAAAAATCACTTGTCATTAATCCCTCACCTTTTTATTTTCAAGTCCGTAATATTTTCACTGAGAAACAAGTTCTAAACTCGTCAAAATATTAATTCCGCATCAATTTTGCTTAAAAAAATTGTCTATTTATTTATTTTTTAATCGATTTGTAATATTTTTTTTTTTAAATTCCTGAATATCAAAGCAAGTATCCTGTTTTTGTAAAAAGAAAACAAATGATTTTCCCCTCCCTCCCTTTTTTTCTATAATGCGCGACAGGGGTACCAATGATTTCTCGTTACACTACTGGTGCTCGCGAACACTCGGTAGTCACTGTTCGGTTCAACTCGGCGTGAGTTCGTTCGCTCTCATTTTTCACTGCTGTGTGCGCTGCGCGGAGTAGAAAGAGAGACAGAGAGAGAGAGAGAGCTTTTTTTGAGTGGCGTTGAAAAATTTTCGGTAAAGGAAAACTATAATCGAGTCGCGAAGCGCTGAACGCTCTCCCCCCCTATTTTTCACTACCACCCCCTTGTGAAAAGAAAGAAAAATAAACTTTGAAAAAAAACAGTGATATTCTCGCCAATCGCTCAAAAAGGGGAGTGTGAACTGCGTTTGTCACTCGGTTTATTTCTTCGGGTTTTGCACTCGTCCGTCCGCCCAAAGTCCGTGGGTTTTCGCCATCATGAAAACATTCGTTCGTCGTCGACGTCGTCGTTATCTGACCAACATTTCCGTCCTCGCTTAGGAAAAAACAAAAAAAAAATTTGTTTAATACGAAAAAAAAAAAACCTCAAATCGCCAAGCAACGCTAACTCTATACTGCTTTCTTGCTCCAGACACAGACAAGTCACGCTCAAGTCAAGGAGTTCGCCTTTCACGATTGTTGCGCGTGCTGTTATAATAGACGAAAAACCACAAGTCAGTGTGTGTTGGAGAACAAAGTTTTTTTTTTAATATTTCTCAGTTTAATTAAATTTCGCGTGTTATATTTACTAGTCAAGAGGAGGGGGAAAAAATAAAGTGATTTGTGTGTGCGCGTTCGAGACGGAAAAAAAAAGAAACTCTCCTATGGACTCTATATTGTCTTTCTCGTTATTGAAAGAATAAAGCGACAATAACGTCGTAATCGAGGAACAAAAATCCCGATCATTAAATGCCTGAGGGATACTCTTACTCCATGTTGTGCATCGGTTGCAACACACAAACCTGCTGGAAAGTGAGTGCGATCAGTGATATCATTTTTTATTTTTTTTTTCTAATCTAATCTACGTGTGGGTTTCAATGATTTTCGCCTCGCCCTGAATTCTCGGGGAAAATTGACAGGTTATGTCCATTGTCAGACGATAAACCAAAAAAAAAAAAAAAAAATACATATATAGAGAGAAAGAGAGACGGAAATTGCCAGATGAACCTCCGCGCCACGCAACACTTCCTTCTGTTTTCCCCCCGCTCTTCCTCTTACCCCGAGCAACATTTTCTGTCTTTTTTCGAATTCAAGTAACTTTTTTTTTTTTTTTTTTAATTGTTCTCGAAGTGTCATTATTTTTTCTCTCTTTCTTTGGTATGAGCAGGGGTTTAATGACGTTATTTCTTTTGATTCTTTTTCTCTCTCTCTCTCTTTCTCTGTCGTTTTTTTTGGCTTTGTCACTTTCTTGTCAGTTTTCAGTTCAGTGACCACGACTTTGTACTTTGTGAATCATCAATATCTTTTTTGTGTATATATATATACATGTTAAAATACAGGAAAGACGAAGGAATTTGGAATGATTCGAGAAAAATCGAATTTCTTTTGGATTTTTTAATTTGATTTTTCGTTGTATTCTTGGGATGTTGGATCTTTGTTATTTTTTTTTTAACCTTTAATTTTAATAAAAAGGTAAAGTAGTTATTTTTTTTCGATGTTGGTCACATTGGTAGATTATTGGAATTTTTAAAAATGTTTTAAAATCGAATTTTATTTCTCGTGTTTTTTTTTTTGTATTTTTAGGTTAACTTTTTATTTTTTGTATTTTTTTCATTATTTTCTATTATAAATTTTTTTCTGCAGTTCTTATAGAATTTTTTTGGAATCTTTTTTTTTGTATTTTTAAATTCTGTTGTATTGTTAGATTATTATTTTCCCGAGTTTTTTAAAAAACAATTTTGTTCGTAATATTATTTTTAAATATTTCCTATTATATAATATTTTAATTGTATATTTTGTACATTAATTATTTTTAATTTTTTTGGTAATTTACCTTTTTTATTATTTTATATTTTTGTCTAAACTAGAAAATTTTTGTTTTCTACTAATAATAATAAGAATAATAATAATAGTAATAATAATAATAATAATAATAATAAAAAAGAAAATTATCATTAACTATAATGAAAAATTGGTAAAAAAAAATTATTTCTAATGATGAGTAATTAAAATTGTTTTACTTTTGTTTGGGAAAAGATTTGAAGGTCGTTGATAAATCATTCGAGGTTGGAAAAAAAATTAAAACCTCTTATTTTTTGTGACAGTTTTAATTTGTAATTTGAGAAAAATTTAATTTTACCAAAAAAAAAAGTGAAATATTTTTCTTTTCTTTTTTTTTGTGGTGTTTACATTATATTGTTTGAAAATAATTTTTTTTTTACCAAACAAAGGAACAAGGATTAGAATATATATATAGTATAGAAAAAGAGATTCTCAAAGTTTACATTAAAAAAAAAAAATCTTATATCGCTTGCCTAATTTACATAGATATTGTTATGTAAAAAAATTGGAATGTAAATCAAATTGAATGAAAAATTTTTAAGTTTTCGTTTTTTTTTTTTTATGAATTAAATCGAGTGAATTACATTTATTTTTTTTTTTTTTGCAATTAATTAAAATTAATGTACCTATGATTAATTTGCAAAATAATTGGTTCATATTTAAATAGAATTGTATTTATTTACATTTATTTATTTATAATTTATTTACACAATAATTTATTTATAATGAACTATATAAATTATAATTAAATCTATTCTAATTAATTTCAGGATTTAAAAATTGCTTAAATTTTTAAAAAAAATTGAAAAAAAATTTATAAATTATAATAAATTAAGGGAATAGTTATAGTATATTAAAATTCACTTTTGTTGGGAAAAATAAATTTGGATTTTATGAAAATAAAAATTACTAAAAAAAAGAAACTTTTCAAATTTTTTGTTTAAAAGAAAACAATTTTTTTTACAATTTTAACATTTTTACAAACAATTTTAACAAAAAATAATTTTGTATATAATAATTATAATATTAATAGTAATAATAATATAATAATAATAGTAAAAATAATAATAATAAAAATAGTAATAATAATAATAATAATAATAGGCCTCGGATTACACGACTTTTTCGACTTTTACCGACTTTTTTCGACTTATTTTAATAAAATGCGACTTTTTCGATTTTTTAAAAAATTTTTTATACAAAATTTTAAAACAAGATACGTTTTTTTTAAAGATACAATGCAAATCTTCAAATCTTTATTATTTCAATTATTTAACAAATTTTTAACTAAAATTCTTCACTAAATTAATTATTTTTAATAATTTTAATGAAATTCTTCACAAATTCAATTATTTTTAAATTATTTTTTAATTAAAATTTTTATAAAATTTAATAATTGTTTATAATTTAAAAAAAAAATTAGCAAATAAAATTACCAAAAATGTTTAATTCAAAATCACACACTTGAAATTAAATTATTTTAAAAATTATAATTATTTTTTAATAATTTTTTTATAATATTCTTCGATAATTCAATTATCTGAAAGCATTTTGCAAATGAAAAAAAAAAATTAAAATTCACGTTTTTGTATTATTTTCTAATAAATTCTTAAGTTATTTTCAAAAAATTTCAATAGAAATTTAATTATTTTCAAAATTTTAAATTCAAAATCAACTAAAATGCAATTATTTTCCAATATTTCAATTCAAAATCAATTAAAATTCAATTATTTTCCAGTATTTTTAATGAAATTCAATTATTTTCAAAATTTTCAATTTAAAATCAACTAAAATTAATTTATTTTCCAAAATTTCAATTCAAAATCAAATTGAAATTTAATTATTTTCCAAAATTTCAATTCAAAATCAAAATGAAATTTAATTATTTTCCAAAATTTCAATTCAAAATCAATTGAAATTTAATTATTTTCAAAAATTTCCATCTAAAA
The DNA here is from genome assembly GCF_019393585.1 of Leptopilina boulardi. NCBI lineage: Eukaryota > Metazoa > Arthropoda > Insecta > Hymenoptera > Figitidae > Leptopilina > Leptopilina boulardi. Next base: position 904,187 of record NW_026137825.1, on the reverse strand, counting down.
TTTTTTGAAATTTAATAATTTCAATTATAACACTCCTGATATTCAATTATTGTATTTTTATATATAATATTCTTTGAAAATTCAACTATTTGAAATCATTTTTCACTTAAAAATTTATCAAATTATTGTATTTTTGTCTGCAATTTCTAATAATTTTTTTTTTTAGTAACAGAAATCATCAAAAAATTTTAAATTAAAAATCATCACTTTGAAGTTCAATTAATTTCAAAAATCTAAATTATAAATCATTGAAAATTCAATTACTTTTTGATGAGCCAATAATTTTGAAGTTTAAAATGAACAAAATATTTTTTTCAATCTATAAATTATTAAAAATTATAACGACAATGTAAAATAAAACAGTAAATTAAAAAATTATTAAATTAATAACTTCTTTTTTAGATATTTAAAACAATATTTTGTAATAAAAAAATTATTTTTGATAAATTATTTTTAATGCCTTAAAGTCGATCCGAGGCCTGTTCTAATAATAATAATAATAATAATAATAATAATAATAATAATACACTCAGAGAAATGGTATATTTGTCTCCGAGCCTACTAACTCATTTATTTGTTGCAAATATATTTTATTTCATTGAAATAAAAAATTTATTTGAGGCAAAGAAAAATTTATTTGTGACAAATAAAACTTTTATTTACGCCAAATAAATAAGTTAGTAGGCTCTGAGACAAATATACGTTTATTTAACTCAAATATATTTTATTTGGTTCAAATAAATCATTTCTCTGCGTGTAATAATAATAATCAATTAATCATATACGTTTTTGTACCAAGAGAATTTTTTGTTTTCAACCAAATATAATATATTTGAATTAAATAAACGTATATATTTATCTCAGAACTAATTTATTTGCTATTGTAATACGAAATTATTTAAATCAAAATAAAATTTATTTCCATCAAATAAATATTTATTTGGCTCTGTGAAATATATATCTTTTCTTTTGTTTCGAATTTTAGAATCGTGAAAAGTAAACTAAAAATAAAATAAAAAGAAAAAATTACCAGAAAATGTAACTAAATTGAAAAAAAAACAATTTTTGATCTATTACATTAATGAATCTCTCAATTGACAAGAATAATACCAATTAAAATTGTTCCCTTTTTTTTTTTTTTTTAATTATTATATCAACTCAATAAACAATGAATAATTGTTTAATTAATTAATAATTATAATAATAATAATAATAATTTTTTCATCTTTTTTTATTTTTTGTAGGTGAAGACGTGGTGACAGTCGTCAGTAACGGTGCAATTGAGAAGAAGATTGAGGAAGCGAAGAGTCACTCACTCGGTACTGAGCTGACTGTGAATAATCACTGTTTGTTAGGACAGTGATCAAGACAACACGTATACATACATATATATATATATATTTACACTCAAAAAACGTCGAAAAATAAATCTTTATATAGAAATAATTTTCTCTTTTTTTTTTTAATTGACGACGACGATAAGAATTATAATAATAATAATAATAATAATCCATTGAGTGGAGAGGAAGAAAAGGAAAAAAAAAACATTTTTTTTTTGTGTTGTGTAATAGGAAAAAACAACAACAAAAAAGAAAAAAAAATAAAATAAAAGGAGAAAAGGAGATTTAATATAGAAGAGAGTAATGGAACGCGAGTCGAATCCTATGCAAGCTCTATGCCGGAGCGGCTGCGGGTTCTATGGTTCACCAGCTACTGACGGACTTTGTTCGTTATGTTTCAAGGAAAATTTAAAAAAGAAACAACAACCCCCCGTATCAGCCACGTCTGTATCAGCATCGCAGACTGTATCCAGTAACGCTGGCACGTTGCAAAGTGGCTTTGGTAATCCCGCATCGACAGGAACAACCGCACAGCCCACCATTCCCACCATACCCCAAACAACGACAGATTTACCTGGTCCAAAAGAAGTAAGAATCTTATTTTTTTTTTCATTCTCATTATTTCTTTTTTTTGTATTTCATAATTATTTTTGAGATTAATTTTCTATTTATTTAAATTACAGGCCTCGAATTATAATTTTTCTATTTTTCAAAAAAATACGTCTTTTTTCGATATGGAAAAAAATAAAAAAGTAATTTTTACTACTTTCAGAATAAAACGGAAAATGTCCAAAGTTTCTGCGCATCTCCAAAAAATAGTTAAAAAAAAATTGACTATTTCTGTAATAAATTTTACTGTTTCCGAAGAGTAATTTTTACTATTTTTGGAGTAAAAGTTGCTAGAGATGCACAGAAACATTAGACAGTTATCATTCCTTGAGATAAACTTATTTTATTTCTATCTATGAAAGTGATTTAAGGAAATACATACAGAACTAAATGTAGACATTGTGATTTAGAGAAAATCAGTATTATTGAACAATAACAATTATTTTTGAAATTAATTGATATAATGGTAAAGCAGATTCAATTTATCAAAAATTAATCTTCTCCTTTGATAATAATGTAATTTGATTTATGTTATTCTTTACTGTATAAACTTATACTGAACTTTAACCATTATAGCGCCTACCTAGATTTAGTTAATATTTTATATTTTGTATTGTTACTTACGTAACTATTAGAATTTAGGAGTACTTTTGTACGAAAGGGCATGTCCCGTTAATAAATGAAATTGAAATTGAAATTGAAATTGAAATTGAAATTGAAATTTTACTCTGAAAGTAGTAAAAATTACTTTTCTTTTTTTCTATGGACTTATTTTAATAAAATGCGACTTTTTCGACTTCTTTTAAAATAATTAAATCATAAATAAAAGTAATTAAAAAATATCTATAAATTTTATATTACTTTCTATTTATTTTCTATTTTTTTTCTATTTTATTAATAATTATAAATAATTAATTAATCATTTAGAAAAATATGAAACAATATTACAAACGAATTTTTTCCTTTAATTTTTTTTTTTACGTGAATTCAAATTTAATTTGAGATACGATTATATGCAATTTGAACTGAGATCAAAATACGATTTTATTATTTTTGAAAATTAAAATACGATTTTATGAACGGGAAGCGTCGATATTTTTTTCATTCTCATTATTTTTTTGTATTTCATAATTATTTTTGAGACTAATTTTTTATTTATTTAATTTACAGGCCTCGAATTATAATTTTTTTTGACTATTTTTCAAAAAAAAAATACGTCTTTTTTCGATACGGAAAAAAAAGAAAAAAAAAGTAATTTTTACTACTTTCAGAATAAAACGGAAAATGTCCAAAGTTTCTGCGCATCTCCAAAAAATAGTAGAAAAAAAATTGACTATTTCTGTAATAAATTTTACTGTTTCCGTAGAGTAATTTTTTACTATTTCTAATGTAAATTTTATTATTTTTGGAGTAAAAGTTGCTAGAGATGCACAGAAACATTGGACGGTTATCATTTTACTCCGAAAGTAGTAAAAATTACTTTTCTTTTTTTTCCCGTGAACTTATTTTAAATAAAATGCGACTTTTTCGACTTTTTTTTCTTCTTTTTAATAATTAAATTATAAATAAAAGAAATTAAAAGATATCTATAAATTTTATATTACTTTCTATTTTTTTTCTATTTTATTAATAATTATAAATAATTAATTAATCATTTAGAAATATATGAAACAATATTACAAACGAATTTTTTCCTTTATTTTTTTTTTACGTGAATTCAAATTTAATTTGAGATACGATTATATACGATTTAAACTTAGATCAAAATACGATTTTATTATTTTTGAAAATTGAAATACGATTTTATGAACGGGAAGCGTCGATTTTTTTTTTTACAAAATTTTTAAACAAAATACTTTTTTTTTTTAGTATACAAAGCAGATTTTTTGGAGACCTTTATTTCAATTATTTAACAAATTTTCAACTAAAATTCTTCATTAAACTAATTATTTTTATTAACTTTAAGGGGAGGCACCACCCCCAATTTTGACCCACTTAAATTTAAACTATTAAATGAGGTTATATTTTTTTTTTTCGCCATTGACATGAAAAAGTGTCTTTTTTGTGCCTGTTTTGGGCAGATAAAGTAGCACTTTTTAAGGCAGTTTGGGCCAACTGCCTAAAAAAGACTTTTTTAGGCAGCAAACTGCCGTATAAAGTCTTTTTTAGGCAGTAAACTGCCCTATAAAGTCTTTTTTAGGCAGTTGTTAATTTTTGCATAATTTTTTTTTTTGCTTTTATTTTATTTATCAATTTTTATTATTTTTTTTCTTTAAAATTGTTTCACTTTTTCATAACAATGGCGAAAAAAATAGCGTATGTGGCTCGCACGTAGTAATTTTTAGGTTCGGATGATTTCAATACTCGCTGTCTGTGCGACTTCGGTTCGACTCGGCTCGCTTTCGGCTCGACTCGACTCGCCTTCGGCTCGTCTTCATCTCACCTACAGCTCGCCTTCGTCTCACCTACGTCGCACTAACGACAGCTCGTACTGAAAATTACATCCTCACCTAAAAAGTACTACTTTACGTGCTTGCCACATAATATACTATTCTTGCATCATTTGGGTCCTAAAAACATATAAGGTGGTCAAAAAAAGAAAATTTTAATTTTTGACCATTTTAGAATTTTTATTTTTTGAAAAAATTAATATTCTGACAAATCATTAAAAAAGTGTGGAAAAAATTTGATGATGAAAAATACTTAAAATTGTGAAAGAAGATACATATTTAATAGGAGAGTGCAATGATATTTTAACTTATATTTTTCGCTCTTTTTTTGAAAAAATTAAAATTTTTGAAAATCCATGCGAGAGATTCTTAAGAATCATTAAAAAAAAAGCGTGGAAAAAAATTGGCAATGAAAAATAGTCAAAATTGTAAAAAAAGATAGATATTTAAAATATTAATTTTTTTAAGACTTTAATTTCTAAAATGGTCATAAATTAAAATTTCATTTTTTGGATCATCCTGTATGTTTTTAAGACCCAAATGATGCAAGAAAAAAAATAGTACCTCGTTTAATAATGTAAATTAAAGTGGGTCAAAATTGGGGGTGATGCCTCCCCTTAAAGAAATTCTTCACAAATTTAATTATTTTAAACTATTTTTCTAATTTCAAAACAAAAAAAAAAAAAAAATTAGCAAATAAAATTAATATTTTAATTCAAAATCACTTGAAAACGAAGCTGAAGTACGCAACGTTTATGATAAACGATTTTTATAAGAAATTTTTTTTTTTTTTTAAATGAAAAAATTCTACAATTTTTTGCCTGAAAAATATTTTTTCTATAATTTGTTGATTAATGAAAACTACAAGAAATATTTTGTTTAGTCAAAAATTATAGAATTTTTCATTTTAAAAAATTATTTTCTTTAAAAATCTTTTATCATAAACGTTGCGTACTTCAGCTTCGTTTGAAATTCAATTATTTTCAAAAATTTCAATTTAAAAGCTTCTAAAATTTAATTATTTCTAAAATTTTCAATTAAAAATATTTTTGAAATTTAATAATTTTAATTATAACTCTTCTGAAATTCAATTATTTTATTTTTATAATATTCTTGGAAAATTCAAACTGAACTATTTTTCACTTAAAAAGTTTTCAAATTATTGTATTTTTCTTTGCAATTTCAAATAAATTTTTTTTTTTTAGTAAAATCATCAAAAAAAAATTTTAATTAAAAATCACTTGAAGTTCATTTAATTTCAATAATCTCAATTATAAATCGTTAAAAATTCAATTTACAAAATTCAATTTTCAATTTAAAAAATGTTATTTAAAATTATTTGATAAATTATTTTTAGTTCTGTAAAATTTAATTATTGTCTGAAAATTAACAAAATCTTTTTGAAATTTAAATTGTTTCTAAAAATTTCAATTTTAACTCTTCCAAAATTATTATTTCAAAAAAAAAAAAAAATTTTCATTTAAAAATCTGTAAAACTTGATTAAGTATTGCCTAAAATTTTTGTTGACCCTCAAAACTAAAAACTATGACAAAATTTTTAATTCAAATAAATTGATTAAATTCAATTTATACCAATTTCAATCAATTCAAATTTTAATTGATCTCAAAAATTTTGTTTATACAAATATTTTTTTTCCTTTTTTGTTTTTGTACAAAAAGTTTCTAGTTTCATGATAAAAATTACGATTTTTATTTAAATCAAATTCATTTTTACTTAACGATAAATTAAATAATAATAATGATAATAATAATAATGCAAGCATCAATAAATATTTATATTTTTATCAAAGAAAATAACATTTTTGAATTAAAAATTAAAATTGTCCTACAATTCATGTTTTTAAATTTTTATTTATTTACAGTATAAACATGCTAAAATTGTTGATTTTTAAAAAATTATTAATAATATTTTAGAATTTATCAGAATTTATATAAAAAATTTTAACTAAAATTATTAAAGAAGAAATATTTTCATTTTTAAAACGTCAATAATTTTTGTAATTATTAATAATAGTAAAATATTTCAAATCGATACGTTTCTAAATATTTGACACAAAATTAATTGATTTTAGAGAGAATTTTTTTTTTTCAATTAAAATTTTTTAATTTAGTTCAATTAAATTTGAAAAAAATTCTGCAATTGAAAAATGTTATAATATTGTTTTTTGTTTTTTTTTTTTTTATTAAATTAATTTACTTATTTTCTACACATGTAATATTTAATTGTTGAAATTTATACCTGTGAAAAATATTGACACACTTAAAATTGACAATAATTTTAAAATGCAATTCAATTGATTTGAGTTAAATGACTGATAAAAACTTTATGTTTCGTTTTCGATTAAATTTACTTCTATACGTGTGTTGATAATAAAAAAAAAAGAGAGAGAAAACTCTCTCTCTCTCTGTCTCTCTTTTTCTGTCTCTTGTTCGATTAAACTTGTTTCTTTATTGATAAAAGTCACTGTGATCATAAAAAAAGACAGTTGATGTTTGAATTTTATATTTGTTTATTATATTCTTTATTTTAAAAAAATTAATTATTTTATTATTATTTATTGAAAATATCGTACATTATTCATGTAGAAAACTAAATTTTTTTTTCCAATTAATCACATTTCATGGTTAAAATGACGAAATTTTTATTGATTTATTCAAATTTACATTAAATAAATAAGTTAAATTTAAATAAGTAAATAAAAAAAAAAAAAAAAAATAACTAACAATTAACAAAAGAAATTTACATTTTGGTAAAAAAAAGATTTTTTTAAAAATCTTGAAAATATAATTTTTGAAAAAAAATAGAAGTTATTTATGGAAGATTTGATTTTTTTTATTGTTTATTATTTTTTTTTTGCTACTTAATAAATTGAATATCTTTTTTTTTTTTTTACAGAAAATGACAAAAAATACATTTTTTTATTGTTATTTTTATTATTATTACGTTTCTGTAGACAATAATTAATTATTTCATATTATTATATATTAATTATTAATACCTAATAATTAATTATTAAATAATTTTCTTTAGTGAAAATATAGAATATATTTTGCATATAATTTAAAATGGAAATTTAATTTAATTTTTTTTTCTTCGTTTTGAATTGCTTTGTTGTTATGGTAACGAATTGAAAGTAGCATATATTTTTTTCTTTCTTTTGTTTATTTGTTGGCAAATATGGTGACAAATTTTTAGTGAATATTATAATGTCCTCGAAACATGTCGAATCATCCAGTAAAGCCCGCGTGAAGAAACGACGAGTAAAAATTGCTTTCTTTCGATTAGATTAGAAAAAAAAAAAAATAATAAATAAATGTTTGTGTGTGAATGTGTAACACACAGACAATATCAAGTGCCAATCCGTAATTTATGACGGTATGTCTATGGATTGGACTGTTGTCAAAAATTCTCCTTTTTTATATTAAACCACAAAAAAAAAGAAAAGAAAGACAGAAAAAAACAATGACTATTTTTAAGTTGCTATAATAATAATAATGAAACGAAATTTATCCCTAAATTTTCAAGTAAATTTATTTTTATTTTATTTAAAAATTAAATATTATACTTTGTTTTGACTGTAAATCACTTTTTAATTAAAATTATTTATTGACTTTTTTTATTTTAAATTGATTTATTTGGTTCGATTATTTATTTATTTGGTTTATTTATTTAGTTATTATTTATTTATTTATTTTTATTTGGTTAATTTTAATTTTGAATATTGGATTACAAGGGGAGTAATTTTGATTTAATAATAATGATAATTGTTTTTCCTTAGATAAGCAGAGACGATCAGGAAGATGAGGTCGCCAATAGTAGTGGAGCTACTGAGGGTTCGGTTAGCAGTGGGGATGTCGACGATTGTTTCGACGGGAAAGAGACTGATAAAGACTCCAAAAAGAAGAAAAACCGTTGCGCCGTTTGTCGCAAGAAAGTGGGTCTGACAGGTGTGTATTTATTTTTTAGTTAATCGCAATTAATTTTTTTTTTATTTATTAATCGTAATCAATTTAAATTCTTCTAATTTCTGAATTCAATTTTTTTATTTATTTACATTTTCGTATTTTTTATTTTATTAATTTGTATTTATGATATTCAAATTTTTATTTTCATTATTTTATGATAAATCTAAATTTTTAAATTATTAATAAATTTAGAATTTATTTTTATAAATAAAATAAATGAATTTATATATTTTTTTAATTTTGTATTAAACCAAGTCCACTTCTGGGCCGAAAGGCTGAAGCTTAATTAATAAATAATAATAATAAATGAATTTATAAATTTATATTATTTGTGTTTTTTTTAAAAGTAAAATTGTTAAACAGAATATTTTTAATTTTTTTACTGGAAAATAAAATATAAATTTATTTGTTCATTCAATGATTTTTTTTCTCATTTAACCAAATAGAATTATTAGTTTGTTGTTTCTTTTTTTTTACATAAATAATTGAATTTAAGAATAGAAAATTAGAAAAATTAGAAAAAAAAACAGGGTAGCCACAAGAAAGGGAAATTTTTTTTTTTGTCGAAAAAAAAGCGTTTTTGTCGGGAAAATTTGGTAAATTTGCAGAAAAAGTCAATTGCTTACTTTCTGTATAAAATTTTTTTTTTAATTTTTGCTTCTTAAAATTCAAGATTTTATTTTAATTTATTTGCTTTCTTTAAAAATTTTGTCACCTTATTCCATCTGTTTTGATAATTTCCTACCATTTTTTTTCACCTTTTTTAAAATTCAATTAATTTACTAAAGTAATATTTTATTGAGACAAAACAAATTTATAGTAATTAAATTTTTTTTTTAATCAAATACAAATTCAATCAATCAAAATTTAAAATTAAGGAAATTTCAAATTTCTTTTTTTTTTCTGAAAATTAATCGATTTTTCCAAAATTATGTGAATTTTAATTTATTCAAATTTTCATTGATTTAAGTTGTATATTTTTCAATTTTTGAATGATTTCAATTTCAAATTACAGAGAATTTCAATTTTTTTCGCAAATATTTAATTGATTTGAATTTGAATTCTATTTTTTTTCAAAATTTAATTGATTTTAGTTTCAAATTATCCGAATTCTAATTTATTTCAAAAGTTTAATTGATTTATGTTTCAAATTATTTGAATTTCAAATCGATTCAAGTTTCAATTAATTTAAAATTCGATTTATAGTGAAATTTAAACCAATTCAAATTTTAATTGATACAAAATTGAATTAATGTAAATTTTTATCAATTTCAATTTATAATTGATACGAAATTCAATTTTGAACAATTTTAATTTATTTAAATTTCAATTGATTTTATTTTATTCAAATTTTAATTGATTTAAGTTTATAATTATACAAGTCAAAATTGATTTAAAGTTTGATTTAATTTTTAAATTATTCAAATTTTAATTGATTTTAGTTTCAAAATTTATTGAATTTCAATTGATTTAAGTTTAAAATTATCTAAAGTTCCAATTGTTCAAATTTTAATTGGATTAAGTTTCAAATTATCAGAATTTTTTGATTTGTTCAAAGTTTTGATTGATTTAAGTTTTCAATTTATCGAAAAATTTTAATTTACTTAAGTTTCAAATTATCTGAGATTTAATTTATCTGAGAAGTAATTTATCTGAATTTTAATTTGTTTTTAGTTTTAAATTTTTTTCAAATTTTATTGATTTATTTTTTAAATTATCAAAAATTTCAATTGATTTTAGTTTCGAATTTGTTCGAATTTTAATTGTTTTAATTTTCAAATTATTCCAATTTTAATTAATTTAAAATTTTAATTGGTTGAAGTTTTAAAATTTATCGTATTTTTTTTTTGTCAAAGTTAAATTGATTTAAGTTTTATATTTTCCAAATTTCGTTTTTTTTTCAAAATCATATTGATTAAAATTTTTAATTATCGAAAATTTAAATTCATTTAAGTTTCAATTTATCGAAAAATTTTAATTTACTTAAGTTTCAAATTATCTGAGTTTTAATTTATTTGAATTTTAATTGATTTTAGTTTCAAATATATTTTTTTTTCAAATTTTATTGATTTACGTTTTAAATTATCAAAAATTTCAATTGATTTTAGTTTCGAATTTGTTCGAATTTTAATTGTTTAAATTTTTAAATTATCACAATTTAAATTAATTGAAAATTATAATTGATTAAAGTTTTAAAATTTTCCGAATTTTCTTTGTCAAAGTTAAATTGATTTAAATTTTATCTTTTCCAAATTAGAATTTTTTTTTTTTCAAAATTGTATTAATTGAAATTTTTAATTATCCAAAAATGTTGAATTCATTTAAGTTGCAAATTATCCAAATTATATTTTCATTTAATTTTCAAATTATCCGCATTTTAATTATAATTCAAAATTATAATTGGATTTAAATTTTCAAAATTCTCCGAATTATATTTTTTTCAAATGTTTAATTTTCATTTAACTTTTAAAAATTATAATTTAAATAAAATATAATTTAGATAATTATCCAAATTATAATTTTGATTTAATTTTCAAATTATTTCAATTTGTCCAAATTTGAATTGATTTAAGTTTAAAATTATTTGAATTTTGATTTTTTTTTTTTTTAAGTTTCAAATTTTCCGAATTTTAGTTTATCTTAATTTTTTGATTTATTTAACATTTAATTGATTGATCACAATTTTAATTAATTTAAAATTTTAATTGGTTGAAGTTTTCAAATTTTCCGAATTTTTTTTTTCAAAATTGTATTAATTGAAATTTTTAATTATTCAAAAATTTGAATTCATTTAAGTTTCAAATTATCAAAATTATATTTTAATTTAATTTTCAAATTATCCGCATTTTAATTATAATTCAAAATTATAATTGATTTAAGTTTTAAAATTCTTCGAATTACAATTTTTTTCAAAATTAAATTTCGTTTAAGTTTCAAATTATAATTAAAATAAAATATAATTTATATAATTATTCAAAATTATATTTTGTTTAATTTTAAAATTATTTCAATTTGTCCAAAATTTGAATTGATTTAAGTTTCGATTTTTTTTCGAATTTTGTTGTTTATTCAAATTTTTTGATTTTATTTATGTAAATTATTAATTAAATTAATGCTTGAAAGAATTTGATGAAAATTTATCAATTAAATCAAAACTTTTACACTGAAAAATAAAATTTTTCATTTTTCCAAATTTAAATTATTAGATTTCTATTAAAATTTCTTAAATTTAATAGAAAAAAAAATAGTTAAAGAAAATGCGATTTGCAAATTTATATTAGATTTGTTTTAAAATTTATTAAATTCAAAAAAATATTTTGTTAGGAAAAATTTTTCTAATGCGATTTGCAAATTTATATTAGATTTGTTTTAAAATTTATTAAATTCAAAAAAAATATTTTGTTAGAAAAAATGTTTCTAATATCATTGGAAAATATAAAAGGAAAAAATTAGAAAAATCTATTCTTGCGGCACAACCCTAATTTTTGGTAATTAAATTAAAGAAAAATAAAATTTCAATTTAAAAAAACCAAAAACTAATAAAATGTTTTTTCTCCTTTCGTTATTAAAGGATTCGAGTGTCGATGTGGTGGACTCTTCTGCGCTGTGCATCGATACAGTGACAAGCACGACTGCAAATTTGATTACAGAGAAATGGGCGCGCAAGAGATTCGACGTAATAATCCAGTTGTTGTTGGTGAAAAAGTGCAAAAAATTTGAACAATTTTTAGTGTGTTTTAGAGAAAAAAAAAGGAAGAAATCGTGTAATTTTTTTTTTTTTTTTTTTTTTTCTTAATATTTTTTTTTTTTTTTTTTTTTTTTTTTGGGAAAGAAAAAATGGTTATATATATATAATAATAACAATATAAAAAAAAAAAAAAAAATTTATTGAAAAAAAAAAATCATGGAGATAAATTATCTGGCAGCTGATTGCACACATCGAGGAATGATTTTTTTTTTTTTATTTATTTTTTTTTTTTGGTAGCGAGTGAAAGATTTAACAACAACAAAAATATATATATATATACATATATATATACAATACAAGCGTGTGCGTGTGTATGTAAAACGTATACGTGTATTTTGTATGTATGGAAAATTTTTTTTTTTTTGTGGAGAAAATGAAAAAAAAAAAAAAAAAAAATTCGATAGCGAATTCAGTCGTCGGGGCGATATATAAATAAATATATATATATAAATATAATTATTAACAAAAAAAAAAAAAAAAAAAAAAAAAAAATAATGGAGGAAGGAGAAGCATAGAAAGACGAAAAAAAAAACAGATTTTAAGTCTATGACGACGTAAAAACAAAAATGAAAAAAAAGAGAGAGAAAGCCTGTATTTGCGCGCGTGTGCTTTAAAAAAAAAAAAATTAATGAATGAACATTTTTTCGGTGAAAAAGTGTATGTGTGTGTGTGTGAAAGAAAAAATCGAGAATGTCAGTGCCATGTCAGATTGTCATCTAGTGAGAGTTTTTTTTTTTTAAAAAAAAAAAAAAAGGAAAATAATATCTGGTTACTAACTGCTGCCAGCTTACTACTACTATTAATTATTATTATTATTATCTTCATTATTACGGTTTTATTATTAATTATTATTCTATTATTATTACTTTTAATTTACTTAAAAAAAAAAGTAAATTTGCGCAAAAAATAAACAACCAGAGACAATGCAAGTTTCTGTTTAAGTAGATGAAAATAAATAATTTAAAAAAAACGGAATTCCTGGTGCAGTCAGATTTCAAAATATGTTAAAAAAAACGAAGGCGGTTAATTCATTGGATGTAGACAATTTTGATGCGTAAGTGTTTTTGTTTTCCATTATTATTAATATTATATTATTATTATTATTATTATATTATTATTATTATATTATTATTATATTATTATTATTATTATTATTATTATATTATTATTATTATAATCGTCGAAAAAAAAGGAGTGTTATTTAGGCGATGACTGACGTTGATGGGTGATCACAATTTTTTTAGGTTTAACATTTGATTAGTCTAATAATTATTACGAGGTTTTTTTTTTATTTTATATTTTTCAAGTATCAATTCAAAATTTTTTTGAAAAAAAAAAAACAATTTTACTGATTTTATTATCTTTAAAAAAGATTTATTTATTATTTACACAGATTTTTTTTTTTTATTAAAATGAGCGTTAAACGTTCTTATTTTTTTTGGTTTTTATTTTTCGTCAGGATACTTGAAAGAAGAAAGAGAGAGAAAAAAAACACCTCTGAAAATATATTAGCCGATTGATTCATAAAAAAAATGAATGAAAAGTAAAAGGAAAAAAAAAAGCTAAAAAAAAAAGTAATGCAATAAAGTATAAGTAGTATTGTGTGTTTATGTCCAATCTCACCGAGAAAAAAAAAATATATATATATATAACGAGCATTATTACTCATTAAATACTGTTTGAAATTATGTTTCGAAACATTGATCATTTTTTTTTTGCGCTAACCGTCCGCAAAAAGAAATTAAATTTTTAGAAAAAAAAAATTTTTTTAAAAAATTGAGCTGGTTATTTGAAAATTTTCCAGCTGCTTTTTTTTTTGTGTGTTTGTGTGTGAGTGCGAGAGAAAGAAAGAGAGAGAGAGAGAGAGAAAATTATTATTTTTTCCAACTGCGCGAGGTATTCCGACAATGCAATTTTAGCTTTATATTATATAAGTAATGGTTAATAGTAGGAAAGATTAGAGGCCGGAAAATTAAAAAAAAAAAAAAGAAAAAAGAGCGAAAAAAAAGATTTTGTTTTGTTTTTCTTTTTCTTTTTTTTTTAAGGGTATTGAAGAACAAAGAAAGCGAGATTGAAATATTTTTTTTTTTTTTTTCTGTTAAAAATGAACGATTTTTTGAGAGAATTTTTTTTAAAGTTGAAAACAAATTTTTTTTTTAATGAAAATGAAAATATTGGAAAATTTTTATTTAAAACTTGTGAATTTAAATTCTTGAAATTTGTTTTTAAAAAAGTTTTTTGATTTTAAAAATATTTTTTTTTAAGAAAAGAAAATGGAATTTAGTTTTTATTTTAATAATTTAAATTTAAAAAAAAAAAAAATACGTTTAGTTTTTTCTAGTAAAATCGTTTTTTTTTCCAAAATTCAAATAAGTTTCTTAAAAATAATAATACATTATTTTTAAATTAATAAAAATTAATGAAGTTATTAAGTTTTAATTGAAAAAAAACAAACTTTTTTAAATTTTTAATAAAAATTATTAGAATAATTAACTTTGGAAATTTAAAATTAACAAAAAATTAATACCTTTTTTAATGCTTTTAAAGGTGTTTTTAAAAAAAGAAAATTCTCGACATTTGAACGAAAATAAATTTGTTTTTTCTTTTCATGAAAATTAAATGAGAAAAATTTACAATTCAAAACAATATTTTCATTTGTTTTCCATTTGGAAATAAAAAGAACGAAATATTTTCTTTTTTTTGAATTTTCATTGTTTTCAATTTGAAAATTCAAGAAAAAAATTTCCTTTTTTTAGAATTTTCATCATTTAATTATATATTATTATTTTTGATTTGGAAATTCGAAAAAAAAGAAAATTTCTTTTTCAATGATTTTCATTGTTTTCGAATTGAAAAAAAGAAAGAAAATAATTTCTCTTTTTTAAGGAATTTTCATCGTTTAATTATATTATTGTTTTCTATTTAGAAATTAAAAAAAAAAGGAAAATATTTTCTTTTTCAATGATTTTCATTGTTTAATTAATTATTGTTTTCGATTTATTATTTTTCGAAATCGAAAAAAAGAAAGAAAATAATTTCTTTTTTAAAAGAATTTTCATCGTTTAATTATTTTGTTGGAAACTAAAAAAAAAAAAGAAAATTTCTCTTTCAAGGATTTTCATTGTTTTAATAATTATAATTCTTCATTAAGGGCATGATCCACTGACATAACCTCAAATTAAAAAAAAAACAAATTTTTTATAAAAGCGGCGTAAAAAAAATCTCTTTCTATAAATATAGAGTGTTAACAAAAAAAAAAAAAAAAAAAAATTATATATATATAAAGAGAAAAAAAAATGTAGAAAATTGTCAATAAAAATATGTATTTCCTTTAATCTTACAAGTGGAGCGTTTAATTTTAATCCAATTTTTGAAAGTTTTACTATTTACTATTTTATAAGTCTTTTTTTTTTAAATTTACTATTTTATAGCGAATTTGCCTTTTTAATTACGTGAAGGAGGAAAATTGGATAAAAATTATATTAGATATTAATAAAAAAAATTGGATGAAAATTATTTAGAAAAATTGATAAAAAATTGATAAAAATTATAAAACCTTTAGAAAAAATAAAAAGGAAAGAATAAATTATAAGTCCTTTAGAAAAAAAATAAAAGGATAATTTGATAAAAAAATTATTTAGGAAAAAATAATAAATCCTTTAGAAAAAAATAAAAGGAAAATTGGATAAAAATTATTCAAATTATTATGCCCTTAAGGGAAAATCGATTAAAAATTTTTGCCAAAAAAAAAAATTGAAATTTTTTAAATGTATAGAAAAATCGAAAAATAAGAGATTTTTTTATCGAAATTTAATTTACTATTTTATTGATTTTTTTGTAATTATAATGAAATTTACAAATTACGCTTTATAAACTAGAAAAATTGGAAAATTTTTTTTTTTTAATTTCTCTTGTATTGTTTTTTCCGACGATTTTTGTAAATTATAATTATAGATTTAATTGCTTTTTAAAAAGTAGTTGAATAAAAAAAAAAAAAAAAAAACATGAAAATTGTTCATAAAATCGTTCATTTTAATATTTTTTTTATGAAAAAAAAAAATTCGTTAAATCCCATTTTTTATATAACAAAGAAAAAAAACAGAGTTAAATTCATATTAAGAACGATTTTCGCGCATTTATTTATTTATTTTTTTTTTTTTTGTGTGTGTGAATATCGTTCTAAGCGAAATTGGAGTTAACTAAGTTTTTTTCTTTGTATTATTTTTGCGCAAGGCACACGGCATTGTTATACAGTAATCCCGTAAGTTGAAATTTTATTTTCGAATTTAAAAACGAGAAAAAAAACAACAACAAATTTTTGCTAATTGCAAGTAAAGAATTTTTATTTTCAAATTTCAAAATGAGAAAAAAAAAGAAATTTTTGCTAATTGCAAATAAAGAATTTTTTCTTTTCGTTAAAAAATCGGTATTTTCAAATTTTGAAGAGAGAAAATAATTTTTTTTCTTTATTGCAAGTAAGAAATTTTTATTTTCAAATTTCAAAATGAGAAAAAAAAACAAATTTTTGCTAATTGCAAATAAATTCTTTTTTTTTCGTAAAAAAATCGGTATTTTCAAATTTCAAAATGAGAAAAAAAAACAAATTTTTGCTAATTGCAAATAAAGAATTTTTTTTTTCGTAAAAAAATCGGTATTTTCAAATTTCGAAAAGAGAAAATAATTTTTTTTCTTTATTGCAAGTAAAAAAAATTCTTATTTTCAATTTTCAAAATGAGAAAAAAAAACAAATTTTTGCTAATTGCAAATAAAGAATTTTTTTTTTCGTAAAAAAATCGGTATTTTCAAATTTCGAAAAGAGAAAATAATTTTTTTTCTTTATTGCAAGTAAAAAAAATTCTTATTTTCAATTTTCAAAATGAGAAAAAAAAACAAATTTTTGCTAATTGCAAATAAATAATTTTCTGTTTCGTAAAAAAATCGGTATTTTCAAATTTCAAAATGAGAAAAAAACAAATTTTTGCTAATTGCAAATAAATTCTTTTTTTTCGGAAAAAAATCGGTATTTGCAAATTTCCAAAAGAGAAAATAATTTTTTTTCTTTATTGCAAGCAAAAAAAAATTCTTATTTTCAATTTTCAAAACCAAAAAAAAAGAAACAATTTTTTTTTATTGCAAGCAAAAAATATATTTTTGCAAATAAATTCTCTTTCTTTTTGTAAAAAAAAATCGGTATTTTTCTTTTTTTTGAAAATAATCACAAGATTTACGGGAAGACTAGAGGCGAAGCTTTAGGGGGACAATATTCACTTCTTTTTTTTTGTCGTTTCCGCTCAATTATTATTTACAAGAGAAAGATGAAGATTTTTCGACACGGGGGAGAGAAAAATGGGAATAATTAATAAAAAAAAAAAATAAAATAAAGGCGATGTTTCACATACACACACATACATACACACTCGGACAAAAAAAAAAAAAAAAAAAAAAACGCAGTGATTTATTATCAAAGAGTAATAAATAATATCGATGGAAAGATTATTGCCTTCAGGCCTTCATCCTATTTTAGGCATAGCATATTTTTCTAAGATATATATTCGCAATATCGGAGTAATCTTGCCTAGCGAGAGAGCAAACCGACGGATTAGAAAATGAGAAACAAGGTTTAAAAAAAAATAATGAAGGGAAATAAAAGCAATTTGAAATTTTTTTCGGTGGTGTGAGAGTGAATTTTTTTGTGCGCGTGAAATTTTTTTTTTTAATTTAGAAAAAATGTGCGATGATTTTTTTTTTAGTAATATAGATATATTTACAAACATGCAATGACGAATACAAGATTTTAAAAGAAAAAAAAAATATATATATATATGAGTGACAATTTAATAATATAAAAAAAAAAAAGAGTTGTCAGTGCGAAGTTTGTATTCTGACTAAATAAGGACGTAACATGCTTGTAATTATTAAAAATTGATATTAGTAATATTAAGCGATTAAAGGTAACGTCGACTTTAATAATATTATATGATTACGATTACTATCCTTCGAATTCAATTTCTAGCCTTTAGGTTCCGGCTTAGAACAAAAAAAAAAAAAAAAAAAAAAAAAAAAAAAATAATAAGAAATCATTAATTAGTGTGTAAATACACCTCTCCACTCTCTACTTCCCCCTTTTAAGAAACAAAAAAAAAATCTTCTAACACAGTTCTTGACATTTATATAATCATAGTGGACTATATTTATGTATATTTAAAAAAAAAGGAAAAAAAAAAAAAAAAAAACCGAGAAATATATATTAAATTCGTCACCTTTAAAAAAAAAAAAAAAATGCCAATGTTTTTGCGTTTTGGAAAAATATATTATCAAAGGTGGCAATTTTTTACTTATATATATTATATATATGGGATTGAGAATTTTATTACTCTTTTTTTTTTTTTTCTTCTTAATGCGTGTATATTACTTTTTTCTGTGGGAGAAAATATTTTTCAATTTATAAAATAGTAAAGAAAAAAAAATTTATAATAATATAATAATAATAATAAATTAAGAACAATTTTGTGATTAGTGTAAATTATTATTAGAAATAATATAATGATAATAATAAATAATTATTATGGTTAGTTTTTGCCTACAAAACAATTTTTCTTTAAAAAAAAAAAAACACGGAAAAATATTAAGTGAAAAATTTCCAAGATTTTTTATTTTCTTTACAACGAAAGAAAATTTGTTTAAAAAAAAATGATTTTTTAGATTTGAAAAATTAATAAATTAGAAGAAAAATTAATTGTTAAATAAAAACGAAAATAAAAAATTTAATCGGTAAATTTTCTCTGCAATAACGATAAATAAAAAAAATTGTTTTTAGTTTAAAAAATGAATTTTTTTTTTAAATTAATAGAAATTAATATTTATTATTAATAAAAAGAAAAGAAAATTTTATTAATTCTGAAATATTTTCTCCGCAATTTGTATATATATATAGTTACAAACAAAAAAAATATATATATAATAAACACCAAATATCATAGATTTTCAAATTTGAATTTTTCATTTTTTTTTTCTTTTTGCAAAAACAAAAATATTATAAAGATAACAAAATAATTTTTCTTTCTTTTAGCAAAAAAAAAACTTATTTTATTAAAAGAAAAAGGAAAAATAATTTTTTTTTTGCAAAAACCAAATAATGGAAAGAAAAAGAATATTTTTTTTTCTTTTTTGCATTTGCTTTTATTTAATACAAAAACTTTGACAGTCCTTTATATCACAATTTGATTCACACAACTAATTAACCAACTAAGCAGTCACTAGATTATTTTTATTTTTTTTTTGAGGTACTTGGCAAAGGCTTCCAATGCTTTTATTTTTGTTTTTTTTTTAATTTTTAAAGCGTTTGTCTTTGGCCTAAGATTATTATTATTATTTATATTATTAAATTCAGTCCAAGCCGTGTATTAAACAGCTTCTTTAAGAAAAAAAAAAGAAAGAAAAGAAAAAACAAAAATTCAAGGCAAGGTTACAAAAACCAGAACCGTGGATCATTTTCTTTTTCTTTTTTTTTAATATTGCATTTTTTTTGTTTCCCTTTTTAACTCAAAAAGTTGATACATTCAACTTTTAAATATTATTTTTTTCAGTCTTATCGAACTTTAAAATTTTCCAATTTTTCATTTGAAAATTAAAAATCTAAAAATTGCGTTTCTTAAAAATAAAATTTCAAATATTTTTCAAAAATTAATTTTTCAAATATTTCTAATTAATTAAATTTATACAATTTTGCTATTTTTTAAATTTAAAAACAATTTTTTGCTTTAGTTCTGGCTTATTCTTTTTTTTTTTTTAAATTGTAAAAAATAATAATCTCTGAAAATTCCATCACCAAACTGACTAGGTTTTTCTGTTTTCTATTTTTACTTTTTTTTTAGTTATTATAAGAATGATCAGAATTTGCCTCGGCAAAATATCGTACTTGCCGATCATAAAGAATTGTTTCAATTTTTCCTGCATTTTGCTGTGTTATTGTTGCTGTTGACAATGGTGGCGTTGAGGCAGGCGTTATAATTCCTAAAGTCTCTGAATCTCTCTCATGGGAACGATTTTGCTTCACATAAACATGATCCTCCATTATTGCTGAATTATTTTTTATCTCGTCATTTAATTTTATTTCTTGATGATAATGATTGTGATGATGATGATGATTAATGCCGTCAATTTCCATTTCGGTTTCGAGAAATTTCAATGTTTCACTCACTGAATTCCCATGATGTACCGATGCATGATTTTTTAAACCGTAAATTGTTTTATAATATTTCCCACAAGGACATTTGAATCCTCGTTGCATTCTTAAAAAAAATTATTATTTTTTTTTTATTAAAAATATAAATTCATAATTATTATTTTTTTTTATTAAAAATATAAATTAATAATTATTATTTTTTTTATTAAAAATATAAATTAATAATAATTATTTTTTTTTATTAAAAATATAAATTAATAATTATTATTTTAATTAAATTCACAATTTATTAATTCAGTAATTAATAAAATTCAATTATTATTATAAAATACAATTTTGCAATTTAATTGTTTTTTAAAAATTCCTATTTTTTAAATTCTTTTGTTTTTTTAAAAAAAATCATTTTTAAAAATAATAATTTGAAAAAAATTACATCAATTCTAATTTTTATTGGGACAAAACAAATTTTTTTTTTAATAAAATGCAAATTCAATCGATCAATATTTAAAATTAAGGAAATTTCAAATTTTTTTTTTTTCTGAAAATTAATCGTTTTTTCCAAAATTATGTGAATTTTAATTTATCCAAATTTTCATTGATTTAAGTTGTATATTTTTCAATTTTCAATGATTTCAATTTCCAAATTACAGAAAATTTCAATTTTTTTCGCAAATATTTAATTGATTTGAATTTGAATTCTATTTTTTTTCAAAATTTAATTGATTTTAGTTTCCAAATTATCCGAATTCTAATTTATTTCAAAAGTTTAATTGATTTATGTTTTAAATTATTTAAATTTCAAATCGATTCAAGTTTCAATTAATTTAAAATTCGATTTATAGTAAAATTTAAAACAAATTCAAATTTTAATTGATACAAAATTGAATTAATGTAAATTTTTTTATCAATTTCAATTTATAATTGATACGAAATTCAATTTTGAACAATTTTAATTTATTTAAATTTCAATCGATTTTATTTTATTCAAATTTTGAATTAATTTAAGTTTTTAATTATACAAGTCAAAATTGATTTAAAGTTTGATTTAATTTTTAAATTATTCAAATTTTAATTGATTTTAGTTTCAAAATTAACTGAATTTCAATTGATTTAAGTTTAAAATTATCTAAAGTTCAAATTGTTCAAATTTTAATTGATTTAAGTTTCAAATTATCAGAATTTTTTTGATTTGTTCAAAGTTTTGATTGATTTAAGTTTTCAATTTATGGAAAAATTTTAATTTACTTAAGTTTCAAATTATCTGAGATTTAATTTATCTGAATTTTAATTGATATTAGTTTTAAATTTTTTTTTCAAATTTTATTGATTTATGTTTTAAATTATCAAAAATTTCAATTGATTTTAGTTTCGAATTTGTTCTAATTTAAATTGTTTTAATTTTCAAATTATTCCAATTTTAATTAATTTAAAATTTTAATTGGTTGGAATTTTAAAATTTTCCGAATTTTTTTTGTCAAAGTTAAATTGATTTAAGTTTTATATTTTCCAAATTTCGTATTTTTTTCAAAATCATATTGATTAAAATTTTTAATTATCGAAAATTTAAATTCCTTTAAGTTTCAATTTATCGAAAAATTTTAATTTACTTAAGTTTAAAATTATTCGAATTTTAATTTATCTGAATTTTAATTGATTTTAGTTTCAAATATATTTTTTTTTCAAATTTTATTGATTTACGTTTTAAATTATCAAAAATTTTAATTGATTTTAGTTTCGAATTTGTTCTAATTTTAATTGTTTTAATTTTCAAATTATCACAATTTAAATTAATTTAAAATTTTAATTCGTTAAAGTTTTTAAATTTTCCGAATTTTTTTTGTCAAAGTTAAATTGATTTAAGTTTTATATTTTCTAAATTTCGTTTTTTTCAAAATCATATTGATTAAAATTTTAAATTATCGAAAATTTTAATTCATTTAAGTTTCAATTTATCGAAAAAATTTAATTTTTAATTATCCAAAAATTTGAATTCATTTAAGTTGAAAATTATCCAAATTATATTTTCATTTAATTTTCAAATTATCCGCATTTTAATTATAATTGGATTTAAATTTTCAAAATTCTCCGAATTATATTTTTTTCAAATGTTTAATTTTCATTTAACATTCAAAAATTATAATTTAAATAAAATATAATTTACATAATTATCCAAATTATATTTTTGATTTTATTTTCAAATTATTTCAATTTGTCCAAATTTGAATTGATTTAAGTTTTAAATTATTTGATTTTAGATTTTTTTTTTTTTAAGTTTCAAATTATCCGAATTTTAGTTTATCTTAATTTTTTGATTTATTTAACATTTAATTGATTTAAGTTTTAATATACTAAAATTTTAAATTTAAATAATTCATAAAAAATTGAAATTAATCAAAATTGAAATAAATACAATTTATTTATTTATATAATAATAATAATTAATATAATTATTTATTTATATAATAATAATAGTTAATATAATTATTTATTTATATAATAATAATAATTAATATAATTATTTATTTATTTAAAAAAAAAAAAAAAATTCTGTGGTTTTTGTTATTATTATAGAAAAATATAGAAAAAAATTACGTACTTTCCATCATTTTTATGTCCATTTTTTGTATGATATTTAATTCCATTCACGTTTTTGTAACTTTTTTTACATCCAGGCACAGGACATGGGAATTTTTTATGAATAATTTTCTCATTTATGTTACGATTGTTCCTAAA
The DNA here is from genome assembly GCF_019393585.1 of Leptopilina boulardi. Lineage (NCBI taxonomy): Eukaryota > Metazoa > Arthropoda > Insecta > Hymenoptera > Figitidae > Leptopilina > Leptopilina boulardi. Next base: position 881,135 of record NW_026137825.1, on the reverse strand, counting down.
AAAAGAAAAGAAAATAACAATAATTTATTATTATTAAATTTGTGAGATAAAAATTGCAAAAAAAAATCTAAATTATTTTTCAAATAGGAAATTATTTTTTTGTTTTCTTTTTTTTTATATCGTACTTTGGATATTTTAAAGTAAAATCATTTGATATATCTTCAGTTGTGGTCCAAGAATCATTACTATCTTCCGGTTCACTTGTAAAATCGTCATCGATTTCTGCAAAACAAAAAAAGAAAAAAAAAGAGAAAAATATGAAAAAAAAATTATTTTTTTTCGAATTTTTTCTTCTTTTTTTTTTTTTTAATACCTGTTGGACTGCTATTTTTTATTCGTTCCGATGAGGAATTATTACATGTATCGGCTCGATTATGAAGAGGCTTCATTATTTCTCTTCTAGCTGCATCGGTAAAAAATCGCAGAACATACGAGAGAGGAACACACGGGGGTTGTTGTCGCTCCTTCTGCTCCACGACTTGGGGATCATAGTCTAAGCACGTGAGACCATTCTAAAAATTCTTATTTCTCTTTCCAATTTTTTTTTCTTTCTTTTTTTTTTGAAATAAAACTACATTTAGATTTTTCTCATTACAATATTATATAACAAAACAAAATTATCCAAATTTAATTCTATTTCGAAATTCCATAGTTTCAATTTCGAAATAAGAAAAAAACAATTTCTGTAAATTTACAATAAAAAAAAATTTCGAAAAATAATTTCGAAATATGAAAAATAAGGTTATGTTACTCATATAGAAAAAAGAAAAGATTAAAATAACCTTGAAACTCGAATATTAATAATAAAAATCAATTTTTTATATATATTACATAATATAATATCAATATTTTTCAAAAATTCCCGCAATAATTATGAAACCCAACCCAAACTGTCAGACATAACCTCAAAAATAAAAATTGATTGAATTCGCCTACCAATATGATTTTCTTCAATATGTTGTATCAGTCGTCCAAGATTCTTGAATATAAGACCACAATCATTGAATTTACAAACGTTGAGCATAAAAACAGCCATAATTGCGAGCACCTAAAAAAAAAAGGGGGACGAGAGAAAAAAATTAACCGGCACGAACACCCGGTGGCACTCCACGTACTACTCTAGTCAACTTCACTTCACAATTCTTTTTTAATTTATCAAATAAAACAAAAAATCACTACACTAAACAATTGTCCACAAAATATCAATAAGTGTATTGAATTCTTGTTTCTCTTCTAATTAAATTTTACAATTTCTTTTTAATATCCAAAACGTGAAAAATATATTTTTATTCGGGGGCGTAGTCACACCAATTACACTATTGCAGACGAAAAAAAAAAAAACGAAGTCGTGTTCACTCGGTAAAATTCGGTCGGTCGATAAAAGGAAGTGTGTGTTATATAGAGAGGAAGTTGCGCTGTTCCATTTTCGCGACGATCCTCGTGATAGGCTATCCTCGTTCACTCGCCGATTCCACATTCCACTGGCCGGGTCGTCTACTTTTAACCAGCCTTCGTGTAATCTCCCTTCGTCTCGACACAACTCTCTTCGTTATTTTTTCTGGTAAGTCTTTTTCCCAAATTACGAAATTCGTGAAAAAAATTCCAAACATTTACCTTTCATACAAGTGCGCGAAATTCAATTGAACATTTCCCATTTTTCATTGTGGAAAATCCTTTTTTTTTTGTCACGAATCCAGTGACGCGCGACACGGAACTCAAGTCTCGGCCATTTTTCCCCCTTTTTTGGATTGACCTCGCCTTTCCCTATATACTATGGATTCGTAATAAATATTCTTTTTTAATTTGATGGTGTTAGAGATTCGTATTTCGGAGTAAGTGAACCCACGTTTTACGTGTCTCGTGGGAATTTTTCTTTCTACTTTTTATTCCAGTCAAATTTTTCAAACGTTACGTAACTTCCCCTTTGCTCTTTAACACTCGTTCGATTTTTTCGTCTGTGAATTCGGGAGAGAGAGAGAGAGAAAAAAAAGAAAACATCTTATCATCGGCTCTTTTAAACAAAAATCTTCATTTACAGGTAAATTGAGGTGAAGAGACCTTTAAAACAACTACATCATGTATTGCACACGACTCATTGCACCGGTTGCCAGATCCACCGTAAGTAACTTATATAACCTTTCTTTTAATTTTTCTCACTGAAACTTGTGTTAAAATTAAAATTATACAGAAAAGTGAATATTTAACGAATTTTAATGTATTGAAATGTGTTTTTTTTTTATTATTATTATTATTTTTAAATCGATTTATATTTCTGGCCTAGTTTCGGAATTTTTAATGATTCCCCCTCCCTCCCCCCCCTGACATATAATAATTTTTTTTCTTGATTTTTGGTTATTTTTTTCTGTTGACATTTTGGAGTTGTCAATAATTAAATTTTTTGTAAATTTTGTTTCTCTGTCAAGTTTTATTGTACTTTAATTTTATGAAAATTTGATAATTATGTAATCTGATTTTAATGATTTTTTTTTTCATTTTTTAAATTGTTTTCAAGGTTTTTATTTTTATTAACGATAGTTTTTTTATTTGAATTAATTTTACATTTTCTTTATGGAATTTATTTTTATTGTACAAAAAAATTAATTTATTACATTTTTTTTTTGTTTTTTTTGTTTCTATCTAAAAAATATTGTTTTTCGGAAGAAATTAATTTAAATTGGAAGTTTTTTTTTCTTTTTTGGTTCGATTAGGACAATATTTAAGGTTATAGAATGTACTTTAAACGAGTGTAAAATGAAATTATGTAATGTGCTTTTAAATCTATTTTATAGAAAAAAAAACATGTAAGTTTTTTTTTTTTTCATTTCGAAGTGAAATACAGTAACTAATTAATTATTTAATTATTATTGTCCTTGATTTATTTTATTTTAGTGACATTTCAATTTTTTAAATTTATTTTTAATTATAATTAATTATTATTATTATTATTATTATTATTATTATTATTATTATTTGATTTATTTTATTTTGGTGACATTTCAATTTTTTTTCATTTATTTTTAATTATAATTTTTTATTATTATTATTATTATTATTATTATTATTTTGTAATTATTCAAATTTTTTAATTTCATTATAATGTTTTTAAATTCGGTTACAATTTTTTAATTTAGTTATAATTTTAAAATTTCTTTAAAAATTTTTAATTAATTTTTTTTATTTTACACGGGTTTTATTTTTTTTAATTATGTTATATAATTTTTTTAAATTTCGTTATAATTTTTCTTTAATTTAGTTAAAAAAAATTTTTATTTAATTGCCAATTTTTTTAATTTAATTATAATTAATTAACTACAAAAGTGAATTTTTTAAAAATGTATATTATTTTTATATTTTAATTTTATATTTTTAATAAAAGAAATCAATACTTTTTTTAATTTACAATGAAAATTTTTTGCTTTTTGAATTCTATTTTCCCTTATATTTTAAATTCTAATTTGTTTATTTCAATTTTTCTCGTAAATTTTCAAATAATCTTTATTTAAAAAAAATAAATTTTTCTTCTATTAGAAATTTTCGAATTTTAACTAAAAATTACTGTAAATATAATTTTTTTTTATTTTCGACTATAAATTTCGTTTTTCAATGAAAAATTTTTGAATACCAATTTTGCAATTTTTAATAGTGAATTTTTTAAAAAAATGTTATTTTCTGTTACAAATTTTGTGTTTCAATTAAAATTTTTAAATATCAATTTGTAATTTTTTATACTAAATATTTTTTTTTTGACTAAAAATCTTGTGTTTCAATGAAAATATTTGTTAATATTTAATTAAATTAATATTATTATTATTATTATTATTATTATTATTATTATTAATAATTATTTAAAAATATTTGTTTAAATTTTGCAGTTAGTGGCTGGAACTAAGAATTACCTTCGACCGATGAGCAGCGCAGTCGCGCAACTAAATCAAAGCCAATCGGTTCAAGAGAATCAAAGGCTGATTCCCAGCAGTGTCTCCTTGGTAAAGACTTTGAAAAAAAATTTATATATTTATTCAAAACTATTTCAATAAATTTGAATATAAAAAATAATTTTTCAATTAACAGATTTATTTAAATTAATTTAATTAATTTCCATTATATATATATTGTAAGGGAAAACAAATTTTAATTATAAATTCAATTAATTGTCCTTTATTAAATATTAATTTCTAAAATAAAAAAATTTCGATAAAAAAAAATATTTCCGGTCCTTCAATTACAAAGGTTTATTATCAAAAAATTAAAAAAGAAAATAAATATTTATTAATTCAAATTATTTATTTAAAATTAATTATTAATTGAAAAATATTTGATTTATTAAAATAGTTCCAAAAAAATGTAGATTAAATAAAATTAACATTTAATTATAAAAATATTAACTAAAATTAACATTTAATTGAAAAAAAATGTTGATTAAAATTAATTGTTAATTTAAAAAATTGCCTAATAACGAAAATTTTTAATATTTCAGTCGCCAATCGTGCGCAATTTCCAAACTTCGGCAATTAGCCGCGATATTGACACAGCAGCGAAATTCATTGGTGCTGGTGCCGCAACTGTTGGTGTTGCAGGATCAGGTAAAATTAAAAAAAAAAAAAAAAAATACTAAAAATACGAAAAAAAGGAAAGAAAACATTTTTTTAAAATAATTATCCTTATTTTATAATTTAAAAAAACAGATATTGTTTCATTGTCCACGTAATAGAAAAAAAAAAATTTCTATAACAATCATCAATTGAAACGAAAAAAAAAAGAAAATCTATTGTTTTTTAATCTATAATTCACACAGGTGTTGGAATTGGAGTCGTTTTTGGCGCATTAATAATCGGTTACGCACGAAATCCCTCATTGAAAGCACAAGTCTTCAGTTACGCGATCCTTGGCTTTGCATTATCTGAAGCGATGGGTCTTTTTTGTATCATGATCGCCTTCATAATGCTCTTTGCCCTTTAAAAAAAAAAAAAAAAAAAAATCCCAACTCATGTCTCCTTTGCCTAAGCAAAAAACCTGCCTCTGAACCTATCACTCATCTTCATTTGGATGGATCCTCGCACGCAAAAAAGTAGCCTTTTATCGTTTATGATGAAATTACGTAGTTAATTTGATTTTTTTCTCAATTTAATTACAAATTCTCGAAATTTTTGAATTACAAATTTATTTTTAATTGCAAATTTATATGTGTCCTGACGCGGTGAAAGGGACCTTACGGTTTAAAAGCAAATTGTAGATGACGTGCTGTCAAAGAGAAGCAAATAAATAGGCGTAGACTGCACCGCCTATGTTTAAATGTTTATAAAAAAAAAAACTATTGCAAGGGGACAATTTTTGATTTTTGGAAATCAAACAGCAACTCAAAAACTATCAATTTTTATATAAGAAAATTAAAATCGACAAAAGCTAACGTTAAAGAAAGTGCTTTCAAACATGATTCAGAAAATGTAATACGAGAAAGATGCCTACGTTTAAATGTGTATAATAAAAAAATAATTTCTATTTTTTGGAAATGAAATAGCAACTCAAATACTTTCAATTGGTATAAAAAAATAAAAATCAATTTTTTTGGCGTAAGGTCCCTTTCACCACGTCAGGACTGACGAATTAATTTCAAATTTTAGTTTATTACGGTTCCAAATTTTTATTTAATTTTAATTATAAAGAAATTATTTAAATTATCTAATTATGTAATATAATATATATTTTTGTAATTATCGTTTCAATTTTTTATTAATTAAAATTAAATAAAAAAAAAAAACAATCGAACCGTAACAAATTTCCAAATTTATTTGTAATTATTTTTTAATTTTAATTATAAATTACGAATTGAGTTAATAATCAATTTTGTTGTTTAAATATATAATTCGTAGATTTTTAACAGTAAAACCTTTTTTGTCGAAAAAATTAGAATTGTAAAAAATATTTAATTGTTGAAATAGTAAAAAGAATATTTTTAAAATGAAAGTAATTAAAAGAGATAAATATTAAAATAGATTTTTAAAAAAAATTCGGAAAATACTATAAATTAATTGCAATTAAAAGGTTTTACTGTATTTACAAATATTTAAAAATAAAAAAAAACGGAAAGACAAGAAAAAAAAAGAAACAAGATTTTTAAATTAAAAGAAAACCAATAATTTTTAATTAAAATGCAGATCAAATAAACTTTTTTTTTTTTAGTGTTTTAGAAATTTTTATACCCTTATAAATGCAATTTTAATTGTTTCTTAATGGGCTCCATATTTATAAAGTAAACTTTTATTTTAAATTAAAATAAGTAATTTTTTTTTATTTCTAAAACAAGAATATAAATTTGTTTCTTTTTTCAAAAATACAAAAATATAAAGTTGGATCAACTTTCTTTTCTCTCCAATTGTCCGACATTTTTGAAAAGAATTTTTGACAAAAGATAAAAAATTCCTTTCATTAATAAACCAAGTGTCAAAAATCTTTCAAAATCGAAAAAATGTTAAATATATTTCTTTTATTTTGAAAACTTTAAGGTCGGTAACATTTTGGATACATAGCAAAAAAAAATAATACAATAATAATTATTGTACTTATGCACTATTAATTAAATTATTTTAAATTAATATTAAAAAATTCTGAAATTTACAGGTGCTGGAATTGGATCTGTATTCGGTTCATTGATCATCGGATACGCGAGGAATCCATCCTTGAAACAACAATTGTTCTCATACGCCATTTTGGGCTTTGCCCTTTCTGAGGCCATGGGTCTTTTCTGTCTTATGATGGCCTTTTTACTCCTCTTCGCCTTCTAAACTATCAGAAAGAAAAATAAAGAAAAGATCAGAAAAATAACATCCATAACCAAAAAAAAAAAATACCGATAGTTCTAGTGCGTCACTGCCAAGGCACAGCGTGGACGTCTCTCGCGTTCTCAACCCCCAAATGGGGACAAAATGGGACGACAGCTGTTCCTGGTACGCGGGAGTTCATGAGATCATTAGGAAGACCAATGACACTGATCCGTGGGGGAGCGACGGTGTGACAATGGACAAACTTCAAATTGCACATTAAATGACAAAAGAAAAAAAATAAATTCAATTAGAAAAAAAGGGGTCGTACACGTAAATTGAAAATCGTCAGACCGTCCTAAAAAAAAAAAAAACAAAATCTCACTCCCCTCATTCAAACAATAAATTGCCTACATAAATAGCTTCTTAATTGTTTCATGGTCTACTGTAATCGTGTAGCGTTAAATTCACAATTGTTATATATATAAATATTAAAGAAAAAGAAAAAAAAAAGACAAAAGTTACAGATTAAAGGGAAAAATAAACCATTGAATTATAAATATGTATCGAAAAAAAAAAATAGGAAACACTGATTTAATAATTAGAGATGAAAATGGGATCTCTCTCACAATGTCACTGATTCATAGTCTCATTTTTTTTTTCTCTGTCTTCTTCAACTCCCATTTTCTCTCACACAGGAAAAATCCTGTGCATGTATCTGCTCACAGTAACGTTGCGAGTACTTTCTCACTTTTTTGTTTTTTTTTTTTTTTTTTAAACTCTTTTTGTTATACTCGTTGCGATTCATCATCATTGTTGTGCCGTCGCGTACGCACGTTGTTAAAGACAACTCTTGGCGAGGAATCTGTACAGTGATATCGAATAAACATCTTTGTCGTGAGAATTTTATCTTTTTTTCTTTACCTTTACTATTTTTTATACCTAATTTAATAAATTATTAACTAAAATTCTACACTAAATTAATTATTTTTAATGATTTTTAAAATATTCTTCGAAAATTCAATCATCTAAAAGCATTTTTCGATTTAAAAACTTTTGGAATTTAATTTTTTTAATGTGATTTCTAATAAATTCTTTAACAGAAATCATTAAACATTTCGCTTATTAAAATTTTTTAAAAACTGAAAATATGAAAAATATCGACACAAAAATCTACCTTACCGACTAATGGTAAAACAGTTATTTTTGAAAAATAAAAATACAAAAATTATCACCACAAAAATCTACATTACCGACTGATGGCAAAACAGTTTTTTTCGAAAAATACAAAATTTATCAACACCGAAATCTACATTACTGACTGATGGTAAAACAGTTTTTTTAAAAAAATAAACATGAAAAATTACCTACTTAGAAATCTACATTACCAACTAATGGTAAAACAGTTTTTTCTTCAAAAACTAATAATATAGAACTTACCGACCCAAAAATCTACTTTACCGACTGAAGGTAAAACTTTTTAAAATGACAATATAAAAATTATCGACATCGGAATCTACATTACTGACTGATGGTAAAACAGTTTTAAAAATAAACATGAAAAATTACCTACTTAGAAATCTACATTACCAACTAATGGTAAAACAGTTTTTTTTCAAAAAATATACAACTTACCGACCCAAAAATCTACTTTAACGACTGACGGTAAAACTTTTTAAAATGACAATATAAAAATTATCGACATAGGAATCTACCTTACCGACTGATAGTAAGAAAGTTTTCACGAAAAATAAAAATACAAAAATTATCAACAAAGAAATTTACATTACCGACTGATGGTAAAACAGTTTTTTTTCGAAAATATGATAAAATCTACTTAGAAATCAACCTTGCCGGCGGATGGTAAAATTTTTTTTACAAATGAAAATATAAAACTTACCGATCCAAAAATCTACTTTACTGACTGACTAAAACTTTTTTTAAATGACAATATAAAAATTATCGACATAGGAATCTACCTTACCGACTGATAGTAAAACAGTTTTTTTTTGAAAAAGGAAAAATTACCGACATAGGAATTTACCTTACCGATTGATGGTAAAATAAGTTATTTGAAAAATGAAAATATTAAAAATTACCTACTTAGAAATCTACCTTGCCGACTAATGGTAAAACAGTTTTCTGGAAAAATGATAATATAAAACAAGCTGTAAATTCAGATGTTCATTACATGAACATTTTGCTTCCTTTTTACGATCAACAAAAAAAATTTGCTACCTCGTGGAGAATGCATTAACATTGAAATAAACATACAAAAATAATATAATAATATAAACATTTGAGTACCTATACATTTGAGTTAAATTTAAAGAATTAATGGAAGTTAAAAAATCAAAAATTCATATTTTAACCGAAATTTCTAAATATTAATAATTATCGACATAGGAATCTACCTTACCGACTGATGGCAAGAAAGTTTTCACGAAATATAAAAATTATCAACACAGAATTCTACATTACCGACTGATGGTAAAACAATTTTTTTTCGAAAATATGAAAAAATCTACTTAGAAATCTACCTTGCCGACTGATGGTAAAATTTTTTTACAAATGAAAATATAAAACTTACCGACCCAAAAATCTACTTTACTGACTAAAACTTTTTTTAAAATGACAATATAAAAATTATCTACATAAGAATCTACCTTAGCGACTGATAGTAAAACAGTTTTTTGAAAAAGGAAAAATTATCGACATAGGAATCTACCTTACCGACTGATGGTAAAACAGTTTCTTGGAAAACGAAAATAATAAAATTACCGATATAGGAATCTACTTTATCGGCTGGTGGTAAGGTCGGTAAGGTAGATTTTTATGTCGGTAATTTTTATTTTTTCATTTTTAAAAAACTGTTTTACCATCAGTTGGCAAGGTAGATTTCTAAGTAGGTTATTTTTCATATTTTTATCGTTAGTCGGTAAGGTAGATTTCTATGTCGGTAATTTTTATTTTCTGGTTAGGTAATTTTTTTTTATGTTTTTATAAACCCACGTATATCAGATTTCAAGGGACCAGGCAAAATATTCGATGTAAGCAGGTATCCGACATATTAGGGGAAGTGTTATATCCAAAAAAATTTTCGTTTAAAGTTTTTTTTTTTTATTAAATTAGAACTAAAAGGCAATAAAATATTAATAATCTAAAATAAATATATTATTAATAATGTAAAAAAATTATTAATAATTATTTATGTAAATTATTAATTATTAATAAAACTCAAATGTTTTTAACATTAATTATTTAAAGTAAAATTAATTAACTAATTAAATTTAATTAAAATAGAAAAAAAATCGACTTTTTTTGCCCCTTAAAGTCGAACCGAGGCCTGTAAAAAAAAGATACTAATCGCGCGCATTATTTTAAATATAAAATATATAATATCCTTTTTTTTCTCTCCCCAACATAAAACAATATATTAAAAAAGAAAATTGTTTAAAAATTTCCAAAATTTACGTTGAAGAAAAAACACTGAAAGTATCGCGTTTTTTGTTTTATAATTTCCCCAATTTGACGGTAAGATAAATTTACATCTAAACCTGTATCAATAAAAATACATTTGCTGAAAATAAAATTTCGTTAAATAAAAATTAAATCAAAAATAAATTTGATTTCTTATCAATAATTAAACTTTATTTCATATATATATATATATAATAATAACTTAATCTACCTTTCTCACTTAAAAATGAAGAAAAAAAAAGAGTCTGTTAATTTAAAATCACCAACAAGCGCATCAATTATCATTATCATTATCATTATCATTATCATTATTATTATTATTACGTGGAAGTGTTACTTGCATTTGATACTCTTATTGGTTCGCCAATACTATTCGATGGTAACATATCAAGTTGTTGTAAAAGATTTTCCCTTTCCTTAAGGCATGCCCATGCTTTTTCTTGTTCCTTACGTGATAATGGCATTTTTCCTTGTTTCGATAATACCAATTTATTATAATGATCAACAACTTCATTATCGACACTTTTAATTTTTCTCTTCAATGCTTGCCGTTTACTTTCATCTTGTGTTAAATTTAAAAGTCTCTTTAATTGTGTAACATTATGACTAGATAGTGCTTGTAATTCTTGTTGACAACGTTTTATTTCCGCCAATATTTCATCGTCATCGGAATTTTTTTTATGCGTATCAGGCTCTAATATTCCCTGATCGACAAGTTCCTTATGCATTCTTAATTCAAGATTCATTGAATTTTGTATTGTTAAATCGCGTAACACTGGCGATGGATCGCCATCGCGAAATAATTTATTTTCCGTATTATTATTAGCGACATAAACATTTTCCTCAAGTAATGCAGAAACAAGTCTTTGAGTTAGTGGACCTGAAATTTTGAAAAAGAAAAATTAATATATATAATAGGGGACTTTTAGGGATAAATAGAGAAAAATGAAAATTATACCAGCAATTCCATTTGCTTTTCTATCGCCTTTCGCCAATAATAGTGAAACATCAGATCTTTTTTTCTTCTCACGATTTGAATTTGATGCGTCCTCCTCTTGTAATAAATCATTGTGCGCCCACATTAAACTATAATGTCTACCGAGTGGGGGAATTTTTTTAAATTCCGAAATATCAGAATGCGATGTAATAAGTTCCTCGAGTAATTTAATATCGTCGGGCATAATATCAGTACAATATGGATCAACTGATGCCCAAAATTTATTGGGTGTATCATTTTTTGGCATCAATTTTGGTACATCTTTACCTTCGACGCGTACCAATTCATGGGGATTTGGTACCAATTGATTTAATGAACTACCAGGAATACGTTGTTTAAAAAGTTTATTCGGCACCGGTGAATGTGTTTTAATATTCATTTCTTTGGCTTTTGTTTTGTCGTCGCGTATTTTTTTATCAACTTGCGATAGGCCCTTGCCACTTTTTGATCGTCTATCACGTCGTTCGTCATTTGATGAAAAACTTGAAATTTCCTCTTGTAATGCACGACTTCTTAATACAACTGATGAGAGCATCATTTCAAGTTCCATTTGAAGTGCATCTAAATCTTCCATTCCAATTCCCTCATCAACAGTTCGCTGAAAGAAAACAAAATATAAAATTTTACAATACAAATAATTACAAAATTATTTATGTTTTAAAAATGAAAATATTTCTTTTTTGATAATTTTAGTTGAAAATTTATTAATGTAAATAAATTTTCAAAAACAAAATTCGGCGTCTTAAAAATTCGTACAAATTAAAATTCGGTGAATTGGAATTTTCGACATTTAAAAATTTAAATTACTTAAAATTCGCTTAAATAAAAATAATAAAAAATAAAAATTTTGTTAAACAAAAATTCGGTAGCTAAAAATGTTATGTAAAAATTCGTATGAAAAGAAAATCTATTAAATTTTAATTTTCAACCAAAAATTAGAAAATCGTCAAAAAAAAAAAAATTATTTCTAATAAAATTCTTTAAAATGAAAATTTTCTAATTAATTTTATAAAATAATAACAAGCCGCCAATCGACAAGGCACAAAAAAAAGTCGATTTATATTTCAAAAAAAAAAATCGAAAACTTTTAGAAATAATTAAACTTCAAAATATTTTGTTAATTTTCAGAAAATAATTAAAATTTCACAAAACTAAAAATAATTAATCAAATGTTATTAAAAAAAAAAAATTCCAAATCAATTTTTTTTTTTTATAATTTAGAAATTTTTTAACATCAAAAATATTATTTATACCTAAAGAATAGAACAATATAATAATAATAATAATAATAATAATAATATAAAATTCCAATTTTTATTAAACTTTTCTAAAATTTGTGAAAAAATTTCGCAAAACACAAAGAAATAAATACGAAAACAATAAATAAACGAAATAAAAAAAAACAACAAAGAAAAAAAGTGAATTCAAAAAAAAATTCTCAACAATAAAAATATTAATAAAAATTACCTGAAGAATAGAACAATATTTGGGCAATTGTTTTTCTTTGTCAATTATTTTTAAATTTGACAAAAATGTTGATGCATCTTCAGATTCAGGACTTGTCTCAGCATTATTTAATGTTGATTGCGCTGATTTTCCACCTTCACGTACTTTAATCACTGCCTTTTTTGAACTTTGTTTACCTTTTCCTGACATTTTTCTTTTTTAATTTTCAATCGATTTTTTTTTTCGTAAAAATATATATATTTCATATACGCGCACCACGAACTTGAAATTTCTTTTTTGAGGTTATGTGAAGAAATATTCAACAACAAATGTTATGTTGTATATGTTTATACGCGCATTTTACTGGCACACAATATAAATTCACATCAATGACTTTCTAATTAAATGCAAAGAAACAAATAAGAGTTGATTAAAACTGGTAAAAAATCGTTTTTGTTTTTTTTTTCTAATAAAAATATATATCAACATCGATTTTGAGGAAAATTGGAGCTACAGCTGATGAGCGCGCATGCGCAAAAATGTCAACGACCGTCGGTAAAGGGAACTGCGCTTGCGCTACACTTTGTCAATGGCGGAAAAAGGCGCCTTTATTTAAAATGCTTTAATATAAAAAGAAAATTGGAAAAAAAATCGTAAGTATTATTTTTAAAATATTTTCTTTTATATTAAAGCATTTTGAAAAATAAAAGCGTCTTTTATATATTTTTCTTAATATTGTTCATACGGTAACTTAAGGCTTTGTACATACAGTTTTTTTTTCAACCAATGAGAGAAGTGTACTAGCGCAAGCGCAGTTGTGTTTGATGACGTTGGCATGATTTCTCCGCGAACTTTTTGAATATAGAAAAATAATCTATTTAGCAATACGTACGTTACTTTTCAGCTTTTTTAGAAAAAGTTAATAAAAATGATTTTAAAATGCAAATATAATAATGCAATGTATAATAAATTGGTTAATTAATCATTTAAATAGAAAATATATATTTATTTCCGTTTTTGGAGTGTTTTTTCACGCATGCGTCAATTGTCATCGTTGTGTTGTGTGTTAGTGTTAACACGTCTATAGTGCAATTCACTTCTAATTTTAATAATTTTTATAAATTTTAGTTTATTTAGTATTTATTTTTTAATTCAAAATGATTCCTGGACGCCCACCAGTAACAGGTAAATAATTTCTTTTTTTTTTATTGCCATAATATAGTAATTTATGAACATAATTTTAATTATCAGAATTCTGTAACATAACCTCAAAATTTTGGCGTTTCGCATTAATTTATATATATTAAAAGTATAGAAATTTCTTTTTTAAATCTATACGTTATATAATTTTAAATAAGTTTCGAATTTTTTTTCTTTGTATTGTAAAATATATAGACAAAAATAAAATCGTTTTTAAAGTCGCTTGATTTTTAGATCTGTTAGTCACATGTTACAATTTTTATGGAAAAATTTTCTAAATTTTATACGTTTCGAACTATTTTCGAAAATAAACTTTTTAGAAAATTTCGGTTTTTTTTTCGTTTCCGATAAACTATATTTTTTGCTTTTTGGAAAATTGTTATTTATAAAAGAAAATTTTTTTTAACTCTAAAACAAAACTAAAAAAAAATAGAAAATTCTTCTTTTTATGTAGGATTTAATTTTTTCCTTTTTGAAATTTTCTTATTTTTTTTTTTTAGAAAATCATTTGGCTTTATCATGGCACGACAGTGCATGGATTCCAATGTTGAATCCAACAAATATAATGGATTATTTCGCAGAACGAACTAATCCGTTTTACGATCGAACCTGTAATAATGAATCCATTAAAATGCAACGGCTTGGTCCCGAGAATTTAAAGTAAGACAAGTCATTTAAAAAAAAAAATATTTATATTATTATTTTTTTTTTTACTGTTTTTTAAAGAATTTTAATTTTTCTATATTTTCCAGTTTTTATACTCGTAAAAAAAATTTTTTAAACACATTTTATTTTAAATTATATATAATTAAATTTACTTCATTTTTGTAATTTATGTAATTAAATTTTTTTTTAATTTATATAATTAAATTTGTTTATCTTATTTTAAAAATAAATTTACCTAATTAAATTTTTTTTACCTCATTTTTTTTTAAATTTAATAATTAAATTTTTTTTACCTTTTTTTAAATTTAATAATTAAATTTTTTTACCTTTTTTTTAAATTTAATAATTACATTTTTTTTACCTTTTTTTAATTTAAATTTAAATATTGTTTATTTTGTATATTTTTTATTTTTTTTATTTTATTTATTTTTTTTTTTTTATATTTTATTGAATGATGATTAACATATTGGCAAAGATCGACACTAAAACGAATTTAAATCGTTTTGATTTAAATTCAAAGTCGATTAATGATATTAGCTAAGTCATAGTTACTCTGAATAGATAAAAAAAAAAAGATTTCTTTTTTCCATTCAAAATTAATTTGGAAAAGAAAAAATAATATTGAAATATAAATTTTTATTATTTTACAGAAATTTAACGGGAATCGAGTATATTCTTTTACACGTGCAGGAACCAATTTTATATGTTATTAGAAAGCAACATCGACATTCACCAAATCCAACTGATGCAACTCCATTAGCTGATTATTATATTATTGCCGGTGTTGTTTATCAGGCACCTGATTTATCCTCAGTTATTAATTCCCGATTGGTAAGAATTTGAATAGTAAAAAAAATAATAATTTTCCATTTAAAATTGCAATTTTAAAAATTTTCCTCCTCTCTCAAAAAAAAAGAAAATAATTTTTTTCTACTTTCATTTTACAAGAAAAAAAAATACTCTTTTACTGAAAAAAAAATTTTTCAATTTTAATACTCTAATCTAATTTTAAATTACAAATATTTCGCCATTAAAATTTGTTTCACTTTTTTTTTTTTTAAATATAATCATTTATTTACTAGTAAACACGGGAATAAAAATATATATTTTTTTATATTAAATAATCATTTCTTAAAAGATATTTAAATATAAATCATTTCTCGAAAAATATTTAAATAGAAATATTTTTTTTTTTTGAAAAACATTTATATTTAAATTTATGAAATATATCTATTAATTTTGAAAAAAAAAAGTTTTAAGTACCAGTTGAAATATTCAGGCCACGGATTATACGACTTTTTCGACTTTTTCCGAATTTTTTTCTAAAATACAATTTTTCGACTTATTTTAATAAAATACAACTTTTTCGACTTTTTTTTTTACATTTTTTTAAAAAATTTTTAAACAAAATACATTTTTTTAGTATACAATGCAGATCTTCTTCAGATCTTTTTTATTTCAATTATTTAACAAACTTTTAACTAAAATTCTTCACTAAATTAATTATTTTTAATAATTTTAATGAAATTCTTCACAAATTCAATTACCTTAAATTATTTTCTAATTCAAATTTTTATGAAATTTAAGGATTGTTTATAATTTCAAAAAAAAAAAAAAAAAAAAATAGCAAATAAAATTACCAAAAATTTTTAAATTAAAATCACTTGAAATTTAATTATTCAAAAATTCATTTATTTGAAAGCAATTTTTTCAATTAAAAACTTTTGGAATTCAATTATTTTGTGATTTCTAATAAATTCTTCATCAACAGAAATCACTAAAAATTTCTCTTATTATAATTTATTATTGTCTGAAATTTAACACAATCTTTTAAAATTCAATTATTTTCAAAAATTTCAATTTGAAAGCTTCTAAAATTTAATTATTTCTACAATTTTTCATCTAAAATTTTTTTTAAATTCAATTATTTCTAAAAATTTCAAATCAAAATCAATTAAAATTCAATTATTTTCAAAATTTTCAATTCAAAATCAATTAAAATTCAATTATTTTCAAAATTTTAAATTCTGAATTAATTAAAATTCAATTATTTTCAAAAATTTCAATTGAATTTCATTTATTTTGAAAATTTTCAATGAAAATTCAATTATTTTCAAAAATTTCAATGGAAATTTATTTATTTTGAAAATTTTGAATTAAAATTCTATTATTTTCAAAATTTTCAATTCCAAATTAATTAAAATTCAATTATTTTCAAAATTTAAAATTCTGAATTAATTAAAATTCAATTTTCAAAAATTTCAATTGAATTTCATTTATTTTGAAAATTTTGAATTAAAATTCAATTATTTTCAAAATTTTCTATTTAAAATTAACTAAAATAAAATTATTTTCAAAATTTTCTACTTAAAATTAACTAAAATTCAATTATTTTCAAAATTTTCAATCCAAAATGAACTAAAATTCAATTGTTTTCTAAAGTTTCAATTGAAATTCAATTATTTTCCAAATTTTCAAAAGAAATCCTAAAAATTAAATTATTTTACAAATTTTTAATGGTAATAAATGAAAATTGTAATTCAATTTTTCGAAAATTTAACTATGAGAAATCATTTTTTTTCCAAAAACATAAATTATTTTCATTTCTGTAAAATTTAATTATTCTTTGAAAATTAACAAAATCTTTTGATATTCAATTATTTCTAAAAATTCTTGATAATATTCTTATATAAAATTATTCTCATTATAGAATTAATAAAATAAATTTAATATCTAATAACATTAGTTATTTAAAGTAAAATATTCATTAACCAATTAAATTTTTGTTTTAAATTGAAAAAATCGACTTTTTCGACTTTTTTTCGAATATAAATCGGACTAAAACGACTTTTCTTGTGCCTTAAAGTCGATCCGAGGCCTGAAATATTGAAAAATGTTTTTATGTTGCAAAAAAAAAGGAAATAAAAATTCTCTTTTTTCTACAGTTGACGACAATTCATCATTTACAAAGTGCATTCGATGAAGTTAGTTCCTGTTCGCGATATCATCCGAGTAAGGGTTATTCGTGGGATTTTAAAAATGGAAAAACCGTCACTCAAAAAAAAGAAACAGTTGTGAGAGAAGAACCAAGTTCTTTATTTCAACGGCAGAGAGTTGATATGTTATTGGCTGAATTGACAAGAAAATTTCCAATTCCCGTTCCAAAACCAATTCAACCCGCAATTGAACCTCGTAAGAATTATTTTCATGTTCACTTTTTTCTTTTTCACAATTTTTAATAGAAAAAAAAATCAATTTTAAACTCACAAAATAAAATAATTAAACTCAAATTTATAATATTAATTAATTACGTTTTTTTAACAACTTTGAATAAAAAAGAAAAATTAAAATTCATTAAATAAAATAACTAATAAAATTTTTATTTATTAATAATTATTTTTATTGTTTATTATTTAAGTTATTTAATTATTGAAATATATTTATTAAATTAAATTTATTAATTTAATATTCATTATATTTTTCTTATTGCTTTAATTCCGAAGTTTGAATATTTTTCAAGTTTTTTTTTATATATTGTTTATTAAATTATTTGAATTTTTATTTGAAAATTCTTCAATTTTAGTAATGAGAATTTTTTTTTTTTTTTTTACAGCTGTCGAAGTAAAGCAGGAGGTAAAAACTGAAAAGAAAGACATGAAACCACCACCGGAGAAGAAGCCAAGGATTAGTTAGTGAATAATAACAATAATAATTAAATATTACATGCAGCTTTAATCAACAAGTGTGTGAGTGTTTTGTGTAAATATTTTTTTTAATTTTTAATTTATTTTTTTTTCCCCCACTATTTTCTGTGAGAATATAAGATTTTTTTCTGTCTTTCTTTTCTTTTTTTTTAATGTGGAAAATTATCTCAATATATTGTAAATTTTTTTTTTTGATTTGCTTAATACATTGAGTTTTGTAAAAAAAAAAAGAAAGAAAGAAAAATTGTTTTCTCAATTTTTCAATTTTAATTTACAAAAATCCAATAAATTAAATTTTGCTTTTATCGAATTTCATAATATAAAAGTATGATAATAACTTCAATTTTTATTTATTAGGAATAAAATTAATTAATGATATTATTAGAAATAAAATTAATAATAAATGATAGAAAAATACAATTTTTGAATAATTTTGTAATTATAATCTTGTAAATTAATTTAAAAAAAAAAATTTTTTATAGATAAATAATATTGTATTTCTTTAAATTTAGTAAATTTAAACAAATTTTTAAATTCAAAAATACTTTCTTTATTCTACATTTATTTTTTAAATGAATCTTTAAAATTTTTATTTCCGTTTCCACTATTTTTAATAATTCGGAAAAATTGTATTTTTTACTTTTCTTTATTATTCAACGATTTTGAAACAACTACCAACGATGCTAAAAATAATTTCTTAAAATAAAGAATAAAAAAAAATTTGTTCTTTTCTGAAATAAAAGAATTGCTTCATGAAAATTAATTGAAAATTTTTTTTTCAAAAAAAGAACTAAAGAAGAATAACTAATAATAAGAATAACTAAATAAATTAGAAATAAAAAACGAAATAAATAGTAAATATAAATTTAAATTTAAATAGTAAATAGTAAATTCTACGGTTATTTAAATTTGAAAAAAAATTAATTTAAAATATTAAAAACAAAAATTTAATTTAAAAATTCTAATATTTTAAATGCCTTATAGGTTTAATAAAAAAATAAATAAATAAAAATTGAATAATAAAAAATCAAATATAAAAAAAGTATTAAAAAACAAAACACTAAATTAATTTCAGTCCATTAAAAATAAAAAATATCATAAAATAACCTGTCGATTAATTTTTGACAAGTAATAAGTGAATTTTTTTTTTTTTTGGTTTTGAACGGAAAAAAAAGAAATATTTTTTATTATGATTTGTGCGCACGGAAATTTTATTCGCGATTTAGAAGAAATTGTCAATGAGGCACATCTTATTAGTGACGAATTTCAAAGTGAAATTTGTCAGGCCAAATATCAAATATGGAATCTTGTCTGTCAACAAATTCAAAATCTCAAAAATAGAAAAGTAATTGCAAATGTTTTAAAAACAAATAAAAAAAAAATAATAAATAATAATAATAATAATAAATTAAATTAATATTGAGAAAAATAAATTAAAATTATTTTTAAAGAAAGTAGTTTACAAGAAATTGCCAAAAATTCGTTTTCTCTTTTTTTTTTCTTGCAGCAATCGGACTTTACAATACATTGTCAACCGTGTCAATCGATAAATTATTACACTTGCGAACAAATTGACGCGTTCACGGAACCATGTCCTGAATTAATTTCACTTTGCGATAAAATAAGTGAAGAAAGTTTCGAAACACTCGCGAGCAATGCGATAAATCAACAAAATAATAACAATAATCATCAGGAAAATGTGGAATTTCAAAATAGACTCGTCACAAGATCAGTAAATTATTTTAATATCCAAAGCTTCTTCTCAAAAAAAAAAAAGGAAAATTATTTTTCACCTCCAACAGTTTTTTTTTTTGTCAAAAATTAACAATTCTTATTATTTATTTTATTTTTAATTAAATTATTTTATTAAATAATTTTTAAAAAATAATATTTTCAATTAAAAGAAAAATTATAATTATAATTATAATTATAATAAAAATTATATAATTATAATTTTCTATATAATTATAATTTTCTAATTGAGCATTATTTTTCAATTGCAAAATTGAAAAAAATTCCAATTAAAATAATAAAAAAAAATAATAAAATTTCTTTGAAAATAAAATTTTCATTCTATTAATTTTTGATTATAAAAAAAACTGTTATTGGTGTATGTTACCTTAAAATTTTCAAATGAATTTGTAAATTTTCTTCTTAGGTCACGCCATTTATCATCGATGAACAAAATACCTTTGAATCGCGTCCAAATTCATCAGTAAATGGTTACTATAAATTTTCCAAGAGGATCGGAAAATTCCTCACAGCCCTCGTCATTGGTTTTCTCGTTTGGATCGCCTTAGTTTATGGCGTTCTTCTCGGTGTTTCACTTTGTTCAAATGGCACTTGCCTCTTCACTTATACAAGAAGAACACCTGTACTTTAAAGAACAAAAAAAAAATAGAATAAAATAAATAAATAATAAAATAAGCAAACAATAAAATAAATAAACAAACAAAAAATAAAACAAGTAAACAAAAAAAAAACAAATAGAAATTCCAAATAAATAGAAATCTAAATGTTAAAACGAAAAAAGTAACGCGTTACAATTGAGAAAAAAAAAACAAGACGACAAAATTTCGAAAAATAATAAACACGACAAAAATTTAAATAAACGGAAAAAGAAAATTTTAAAAGAAAGCAAAAAAAAAAGCAAAAAGAAAAATTAACGCATTACCGATATAAAAAAAACGAAAGATTACAAAATCCCTAAAAATAAAACAAGACGACAAAATTTCGAAAAATAATAAACACGACAAAAATTTAAATAAACGGAAAAAGAAAATTTTATAAGAAAGCAAACTGCAAAAAAAGCAAAAAGAAAAATTAACGCATTACCGTTATAAAAAAAACGAAAGATTACAAAATCCCTAAAAATAAAACAAACGTGACAAAAATTGCAAAAAAAAAAAAAAAAAAAGAGAGAAATTGTTTCTGGCTATTGAAAAAAATAGACAAACTCGTTGTCAAGACTTGACACA
The DNA here is from genome assembly GCF_019393585.1 of Leptopilina boulardi. Taxonomy (NCBI): domain Eukaryota; kingdom Metazoa; phylum Arthropoda; class Insecta; order Hymenoptera; family Figitidae; genus Leptopilina; species Leptopilina boulardi. Next base: position 859,906 of record NW_026137825.1, on the reverse strand, counting down.
AAATATATTAAACTCAGAGTAATACATTGTGTTTTGTAGCGTTTGGTTAGAATATGCTACGAGAATTATTTTTTTAGTCTTTCGTCGAATGTTTTTCTTTTCTTTTTTTTTTTTTTTTATCTCTTATAGCGTAAGTTTCTTACAAAAGTGATCATTTTTTTTTTTTTTTTGCTTTTTTTATTTATTAATTATTATTATTTTTTTACTTTTAAGTCTGTTACTCGAACAATTATTAACGCGAGTGATGAAAATATTATTGTTACTTTTTTTTTCCCCCTCCATCATTTGCGTAATGTTAAGGCGCGTTTTAAACGCGATTTTTCGCAAAAAAAAAAGGAAAAAAAAATAATAATTTTCACAGTCTAAAAAATGAGGTTGATGATTTTTTTTTATCGCGGGTGCGTTGAATGATGATTTGTTTGTTTTTTGTTTTTTTTTCATTACTGTGCTAGGGACTGATGATTTCTCGTTCAGTCTTCCTGATATGTTTCTTCAATGTTTTTCCATTCGCGCGGTTCCTTTTAGACACAACTCTCTGGACCGGGTATGGAATTTGCGATGATGATCTCTTTCATGAGATTGCGATCAGCCTTGAAACTTATTGGTTCCCACGATTTCGCAGAAAATGGATTCAGCTGAAATAAAAGGCATTTTTTTTCAATTTTTGCTATCAAAAAACAAATAACAATTTTTTTATTATCAAATTTTTTGAATAAAAAAAAAAATAAATAAAATTTTCCAAAAATAAAATAATTATAATAATAAATTATTCACAAATAGAAAAAAAAATAATTGAAAAGTAATTAAAGATAAAAGATACAAAAAGCAATTTAAATAAATAAAATACAAAAAAATAGTAAATAAAACAAAAAATTGAAAAAAACGGAAAAGTAAATAAAAAATAATAAAAAAAAAAAATTGAAAATAAATGGAAAATTAAATAAAAAAAAAATACAACAAAAATTTAATAGAAAATTAATCAAATTAACAGAAAAATAATTTAAATAGTAAATGAAATAATAACAATTTTTCCGATTATCAAATTTTTTGAATAAAATAAATAAAAAAATAAAATTTTCCAAAAATAAAATTATAATAATAAATTATTCACAAATATAACAAAAAAAAATAATTGAAAAGTATTTAAAAATAAAAAAGCAATTTAAATAAATAAAATACAAAAAAATAGTAAATAAAACAGAAAATTGAAAAAACGGAAAAGTAAATAAAAAATAATAATAAAAAAAAAATTGAAAATAAATGGAAAATTAAATTAAAAAAATACAACAATTTAATAGAAAATTAATAAAATTAACAGAAAAATAATTTAAATAGTAAATAAAATACGAAAAATAATTGAAATTAAATGAAAAAGTAAGAAATAATTAAAGAAGCTAATTTAGAATATTAAATAAAACAGAAAATTGAAAAAACGGAAAAGTAAATAAAAAATAATAATAAAAAAAAAATTGAAAATAAATGGAAAATTAAATAAAAAAAAATACAACAATTTAATAGAAAATTAATCAAATTAACAGAAAAATAATTTAAATAATAAATAAAATACAAAAAAATAGTAAATACGAAAAACAATTGAAATTAAATGAAAAAGTAAAAAATAATTAAAGAAGCTAATTTTAAAAAAAATTGAAAATAAATGGAAAATTAAATAAAAAAAAATACAACAAAAATTTAATAGAAAATTAATCAAATTAACAGAAAAATAATTTAAATAGTAAATAAAATATAAAAATAGTAAATACAAAAAACAATTGAAATTAAATGAAAAAGTAAAAAATAATTAAAGAAGCTAATTTAAAAAAAAAATTGAAAATAAATGGAAAATTAAATAAAAAAAAATACAACAAAAATTTAATAGAAAATTAATCAAATTAACAGAAAAATAATTTAAATAGTAAATAAAATATAAAAATAGTAAATACAAAAAACAATTGAAATTAAATGAAAAAGTAAAAAATAATTAAAGAAGCCAATTTAAAAAAAAAATGAAAGAGTAATTAGAAAATAAAAATATCCAAAACCAAAAAAAGAAAATAGAAAAAATAGATAATACAGTAAATTTTCTCACACTGCATCTGTTTGATTGAAGGCCTTGTTTGTGAATGTCATACGGTGCAAATAGAGTATCCGGCCTCACTGGCAAAAATAATTGTGGCTCCCTTTTGATTTTCTCGTGATCTAAAAAAAAAACTAGTTTTTTAAAAATTCAACTAAATTTTTAGACATTTCAAATATAAATATAAATATCAGAAATAAAAAATCATTTTAAAAAATTCAATTCCATTTTAGACAATTTCCCTTTTTTTTTTTCTCATTCTCTCGTTTTCTATTTAAAAATAATTTTAAATATGTACATAAATAAAAAGTTCGCAAATTCAAATAAATAATATATATGATAATTAATAATTGAAAATAATAAATCAAAATACAATAATTTATAAATAAATTTATAAAATTATATACCTTGAGGCGATTGAATTATATCGGGTTGATTATTTAATGCATAATCGGCGACCTGCTTGAGTGTATATTCAACAAAATATGTATGATCACCGTGTGTGACATCGAGCATTGAATTATTTCTCGAATCAGGTGGCGTTATTATTGGTTGTTTCATATAGGGTTCAATATGTACTGGCGATGTTGTACCACGTCTTCGATACATCATTAACATCACTGACAATACAGTTACTCCAAGTGCCATTAAACAACCAACGAGAAGTAAAATTAATGGCACCATACTGACACCGCTGTCTAAAATTCAAAAAAAAAAAAAAAAATTATTTTTTTTTTTATTCACTCTCCTTTTGTTTTGGAAAGAAAAAAAACCAAATTTTTTCCCCCTTTTTCATAAAAAAAAAAATATAAAAATATATAATTAATATAAATAATATTTCAATAAAATACACTGAAAAAAAAATATTTATTTAATTCAAATATATAATTTATTTCATTTAAATAAATATTATTTGGTTCAAGTAAATATTTATTTGATAATAGTCAAGTAACCAATTATTTAAAGCAAAAAAAAAAAATTTTTTTTTAGTATAAAAATTATTATGTATTATATTATTATTATTATTATTATTATTGTTATTATTTCATCATCATTTACCTACTAAATTTTATTATTATTATTAAATTCTGTAATTATATATTATATTATTATAAATATTGTATTATATTAGGTATTATTATATATTTCGTTACAAAAAAAATATTTCAATAATATTAATCAATAATTTAGAACTAGAAATTCGGAATTTTAATTCAACGATTTCTTTTTGTTACAGAGATTGAGAGAAGCTGCAAATTCCCCATCTTCGGAAACAAAAAAAGAATTCTTATTAGTCGGATAACTTCATTTTTCGAAATAAAAGTTTGATATTGTTTTTCGCGTTTTTTTTTATATTTTTGTAAATTATAAAAAATATTATCTAGTTTTAAATTATTAAAATAATAAATAAGTATTTTAGATTTGTATTTGTAATTTTAGATTTTAGAAATTTTTTTTTGTACGAAAATTTACATTCAATTATTTTTTTCATATAATTAATAATTTTATATTTAAAAAAAAAAAAAAATTTCTTACATTTTAAGTTTATATTACAAAAAAAAAAAATTATATTTTTTATATTTTCTTCTTTTTTTGATAAAAATATTATATATTTAAATTGTAGAATTTAGAATATTATATAGAATATAAAATACTATTTAAATTAACATAATTTATAATGAAAAATATTTAAAAATAGATAAGTTAGAATAAAAATAAGTTAAAAATATTATATAGAATAATAAATTATTAGAATAAATTTATTAATAATTAATAATAGTAATAATAATAAAAATAATAATAATAATAATAATAAATTACTAAATAACAAAAAAATAATAATTGTCAATTCTACGAACAAAATGACATGAAATCGAAATAGTAAATAATAAAATTTCGATTTTTATGAAAAAAAAACAACTTCTTATTTCTTGCCTCTAAAAATTTATTTACCTTAATTTTTTAATTTTTCCTAGTTTTAAGACTGAAATTTTGATTTTCGTTTCAATTAAAAAATTTACTAAAAATTTTGCTAGGTTTTTTTAGTCTAATTTGATAAATAAAAATTTTTTTTTGTTTGAAAAAATCAAAATTTGACAAAAAAAATTGTTTTTTTCAATTTTCAATAATTCGCAATAATTTAAAAACTATTTCCAATATTTTGATTGTTTGCAATTTTTTTTTTTCAATGATTAAAAAAACCCGTTAATAATCTGCTTTTGATAAATTAATATTTATAACAGCTTTTTATGTACAAATACATAAATATTAATTTTTAAATATCTCAATAAGAAATATTTTAATTAATCATAATTAAGAGAAAAAAATATTGTTTTTTCAACAACTCAATATTCATATTTAATAATTTAATTAAAATTCTTCAAAAACAAATTTAAATTAAATGTAATTAAAATTTTTCAATTAAAATATAATAATACATATATATATATGAAAGGAAGACATAAAATTTTTTAAAATTTAAGCAAATTCAAAAATAAAAACAGAAAATTCTTTACAGAATAAAGAAAAAATTATTAATTAAAATAAATGAATTTTAAATTCACATAAGAATGAAAATTATTTATAAAAATAACAAAAAAATTATTATTTATCAGTGTATGGCCATAGAATTTTAAAACTCGGGATAACGAAATGAATTTTAATTAAGCTTTTTTTTTTTAAAAAAAGGTAAATTAGCCTTAATTTTTTAATTTTTCCTAGTTTTAAGACTGAAATTATTTTCGTTTCAATTAAAAAATTTACTAAAAATTTTGCTACGTTTTTTAGTCTAATTTGATAAATAAAAATTTTTTTTTGTTTGAAAAAATCAAAATTTGACAAAAAAAATTGTTTCTTTTCAATTTTCAATAATTTTTGCAATATTTTAAAAATTATTCCCAACATTTTGGTTGTTTGCAATTTTTTTTTTTTTCCCAAATCCATGAAAAAGTCTTGAATTTTATTTTCAAATTTAAGTGACCATCCACTGATTTTTTAAATAAATGAATAAATAAATTATTGTATAATAAATAAATATAAATAAATAATATTATATAATAAATAATAAATATATATAATAAATAAATTTTTGTACAATAATTTATTTATTATCTGATAATAATTTTTATAAAAGGAAAAAAAATTAATAATAAATAAAAAAAAGAAATTACATACCTTGATTCTTCTCGGAATCTCGAAGTAAAATATCTTCAAGCATTGTCGGATCACTTTTGCCCTTTGCATTGATTGCAAAAACCCGTAAATAAAAATGCGTAGCGGGTAAAAGATCAGCGACGGCTATTCGAAAAATTGGTATTTCCATAGAAATGCTCGAGGCGTTTAATCGCATTTTCCCACTTGAAACCTCAAACGCCTCAAGCTTAAACTCTTGTCTAATGCCACCATCATAGCCCGGAACACATTCCACTTCCAAAATTTCCGAGCTTAAATTCAGAGCCGCTTTTATTGTACAATTACTCAACTGACTCGGTTTTACTGAAAAGAAAAGCGAAAAAAAAATATATATAAATATTCCCTTAAATTTATTACATTTATAAATATTAAATTTAAATATTTAAAAAAAAAAAAAAAATTCAATAATTTGAAATTAATGGCACAAAAAAAGGGGAAAATTTTTCTCGCGATTGCGTAAAGGGAAATTTTTTTTTTCTATCGATCACATACCTGCGGGAATAATTTGATAAATGCATGGAGCTTCTTGTTTTCCAATGGGATTTCTGCCCCAACAAGTCAAGGGTCCATAATCCCTATCTGATATTGGTGTATAAATTAATTCACTCATTGTTCCATTATTGCCATCGAATTTTGCTGAAGCTCCCTCAAAATTTTCTCCACTATTATTAAATTCCCATAGAAAATCAACGTCCGCAGGATCAGCATCAACTTCACAGCGTACTTTCACTGATTCCTCCAATGATGCGCCAATTATTGTCACCTCTTTTGCCTTACAAACAGGCGCATCTATTAAAAAGAAAAACAATTTTTTTTTCTCAAATCAATTTATATTTTAAAGCAACAGAAAAAAAAAATTCTAAATAAATTTTGCGAAAAAAAAGAAAAGAAATACACAAATACTTTTTAAATTCTATGGAAATTAAAAAAAAAAAATTAACAAAATTCTAAATAAATTTTGCGAAAAAAAAGAAAAGAAACACAAATACTTTTTAAATTCTAAGGAAATTAAAAAAATATTAACAAAATTAAAAAAAAAAAAAGATGAATTAAAAACATAAAAAAAATAACAAGTCTCGTTTCTCTCTCTCTCTCTCTCTCTCTCCAGTTACTGAATCAAAACGATAGAAATTAATTAATAAATAATTAATTATAATAATTAATTAATAATAAAATTAATAAATTTTTTTCAAATTACTATCTTGTACGAAATTTCCTGTCGCATCTTTTTTCTCATCATAAATTTTTTGTATTTGTATACAATTTTTGAATCAATATACAACTTTAAAGAAGAGAAGGACAGACCAAGCATTTTATTATTATATATAATAATTGAAAATCAAATAATCAATATTTTCAAAATATATATTTATTTACAAAGGGAAAAATTATTCAAAAATTGGTAGAATTTTTTCTATTTACAAAAAGGAAAGAAAATTAATATATATATTTTTTTAAGATTTCATTTAATTTATTTTGTTAAGTATTTTTTTTTCTCTTTTTTATTTATATTTATTAAATATTTTTCAATTCCAAAGAAAAAATTGATTGGAATTTTTCAATTCCAAAGAAAAAAATTGTTATTTTGTAACTTCAAAAGAAAGAAAAAAAAAATTGATATTTTCCAATTTTATAGAAAAATGAAAAAAGTGATAATACTTTTTAAATCCAAAAAAAAATTTACAAAAATTGATAAGTTTTTTTTTTATTCTAAGGTTATTAAAAATTTACAATTATCTGTAAATTCCAAAAAAAAAAATTATATAAAATTTAAAAAGAAAATATTCCATTTCAAGAAATTAAAAAATATATTGAAAAATACGTTTCATTTTCAAGAAATTATAAATAATTTAAACAATTATAAATTATTACTGCAATTTCAAGAAAAATTATATAAAATTTAAAAATAAATTGTTCCATCTCAAGAGACTATAAAATATTGAAAAATACATTTCATTTTTACAAAATTGTAAATTATTTAATTAATTATAAATTATTACTGCAATTATAAAAAAAAATACAAAAAATATATGGAATTTAAAAATACTTTTCAGTTATGAGAAATAAAAAAAAAAAATTGAAAAATATATATTTCTCAACTCTACGAAATTATCAAAACAAAAAAATATTTTTCAACTACAAAATAATTATAAAAAACAAAAAAACTGGAATTTAATTCGAATTCCCAAAAAATCGGAAAAAAGTACATAAAATTTTTCCATAATCCTCGACTTTTTGATAAAAAATCATTATTCCCATTATTATATTAACAAAATTAAAAAAAAAAAAAGATGAATTAAAAACATAAAAAAAATAACAAGTCTCGTTTCTCTCTCTCTCTCTCCAGTTACTGAATCAAAACGATAGAAATTAATTAAAGTGAATGATTAATAATTGGAAATTGAACTCACATTGGACTCGTAAAGATACAGCAGAACTGGAAGTTTCTCCCCTATCGTTGCTCGCAAGACAGGTATAATTTCCGGCGTTGTCCCGTCCAATGCTTTGCAGAACCAAACTTTGAGTGCTCATTATTATTCCAGCCGAGTAGTTCTGAGCGAGGACGACTCCCTTTTCACGGGCAAAAAGGGAGGATGAAAAATGGAAAAAAAAATAAAAAAAAAATAAAGAAATATGAAATTTCTTATTCATCGTTAACAGACATGAAAAAAGCCCTTACAACTCTTCGCTAACAATCAAATTCAGCGTTTTTCGACGAAAAAGAAAATAAATTGCTTTCTCAAAAAAAAACACAATTTGTCAATCAACGTTACTTTTTTTTTATTTCAAAAATTTATGTAATAAAAAAAAATATTTTTAAATTAACGTGATGATAATAAATAATAATTAAAAAAAAAAATTGTAAACTAAATTAATAATATAAAAAACTATATAATTTCAAACTAATATAATAAAAAATTTTTTTTTTGTTGTATTTTGACTAAAAGTGATTAATTAATTTGCAATTATAAATTGTTAACAAACTAAAATATTGTTGAAAGCAAAAAAAAAAATAAATTTTCGAATTTTTTCGAATATGTTCTTGAAAAAAAAAAAAAAATAATTAAAATATTACTTACATTGTGTTTCCATGTTATTTTGTGATGTTCCGGATTTGCTCGGACTTTACACTCGAAATAGACGTCGTCGCCTTCTTTTATATTTTCTGCATTCAATGTACTTCCCAAATGTAATTGAACTTTTGGAGGAACTAAAAATAATAAATTTTTTTTAATTTTCTTTTTCCAAATTTTTAATGGTAATTTAATTATATTTTGTTTTTAATAAATTCTAATTACTTTATTTTTTTAAAATAAATTTTAATTTCTATTATTTTTTAATAAATTCGAATTAATTTAATAAAATATAAATAAAATATAAATTAAAAATAAAATTTCAAAAATTTTTCAATTTTAACACATTTTTTTCAAAATAAGAAAAAAGTATTTTTTTTTTTTCGTTTCTAAAAATGTAGAATTATAAAGAGAGGGAAAAAAATTGCTTACAGACAACATTGAGGGGAAATTGGTCATCGAGATATGCTCCGGCCAATTCTGGATTTTCCCCTCGACACTTGAGAATATCCCCATGATCCTCAGGAATCGGAGAAAAGATCAAAGTACTTAAAACAGACTTCGAGTCTTCACCATTTACTACCTACAGTATATACATATATATATATATAGAGACGTTTGACAATAAAAAGTAACTAATACCCGACAAATAAATTTAGTTTTAGAGAAAGAAAAAAGAAAAAAAAGGGGAAAAAAAAATCTTACCTTGCCACTTTTAAACGAGGTTCCATTTTTATCAAGCCAGGAAATTTTTGCTCGAGGATGAGAACCAATACATTTACAGGAAATCGAGTAATCCTTCTCTGCTTCCAAGATCAAGGGCTTCGTTAGTATTTCCACCGAAATTGGTTTCACTTAAAATCAAAGCAAACATGAATGAGTTTTATACAAAAAAAAAATAAATTTTCATTCTTTTATATATAAAAAACTAGCAAAATTAAACGCGCGCCAAATTGAGTATTTAATTGTTTGTTATAAAGAAATTAAAGATTAATATTATCAAAAATAATTTAATTTATTAGAATATTATTACATATTAAATGATAATAATGAAAATTATACAGGCCTCGAATTATACGACTTTTTCCGACTTTTTTCAAAAATACGACTTTTATCGACTTATTTTAATAAAATGCGACATTTTTTTTTATATTTGAAAAAAAATGTAAATAATACATTTTTTTTAGTATAAAATGTAGATCTTCTTCAGATCTTCTTCAATTCAATTATTTAACAAATTTTGAACTAAAATGATTCTTAACTAAATTAATTATTTTTAATAATTTTAATGAAATACATCACAAATTCAATTATATCAAAATTGTTTTTTAATTAAAATTTTTCTGAAATTTAACAATTGTTTATAATTTAATAAAAAAAATATCACAATAAAATTGAATTATTTTTTAAAAATTTCAATTCAAAATAAACTAAAATTCATTTATTACCCGAAATTTTAATTCAAAATCAATTAGAAATCCAATAATTATCGAAAATTTTCAATTTAAAATTTAATTATTTACCAAGTTTTCAATTTAAAATGAAATAAAATTCAATTATTTTCTAAAATTTCTATTCAAAAATTAATTATCCAAATTTTCAATCAAAAATGAACTTAAATTAAATTATTATCCAAAATTTCAATTAAAATTCAATTATTTTCGAAAATTTCAATTTGAAAGCTTCAAAAATTTAATTATTTCTACAATTTTCCATCTAAAATTTTTTGAAATTCAATTATTTCTAAAAATTTTCAATTCAAAAACAATTAAAATTGAATTATTTTCAAAAATTTCAATGGAAATTTATTTATTTTGAAAATTTTGAATTAAAATTCATTTGTTTTGAAAATTTTCAATTCCAAATTAATTAAAATTCAATTATTTTCAAAATTTTAAATACTGAATTAATTAAAATTAATTATTTTCAAAAATTTCAATTAAATTTCATTTATTTTAAAAATTTTCAATGAAAATTGAATTATTTTCAAAAATTTCAATGGAAATTTATTTATTTTGAAAATTTTGAATTAAAATTCAATTTTAATGAAATACATCACAAATTCAATTATATCAAAATTATTTTTCAATTAAAATTTTTATGAAATTTAACAACTGTTTATAATTAAAAAAAAAAATATCACAATAAAATTGAATTATTTTTTAAAAATTTCAATTCAAAATAAACTAAAATTCAATTATTACCCGAAATTTTAATTCAAAATCAATTAAAAATCCAATAATTATCAAAAATTTTTAATTTAAAATTTAATTATTTACCAAGTTTTCAATTTAAAAATGAAATAAAATTCAGTTATTTTCTAAAATTTCTATTCAAAATTAATTATCCAAATTTTCAATCAATAATAAACTTAAATTAAATTATTATCAAAAATTTCTAATTCAAATTCAATTATTTCCCAAAATTTTCAATTCAAAATGAACTGAAATTCAATTATTTAACAAATTTAAAATCAAATAAAATTTCATTATTCTCAAAAATTTGAATTCAAAATTAATTGAATTTTCAATAATTTGAATTTAAAAGCATCTAAAATTTAATTATTTCTAAAATTTTCCATCGAAAATTTTTTTTTTTGAAATTTAATAATTTCAATTATAACTCTAAGAAAATTCAATTATTTTTAACTATTTTAATAATATTCTTTGAAATTTCAACTATCTGAAACAATTTTTTAATTAAAAATGATTTTCAAATTATTTTATTTTGTCCGCATTTTCTAATAAATTTTTAGTGAAATCATCTAAAATTTTAATTACAAAACACTTTAAGTTTCAATTAATTTCAAAAATCTCAATTTTAAATCTTTGAAAATTCAATTAAATTTAAAAAATGTTTTCCAAAAATTGTTTGATAAATTATTTTTAGTTCTGTAAAATTTAATAATTGTTTGAAAATTAACAATATCTTTTGAAATTTAATTATTTCTAAAAATTTCAACTTTAACCCTTCGAAAAGGATTATTATTTAAAAAAAAATTTTTTATTTAAAAATCTATAAAATATTTTTGTCAAAATAAAAAAAAAATCCATTTTTTTTGGAATATAAATCGACTAAAACGACTTTTTTTGTTTCTTTAAATTGATTCGAGACCTGTGTTTCTATAATTAATATTTAATAGGTAATCGTTGGCCCCTGGTACCTTAAAAATTAATTTTTAAAAATAAATTTTTTCAAATTACTATCTTGTACGAAATTTCCTGGCGCATCTTTTTTCTCATCATAAATTTTTTGTATTTGTATACAATTTTTGAATCAATATACAACTTTAAAGGACAGAAGGACAGACCAAGCATTTTATTATTATATATAATAATTGAAAATCAAATAATCAATATTTTCAAAATAAATATTTATTTACAAAGGGAAAAATTATTCAAAAATTGGAAAAATTTTTTCTATTTACAAAAAGGAAAGAAAATTGATTTATATTTTTTTAAGATTTCCTTTAATTTATTTTGTTAAGTATTTTTTTTTCTTTTTTATTTATATTTATTAAATATTTTTCAATTCCAAAGAAAAAAATAGAAAATTGTTATTTTGTAACTTCAAGAGAAAGAAAAAAAAAATTGATATTTTCCAATTTTATAGAAAAATGAAAAAAGTGATAATACCTTTTAAATCCAAAGAAAAATTTACAAAAATTGATAAGTTTTTTTGTTCTAAGGTTATTAAAAATTTACAATTATCTTTAAATTCCAAAAAAAGAATTATATAAAATTTAAAAAGAAAATATTCCATTTCAAGAAATTAAAAAATAGTATATTGAAAAATACGTTTCATTTTCAAGAAATTATAAATTATTACTGCAATTTAAAAAAAAATTATATAAAATTTAAAAATAAATTGTTCCATCTCAAGAAACTATAAAATATTGAAAAATACATTTCATTTTTACAAAATTGTAAATTATTTAATTAATTATAAATTATTACTGCAATTATAAAAAAAATACAAAAACTATATATGGAATTTAAAAATACTTTTCAGTTATAAGAAATAAAAAAAAAATTGAAAAATATATATTTTTCAACTCTACGAAAATATCAAAACAAAAAAATATTTTTCAACTACAAAATAATATAAAAAAAAAAAAAAAACTGGAATTTAATTCGAATTCCCAAAAAATCGGGGAAAAGTAAATACAAATTTTCCATAATCCTCGACTTTTTGATAAAAAAAATCATTATTCCCACGTTTTACAAAATCGCGTCCAAAATTCAAATTCCGTGAAAAGAGAGTGAAACCAAAATAAAATCTACTACTATAAAATATCCTTGAAACCCCCTCCAAAAAAAAAAAAAAAAAAAAAAAATCAAGAAAAAAACACCCCAAGAAAATTTGTAAATGTAGAAGAATTAAAGAACGACAAGAAAAAAAAAAAGAAACTTCTCTCTTTTTTTTTTTTAGTCACTGGGAAATCACGATAAGATAATTTGCTGCTTGAAGCAATTTTCTTAGTGCGGGGTTAAAAAAGAAAAAAAAAAAAAAAGGTTGATCTCGTCACGTACAGGAGAAAATTATAAAACGAGCGATAAAAATCTTGCAAAGTGAAATAATCTTGCTTGCATCTCTTGAATTTCGTTGACACATATCTGAGAGCAGGAGAGTGAGAGAGAGAGAGAGAAAGACTGAAATGTGTTATACAAAAAAAAAAAAATGAAAAGTCGCTCGTTGAATAAAGGTCTGGACCTGACTCTCGCGGGGCTATTTAAGAAAAGTCGAGCTATAGGAAAACGGTGTAAAGCTTTTTATTCTTTTTTTTTCCTTTTTGTTTTGTTTTTCTTTTTTTTTTTTTTTATTTTACGCTGAGAGAGAAACTTTCTTTGAGCTCTCGCAATATGAAAAGCTTCTAGATATACTCACAGTATACGTCTAAAAGGACGTTCTTTTCCAAGGGAGTCATCAAATTCGTGTTAGTGGCCCTACATTTGTACGTTGTATTTAGGTGCTCCCTTTTTAGTTGAGATACTGTCAGTTCATTGACCACGATAGTTGCTCCTAATTTTTGCAATAGTCCCATTGTTTCGGTTCCATTGACAAGCCACGTGACCACTGGTGTTGGTTTTCCTTTAGAAAAAACGAAAAAAAAAAAAAAATAAAAATAATTTAATTTTCAAGAAATAAATTACATTTTTTTCGCAACCACGTTTCAATGATTGAAAATAATTAGTTGTAAAATTGATAACTGACAAATTTATAAATATACAAATTTGATTTTGTCACATTAATTATTTATTTTCATCCATTTTTAATTTCTTTTTAAATTTTCTAGTCGTTTATTCTCGTCTGATTTATTTCAATGATTTTACAGAAAATTCGTGATAAAGACACAATTTTTTTTTTTTAATAATAAATAATCTATGTAAATCCCTTCTTTTTTTTAAAATTTTATATTATTTCGTTCGAGTCGAAGAAATATGAAGATTTCAAGATTTAAGTTCATTTTTTTGGTTGGCAACAAATTTTTGCTTAGAGATTAATAAACAAAAATCATTTTTTCATTCTATAAAGTGAAATAATTGATAATAATAGACGTGACAATTTTTCTAATTTTTAAAAATACTATCAATTAATAAAGTTTGTGAATATATTTGAATATTAATTTAATGTTGCGATTAATTTTGTGACTAATTTGTGATATGGATCAATTTATAAAATTAATTTGAAAATGATTTGAAGCCAATTTGGAAATAATTTAAAAAATCTTTGGAAATAATTTAAAAAAACAAATTAATAGGTAAAAAAAAGGAAAATTCGTTCCAATCAACTTTCATAGGATTTATTCTGGTAAATTTTGTTAATTTCACGAAAAAAAAATCTTTCTTAATTTTCATCTATTTTGGACTATATTTAAAATGAAAATTTATTTAAATATTTCTGCTACATAAAAATTATAATTTTTCCAAAGTTCCTCCAATAGAATAAATTAATAATAATTATTAATTCCTTTTTTGTTTTGCTTAAAAATATTCAATTTTTAATTAATACAAAATAAAAACAAGTTGGAAATTTAGATGTTCATTACATGAATATTTTGCTTCCTCTTTACGATCAGCAAAAAAAAATTTGCTTCCTCCTCCACGAGGAAGCAAAAATAATAAATTTACTAATTAATTTAATTTAAAAAAAAAATAATAAGAAAGAAATTTAAATATTAACATTTTAATTAATTAAAAATAATAAATTATTTAATTTAATAAAAAATAATAATTTATATATTCACAATTCAATTAATACAATAAAATAAATAATAAATTGATTATTGAATTTAATGAAACAAAATTTAAATAAGAAATTTAAATATTTCCACTTCTATTAATACAGATAAAAAATATAATAAATTATTTAATTTAGTAAAAAAATTAAATATAATAAATTGAAATATTCAAAATTCAATTAAAACGTTAAAAAATTAATTTTGTTATTTAATTGAATAAGAAAATTAAATAAGAAATTATTTAATTTAGTAAAAAAATTGAAATATTCAAAATTTCATCTAATTCGTAAAAAATTAATTTATTATTTAATTTAATAAGAAAAATGAAATAAGAAATTATTTAATTTAGTAAAAAAATTTAAAATATTCAAAATTTCAAATAATACGTAAAAAAAATTAGTTTTATTATTTAATTTAATAAAAGAAATGAAATAAGAAATTTGTAATTAAATAATTACTTTTTTTTCATCATTTTCACAGTAAATCACAAAATAGAGGTTTTTTGCAAATACACACATAATATATTTTGCGGCAAGAATATTTCTCGAAAACTAAAATTGGATTTATGTACGAGGCGACGATAATAAAATGAGATAAAGGTGTAATTTTCTTGGAAATTTAATTATAATGGTTTTGTATCTTATCTTACCTCCTTTAACTTGACAAGATAAGCTAAACTCAACCCCAACTCGATAGGGTCCAACGACATTTTCCACCTCGGCTCCTGAACTGTCGAAAATTAACAACTCACGTGGAGGAACTGAAAAGAGAATTACATCAAGTAATTAAAGTTTATCTTTTGTAAAAAAAAAAAGAAGAAAGGAAATCTCAAGTAATCTTTAATTGGATCTATTTCGATACGCGACAGCTCTAATTAATCTTTTCCGCAAAATAAAAGGCAAACAATAAAAAAAAAAAAACTCCAATTACTTTTGAAATAATAAAAATTAGAAAATAAAAAAAAAATTTTTTTAAATAATTAATTAACTTTTCAACTGCTTTGAATTTTTATTAGTTTTCTACAATTTACATTTTAATATTTTTCTAGGAACAAAAAAAAATTAACAAATTTAATATTTTTTTCGTTTGTAGAAGAAAAAAATGTATATTTTTACATATTATTTTCGCCCAACAATTTTTATATTTCCTTTGTAGTATTATAATTTTCCTAATTATGTAACAAAAAGAATTTTTCTAAAATCTTTTTGTAATAAAGATAAAATAAAAATAATGCAAAAATACCTTAATTAATTGAGTTATTTTTCTTTTTTTTATAAATACTTTTTTCTCTATAGAATTTTTTTTTAATTAATGTATTTTTCTTCTCAAGAGAAATAATTTTTTATATATTTTTTTCTCTTTTATGGGGGAAAAAAAAAAATTCTTTGTAGATTGTATAGTATTTTTTTTTTTTTTTTTTTTTAAATAATATGTATATATTTATCTCTCATGAAAAACTATATTTATATTAAAATTTCAGTAAAAAGAAGAAGAAACTAAAAAATATGTTTCTAAATTATAATAATTTCATTTTTGAAAAATTCCATATTTACACGCAAACATCTCTGATTTGAAAGATTAGTACATGAAATATTTCAATTTTATCATAATTTTTTTTAAATTTAATTCTTAAAATAATTCTAATATCTAAAATATATAAAATAATTTCTTTTTTAATTCGAAAAAATATTTTTAATTATTTAATTATTTTTTTCGTTTTTTTAATAGATAATATAGCATGATTAGATCTTCAAAAGAAGATTTTTTATCAATTTAAAAATTATTCAATGGGATTTTAATTTTTTTTTATGCGAACTAAATTAAATTTTTTTTTTTTAAAGTATTTTTTTCCTAATCCCTTTCCGTTATAAAAATTGTGAATTAAATTTTTTTCTTTCGTTGCAAAAGAAATTAAAAAAAAAACACAATGTTTTATTAATAAAATTAGTATGAAAAAAAAAATTATTAAAAATAATCAGAGTACTATTATAGAAAAAAATAAAAGTAAAAAACTTTTTCGTTTATTATTTTTAATAATAAAAAAAAAAAAGGATGAGAGTAAAGACCCCTAAAAAGTAGAATTTCCCTCAGAAAAAAGTTGTAAGGACTCTTGGATTGGAAAAAGGCTTGAATTCAATTAAGCCACAGCTTTTGAAGTATAAAAAGTTTTTAAAATAATCCTTATTCCAACAGATATTTGAATGTGTATGTATATATATATATATAGAAATAATTTTACATCCGCATCATGTGCCGAATGTTAATTTTAATATAATAAAAATTCCTATTAAAGCGAAAAAAAAATATATCGGAAAAAAATCACATTTTCGCATTTTCAATGTAAAAAAAAAAAGAAAAAAAATTTCACAGAAATTTTCATGTTTTATTAATTTATATTATTTACTAATAATAATTAATAATAATAATAATAATGTACTATTTACTTTTATATTAATTTATTATTTAATAATAATAATAAATAATGTGAAAAAAAGTAAACGATTTTTTTTGTATCGATCCGATCTTTAATTGTCAAATAATAATAATAAATTATTTAATTTTATATTTATAAATAAAAATTTCTGCGAATAACGATTTAGGTGTAACATAACCTAAAATTCGATAAAATCGTTTCGCCCTCTTGTCCCATTGTTTGCTACGCCCCTGTATTATATAACAGTCAACCTAACCTCAAATTTCAATTTCTAATTTCTATACAAATTAACTAAAAAAAAATTGAGAAAAAAGTAGCAAAAAAAGAAATAATAATAATAATAATAATAATTTACTATTTACTTTTATATCAATTTATTATTTAATAATAATAATAAATAATGTGAAAAAAAGTTAACGATTTTTTTTTATATCGATGCGATTTTTAATTGCCAAATAATAATAATAAATTATGTAATTTTATATTTATAAATAAAAATTTCTGCGAATAACGATTTAAGTGTAACATAACCTAAAATTCGATAAAATCGTTTCGCCCTCTTGTCACATCGTTTGCTACGCCCCTGTATTATATAACAGTCAACCTAACCTCAAATTTCTAATTTCTAATTTCTATAAATTAACTAAAAAAAAAATTGAGAAAAAAGTAGCAAAAAAGGAAAACAAGAACGTACAAAGAAAGATATTATATAGAGTATAAGTTTTTTTTTTTATTTTCTTACCGATCACTGTGAGATTCACTTGGAAGTTTCGAGTCGGAGAGTTTTTAAAGTCCACCCGACATCGGTAAATGCCCTCGTCATCGAGTCGAACAGTTTCCAGTGAAAGAGTAGCTGGCTTCGTCACTGTTACGAAGTAAGCTCTGGATTTCACGTCATTGTTTTCCGACCAGTTGAGAGCTTTATTGAAAGCTCTTCCACGTACGTCGAAGCTGCAAAAGAAAATCGTTGCGTTTTATGGTCAAAGTATATCTATATCTATATATATTATAAAGAGAAGAAAAACTTCTCGATCTTCTCTGCGCGCCTTTTTCACTTTTTCAAAGTACGCGCACGCGGGGGCAAGGGGGGATTATATAAAAGTCTTAAAAAACTTTTTTCAAAGAGAGACTCAAATATCGTTATATCCGCGATCTGTTATAAAGAGTGAGAGAGAGAGAGAGGGGAAAAAGAAATTGATCTACTTTTGCATTTATTGGACCAACTTTCAATTGAAGATTATACGGTGATTTGATTCGAGATAGAAAAGGAATGAGAAAAAAACTGTTTCTTTTGTTCCAGCCAATCAGAATTGTTTATCGTCGGTTATAAATTCGATGTTTTTTTTTTTTTTTTTTGGAAAAAAAAGTACAGTTGGTACTGCTGTTTCAGAAAAAAGAAGAAGCGTTTGTTTTTATCGCGTTTTATAATCGGTAAAAAAAAAGTGGTTTTTAAAGTAATTTTATTACATTTCCGGAAGAAGGTAATTATACTTGACAATTAATAGTTTATTTGCAAATAATTAAAAAGTGTTAAGTGTAGAGAAATTATTCAAACGAACGAGATTTTAATATTTAATCCCGGTTTCAGTATATAACCTCTAAAAAAAAAATGTGACATTTTTTTTGTGTCATGGTGCGGTCACTAAAGATGCCGATTGTTGCGAAACGCAATTGCGCTTGCGCTACTGTTAGTCTCTCATTGGTAGAAAAAGGCGCGTTTATTTAAAATGCTAAAATATAAAAAATGTTTATAAAACAATAAAAACAATTTTTAAGTAATTAATTTATTGTTTTTTTAATGTTTAATTATGTTTTTGTAATAAAAATTAATTTTTATCAATTATATTGAAATTAATTTTCCAATAAGAATAATTTTTCTAACTTTTTTTCTGTAAAAATTAATTTTTAAATTAAAATAAGTTAATTAACTAATTAAATATTACGGAAATTTTTTAAATTAATGAATATTAATAAATTTATCAATAATAAATAAACATACGCTTGCTTTTTTAATAGTTTTAAAATTATTTTCACTTAATAATAATGTCAAAATAATTAATAAAAATTAATTTTTTATTCTTTAATCAAAATTAATTTTTGTCAATTATTTTGAAATTATTAAGTGCCAATAATTTTAAAACTATTAACAAAATAAGCGTATGTTTATTATTATTAATATTATTATTATTATTATTTAATTAATTTATTATTATTTATAAATTTAAAAAATTCTCATAATAATTAGTTAATTAACTTAGTTTAATTTAAAAGTTAATTTTTACAGAAAAAAATTTCCGTAAAATTATTTCTACTGCAAATTGATTTCAAAATAATTTGATAAAAATTAATTTTAATTAAAAAATATAACTAAACATAAAATAAAGATTAAAATTTTTAGTATAAAATTTTTTTATTGTTTTTCTAAACTATTTCTTAAATTAGAACATTTTAAATAAGCGCGCCTTTTTCTACCAATGAGAGAGTTACAGTAGGCGCAAGCGCAGTTGCATTTCGCGACACTCGTTGGCATCTTTACCGAACACAAGTTTTTGATTGGTCGGTTCTAATGCAAAAATAGTTTTTCTACTGGAAGTGACCAAACCCGAGAAGGTTTAGGTTAGGTTTTTCTTATTGAAAAATTTAAACGCGTTTATCTCAAAAATGACATTTTCAAAGTCAATGAACTTAAAATATCAAAAAAATAGTAGAATAAGAAAAAAAATTATAGAATTAGTGAAAATTTCTACTAATTTTTAGTTACGTTTTTACTAAAACTTTAGTAAAAAAAAATGATTACTAAATTAAATAGTAATATTTTACTAAAAATTAATAAAAATTTCTACTAATTTCCTTATTTCAGATGATTCTGTCTCGATTTATCATATCCGTAGAAAATCACTTTTTTTTAAGAACTTGAAAAATAATTCTTTATAACTTCGATAATTATTAATATTTTTTTTGTACAAAAAACTAACCAGTTTTACTTCATAATAAAAAATATTTTTAAAAAATTAAATAACAAAAACATATCTACTTTTACGATTTGTTTTCTATAAGATTGCAATGAAAATTTCCCCGCGCTCTTGAAGTGATTTTTCATTTTAAAAAAAGCACTTCTGTTTATCACCGTTGTATACTATATATATATATATAGACAAATAGAACAAAAAAAGAAAGAAAGTAAAGAGTAGAAAAACTATCCTAGTGTATTTGTCAGTTTGAAAAAGTCCATTTCTATTGTTCGAGAAAAAAAAAAATTCTGTAGTGTCTATGTTCCTTTTCAAGGGGGAGTAACATATAGAGTGTCCGAGAGTTGCTACTGTTTTTTTTTTTTTTTTTTTTTCAATGAAACTTGAATTTTTTTTCGGAAAACATACAGCTGTACTTTTAGGTCATGACCTGAAAGCTCGCCCGCGAGTAGAAATCCATTGATCGTTGTTAACAAAAGGTCAAAGAATTGTAACTGTCGGGGGGTATAGGTATTTATCTTCTTCTCTATATTGCTGCGGTGTGCAAGATCCTACTTTCTTATTGATTGTTGGTGTATCAGACAGGTAACTACTTTTGTTTAACTTGGTACTATTTATCATTGTTAACGACCTTCAATTACTATATACATATATTTCCCTACATTGACATTCGACAAAACTATAATATGCTATATATATAAAGTTACCTTTTGCATTTATACTGTTTTCCTAATCGCAAGCGCCACTCGAAAGTATCTATTCTTCTATATACAATCGAATATTGCGCCTGCTTGCATTTCAAATATTATTCTATTATTCAATAAAGCTAAAATAATAACTGTTATTTATCAAGAAACTGAATATTTCCCTCTATATATGTATAGATTGAATCAAGAAATTTATTTTAGACTGTATTAATAATTGCTCACAGCATCTGCTCAGTTTACAATATATTTTCCTATAATAATAAAAATCAATATTAGAAAAAAAATAATTTCAGATACATTTTATCTGCTTCTGATATAGAATTTACATTCGCTACTTTTTAATTCTCAAAATTTTAACAAATACTTCTTGTTTAAAAATAATTTTAATTTAAGATTACTTTAAATTTTATACTTCCATAGATTTTAAAAATTGTAGAATTTATATTTTTTTTTGCGACTACCAAAAGTAAAATTATGAATTCTTTTCATAGAAAAATACAATTGTTAGAGTTGAGTGGTGCAACAAAAAAAAAGAAAGTATTTTTTCTATTATATATGCATAGGAAAAATGTATACACATATATATAAACTCTCACTCTTTTGTCCCATAAAGTATAAAATAACTGACAATTTCTATGCAAGCAAATTAAATAATTTTCATTTTTTAATATATTATTATACACCAGAGATGGAATCTATTTTGAAAATTATTTCAAATAAATTATTGTAAAATATTTTATTACTCATAATTATAGTTAAATATTTCATTACTAATAATTATAGATAAATATTATATATCCTAAGAAAAATCTATTTTAAAAAAATTATTTATCCAGATAAATATTTTTTAGCGAAAATTTTCATTAGAGTAGCATAATATAAATAAATCAATATTGTTATATGGTTATAGAAGGAGGGGCCCGTCTTATAAAGAAGAAGATTGTGATCAACAAGAGAGAAAATTGGAAGTAAGAAAAGAAAAATAAATAAAAAAAAAAAGAGGGACGAAAAACATAGAAATCATAGAGGGGAAGAAAAAGGTGGAACACTAAGGTAAATATATAGGGTGTTAGCAATGAATTGAGAGTCCAAGCCTGATATGCAGAGAGGTAAATTGAAAACGAAAATCAAACGAAATCGAAGGTCTTGTCAATTTGAAAGATAAATCAAAAGAAATGTGATACTACTCGACGAGCTTTTATGTAAATTAAAAAATTTTTTATCAATTTTATTTCATTTTAGTGTGTTTTTTTTTGTTACAGATCTCTTATCACCAAAGGTCAAATAGCAGTACTGCGGTTCAATACTGAAATACCGTAACCTTTTTTTTAATTTAGGTTATGTTTCTTTTTAAACAAATACAGGGATTAAAATTATGAAAAATCTTATCCATGGAAGGTAGAAATAATTATTTCTATCAAATTCAAATCTTTTTTATAATTTTAATTTCTTTTTTAAAAGAAGAAACATAACCTAAATGTAAAGACAAGTTACAGTATATTAGTTTTGCACGGCAGAGTATATAACATTATTTAAATATCAGTTGAAGAAAATTAAAAGTATTTGAGGCAATTTAACTATTATTGCCTCATTGCTGAAGGCAAAATTTGATAACTATTGCCTCTTACCTCTGAAGGTAAAATATCAGTATCTGCAAACATTATTTAAATATCAATAGAAGAAAATTAAAACTTTGAATTATTAATCAAATTTATAATTTAAAAAAAATTAATACCAAGATTCGAATTCTGAACGAAAACATCTAAAGTAACATTACTAAGTACATTAATTTAAGAAACATCATTTATTAAACACTTTTGACACAATCATCTAAATAGTTTATCTCCCAACGAAATAAAATTCTTTTCAAAAATTGTAATAAGTGAACATAAAAAAAATTCTTTCAACGTATAAATGTAATTTTTCTTTCATCAATTTTTTTTTACAATAACAAGTGGAATCAACATAATACGGTCTGTTGATTCGAATTTTCAAATAATGAAAACAGTCGAGAAATGTCAAAACCACCCCTTAAATATATATCATCAATCATATTTATCAAAGAACAATGTCATTATTTTTCATAAAAGGAATAAATCATAACACATAACAATGTCCCTAAAGCTCGCGTACACGAAAGAAACGCATTCCATTAAAAATATCTGTATTTTTTTTGTTCCCTCGTCTTTCTGAACCCTATAACGACGTCTTTATACAACGGAAATATGCGATTTAGAGAGATCGACTGATTTTTCCTCAGAATGCAATATAACTGACGTCAGTCGTCGCGCGCGTTGACTTGACGGGAACGCGTTTAGTCACTATACAAAACACGATTACATTTGCTCTGAATATCAAAGAAGTAGACATTCAACTGGTAGGGACTTTAAGCTCTTTTTCGGTGTATGTATATATATATATGTGAAACACATGAACATATACACATTGGAAAAATCTCAAAGTGAGCTAGGAAAAGCCAAGAGAGTGTCGTGAAAAAGAGCGGGAGAAGAGAAAAATAGAGAGAGAGAGAGAGAGGAAGAGAAAGTGTATAGAGAAAAAAAAGAGGGTTTGCTGAACGAAAAAGGGAGTGAACGTAATGAGAAGAACTTTTCTCTTTTCGTTGGGCCACGTAAGTCGCATTTTTACGCAGGAAGCCTATCAAAAGGAAAAAGCAATTTCCCACTAGAAAAAAAAACCTCAAGACGAGGCAAGGCTTTCATAACTCATACAGAAGCTCTTCACGTCGAGAAGAAAAGCGTGCAAGTAATTCTCCCCGTTGTTTGGCACCTCTTAAGTCCCTTTTTACGTGAAAATTATTTGTTTAAGTTCAACACAGAAAATGGGTAATTTTTTTTCGTCTCCAGACGCCCTTCTTTTTTTTTGTTTCACTTTTTTTTTTTATTTTCTATTTATATGGGGTATCAAAAAAAAATTTCTATTTTAAATAATATATTCAAATATCTTAAAATAATTTATGTTCTTAACTTTAGATTTTAAAAAGTATGAAAAAAATTCGTAAATTTTTAAAATTCTAATAATTTTTTTTTATTTTGTGTTTATATTTAGAAGAAATATTAAAATTGTTATCTCGTTTCTGTAAAGAAATCTAGCGTGTAACGTTTCGGGGTTGGGAAGCTATATATTAGTAAAACTAGATATATATATGTATATTGGATTATATACAATATGAGCTTTATGAAAAACCGATAAGCGATTTACCTGTAAATCGGCCTGACTGCATCCTCGCGAAACCATAGCACCATGTAAACGCGATCTTCTCGCGTGGACGGTTCAATGTCACAAGGCAAAGATGCTGTTTGTCCAAGTACTGCATTCACTTCCGTTGAAGAGACTGTAAAAGATAATTTATTCTTAATTTACACTTAAAAAGTTGATAAAGAACTTTTAATATTTTGCAATATATAATATATAATAATAATAATAATAGCAGTACTGCGGTTTAAAACTAAAGTACCGTAACTTGTTTTTTCCATTTAGGTTATATTTAAAAAAATATAGGGATTAAAATTATAAAAAATTGTATCCGTGAAAGGTAAAAATAATACAACATAACCTAAGTATAAAAACAAGTTACGGTATATAACATTATTTAAATATCAGTTGAAGAAAATTAAAAGTATCTGAGGTTATTTTAAATGAGTGGACAAATTCTCAATAATTTTAAAATAGAACGAGTAATATTAATAGTTACAGAAAAATGAATAATTATATTATTATAATGATGACTTATTATACATTATTATTTTTAAAATATCAATTTTTAGACACCCATATATATATATATATATAGGGAATATTAATTATTAAACATAATCGATTAATCATAAAAAATGATTAACTAATCATCTCTGATTTAATTTACGTTAAATAAAACTTTCTTGCAAAAAAAAAGTTAATAAAAATTCAACTAGAGTATATTTTATAAATATTATTTTAATTTAATATTGTAGCATAATAAAAAAGATAATATATATTATTTAAATTCTCAAGTTAAATGAAAATTAAATAAAAATTCTAATAATTGAATTCATTTAAATTTTATGTTTTTTTATACGATTTATATATATGAATATATATATGTAAATGAATCTTTAATATGAAATATTAAAAAAGTTTATATATGGGGCATTCTACGTGAAGCGGACAACCCCGATCTTGGTTTTTTTTTAAATTATTACTTTTAAATATTACAATTTTATTAAAAATTCATTAAATTTACTAAAAAATCGACACCATTCTTTTCTTGATTTAATAAACTTTTAATAAAAATGTAATATTTAAAATATTGAAAAATAAATCAAAATCGAGGTTGTCCGCTTCATGTACAATGCCCTATATATTATATTTAACAATTCGTGTTATTTAAAATAAATTTGAAATTTTTTTTACTAAATAACCATTATCAGAGAAAAATAAAAATATGCGCATACACAATTTAAAAATAATAAAAATTTAATTTATAACTTCAGCACATTCAAATATGGAAAATTTAGTATTATTTTCCAATAAATATTTTTTTTTCACAAATATTAATTATGAACAGTTTCTTAAACTGTGCAATTAATTAGTGTGTGTGTGTAATTAATGATTTTACAATCGGGTACTAAAAAAAATATATAAACCACATTTAATTGTATTTTCTTTCGGCGGGATATAAAAAGAGGGATATATATATATATTTATATATAGATATATAAAAGGCAGTATTAAAGATTCTTTTGTGGCAAAAGTAAATTGTGGTTGCGAGAGGCCTCCTTGGTGGATTAAATTTACGACTGGAAATCGAGCGCAATTGCGATTAGGGGCTTTCATTAGTCGAATAAACGCTGAGAAATCAGAGGCCGTGAATAGAGAGAGAGGGAGAGAGAGAAAGCGAGTTAGTAGTGAATAACGTCGCGAACGATTCATAGACGCATACATACCCGAAATTCAGTTTCAGAAATCAGAGAGAAAGAGAGGTAGGGAGCAAATATCAAGTTTCAGTAATATTAGGGGTTTGGGAATGTCATGAGCAGACTGTTTAGTCATACTTATCGTTGCAAGTTACTCGAAGCATTTCTACACACACACACATATAAATATATCCCCTTTTCCTCAATGTATAATCTAAATGATACCACTACTATATATAACACATACGAGAGAGAGAGAGACTCGACGAGGGCCAAGTATAATATAAGTAGTAACCGACGAGCATGTCGAGACGCTAAAGAAATATTGCCTTTCAGGAGATTAGGAAAGTTATGATCAGACGCCCCCGCTTCGTCTTATTTGGGATTACGATTCGTCGATTTTCTCTCTAGGAAGAAAAAAAAAAACTTTCTCGCAAACTTCTATGCGCTCACGAAACAACTTGTTTCTCGAAAAATTTCCTTGTTTTTCATCGTGTTTTTTTTCCAATTCATATCTCTCTATATATGACATGTTACAACTTTATTTTAAAGAAAAAAAAGAAAATCGAATGTCAAAATTTTTGATGAGGTAGCTTTTTTATTTTTTTAAATAAGAATCGTTAGTTAAGATAGTAGAATAAAAATTGGTTAAGTAAAATTTTTTAAAAGTGTACTATTCGTGACCCATTCGGTATGAAAATATTTGATGTTTCTTTATACAGTTAAACTATTTTATTTATAGTTAGTGTATAGCTGAACTATACCGAAACTAGGCAGGAATGTAACGCTACAAATGTGAAAGTTTCTAAATACTTTAACTATATGGAAACTATGTAGTGTTTTTAGATTAGTTAGAAAGGTTAGAAAGATGGTAGTGAAAGAATAGGTTTAGTATAGTTTTAGAATAGGTTGAGAATAGATTTAAAATAGTTTTAGAATAGTTTTAGAATAGTTTTAAAATAGTTTTAGAATTGTTTGAGAATAGATTTAAAATAGTTTTAGAAAAGGTTCAGAATAGTTTTAGAATAGAATTAGAATAGTTTTACTAGACTGAAGGTTTTTCAATAAAAAAGAGTTAATGACGTTTATACAGTGATTAAAGATTTTAAGACAGTATCTGTACAACTTTACGTGATCAGTTACACGAGACGTTTACTATACAGTTACTATCTTGATTGTAGTTTACCAAGAAATTTTTTCCACAAGGGAGCTATATGTAAATTAGAGACTAGAATAATTATTATTTTTTACTTCCCCTTTTTCATCTACTTTGCTTTTATACATTCGAGAGAAAGATGTTATAAGCTGTTTTAAAAATGATATTTCTACTATTCCATAACAATAAGTAGAAAAGACCCATTGTGGTCAGACATGATAAAGGGGAGCCTGTCAGTGGAAAAGGTATCTCTTTGGTCAGACTAAGCGAATCAATTCTTATATATGTATATATTATCATATATTAAACTACAAAAGAATTATTTTTAATATTTAAGAAAAAACAAACAATTTTTTTTCTTCAATTGAATAAGAAAAAATAATATTTTATTATATTCTAGTTTTAAAGTATAAATACCAATATTAAAGAATTATTCTAAATTATATACGTATTAAAGTAAGAAATATTCTCACTTTGGAATATCTCTTATACTTTATAACCTATTAAAATATAAGTTAAGAAGGTAACATAACCTCAAAATTTAGGTTATTTTAGATTATATTCCCACAACGGAATGAGAACAACCTCCAAATTTAGGTGCTTTTTAGGTTGAAAAGAGAACTTAACATTGAAAATCGCAGATTAGGAGGCATAACCTCAAAATCGAAGGTCGTAGTAAAAAAACCGAACATAACCTCAATCTTAGGTTAAATACATCCTTTTCCCACCAGGGGTCAGGGGGGCAAATATAAAAAAGATATAAGAATACCAGATACAAGAACCACAATAATGATAATAATAATAATAAAAATAATAATAATAATAATTGAAGTTTATCGAACCTAGGTCGTCGTCCTTGTCCCAGTTGCCGGTGGCGTTGACATAAACGGCCACAGCAAGTATATAAGCGCTGAGGACGAGTCTCACTGCAAACACTGTCAGTGTTCCAAATGCCATTCCAGATCGAAATCCTCTTCTCCTGGGGCCGACTTGAAGGTTCAAATCCAGTTCGCACATAACATGAGCCAACCTATTCTTCGCTCGTCGCGATCCTTCGCTACTTTGATCTTAAATCTTATTGTCATTCCACGCTTTCGTTTCCTCTCGTTTTCCCTTGAAATTATTCACATAAAATCTTTCTCTCTCTATATATATATATATGTAAGGTATAATTTAAATTTAATTAAAACTGCAAAAAAAAAATTTATATGAAAATAATCGTTTATACTTTATTATTAAATAAATAATTACTTGCATCGCCAAATAATTTTTTGAAAAATTATTTGCTGCAAGGAAATATTAATTTTGATATAATATAGTCAAGTATAAACGATTATTTGAATTAAGTATACATAAATTTTTCTTTTATTATATGATTTAATTTTTTTTGTCGTCCAAAATTATTTTCCTTTTCTTTTTTATTTATTTTTTTCTCTCTCTCTCTTAAGTTTCCAAAAGATTTTTTTCCCCCTGTTATTTCATTTATGAGTCATGTGTCATCAAATTGCTGAGATAGAGAAAGAAAAAGAGAGAGAGAGAGAAAATCCAAAAACACCACACATTATTACTATATATTTTTTTTTGTGACAAAAAAAAGTGAAATGAAAAAAAAGCCTCATTTTCATATACACAATATTCTTTCATCTTTTGTACGCGTTTGCAATTAAAAAAAATATTGCGGTGAAAAAAGCGGTGTCAAATTGCATCTCTGGCATTTTTTTTCGCATCTGTTGCAATACTTTCGCGGAAATATAATTTGAATCTGTTATTTTTATGGTTTTTCGATATATATATATCGAAAAAAAAAATATACATATATATATATATATATATATATATATATATAAATTATTTAAAATAACGTTCACGGAAAAAAAAGAGACGAGATAAATAAATCTCGTAAAAAAAAGTATAACAGAGACACGCGCGTAAATAGTTTCCAAAAATTCTTTTGAATCTTTTTAATATATTTTTATTTGCTATCGATGTATTTATATATCTATAT
Organism: Leptopilina boulardi; assembly: GCF_019393585.1. Lineage (NCBI taxonomy): Eukaryota > Metazoa > Arthropoda > Insecta > Hymenoptera > Figitidae > Leptopilina > Leptopilina boulardi. Next base: position 831,138 of record NW_026137825.1, on the reverse strand, counting down.
GAAAGCAAGGATTTTGAAAAAAAAAATTTTTTTTAATTAAATTTTGAAAATCCTCTGGTAAAATATTAAATAATTTTATTTGGAAAATTTTAAACAAAATTAGAAATTGCATTTAAATCAAAATTAAAAGTTTTTTTTTACATACGAAACGATTTAGGTATAATATATAACCTAAAAACATTAATAGATTATGTTACCTGAATCGTTTCCTACACAGAAAATTAAAAGGCATAAAAATAAGTTGGAACGCTTATTATTTTAATCCAATTTTTCTTATTTTAATCCATTTTGGTATTAAAATAAGCAAAATTGGATTAAAATAATAAGCGTTGTAGCTTATTTTAATGCCTTTTAATTTTCTGTGTATGTATAAGAACTTTTAATTTTGATTTAAATGCAATTTAATTTTAATTTCAAAAAAAGAAAATTATAAAATTGAAACGCAAATACTGATGTGTCGGAAAAATCAAAAGTCTTTTGAATCTTTTAAATCTTTTTTTTTTTTTTTTTTTTTTGGTTACTTATGTCTGAAAAAGTTGATCAATATTTCATGCCTGATTGATTTTACGCCAAATAATAATTCTGCAATATGTCAATGTTGATATGATTTATATGTTTAATACAGAAAAACGAATTTCGAAGATTAAAATATTTATACACAGTGGTATATAAAATGTCAGTTGACGTCTTTTTTGTTACATCACTTTTTTTTCCATTAAAAAAGCGACTTTTTTTCAATATTTTTTACTATATTAGTTTCTTTTTTTTTTTGTTAATTAAACGATATTTTCTTTTTTTTTTTTTAATTAATTTTCAAATTAATTTTTAAATTAAATGTTCAAATTTATTTTTTCATCATGTCCATATATTATTTCGTTTATATTAAACAATAAAAAAAAAAGTAAGTGAATTAAAAATAATAAAAAAATAATAAAATATATAATTGAAAAAAAGGTATAGAAAAGAAAAATGAAAAAATGATTTGATAATAGAAATAATGAAAAAAAAATCATGTAACAAAAAAATCCGATAAAACAGAAAAAAAAATAAAGTGAAATGCTGTGTTAAATAATAAACAGTGGAAAAAAACACGAAGTAATAAAAAAACAAGTTGAAATAATAATTAAAAATGAAATAATGAAAAACTATTATATGAATATAATAAAGCTTTCGAATATTGTTCCATATAAATATAAGTTTTCGAGTTTCAATTATAAAAGTTAAAATAAAATATAAGCATCGATTATGGAAAATAATTTTTTAAAAAACAAGCACATAAAAAATTGTACACGTTCCATTTATATATAAAAAGAAATTTTTTATTTTTATTTTTTTTTATAAATGGAGTACTTTATTTTTCAAATCAAAGTTCTTTCGTGTTTCATGAATGATTTAATTCACTAATTTCTCACCGGAGGAGAAACTTGAGCTTTCTCCCCATTTATATATTTGCCTCTCGTGTATATATATATATATATATATATATATATATATATATATATATATATATATATATATATATATATATATATATATACAAGCGTCAAGCACTGAAACGTGACTTTATACTGATAAAAAGCACATTCAAAACTTTTCGAAAAAATAACTTCCGTGGGCAGGGAAAAAATAAATTCCTCACTTATTCAAAAAAAGGAAAAAAAAAGAATGCAAAAAAAAATGTCCCTACATTTATATAATTTTTCACTATCTTTATTATTTATATGCGGTGTACTGAATCAGTTTAGACATTTTTTTTAAATTTGTCTGATTTAAAATTAAAAATATTATTTCTTTATTATAAATAAATTTAAACTTTTGGTAAAATTATATAAAACAAAAAGATAAACAATTAAAAGCAAAAAGAAATATTTTTTTTCATTTAAAATATTATTTAGTATTATTATTTTTATTTTTATTTGTTTATTAACAATATTATTTCTTTATTATAAATAAATTTAAACTTTTAGTAAAATAAAATAAAATAAAATAAAAATATAAACAATTAAAAGCAAAAAGAAATACTTTTTCATTTAAAATATTATTTTTATTTTTATTTGTTTTATTAATATTATAATTATATTTTGTTCTCTTACTCTCTAAATCTGAATTAGTAAAAATGTTTACTAATTGAAATTAGTGACTCACATTTTGTTTTGGAATTAGTTAAATTTTACTAATTGTTAGTAAAAGATACTAATAATTAGTAAAATTTTACTAATTCAAAAGCAAAAAGTGAGTCACTAATTCAAATTAGTAAACATTTTTACCAATTCAAATTTAAAGAGTATATTTAGTTTTTATTTTTATTTATTTTTTTTTTTTAGTAAAAGGTCATCTTTTTTGTAAATCCATTAACATAAATAAAAAAATAAATTATCTTATTAAATTTATCTTTAAAATATTTTTTTTTTTAATTTAATAAATTCTTACCCAAAAACCGAACTTTTTTGCATTCTTTTTTCTTTTGAGAATTAAATTAGCGTCAATTTGAGGGGATTTATTTTTTTACTTTTCTTTTTGTTTTCTTTTTTTTTTGTTTTGAAATTCGTTAAGAATTTATTAGGCCGCAAGATCCATTAGATTTTAGGTGATGTACGTACGTTTAGCGATTTTGCGCGCTTTGAGGAATGAAATTTTAACTAAAAGCAAAGAAGTGGCGTGGCGCTAAAAGTGACTGGCAAGTAGAGAATGTCGCGTACGGTCAGGCAGTGAGAGCGAGGGAGAGAAAGAGAAATTTTAATAATTGAAACGTCTCGAGGGAAGAGAGAAAACCTCTTTAGACATTGTTAGGGTAGCTTAAAAAAAAAAAAAAAAAAAATTACAAAGATTTAATTTTAACCGACTTGTAAAAATTTTCATTCAAAGAATATAAATTTTGTCACTTGCTTTCTAAAAACGCTAATTTCATTATTTTTATTCTCTGATTGTATTGCGCACGATTTCGTCGATTTTAACATATTTTTTCATTTCTATAAATTCTTAAGGTTTTCTTTATTATTTTTACTATTTCCCTTAATTTTTATTCTTATTATATATAATTATAATATATTATTACAATTATTATAATATATTAATATTATTTACTTTGAATTAGATATATTTAATTAACGTGATATTATTACTAATGATTCATGAATCGAATAAATATATTTATTTGAACCAAATAAATTATATTTACATTAAATAAACGTATATTTATCTCTCAGAATTTACTAATTTATTTATTTGACATAAATAAAAATTTTATTTATAAATAAATTTTTCTTTGGCTCAAATAAATTTTTTATTTAAAGGAAAAAAGAATATATACATTTTTGCAACAAATAAATAAATTAGTAGGTTCGGAAACAATTATATATATATATACTATATTTGTCTGAGTTTAAAAATGAAAATTAATCTAAAATTTATTTCAAGCCAATAAAATTTATTTTTAAAATTCAAGTTAATATAAAATTTTTATTCAAATTGAAAAAAGAATTTATATATATTTAAACCAAATAAAATTTATCTCAATCGAATTAAATATATTTATTTATTTTAATCCAAATCTATAAAAGAAAAAAATTTATTTAAATCCAAATTAATATAAAATTTATTGTAATCCAATAATAATTTAGTTTTGAAAACAAAATAATATTTATTAATTTAGCTCTGAAACAAAATATCTTTTTTTTTATTTTTGTATATATTTGCAGTGTAAATAATGTATTAAAATATTTTTAAATAGAAGAAAAAATTTTCCATTTTTACAAATTATCTTCAAGCAAAAAAAAAACCTTTTTTTCACCAACGTAATTTTTATATCATCGATATAATAATAACAATAATAATAATTATAATAATAATAATAATAATAATAATAATAAAATAATAATAAAATAATAATAAAAATAATAGAAATAGTAATAATAATAATAATAATAATAATAGTAGTAGTAGTAGTAATAATAATAATAATTTCAACCTCAAAAATTCCCGGGCGAGATAAAAGAATATTACATATATACATAGAAAAGGGGGGGGCACAAAAAAACTTTTTTCTTTAACCCCAGGGCACAAAATAAATAATCCTCCTTACTCGCATGTTCATTAAATGCCGGGATTCGGTTCATGAACCACCATATCACTTCGTTGTTGGTCGAGGGCACTTTCACACAAAATCCCGTTCTTCCTCCATGCTCGTTTTCACGCCACGGTTCAAAGGTCCTTTACCCTTCATTTGGAAAAGAGCTCGTGTCGAATAATTATTATTTTTTATTATTTTCACCACTAAAACTTAGATTTTCTCCAAAAAATAAGAAAATGAAAAAAATTGGACAAATTTCTTTTTTTTTTTTTTTTGTAAAAAATCGATCAAGGTATTTCCATACTATATGTATAAGGGTAGTAGACAAAATATGCGTATATATATATATCCCGTTTTACTTAAACAACGATTCCTGAAGGAAGGAGTCGACGCGGTCCTGGGAGTCGACTCTCGCGTGCGTGAAGAGAAGGAAACTTGGAACTAAACTCGCGAATACACTTCCGGCTGGGCATATATATAAAAAAAAAAAAAAATTCGTCCGGGCGGAACCAAAAAATTAAAAATTCTTTCAAATCGAATTTTTTTTTTTTTTTAGAGAAAACAACTTTTTACCAGAATAGAAATGAGAGAGAGAGACAGGGAAGGATGTCAATGTCCTGAGATTTTGTAAATTGAGATAAAGCACGTTAAATTATTTTCTGACATTTGGTAATTTTTTTTTTGTCTATTTTTTTTTATTTTATTATTTTATTTATTTATTTGAAAAATATAGGGGGATGTTTGGGGGGTGAAGGTGAAGGTGGAGAATTTATAGAGGGAGAGACGATGGCGCGCGCGATCCAGTCGTCGAAAGGACGTTCACGACGTCGCGACGTCCCGAATTAAGAGTTGGCGAACCGTGTGTATTCGCCCTCGGCTCGTTTCCCGTGCCTTCGGCAGTTTCCGACAGCCGATCGTTAGACGAAGGGGTAGCGAACTGTTGGAATCAAACACAGAGGGGGGGGGTGGTGGTGGAGAAGATGATGATGATGATGCGGGGGGAGGGAGGGTGAGAGAGAGAATGGTGGCAAAGCCAAAAAGGAGAAGGGGTGGTAAAAGCGCGCGCCATATTTCCAATTTCAATGCGCGCGCGGTTTTGTTTAAAAAAAAGGCAGAGAGAAAAAAAAATTTATTTTTAGAAAGAAGTTAAACAAGATTTTTTTTTATTATCGATCGAGTAATTTGTATAGTGTTATCTACAGAGTACTCGATCGGTAACTCTGTTAGGAATAATTAAACACTGTTTTTTGTTAGGTTCCACGATTTTTTAAATTTAATTTTAAAATTTAAAATTTAAAATAATATACCGACAGACGGTAAAACACTACCGACAGTCGGTAATGTCAAATTCTACCGATTTTTTTTTAAATTTCGGGAAAAAAATAGTTGTGGCATTTCTGTTAGACCTCAAATAACGAAGTGCTATTAAATAAAAATATTTTACTCATTTTTATTTCAATTTTTTTCCTTAAAAACAGTTTAAATTATTTTTTCATAGATCGAAAACTAGAAAGTGATTAATTAACTTTCAGTTAGCTACAATTTCTTTTTTTAAGAATCGAATGTTTTAACAAAACATTACCGACGGTCGGTAATGTCAAATTCTACCGAATTTTTTTTCAGTTTTGGGAGGAAAAATAGTTGTGGCATTTTTGTTAGACCTCAAATAACTGAATGCTATTAAATAAAAACACTTTACTCTCCTTTAATTCCAATTCTTTTTTTCTTAAAACAGTCTAAATTGAGCTGCCGGATAAAAGAAGGGCACATAACTATAATGTGATTCAAATGGTTGCCCTTCTTTGATCCGGCAGCTCAATTGTTTTCTCATAAGCATATCGAATACTAGAAAGTGAATTATCAAACTTCAATTAGCTACAATTTCTTTTTTAAAGAATCGAATGTTTCAACAAAACATTACCGACAGTCGGTAATGTCAAATTCTACCAAATTTTTTTTCAAATTTCGGGAAAAAAATAGTTGTGGCACTTCTCTTAGACCTCAAATAATCGAATGCTATTAAAAATTTTAAAATAATTACCTACGGTATTCGAGAAAATTAACGGATAAATGAAAACCCCTCGAAAAATACGATTTTTTAAAAATAATTGTTTTGTAAGTACATCAAAATTATAAAAGGGAAAGTAGCATCTCTACAATCAATCATAATATCCAATAAAAAGCAAAAAAAAAGACAAAAAAGAAGTAACCCTCGCAAAAAAAAATGATAAACTACTTTATTTCATGTTTATATAATGTCGACAATCATTACAGTTGCTAGATTAGGAGACTTTTCCCTTTTTTTCGCACACATCATTATCTTCACCCTGCTTGATTTTCTCAAATGTGCCAGAGGCCACACACGTATATATATATGTAGAAAAAAGTGACAAAAAAAGGCAGAGTCACGCGACTTATTTCCGATCCATCGAACCACTCTTTGCCTCGAATGAATATAAGGGGATGAATATATATATATATATAGTATACATATATCGAAGAAGCATCCGTCCTTTCGATTCAGGACTTGAAGGATGACGATAATAACGATCATTAACCTCTCTCTTTCTCAAGAGAGAGAGAGAGAGAGAGAGGGCGCGCGTGAGAGTAAAAAAAACCTGATGGAATCTCACGTGAGGTGAGTATGGCTTGAGAAGGGTGAGAGTTAGGATGAGGGTGGCAAAGGTTTAAGGAGGAAGGGAGGGCAACACAGACAGTTAACTGTGTCGGGCCAAAAGAATCAATAGCCCAGCAGTCGAGTGCATCGAGAGTGCGAGTTCATATTAAAGATGCCTTTGGAGAACCGACTGACAACGACGACGCGACCCTTTCCTATATCTTTTCCCACAAAAGACCCTTTTCTCCACTGCGAATCCTTTTGATCTATACATAATGCACTTACTTTTCAAAAGACTCTTTTCATCGATTTAAGATTGCTTTAACGCGAGGGACATCGAAAAAAAAGAGTATACTAAACTTGATACAGATGTTATCATCGCGTAATCGACTATTCTGTTTTATATATATATACGTACATATATGTATCGTAAAAAAATTTCCCTCTTTTTTACTAGCATACTTTAATAGATATTAAAAAGATTTTTTTATGTAATTATATTATTTAATGTCTAAATTAAATGGCTTTACTGTTTGTTTTCGTATTTTAGGAAAAATTTTAAAAGTGGTTTCTGTTTTACCGACAGTCGAAATAGTAGATCTATGCCTAGTATTGATAGGTAAATTTTATATAAATTGTATTTTTAAGAATAGAAATCTGTTTTACCGACAGGCGAAATAGTAGATCTATGATCAGTACTACTAAGTAAATTTGCTATTTATTTTTTTTTAAATACAAATCTGTTTTACCGACAGACGAAAAAGTATAACTTTATTAGTACTACTGTCGGTAAGTTTGCTATTTATTTTTTAAAAATATGAAACTGTTTTACCAACAGACGAAATAGTAGATTCTAAGTAAATGTAAAGTAAAGTAAAGTAAGTAGTACTACTAAGTAAATTTGCTATTTATTTTTTTAAAATACAAATCTGTTTTACCGACAGACGAATAAGTATAACTTTATTAGTACTACTGTCGGTAACTTAGCTATTTATTTTTTAAAAATATGAATCTGTTTTACCGACAGACGAAATAATAGATCTATGATTAGTAATACAGTTGATAAGTTACTCTACTCTTTTATTGTTACTTCTTACTATGTGTCGAAATAGTAGATCTATGTTTAGTTTACTGCTGTCGATAAGTAAGTTCGCTATTTGTTTTATTTTTTAAATAGATTTCTCAATTACCGACAGGCGAAATAGTAGAACTATATTAGTACTACTGTCGGTAAGTTAGATCGCTACTTATATTATTTTTTAAATAGATTTCTGAATTACCGTCAGGCGAAACAGAATTATGCTTAATACTACTATTGATAAGTTCTATTTTTCAAAAATAGATTTCTGAATTACCGACAGTCGATATAGTAGATCTATGCTTAGTATAACACTGTCGGTAAGTAAATTTACTACTTGTTCTGTTTTTTAATTAGATTTTTTACTTATCGACAGGCAATATAGTAGAACTTTCCTAATACTACTGTCGATAAGTAAGGTCACTATAATAGTTTCATAGTTCCGTAGGGATAAAATTTAATAGATTTTTGAAAATCAGAAAGCATAACCATAAAATTTTAAGATTTATCGCCTTCCAATAGTACACATAAATAATAATAAAGCTTACATAAGAGTTAACAATTTTTTTAAATTAAAAATTGAAGGATTTTTATTAATATCTTCCCTCTCTGACAATATTACAGTTGTGTAATAAAACTTACACGTATACATATATATATATAGATATATACATCTAGTGGAGATTATTACACGGATTGACGTTAATAATAAAGTAGGAAATGTACGCGGAGCTTCTGCTTTGGCATCAATTTTTCATAAGGGCTGTCAACCGAGGAAGGTTACTGCTGTGCTGATGTTCTGAATATTTTTAGAATTCGCCATTCAAACGCTCTACATTGTAGGCCTCTCATTTATAATTTATAAACCAAGAGAAAAAGAGTATTTTACTTTAAAGTTACAAATAAAGTACTCTGTCTGATTAAATAATAATTATATTATTAATAATAAAACAGTGTTCATTAAAAATAAATTCAAATTACATATTTTTAATTGTTATACTTTATATTAATTAAATTAAATTATTATTATAATAAATCAATGACAGGATATATTTATTAAAATTATTTTTAAAAAATTTAAATTCTTTTAAAATATTAAAAACTAAGAATATTCGTTTTTTTTTTTTGAATAGTTTAATAGAATTTTAATGTACCTATCCTGTCATTGATTTAAATTAAAATAATTTATAAATTCAATATAAATAAATTTTATATGTTCAATTATTATAATTTATAAAATTAAATTATTTGTAATTAATTTTATATTGAAAATATAATTCCAAACATTTTGACAATAAATAGGAAAATAGTACGTTATTTTATGTTCTTTTTTTTCTTGAAAAAAAAAAAAAGAAAAAGTCGAGTCAAACCTTTTGAAGCATATTTAAAGTGATTTCCATTAAAAGACACTGTGCTTTGCCAAGAGGCATTGCGAGACAAAACGGTGATTTCGTATAGTAACAGCTTGTCTGAATAGAGAGTCGTTAGGAAAGCACTCTATATATTCCGAGGTGATTTTCTAACGATGCAGAGCTTGTATAATATGGGGGGATGGTGCAAAGCAATCGATCATCTGCAATGACTCCTATATATATTTCCAATTTTTAACAAAAAAAAAAAAAAAATCCTTCAATTTTCGCATATTTAAAAATTTATATTATTATCATTATTATTATTATACACCTATAGCTATAAAACACCTGTCGGTAATTCGTAGATTATTAAAAACTATGTAACGCTCCACGAAAGAAGGGAGCTTACTTCGAAACAAATTTTAGGTTAGATTTAATAATAGTTTTACCTTGATAAAAAGTTTCTTTTTCATTAGGTAAAATCAAAATTAGTTTTTGTTGGATTTTTTGCCAATGTAATAGAGACTTAAACTTTTTGTATTAAAAATTAATTCTCTGCAAGTACTTTTATAAATTACAAACATAACCTAAAAAAATTTTTAACGTAAAGTTCTTTCTCTCGTTGAAAGTGGGGACAATGGGAACCTTTTTCCCAAAAAAAAAAATAAAATTCGAAAGAAGAGGAAGAAAAAGAAGAAATTCAATGAGTGACATTAGTGTCGTATTGGATTCAGTGGCTGAAAGCAAGTGTTTCATACTAGATAATGAATAATTGGGGAAAATACATATGAGGGAACAGGGAAACATCTCAAAATGGTGATTATGGGGGGATGGTGCAAAGCAATCGATCATCTGCAATGACTCCTATATATATTTCCGATTTTTAACAAAAAAAAATCCTTCAATTTTTGCATATTTAAAAATTTATATTATTATCATTATTATTATTCACCTATAGTTATAAAACACCTGTCGGTAATTCGTAGATTATTAAAAAAATATATAACGCTCCACGAGAGAAGGGAGCTTACATCAAATTTTAGGTTAGGTTTAGTAATAGTTTTACCTTGATAAAAAGTTTCTTTTTCATTAGGTATAAAATCAAAATTAATTTTTGTTGGATTTTTTGCCAATGTAATAGAGACTTAAACTTTTTGTATTAAAAATTAATTCTCTAAGTACTTTTATAAATTACAAACATAACCTAAAAATTTTTTTAACGTAAAGTCCTTTCTCTTGTTGAGAGTGGGGACAATGGGAACATTTTTCCCCAAAAAAATAAAATTCGAAAGAAGAGGAAGAAAAAGAAGAAATTCAATGAGTGACATTGGATTCAGTGGCTGAAAGCAAGTGTTTCATACTAGATAATGAATAATTGGGGAATATACATATGAGGGAACAGGAAAACATCTCAAAATGGTGATTATGGGGGTATGGTGCAAAGCAATCGATCATCTGCAATGACTCCTATATATATTTCCGATTTTTAACAAAAAAAAAATCCTTCAATTTTTGCATATTTAAAAATTTATATTATTATGATTATTATTATTCACCTATAGTTATAAAACACCTGTCGGTAATTCGTAGATTATTAAAAAAATATATAACGCTCCACGAGAGAAGGGAGCTTACATCAAATTTTAGGTTAGGTTTAGTAATAGTTTTACCTTGATAAAAAGTTTCTTTTTCATTAAGTATAAAATCAAAATTAGTTTTGTTTTGATTTATTGCCAATGTAATAGAGACTTAAACTTTTTGTATTAAAAATTAATTCTCTGCAAGTACTTTTATAAATTACAAACATAACCTAAAATTTTTTTTAACGTAAAGTCCCTTCTCTCATTGAGAGTGGGGACAATGGGAACCTTTTTCCCCAAAATAAAATAAAATTCGAAAGAAGTGGAAGAAAAAGAAGAAATTCAATGAGTGACATTAGTGTCGTATTGGATTCAGTAGCTGAAAGCAAGTGTTTCATACTAGATAATGAATAATTGGGGAAAATACATATGAGGGAACAGGGAAACATCTCAAAATGGTGATAAAATCGTACTTGATGACAATTATGACAAATAGCGAATGGAAACTTTGGTTTGTGGGAAAATTGGTATCTTTCTCGCCATTTGTTATAATTCTCGGTCAGCTACCGCACCCTGCTCTAATGATTTAGTAATTCTATAGTAACTTTTAATTTTAATAATAAAGTCATTAGATTTTCACTAGAGCAGTGTACGGTAGTTTGACAAAAATTATGATAAATGGCGAATGTGGACAATACACTGAAAAAAAAATTTATTTGATTCAAATACTCGATTACATGACTATTATCAAATAAATATTTATTTGTATCAAATAATTATTATTTGAGTCAATTAAATGGTATTTGTTTCAAATACAAAAATTATTGGTTCAAATACAATTTATTTAATTCAAATAAAAAATATTTGGTTCAAATAAATATTTATTTGATAATACTCAAGTAATTGAGTATTTGAATCAAATAAATTTTTTTTTTTAGTGTAGAAAGTAACCTATTAATGCAATTTGGTGAACCAATAAATTTTTAAAAAATTCAAAATGGCGATTCCAATATGGCGGACAAAATAAACTGAAACTTACTAAAAACGGACTAATCGACTTTTTTTCGCAGTTTCACTGGTAATAACCGTTGTTATTTTAAAAAATACAAAATATCGCAAATTATTAAATTTTAGTTTCATACCAATGAAAATATATATATTTTTTTAATATTTTACAAATGTCTGGTATTCTATACAATTTATATATACCGCATTTTTTTTTATCAGTTTATGATTCCTTAGAAATACAACTCGTATATGTTTATTGGAACTATTAATATAATTTACAATTTTCATAGAAATATACACATATTTATATATATGTATATATATAGATTAATGTGTTACTTGATGAAACTAGTTAAATTTTATGGTCAGTGACCACCTCATAATTTAGTCGCTCAAAATATAGGTAATATATAAAGCTTCGTAAATAGATATATGTGTGTCACATAATTACTATTAACACGTTAAAGTTCGTGTGAAAGGAAAAAGGGAGGTTGAGGGTGCTTGATCAATTTACATTAAAAGGTAGATAAAGAGAAGCAGAGGGAGGGGTGGATTGTTGAATTCCAATAATCAAGTGTGAAACAAATTAAAATAATATGCACTAATAAGGTTTTACAAAATTTCATAATAAATTAAATATTAATTAACATTATTGTTATTATTATTATTATAATTGTTAAATATTTATTTTATTATCAAATTTTGTATAATCTTAATTTAATTAGATATTTAACAATAATAATAGTAATTTTTATTATACCCCCAAAAAAAAATTCCTTTTTACTCCCCTCTAGATTTTCAAAAATTCTATTAGGTCACGTGATTTGATGTCAAATTGTTTTCTTTTTTTTTATTGTTTTGTTTGAAATTGTATTAGGTTAAATTTTAAATTTCTAAAATTATTTATAATTGCTAAAAAAAGTTAAATTAATTTATTGACTTACCGAATTGTTTGGCTGCTTCTTTGGCTTGATTTCTTCACGCATACGATGCACACATACACACAGACACGATATAATGATACTTTGAATTTTCTTTTTTGAATTCTCATTTTTTTATTTTCTTCCTTTCGTGATTCGATTTTAGAAAAATTTTCACTTTTTTTATATTGGCTCTCCTCAATATGCTTTCTTCACCACCGCGTGTCTTTGAGATACATAACCTTAAAAAGAAGAAATACCGGCAAAGTTCGTTAACGGTTGAGTTTTATAATGGAGCTAATAAACGAAACATCGGAATAGACGTCTACCAATCAGAATACAATCTCTTGGAGTTAATGTTGAGACTTAATTTTGATTGGTTGAAGTCTATTCTGCTAATTTGTTAAAATAAAGAGAGGAAAAATAATTTTTATAATAGAAATAAAGTTCTGAAAATAAAATTATTTACTTTATTTTTATTGTATATTTTAAAAAATATTTAAAAGAAAAATTATTTCAATTCTATTTTTAATATTGAAATATAATAAAAATTAATTTTATTATAATAAAAATTTGTGTTTCATATTATTAAATGGAATTAAAAATTTTCAAAAATTACTTAAATTTTAAATTAGAAAAAAAACTTATAAAAACGTTATTTGAACATTAAATATTGACACACATTGAAGAAAGGAGCCTAAGGAGTGAAAATATTATAGGTTATGTTTATGATAGAACTTATGGTTGGTTTCCATTGTCTTTCTCGTCAACTATCGCACCCTGTTCTAGTAAAAATTTAGTTACTTTTAATTTTAACAATAAAGTCACTAAATTTTCACTAGAGCAGGGTGCGGTAGTTGACAAGAATTATGACAAATGGCGAGTATGGGGACAATGGACAATCATAAACATAACCTATAATTTTTTCAATACTTATGCTTCTATCTTCAATGCGCGTCACATACTTTTTTTGTAATTTATAAAAACTAAAAATAATACTAAAATAATAATACTAAATTTAGTATTATTGTAAATAATATATAAAAACGCTTAATATAATAATAATAATAATAATAATAATAATAATAATAAACAACTAGAATCTAATTGATAATAATATATTTTCTATAATAGTATAATCAATGCGTTATATATATATTTATATATATAAAATCTATCTATATATAATTATATATAAAGGGCATATTATATGTACAGAGAATACGTAGTGGTATCGTTTTCATTTTTTTTCTTTTTTATTTTTAATTTTTTTGTTTTTTTTTTTTTATTTCATTCTGGATTCGCGTGTTTATTTTTTTTTATTTTGCACAAATTCTTAATTAAATCGATAACGCTACAAAGAACCAAGTTTTCATTTTTTTTTTTATTTTTTTTATTACTTTGTTAATAAACAAATCGCAAAAAACTATGGCAACTAACGTAATAATGGCAAGTATTTTGCTGACAAATAATGAAACAACTTCTTTCAATATATATATATGTGCTTCGACGTGGAATGAAGTGACGACGAAATTTTTTTTCGCTATCGTTTTATAACAATAATAATAATTAATAATAATAATAATAATAATATAATTAATTAATAATAATAATTAATAGTAATTAATGGACAATAAATACAATGCGCACGGGATTTTTTTTTTTGTATATATATATATACCTCATTAAATAATACACAATTTTTTTTTTTTATATGAACGAAGAAAGGAAAAAAAAAACAGAATCATTTAAAAAATATATAATATTTTTTAATATATATATACGGGACGTTACGTTGTTAATCTCAACTATATAAATGAATCGTTCTCAAGAGATGAAAATAAAATAATTGTATAATTGAAAAAATAAAATTCAGTTGAAAAAAATTATTTTTTTCTTTTTTTAAAAAAAATTTCCTTTACAAGGAGTATTTTTCAATTTAAAATTGAATTATTTTTTTTTGTAAGTAAAAGAAAAAAGAATTTTTTTTCAAAATTAAATTTTTCAATTAATTCAATTATTAAAATCTAATTTGTTCAATATGGTAATATATAATCGCTTAAAAAAAAATTTTTCTGCGAAAATAAAATTTTGCATAATGGAAGATTTTTTTTAAATGCTTCTTAAAATACATAATTACTTTTTTTAAGCAAAAAAAAATTGACAAAAACAGGAGAGAACAGTTTTACAAAAATTTATCAAAGTCCCAAGAAGAAAAATAACATTTGACATAAAAACAAACAAAAAAAAAATTGAGTCACGTCGCAGCCTTTGTTCCTCGTCATTTTTGTTTTAAAATTAATCTATACTGATAGAGTTTTTCCAGATTCGCAAGTTATGACAATTTTTTTTTTCGCAATTTTCTCAATTTTTTTTGAGAAAATGTAGAAAATAAAAATTATTTTGTATCCTGACTTGTAATAATGATTAATTAATTAATTAAAATTTTTATTACAATATTTTTTATTAACAATAAATTGTATCAAATAATTATTAATTATTATAAATAATTTGTTTAAAATAATTAATAATAATAATAATTTGTTATTAGAAATAATTATTTGTTATTTTAAATAATTATTTGTTAAAAATAATTATTACAAACATTAATCAATATTAATGTTCAAAAATGTAAATAATTTTATCATTAATATTCAATATTACTGACAATCATTATTATTATTATTATTATTCTCAATAAAATTGATTATAAATCAATGATTATTCATAATTAATTAATATTAATCATTATTTTCTTTTTCATTAATTAGAAATATAGTTAATTAATTATTAATAAAATCAATAATTAAAATTCTTGCGAGTTTACAAATCTTTGGAAAATAATTAAATATAATTTATTTATCGGAGACTGTGACGTGAGACAAAAATATTTATTAAAATCTTCTTTCATTCTCATAAACTCAAATAAAAAACAATTGAGACAAGGGAATTAATTAGAAAATATTTTTTAAAAAAATAATTTCTTTTCGAAATATTAAAAAAAAAATCAAGTCAATAAATAAAATTTGTTGATTCAAATTAATTTTTTTCAATTTTGAAAATTAATTTTTAATTAATTTTTTTATTTTTTTTTATTTTTTTTATTTTTTTTGTCTTGAAATTTCTATTTTAATTTCATAAAAAAAATTTCTTATTAAATATACAATTAACAGACATTTTAAACAGAAATTATCAAAAAAGTTTTTTTCCAGTTTTCTAAAATTTACCACTTAGTTTATTTTTTTTTTGACAAATTTACAAATACTTTGCCAAATTTTTACTTTTTAATCGAAAGCTTTCATAATATTGAAATAAAAGTTCCCTTATCTCATTTTTTTTTATAGAAATTTTTCATGGGGGTTTTTTTTCCCACTTTGAGTAATAAAAGACGATGTACAAATTAGTGAAAAAAAAAACAAATTTGCTTTTTTTTATAGAGAAAAGAAAAAGAGCGTGAGAAAATTGTCTTTTGATGCTTGATGTCGATATATTTCTATCTATTTTTTTTTTATTTGTTTAGTTTTTCATCACTCACACAAAACACGCGCACACACACATACCACGTGGTAAGCATATTTTTTTAAAAAAATCATTATAATATATATATAGTTTATACTATGTATAATATGACACTGTTGTGTATTTTTTTTTTTTTTATTTAATATATTTATACTTGTTTTTTTTATACTTATATATATTTATATTTATATATATATTTGTTATAAAGACCTTTAGGTCCAAGTATCAAAGACAATTTTCACTCGTTACTTTTTATTATTTTAAACAAAAAAACAACTTGGGAATCGATGACAAAAAAAAAAAACATAATATATATATACAAATTGTACTTAAGTATAAATATTTTTTTTTTTTTTCTTTTTTTCTTCAAAGTCGACGATAAAAGAAAAAACGAATAAATTCAGGAATTTATTATCATTAGCTTCTTTTTTTTCATTACTATATTGTCATTAAAATAATTATTTTCTAAAGACAAATTATTAAATTTTCATCATAATGAGAAAGTATTAAATTTGTGCGAATTTTCATTCTTTTTATTTACAATTCTAAGTTTTTGTTTTTTATTTTTCAAATTTTTTCATATTGAAAAATTTTGCACATTTCGTTAAAAACAGATTTGTTTTTTTCAATTTGAATTATGTTTTTTTTTTACAAATCTTGATATAAAAACTATTTTTATTAAAAAATATTTTCTCAACAAGAAATTTTTTTTTTTATTTCAGAAATTTTTCTATAAAATAAATTTTTTCAAAGAAATTTTTCTGTGAAATAATTTTTTCACAAATAAAATTTTTCAGTGAATTAATTTTTTCACAAATGAAATTTTTCACTGAAATAATTTTATTTAAAAAATGAAATTTTTCAGTAAATTAATTTTTTCATAAATGAAAATTTTCGATGAAATAATTCTTTAAAAAATGAAATTTTTCAATGAAATAAATTTTTTCACAAAAATTTGTTAATGAAGCAATTATTGTTTCAGAAATAATAATTTTTTTGTTTATGAAATAATTTTATTAGTGAAGTAAAATAATTTTTTCAAAATCGTTTTTTTTCGTCACAGGAAATAATTCTTTTTAGAAAGGAATTTTTTTTTTATATATAAATAAAATGTATTTTCTCGAAATAAAGGAATATAAATGTTTTAAGTAAAATAATTTCTTATTTTATATGAAACAAATTTTTTTCACAAAACATTTTTTTATGTATAAAAAAAATTTTTTCCAAAAAGATAATTTTTTATGAAACTATTTTGTTTTGGAGTAAGAAAATTTTTTTTTAATAAATTTTCTTTTTTTACTGTTTTTTTTTAAAAAAAAAGTACAAATTTTATATTAAATATAAAATTTTTGACATATATTTTAAATAAACTTTTTTTTCTTTTTCTTCAATAAGTATATAGCAAGAAACGTGAACGCACCAAAACCAAATTAGTGGAAAAAAAAGAAAATTTCCAAAATTGAGAAAATAAATTGAAATTTTCCAAATGAAATTAATTTTTCTTTTTTTGTAAAAGGAAATTAAAAATGATTTTTTTTTAACTGCAACTAATAGATAATAATTAATATCTATTTTGTTTACAAATAAATTGATGAATTCAATCATTGAAAAAAATTTGATTATTTAATTTTTTTTTTTTGCGTTAAAACACTTTTATTACATTTATTTATTTGATAGTAAATTATGTAATTAAATTATTTATAATTTAATATTTATAAAAATTAATGAATTACATTTTCATAATATGAAAAGATATTTGAAATTTCAATTCATTCAATCAATTAAATTAATTTTAATTTCCTTTCACAATATCAATATTAATTAAATGAAAAAAATAAAATTTCATGTAAAAGTAAATTGTAAAAATTTGAAATTGTCAAAAATCTGTTTTTAACTTCATTTTTTTTTTTTAAGTTTCTTTCAAATTTTACTCTCAAAATCAAAATAATTATTGGTGTTATTATTATTATTAATAATAAATTCCCAAAAATTATACGCTAATTAAATTAAAAATTCGTTATTACAAAATTTTTTTTTTTATATATATATGAAAGCTGCTTTTTTTCGATACATCATAAAAATTTGATTTCCTGTTTTTCACTCATTTTATAGAGTATATATATATATATATATAATTGTCTTATAAATTACGCTAGGTAGGCGGTTTTTTTTCCATATAAGATAGATATAGAAATAGATAGAGAGAGAGAGAGAGAGAGAGAGAGAGAAAGAGGGAGAGTGAGAGACGATAATTCTCTCCATGGATATACAAGTTTTAACTATTTATGTATATATGTATAATACGATTAAATGTTAGAGCACTAAAACGTAATATTTTTATAAGTTCAGATTACTTGAGAAACTCGAGATTCATTTTTTTTTTCATCTATAATAATAATAATAATTAACTGTATTGACAGTCTTTTTTTTTTAATTATTAAATTTTAATTGTTTTTTTTTTATCGCATCTTCACTGGTAAAACCACATCGAGTCTTATTTTAATTGTAAAATTTAAAAAAAAAAAACAATTTCTCTCTCGTTTTCAGAATTTTTTTTTTCTCCTAAATTAAATTTTTTTTAAAATCATTATTATGCACTTCGCCCTTGGGCTGATTTTTTTTCGGACCATCAAAATAGAGAAGAAAATCACTCTCCGAGTCATCCAATATCCAAAAAAAAAGTCCGTTCTTCTTTTTTTTTTTTTTTTTCTTATCACAATTTATTTTTTTTCTCCTCAAGACAAAGAGAAAGGAAAATTCATTTGATTTGGGAATTTATTTACAATTGTAAAAAAGTTTTTTTTTCTATTTTTAGGGTTTTTTTTTTACCCTTTATATTAGTTTGTATTTGAAAATTCTTTTTTTTTTTTAGAAATATCTTCTTCTTTGTAGAAATATTTTTTGCAAAAATTAAATTTTCTTTCTTCTTCTTCTTCTTAATCATCTATTTTTTTTTTTGAATTATTTTCCTCTTTTTAAAAATTTTAATCAAATTCTTTTGTTTTCTCTTCTCGAATTATTCACAATTTTTTCTATTTTCCTCTTCTTAAAAATTTTAATCAAATTTTTTTTTTCCTCTTCTCGAATTATTCGCAATTTTTTTTGTATTTTTCTCTTATTAAAAAAATTAATCAAAAAAAATTTTTTTCTTAAAAATTTCATTAAAAAAATTTTTTTTCCTCTTCTCAAATATTCAAAAAAAATTTTCCTTTCTCTTCTCGAAAGTTCACCAAATTTTTATTTCTTCTTCTCATTCACCAAATTTTTTTTTTTTTTTTTATTTCTTCTCATTCATCAAATAATTTTTTTTTACTTCCTCTTCCGGAATATTCACACAATTTTCTTCTCCTCGCAAACATTCACAAAAAATTTATTTCTTCCTCTTCTTCACGAAACAATTACAAAAAATTTATTCCTCTTCTCTGTATATATTCACAAAATTTATTTCTTCTTCTTCTCGAGTGGTCACACGTTTCTTCTTTTCTTTTTTTTAAACACTTAAACTTCACTTTTCCTCCCGGCAACTTTCTCTCGATTATGATGGTTGAATTTAGTTTTTTTTTTTTTAAAAAACAGTTCGAAGTAGAAAAAAGGATGTGATTTTCGGATTTAAATCGTGAGAGAGAGAGAGATGAGGGGAAAGGGAGACATAAGTGCAGAGCTCTTTATTAATAATAATTATTATTACTAGATTATAATCATAATAATAATAGTATCGTTATTGTAAAATGAATAAATTATGTACACAAGTAATGATATTAATCATTACATTAAATTTTTACTAGTTTTTTTTTCAGTATAGAACGTTCACGATTCTTGCTATATTCTTATTAAAAGAAAAAAAAAAAAAGAAAAAAAAAATCGATCGTGCATTTTAACTCAAGAATTTTATATTCTTTTATCATTACGATAAAAAATCTCTATTAAAAAAAATAAAAATAAATAAAATTCCTCTTCTCGAGTTTTTTCATTTACATAAAAAAAAAGAAATCAATTTCCAACCACAAAAAGAAAGAAAGACACAATTTAAAAAATAAAAAAAAAAAATCCGTACACGGCGAAAAATAAAATTCAAAAATGATTAAAATTCTTTTTTTACCATTTCTCCCTGAAAAAAAATTACAATTTTTTTCGGATAATTTCGGTAAATGCAAAAAGAGAGAATTAATTAATTCAATCAATTAATTAATTAATTAAAAGAGAAAAATATTTCGAATTAAAAAAAAAATTGTTCCTTTTATCTCACGCGGGATATAATATTTATAATTATAAATAGACAAATATTTATACATTTAAAAAAAATTGTTCTAGAGAATTTTCTTTTTTTTATCGTCTAAACGATAAAAAAAAAGAATAGATAACAAAGAACTCTGCAAGTATATATTTAGGAATTATAAACACAATAATTGGAAAAAAAAATATGATGTGTTTATAAAACAAAAACAAAAAAAAAAATGGAGAACTAAAAAAGAAAATGATGGACTTACGGATGAAAATGGGGATGTGGTGATAATTTGATTGATTCGTTTTTTTTTTGTTTTTAAATTTAAAAATTTATGTTAGATCCTAGTTGACCATGAGTGTGTGAGATTCTATTGGAGCTGCACTATCGTAAAGAGTGTCAGTGTCCTGAGTTGGTTCGCCCTGAAGTTGACACTGATTACTCAATGTGCCGGCTCCACAATCGCAAAAGAATCTATTAACAAAAATTTAAATAAAAAATTTCCAAATTATCCCCATTTATTGCAAGAATATCTAAATTATTTATTTAATTCTCAATGGCTTACTAATAAAAAAAAGAAAAAAAAACAATTTAATAAATTATTTATTTCTTTCAATAATTTATAATAATAAATAAAAATTTAAAAAAAAAATTGAGAATTATAAATAAAAATTATAAAAAAAAAAAAATTGAAAAACAATTTTGTTTTTAAATATGAAAGGAATTAAAAAATGACTTACCGATCGTGGCGAATAAATTCTACATCGTGTCCGGCGTGACAAACTTTTATACAATTAACGCAAATTGCGTTTCGATCGGTGGTGTTACAAGTTCTGCATCGATAAAAATCGTGCATTGGAAACGAGGTATACGAGGAAATTTTATAAAGACATTGACTGTTGGCCACCGCTTTTTCCACTGCATCTTGATTATTAAATATTTTGTTACCTGAAGCAGAAAAAAAAATGAAAATTAATTTTCCAAAAAAATTTTCTCCAATTCTTTTTTCAAATTTTTTTCATAAAATAGTTACAAAAAAATAAAAACAGAAAAAAGGGAAAATTTACCTCTCCTTGCAGGTTGAACGCCACTTGCGAGACAAAGGCCGCCAAATCGATTATTGAAAATATGATTAAATTCTAAAGTGGCAGTCGCATTATTCGTGACTTCAACTCCGGCCGCAAGTCCATCGAAAATTCTATTTCTTCTCAACACCGGATGCGATTGTGTCGATATAAGAACGCCAGCCTGTGCGTTTCTAAATATATCGTTTTCTTCTAGCATTCCTGTATTTTTCAAAAAGAAAATATTAATTTACAAATATTAATATTTCACATTAGTAATTATTACTAATAAACAAAATAATTTTTAAAAAACTGTAATAACAATACTAAGATAATAATACCTAACGATAAAAAAAAAAATTATAAAAATAATAAACTATAATAATTATAATAAAAAATTGGAATTTTAAAAATTAGAAAATAGAAAATTAGAATTGGAAATTAAAATAATTGAAAATTACTATTAGAATTTAAAATAATTGAAAATTACTATTAGAATTTAAAATAATGAAAAAAATTATTACAAATTAAAACTTAATTTGAATATTGTAATAATATATTGAAATTTTTGTTTTTCATTTAAAAAAAAAAATAAAATTACCTTTGCCACCATTAAATATACAAATCCCACCATCTCGACCGTCAAAAATTTTATTTCTCTTTAATGTTGGATTACTGTCTGTTTTTATCCAAACACCAGCCATTGCATTGTCGAAAATTTCATTTTGTTCCAACAATCCTAATCCACTATTATAAACCAATACACCACCATTTTGTCCACCCCAAATTTTATTTCCTCTAATCACAGGATTACTTCCGGTCCTAAAAGGCACAAAAAAAATTATATTTATTTATTTTCTTTAAAATTATTTTTACACAATTTTTCATTAAATTAATAAATTTATTAAATTTCAAAAAATTTTAACATAAATTAAAAATTAAGCAAAAAAGTTTAAAAATAAAATAAATGTTGGTTGAAATTTTAATTTTATGAATTCGAATGCTTTTTATTTTTTATTTTTTTTTTTGAAATATTATTTTTAAAAAATTTGGAATGAAAACACACCTGATTTGAACGCCCGAATAAAGATGATTGAAAATATCATTATCCTCAAGTTTTCCATGGCCATTATCGTAAAAATAAACGCCAACCTGTTTACCGCTGTGTATACGATTACGTCGTAAAATTGGCGTTGATCCTGTCGTAATCCAAACGCCGGCCAATGTATTTGCAAAAACTTCATTCTCCTCAATTAATCCCTGTCCTTTTTCATGGACATAAATACCGCCATGTTGACCATGATGTATTTTATTGTGTCGCACAATTGGATCTGAATTTGTTCTTATTTGAATGCCCGCCAATGCATTTCCATAAATGTCATTGTGCTCTATTAAACCTAAAATAAACAAAAAAAATTAAGACGAAAATTAGACCAAAAAATAGACAATTATAAAATTAGTTAACTTAATTAGCAAAAAAAAAGAAAAATAAATTATTTTTTAATAAATTAATTTAACAACAAATCAATTTATAAATGAAAAATCGGAAATTTCAAATTATTTCATTTATTGAGTAATTTCCAAAAAAAAAGAAAAAAAATGAATTCAGAATTAAGTCAAAAATTAAAAATTAATTTATTAATAATTAATTTTAAAAAAAAATTAATTCCGAAAGAATTTTTAATTTATTATAATTAAATATAATTATTTAGTTAAATAATAACTATTCGAAAATAGTCATTTTAGAAAATAATAATAATTACGATAATAATTATTTTTATAAAATTATTAATATTTACTTTTGTAAATAATTACTTTCAAGAGAATTTTTCTAATAAATTCTAATTCTAATAAATATAATAGACATTATTTTATTATTATTATTATTATTTATTACTACTATTTTTTTTCACTTTTTACTATTTTTATTATTATTTTTATTATTTCTTACTATTTTTTATTATTTTTAATTTTCTCTTTTTATTCGTTCAAAAAACTACAAATTATTTTATTATTTTAAAATTTTGTAATTATTTATTAATATAGTTATTATTTATATATATATATATATTATTACCTATATATTATTATTATTATTATTTATTACTACTATTTTTTTCACTTTTTACTATTTTTATTATTATTTTTAATTTTCTCTTTTTATTCGTTCAAAAAACTACAAATTATTTTATTATTTTAAAATTTTGTAATTATTTATTAATATAGTTATTATTTTTTTTCATATATATATTATTACCTATATATTATTATTATTATTTATTTAGTTAATTAAGGTTGTTTAAAAAACGACGAATTATTTTAATACAAGAAAAAATTAAAGAGCAAAAAAATTTTAAAATTAAAAAAAAAAAACCTAAAACGAACTAAATTTATTTAGTGAAAATTTTGAATAGATGAAAATCGAGGATCACACGAGATCTTTAAAAGAATCCTAACGGTACCCTCATCACAAAAGGATGATAGCCATAAAAAAAAAGGAAAAAAAAAAACGGAAAAAGTGAAAGTTCAAAAGGGGGGGAACAAAAAATATTCAAATATATCTCTGAATACCACAAATAATAAATACTTGACCGTGATAATGAAATCGAAAACTTTTAATCTCAATAGAAATTAAATCGAATCAATTATCTCGATCAAAAAATTAATCAAGATTTTTATCACAAATACCACAAAATTATAAAGACGTATTTTTACATTAAATTCTTAACAAACAATTATGTTTCTATATTAACATATTTAATAAATAAATTTGCAAAAAATTAAAATAATTACCTCTTCCTTCGCCGAATATATAAACACCTCCCTGATGTCCATTATAAATTTCATTACGTCGAATTGTTGGATTTGAATTTGATGTTATCCAAACGCCGGCAAAATTATTTGAATGAATTTTATTATCAATAAATTGACCCAATCCATTTTCATGTACATAAATACCACCGGTTTGTCCATGATGTATTTCACAATGTACAACTGTTGGATTTGCTCCTGCTTTCACTTCAAAACCGGCAATACGATTATTATGAATATCATTTGATTCAAAATAACCAAGACCATTGTCAAATGTAAATATACCAACGTCACGGCCATGATGAATATGATTACGTCGCATTATTGGATTCGCATAATTCTTCACCCATATACCAGCTAGTGCATTACGTGAAATTTCATTATCCTCATATGTACCTTGAGCATAATCAGTGACATAAAGGCCAACATTTTCACAATCTGAGATATCGCAATTTCTAATTATTGGATTTGCACCAACGCCCGAGACACAAACCGCCGCACCAACTGTAAATAGAGAGAGAAAAAAAATAAATAAATAACACAAATTAACAAGTTTAAAAAAAAAATAATTTCTTTTTTCTTCATTCAATTTAAATTAAATTTTTATATTCCAAGAATTACATATTTTAGACAAAATAATTGTTTTTCTAAATTCTAATAAATAAAATAATTTTAAATAATTATATAGAGAAAAAAAAAATTATATTAAAAATAACTCAATTGGATTAAAATTTTACTCATCCTTCCTCTTATTTTTAAAAATTATTTTTTTATTTTCATTTAATAATTTCTATTCTATTATTATTTCAAGTTACTTTAATATAATTATATAATTATATATTAATATAATTATTTTTATTTATCCACACCTTTTGGTTTTGGACGAACTTTCGGTTTTTTACAGTTATTTACATTTTCTTTAATTATTAACAATTATCAAATTAAAATTTAAATCTAGTATTAAAAAAAAAATTTAATTAAACAATTTCAACTCAATTGAATTAAGTTAAAAAATAACTTTTTAAACGAAGCATTTCAATTACATCGAAATAAAAAAATTTAATTCTACTTTAATAACATAAAAATTCTTATTAAAAATAATTTTTCATTATTAACATAAAAATTCTTATTAAAAATAACTTTTCATTATTAACATAAAAATTCTTATTAAAAATAATTTTTCATTATTAACATAAAAATTCTTATTAAAAATAATTTTTCATTATTAACATTTCAGTTAATTTTATTTATATACAAAAAGGATGGAGGTCCTATAATAATCTAAAAACTGAAAAATGTTTTTTTTTTTAAACAAAAATACAATAAAAAATTAATTTTAAACAATTTTCAAAAAATTTAGTTATTTTTTTCTTTGTTTTTTTTCAAAACAGACAAAAATTGCAATTTTTATTCAATTTTCAGGCCTCGGATCGACTTTAAGGCAAAAAAAAAAAAAAAAAAAAAAAAAAAAAGTCGATTTATATTCCACAAAAGAGTCGAAAAAGTCAATTTTTTTTATTTTAATAAAATTTAATTGGTTAATAAATATTTTACTTTAAATAACTAATGTTTTTAGATATTAAATTCATTTTATTAATTTTGTAATGAAAATAATTCTATAAAAATATTATCAAGAAAATTTATTTCGAATATTTAAAAATCGATAACTAATTGTAAGACAAATTTTTGAAAATTTTATTTAAATAGGACAAATTTCTAAAAGAAAAAATTCTTAAATTTCCATTTTTATAATTTTTTCAAGTCGTGATTTAAGCAATTTATTCGAATTAAAAATTTTTTCATAGTTTTGATGATCAAAAAAATTTCAGGCAATACTTAATCAAGTTTTACAGATTTTTAAATAAAATTTTTTTTTCAAATAATAATTTTGAAAGAGTTAAAATTGAAATTTTGAGAAATAATTGAATTTCAAAAAATTTTTGTTAATTTTCAGACAATAATATTAAATATTACAGAACTAAAAATAATTTATCAAAATAATTTTAAATAACACTTTTTTAAAAGTAATTTAATTTTCAATGATTTATAATTTTGATTTTTCAAATTAATTAAACTTCAAGTGATTTTTAATTCAAAATTTTTCATGATTTTACTAAAAAAAAATTTATTAAAAATTGCAGACAAAAATACAATAATTTGAAAACTTAAGCAAAAAATAGTTTCAAATATTTGAATTTTCAAAGGAAAATTATAAACAAACATTAAAAATAATTGAATTTAGTTATAATTGAAATTACTAAATTTCAAAAAATTTTAGATGAAAAATTTAAGAAATAATTAAATTTTAAAAGCTTTTAAATTAAAATTTTTGCAAATAATTAAATTTCAAAAAAATTGTATTAAATTGCAGACAATAATTATAATAAAAGAAATTTCTAGTGATTTCTGTTGATGAAGAATTTATTAGAAATCACATAAAAAAAAATGGAATTCCAAAATAGTTTTTAATTGAAAAATGTCTTTCAGATAATTGAATTTACGAAGAATATTATAAAAATCATTAAAAAAAAAATAATTTAAATTTTTGCAAATAATTAAATTTCAAGTGATTTTGAATTCAAAATTTTTTCTGTAATTTTATTTGCTAATTTTTTTTTTGAAATTATAAACAATTATTAAATTTTATAAAAACTTTAATTGAAAAATAGTTTAAGATAATTGAATTTGTGAAAAATTTCATTAATTTCATTAATTAGGTATTAAAAAAAATTAATTTTTTATTATTATTATTTATTTATTATTATTTAATAATTTTTTTTGGAATGTCTCTTAACACTTTCAAGAGCGTTATTAAAGATTATATCATTGCTCGACGTTAAGAATCTAGTTCATTAAATAATAGAATGTAATCGTGATTAGATCATTTTTCTTTCTTTTTTTATTCCTACGATCGATGAAATATTTTATTTTTGTTTATATATAAATCTCTAATTAAAATTAGGATCTTATTCTTTAATTTTGTTTTTCTCCAGAATAGAACAAATTTCTAAAAAAAAAAAATGTTTTCTGAATAATTAAAATTTTAAAGAAAATATTAAAATTATTAAAAATTAATAATTGAATTTTAAAAAAAAAAATATTGAAATTATTAAAAATAATTATTGAATTTTGTAAGAGTTACAGTTGAAATTTTTAGAAATAATTGAATTTCAAAATTTGTAAAATTTTAACAGAATTGAAAATAATTTATCAAATAATTTTAGATAACCTTTTTTTAAAAAAAATAATTGAATTTGTGAAAAAATTTCCTTAAAAATTATTAAAAATAATTAATTTAGTGAAGAATTTTAGTAGTAACCTTGCCTTCGACTTTTCTTTTGTTTAACAGATTTTTTTCCAACAACACAGAAATAGATTTCTAAATAGTTGTACAATACTCGAATTTAATAATACTAATAAATTTTAATAAAAAAAAATACTAAAATAAAGTATTAAAAGTTATTATTTAATTTGTAAAGAAATGTAAAAAAAAAAAGTCGCATTTTATTAAAATAAGTCGAAAAAATTGTATTTTTGAAAAAAAAGTCGTATAATCCGAGGCCTGTAATTTCAGTCTTGCTAAAATAACATAAAATTCGTTAAAATTTCAAAAAAAAAAAAATTAGAAAATAAAAAAGAAAAAACTTACCAACACTTGAACTGCGAATAATACAATGATCAATTGTTGGACTGCAATTCTCACCAACTTCAAGACAATAATGTTTATGATGTGGCACTGTACTAGCAACATCGGGTGTAAATTTCAATGTAAGATGTCCAACATATGCCTTCTTTGCACCCTCAATAAACATTACCGTTGATTCGCTTTCACGTTCCAATATAACTGATTCAGCAACATTACCTGACGCTGAACCAACTAATGCAACATCATGATCAATAACCAAAAATTCACCACGATAAGTACCCGCGTGTAAAAATACTAAATGCTGATACGTATCATCATTTGTATTACTATTATTATTTCCATTAGTTGTATTATTAGTTGTTGTTGTATTATTATTATTTCCAGTTGTATTATTTTGTGTATTATTACAACAATTATTGCCCGCACTGCTACTTGTTGAACTTGATGTACTACTGCTACTTGATGATGAACTACTGCTACTGCTATTACTTCGATATTCATCAGCGTAATCAATCGCACTTTGTATTGTATTAAAATAGGGAAGATTTTTGAATTTACTTCGATGATTATTTTGATAGCCTGGCCTCACATGTACGCCACGATATAATTGTCGAAAACTTTCCTTCCATGGATTTGCATAATCCGATTCATCAGGTGAAATAAATTCAAATTTACATGGTTCTGGATTAAATAGTGGAATATCGTATTCATAAATTTGTTGATAAAGCGATTTCCATAATTCAGTATCGTTTGCAATAACTTGAAATCGTTTACATACTTGTGCCACACGACACAAATCTTGTTCCATAAAATAATTGAATATTGTTAATAGAACCTCATCCGGTAATTCATATTGAAGATAATGGGCTGCCGTGTGTGTATATGTGCCTGTATTTTTAAAATTATTATTTTTTTAATAATTATTTCGGGGTAAATTTAATTTTTTGGAAATTTTTTAAATATAGGCAATAATATAACATTTTTATTCTAATTTTAAATATATTTTTTGTACATTTTACTTTTTGGAAATTTTATACTTTTGGATATTTGGGTTTTTGAAAATTTTATATTTTTGGACATTTTGGTCTTTGAAAATTTTATACTTTGGGACATTTTACTTTTGGAAATTTCGGTTTTTGAAAATTTTGGTTTTTGAAAATTTTATTCTTTGGTAGATTTTACTTTTGGTTTTTGAAAATTTTGGTCTTTGAAAATTGTACCAATACTTTGGAAAATTATACTTTTGAACATTTCGGTCTTTAAAAATTTTATACTTTGGGAAATTTTAATTTTGGAAATTTCGGTCTTTGAAAATTTTATAATTTTGGATATTTTGGTTTTTGGAAATTTTATTCTTTGGTACATTTTACTTTTGGATACTTAGGTTTTTGAAATTTTATACTTTAGAACATTTTAATTTTGGATATTTCGGTCTTTGGAAATTTTATAATTTCGGATATTTGGTTTTTTGAAAATTTTATATTTTTGGACATTTTGGTCTTTGAAAATTTTATACTTTGGGAAATTTCGGTTTTTAGAAATTTTATTCTTTGGAAAATTTTACATTTGGTTTTTGAAAATTTTGGTCTTTAAAAATTTTATACTTTGGAAAATTTTAATTTTGGAAATTTCGGTCTTTGAAAATTTTATAATTTTGGATATTTTGGTTTTTGGAAATTTTATTCTTTGGTATATTTTACTTTTGGTTTTTAAAAATTTTATACTTTTGGACATTTTGGTCTTTGAAAATTCTATACATTGGGAAATTTTACTTATGGAAATTTCGGTCTTTAAAAATTTTATATTTTGGGAAATTTTACTTTTGGAAATTTCGGTTTTTGAATATTTTGGTTTTTAGAAATTTTATTCTTTGGTACAATTTACTTTTGAAATATTTAGGTTTTTGAAAATTGTATACTTTGGAACATTTTAATTTTGGACATTTCGGTCTTTGGAAATTTTATACTTTCGAATATTTTGATTTTTGAAAATTTTATACTTTGGGAAATTTTACTTTTGGATATTTCGGTCTTCGAAAATTTTATACTTTGGGAAATTTTACTTTTGGAAATTTTGGTTTTTAGAAATTTTATTCTTTGGTACATTTTACTTTTGGTTTTTGAAAATTTTGGTCTGTAAAAATTTTATACTTTGGAAAATTTTGGTCTTTGAAAATTTTATAATAATGGATATTTTGGTTTTTGGAAATTTTATTCTTTGGTACATTTTACTTTTAGATACTTAGGTTTTTTGAAATTTTATACTTTAGAACATTTTAATTTTGGATATTTCGGTCTTTGGAAATTTTATACTTTCGGATATTTTGGTTTTTGAAAATTTTATAGTTTTGGACATTTAGATTTTTGAAAATTGTATACTTTGGGAAATTTTACTTTTGGAAATTTCGGTCTTTAAAAATTTTATATTTTGGGAAATTTTACTTTTGGAAATTTCGGTTTTTGAATATTTTGGTTTTTAGAAATTTTATTCTTTGGTACAATTTACTTTTGAAATATTTAGGTTTTTGAAAATTGTATACTTTGGAACATTTTAATTTTGGACATTTCGGTCTTTGGAAATTTTATACTTTCGAATATTTTGATTTTTGAAAATTTTATACTTTGGGAAATTTTACTTTTGGATATTTCGGTCTTCGAAAATTTTATACTTTGGGAAATTTTACTTTTGGAAATTTTGGTTTTTAGAAATTTTATTCTTTGGTACATTTTACTTTTGGTTTTTGAAAATTTTGGTCTGTAAAAATTTTATACTTTGGAAAATTTTGGTCTTTGAAAATTTCATAATAATGGATATTTTGATTTTTGGAAATTTTATTCTTTGGTACATTTTACTTTTAGATACTTAGGTTTTTTGAAATTTTATACTTTAGAACATTTTAATTTTGGATATTTCGGTCTTTGGAAATTTTATACTTTCGGATATTTTGGTTTTTGAAAATTTTATAGTTTTGGACATTTAGATTTTTGAAAATTGTATACTTTGGAAAATTATACTTTTGAACATTTCGGTCTTTAAAAATTTTATACTTTGGAAAAATTTACTTTTGGAAATTTCGGTCTTTGAAAATTTTATACTTTCGGATATTTTGATTTTTGAAAATTTTATATTTTTGGACATTTAGATTTTTGAAAATTGTATACTTTGGGAAATTTTACTTTTGGAATTACGGTTTTTGAAAATCTTATATTTTTGGAAACTTCGGTTTATGAAAATTTTATAATTTTTGATATTTTGGTTTTTGGAAATTTTATTTTTTGGTACATTTTACTTTTGGTTTTTGAATATTTTATACTTTTGGATTCTTTGATTTTTTGAATATATTTTTTTTACTTGGAAAAAATAAATTTTCAATCATTGAAAATTTTGGAACTATTGGTTTGAAATTCTTGTACCGCAAAATTCTAATTTTTTAATTTGAATTTCTATTATTTTTTGAAATAGAAAAAAAAAAAAATGAAAAATTACCATCGATGGATGGTAATTTAAATTCTAATTTTTGATTTGAATTCTGATTTTTTTTTTAAATAAAAAATAAAAAATGAAAAAAAAATGGAAAGTGGAAAATTACCATCGATGGATAATGAACATGCTCGTCGGGGTCGTTTTCTCGCCGGAAGTGAGGATGAGACAAATATGGCGGCGGCATAACTGCTGCCGCCTGCTGGAGGTAATGCAGAGCTGGTTCCGGGTGCCGGATCCGGATGAGGGGGACTTTTTCGTCTGAGGTCATATGGCGAGGAGTGCGACGACGAAGGCGCTGCGACCCCTGAAGTACTCGGAAAAGGTCCTCGACCTCCGCTTCCACCACTTACACCACCGCTGCTGCTGCTGCTGCTATTACCACCGCCGCCTCCGCTGCTTCCACCACTGCCTCCGCCGCCACCACCGCCTCCTAGTGCAATTTGATTCGATGCCGGGCATGGCAAATCGTATGCTTCATCTGCAAAAAGAAAAAAATTAAAAACTAATTTCACCTTTTAATTTACACATTGTATGATAATAACTCAAAAAAAATTGCCTTTGAAATTTAAATTAATTCAAAATTTTTACAAATTAAAATTCGGGTAATTAAACATTTCAAACAATTAAAATTTGCATCAATTGAAATTTAAATGAATTTGAATTTGAAAAATTTGAATTTTAAATAAATTAAAATTTTTATATAATTTTAAAATTAAATGAAATTAAAACTATGATAATTTTAAAATGAAAAATTAATTAAAATTTTCATAAATTAAAATTCGGATAATTTTAAACTTGAATCAATTAAAATTTTGATAATTTTAAAATTAAATCAATTAAAATTTTTGATAATATAAAACTTGATAAATTCTAAATTTTAATCGATAAAAATTTGAACAATTTAAAATATAAATTAATTATAATTTTTAAAAATTAAAATTCAAATAATTTTCCACCTAAATCAATAAAAATTTGGAAAAAATTGAAATTCATACATTTGAAAATTCGAAATTAATAAAAATTTAGACAAAAATTGAAATTCGGATATTTTGAAATTTAAAATCAATAAAATTGGGTTAATTTAAAATTCGTCTAATTTGAAACTTAAAATCAATTGAAATTTGGTAAATTTTAAATTTAAATCAATATTAACATTTTTATAACTTTCAACTTAAATTAATAAAAATTTTTGCAAATATTAAAATTGAAATAATTTAAATAAAAAATCAACAAAAAATTTGAACAAATTAAAATTGAGATAATTTTAATCCAAAAATCAATAAAAAAAAATTGAACAAATTAAAATTGGTATGTTTTGAAACTAGAAATCAATTAAAATTTTTGTAAATTAAAATTAAAATAATTTCTGATCGAAAAACAAAATAAAAATTTGGAAAAATAATTAAAATTCAAATAATTAAAAAATTTAAAACGATTAATCTTTAAATAAATTGAAATTTCATTAATTTTTAAGCTTAAATCAATTAAATTTGCATTTGAATTGAAATTTGAATCAATGAAAATACAAATTGATATATTAAAATTTAAATTAATTAAAATTTTTACATTATAAATTTAATTATATTGAAATTTGAATTAATTTTAAAATTATTTGCATATTGTAAATTTAATTATTATTTTTTTTTTAATATTAAATAATTAAAATCATGTGAAAAGTGGAAAATATAAGAAATATTTCTGGATTTTTCTACTCTGAAAATTATTGAAATAAAATTTTTAATTTAGAAAGAAATTTAAAAAAAAAAATTGAACAAAAAATAAAATAAATTAGAAAATTATTCAATTGGTTAAACTTTCAAAATTGAAAAATAAAAAAAAAATGGAATTGGAATTTTTTTTTAGTTGGAATGCATTCAAGTCAAAACGAATGAAATTAGAAAGTTTATATTCATATTCGAAATTTGGAAAGGATTCAAATTCAAAAGCACTAAGAGAGATGAAATAAATTCACATTTATGTATAAATTTAAATTGAAATTTTGTAAATTTTGGCAAATTTTTTTCTTTTTCACATCAATACAAAATTTATGTGTACTTTATTTCTGAATTTTTCAACTTGCTACATAAATAAAAAAAAATCTCTTTTTAAAAAATTGAAACAAAAATTTCGTATAAAAAATAATAAAAAAAAAAAAATAAAACTATTATAAATTTGTAAATATAAATCGAAAAATGTAAAAAAAAAAATAAAATCAAATCAAATAAAAAACGAAATAGTCTGAATTATTAATAATTGAATTTATGGGAGAGAGAAAGGAAGGGAGAAAAAACCAGAGAAGCGTGAATATGAGTGTCAATGAAAATCAGAATTAGAATTCCAATTGTCATGATTGTGAGAGAGCACAACAAAAAAAAAAAAAATAATAAATAAAATAAAAAAAAAAGGAAAGGAAGGAAATTCCACGACCTTGTATTTAAACAAGGATCCATAATACGATTTGAGTCACGATTTATATAATAATAAACTAAAAGAAATATGAGAAATTTTTTTTTTTTTTTGCAAAATTACATAATTTCGTATATTTTTCTAAATATTAGTAAAGAATTTTTAATCTATATGTTTATCCACATTTTTAACGCGAATTTCCACTTATTCGTTAAAAAAAAAAACTATTATTAGTAAAAAAAAAAAGAAAAAAAATACCTACTCGCGAGTGATATACATAATTAGATTTTTTCTAACAATTTTCTAATCAATTTTTTTAACGATAAATTAATTAATAAAATAAATTTCTATTTCAAATTTATTATTATAATAATTAATATTTATTATAAAAATAAATAAATAAATAAATAAAAATATTCGGTATTAAAAATTATAAAAACACAATGTGAATATTAATAAAAATAATAATAATAATAATAATAATAATATTAATAAAATGATAATTGAAAAAAATATAAAGATAAATAAAATTTATTATTATAAATAACAATGTTTTAACAAAAACAATTTTTTTTTTGTTATTTTTATTGCTTTTTTAAAATATTATTATTCTTGAAAATTTTCAAACTGTAATAAAGTATTTTTTTTTTCTTTCTAACGAAGGAAACAGTGAAATTTATTCTATACATTTATAATTTGAGTTTATCATTTAAATATTTACTGTAACTATAAAGATCAACTTTCTGATTGCCTTCCAAATTAACTAGAATATATTCTAATTCCGTTACTCATAAATCCCACGCTTTTAAGTGCGTTAATTTTTTAAAAAAAATTGCAGTGCACTCAGAAAACAAATTTTTTTTTTCTACGTGTAATTTATGCGAATATTACAAAATATTTTTTTTTAAATAAAATGAATTTAACAAAACTATTTTATTTTTATTTTAGGAAAAAATTTTCAATTTATAATTTTCAAAAAAATAATTAATTAAAAATCTAAGTATTTTTTTTGTAAATTAAAAAAAAAAGGAAAATTGTAAAAGAAAATAAAAAATAAGCGAATGACAAATTTTCGAATAATAAATTTTTAAAGAAAAAAAAAAAAGAGAGAAATCTCTTTAAAATAAAGGACAAACAATTTAAAAAAGAAAAAAAACAAAATAGAATTATTATTATTATTATTATTATTAATAGGCAATTCAATTTATTATAACAATAAAAAAAAATTCTTCCGAACCTCAAAATTCACTTGTCAAGAATCACAAAACTGTCAAATTATTATTATTTCCATTCACTTCAAAAATAATAAACTAATTTTGTCACTCTCAATTTTTATTATTCTCATTAATTTTCCCCTATTTATTATTATTTTAATTCCACTAAATTTTTTCTAATTATTTTTTTTTTCTTCCTGAAGATTCATTTTCATTTCGAAATCGAGAAAAATTAAAATTTCTCCAAATGTCATCGTTACTATATCATTTAACCTATCTTAATACGTCAAATTTTTTTTAACGAAAAAATATTTTCAACTATTATTATTATTCTCTAAAAAAATTTTTCCGAATAAAAAAAAAACCTCAACCTTTAGTCCTACACCATTTTCATTATATCAAAAAAACATCAGAAGATTAAAATTTCCTTCCTTCCCATCCATAAAACGAGATTCCGCGAAAGGGATATCGTGGAATTTGACACACAACACCCATATATATATAATATTCATATTGCAAAGGGAGGAGATGGAAAAATCACACACACACATACACACACAGACAGGACAAAGGAGAATGTAAATCGGAATTCGTTTTTTTCTTTTTTTTACTGCTGAAATTAATTTCTCCCAGGGAGAAAAAGGGTGAAAAAAATTGATTACCAATTGCGGCAGAGGCAAACAAAAAAAAATCAAATTTTTTTTTAAATAATGGAAATGGAAAAAAAATTGGTGCTCGGCAGGTGAAGGCGAAAAAAGAGTGTCTAAAAAAAAAATGTACAAGGGAAAAAGTAGTATATATGTGTGTTACTTACCAGAAGCTCTTGATGGTAATGGAATCCTATTTGCACCTTTTCTTCGCGATCGACGGACATAGCCGCGCCCAGAAAATGAGGCGCTTGGCATATTGGCGTCGTGAGCCCCCAGGTTGCGTGCGTGAATTTAAAAAAACAAAAAAAAAAAATTAACACAGAAAAACCCAGAGATAAAACACCCGAAACTAAACACTAAACAATGGCGACACTTCCACTGAGCACGGCAGCCATTTTGTCATTGACGGGGCCAAAAAGAGTGTGCGACTGCAGCGCCAATTGGATGTATGCGGTCGTTTTTCAACCACTCTCTCTCTTTCTCTTTCTTTCTCACTTGCTCCTATTTGATTTGATTGGTTCTCTTGTCCTTGTTTCCATAGGCATCAGGTACGTATTTTCCATTA
The DNA here is from genome assembly GCF_019393585.1 of Leptopilina boulardi. Classification (NCBI taxonomy): domain Eukaryota; kingdom Metazoa; phylum Arthropoda; class Insecta; order Hymenoptera; family Figitidae; genus Leptopilina; species Leptopilina boulardi. Next base: position 794,934 of record NW_026137825.1, on the reverse strand, counting down.
CCAGGTGCCCCCTTCACTCCAAAAACAGTCACCTGCGCAGGCGGAGTTTATTTTAAGGATGACCGGTCGGATTTATCAATTTTTTTTTTCTCTCTATATCGCGTTTGGCTTTGTAAAATTATACCACCACACACATATATACAAGAAAAAGAAAAATATTTATTCGATACGATCAATAGCTTTTCATTGTTTCATTTTCATATATATACACGATTTTTGTCAATATCAATTTCAAAAGAAAAAATAATTATCTTTTTGTGGAATTTTATTTTAAATTAGTTTCTTTGTAATTTGTCCTTGAAATTTAAATTTTATCGCAAAATGTAAATAAAAACAATTTCATTTTTTTCTACTGACAAAAATAGGTTACAAAATGTGAAATAGAAATGCTTTTTTCCATTGTAATTTTAGTTTATCAAAATAGGGGAAAAATTGTAACAAAAGATAATAACGCTACTAATTACGGTTTTATTTCATCAGTAACGGTTATCAAGGTTATATTGTTTGCTCGACCGGGAAAGAATTTCTATTATCAGATGGAAAGGAATTAATAAAAACATACCTCTTAAAAGATTAGAAATGATTTAAAAAAATATATATGTTATTAATTTCACTTAATATAGACTACGCTCCTGGGGTGGGGCCCCTCGCCCCGGTGCCCCGCTTCACTCATGGTAAAATTGGAACGCGAGACACAAGTAAGGGGATCGATGTCAGTATGGAGTTATGGAGACCGCGAACAACAGAAATTCCTATTTACCATGTATTTCCGCGATCAGCTCGTGTCTTATACTCTCAATTGTATACGTGGCCAGTTTATACGTATGGAATTCACCACACAACAGGTACGATCCACCGCCGCGAACAGTGCTCCGCTTTTTGGGAGTTTATCTCCGCCACGCACGTTTCCTACAATACACTATATACACACACACATGTATATGAATTTCCTCTTCTGCTGTCCACAATATCGAAATGCCGAAACTCGGCAACGTTGCACACCGCGATCTTCCCATGGAGAACATAAATCCAGGGGTGTAATAAGAAATATTCAAATTTAACCCATAAAAATAGTGTTTTCACCTCTCGCCTCGAAAAAATGCCGAATTGAGGTTAGGAAACTTTACCTACAGCGCCATGTGGAAAATTTTTAAATTTTTTTCCATTATTGATTTTTAAAAATATTTTTAAGTTTTCAAATTTTTAATTAATACTATTTTTTTGCGATTTTTAATTAGATAATATAAATTTTATTTATTATAAAAAAAAATTGTCAATATTTACAGATTAATAAATTTATATTGAAAAAAAAAAAAAATTATAGTTTGGTGTGGGATAATGTTTTAGTTGTTACGGCACTGGGTAGGATCATTTAATTCATGTAAGAGACATGAATGACTGCTGATTGGTCAATTTCAAGTGTAGTTGTACTATGTGTTACTATATAAATACTATTCACAATCACAAGTTACAACTTTCACTAAATCACCGCACGAGAGCGTGCATAAATTTTTTCAAAAAAACAAAATTCTTTTTTTTGAAAAATTGAATAAAATTTTTTGTTTTTTAACAAAAAAAAATTTTGTTTTAATTTTATAATAAAAAGGCCTTGTAACTTTTTTTTAATTCTTTTTTTTTTTTAATTAGGGAAAAAATAATTCTTTTTATACTCTTAAATATTAAAAATTTGTAAATAATAAAATAATAATAATAATAAATAATAATTAAATATTAATATTAATTTAATACTTTTAATATTTATAATTTATTAATTTAATCATTAATTATTGTTATTATTATTATTATTATTATTATTTTATTAATCATAGTTCATGCCTTTCGGCTTTAAACGAAATTTAATTATTAATTATTTATAGTTATTTAATTTAATTATTAATTATTTATAATTAATTAATTTAATTATTTATTAATTATTTATAGTTAATTAATTTAATTATTTGTTAATTATTTATAATTAATTAATTTAATTATTTGTTAATTATTTATAATTAATTAATTTAATTATTTGTTAATTATTTATAATTAATTTAATTATTAATTAATTATTTATAATTGATTAATTTAATTGTTAATTAATTATTTATTTATTTTAATATTAAATATCGATTAAAATTAAATATTTTACAAATTTTTTTTTTTTAAAAAAAAGGAGAAAAAGAAAGTTTTTTTTTTTTAAATAATTAATTTTCTTTTTTTAGGGAGCATCCAAGTACAATAAAAAAAAGATTTTTTAGTGTTTTTATTGTGACACTAATTTCACCAGCCTCTTTATATTTTGGCCTTAGTGAAAAAGTCTTTCAAACGGTAATTGTTAATAATTATAAATTTTTAAAACATAACTAATTATTTATTTTCAATTTAAAAAATTTTTTTTGTCTATTTTTAATTATATATTTTTTATTTTTTTTTTTCATTATTTTAAATAAATAATTATAGTAAAATAATATTTTTATATTTATGAAATAAATAAATAATTGTAAAATAATATCAGATAATATTTCAAATTTATAATATAAATAAATTATTTATTTATTTTGTATTTATTTATTACTTATTATTTATTTATTATTTATTATTGGTTGATTAAATAAATAAATAAATTATTTATTTATTATAATAATGTAACATAGATAGATAGAATAAATAAATAATTATAATATTATAAATATTAAAAATAAGTTAATTTTTTTTTTTTTTTTTTAATAAAATTTTTGAGTTTTCTTTTTTTTTATTTCAAGTGGAAATTATTTTTTGATAATTTTTGAAAAAACAAAAATATGAAATATATTTCTTTTTAGGCAACAATATGGGAATTATTGGGACTGAGGTGGCCTGGTTTTATTCAAGCAATCATCTTGCCTCTCTGTCTCACGATGATTTTATTTTTAGGACCTCTCAGCTTGCAAGTCATTAATGGAATTTGGAAATTATACGCAGGTTTTTTTATTATTATTATTATTATTATTATTATTATTATATATGACCTAATTCTTCATACATTAAAAAAAAAATTATTCTCTTATTGAAATAATTTTATATTTTTAAAAATATTTTTTTAAAATAAATAATAATAATAAATAAAAAATAAATATAAAATAAAAATATACTTTTTAAAATAAAAATATTTCTTATTAAAATAAAATATCTTTTTTTTTTATTAATAAGTAAAAAATTAGAAAAAAAAGAAGGAAAAAAATTAAATAGAATTTAAAAAAATTTGCCAATTGAGAATTATTTTATACCATGAAATTGAGTATAAATTTCAATTAATTTTAAAGACTCTATTTTTTTTTTCTAATTAGAACCAATGTACTGGTTGGAGAGTGCAAGGACATTAATTTGGTGGAGGAATCAAGTGATAGCGCCCCTATCAGAAGAATGGACTTTTAGGGCGTGTATGTTACCATTACTTTTACAATGTTTTTCACCAACGACAGCAATTTTTATATGTCCATTATTTTTTGGTGTTGCACATTTTCATCATATTCTTGAAAAAATAAAAATGGGAATGGAAATTAAACACGCCATCATTATATCCTGTAAGTTCAACATTATATTAATTTTTTTTGTTTTTTTTTTTTTTTATACAAAAATTGATTTAAAAAGAATAGAAAATAATAATAATTATAATACTTCCAAATAATAAAGAAAAAAAATTTTGTTTTCCTAATTAATTATTTTTTTTTCTTTTTTTTTACACACAGGTTTTCAATTTTCCTATACAACACTTTTTGGAGCTTACGCCGCATTTCTTTTCTTTAAAACTGGTAAATTTTCCATTAAATTAATTTTACTCAATTTAGTTATTAAGATTAAGAAATTTTAATTAATTAATTTTTAAAAAAAATAGTAATATTTTGCAAAAAAAATTTAATTCAAAATTTTGTGGATTAAAAATAAATTTACATCATGAGGAAAAGAAATTTGAAATTTATTCAGATTCAAATTAATTAATTATTTAATTATTGAAATTATAAAATTTTAATTTTTAATGAGAAAATTAATTTTCAATGGAAAAAATAAATTAATTTTGAATTAAAATTTAAATATTCAAATAATTTTTTTTGTATTTTCCTTTTTTTTTTTTTTTAAAGGACATTTTGTTGCGCCATTTGCCGCACATTCATTCTGCAATCACATGGGATTTCCGGATTTATCGGAAGTCGCAACTTACGAGGGTCCATGGAAACGGGCAGGACTTATGTCATTATTTGTATTAGGACTCATTGCATGGTGTTTTCTTTTAACGCCAATGACAAATCCATCTTTTTTTAGTAACAATTTATATTGGCACAAATAATTGTCAAAATATTCGTGTTTCTATATTTTGCACTTTTTTAAAGAAAAAAAATTGAAAATCAAATTTAGCATTTTTTTTTTTAATAATTAATATTAATTATAAAGATCGAAAAAAAATCGAAAATCTATAATTAATAATAGATAGATATCGTAATTTAAAGAAAAAAAATTCTTTTTTACTATTAATTTAAATTATAATTAAAAATTTTGTAATTCGAATAATTTTGTTTATTTAGACTAATTATTAATTAATTGACATGACTGACTATTTTTTTTTTACCATTATATTTTCAGCAATTAAGTAATTTTCATTTTTTTTATTAATTTGTAAATTTAAATTTGTTAAGTTAAGAAAAAAAAAGGGAAAATTTATTTCCTTTTTTTGTGCGATTTAAAATTTGGCAATTAACGAAAAAATGACAATATTTTTTTTTTTTAAATAAGAAACAAATTTTTTTTTTGTTGAATTTGAAAAATTATTTATTCAAAAGAGAATTTTTTTTAATTGAAAAATTTCTTTTAAACCATTGAGAACATTTTTTGTAATATGGAAAAATTTTCTATTTAGAAAATTCTTTTAATTTGCAAAAAAAATTTTGCAAGTAAAAAAATTATTTTAATTTAAAAAATTTTTCAGTTAAAAAAATTCTTTTCATTTTAGAAAATTTTTCAACCCAAAAAATTCATTTAATTTTAGAAAATTTTTCAACCGAAAAAATTCATTTAATTTAAATAAATGAATAATAATTAAATACAAAAAACCTCTTTCTCTCTCTGCCATTATTAAATAAAAAAAAAAAAAAATTATTGACTTTTTGTGATAGAATATTAAATACATACTCAATTGTACAAATTTCAAATAGAAAAAAAAAACATTCGTTTTTGTACAGAAAAAAAGAAAACGCTATCGAATTCTATTTGAAATTTAACGAAAATGACATCGCTCCATATTTGTGGTAAAACTAGTCCTTATCTACTTAATAAATAATATTAATATTGTAAAATAATAAAAAAAATTTATAAAGAACTAATTAAAAAATTGCAAAAAAAAAATTTCTAATCGTTAATTTTTAAATTTTTTCCTAAAATTTCAAAATTTATTATGTTCCAATAAATTAATTAAATAAAATTCGAATAGAAAAATTCACTTCTAAAAATAAATTCAAAACTGTTAATTTTTTTTTAACTCTTAAGAATCTATTTATTGATAATTTCAAATCACAGAGAAAACAGTTATTACAACGTTGTTACGATTTAAATATATTATATTATTTTATAATCACACATTCGAACGTATAACAAAAATATATACCGAGTTCTTTACGTAAATAACAACTGTCTCTTTTTAATTTTTTTTTTTTGCTTTTTTTTCCCATTATCACCAGGAGAATTATTTTTTACTTACTAATTATATTATAAAATACAAAAATTAAATCACAACAATTTTTCCCTCCAAAAAAAATAGAGGAAAAAATTAAATTACTTTTCTCTAGGAAAAAAAAAATATGTTTCATTTGGAAAACGTAAAAAATACTAAATAAAATAATAATAATAATAAAAAAATAAATGAAAAATAAAACCTAGTTGTAAGTTTTAATTCATTTAACAGAAAACAATAAAATTGCACTTTACAATATTCAACTAATTTTTTCTACATTGGTCTCCAGAGACATTAAAATTTGAGCAAATAATTTCTTTTTAGAGATAAAAAATTCCTCCTTCATATAAAATCAATTCTAAATCGAAACAAAATTAAATTATCGCATTTTTGTTATCAAAGGAAAATAATCTCAGGAACTTTTTTTTTTCCAAAAAAAAGAATAATAAATACTGAAAATTTTTTTTTCTAAAAGTAACTAGAAAATTAATAATTATAATAAAAATTAAAGAAAAAAAAATTATTCACGAAATAAAAATTATTTGTTAATTATAAATAAATAAATGCTTAAAAATGCTAGAGTAATTCAGATCGTGAGCCATTTTTTTTTTCGAAAAAATAAATTAAGAAATTTTTTGAATTTTTCTAAATTTGACTCGAACCTGAAGAAGATTCGACATTTTGTGATTGATTGAGAAATAAAACGTTGCTTGCCTTGATTCTTGGTCCAGTTGCCGCCATTGATGGACATGGACTAATACACGGTGTTGAACAATAGCTATTACTTAAATCGCATTGATCCAAAAGCTTCCATAATTCTTCTGGTGTTGGTCCACCGGAAAATTCTTTATCTGCACAAGTAAATATTTATCAAAAAAGTAAAAAAAAAAAAAATTATTATTTTTCTAATTATTTACTGTTATAAATTATTATTAATTATTATTATTTAATTGTTATTAATTATTTATATGAATTTTTGTTTTATTAAATATGAATTCAAATTTTCAGCGTGTAAAAAAAATAACTAATTAGAAATTAAATTAAATTTCAATATTTTTTTTTGAATATTTAATTATTTAATATATATAATTTTTTAAATTTTATTTAATTATACACGGGTTTACAAAATACCCTTTCTAATACAAAAAAGTAGTAATACTTTAATAATTACTTGAATATTTTTAAATTAAATTTATTATTATTACTTTAATATTTTTAATTTTACAAATTTAATAGAAGAAATGTTTTTTTTTTTAAACTTTGCTGTAAAATTTCTGTTTAAAATAAGTAGAATTTTTTTTTTTTTGATTAAAATAAAAAAGAAAAAATGTGACAAACCGGGAACGGCATTGAATGAGGGATCGAGGGCGGTTGTAAGGTCCCACATTTGAATAGCGCCGTTAGAATGACCAGTGAAAATAAATCTTCGTGGCCTGGAGCCCATTCGACTGGAACCTTCACATTCGTGAACGCAAAAAGAAGATATCACACTACCATCAACTGATTGTATCACACAGACTCTTTTTCCATTAGATGCTAATCGAACGAACAATTGATCCGTTTCGGGAACGACTTTTTGAACGAAAACCTGCTCGTCATCTTGCTCACCAAATGGACCTGAAATTTCAAAATTTTTTTTGTTTTCAATGTGGTATAAATTTTAATATCAAATAGAAGGAAAAAGAATTTAAATATCGAAATTTATTAAAATTAATAAATATCAATAAATAAAAATAAAAGAAAAAATATTAAAATTAAAAATTTACAACTAATAATTGTAAATTATTTATAATCGAAAATTAATTATCAAAAAAAAAATATTGAATTTTGATCTAATTTTATTAAAAATATAGAATAAAAAACTAAATATTTAAAAAAAGTAAATTTTTTTCAAATTACCGAAATCATTGCCAGCATTGTAACTAATGCAAGGATCAATGGCGTCCAATGAAACAATTTTAAAACTTGCTTCGGGCATAGAACCAGGTTGAGTTGAAATCATACCACGAAATCTTGTCACTGCCCAACTTCGTACATGATTATATTCCGAGCAAACCGAAACTAAATATTTTTCAGACAATGTAACCTGAAGAAAAAACATATTTACAATAAATAAATTTATTCTTTTTTAGTGTATTAAATATTTATTTTAATTTCGAAAAAAACATCTAAATAAATGAAAACTATAGGTAAATTATTTATTAATAAAATGAAAATAGTGGAATTTCAAAAATAGAAAATTTTAAAATAATTTTTATATTTTTTTTTAATTATTAAATATTTACGAATTTGAAGTTAATTTCCTAGTTTCGTTTATTGCAAATAAATATTTTTGCAAAAAAAAAAATAAAAAATAAATTGATACCTTGGTAACGCTGCTTTGATGTACCGTGAATGTTTGAAATAATTGTGGTCCATGTCCCACTGTTTCCGGATGCTGAACAATAACTCTTACACTTCCCGATTTTGTTCCATAAGCAATTTCAATCCAATTTCCACATAAACCTGTGACATTATCGTAATAATAAAAATTATTTTTCTTACATCAAAATTAAAAAAAAAATCACAACTCTTCTACGAAATAATGTATAATAATTATTTATTAAAAAAGAATTAAACGTGCAAAATATGACTTAAAATAGTTGATATCAAGTAAATCTTATTAAATAATTATTCTATTTAATTATTATTATTTATAATAATTTTATCAATCAATTACTAAACAATTAATGTGTATAATAAATATAAATCAAATTATAAATTATAAAAATAATTAATTAATTATTAATTATAAAATATAATTCCCTTCTTTTATTTATAAGTGACGTTAATGTGTAATATCGTCAATAATTTTTTAAATACTTTTATTTTGTTAATAAACATTCGAAATCAATTTCGTTTTTTTCCGAATTACTAAAATTAATTATAATCACAATTAATATTATAATTGTTAATAATAGTAATAAAATATATTTATTTTATAAATATAAAATATATATATATTAATTATAATAATGATTCGTAAAAATATAGAATTATGCGGTAATGAATAATTTTTATGAAATGACGTGTATAAATATAGTTAAAAAAAAAAAACATATGCGATGAAAAATATAAATTTTAAAAAAATTTCATGCGCAACGAAACATTGCATAAAAATAAAAAAAAATTCAATTCAAAAAGCAACTAAAGCTCTCTAAAGCTATATGGAAAGAAATTTCTTTTTTGCAGGCGAAAATTTTTCAGAAAAATTATTTTTTTTTCATTTCTTGAATTAAATGTTTGTTAGTTTTAAATATTTTTTTTTTTGTTTATAAATAAACTGTTAGTAAAAATTCAATAAATAATAATAATAATAATAATTTGGAAATTATATTGTTAAAGACAAATATATATAAATAAATAAAATAATAACAAAAAATTAAAATAATAACAAAATAATAAAAATATTAAAAATAATAACAAAAAAATGATAATAACAAATAATAATAATATTAAAAAATATTAAAATATAAAAAACAAAAGAAATATAAATGATAAATTATTTGAATCTTTATGAATTCAAAAATGAATAAACAAAATTAAATAAACTGTGAATTTTTTTTTTTGAAATTTAATTTCATAATTTTACAAAATTTATTTTTCTAATTTTTGAAGTTTATTTTTTTAATTTAAACAAAAAAATTCTAAATTCTAAATATTTATAAATAAGTTTTTAATTTAAAAAATTTCAAATATTAAAATTTTTTTAATATAATTAATTATTAAATTATTGTGAAAATAAAAATAATTACAATTTAAAAAATGTATTGTGTAGAAAAATTACTTTAATTATATTTTAATTAATTTAATTTTAATTAATTAAAATTGTGTAGGATTTAAAAAGAGAAATTTTTTTATTTTACTTTCTTGATAACAAATAATTTAAAAAAAAAGATCAAAAATACAATTTTGTTTTTCTATTACCTTCCCTCCCCCTCTCAGATGCTGGCATGGAACATAAGGCTATGAATATAGGGAGAGCAAGCAGGTAGCTCTAATAATAATAATAATAATAATAATAAAAAAATCAAACCAATTGAGAAAAATTTATTTAAAAATAAAAAAAATAATTATAACGTTATCATTTAACTCAATTTATATATGAAATGCATTTTTTTTTTTGCATTAATAAGTACAACTGGACACATGAGGATAGCAGGGTGCATTTCTAGAAACAATATTTTATAATTTTTACAGTGTCTGAAAAATCGAAGAATTATTTTTTTTTTACACATCTCAATCTCACAATCTTCTCTTTAAAAAAAAATTATTGCCATCGATTTTCGCTTTTTTTCTAACGTAAGGTTAATTAAAAATTTATTATAATTATTGTATTTTTAATTATTTTTAATTATTTTTAATTATATAAGTAATAATAATTTATATATTATTTAAATTATTGAATATTATGGTAATTATTATATTTCAGTACTATTATTAATTTTAGAAATTATTTTCGTTTTTATTAAATAATTAACTGATTAGAAAATTCAATTAGAAAATTTAGAAATTATTTTTATTTTAAATTTAATTTTTTAATTTTGCTATCTTTTTTTTTTAATTCAACAATTTTATTTATTTATTTATTTAGAATTACAGATTTAATTACTCAGCCCGTGTATTATTATAAATAAATAAATAATTATTTAATTTACATAAATTAATAAAATACAAACAAAATTGACTTCAAAAACTTCTTTTTAAAACAATAATTACTTTTTTTTTACTTCAAATATTAATAATTACAAAATTAAAAATTTGTTTTCAATTCAAAAATTGCTTCTATTTCAGAAATTATTTCTTTTTCAATTAAAAAAAATTAATCTCAAAATTAGAAATTTTAAACGTTAATAATAAAATAATTAAATTAAATTCAATAAAATTCCAGATTAAGAATTTTTTTTTTTTTTTTTTACTATTTACTATTTTTAAAATCTTCAAAAGTAAAAATTCCTCGAAAAATTCCCAAAATCCAAACAAAATTTTTCAATTCAGAAAAATCACATTTTTCAGAATTCTGTCACATTTTTCTTTATTTCGTTTTCAAACTGTAAAACCATAAATAATTTCAATAAAATTTTCTTCCTTTTTTTCTAAATTAAATAAAAAAAAATTAAATTCACATTCTATTTTCTAGAGGAGAAAATAAATTAAAAGTGTATTACTACAAAACGCATAATGCAACAACGTTTAAATATATATATAATATAAAAAATGCAAACGAGATGCGATGCAAGATAAATAACAATATATATATATTGCGTGAATCGATGACTGTGTGATAAATGATTGATTGATTGATTGATTGTTGAGACTATAAAAATGAATAATAATTATATGAATTATTATTAACCCATACTTGCCTTGCGCTATGTATCCAGTTGTACGGTACGAATTCGTGAAGCAAAAAAAAAAAAAAAGATATATGTATCATTAAAAGTTTTCTTCTATTAAAATTTCAATAACGAAAGAACAAAAAAAAAATAAATAAAATAATAATAACTATGATGATGATGATCATGATTTTGATAGAATGAAAATTAATTGAGCGCGAAAAATGATGATTCAAAAAGAAAAAAAATTTTTTTGTTAATGATCAATGGATTCCATGTACATTTTCATTTGCCAGCTTTTCAATAAAATTAAAATCTAAAATTAAAAACTCGAGGCTGTGAATGAAAAATATTTCAAATTAAAAATTCGATTTTCAAATTTTTTAATTTTTATAACTTATAAAATATTCTAATAAGTTTGATTTCATTTTCCATATTAATTTCTAGTGTTAAATAATAATTATTAATAATTTTAAATAAATAAATAAATTAATTAATTAATTATAAGTGATAATAATAATTATTCTTTTTAAATTTCAATTAAAACAACATTTTTTCAAAATTTTAAATACTAATTTCCGAATTAATCAAATTAAAATTATTTCCATTAAATCTATTTTCTCTTTTCCTGTTTATTATCAGAGCCTTCGAGTTTTTAATTTAAAAAAAAAGAAAAATTACACAACTTTCTACTAAATAAATTTAAACTCACTTGTTTTTGGTGTTAGATAAACAGAAATTGCTGTAATTGGATCGTGACTTGGATCTCGGTACAATTCCGTCACCAATAAATCGTTGTCTTTCATTCGTAGAGGAAATTTTTGCATATCTAAAAACAATACATTTTACATTTTTGTTTTTTTCGTATTCAAATTATTTTTATAAATAAATAAAAATAAATAATTTCTAAATAAAGAAATTTTTCTTTTTTTTCTTTTAATGTAAAAAGAAAATAATTCTCACCAATATAATAAATAGATCCATTATTACAGCCTAAAAGAAGAAAAGAACCAGCCGTATCGAATGATGATATTGGTACAACATCTTGTATTTGCCAATGATGTGTCATTGCATGCCAAACGCCAATTTTTCCAGTTGGCGACAATGCCACCAATTGGCTGCCAATAAAAAAAAGATATTCAACTCGTACATTTAAATTAAATGTACCCACATTTGTTTTAATTCCACCCTCTGATACACTCCAAAGACGTACTTGACTGCCAAATGAAATTGCCACCATTTTACCATCGGCACCACTTATTTTTGCATTAATTGCAACACGTTCAATGATAAATTCAATATGTGGACTTGTAAATGCATGCTGCCAACCAGATGAATCTTTGAGACGATAACACGTTATAAAATGAGCGTAAGCAATTACAATCCAATTGTGATGTGCTTTTATTATTTGTACACGTAATGGATCAACCCAACCTGAAACTTTAATTAATTAATTGATTAATTAATTTAATTAATTTAATTAAATTAATTCTTTTTTTCTGTACCAAAGAATACTAATAATAATTTTTATGTTATAAAAAATTTGGTTTTTTTTTCCTCTGCTGAAAATAAAATTATTCAAATGATCCACAATTATTATTATTATTACTATTTTAATAATTACCTATAATTATTATTGTAATATATTTGTATTAGAAATTTTTTCTAAATTGATTTTTTCAATTTCAATGAATTGAAAGTTTGAATTTCAAATTAAAATTTCCATTTACGTGCAGAACTATTCTCAATGAAAATTTAATTAAATTAAAATTTGAATAAATTTCCCTGATTTTTGGTTATCAAATTTGTATTAATTCAAATTTTTCTAATTCAAGCATTAATAGTTTAAAAATTTGGTTAAATTAAATTTTGATTTTATTGAAATTTAAATACATCAAAATTTCGATAAATTGAAATAATACAAATAATTTGAAACAAAAAATTACAATTAAAAATTTTAATAAATTAAAATTCGGTTAATTTGAAACTTAAATCGATAAAAAAAATTTGGACAAATTGAAATACGGACAATTTGAAACTTAAAATTTGGATAATTTAAAACTTAAATCAATTTAAAATTCAGATTAAAATTTTTACAAATTAAAATTCGGATAATTTTAGAATTGAAATCAATTAAAATTTGGATAATTTTAAACTTGAATCAAATAATAATTTTACAAATCGAAATTTTGATAATTTGAAATTTTAATCAATCAAAATTTGGATAAATTAAAATAAGAATAATTTAAAAATTAAATTATTTAAAATTTAGATAAATTAAAATTCGGATACTTAATTTAAAACTTAAATCAATTAAAATTTGGAAAATTTGAAATTTTAATCAATTTGATTTAAAAAATCAAGTTAAAATTTATTTCTTATTATTATTATTATTTAATTGTTTGTTTTATTACCTTATTTAAAAACGAAAAGAGAGAAGATTTTTTAAATTTGCTTTTAGTTCAAAAAAAAAAAAAATAATAATTGCAAGCGTAATTTTTATTTTACCTTGTTGGGGTCCAAAAACGAGGCTTATATCGTTCTTGAAAATTTTATTCAAATCAGCAGAACTATTTCGAGCATGTCGAAGATCAAGTGAAGGTGTTCGCGAATGAGGAAGTCCTCTTGAAACTCGATAATCTAGTGACGAATTTCTTGCATGAGTTGGTAATGATGCCCTGTGATTTTGTTGATCTAAATAATAAAAAAAAAAAAAAAAAAAGAAGCTTTAATTGACTTAATAATTGAAAAATAAATCACAATTAAAATTAATAGTAAATTAGAAATTAATAATTAATTAGTAGTAAATTTGTAATTAATTGTATCGCTAATTAATTTAAAGAATCTTAAAGAGAGAAAGAAATATTTAAAAAAAAAACGAGAATAAAAAAAAAATTTATTTACTGTTAGAGTTGCTGGGCTGATTAGATGAATTCGATGAAGATGCTGTGGATTGAGGTGCTGCAGCTGCCGTTGAATTTGCAGCTTCCGTTCGAGGAATTTGAGGTGTACCTCCTGCGGGTCTTCCATGAATAGAAACATCGCTTATGCTCGCTGAAACACTCGCTGGCTCTTGAAGTGGAACGTCTATAATTTTTAATTTATTTTTTTTTACAATAATTTATAGAATATTTTTTATATTTAAATCTAAAAATCTAGAGAATTTATCTCTAGAATTTTTACAAAATTCAAGAGAAAAAAATTTTACTAATAAATTTATTTAATTTATAGAAATTTAGAGAAAAAATTTACTAGTTTTACTTGGAAATTTTTTTTTCTATTTTCTTTAAATTACCGAGTGATAAATTTAATAATTTTTAAATAAATAATAATAATGAAAATAAATAATAATATCACTATTATTAAGTACTTTTTACGAAAGGGTTTATTTGAATCCCGTTTATATTTGAAATAAATAAATAACTAATAATAATATAAATAAATATTGATAATAGTTTATAATAATTATAATAATAATTAATATATTGTAATTATTATTATATAATAATAAAATGCTTGGTCTGTCCTTCTGTCCTAACTTGAAGTTGGCCTTTTCTGATTTCACGTGTTTTTTTGAATAGTAATCTTATGACGTGTCAAATTTTAAAAATTCTTTTTCTCATTTTTGCCAAAGTTGTATAATTGTGTTTCCAAATTTCGGAATAAGTTTCTTTAAAATTCCAAATTCGAAAATTCAATTCATGAAGCTAAAGTACACAACGTTTACCAACGAAATTTTTCTTAAAGTTGTATATTGATTCAAAAATTGTACAAAAAATTTATGATGAGAAAAAAGATGCGCCAGGAAATTTCGTACAAGATAGTAATTTGAAAAAAATTTATTTTTAAAAATTAATTTTTAAGGTACCAGGGGCCAACGAATACCTATTAAATATTAATTATAAAACCACAGGCCTCGAATCAACTTAAAGACACAAAAAAGTCGTTTTAGTCGATTTATATTCCAAAAAAAAGTGGATTTGTTTTTCATTTTAACAAAAATATTTTACAGATTTTTAAATAAAAATTTTTTTTTTTAATAATAATCCTTTTCGAAGGGTTAAAGTTGAAATTTTTAGAAATAATTAAATTTCAAAAGATATTATTCATTTTCAAACAATTATTAAATTTTACAGAACTAAAAATAATTTATCAAACAATTTTTGGAAAACATTTTTTAAATTTAATTGAATTTTCAAAGATTTAAAATTGAGATTTTTGAAATTAATTGAAACTTTAAGTGTTTTGTAATTAAAATTTTAGATGATTTCACTAAAAATTTATTAGAAAATGAGGACAAAATACAATAATTTGAAAATAATTTTTAATTGAAAAATGGTTTCAGATAGTTGAAATTTCAAAGAATATTATTAAAATAGTTAAAAATAATTGAATTTCCTTAGAGTTATAATTGAAATTATTAAATTTCAAAAAAAAATTTTTCGATGTAAAATTTTAGAAATAATTAAATTTTAGATGCTTTTAAATTCAAATTATTGAAAATTCAATTAATTATGAATTCAAATTTTTGAGAATAATGAAATTTTATTTTATTTTAAATTTGGAAAATAATTGAATTTCAGTTCATTTTGAATTGAAAATTTTGGGAAATAATTGAATTTTAATTGAAATTTTGGATAATAATTTAATTTAAGTTCATTTTTGATTGAAAATTTAAATAATTAATTTTGAATAGAAATTTTAGAAAATAATTGAATTTTATTTCATTTTAAATTGAAAACTTAGTAAATAATTAAATTTTAAATTGAAAAATTTTGATAATTATTCGATTTCAGTTCATTTTAAATTGAAAATTTTGGGAAATAATTTAATTTTAATTGAAATTTTGGATAATAATTTAATTCAAGTTCATTTTTGATTGAAAATTTGAATAATTAATTTTGAATAGAAATTTTAGAAAATAATTGAATTTTATTTCATTTTAAATTGAAAACTTGGTAAATAATTAAATTTTAAATTGAAAATTTTTGATAATTATTGGATTTTTAATTGATTTTGAATTAAAATTTCGGGAAATAATTGAATTTTAATTAAAATTTTTGATAAAAATTTAATTCAAGTTCATTTTTGATTGAAAATTTGAATAATTAATTTTGAATAGAAATTTTAGAAAATAATTGAATTTTATTTCATTTTAAATTGAAAACTTGGTAAATAATTAAATTTTAAATTGAAAATTTTGGATAATTAATGGTTTATAATTGATTTTGAATTAAAATTTTGGGAAATAATTGAATTTTAATTGAAATTTTGGATAATAATTTAATTTAAGTTCATTTTTGATTGATAATTTGAATAATTAATTTTGAATAGAAATTTTAGAAAATAATTGAATTTTATTTCATTTTAAATTGAAAACTTGGTAAATAATTAAATTTTAAATTGAAAATTTTTGACAATTATTGGATTTTTAATTGATTTTGAATTAAAATTTCGGGTAATAATTGAATTTTAGTTTATTTTGAATTGAAATTTTTAAAAATTAATTCAATTTTATTGTAATATTTTTTTTTAAATTATAAACAATTGTTAAATTTCATAAAAATTTTAATTGAAAAATAATTTTGATATAATTGAATTTGTGATGTATTTCATTAAAATTATTAAAAATAATTAATTTAGTAAAGAATCATTTTAGTTCAAAATTTGTTAAATAATTGAATTGAAGAAGATCTGAAGAAGATCTACATTTTATACTAATAAAAGGTATTTTATTTACATTTTTTTTCAAATGTAAAAAAATGTCGCATTTTATTAAAATAAGTCGATAAAAGTCGTATTTTTGAAAAAAGTCAGAAAAAGTCGTATAATTCGAGGCCTGTATAATTTTCATTATTATCATTTAATATGTAATAATATTCTAATAAATTAAATTATTATTGATAATATATTAATCTTTAATTTCTTTATAACAAACAATTAAATACTCAATTTGTCGCGCGTTTAATTTTGCTAGTAAATAATAATATCACTATTATTAAGTAATTTTTACGAAAGGGTTTATTTGAAACCAGTTTATGTTTGAAATAAATAAATAAATAAATAATAATTGTAATAATAATATAATATTGATAATAGTTTATAATAATTATAATAATAATTAATATATTGTAATAAAAAGTAAAATACAAACAAAAAGAATTGTAAAAATTCTTTTTCCTGATAAAAATAATAAAAATAATTAATTTATTATTTAAATTTAATTTAGTAATTTATTTTTCTATTTTTTTTTTTTTTTTTTTTTAATAATAAAAAACATAGAAAACACTCACTTGGAGGTGGTAAATAGCCGTAAAATAAAACATCGCCACATGATGATTGTGATAAATCTTCACAAAGCATTAATCTCTTAACAAGTGGAGTAATTCCATAATATTCGGCCTCATGTCTTAATGCGCGAATATCAATATTTTTCAAATCAATATCCTTTGTTCGAAGATAATTGAGTATAATTGAAAATACTTTTGGATCACGATCAATAAAAAGTGCTCCATTTTCATCGCGACGACTCGCGATCCTATTGCTCAACAGAGCAGTGAAAAATGAATCCGGAATCCATGACAATGTTTGACGTGATGTTGAAAATCTATCGGAGAAAAATATTTTAAAAAAAACAGAATCCTAACCTAACAAAAGTTATATTTGTTAAATAATTATAAACAAAAAATAAATAAAAACAAAAATTACAAAATATTTTCTCAATTATTTTTTATTTCGAAGGAAATTTCCTATTATATTTAAAAAAAAGAACAAATCCAGTAGTAAAAAAAAACAAAATTTGTTTTTTTGACATTTCATTTTTCGTCACAAAATTTTCTTTTTTTTTTTAATGATTCTAGTCTTTTTGATCCGATTTATTTAATTATTTCTCTTTTCCTTAAAACAAAATTTTGTGGAACAAAAAATTAAAAAAAACAGCTGTCATGTGAAAAATTGTGTTTATAATGTCAAAAGTTGGAGAAAAAAAAGATATATTAAAAGAACAAGTATTTAAAGTGAAATTTTGCATTAAGAGAAACGTTAAAATTAGAACAGTAATATTAAGTGGGGAAAAGAAAACTAATAAAATATTTAAAAAGGGTGTATATATAGAGGGGAAAAGTAATCGATGTGTGCGATTTATAAATTTTTTGCCTTTTTATACCTTGTTCCACCGACGTTCAAATGAACAATGTCACTCATGTTAAGTGTTTGGGTTATTGACATAATTACAAAAAATCACAGACACAATTTATAAATTTAAGCCAAACATATTGGGAGAAAACAATTTTTATGGAAATAAAAATAAATAAACAATGTCAAGAAGTAGACGACGACATGTTGTGTCGTCGTCGTATTTGTACTGAAGTTGCACTTTCACACTGTAGATGTCGCATGATTTTTTTTTAAATTATCGATTTTTTGTTATATTTTGCACTTTTTTTTTTTTTAGGTATATAATAGATATTAAATTTATTTATATAGAAATATTCTAAATTTCAGAATAATCAGAACTGTAAATTTGTTTTTTTTTCATAAATGTAAAAAGTATAACGTAACCTAAAAAAATATTCACACATTCGCAAACGCGGGAAATTTAAATAACCTCTTGTTTTAAATTTACAAAATAATAGATTTTCTCTAAAAATTCCTATTTAGAAGAAATATGTTTATTAAATTCAAATATTTTGCAAATTTCCTTTTTTCTATTATCAGCTATTATTTTAAAATAACTATTTTTATTCTACAAATTAGAAAAATTATTCAAATTTTCCGCCATTTAATTTATAAGCGACACCTAACGACATTGGTCAAAATAAAAATTAAAAGGAATATTTTTTGAAATTCTATTTTGTTTTTAATTAAAAAAAAAAAAAACATCTCAAAAGTGAACGAAAATAAAAAGAATTGTAATTTTATTGAAATTTTAATTGTCCTCTATACTCCTTACTAGAAATAAATATTAATTTTATAATATATAGATGTAGTAAGTTCATTTCCGGTTACCGGCATTTTCTCGTGCACGTGTTACATATAGTTCGTTCATTTCTTTTTTATTCTGAAAAAGAAATTCTCTGCTTTGTGATAAGCTCTCTCTTTTTCTTTTTTTTTGTGAAAAAATGTTGCCAAGAGGAAAGAAGAAAACATTATCGGAGGAGATTAATAATTTGATGACAATAGAGGAGACAAATTTCGATTCCGATGACGATGAATTAACAAAAGCAAAAACAGTCGAATGTGACGATAGTGAAATTTCCGATGATGATTATCGTTTATCTAATATTCGTACAAAAACTGCTCCACTTTTAGCAGATGAAGATGAGAGGTAAGAAAATTTTACAAAAAATTTTTTATTTAATTTTGCGCGGAAAAGTGAATTTTCGAAACATAACCTCACTTTTTTTTTTTGAACATAAATCGGAATAATTTTCTTATTTAATTTGTTTTGAGGGAAAAAATAATATTTTTCTTTTGTTTTTTTTTGTAGAAAATTAAGCAATTTTATTTATTATTATATATATTAATTACAGTGTAATTTACAAGTTACCATTCAATTTTTGCTGTTTTATTTCTCTTTTTAATTTCGTCCTTCATATTTTTTACGAATGTTTGTAAATTTTCGGATTTTCTTTTAAAATTATTATTACTTCGTTGAAGTGATATTACTTTGGAATCTAATTTTTCAAT
The DNA here is from genome assembly GCF_019393585.1 of Leptopilina boulardi. Classification (NCBI taxonomy): domain Eukaryota; kingdom Metazoa; phylum Arthropoda; class Insecta; order Hymenoptera; family Figitidae; genus Leptopilina; species Leptopilina boulardi. The sequence goes on along the minus strand of NW_026137825.1, from coordinate 775,173 downwards.
TAATTGTTTTGCTTCCATAAAATACATAATTTTCTGTTTATCCGGTAATTTAGTAAATGTTTCTTCATTAATTGTTCTCACTGTCATTCTTCGATAATTAAATTGTTGTTCCTCAATTATTTTTTTATCCTCGGATTCACTGTAAAAAATTTTAATTTCGTAAATTTAAAAATAAAACAATTTTTTATTTTACAACTAGAATTAAAAAGAGAAAAAAAGAAAAAATTATTTTTACAAAACCTGTATTCATCTGGACTGAATTCTTCGATATTTTCAAAATCAAATTCTTCTTTATTTTCTTCTTGTTCATCTTGATTCTTGTTATTAAATTCTTTTGTTAATGAATGAGCATTCTCAATGTTTGATTCAATATTTTCTATTGTTATTGTTTCATTTGATTCTTTATTATCAATTGTTTCGTCTTCTGTTTCTAATTCAATAAATTCTTCTAAACTTTTAATTGTTGGAATTGCCCCTTCAATTAAACGTGGTGTACCCGTATAAAAAGCGGGTTTAAAACATTTTTGTGAAAAATGAATTGAACAGAGTCGCGAACTTTTTGATAATTCACGATCAATTTCCATATTTTTTATCCAAATTTTCCTTAATTCTTCATTATTGGGAAATCTATTTATTTTTACGAAGAAAAAAAAAATAATTTATTTTTACGAAGAAAAAAAAATTTAGGTATTTTCATTTATTTCTTGAAATTTATTTAATAAATAAATTATAATAAAAATTTATTTTTCTACTTTTTAAATTGCGCAAAGTAAAAATTTTAAATCGCAATTATTTTTTTTTTTTGAGGTTATGTTCTTACTTGTGAAACATGAGTTCTGCCCTTCCTTCCGCTTTTCCCTTACAAACAATACAAGTAACTGTCATTATTTTTAAAATTATATTTATTAGATTGTATACACGTTTGTCTTTAAATTTGTTGATTAAATATAGTTTTAATTTTAATTTTCGTTCATTTGAATTGTAGAATAATCGGGAATCGTTTCTTTTTTTTTTTTTTTTTGGTATAGACGCTTACACATGTTTATATTTGCTCACACTTTCAAAATATTAGAAAATATATATGTACACAATATGATAACATTGGTTTCATCATTATCATGTTCCGTAGATAAAATTCATTTCTTTTTTATCGATATTCAAATTTTTGTTCGCAATTTTCGATTTTTATTTTCATGAAACTGTTGTTAATATTATTTTAATTAATTATTTGTAATAATAATAATAATAATAATAATTTAAAAATTGAGATTTTTTCGATTATTGAAAGTGAAAAATAAAAGAATAAAAGAAGAATAAAATTAAAAATAAAAGATATTCCAATTTTTTTTCGCAATTTTCAATTTTTATTTTCATGAAACTGTTGTTAATATTATTTTAATTAATTATTTGTAATAATAATAATAATAATAATAATAATAATAATAATTTAAAAATTGAGATTTTTTCGATTATTGAAAGTGAAAAATAAAAGAAAGGAAAAAATATTTAATATTAGTAATAATTATTATTAATAAATAAAAAAAAATAATAAATAATAATAATTTTTATTAGGTATTGAATTTATTATAATTATTATTATCCAAATAATAATAATTATTATTATTATTACGTTATAATATAATACTTTGTAATATTTGCTGTTAATTTTTTAAAAATATTTTTTTTGTATCTAATTATTATTTTTATAATATTTATAATAATTTAATTTTTTTTAAATTTATGTAAATTTTTTTGAAGAATTTGAATAATTTTTTGATTATCGATTGGGAGATTTGATAATTATAATTTCTTTTCTGAATAAATAATTTCATTTTAGTCGGTATTCAATTTTTTTTTCCAAAATTTTTAATTTTTTTTTATTCATAATTGTTATTAATATTATTTTAATTAATTAATAATATATTATTTATTAAATAAATAATTACACTGAAAAAAAATTTATTTGATTCAAATACTCGATTACTTGACTATTATCAAATAATTATTATTTGAGTCAATTAAATGGTATTTGTTTCAAGTACAGAAATTATTGGTTCAAATACAATTTATTTAATTCAAATAAAAATTATTTGGTTCAAATAAATATTTATTTGGTTCAAATAAATATTTATTTGGTTCAAATAAATATTTATTTGATAATACTCAAGTAATCGAGTATTTGAATCAAATAAATTTTTTTTTCAGTGTAATTATTTGTTTATTTATTTAATAATATATTATTAATTAATTTTATTTATTTTACTATATTTAATTTATTTAATATTTCCATTATTTATTATTATTATTATTTATATATTTTTTATTTATTTATACTTGTTTATGCATTATAATAATGCCTACAACAATTATTATTATTATTATTATTATTATTATTATTATTATTATTATTATTTTATTATTATTTATTATTTATTAACGAATAATTAATCAAATATCTAAATTTGTTATTCAAATTAAAATATATAAATTTTTCAATAAATTTTCTCGCATAATTTGAAAAAAGTTTAAAAAATGTTTCTGAAATTCTGAACGTTTAAATGAACAAAAAATTTGTTTATTACTTTTTTAATTGCAAATTTTATTTATAAAATATTGCTTTTTCTGTATGCAAAAATAAATTAAATTTTTTTTAAATGTATTTTATTAATTTTCATTACTGTAGTAATTTTTAATTCATTTATAGACCAAAAGAAAAAATTATTTTGTTTCACAACTTTAGGCACGAAAAAAAATTTTTTAAATCGAAAAAATAGTAAATAATCTGCAATAGATGATAAATTTTTCAAAATGAAATAAAATGATAATTTTTTTTTTTTTTTGTAGATATGCTGGCAAGAAAATATCAAGAAAAGCGGCATTCGGCAATCAATCAGATGACGATGATTCAAACGAAGAATTATCATCTGATGAAAATCAATTAATTTCCGAGGACGATAATTCGATTTCCGGTTCGAATAATGAAACATCTGATGAAAATGAAAATTCTCTATCTGATAATTTTGATAATGATAATGATTCAAATGAAAATTCTCAATCAGATTCGGAGGAAAATTTCGACGATGACGACGACGACGACGACGACGATAATTCATTTGAAGAAACAACAAAAGGAATAAAAATTATTTCCAATGCAAATAATAATTCTGAAATTGAAAAAGGAAAATGTGTGAAAAATCAATTGGAACGTTGGGAGAAATTATTGAAAACAAGAATTTTAATGCAAAAATCACTTGCAATTAGCAATGAAATGCCACAATATAATGTTTATAAAAATTACATGTCCAATTCTGATATTCAAGAAATAAAAATAAAAACAATTAATGAAACAACAAAATTATTGGATAATCTTTTAGAATTACAGAATCATTTTTTGAAAAATAATTCCGAAATAAAGAAATTTCAAACTAAAGGAAATAAACGAAATGCAAAAGAAGAAGAGGAAATTTTAACTGACGATTCAATGGACGAGGAAATAACATCCGATTCTGAAAATTCAGATGAAATTTCCGAAAATGATTCCAAAATTGAAGAGCAAAAACCAATGAAAAAAAGAAAACTCGAAGATTATGAAAAAATAATAGCAAAAAATCATCAAGAATTTCTTCAATATCGTAATTCGGTGATACAAAAATTTGATGATAAAACAAAAATATCAACGGGAAAAGCAAATAAAAATACAGGACAAAATCAATCGGTTTTGAAACAAATTGAATATGTTCTTAATGATCGTGAAAAATTATTAAAAAGAACACGTTTGAAACGTTCAAATTATAATACACTTGGTAAAGTAATTTTAAATGAAATGGATCAAGACGGAAGACATGTACAAGACTATGATGGTGAAATATTTGATGACGATGATTTTTATCAACAATTATTACGTGAGGTAATTGAATCAAAATGTGCGGAAAATACTGATCCAATGCAACTTAGTAGACAATGGGCACAATTGCAAAATATGAGAAATAAAATGAAGAGAAATATTGATACACGTGCAACGAAAGGAAGAAGAATTCGTTATGTTGTACATCAGAAATTGGTTAATTTTATGGCACCAATTACTTATAATGATTCATGGACGGATAGTGCAAAAAATGAATTGTATAATTCACTTTTTGGTAAGTCTGGCAATAATTAATTTTTTGAAAGTGTAGAGGGGATGAAAAATATTGCAAAAATTTAATTTGAGAAAAAAAAAATTATTGTTATTTTTTTTCTCATCGACATTATTTTTCTTTTTTCGACGTAATTTTGATGTTAATATTAAAGAAAAATTACAGCGATGTGATTTTAAAAAAGAAAATTCCTTTTTCCTGTTCATCTTTTTATAATATTTTTATTCAACTTCAGGAATTTTATGGATCAATTTTTTATTATAAAAATTTTGTTTTAGTTTAAAAGTAAAATTCTTTTTTTGAATTAAATAATTTTTAAATTATTTTAATGCAAATTCTTTACAAATTCAATTATTTTAAACTCGCTTTTTTTGAATTTTATAAAATTCAATTGTTTAAAATTGAAAAAAAAAACAGTAAATAAAATTTTACCAAAAATATTAATTCAAAATCATTTGAAATTCAATTATTTTAAACTACTTTTTTTGAATTTTATAAAATTCAATTGTTTAAAATTGAGAAAAAAAGCAGTAAATAAAATTTTACCAAAAATATTAATTCAAAATCATTTGAAATTTAATTATTTTTTAAAAATATCAATTTAAAACCTTCTTAAAATTTAATTATTTCTAAAATTTTCATTTAAAACTTTTTTGAAATTTAAAATCTACAATTTAGTTATTTTAAAAAAAAAATTAATTTCAAAATCTGTAATACTTAATTATTGTCAACAAATTTTTTTCGACCATTGAAATTAAAAATTGCCATAGTTTTAAATTCGAATAAATGTTCTTAAATCTGACTTCAAACAATTAAAAAAAACAAAAAATGAAACATTAAGAATTTTTTTTGGAAATTTGTCCTGTTTAATTAAAATTACGAAAATTTGTCTTAATTCGATTCTGAAATATTCGAATTATTTATAAAATTTAAATTTTTTGCTACGTAATTATTTATAATAATAAAAATTGATCAAAAAAAAATCCTGATATTTATGGAATATTAATTTTTATTTGGAGTATTTAGCGTTTTTTAATTTTAAAATATATTCACTTATATTCATTCTATTTGATTACTTATTATTACTGATTATTATTAATTATTACTGATTATTACTAATTATTACTGATTATTCATTGTCATTGCAAACAAATTATTTTTTACTTCATTACATTTTATAACTAAAATTATTAATGTATATTTCATTAAGAGTTAATTAATAATTAACTAATAGTTAATTAATTAATAATTATTAATAGTTCATTACTAGTTAATTAATAATTAACTAATAGTTATCTAATTAATACCTAATTAACTAATAGTTAACTAATCAATAATTAACTAATAGTTAACTAATTAATAATTAACTAATAGTTAACTAATCAATAATTAGCTAATAGTTAACTAATAGTTAACTAATTAATAATTAACTAATATTTAACTAATCAATAATTTACTAATAGTTAACTAATTAATAATTAACTAATAGTTAACTAATTAATAATTAACTAATAGTTAACTAATTAATAATTAACTAATAGTTAACTAACAGTTAACTAATTAATAATTAACTAATAGTTAACTAATCAATAATTAACTAATAGTTAACTAATTAATAATTAACTAATAGTTAACTAATCAATAATTAGCTAATAGTTAACTAATAGTTAACTAATTAATAATTAACTAATAGTTAACTAATTAATAATTATTATTAGTTCATTACTAGTTAATTAATTAATAGTTCATTTAATAGTTAATTCAAAAGATTACAGCTAAGTGAAGAAAACAAAATGATTTCATTTTTACTTAAATTATTAAAAAAAAATTTAAGTATCGCTAATTTAATTTATTTTCTTCTATATAATTTAAATTAATTTTTCACTTATAATAAATTTCAAAATCATTTCATTTTGGAAATGTTTTTGTTTAATTTTTTTTTTTTTTTTTGAAAAAGATTTCAAAAATTTTCAGCGAACAGCAATTAAAATGCTTTTAGTGATTGTGTGGTTCTTCTATTTCTTTTTTGTCTGTTTATAACAACAAAATGTTAGCTCTCTCTATTATATATAGATTAGAAGATGTTTTCTACGTAAATGACTTTGTAAATATTGTTGAATACTAGTAAAATATTTTATAAGACATAAATAAACAAATAAAATATAAATTTCGTTTTAATTTGTAACATACGTAACCAAATCACGTAAAATATGTGAAGTATGTTACTATATACATTCCCAACCTTGTTTAATGACAAATTCAGGGGATTCCCCGAAAGTTGGCAGTACTGCTCGTCAGGGTACGGTACGTAAAAACAGGTTGTTGTACTGTAAAATATAGGCGGAAAAATTCAAAAACAGTTTATTTTTTAAATAACTTTCTTTATATAAAATAAAAGTTAAATAAATTATTAAAAAAATAAATTTTAAAACCTAGAGCTTATATAATTCCGATACTTTATAAAATTATTATTTATATATATATATTATAAAAATTTTAATTATTTATTTATTTAAGAATTTTAAGGGGTATTAAATAATAAATATTAATATTAATAATTAAAATTAACAGTAATAAATAATAATTATTGTTGATTTAAATAATTAAAAAATTGAAATTATTGTTAATTTAAAAAATAAAAATTAATAATTACAGTTAATTTAAATAAATATTCTATATAATTACTGTTAATTTAAATAAATAATTTATATGTTAATTTAAATATAATAAAAATTATTATTTATAAATTAAAATTATTTTTGAATTTTTACACTTATTCAAAAAAAAAAATTAATTTTTAAATAATTTTACATAACTTTTTTTTAAGGTACAAAATATGATAAAAAAAAAAAAAAAATTTCAATCAATTTTCGAAAAGGAAGAAACAAGAAGTAATTATACCAATTTGATTTTCCGAGTAAATAGGTTCGAGCTAATGGGTCAAATGGTCAAGTGATGAAAATGAGAATCAAGTGTAAAAACAAGTGTACAGATGAATGACAGCTACATTAAATGATGTATTCAAAAAGATATTAAAACAGGTTCGTAATTTTTTTTTTTCTTTTCTTTTTTACGTTTCACCCAAATTTTTTTTCGAAAAATAATTTTCTTTCTTCTAGTATACAAAATTTAAAAAGCAAAAAAAAAATTTTAATTTTCCATTTATGAAATATAATTTTTTTTTTCTGGTCAAAAAAAATAATAATAATAATAAAATTAAAATTGAAAATTTTCGGGAAAACAATTTTTGAAAATTAATATTCTTGGGTGAAATTTTATTTTTCCTTATAAATCATAATTTTTTTTTTCGATAATAAAACCGAAAATTAAAATTTTTTGAAAAAAAATTCGAAAAACAATTTTTAAAAATTAAAATTCTTGGGAGAAATTTGATTAATTTTTCTTTTTTTCAGTCATAAAACCAAAATTGAAAATTTTCGGAAACCAATTTTTGAAAATTAAGATTCTTGGGTGAAATTTTATTTTTCCTTATGAATCATATTTTTTTTTCGATAATAAAACCAAAATTAAAAATTTTTTGAAAATTCTTGGGAGAAATTTGATTAATTTTTCTTTTTTTCAGTCATAAAACCAAAATTGAAAATTTTCGGAAACCAATTTTAAAAAATTTAAATTCTTGAGAGTTTATTTTTCCATATGAAACATAATTTATTTTTTTTTTGTCATAAAACCAAAATTTAAAATTTTTTGAAAAAAAATTCGGAAAACAATTTTTAAAAATTAAAATTCTTGTGAGAAATTTGATTAATTTTTCTTTTTTTCAGTCATAAAACCAAAATTGAAAATATTCGGAAACCAATTTTAAAAAATTTAAATTCTTGAGAGTTTATTTTTCCATATGAAACATAATTTATTTTTTTTGTCATAAAACCAAAATTGAAATTTTTCGGAAACCAATTTTTAAAAATTTTATGATTCTTTTGAGAAATTTTCGTTTTACTGTAAATATTTATTTAAAAAAAAGAAAATTAAATTATCTCTTCTTGAATTTTCAAAAATAAAAGAAAATATGGTTTCCTAGTGTAAATTAGTAAAATCAACAATCATCTCTATAAACTATCAGAAGCTGATTGACATTTGACCTATGTTACTGTCCTAAGTGCTTCGGTTCAGGGTTCGTCTCTCTCTCTCTCTTTCTCGCTTTGAACGATCTTATAATATCATTTAATGATTTATAATTGGTCTCGAGGAATTGAAATTGTCTCTCTATATAGACATATATTAAGTTATAAAGAGCATATAGAAATTTATTCTTATAGAGTGTGAGTCAGTTTCGCTTATGATTAAGACTTGTAATCATTATTATCGTATTAAAAAAAGAGAGAGAGAGAGAGAGAGAAAAAAAATTATTTTTTTCCCGTCTCTCCACTTATTATTATTTTTTTTATAATATTAATTATTGAAACTGTTTTGCTCGTCGTGGATCGAAGTCTGATTTATTTTCGTTCTTTACAAAACAGTTGTCAGGCTTTTAACTTGTGATCAAAAATTTATTTATTGTGTGATTAAATGAAAATTTATTTATTAAAACTGATTTTTGTGAATAACAAAAAAAAAATAGTAAATTTATTTTAATAATTTAATAATTTCAGTGATTGTGTGTCGAATGGAATTTGGAAAAAAAGAATTTTTCATACCGGAAATCAAGTGGTTTTTTTCTTCCACTAGTCGAGAAGGATTTATTGAAAAATTTGGTGAGATATATTTTTATTTTTTTTAGGATTTTCGTTTTTTTAATACAGTTGATAAATTTAAATCGATCGTTGTTTTTTTTTTCGTTCACTTTTTCTATTTGTTTCTTACTTTTTTAGATTCTTTTTTTTAATTGTTAATAGAAAAAGAAAATATTCTTTTTACAACGTATTTTTTGAATTTAAAAAAAAAAATTTATTTTATTAATTTATTTATTTATTATTTTCTTATTATTTTTTTTAGTTATTATTATTTTAGTTTTCATTTTTTTAGTTATTATTTTCTTATTATTTATTACTATTTTTTTAGTTATTATTATTTTAGTTTTCATTTTTTTTTTTTTTTTTTATTATATTTAAAATAAAAATAATAATTTAAATTTTGAATTATTTAATTATATAAAAATTGGATGACAAATTTTTTTGAAAATATAATTCTTTTTTTATGATATTTTTGACTTAAAAGTTATTTTTTATTTTTATATATTTTTTTTTGGAGTGCCTATCGTTCAACTTTGGCGGTCAGATCGTAGCGAAAAAATTAGAAACTGATTTTGTCAATATAATTCCTTTCAAGCTTATAAAATATCCTTTTGATTCTGAGCCGTTGACAAAGTGTCAGAAAAATAACAAGTTGCTTTTGATTTCTGATAATATCTCAATCAACTTTGTTTTCTCATGTTTTCCCACAAATTCGATCAATACATTTGCACTACATTTTATTTTGTTTTTTTTTTCATCTAAAATCACAATATTTTAATGTAATTTTTTTTCGTATTTATTCTATTTTTTGTATTTATTTTCTTATCTTTACTTTTGAATTTTTAATAGAAATTATTTTTATAATTTTTTTAATAGAAATTAATTCAAATTTTATTGGAAATTATTTTTATTTTTATTTTTATTGTAAATATTTTTAATTATAAATTATTTTAATTTTTACTATATATAAATTAAATTTTTGTTTAATTAAAAATTTTCTTGAAATTACATTTAATAATTTTTTATTTGATTCTATAATTAAAAAAATTATTGCCATTTTTTTTTCTCAATTCTAATTGAAAAAAAACATTTTTCCCTTTTTTTATTTTTTGTTATTTAATTTAAATTTTTGAAAATTGTATTTAAAAAATTACAATTGATTTTTTTTCAAAATTAATTAAAATATTTATTTTGGAAAAAATTATATTTTTTTTTCTTCTTTTTTTAAGTAATAATAATAATAATCGGAAAAAAAAGTAAATAACGGAAGTTTCAGTAATTTATCATTACAAGATTGTGTGTTTTGTCAGAAAATTATAGTTTTATATATTTAATCGATGTTTTGTATAAAACATTGATCGATAAAGTTTCTATTTGAATTTCAAGGTCATTTTGATAACGAGGATCCAGATAAGGGAGGAGATGTCGATTTATCAATAAATAGATGAATACTAATTACATTTCTCTCTCTCTCTCACACACACACACAATAAACTTTGTTGCTTTACTGTTTCTTCATAAGAGCAAGAAAAAAAAAATTATGCAAAATTAATCATAAAAATTTGAATTATTTATTATTATCATCGGATAATTATATCGATAATCGAATTAGTAAAAAATTTAAATTTTTTTTAATTAATAATTTTATAAAATTAATGTAAAAACATTTTAAATTAATAATTAAAAAAATTTTACGTAAAAAAAGTTTTACATAAAAAAAGTTTTTAATTAAAAAAAAATTTATTAATAGGTGAAAAAATAAATCTAAATTTTGTTTTATTCCTTTTAAATTGCTAAAAAAATGCAATATTTCAAAAAATTTGCAAAATTCAAGATTAAAAAGTTATGTCTGGTAATGATAACCTTTGTTAAAGTTATCTAAATCATCTTTTTTTTTTAGACATTATTTGTTAATTATTTTTTTTAAACTCTTGCTTTATTTACATTTTTACTCTAATTAGATTTTCTTTTTTTTTCGTCTATATTTTTATTTAATTTTAAAAATATATATATATATATATATATATATATATTATTAAATCATTAGCTAGTTATAATATTAAAATAATTAACAATAATATAAAAAATTGATAATACAATTAATAATAATAATAATATATATTATTTTTGAATTAAATTGGTTTTAATATAAAATTTTACGAAAGCTGCGCAAGCGCTTGATTTCAACTTTAAGAAAGCTTTTTCATCAAACATTCCAGTGTGTATCGTATTTTTGACCGCGAAAGTTTCTCAAGCTTTCATCTTTTAGTAAAAAAAAAAATAATAATAATAATAATAATAAAAAGTTAATTTCTTTTTGAAATTAATCAAAAAAAAAATCATTTTAAAAAATTATGCTTTTGGAAATAATTTCGTTTTTCAAGTAAAAGTTTCTCAAAAATTTATTTTAAATTAAAAAAAAACTATTTTGAAATTTAATAAAAATAAAAGCCATTTTTGAAAATTATTTTGCAAAATTTTAGAAATCGGACAAATTTTCTTTTCTTTAGTAAACCTCAAAATTTCAATTAGTCGAAATGAAAAAAAAAATAGTATTTTGTGAAATTAATTTTCAAAAATTAATTTTTTTTGCATATTATTTTTATTAAAATCAAAATGATTTTCGTTTTTTTTAAAGTTGTTTATAAATTGCAGTAAAATAAGAACAAAAATTTTTTTTTTAATTTTGTTTCCAAAAAAAAAACGATTTTAAAATTAATTTCTTAAAATTATTTTTTTCAAAGGTAATTTTTTAAATATAAATGTTTTAAAATAAATTCATTCATTAAAATGAAAAAGCAGAAAAAATAAAGTTTTTTTTTATAGTAAAAAATTCTAATCAATTTTTTTGTGGAATTTTTTTTTTTTTTTTTTTTTTTTTAATAATTGGAATTTTTTTAATAAGAAAATACTGATTTTTCGATTGAAAAGAAGTTATTTTTTTTCTATCTATTAAAAAAAAAAATTTATAATGAAATCATTTCGGTTTCAGAAAAGAAATTATTGTAAAGTGCACGATAGGGTCGATGACACAATGATTTAAAGGCTACTAATATCAACAGTGAAGGAAGTATTTATTTACTAAAAGCAATAACTCAACGTGATTTGAATCATTACAAGATTACCTCATTATTATGATTATATTAAAAAAGGTACTGTTTTTTAAAAAAATATTTTTCCAATTTTTTTTTTTTAATTCAATTTTTATTTTTTAACTAAAATTTTATTTTTGACAATAATTTTAATAAAGAATTTAATTTAAAAAATTCTTTTTAATCAAAAAAAAATTTTTTTTTAATTTTATAATTTTTCGAGAATAATTTTTTTTTTTTATTTATTATTTTCTCTTTATTACTGTTATAATGGATAAAATTTTCTATTTTATTTTACACGTACCAAAAAAAAAAAAACTACATTGTAGTTTTTTTTCATATAGATATATTTTGTGCAATTTTATTTAATGAACGGAATCCTTTATTGGTACTGTATTAATCTTTTTTTCTAACAAATACTTGCTTTCCTTGACCCACGTTGACTATCCGACTTGTTTCAATTTCTACAGTGTCGCACTTAATTATCTCGTAATTCAATGAGCAATTCAATTACACTTCTTCACGACATCCGATTCGAAAAGTAGAGAGATCATAATAAAAAAAAAGAAAAAAAAAAAAGAAATCCTTTGTAAAAAAAAATCTCCATATAATAATTAATATTTTCAAATAAGAAAGAAAATAATAATAATAAAAAAAATATTTTCTCCCATTTTTTTTCCAATAAAGAAATTAAATTTCCAATGAAAATTAAAAAAAAAAAAATTATTTGGTATTAAATAAACCAAAAATAAAAGTATTTAAAAATTTTTTAAATATTATTTTTTTGTATCACAAAAAAAAATTTTTTTTCTTTATTTCTCATTTCCAAAATTTGATCTAATATTTTTTTTTTTACTTTTGTATTAATTAATATTTTAAAAAGATTTTTTACTGTATATGAAAAAAAAATATTTTTTAATTATTTAAATCTATTTTCAAAGATATTTTATAATATAATTAAATAAACATGCAAAAATAATAATTGAAAACAATATTGCAGTAAACATAACAACAAATAAGTGATAAAAATAATTTGAAAATTGAAATTTTAGTGTAAATTAAATATTGAGTTTGAATTGGTAAAATTGCATTCGGAATGCAAGGAATTTTATCGAATTAATTTTCTATGGATTATTTCCGTATTTCATTTATATATATATATATATATATATATATATATATATATATATATATATATATATACGTCGAAATACAATCGAATCTTAAATAAACCATTCCAATTCAAATATTTACAATGAAAATGACACTCGTGACTATTGTACTTCGTAATCCGTTTATATTCGTTTAAGGAGCGACCTTGATACGTGCCAATTTTTTTTTTTTATTCACAAAAAAAGAGCCGAAAAAAAATTATCTTTCCTTTTTTTGCAAAAAAAAAAAATTCCTTTTTGATAAATTTGATAAATTATTTTTAGTTCTGTAAAATTTAATTATTGTCTGAAATTTAACATAATCTTTTGAAATTCAATTATTTCTAAAAATTTCAACTTTAACCCTTCGAAAAGGATTATTATTAAAAAAAAAATCTTTGAAAATTCAATTAAATTTAAAAAATGTTTTCCAAAAATTGTTTGATAAATTATTTTTATTTCTGTAAAATTTAATAATTGTTTGAAAATTAACAATATCTTTTGAAATTTAATTATTTCTAAAAATTTCAACTTTAACCCTTCGAAAAGAATTATTATTAAAAAAAAATTTTTGATTTAAAAATCTGTAAAATATTTTTGTTAAAATAAAAAACAAATCCACTTTTTTTTGGAATATAAATCGACCAAAACGACTTTTTGTGTCTTTAAGTTGATTCGAGGCCTGTGTTTTTATAATTAATATTTAATAGATATTCGTTGGCCCCTGGTACCTTAAAAATTAATTTTTATAAATAAATTTTTTTCAAATTACTATCTTGTACGAAATTTCCTGGCGCATCTTTTTTCTCATCATAAATTTTTTGTATTTGTATCCAATTTTTGAATCAATATACAGCTTTTAAAAAAATTTTGTTGATAAACGTTGTGTACTTCAGCTTCGTGAATTGAATTTTCGAATTTGGAATTTTAAAGAAACTTATTCCAAAATTTGGAAACACAATTATACAACTTTGGCAAAAATGAGAAAAAGAATTGTCAAAATTTGACACGTCATAAGATTACTATTGAAAAAAACACGTGAAATCAGAAAAGGCCAACTTCAAGTTAGGACAGAAGGACAGACCAAGCATTTTATTATTATATATAATATAATTTATTTATTTATTAATAAAAAAAACAGTTTTTTGATAATTATTTAATATACGGGACTAAAAATATTAATAAAATATTAATTTCAAAAAATTTTTTGACGAAAAATTTAGTTGTCACCTAATTGAAGAAGAAATAATTAATTTTAAAACAATAAAATAATTGATTATATTAATATTTTAATTTGCAGGTGATTTGAAGAAAAAAAAATGTCATTTATTGTGAATTTAAATGACGAAATGGAGATGAATTTAACGAATAGTATAAAATATTCAATGGAAATGGATCTTCCAATTGATATGCAATTTAATGATGGACATGTCGTTAGTATCATAACATATAGTGTACTTATGGTGATATCAGCAATAGGAAATTTAACAGTTTTAGTTCTTATTTGTCAAAGAAGAAGGACATCTAGAACAAGAATTAATACAATGTTGATGCATTTGGCAATTGCAGATTTATTGGTAAGAAATAATTTTTTTTTTTTAATTTATTTACTCATTTATTTAACACAATAAGTCCGTAGTCCATTCGGATTATAAATGGATAATTACAATTATGACAAAAATAAGTACAAAATTAAATACTAAGAAATTAATATAATTTCACTTTTTTTAAAAAAATAATTAATTTATTAATCAATAAAATTTGTTTAAATTAATTTACAAATTAATTTATTAATTAATTATTAAAGAAAATAGTGAATAAATTATTATAGATATAAATATATTTGTTAATTAGGTAACATTTTTGATGATGCCACTTGAAATTGGATGGGCGATTACTGTTTCATGGAAAGCAGGAGATGCAATGTGTAGAATTATGGCTTTTTTCCGAATGTTTGGCCTTTATTTATCGTCCTTTATTCTCGTTTGCATAAGTGTCGATAGGTAAATTAATTGTTGACTAACATTTTAGAAAAAAATTTTTTATTTTAACTAAATTTGAAAATAATTTTTAATTTTATCCAAAAATAAAAATTTTTTTAATTTCCTCGAAAAAATAAATAAGTTTTCATTTTATCTAAAATAAAAATAATTTTATATTTCAAATTAATTTTAATTTTATCTACAACTGAAAATTAGTTTTTAATTTTATTTAAAATTAATAAAAAAAAAATTCATAATGAAAATTTATTTTAGATATTATGCGGTATTAAAACCATTACAACTTGTTAATATTCAAAGAAGGGGAAAAATAATGCTTATCGGTGCTTGGATGGGTTCTGTCATTTGTTCGACGCCTCAGGTAATTCAAAAAAAAAAAAAATTGATTTAAATGTTTATTTTTTTTATCATAGTTATTTTAGAGTTCATATTAGGTAAAACAAAAAAAAAAATTTTCTTTTCTTTTTATCTACTTTAGATGATAGTATTTCATGTAGAAACTCATCCAAATATCACCTGGTATCAACAATGCATTACATTCAATACGTTTCCAAGTTTTACACATGAATTAACATATTCACTATTTGGAATGTTAATGATGTATTGGGTTCCATTGACGGTGATCATTTATGCGTACACCAGTATTTTAATTGAAATTTTTAAACGTTCCCGTGATTCTGACGCTGGTAAGAATAGATTAATTACACTCAGCTCGAAAGTAGACGATTTGTGTAAGTTTCAATATTAATTATTCGTTAATTGTTTATAATATAACAAATTTTTTTTTTTTATTTATTTACTATTTATTTTCTATTTATTTAACTATTCATTTATTATTTATTTACTATTTATTTTCTATTTATTTAACTATTCATTTATTATTTATTTATTATTTATTTTCTATTTTTTTTAATTATTTATTTATATTAATAATATATTTTTATATTATTAATTTCCTTCTTTCTTTTTTTTTACTTCTTTTTCGCTTTATCTATTGTTTTCCTACTTTATTTTTCTGTTTTTAATTTTTAGAATTAAAATTTTCTTTTTTTTTCCAAATATTTTTGTTCTTTTTGCCTTTTTTTCTTCTATTTTCCTTTTTTTGCCATTAATAAATTTTCCAAAATATTGGCATTACTTTGCCTTTTTTTTTTGTTTTTGAGTTAATTTTGGTTTATTATTATTATTATTATTATTATTATTATTATTATTATTATTATTATTATTTTGAAAAAGTTGATGTTAATTTATTATATAAAAAAAAACGAATACATTTTTCTATCGAAACTACAATATTATTATTGAACAAATTGGGAAAAAAAAATGTTCAAATTTTCCTTTTGTTTAAATTTTTCTTTATTTATTTATTTATTTTTATGTTTTTAAAAACTGTTTTCGTTTTAAACAGTTAAAAATGCTTATTTTTTGAATTTAAAATTTGAGAAATTTTTTTCTTTTTCCTCTGTTTTTCAGATAAAATTCGTCGATCATCATTGGGATTTCTTGGAAGGGCAAGAATTCGTACACTTAAAATGACAATAATTATTGTTCTTGTTTTTTTTGTTTGTTGGACACCATATTATGTCATGAGTTTATGGTAAATACAAATTTTTCATTTTTATCTCTAGACTACTTTAATTATTAATTTTATTTTAATTATTAATGAATTTTAATTTTTTTTAATTATTACATTAAAAATAAATAAATAAAAAAAAAATAATAATAAAATGAAAAATTGAAAGAAAATACACAAATTTTAAGAAATTAATAAGAAATATCAAAAAAACACAAAATATTTAAAATTATTAAATAAAAAATAAAACTCTTTTCGTCAATATTTTTTTATTAACAATAATTATTATTTGTTTTTTTTTAAATCCGTGTATAAATAAAATAAATAATATGACAATAATAATAATAATTCCTAAAGCCACAAAAAATTAAAAATTATACACAATCTACAAATTATAATAATAATAATAATAATAATAATAATAAAAATAAAAATAATAATAATATAAATAATAATAATAATAAAAATAATAATAATATAAATAATAATAATAATAATAATAATAATAAAATTACTAACAAAATAATTAATAATTACAAATTATTAATTATTTTTTAATGCTAAAATGATTAATAATAAAAATAAAATGAATAAATAGGTACGAAATTAATAAAAATGTAAATAATAATATTTTCAAGGTATTGGGTCGACAGAAGTTCTGCGATAAAAGTGGATCAAAAAATACAAAGGGCACTTTTTCTATTTGCTTGTACAAATTCTTGCATGAATCCAATTGTTTATGGAGTTTTCAACATTCGTAAGAAAAAAAAGGTAAATAATTTAATTATTATTATTGATTTTGTTTTCTTGTTTTCTAAATTGTTACGCAATTTTTTTTTTTTATAACTCCTTGAAATTTAGCGCAAAAATTAATTTATTATTAAGAAGCTTTCGCTTACGTGAAAAAAAATTCAAAAAAAAAAAAAAAAAAAATGTATTGAGAAATTTAAAAAAAAGGTATTTCTTATTTTTCAAAACAAAATTACTTGAATTTCAGTCTTTTCCAAAATTCTATAAATTTAATTTTTTCCGATTCCTTTTTTTTCTTGGTACTTATAATTAATAAATTCAATTATATTTTTCCATTTTTTTTTCCTGCGGGAAATTTTTGTTGAGTCAAAACAGAAAATAATATGTATTCCATTATTATTGATCCTTCAATGTTGTGTGTGTGTGTGTGTTTTTCCGCCTCTGGAAGATTGGCTTCTGGTTGTTTTTTTGGAATGAAGAGCCAAAAATATATCTAAATTGAAAAAAAAAAAAAAAAAAAAAATTCCTATTAAATTTATTATAGGCGCCGGTTCGAGCGGGCACCATAGAAACAAGGGCAACTCCACTTTCACTCTCTGTGAAACTTCTTGGCTGAAAGTCTCATATTTTTAAATATAAATATGTGTATATTGACAAGGAAAGCGATTTTTTTTTTAGTTTCATCGAAATTCTATTTTTGGAATTTTTGATGTCTTTGTTTAAAAAAAAAGAAAAAAAAAAAGAAAAATACTCAAAATGATCTCAGAAATATTTTATACTCTTTAAAAAAAAAAAATAGAAACAGTTGATTGCCTGATTTTATATTTTTTTTTTAAAATAATAGATAGCAATGTAATATAATATTATTTATATTATTTAACTAATTTAGTAAAAAAAAATAAATCTTATTTATTTTATTTCAATGTTATTTTAATAATATTTCCCATTTCTATTTTTTTTTATTTCTAATTTTTTAAAAACTCTTTTCTTTTGATTACTTTTTACCAAAAACTACCTTTAAAAAAATTTTTTTTTTTATGAAGTATTTTAAAAAATATTTTTTTGTTTGAAGTAATTTTTGATAGTATAATTTTTGAAAAACTATTTTTTTACAAGTACTGTTTGGAATATTTTTTAGTTTGTTTGTTTTTTTTTCATTATATATAGTAAAATTTCCTTTTAATTGAAGAATGAAGAAAAAAAAGAAATTGTGTATTTTTCTAATATTTTAAAAATTATTTTCATCTGTTTTGGAATTAATAAATTTATACAGGAAACAACGTCACAGAGAATAATGAGCACGGAGAAGAAAGCATTGCAAATTGATGTCCAACAGGAATCTTGGAAAGGAAAGAAAAGTGTCAATTTTAATAGCTATAAAAATTCATTGACCCAGAACAAAAATAATTCCACGGAAAAGATTAAATTAACCGAATTCGGAGTTGACATCTGCAACATCCAAAAGAGTAAGTCAATGCAAAATATATTTTTTTAATCTTACGAAAAATAAAAAAATTTTTTTTTAAGTAAAATAAAGTTTGCCAAGAAATTATTATGAATGTTTATTTAATTTTTTTTTGATAAAAGACGAGAAATACTTTTTTTTTAATTTGAAAAAAAAATTATTTTTCAAAAATGATTTTTTATATTTTAGAAAAGTATTTTTTTTACAAAAAAGTGTTTACTTAAAATAGAAAAAAAATTATTTAAAGAAAAAGTATTTTTTTTTATTTAGAAAAATATTTTTAAACAGAAATAAGTATTATTTTATATTGGAAATTAATTTTATTTATTTATTAATTATTTTTACATCGAAATTTCTTTAATAAAAATGTATTTTCTATCTCAAAAAATACTTTTATTAAAAGAAACTTAATTTTCTTTACAAAAAAATAATTTTACAAGAATTGTATAAAATTGTTAAATTGTCCTTTCAAAATTAATTTTGTTTCTCAAGAACAAAAATTGCTTTTCTGACACAAAAAATTTTTGGAAAAAACAAAAATTGCTTTTCTGACACAAAAAATTTTTGGAAAAAACAAAAATTGCTTTTCTGACACAAAAATTTTTTGGAAAAAACAAAAATTGCTTTTCTGACACAAAAAATTTTATGGAAAAAAAAAAAATTTTTCATTTTTAAAAATATATTTTTCTTCCCTCTAAAAAATTTTCTTTACAGCAGAAAATAATTACAATACAACCGTTCTCTAATGGAAGTCAAGAGAAATTTTGTTCTTCTTTCTTTTTTCTCAACGAATTTCAAGAATTTCATTATTATATTGAGGATATATAAATAAATATTCAAAAAAAAGAAGAAAATTGAATTTAACAATTTTGGAATTAACAAAAAAAAAGGATTTTCCACAATTTTCTGGATTTTTTATAACTTTTATAGTTGCAAACAAGATAAAAAAAAAAAAAAAAACACGAAAAATGTAAAAATCTTCAATACCAAAATTATTCATCGATGAAACTGAAAATTTCAGATCAGAAATTCTACAATTTCAAAGTGAGTACTTAATTTTTTTCTCAATATGTAAATTTGGTTTAAAAATTATTTTACAAATACGAAATTAATTCAAATTTAATTTTAAAAAACCTTTCTGATTAAAACAAAAATTATTTTTGTCAATAATTTCTTTTTCAATTTTTTTGCTTACAATTTCTTATAGGGGAAATTTTTTTTTCCTTTTTTTGCTAAAAATTTGTTTAGATATAATTTTTTTTTTTTTGTAAATTCTGTTTGTTTGTTTTTTTTTTGTAAATTTTGTTTGTTTGTTTTTTTTGCAAATATTTGTTTATATACAATTATTTTTGCTACAATTTTTTCATTTTTTGCAAAAAAAAATTTTTTTTTTTTTTATTTACAAAAGTAGATAAAATATGAAAGTTTTGCGAGATAAGAAAAAATATTTTTAATTTTCCATAATTAGCAATATTGCAAATTGATTGAGTAATGCGAGTAAAGCGCGTCAGGGGGATAAAATCGTGCGTGTAAAAAAAAGAAAAAAAAAGTGTTTGCTATACGATGCAGACAGGAAAGAAGAGAAGTTCTCTGATTCGAAAATACGAATTAAACATTTCGTAGGTGGAACTGCTTCCCACACAATTGAAACTGGTACATACGTTTACTGTTATACATGTTGCAAGGTCGTTTATGTGGAACAAGCCGCGCCTAAATTATTATTATTAAAAAAAAAATAAAAATAAATAAATAAATAAAAATTATTCACCGAATAACAATATTAAAAAGCTTCCATTTGGGAAATTTCAATTTATCATCGACTGATTCTCTTTCAGTGCAGCTTTCAATTATTTATTTCTATGCCTCTCGTTTTGCTCTAGACAATTTCAATTTCGTTAGAATATTTTCTTTACTAGCATTTATTTATTTTCATTTTTTTATTTTTATTTATTTATTTATTTTTATTTATATTCTATACTTTATATATTTTTTTCTTATACTTTTATATTTTTTCTCTTGTTTCTATTTTTTTAGTTATTTTTATTGTTGTTTATATTTTAATTAATTAATTATTAATTTTATTTAATTTAATTTTATTATTTTATCATTTTATTATAAATAATTTTCATTAGAAAATTTATTTATTTATTATCATATTTATTACATTTTTTTAATTTTGTCGATGTTTAAATTTTTGTTATTTATCACTTTATTTATTATTTGCTAATTATTATATCTATTATTTTAATCTTTTATTTTCTTTGAATGAAACTTTAGTTTCTTTATTTCATTCTCCATTGAGCGTTAAATTTTGAAAACCCCTATTTTTCTTTTACTTAAATTTCCGTGAAATTTTAAATTCCATGTCATTAATCATCTAATTATTATAATATTAACTTTTTTAAGTTCTCTTTAATAAAAAAAATAAAAAAAATAGGATTTAATTTAATATTTTCATTAATTTCATTGGGATTTACAGGAAATTGATAAAATTATTTTTGAAAGTATTTTAATGTTTCTTTTAATTTAATTTGTTTTTTTTTTTTTTTTTTTTTGAAAAAAATTTGCTTCGAAATTTCAATTTTTTATAAATTTTGTTTTATCTTAATTGAAATTAGCCTTCAAAGTCGGTTAAAAAGGAAAAACAAAAAAAAACATTATTCTGATTTCTTTTTTGTTTTTCCTCTTTTTTGTTCAATAATTGTTGTTTTTTTTTGTTTAAAAAGAAAATTTATTCAATAAACAAGCAAATTTACCAAAAATATTCTAATACGAAATTTAGAATTATGAAAATTTATTATTATTATTATTATTATTATTATTATTATTATTATTATTATTATACAAGTTTGTATCTATATTATAATAAGTACTATTGTACGAAAGGGCATGTCCCGTTAACTTAATAAATGAAATGAAATGAAATTATTACTATTATTATTAGTAGTAGTAGTAGTATTTTTATTAATATTTTTATTAGTATTTTTATTCGTATTTTTATTAGTATTTTTATTAGTAGTTTTTTGTTATTGTTTTATTAGTAGTTTTATTTGTACTTTTAATTGTAATTTTATTACTATTATAAATTATTTATTTATTCATATCTAATTAATAATTATCAGATTATTATTTTCGAATTAATTAATTTATCTAAGTAATTAAAAAAAAAAATTATTTAATTTTTATTTAAATATTTTTATAAACAAAAGGACAAATAGTTTTGTTATGGTGTGAAAACGAACTCAAAAAAAAAATTAAAAATACAACATCTTTCCCCGTATGTGAGATCTCAATATATATATATATATATATCTATAGATATAAATGAGAAATAAATTCTTATAGGAAACTCCGTGGGCGCCGTATAAAACGCCGTTGATTCGTTTCCGTTGTTCAGTGAGACCGGTGCTCCTGTGAATGGTCGTCTCGACCATTCTTATGTGTGCATCTTCATCTCTTTTTTTTTATTTTTCCAAAAACAAAAAAAAAATTTTCTTCTTTAAATTTAAGTTAAAATTAAAATAAAAATAAATTAATTTTCCTCTAATTGTAAATTTACGCGGTTTTTTTTTTTTAATTAATTAGTGTTGAAACTTTTAGTGATAGTGAAAATTGAAGGGGAAAAAAAAAACAAAAAGCAGTGTTTATGTGTTCTTCAAGTTGTGATTAATTTTTTTTTTTTTTTTTTTTTTTTTTTTTTATTAGTTTTATAATAGAAAAAGTTTTTTATTTTCCCAAAAAAAAAGGGGTTGTCGGGATGCACGGCGTCGCTACGTTCATCCTCTTGGGGATGATTATCACTCTTTCCGGTTCCAATATTGCGCCGGATGAAGGTACAAATTAATAGTTTCGGTTTTTTTTTTTAATTTGTAATTTTTTAAGTTTAGGAAAAAAAAAATTTCCCCTTTTTTTCAAGTTTGATTCCAATTTTTTTGCGAATGATAAAGGTAGAAATTAATGATTTAATTTTTTTTTCAATTTTAATTTAGGAACAAAAAAAATTTTTTTTGTATTTTAATCAGAAAAATTTTTTTGTTAATTTTTTGTTAATTTTAATCAAAAAAAAATTTCCCTTTTTTTCAAGTTTGATTCCAATATTTTGCGAAGGATAAAGGTAGAAATTAATGGTTTAATTTTTTTTCAATTTTAATTTAGGAACAAAAAAATTTTTTTTTTGTATTTTAATCAGAAAAATCTTTTTGTTAATTTTTTGTTTTTATTGTTTACGAAATTCATGAACGAGGAAATTTTATTATAAATGTGAAAAATTAACATAGAAAATTAATTTGAATGAATAATTACAAAAAAAAAAATGGTAATAATAAAAATAATAATAATAACAATTTTTTGTTTATCTAGTTTCGATAATCGTTCAAAAAAAAGGAAAATTGCTTTTATTGCTTGAAAATTTTTTGTTTTTTGTTTTTCTCTTTTTCCAATTTTCTACCTTTTACTGTTACAATTTGCTTTTTTTACATTATTTTTTCAATTTTACTGCCTAAGAAAATTATTTAACTTTAATTAGCAAAATTTTTTGTTTTTTTAAAATTTCCTTTACAAAATGTTTTTGTTTTTTAATTTACATTACAAAATTTCTTTCAAATTTTCTTTCCAAATTTAATTTTGTTATTCCGTTTACTCGTAAATAAATAAATTTTATTGGCCAAGATTATTTAAAAATTTATTTTTCAAAATGATTTTTCGTTTCCAAATTTTTTTTTAAAATTTACTTTCATTTTTTTAAATTTTCCTTTTGAAAATCTCTTTTTCCAACATTGTCTTTATTTTATTTTTAATTTATTTTTATTTTATTTTTGTTATTTTTATTTTATTCATATTTTATTAATTTTATTTCACTTTATTTATTTATATTGAATAAAAGAAAAAAAAAATTTTTTTTTTCCTCATTTTTCGAAATTGCTGTTTCGTATTTCTTGAAAAAAAAAAATTTCGTCTTTATTTATAGGAAGAGTTTCAATATAGGTGCTTTGAACTCTTTATTGCTTTCGGCACTATTGAAAACTGGAAGGAAAAAAAAATCACTGTTTAACCTCAATAAATTTTGAAAAAAATATATAAAAATAGAAACACGCTCCTTTTTCTAGTTCTCTCTCTCTCTCTTTTTAAATACGCCGTGCGCGGGTAAATGCCAAATATATTTTCTCTAGTCCTAATGTATGTATGTGATAAAAATTTATTTTTAATCATTTTTACTTGGAACTAAAAAAACTCTCCCCCAAATTATCTATTTTAAATTTTTGAGAGAACTAGCACAGTTTTTTTTTTTCATCTACGGTTCTTATGGCCTATTTACACAATTAAAAATAAGTCAATAATTGAGTTTAAAAATAATAATGTATATAGTTAAGTGAAAGTAGAAAAAATGGAATTTTCAAAACAATAAATAATAAAAAATAAATAAGAAATTAAAAATAATAAACTAGATAAATAAATAAAAAGAATAATAAAATTATAAATAATTAAAAATTTTTAAATAATAAAGAAGAAATAAATAATTCTTTTTGGTTTTTTTGTGTCAGCCCGTGTATTATTATAAATAAATAAATAAATAAATAAATTCAAAATAGTTATTTAAAAATTGAAAATAGGAAAATAAAAAAATAAAATAGATTCAAATAATTAAAACTATAAAATGTAAAACTAATCAAAAATATAAAAAACAATAAAGTAAAAAAAAAATTAATTCAAAATAAGAAATAATTATTTAAAAATAGAAAAATAAAATAAAAAAATAGAAATAAAATAGATTTAAATAATTTGTTAGCTTTGTTAGCCCGTTTAATAAAAAAAAATTAAATTAAAACTATAAATTGAAAATTTAATCAAAAATACAAAAAATAATAAAGTAGGTAGAAATAATAAAAAAAGAATAAGAAATAATTCTTTAAAAAATTAAAACTCTAATTTGTTTTTATTTATTTATTTATTTACACGGTTTTAATTTTCTTTTTCAATTTAAAAAGTAAAAATTAATTTGTCAGATATTTTCTTTTTTTTGTCAAAATTGTGAGAAAATATTTGAAATTCTTTGATCATGTTTGTAGTGCTGCGTATCTACTTTTTTTTTTTTTTTTTTTTTTATTTGTTTTGAAAAGTGTAAATATTGTACAATTGTAGAAATGCATGTCAAAACTGTTTGTCCATCACACGCGTCGATGCAAGATCGAACAGGACAGTTTTGCACACATTGCGACACGATTGCATTACTGAAACCTGTCTTGAGTTTCAGTAAAAACCCCGGTAGTTTCCAGAGCTGGACTTTGAGTTCAGTAAACTTTTATAAAAGATTTTTGTTTTATAAATATTTTTTTAATTATCATTTTTTTTTCTTTTACAATTTGAATAAAAAAAAACTGTACATTTAATAGATTATTAAAAAAAAATTATTTTAAATAATTAGAGTGAAATTTTTTTTTTTTGTATTAAATTTTTTTCATCGCATTAAAATATAGAGGGACATTTTTTAAATAAATAAATAATAATAAAAAATAAATAATAAATAAATAGTAAATTTATAATAAATAAAGTAGTATTGCCCGTGTAAATAAATAAATAAATAAATAAATAAATAATAGATAAATAATAAATAAATTGTAAATAAATAGTATTTAAATAGTAAATAAATAGAAAATAAATAAATAATAGATAAATTGTAAATAAATAAAAAAAAAAATAGTAAATAAAAAGTAGATAAGTAAAAAATAAATAAAAATCAAAGATGAGATTTATTATTTAATAAAATTATTATGATAATTATAAATTAATAAAAATTGTATTTATTTTTATTAACAAAATTCCAATTTAAAAAAAAAAAAAAAATGAAAAAAAAATTAATTTAGATAAATTTTTAAAAATTATTATTTTGCCACATGACATAAGATTAATAAATGTTGAAAGCAAAAGTCAATAAACTCATTAATTTGATCCTCGACATTCAACTAATACTATAATAAATAAATACACACACCCACGCGTTTTCAGTGTCATTCTCAGATAATGATCACACTCTTTCTCTCTCTCTCTCTATCTCTTTCATTTTTATTTATCTCTCTTTCCTTACGGTAAAGATCATTCTTATTGATTTGCAATAATAAAATTCAATTGTTTTAAAGAAATTTTCAAAAATTATTCATTTTTTTTTCACAATACTTAAGTTTCCTGAATATTTTTATTATTATTTTCCGATTATCTTATTAGATTTTTGTTAATTTTGTCATTGTTACTATTATTATTTTTTATTATTACATATTTTTTAATTATAATTTTTATTAGGAATTATTTTTCGAATTTTTTTTATATATATTTATTATTATTATTATTATTATTATTATTATTATTATTATTATTGTCGTTTTTATTATTATTAATTTATTTTAGTTATTATTTTACTAAATAATAAAATTTAATAAATAAATATTATTTTATTCTTATTTATTTTTACTTTTTTAATTTTCATTACTTGAAAAAAAAATAAATTCTTTTAAAACTAATAATCAGATGAATGAAACTATGACGTTTTTATTTTATTTTTTTTATTAGGAAATAAATTTTACGGATTTTAGTACTTTTATTGAGAGGGAACCGTGTCTAATATTATGAACTTTTTTTCTCATTAATTCAACGTCACCAGAAATGCAATATGCGATAATTCACGGATGTTAAAAAAAAAACTAAAAAATTATTAAACTTAATTATATTTATAATTATAGAAATTCATTATCTTCGCTTATTATATATAAAAAAAAATTATCTCTTTCCGCTTCGTTCTATGTATTAATTAAATTAAATTTACCGAAACAATATAGATAATTCTAATAATAATAAAAATTATTATTATTTTTTATTAGTAATAAAATTTATTTGTTTAACTTGTATATTTTTATATTTTTCAAATATGTATAAATATTAATATTTGTATATATTTTTTAATATTTCTGTATTTAATTTATTTTTTATATTATTACTCTATTGTAATTTTAAAAATAATTTATTTTATTTATTTATTTTTAAAATACAAAATTACAAATTACCTAATTAAAAAATTATTAATAATAATAATAATAATAATAATTTATTTATTTTATTTATTTTTAATTTTTTTTTTTGTAAATTCTTTTTACAAATTGTTTGTATAATGGAATAAATAGTCAAATTTTTTTGCGTGTTTATTTATTTATTTTTTTTTAATTTTGTTTGCAGTTCTTACAACACATTTGGAGAATGCACTGCAGGACGATAATTTTGCAATTTCTATAAATCACATTAGGCCTAAGAAAAAGCAAGTAGGTGGAGGAGACGAAATTTTACTCGCAGCTGAATTCTCCAAGTCTAGAAATAAATTTGTACTTATGCTTGACAGGCACACCAAAAGAGGTATGACACCATTTTTTTTATTTATTTATTTATTTATATTTTTCTTTTCTAAATTTGAAGAAAGTTCAAATTTATTTATATTAAAAATTAAATATTTTTAATTTTTTGAAAATAATTTTTCATTTAATAAATAAAAATAATTTTTTTTTTAATAAAAAAAAAAAATAATTTTTAATTGGAAAAATCTGTTTTTCTTTTTCAAAGTGATTCTTGAAACCGTGGAAAATGGTCGTCAACGATCGGAACATTTGATGATTGACACATTGGATGTAATTGAACCTGTCAAAAGTCTCGTTGTAATTGTTCGTCAAAATCATCCGGCGCATCTTGAAATTTACATTGATTGTCTTTATCAAGGAGAAATTCCCATTAAAAAAACCATTAAAGAAATGTCAGAACATGAGGATTCGTCCCAATTGCGAGTGGTGAGAATATTAAAATTATATAATTTTTTTATATCAATTTATTTTGTTCTTTTTTTCTCTTTTTTTTACAATTTTTCACATTTTTTTTTCATAATATTTATTTATAATTATAATAATAATTTATTCAAAAAAAAATAATAATTTCATATTTAAATTTAATCTGAGGGTTAATATTTTGAAAATTTAATTTTTAAATCCAGAAAAAATTTTGTTTAAATTGAAAATATTTATTTTTTATATTATTTATTTATATTATTTTTATTTATGAATTAAAAATATTTGACGGAAAAAAAAAATATTTCTCTATGACAAATGGGAAAAAAATTTCTTTTTATTAAAAGAAAATAATGTAATATTAATTTTATTAATACTGATTAATAATATTCGTATATATTAATAATAATTTCTTTTTATTTTTAAATTTCTTTTAAATTGCAATAAAATTTTAAATTAACGTGAATAAAATAATTATTGTATTCGTATATATTATTGCAAAATTCGCGATGATCGCAGGTATCACACGGAGAGACCGTGAAATTTTGAATTAATGTGACTCTCTTGATTTTATGGAATGCATGTGGGTTAAGTGCCCACACAACCCTTTATCTAGAACACACGGATTAAACCTACTTTCTGTTGCTATTTTTATTTTTTTTTTTATAATTACATTGTTTATTATTATTATTATTTTCACTGTAAACAAAATTTAAACAGCGAATTTTTTTTTTCATTTGAATTAAAAAAGAAATTTATTAACATATATGAGAATTATTTTCTTTCTGTTTGAAAAAAATAGTTTAATTTTTAATTTTGTCAAAATTAAATTAATAAATTAATATATTTTTAATTTTGTATTAAACCAAGTCCACTTCTGGGCCGAAAGGCTGAAGCTTAATTAATAAATAATAATTAATAAATAGTATAGAATAATTATAAAATAATATAGAAAAAAATTGGTTTATTAAAATTAAGTAAAAAAATATAATAAAAAATAATAATAATAATAATAATAATAATAATAATAAAATAGTATAATAATAATAGGTAATAATTAGCATAGAAAAAAAATTGTTTATTAAAATTGGGTAAAAAATAGTATAATTATAATAATAATTATAGAAAAAATTGATTTATTTAAAATCGAGTAAAATTTTAGATTAATTTTGCACTTCTTTTTTTTTTTTTATTTGTCGGATAAATAATTTAATTTTTATATTATAAAATACGATATAAATGTGAGGCTTTTTACTCGTGGGACGATGTCTAGCCAAATATGGAATGGCAATCATTACTATATAGTTATGTACTATATACAACGCGCACATACACCGCCTATAAGCACTTGCCTAACTCGCAATAACCGTGACCAGCATCCCGATACAAACTCGAAATTTATTCTTCTCTATATATTTCTATATCCTTTAACGATCTACATTTTCGCGAGGACTATTTATGGCGACACTCTCTTTCTCTCATTCTCATTAAAAAATTTTAAACAAACTATAAATTTTTAATTCTAGTAAAACAATAATTTTTTTTATAATTTACAATTCTGAATTTTTTTCTAAATTTCAATAAGAAAAAAAAAATTATTTATTTATATTGTTTATTTTTTTTTATTACAGTTTAAGGACCGAAGATGTAGAATAAAAATTCACAAATCAGGAAATGTGGAAAATATTTTGCGTGGTGAAAATTGTCCAACAAGTCTTGTTGATGTTTTTGATGATCTCAAAGAGCAAGAATCGACTCAAGTTGAACGAGTTCGAAGAGATCGAGGAGATATTCCCGCTCCTGTTTATATTAGCTCGTCAGGTACATATTATATTAAGTAATTACTATTTATATTAATTAATTTAATTGAATAATTTTATTAACTATTTTTTTTTTTTTTCCTTTTTTAGAATGTATTGGTCATGGAGAATTGGCTGATGTTATAAATCGTTTAGTGAAAAATGTCATTGCAATACGTGACGAACTCAAAATAAACGTGAGAAAATTATTATTTAAAATTTGTAATTTTGTGGTTTACAATTTTTTGTATTTCGTATTTTATCATTTTTTTATTTAAAAATTTGGAAATTATAATTTTTTTATTTGTAATTTTTTACTTCTAATTTTTTTTTGTAATTTGTATTTTTTTAATTTTTTAATTTTTTATTTTGTAATTTTTAATTTTATTATTTGTAATTTTCTATTTTGTAATGCGTAATTTTGTTATTTGTAATTTTCTATTTTGTAAGTTTTTTTTTTATAATTTTGTAATTTTTGTATTTTTTAATTCGGTAATTTGTAATTTGTAATTTGTATTTTCTAATTAGGTAATTTGTTATTTTGTATTTTTTAATTCGGTAATTTGTAATTTGTATTTTTTAATTCGGTAATTTGTTATTTTGTATTTTTTAATTCGGTAATTTGTAATTTGTATTTTTTAATTCGGTAATTTGTAATTTGTATTTTTTTTTATTTTTTAATTTTCTATTTTGTAATTCGTATTTTTATTATTTGTAATTCGTAATTTTCTATTTTGTAAGTTTTTTTTTATAATTTTGTAATTTTTGTATTTTTTAATTCGGTCATTTGTAATTTTGTATTTTGTAATTAGGTAATTTGTAATTTTGTATTTTTTAATTCGGTAATTTGTAATTTTGTGTTTTGTAATTAGGTAATTTGTAATTTTGTATTTTTTAAGTCGGTAATTTGTAATTTGAATTTTTTTATTTTTTAATTTTCTATTTTGTAATTCGTAATTTTGTTATTTGTAATTTTCTATTTTGTAAGTTTTTTTTTTATAATTTTGTAATTTTTGTATTTTTTAATTCGGTAATTTGTAATTTTGTATTTTTTAATTAGGTAATTTGTAATTTTGTATTTTTTATTAGGTAATTTGTAATTTTGTATTTTTTAATTAGGTCATTGGTAATTTTGTATTTTTTAATTCGATAATTATTGTAATTTTGTAATTTGTATTTTTTTAATTTGCAAAATTAATTTTATAATTTTGTAATTTGCAATTTTTTTATTTGTAAATTTGTATTTTACAATTTATAAATTTTTTTTTACAAAATTATCAAATCTAGGATTTGAAATTTGTAATTTGCAATTTTTTTTTTCACATATGTATTTATAAATTTGTATTTTTTTTTTTTATTTGCAAAATTATCAAAGCTACGGTTCGAAATTTGTAATTTTGTAATTTTCATTTTTTTTTTTTTCATTTATAATTTTGTTGTTTGTAATTTTAGATGGAAGAAACACGAGCTGTTCGAAATCTTTTGGATACTTGTCTTGCCTGCAAAGGTAATTATTGTCAAACTGATTTCAAAAAAAAAAAAAGGGGAATTAAATATTATGAATTTTTCATATTTTTCTCTTTTTTTATAGTTCCAGCGCAACCTATAATTGATCCCTGTACCAATTACTGTTATCCTGGTGTTCGTTGCTCCAAGAATCAATATGGTGAGCCACAATGCGGTCCATGTCCCGATAGATACAGTGGAGATGGACGAAGATGCGTCAGATTACCTTCATGTGCTGATAATCCTTGTTCTGATGTTGTTCAATGTTACGATGTACCCGAAGGATACAGGTAATATTTTTCATTTTTTTTTAAACTATTTTTGTACAAATGCGAATTTTCAGGATAAATTTCAAAATCAAGGTTTATTTTATTTTATTCTTTTTAAATTGTCGATATTAGAAAAAAGAAGAAATTTTTCGTACAAATAAATAATAAATAATAAGAATTCGAATTATCAAAAGGCTGAATTTTTAGAAATTCGAATTATCAGGAAATCAAATTTTCAAAAGTTCGAATTATCAGGAAATTAAATTTTCAAAAGTTCGAATTATCGAAAGATAAAATTTGTTAAAAATTCGATTATCAAATTGAACGAATTTTCAAATCTTCGAATTATCAAAAAAAATCAATTTTTAAACATTTGAATTGTCGAAAGTTTAAATTATCAGAAGAACGAATTTTTTTGAAATTTCAATTATCAAAAGATCGAATTACAAAAAGGTTTGAATTATTAAAAATTTGAATTACAAAAATAGAGAATTTTTAGAAAATAATCGACTCTCGATGAAATGAAAATTCGCAAAAAAAAATTGAGAGATTAAAAGGAAAAGAAAAAATAAAATTTTCTTTTGGTTAGATGTGGTCCATGTCCAAGAGGTTACACTGGTGATGGAAGACAATGTTCACGTGTTCGTACGGGCTGTGATTTAAAACCATGTTATTCATCGGTAAAATGCTATAACAGAGATTCATATCCATATTTCTCATGTGGCGCTTGTCCTCATCCTATGCATGGAAATGGAACTCATTGCTCTCTTGATCTTTGCGATCTTGAAAGACCCTGCTCATCATTGGCGTCATGTCACAATGTTGATTCCGGATTCAGGTAAATTTTTCATTTTTTGTTTCCCCCCCCTAAAATTTTAAAAATATTGAAAATTAATGTATTTGAAAGAATTTCAAATGCATTTAAAGAAAGAGAAAAGAAAAATTAAAGGAGAAATAAAACAAAGACAGGATAGAAATATATTTAAAAATTGAAAACTCCAATATTTCGAAATCTAAATGATTTTAGAAAAAAAAAAAATAAATTACTTAAATTAAATTAAATTAAATAATTAATAATAATAATAATAATAATAATAATTAATAATTTAATTAAATTACTTTAAATTAATTAAATTATATTAAATTAAATTAATAAATTAATATCAAAAAATAAATACATAATCATAAGGAAAAATAAATAAATATTAAATTAAATTAATAAATAATATTAATCAAAAGGAGAATAAAATTAGAATAAATATAATAAATAATAAATTAAAAAATAAATAAATAATTAAAAATTGAATTGAAAAAAATAAAATTAAAATATAACATAACGGAAGTTAAATCAATTTTTTAAGAATAATAAATTTATTTTAAATTTTAAATTCTAGTAATTTCAATTTAATTTAAAAACCAATTTTTTTAATCTATGGGACGCCAAAAATCTATGAAAAAAAAAAAAAAATTATAGATGCGGTCCATGTCCAGAGGGATATACAGGAAATCAACCACACGGTTCAAGTGTTGATGACGCGCGAAGAAATAAACAAATTTGCGAACGAATAACCGAGAGCTGTAACGATGGAAGAAATGGAGGCTGTGTACCAAATTCACGCTGCTATGACTCCGAGGTGAATTGTCCGTGATTTGTTCTCTTCTAAGGCCGGAACGAGTCAATCTTTCTACTTCTGGTCGATCACAACCTTAAATAATAATAATAATATTAATATTAAAATAATAATACTTAATATTAATAATAATCTTGCACAAAAAAAAAAACATTTTTTTTCCTTCGAAAATTATCCTTCTTGTATTATTGAGAATATACAAATAGTGCACGATACGAGAAAGCATGTTTACGTTTTCCTTCCTCCTTTCTCTTCCTTTACTTTTATCCTCGTGATAAAGTTTTACGCAAAATGGGAAAATTAAACAAAAAAAAAAAAAATTTTGATTTGAAAAAAAATTCAAAATAACGATTTAAAAAAAAATAAATTCACATATGGAAGATGTTATTTAACCAAAGGAACGTTTCAAAAAACTATTTTTCGCTTCATCTTTCACTATTTTCTGCTTTCTAAATTCTTTAAAAAAAAGAAAAATGGAATGTCTCTACAGCTTTATTTTAGTAAAAAGTAATCTTTAAAAATAGTCACTATTTCAAAATAATTACTATAATAATTGTTTTCAAAAATTTATTATTGTAATTGTTTTCAAAAATTAACTATAATAATTCTGTTCAAAAATTTACTATTTAAATATTACTATTTAAAATTACTAAATATTACTATTTAAATTTGTAAATATTTATTTATTTATCTAACAAGTTGGAGTTAATTTTCTTAGATGGAATGATCTTTTGATAAAATTTTCATTTTCCATTTTTTTTTCTCTACCCAATAAAAAAAAAAAATAATAAATAAAAATAAAAAGTGATTGATAAAAGAGAGGACGAAAAAGGAAGGAATTTGTTTTTAAGAAGGCGTGTAAAGGATTCTTTTCTCAGGGGTCAGTTAGATGCGGACCTTGCAGAGAAGGTTTCATTGGGAATCAAACTGTTGGATGTCATTTGGCAGCTGGATTGTGCGAAGACATGGTTACCAGATGTGACGGTCATGCCAAATGTGAATGTGTTGGCGTCAATCAATATATATGCAGGGTGAGTCATTTTTTTTAAAATTAATTTATTTTTTTCTCTTTAGCAAAAATTTTATTGTCATCTCAATTAGTGCCAGAAAAATATTGAATTTACAAACAATTAATTTATATTTATATATATATGCTACTAATTAGCAATAAAAATTCAATTTATTACTTGAATTTTATAAATTAAAAATTGTAAAAATTAATTTATTTTTTCTCTTTGGCAAAAAGTTTTTTTCTCACCTTCAATTAGTGCCAAAAATATTTAATTTATTTGAATTTTACTAAATTAAAAATTGAAAAAAATTAATTTTTTTCAGCAATGAAAATTTAATTTCTTATCTATAATTAAATTTTATAAATTAAAAATTGGAAAAAAAATAAATTAAATAAACTAATTATTATATAATAATAAAATGCTTGGTCTGTCCTTCTGTCCTAACTTGAAGTTGGCCTTTTCTGATTTCACGTGTTTTTTTGAATAGTAATTTTATGACGTGTCAAATTTTGACAATTCTTTTTCTCATTTTTGCCAAAGTTGTATAATTGAAGTACACAACGTTTACCAACGAAATTTTTTTTAAAGTTGTATATTGATTCAAAAATTGTATACAAATACAAAAAAATTTATGATGAGAAAAAAGATGCGTCAGGAAATTTCGTACAAGATAGTAATTTGAAAAAAATTTATTTTTAAAAATTAATTTTTAAGGTACCAGGGGCCAACGAATACCTATTAAATATTAATTATAAAAAAAACAGGCCTCGAATCAACTTAAAGACACAAAAAAGTCGTTTTAGTCGATTTATATTCCAAAAAAAGTGGATTTGTTTTTTATTTTAACAAAAATATTTTACAGATTTTTAAATGAAAAAAATTTTTTTTTTAATAATAATCCTTTTCGAAGGGTTAAAGTTGAAATTTTTAGAAATAATTAAATTTCAAAAGATATTGTTAATTTTCAAACAATTATTAAATTTTACAGAACTAAAAATAATTTATCAAACAATTTTTGGAAAAGATATTTTAAATTTAATTGAATTTTCAAAGATTTAAAATTGAGATTTTTGAAATTAATTGAAACTTTAAGTGTTTTGTAATTAAAATTTTAGATGATTTCACTAAAAATTTATTAGAAAATGCGGACAAAATACAATAATTTGAAAATCATTTTTAATTGAAAAATGGTTTCAGATAGTTGAATTTTCAAAGAATATTATTAAAATAGTTAAAAATAATTGAATTTCCTTAGAGTTATAATTGAAATTATTAAATTTCAAAAAAAAAATTTTCGATAGAAAATTTTAGAAATAATTAAATTTTAGATGCTTTTAAATTCAAATTATTGAAAATTCAATTAATTTTGAATTCAAATTTTTGAGAATAATTAAATTTTATTTGACTTTAAATTTGGAAAATAATTTAATTTTAGTTCATTTTGAATTGAAAATTTTGGGAAATAATTGAATTTTAATTGAAATTTTTGATAATAATTTAATTTAATTTCATTTTTTAATGAAAATTTAAATAATTAATTTTGAATAGAAATTTTAGAAAATAATTGAATTTTAATTCAAAATTTTCAAAATAAATAAATTTCCATTGAAATTTTTGAAAATAATTCAATTTTCATTGAAAATTTTCAAAATAAATGAAATTCAATTGAAATTTTTGAAAATAATTCAATTTTAATTCATTCAGAATTTAAAATTTTGAAAATAATTGAATTTTAATTAATTTGGATCTAAAAATTTTCAAAATAATTGAATTTTAATTCAAAATTTTCAAAATAAATAAATTTCTATTGAAATTTCTGAAAATAATTGAATTTTAATTGATTTTGAATTGAAAATTTTGAAAATATTTGAATTTTAATTGATTTTGATTTGAAATTTTTTGAAATAATTGAATTTCAAAAAATTGTAGAAATAATTAAATTTTAGAAGCTTTCAAATTGAAATTTTTGAAAATAATTGAATTATAATTAGAAATTTTGGATAATAATTTAATTTAAGTTCATTTTTGATTGAAAATTTAAATAATTAATTTTGAATAGAAATTTTAGAAAATAATTGAATTTTATTTCATTTTAAATTGAAAACTTGGTAAATAATTAAATTTTAAATTGAAAATTTTTGATAATTATTGAATTTTTAATTGATTTTGAATTAAAATTTCGGGTAATAATTGAATTTTATTTTATTTTGAATTGAAATTTTTAAAAAAATAATTCAATTTTATTGTGATATTTTTTTTTTTAAATTATAAACAATTGTTAAATTTCATAAAAATTTTAATTGAAAAATAATTTTGATATAATTGAATTTGTGATTTATTTCATTAAAATTATTAAAAATAATTAATTTAGTGAAGAATCATTTTAGTTCAAAATTTGTTAAATAATTGAATTGAAGAAGATCTGAAGAAGATCTACATTTTATACTAAAAAAATGTATTTTATTTACATTTTTTTTCAAATGTAAAAAAAAAATGTCGCATTTTATTAAAATAAGTCGATAAAAGTCGTATTTTTGAAAAAAATCGGAAAAAGTCGTATAATTCGAGGCCTGTAAACATATAATTTTCATTATTATCATTTAATATGTAATAATATTCTAATAAATTAAATTATTATTGATAATATTAATTTTTAATTTCTTTATAACAAATAATTAAATACTCAATTTGGCGCGCTTGCACGCGTTTAATTTTGCTAGTTAGCAATAAAAATTTAATTTATTACTTGAATTTTATAAATTAAAAATTGTAAAAATTAATTTATTTTTTCTCTTTGGCAAAAAGTTTTTTTTCTCACCTCCAATTAGTGCGAAAAATATTTAATTTATTTGAATTTTACTATAAATTAAAAATTGAAAAAAATTAATTTTTTTCAGCAATGAAAATTTAATTTCTTGTCTATATAATTAAATTTTATAAATTAAAAATTGGAAAAAAATAAACTAATTAATTAATAATATTTTTTAGCAATAAAAATTAAATTTATCATCTATATTTGTTATTTTATAAATTAAAAATTGTAAAAATTAATTAATTTTTTCTCTTTGGGAAAAATTTTTTTTTTCTACGCCTCAACAGTGCAACATTGGCTGGGCGGGAAATGGACACGTTTGCGGATTGGACACGGACAACGATGGATATCCAGATTATAATTTAGCGTGCAATGAAGAGAGATGTAGAGCCGATAATTGTCCGCTAACATCGAATAGTGGCCAAGAGGACGTGGATGAAGATGGTGAGGGTGACGCGTGCGACAGTGACGCCGATAATGATCAAATTGGAAATTTAGTCGATAATTGTCCACATCATGCAAATCCCGAACAAGAGGACAAGGACGGCGATGGAATTGGTGATATTTGCGATAATTGTCCATCGGTGCCAAATGCAAATCAAACGGACACTGATAACGATCGAAGAGGCGATGCCTGCGACGAGGACAGCGATAATGACGGTAATTATTTATTTATTACATTTTTTTAAACTCAAAATTTAATTCAAATTTGATTTTTATATTTTAATATCGCATTCCACGTGAGATTTTTCAATTTTTTTTGCTTTCGAATTGAATAATTTTTTTTTTTTTGAATTTTTTTTGCAAAAAATAACAAAATACGTGGTTTTTTCATTCTTTATTCTGCTAAATAAAAAATTTTGCCAAATAAAAATTCGACATCAAAAAATTCTATTAAGTAAAAATTTTACTAAA
This sequence comes from Leptopilina boulardi, assembly GCF_019393585.1. Lineage (NCBI taxonomy): Eukaryota > Metazoa > Arthropoda > Insecta > Hymenoptera > Figitidae > Leptopilina > Leptopilina boulardi. Next base: position 737,554 of record NW_026137825.1, on the reverse strand, counting down.
TAAAAATTTGGTCAAATAAAAATTGGGTAACTAAAAAATTCTACTAAATAAAACTTTATCCAAATAAAAATTCGGTAACTAAAAATTTTTCCAAATAAAAATTCTGCTAAGTAAAAATTTTGTCAAATAAAAATTTGATAACTAAAAATTTTTCCAAATAAAAATTTAGCCAAGTAAAAATTTGTTAACTAAAAATTCTGCTGAATAAAAATTATGCCAAATAAAAATTCTGCTAATTAAAAATTTATCCAAATAAAAATTCGTTAAATAAAAATTTTGTCAAATAAAAATTCGATAACTAAAAATTTTTCCAAATAATAATTCTGCTAAATAAAAATTTTGTCAAATAAAAATTTGATAACTAAAAATTTTTTTCCAAACAAAAATTATGCTAAGTCAAAAAAATTGTTTAAAAAATAAATTTTCTTAACATATAAAAAAAAATCTTAATTCTTTTCACTTATATAAATAACAAACAAAAAAAAAAAAATGTCTCAGTACGGAAAAAAATTGATTTTTGATTAATTTTTTATTTTTGTAACAAATATATACATATATATGTAAATAATTAAATAGGAATTTTCGACGACGAGGACAATTGTCCGCGTGTGATGAATCGTGAACAAGAGGACAGTGACAACGATGGAATTGGCGATGCTTGTGATAATTGTATTGAATACGCTAATCCAAGTCAATTGGATTCGGATAACGATGGAGTGGGCGATATTTGCGATAATAATCGAGACGAGGATCAAGATGGTATTCAAGATGATTTAGATAATTGTCCACATGTTTCAAATTCAGATCAAAGGGATATTGATGACGATGGAATTGGCGATAGATGTGATGACGATATGGACGGCGATGGAATTCCAAATGGACGCGATAATTGTGTATTTGTCTATAATCCAAGTCAAAGGCGAACTCACAGTAAGTGAATTTATATTAATTTACAATTTTTTTTTTCAATTTTATAATTACAATTATAATTATTAAATTATAATTAAAGATATAAATTAAATTAAAGATTAAAAATTAATAATTAAAAATTAAAAATTAAAAATTATAAATTAAGAATTAATAATTAAAAATTATAAAAAAATTATATAATAATAAAATGCTTGGTCTGTCCTTCTGTCCTAACTTGAAGTTGGTCTTTTCTGATTTCACGTGTTTTTTTGAATAGTAATCTTATGACGTGTCAAATTTTGACAATTCTTTTTCTCATTTTTGCCAAAGTTGTATAATTGTGTTTCCAAATTTCGGAATAAGTTTCTTTAAAATTCCAAATTCGAAAATTCAATTCACGAAGCTGAAGTACACAACGTTTACCAACGAAATTTTTTTTAAACTTGTATATTCATTTAAAAATTGTATACAAATACAAAAAATTTGTGATGAGAAAAAAGATACGCCAGGAAATTTCGTACAAGATAGTAATTTGAAAAAAATTTATTTTTAAAAATTAATTTTTAAGGTACCAGGGGCCAACGAATACTTATTAAATATTAATTATAAAAACACAGGCCTCAAATCAACTTAGAGACACAAAAAAGTCGTTTTAGTCGATTTATATTCCAAAAAAAAGTGGATTTGTTTTTTATTTTAACAAAAATATTTTACAGATTTTTAAATAAAATTTTTTTTTTTTAATAATAATCCTTTTCGAAGGGTTAAAATTGAAATTTTTAGAAATAATTAAATTTCAAAAGAAATTGTTAATTTTCAAACAATTATTAAATTTTACAGAACTAAAAATAATTTATCAAATAATTTTTGGAAAACATTTTTTAAATTTAATTGAATTTTATTTATTTATTTATTTATTTATTTAATTTTCAAAGATTTTTTTTTTTAATAATAATCCTTTTCGAAGGGTTAAAGTTGAAATTTTTAGAAATAATTGAATGATTATGTCAAATTTCAGACAATAATTAAATTTTACAGAACTAAAAATAATTTATCAAATAATTTTAGATAACATATTTTAAATGTAATTAAATTTTCAAAGATTTACAATTGAGATTTTTGAAATTAATTGAACTTCAAGTCATTTTTAATTAAAAAATTTTTTTTTTTTTAACTAAAAAATTTATTAGAAACTGCAGACAAAAATACAATAATTTGAAAATCATTTTTAATTGAAAACTGGTTTCAGATAGTTGAATTTTCAAAGAATATTATAAAAATAGTTAAAAATAATTGAATTTCGTTAAAGTTATAATTGAAATAGTTAAATTTCAAAAAATTTTAGAAATAATTAAATTTTAAAAGCTTTTAAATTCAAATTTTTGAAAATAATTGAATTATAATTGAAATTTTTGATAATAATTCAATTTTAGTTGATTTCTGATTGAAAATTTTAATAATAAATAATTTTGAATTGAAATTTTGGATAATTATTGAACTTTAATTGATTTTGAATTGAAATTTTGGGTAATAATTGAATTTTATTTGATTTTAATTTGAAAATTTGGAAAATAATTAAATTTTAAAAGATTTTGAATTAAAATTTTGGTTAATAATTAAATTTTAGTTGATTTTGAATTAAAATTTTTGAAAATAATTAAATTTTATTTGATTTTGAATTAAAAATTTTTGGTAATTTTATTTGATATTTTTTTTAAATTATAAATAATTGTTAAATTTTATAAAAATTTAAATTCAAAAATAATTTGAAATAATTGAATTTGTGATGAATTTCATTAAAATTATTAAAAATGATTAATTTAGTGAAAAATTTTAGTTAAAAATTTGTTAAATAATTGAAATAAAGAAGATCTGAAGAAGATCTGAAGAAGATCTGCATTTTATACTAAAAAAATATATTTTATTTAAAAAACTTTTTTAAAAATGTAAAAAAAAGTCGAAATAGTCGCATTTTATTAAAATAAGTCAAAAAAAGTCGTATGTTTGAAAAAAAGACGGAAATAGTCGAAAAAGTCGTATAATCCGAGGCCTGGTTTCAGATAGTTGAATTTTCAAAGAATATTATTAAAATAATTAAAAATAATTGAATTTCCTTAGAGTTATAATTGAAATTATTAAATTTCAAAAAAAAAATTTTCGATGGAAAATTTTAGAAATAATTAAATTTTAGATGCTTTTAAATTCAAATTATTGAAAATTCAATTAATTTTGAATTCAAATTTTTGAGAATATTGAAATTTTATTTGATTTTAAATTTGGAAAATAATTGAATTTCAGTCGATTTTGAATTGAAAATTTTGGGAAATAATTGAATTTTAATTGAAATTTTGGATAATAATTTAATTTAAGTTCATTTTTGATTGAAAATTTGGATAATAAAATTTTGAATAGAAATTTTAGAAAATAATTGAATTTTATTTCATTTTAAATTGAAAACTTGGTAAATAATTTTAATTTTAAATTCAAAATTTTGGATAATTATTGGATTTTTAATTGATTTTGAATTAAAATTTTGGGTAATAATTGAATTTTAGTTTATTTTGAATTGAAATTTTTAAAAAATAATTCAATTTTATTGTGATATATTTTTTTTAAATTCTAAACAATTGTTAAATTTCATAAAAATTTTAATTAAAAAAATAATTTTGATATAATTGAATTTGTGATGTATTTCATTAAAATTATTAAACATAATTAATTTAGTGAAGAATCATTTTAGTTGAAAATTTGTTAAATAATTGAATTGAAGAAGATCTGAAGAAGATCTACATTTTATACTAAAAAAAATGTATTTTATTTACATTTTTTTTCAAATGTAAAAAAAAAATGTCGCATTTTATTAAAATAAGTCGATAAAAGTGGTATTTTTGAAAAAAAGTCGGAAAAAGTCGTATAATCCGAGGCCTGTAAACATATAATTTTCATTATTATCATTTAATATGTAATAATATTCTAATAAATTAAATTATTATTAATAATATTAATCTTTAATTTCTTTATAACAAACAATTAAATACTCAATTTGGTGCGCTTGCGCGCGTTTAATTTTTCTAGTATAATAATATAATATTTACATTGTAATAAATCGTTTTAATCGTTTTAGACGATGTTTATGGCGATGATTGCTGGAATGATAATGACAATGATACGGTAATTAACAGTATGGACAATTGTCCGAACAATAGTGCAATTTGGACAACAGATTTTCGACAATATACCAAAGTTGTATTGGATCCAGAAGGTGAATCACAAACGGATCCCAATTGGCAAATTCATCACAATGGCTCTGAAATTTTGCAAACTTTCAACAGTGATCCCGGTCTTGCTGTCGGTATGTAAATAAAAATTTATTTTTTTTTTTCATAAAAATAATAACAAAAAATTCAATTTTTTAATTTTTACAAAAAAGAAATAATAATGAAAAAAATAATAAAAATAAATAATAAATAAATAAAATAATAAATAAAATAAAATAATAGATAATAAATAAAATAAATAATAAATAATAATGAAACAAAAAATTTCACAGGTAAGGACAGATTTGACGGTGTTGATTTTGATGGTACATTCTTTATAAATACACCAATTGACGATGATTATGTGGGTTTTGTATTTTCCTATCAAAATTCACGTCGATTTTACACGGTAATGTGGAAAAAAGCATCGCAAACATATTGGGAACCAGTGCCATTTAGAGCAGTTGCCGAGCCGGGAATACAAATAAAATTAGTAAATTCAGAAACAGGACCAGGTAAAATGTTACGCAACAGTTTATGGAGAACTGGCGACACGGCAAATCAAGTGAAATTATTATGGAAAGATCCAAGAAATGTTGGATGGAAAGAACATACCGCCTATCGTTGGCGTTTAATTCATAGGCCAAAAATTGGTTTAATTCGTTTATGGATATATGAAGGCGATCGATTGGTGGCTGATTCGAAAAATATTTTCGATATGACACTAAAAGGTGGAAGTCTTGGTGTTTTATGTTTCTCACAGGAAATGATTATTTGGTCGAGTTTACATTACAAATGTCGAGGTAAATATTCTCTAATTAATTATTAATTAATTTATTAATTATTATTATTATTAATAATAATTTAATTAATATATTAATAATTCCATCAAATATTTATTTGTCATTTAATTCTTATTAATTTGATAATTCTTTAGTTTCTTTTGGAAAAAGAAAAAAAATTATTTTTTTTTATAAAAAGTTATTTTATTATTTGTTTAAAATAAAAATTAAATAATTTTTTTTTTATTAATAAAATGAAGGGAAAATTTTCATGATTTATACTTTTACAGAAGGAGTATCGGAGGAAGTGTATCGAGAACTTCCGGCGAGTGCACAAAAATTAATTCACAAAGATATTTATTCGGACGGCGCTGGATGGATGCAGCATTAAAAAAAAAAATTAATTTATAAATATTTTCTTTTTTTGCGGAATACTGAGGAAAAAAAATGACGTGAAGGAGAAATTTACCAGATTTCCTGTCTAGATTCTAGAAGCAGAAAAAAAAATCGTATTCTTTGCGGTAATTTTTAAGATTTTTTAAAACGAAATGTGCAAATCACGAAAAAAAATTGTATACTAAAAAAACAAAAATGCATTTAGATTGTAAATTTTAAATAAATATGAAGGGATAAAATTGAATATAATTTTCTTTTTTTCTTTGTAAAATAATTACAATTAATAACTAAAATAATAGAAAAATAGAAAAAAAAAAATTAAATCGCGAGCAATATTTAACAAAAAGTGCTTTGCATATTAAAAATACGTTAAATTCTTCTTTCAACAAATTTTTTTAATTTCATAATTATTCTGCTCTTTTTTTCCAATATTTAGTATTTAATTGGTATTTTTTTTTTCAAATTATTTTATTAATTACAATTTTCGCCGATTTTTCTAATTGTTAAAATTCGTCTTTTGAAATTAATTTCTGCAGTTTTGGATCCAAATCACGATAAATCTCATCCGAGACACTGTCTGCAAATGAATTGAAATAAACATAAATTAAATTAATTTGAAATAATTAATTAATTTTTGCAAATTTTATTAATTAATTAATTTTTTGATTTTTAATAGAAAAAAAAAAATTCTCACCTCGACATTTATATTGAATATTGGACCAAACAATATTTTCCTGTGAAAAACAATAGACACCAAGTTTTCCTCCCTTTAATGTATTATCATAAATATTTTGTGAATCGGCAATTAATTCAATTCCATTATAAAGTTTCAATCTTATTAATCCAATTGAAGGACGATGAATTAAATTCCAACGATATGAAACATATTCTTGCCATGGTGTTTTTTTTGGATCATGCCATAATAATTTTACTTCATTCACATGACCATTTGTATTCCATAAACTATTTCTCAACATTGGACCAGGTCCCGTTATTGAATTAACTAATTTTATTTGTATCCCAGGATCGCCATGTGCAACAAATGGCGATGCCATCCAATAGTCTTGTTGTCCTTTTTTCCACATGACAACGTAAAATTTTTTATTACTCTGATAGGAAAATATAAAACCAACAAAATCATCATCGCCCTTTGCATTATTTATGAAAAATGTCCCATCATAATCGATACCGCCAAAACTCACGTCTCCTATTTTTTTAATTGAAACGAAAAATAATTTATTTAATTATTTTTTTATTTTATTAATTTATTACCTATAATTATTATTTTAATATTTTATTTTTATTATTTTATTACTATTATCCTAATTTATAGTTTTTTATTTCTTGAATAAATAAATAAATAATAATAATAACTAATAATATTAAATAATCAAAATTAGTAATAATAATAATAATATTAAAAAGTGATAAAAATTAAATATTATAATTAAATAGGATATTAATTAACATTTTAAAATAAACAATAATTTAATAATTCGATAAAAAAAAATAGTTTACGAACCAACTCCAATTCCAGGATTACTATTAAGTGTTTGATGAATTTCTTTTCCTTCATTTTTAAATTCCCAATGGGGATTTTCTTGTCCAGAACCAACTGTTGGATCTAAATCGATAGTTTTAATTGCCCTGAGATCGGTTACCCAAATATCACTATTATTGGGACAATTATCCATGCTATTGATAACATGATCATTATCATTATCGTTCCAACATGCGTCTCCAATTTCAGTGTTTGCTGATGAAAAAAAAATAATTTATTTTTATAATATTATTATATTATTTATTTAATTTTTATTTGTGGAAATCTTTTTTTTTTGAATATTTTTTTTATTTGAATTTAGAATAAATTGGCGCGCAAATTTTTAAAATATGTAAATTTAATTTTAAATAAATTAAATAGTATTTCATTTATTTAATTAAATAATTTATTAAATTAATATTATTTATTAATTTATTATTTATTTTATTATTTATTAAATTATTATTTATTAATTTATTATTATTTAATTTGTTTATTAATTAAATAGTATTTAATTTAGATAATAAATATTATTATTTAAAATAAAAATAAAAAAAAAATGTTTTTATGATAGAATTGTGGGAATCCCCTGTAAACACTATTGGAGTGAGAGAGAAGGAAAGAGAAAATGCAGGGATGGTTAGTTGAATATCATTCGTTACTTAGGGTTCGTTTGCATTTACATTGTGAAATGTCCAAAATTTAAGCGGTAGTAAATTCCGAGAATTAATAAAAAAAAAAGCTTTTCGTTATAATTAATAGTAATTTATTTAAATATTAGTTTATAACATCATTTTCTTATTTTGTACTCAGTTTTAAAAAAAGTAATAACCAATCATACTTTGGAAACTACTTCGCGTGTATGTGCTTTGGAATAAATTGTCTATGGTACTCTAACCTCAAAAACCACGTGACTCGTACTAGCGTGGTGTGTGTGTGTGGCGTGGTGTTTTTAAAATGCAAAGTGCTTGCGATTTTCAATTGTTTTTTTTAAATTACAAAATTGGGGTAATTTCTTTAGTATTTTAAAAGTGAATTATTATTCAAATAGTGTTATTTAAACCGCGAGTGAATGTTTCTTTTTTTTATGCCTCCATAGCAGATTTCATCGCAGTTTTCGACTATCGATGATGTACTCGTAAGTTTTATTTTCTTAGTAATTAATTATTAAAATATAAATTAAATTAATTACTTTGGTAATTAGTAATTATTAGAGTAATAATTTAGCGAAATTAAAAATTAGTTTGTAAAAAATTAAAAGTTATAAGAATAATTTACTAAATATAAATAGTTTCTATAATTATTGAGGTTAGTTGAAAATTATAAAAAATTAAATATTTATAAATATTTTATATAAATAATATTAGAATTATTATAAATAAAAAAAATATTCAAAATGTTAATAAATATTATATTATAATATTATTTATTATTTTATTTGTTAATTTTCGTTTATTATTTTATTTATTAATTTTCGTTTATTATTTTCGTTTATTATTTTATTTATTAATTTTCGTTTATTATTTTCGTTTATTATTTTACTTATGAATTTTTATTTATTAATTTTCGTTTATTATTTTCGTTTATTATTTTAGTTATGAATTTTTATTTATTAATTTTCGTTTATTATTTTCGTTATGAATTTTCGTTTATTATTTTCGTTTATTAATTTTCGTTTATTATTTTATTTATTAATTTTCGTTTATTAATTTTCGTTTATTATTTTATTTATTAATTTTCGTTTATTAATTTTCGTTTATTATTTTATTTATAAAATTTTTATTCATTAACAATTTAATTAATAACATAAAAATTCCTTACCATGTGTTGCTGTTTGATCGGGATTATAAACAAATATACAATTATCAACATTATTTGGTATTCCATCGCCATCAATATCATCATCGCATTCATCGCCTACACCATCTTTATCAGTGTCTTTTTGATTGGCATTCGCTATTTTAGGACAATTATCATTTTTATCCTGAACTCCATCTAAATCAGTATCGATTCCAGTTTCACAAATATCGCCAACTCCATTATCATCCTTATCTTCTTGATTAGGATTTTTATCATTGGGACAATTATCGCATACATCACCCACTCCATCGCCATCCGTATCTTTTTGATCCTTATTACTCACTTTTGGACAATTATCCACAGGATTTAAAATTTCTACCCAAAAAAAAAAAAAAAAAATTATTCCTATTTAAAATTTCTTTTAAAAAAATTATTTATTCACATTAAAAATTTCTACCGAAAAAAATTGTTCTCTTTTAAAATTACTTATTTCTAATTTTGAAATTAAATAATTTTCAATTCTCTCTAAATAATTTTTTTTGTCAATAATCTTTTTTTGAATTTTTTTTTTTAATTTCCAAAATTGGACAATAATTTCAGAAATATTCCATGGAAATTATTAATTTCACCTTTTTGTTAATTATTATTATTATTAATCGATGGATTGTTATTATTTTAATTAATAATTATAATATTAATCATATAAATATTATTATTATTATTATTATTATTATTATTATTATTATTATTATTAATTATAATAGTAATTATCAATTAATTTATAATTGCTTCATTAAAAATTCAATAATTTTCATGGAATTTGCAGGCCTCGGATTATACGACTTTTTCGACTATTTCCGACTTTTTTTTCAAAAATACGACTTTTTATGGACTTATTTTAATAAAATGCGACTATTACGACTTTTTTTTTAACTTTTTAAACAAATTTTTTAAATAAAATATATTTTTTTTTAGTATAAAATGCAGATCTTCATCAGATCTTCTTTATTTCAATTATTTAACAAATTTTTAACTAAAATTCTTCACTAAATTAATTATTTTTAATAATTTTAATGAAATTCATCAGAAATTAAATTATTTCAAAATTATTTTTCAATTAAAATTTTTATGAAATTTAACAATTGTTTATAATTTAAAAAAAATATATCACAATAAAATTACCAAAAACTTTTAATTCAAAATCATAAATCAATAAAAAATCAAATAAAATTCAATTATTTTCAAATATTTTAATTCAAAATCAACTAAAATTTAATTATAATCCAAAATTTCAGTTCAAAATCTTTTAAAATTTAATTATTTTCCAAATTTTCAATTTAAAATCAAATAAAATTCAATTATTACACAAAATTTAAATTCAAAATCAATTAAAATTTAATAATTATTAAAAATTTCAATTCAAAATTAATTATTATCAAAATTTTTAATCAAAAATCAACTAAAATTAAATTATTATCCAATATTTCAATTAATATTCAATTATTTCCCAAAATTTTCAATTCAAAATGAACTGAAATTCAATTATTTTCAAATATTTGAATTCAAAATCTACTAAAATTCAATTATTTTGAAAATTTTCAATTTAAAATCAACTAAAATTCAATTATTTTCAAAAATTTCAATTCAAAATTAAATATTATGAAAATTTTTAATCAAAAATCAACTAAAATTGAATTATTATCCAAAATTTCAATTAAAATTAAATTATTTCCCAAAAATTTCAATTCAAAATCAAAGAAAATTCAATTATTTTCAAATATTTTAATTCAAAATCTATTAAAATTCAATTATTTTCAAAAAATTTAAATCTAAAATCAACTAAAATTCAATTATTTTCAAAAATTTCAATTCAAAATTAATTATTATCAAAATTTTCAATCAAAAATCAACTAAAATTAAATTATTATCCAATATTTTAATTTAAATTCAATTACTTCCCAAAATTTCAATTCAAAATCATAGAAAATTCAATTATTTTCAAATATTTCAATTCAAAATCTACTAATATTCAATTATTTTCCAAATTTTCAATTTAAAATCAAATAAAATTCAATTATTTTCAAAAATTTCAATTCAAAATTAAATATTATGAAAATTTTTAATCAAAAATCAACTAAAATTGAATTATTATCCAAAATTTCAATTAAAATTAAATTATTTTCAAAAATTTGAATTTTAAAGCTTCTAAAATTTTTCATTGAAAATTATTTGAAATTTAACAATTTAAATTATAACTCTAAGGAAATTCAATTATTTTTAACTATTTTTATAAATATTCTTTGAAAATTCAACTATCTGAAACTATTTTTCAATTAAAAATGATTTTCAAATTTTTGTATTTTTTGTTCAATTAATTTCAAAAATCTCAATTGTAAATCTTTGAAAATTCAATTACAATTAAAAGAATGTTATCTGTAATTATTTAATAAATTATTTTTAGTTCTGTAAAATTTAATTATTGTCGGAAAATTAACAAAAAATCTTTTAAAATTCAATTATTTCTAAAAATTTCAACTTTAACTATTCCAAAAGTATTATTATTTAAAAAAATTTTTATTTAAAAATCTGTAAAATATTTTTGTTAAAATAAAAAAAAATTGATTTTTTTTTGGAATATAAATCGATTAAAACGACTTTTTTTGTGTCTTTAAGTCGATCCGAGGCCGGATTTGTGTAAATTTTTAAAAAAGATATAATTTATTTTTTTACAGTCTGGAATTGTTTTTTTTTGGGGGGGGGGGGGTATTTAAAATTTGGAAAATAATTTTTTTTTTTACCATCGCCATCCATGTCATCATCGCAGACATCACCAATGCCATCTGAATCGATATCTTCCTGATAGGGATTTGGTATTAATGGACAATTATCGCAAACATCACCAATTTTATCTTTATCCTCATCTTTTTGATCGGGATTTTTAATTAGCCAACAATTATCGACAGAATTTTCTATTCCATCATTATCGGCATCTGGATCGCATGCATCGCCAATTCCATCGCCATCGGCGTCTTCCTGTCCGCTGTTTGCAATTTTTGGACAATTATCAGCTCTACATTCTGATGAACAACATTTTAATGCCTCATCTGGATAGCCATCGTTATCAGTATCTAATCCACATTTCCATCCATTTCCAGCATATCCAACTGTGCACTGAAATTTTTTTTCTTTTATTATTATTATTATTATTTATGGTTTTGAATTTTTTTTATCAAAAAAAATTTTAATATTTTATAATATTTATATGCTTTTTGAATTTTTTTTTTTAATAACAAAGGGAATTTAAATATTTTTTTTTTATCAAAAAACATTTAAATATTTATTTGCATTAATGGATTTTAATATTTTTTTTTACCAAAAGACATTTAAATATTTTTTTTGTAGATTTATGCCTTTTGAATTTTTTTGCCAAAAAAAATGTGATTATATTTTTATATTTGTGCGTTTTTTTGAGTTTTTTTTTACCAAAAGAAATTTAAATATTTTCTTTTATTTATGCTTTTGAATTTTTGTTATCAAAAGGCATTTAAATATTTTTTTATATGCTTTTGAAATTTTTTTTGTATTTTTTTACTATTTTTACCAAAAGTCATTTAAATATTTTCTTATTTATACGTTTATTTATTTATTTATTTATTTAATACAAACGGGCAATAACAACTTTGTTTTTTATTTTTTGTTTATGCTTTTGTATTTGTTTTTAATTGTTTAATAATTGAAAAAAAAAAATTTTATATCTACGAAAGTAATAAATTTTTTTTTAATTATTAAATAATTGATTAAAAAAAAAATTTATATCAACGAAAGCAGTAAAAATTCCTGTTGGGTGATATTTTGAAAAATTAATTAAAACTGATTTCTTTTCTGATAAAAAAAAAAAGAGACACTAAACACTTAGAGAAACTTGGATAAGCGTTTGATGATAATAATTTAAAATTTTGTATCGAGATTGTCTATCTACTTTCAATAACGCGCGATATATAAAATTTGATAAAAAACAATTTGTTCGTGATATTAATTGTGAGTAAATTGTATTCTGTTTTTTTTTTTTTTTTCTCCTCTTTGTAATACTTACCCTGCATAAATATTGATTAGCTACAATTGGTATACATTTGGCGTGATCGTCACATTTTCTAATCATTCCAGGACAAATATTTCCAGTTACATTATTTAAATACAAATCCGTTGTAAAACTTTCTGAAAATAGGCAAAATAGATAAAAAAAAAAAAAAAAAGAATTACGAAAATATTTTTTGTCGAAAAATACTAAAAATTGCAAATATTTTGAATTTATATATTTTATTTATTTATTTAATTACCAAATTTTGATAATATTCTTTTGCAAAAGAAAGAAAAAAATTATTATTTAAATTATTACAAATATTGAATTTATATTTTTGTTTAGTTATTTTTTTTTTTAATTAATTTTGATAATTTTCTTTTTTGTGAAAAGAAAGAAAAAAAATGATTATTTATTAATTACTTACTTTTGCACGAAGCACATTCTTTCAATAACTCAGGAATATTTAAAGCCTCAAATGACTGAGAAAATAAAAAAATTATTTATCTTAAAATTTTATATATTTAATTATAAATTAAAAATTATTGGAAAAAGATTAAAACAAACAAAAAAAAAAAAAATTCTATTTTCAACGTTTTTAAAATTTTTTTTTTTTCATAAACTTACGTCTATTTTTAATTTTACATCCAAATGTGCCAGATTATTTAATAATTGATCAAAATGATTACATTTTTTACAATCTGCAAAAATTTTTATAAGAAAGTAGTTTTTATTGAAAATTATATGAAAAAAATTAATTTAATAGTAAAATAGTTGTTTTTTTTCAAACACATAAACTGTAAAAACTTATTTTATATTAATTTTTAACTTTAATTTCAATAAAAAAAAATATTACAATTTTTTTTTATTTATTAATAATGACGATAATACATTCTAATAAATAAAATCAATAATAATAATGATAATAAACAAAAATGAATATAACTAAGGCAAATAATAACAATAGTAATAAAAAATTAATAAAAATAGAATAAATAATAGTAATAGTAGGTAATAAATAATTAATAATAATAATAAAAATTTTAAAAAAAATAATAATAATAATAAAAATTAAAAAAATAATAATAATATTATTATCATTATAATAATTATAATAATAATAATAAATGACAAATACCTGTGATTGGAGAATTATTAGAATATGATAGAGAAATAATTGTTGCAAATATTGCAAAAGTTACTATATTTTGCATTTTGGAAAAAATTTTCTTTTTTCCAAAAAAAAAAATGCGATAAATTATTTTTTAGAAACTTCAATAAACATTTTTTCGTGATTATTTGTCAAATAAGAAAACAGAATAAATTGAATGTCTATTTATATAGTAATTCTATAAGTGTTATCAATTAAATTATCTTTGATAAATCATATATAATATTTGAAAATAAAAACGATAAAGAAAGTGAATGTAATTGGTTTAGAAATTTGTTAGCGCGCGAACACTTTAGAAACTCTTAGAATTTTTTTTAAAAGTGTGATTCTTTTTTTTTTATCGCTGTTACATATTAAACTGTCGTTTGTATTATTATTTCAAGTTATTTTTTTGCCAGATAACGTGTCTTTTTTTTTATTAATGTTTTATTTTAATTTAATTTATTTTTAATTTTTTAATTTTTTTTTTATAAATTTTATTTTAAAATTTTTTATTTATCGAAATTTTATTTATTAAAAAATTTTTTTTTCCCCCATAAAACTCTCTTTTACAGTTAATATTAAAATAATTGAATATAATTTATGAAAATAAAAAAAAATCTAATGAAGAAATAAAAAAAAAACAAATTTTCAATTTTAAAATTTTCACCAGAATATAATATATTTACAATATTATTTGCGAACTATATTTATAGAAGGGAAAATCAATAAGATATTTTTCGAAAATAGTTGAAATAAAAGTTCAAGGTTGAGAAAGGCATAAGTTGAAGCAATATATATATATTTTTTTTTCTAGGAATATTGAAACGTTATCAATACTAAGTTTTTTTATGCCAAAAATTATTAAAGAAATTATTATTACTATTATTATTTACCTTAGAAATAATTTCATTTTTTATCTGATAAAAAAAAATTATAACTTCAATACTTTAGAAATTACAAGCAAACTAATAAAGAATTAATAAAAAATTTTTTTTGCAGAAATTCAAAAATTTCAAAAATTTTGATAAAAATAGTACAAAAAAATTTTATATTAATTTTAGAAAATTCAACTGAATTTAAAAATTATTTATTTATTCATTCATATAGACATAAATTTATTATTAAATTTTATTGTACTAGATTTTTTTATTTTTGGTGGTAAAAAAAATGCAAGGGACAAGGATTTATCGTTAATATTAAATATTCAATTTTTTTTATATTTTATAAATATAATTTATTATTATTATTTTATATGTAAATGTATAAAATGACAAATATGTTACAATAATAATAATTTATTATTGTTCCATATTTGTTTTTTAATTGTTTACGAACAAATATAAATTACATGAAATATAAAAATTCTTAAAAATTATAATATTACCTTATATTATAAATATTTAATTAAATTATTATTATCACATTTTTTTTTTCTTTACTTTTCTATAACTTTTTTGTTAAAAAGAAAAAAAAACCTTCATTCTTATGTTTCTTTTTCAACTTTTTTTCTTAATTTAGGATCCAGATCTCGATAAATTTCTTCACTCACAGTTTCTGGAAATTTTAATAAAAATCAATAAAAGGATTTAACACTAAAATTTAATTAATATTAGATAACAAAAAAAAAAATTAAATCCAACAAAAAGTAATTATATTCCTTTGTTTGAAAAAAAAAATAAATAATAATTTCCTCCCCCCAAAAAATAAAAGATATATTTAAATTCTCACCTCGACATTTGTAATTAATATTTGACCAAATAATATTTTCCTGTGAAAAACAATAGACACCAAGTTTTCCTCCCTTCAATGTATTATCATAAATATTCTTTGAATCGGCAATTAATTCATTGCCATTATAAAGTTTTAATCTAATTAAACCAATAATTGGACGATGTACAAGTTCCCATCGATATGATGTAAATGCTTTCCATGGAATTTTTTTTGGATCATGCCACAATAATTTTACTTCATTTTTATGTCCTTTTGTATTCCATAAACTATTTCTCAACATTGGACCAGGTCCAGTTTTTGAATCAACTAATTTTATTTGTATACCAGGATCGGCATAAGCTTTAAATGGTTTATTCACCCAATATTGTTGTTTTCCTTTTTTCCACATGACAACATAAAATTTTCTATTACTCTGATATGAGAATATAAATCCAATAAAATCATCGTCATTTTTTGTGTTTACATAAAATGTTCCCTCATAATCAATACCGTCGAATTTTTCTTTTCCTATTTGAAAAACAGAAAATTTTTTTTAATATTATTATTTTAATTTTTATCATTTCCGAATATGATTTGAAAAATATAATTTTTTTAATATTTGTTTTATTTTTATTATTATTATTATTGATATACTATTTTTAGAAGATGAAAAAAATTATTTTATTATTTTCAAAACAAGGTTTTCTATAAATTTTATATTTTTTAAATTACGTAAATTCGATTGAAAATAAAAATTTATCCAAAAATAAATTTTTAATAATTTTTTCTTTTTTACTGTAAATTCGATAAAATGGAAATTTTAAATGTAAATTTTGTTTAAAAAAAAAATTTTTGATAAAATGCACAATATTTAGCTAAGTTTCAAAATCGATGAAATAAAAATTAAATTAAATAATATATTTATTAAATATTAATTATTTATTATTTATTTATTAAATAGAAAATTTGATTAAATGAAAAAAAAAAATGAAAATTTTGAAAAATTACCAACCAATGCCAATGCCAGGATTACTGTTGAGTGTTTGAATAATTTCCTGACCGTGATTATTAATAATCCATTTAGGATTCGCTTGACCGGAACCAGTTGTTGGATCCAAATCGATAGTTTTAATTTTTCGAAAATCCGTCGAATAAATGTCACTATTATTTGGACAATTATCAACGCTATTAATTACATTGTCATTGTCATTGTCATTCCAGCACGCGTCTCCAATATCCGTATTTACTGAAATTAATTATATTATTTATTAAAAAAAAATTTTTTTTTTTTCAACACTTTTCAGTAACAATTTTAATTTTCTCCTAACTATAAAGAAATTATAATTAAATATGAAAATAATTAAATTTCAAAAAAAAAATTTTATACAAAATAATTAACTTTTATCTAAAGTAAATGAATTAATTATTCATTAATTTTTTTCTATTCTTTATTAATTTTTGTTTTTTATTTTATTTGTTAATTTTCGTTTATTTTTTATTAATTAATTAATTAATTTTTGTTCATTATTTTATATATTAATTTTTGTTTATTATTTTATTTATGTAATTTTTATTCATTAACAATTTAATTAATAATATAAAAATTCCTTACCATGCGTTGCTTTTTGATCGGGATTATAGACAAATATACAATTATCAATTTCATTTGGAATTCCATCGCCATCAATATCGTCATCGCATGCATCGCCTACACCATCATTATCAGTGTCCTTTTGATTGGCATTAGGAATTTTAGGACAATTATCAAAATCATCCTGAATACCATCGGAATCTTGATCCTTTCCTGTTTCGCAAGCATCGCCAACACCATTATCATCCTCATCTTCCTGATTTGGATTCTTGACAAATGGACAATTATCACAAGCATCACCCACTCCATCGCCATCCGTATCTTTTTGATCTTTATTACTCACTTTTGGACAATTATCCACAGGATTTAAAATTTCTACCAAAAAAAAAAAAAGAAAAATTATTCCTATATTTAAAATTTCTTTTAAAGAAATTATTCACATTTAAAATTTTTACCGAAAAAAATTGTTCTCTTTTAAAATTCCTTATTTCTAATTTTGAAATTAAATAATTTTCAATTCTCTCTAAATAATTTTTTTTTGCCAATAATCTTTTTTTGGAATTTTTTTTTTTTAATTTTCAAAATTGGACAATAATTTCAGAAATATTCCATGGAAATTATTAATTTCACCTTTTATTAATTATTATTATTATTAATGGATGGATTGTTATTATTTTTATTAATAATTATAATATTAATCATATAAATAATATTAATATTATTATTATTATTATCAATTATAATAGTAATTATCAATTAATTTATAATTGCTTCATTAAAAATTCAATAATTTTCGTGGAATTTGTAGGCCTCGGATTATACGACTTTTTCGACTATTTCCGACTTTTTTTTTCAAAAATACGACTTTTTATCGACTTATTTTAATAAAATGCGACTATTACGACTTTTTTTTTACCTTTTTAAACAAATTTTTTAAATTAAATTTTTTTTTTTAGTATAAAATGCAGATCTTCATCAGATTTTCTTTATTTCAATTATTTAACAAATTTTTAACTAAAATTCTTCAGTAAATTAATTATTTTTAATAATTTTAATGAAATTCATTACAAATTCAATTATTTCAAAATTATTTTTCAATTAAAATTTATATAAAATTTAACAATTGTTTATAATTTTTAAAAAAAATATCACAATAAAATTACCAAAAAAATTTTAATTGAAAATAATAAATCAATTCAAAATCAAATAAAATTTAATTATTTTCAAATATTTTAATTCAAAATCAACTAAAATTTAATTATTATCCAAAATTTCAATTCAAAATCTTTTAAAATTTAATTATTTTCCAAATTTTCAAATTAAAATCAAATAAAATTCAATTATTACCCAAAATTTCAATTCAAAATCAATTAAAATTTAATAATTATTAAAAATTTCAATTCAAAATTAATTATTATCAAAATTTTCAATCAAAAATCAACTAAAATTAAATTATTATCCAATATTTCAATTAAAATTCAATTATTTCCCAAAATTTCAATTCAAAATCAAAGAAAATTCAATTATTTTCCAAAATTTCAATTCAAAATAAATTAAAATTCAATAATTATTAAAAATTTCAATTCAATTATTTTCAAAATTTTCAATTTAAAATCAACTAAAATTCAATTCTTTTCAAAAATTTCAATTCGAAATTAATTATTATGAAAATTTTTAATCAAAAATCAACTAAAATTGAATTATTATCTAAAATTTCAATTAAAATTAAATTATTTTCAAAAATTTGAATTTTAAAGCTTCTAAAATTTTCCATCGAAAATTTTTTTAAATTTAACAATTTCAATTATAACTCTAAGGAAATTAATTTATTTTTAATTATTTTTATAATATTCTTTGAAAATTCAACTATCTGAAACTTTTTTTTCAATTAAAAATGGTTTTCAAATTATTGTATTTTTTGTTCAATTAGTTTCAAAAATCTCAACTGTAAATTTTTGAAAATTCAATTACATTTAAAAAATGTTATCTGTAATTATTTGATAAATTATTTTTAATTTTGTAAAATTTAATTATTGTCGGAAAATTAACAAAATCTTTTAAAATTCAATTATTACCTAAAATTTCAATTCAAAATCAATTAAAATTCAATAATTATTGAAAATTTCAATTCAAAATTAATTATTATAAAAATTTTCAATCAAAAATCAACTAAAATTAAATTATTATCCAATATTTCAATTAAAATTCAATTATTTTCAAAAATTTGAATTTAAAATCAAAGAAAATTCAATTATTTTCAAAAATTTTAATTCAAAATCAACTAAAATTTAATTATTATCCAACATTTAAATTCAAAATTAAATTATTTCCCAAAAATTTTAAATTTTAAACAATTTTAACAATTTTGTTCCCATTTAAAATTTCTTATTTCTATAATTTTGAAAAAATAATTTTCAATTCTCTCTAAGAGATACTTTTTCTTTCTTTAACAAATATTTTTTGGAATTTAAATTTCAAAAATTAGAATTACTTTTTTTTTATAAAAATATTTTCATGGAAAATATTAATTTCACCTTTCATTAATTATATAATTGATTAATTAAAAATTTCGATAATTTTCGTGGAATTTGTATGATTTTTTTTTGGGGAAAATATATGTTTTTAGTATTTGAATTTTTTTTTGGAATTTAAAATTTTTTTTGAAAATTAGGTAATAATTTTAATTTTTTTTTTTTTTTTACCATCTCCATCCATATCGTCATCGCAGACATCACCCACGCCATCATTATCCGTATCTTCTTGATCGGGATTTGCAATTGTTGGACAATTATCGCAAATATCACCAATTTGATCTTTATCCACGTCTTTTTGATCCGGATTTTTATTTAACCAACAATTATCGTGTGGATTTTCAATTCCATCATTGTCTGCATCTGGATCGCAAACATCGCCTATTCCATCGCCATCGGCGTCTTCTTGTCCGCTATTTGCAATATTTGGACAATTATCACCATGACATTCGGGCGAACAACAATCGAGTGCTTTATCGGGATAACCATCATTGTCTGAATCTAATCCACATTTAAATCCATTACCCGCCCATCCGACCATACACTAAAAATAGAAAATTATTTTTTTCATTTCCATTTTTGTTTTTTTTTTTTTTTTGAAATAAATTAAAATTTATATTTCCAATTATTTTCATTTTAATTCAATTTTTATTTTTTTGCAAAATTTTTTAAATTTATTTTCATTTATTTATTTTTATTTTTGTCAAAAATTTTTTTTCAATTCTTTGAAAAATATTTTCAATAAAATATTTTTAAAAAATTATTTCTGCAAAATTTTTCAATTTTTTTTTTTTTTTTGAAATTTATTTCAGAGAAATTATTAATCAATTTTTTATTTTTTTGCAAAAATTTTTCATTTGAAATATATTTCTAATTTACAAATGAAAAAAATTTAATAATAAAAATAGAAAAAAAATTATTTTCTTTAATTTTTTTTTTAACAAGGAAATAGTAATTTTCTATTTAAAAAAAAAAATTTATAATTTATTTTTATTTATTATTTTTTTTACTTCAAACTAATCAATGGCAAAAAAGACAGTTACTAATTAAAATTTAATTAAAATTTTTAGTAATTTTTAGTAATTTTTAGTTTTAATTAAAAAATTATTATAATTAAATAATAATTATTTAACAATAATAAAATTTATTTTCAAATATTTAAATAAGAACAATGAAAAAATTATAATAATAGAAATAAATAAATAATTGAAAAATTAATTACCCTGCATAAATACTGATTGAAACCAATTGAAATGCATTTGGCGTGCTCATCGCATTGTCGAAGCATTCCAGGGCAAATTTCTCCAGTTGCATTTTTCAAAGTATTAAAACCAAGATTCTCAATATTTATAATACCTAGTAAAATTATTAATTACATTTATGAAATTTTTTCAAATTCCAAAACATATTTTTTTACATTATGACGAATTATTATTATTATTATTATTATTTACATTAATGAATTTTTCTAGATTAGGAAAATAATTTTTTTTTTGATTAAAAAAAATATTTTCTTTTACATATTTTGATTTTTTTTTAAATTACCTAATTTTTTTCTTTTATTTTCTGAAAATTTTTTTTAAACTAAAATAAATTTTTTTTTACATCTTTTAAACCATAATATGTTAAACAATAAAAAAAAACCTGTTATTAATTTTTTATAAAGTGTAAAGTTTTTTCTATAAATATTTCTATAAATTCAAAATTTTTGTTTTATTGAAAATTTTATTTTTTTTCTTTATTGACAAAAATTGTTTTTTTTTTGTTTTTTATTAGGTTTGTCTTGCAAAAAAGAAGAATGTTTTAGTATTATAAATATATTTATATTTTTATTATTGAAATTTATTTTATATCGATAAAAAATTTTCAAATATATATATTTAATTGTTTTAATTTTTTGTAATTAATAATTTACTCACTTTGACAAAAAGCGCATTTTTTTAATAAGCTTCTGATATCTAAAATTTCGTATGTCTGGAATTTGAAAAAAAAACTAAAATTAAAATTAAAATTCGTAAATTATTATTTATTAATTAAGCTTCAGCCTTTCGGCCCAGAAGTGGACTTGGTTTAATACAAAATTAAAAAAATATAATTCGTAAATTAAATATTTTTTAAAATCTCAATTTTATTATTATTTTTTATTTTTTATCTCAATTTTTTTTTTAAATTTCTATCTTTTGGTATTATAAATTATTATTATTATTAATTTAGTATTAATTAGTAATTCTAATAAATAAAAATATTTAAACTCACATCTAATCCAAGTTTAATATCTAAAAAAGCCAAATTAGTTAAAAATGATTCGTACTGTAGACATTTAGTGCAATCTGTAAATAAAATAATAATAACAAAAAAAATTGAATTAAAATAAATAATTTTTATTCTATTTTGTAAATTCGTTTATAAATAAATAAATAAATAAAATTAATAAAAACAAAATTAGAAGTAAAATCCATTATTAAAATTTTAAACATACCTATATTATTTGAAGAAATATGAGAAATGAAAAAAGAAAATATTAAGACGCCAAACGTGGTGACGCCTTTCATTGTTTCTCTCTTTCTCTCTCTCAAAAAAAAAAAAAAACTAATAAAAATAAATTTTGAGCCAAAAATTTAAACGTAAAGTTCAAGTTTATTACCTCTAGTGACATAAGGAAACGAATTAACGTCTCTTTTTATATAGGAAGTAACAGTAACAATTTATTTTCTCTTATCGGATTAATATCTTCCGAGATCAAAGATTTTAATCCATAGACTACTGATAAAATGCAATAACTACTATTATTTATAGTGAAAAATAGTAAACAACGTTTTATTATTTATAAATTCTTATATATATTTATTTCAATGTCACGCCTTATACAGTCAGTTTTATTAGTTTTGACGATTCATTGTTTAAACTTAAATATAGAATTATGAAAATAAATCTTAATCAATGACAATATTGATTTTATTTAGTTTCGATCTAAAGCTTACGATAAGAAACAAAAAATTTTTCTCTTAACCACTCGTCTAATTGCAATATTATGTTTTTCGTTAATTAAGATAATAATTTCGCACACACATATATTTTTTTTTAAACGCTTCATGACCGAGATAATGAAAAATTAACCTTGGATATATTTCTCCGATATTTTTCCAGCAGAAACCTTGATTTTTGTTTCTGAATATCGTGTTTTTTCGAAAATAAAAAAAAATCCACTTTTTTTTAAATAACGTTTTTTTTCAAATATAAAACAAAAAAAAAGTATTTTTTATACATTTAAAAAAAATGTATTTCTTTAAAACAAAAATTCGGTTTCTTTTTTTTTCGTCTTCATTTACCATTGATTTTTTTTTCTCTCTATTGGCAATTCCTTCATAATTTCCAATAAAAGATGTACATGATTACGTGACAATTGTTCTAATTGTGATGAATTTTGAAATTTTTCAAAATTACACTGTATCAATGTTAAACATGCATCTTTTAATCTTCTTATTTTACAATCATCGGCAACAATTAATATATTAATAACATTTGAAAAATTTAATTTTCTTGCCAATTCATCAGTACAAATATCAATTAATTCATAAATTTCATAAAAATTTGCAATTTTCAATAAATCAATTGCATATTCATTTAATTTTTCAATTTTTCCCGTATACATAAATTCTAATACAATTAAAAATAAATCATAATTAATTATCTCAGCATTTATTTTCACTTTATCAATTGATTCATCTTTAATAAACATTTGATGAAAAACATTACTTTCCATTGATAATATTATTTTATGGGCAAAAATTTTTTTTCTCCCCAAATAAAGTGTTATATCGCTAAACATTTTATGATTAACAAAATTTATATTATTATTATCATTAATTTTTGTTGTTTCTTCAATTTTTATTTGATTTTCTGTTTTAATCTCGAGACAAACAAAATTACAATCCATTTCAAATTTAATAATAAGATCAGAATTAACGAGATTATTTAAAAGTTGTGTATGTTCAATTATTCCAATTTTATGCCATTTTGCTTCAATTTTTCCTGTATATCTATTTATTAATGATATTAATGGTTGATTTGTTGCATCCATTATTGATAAATTCATTGTGAATGTAAATAAATGTTCACTATCATATGTTTCAGTTGGTCGTGCTGATAAACGTAATATATTATCACATGTCCAATCAATATTTAAAAACCAACGTTTATGGGGATAATTTTGCATTGTAAATATTGGCGAACTTAACCAATTTACTTCTCTCATATTTATTTTATAATTTGGAATTATCCATTTGAATTGTGTTTTATTATTATCCATTATATTATCGATTGTCAAAAAAAAAAATTACACTGCGAAAAAAAAAATTTATTTTTAAATTTCTTTATCATTTCGTATTTTCTAACCTCAAAAATTTATTTTATCGCGCATTTATTATTCATAAATCGAAATTCATTACAAAATATAAAATTAATTGTACCCTTTTTTCAATATATATAACGATTGTTATAATTTAATAAAAAAAAAATTTAAAGAGAATTTTTGACAGTGCAAAATCGTATTTTTTTTAGGTTAGAAAGGCAACATTTAAAAAAACAAAAACTCTTTTTCTATAATTATATTTAGTAAATTAAATTACATAATTTCTAATGTTGTAATCTTTCTTTTGTTATTTATAATATTTGTAAACTTAACCTCAAAACAAATAGAACTTTTTTTTTTTTTTTTGACAAAAATAATACATTTAACTAACCTTTCGTATTTTTTGATTCGATAATTTTTTACTGAATATTTGAAGAAAATATCGATATTTTTTTTTTATTTTCTTTTTATTATTAATGAAATTTTGATAAAATTTTATACACGCAGTTAAAAAAAACAATTACTTATGTGTTTACATTCACAGGGATGGATAACTGCATTCGTAAATCGAAGAGAAAAAAAATCAGTGTGGCCACCCTAACAACCGTCAATTTTAGGGTACGTTTACAATATCAGAGGCTAATTATGAGAAAAAGGTTAGTAAATTCTCTTTTTTTTTTTAATGCTCATTTCTTTTTTTTATATTAAAAAACTTTTAGATATACATATATTTTATAATTTAAAGTAAAAATGTTAAAAATTGTATAATTAAAAAAAAAAATTGAAAAAAATATAAAATCGCGGAAATATTATTATTTTTTGTTATAGTTGAAATAAAATTCTTTTAGCTTTATTTGAGCATTTTATCAAATGAAATGAATCAATTTTGTCGAAACATCAAACTTGACCTCTGATAAATCAATAGATAAAGAAAAAAAATTTATTTTCTTGCAATTTTTGTTGCTATTAGCAACCAAGAAATAAACATTCAAGAAAAGAAATAGTCAGAATATAACTTGTGTAACAGTTTGTGTATAATAGTGTGAAACAATATAAGTATGAAAAATTAAAAATAATTATAAAATAATGAACAAAAAAAAAAAGGTTATGTTAATGGTGTTAACGAATTTTTCCATTTTTAATTAATAAAAGTTGCTACATTGGATTTAACAATTTCGCAGATTAAAAAGTGGTAAATTTTTTAGGTTATGTTATCTAATTTCTTATTAATCTGATTATTTTAATAACTATAAACGAAGCAATTTTTTTACGCAAGTTATAATTTTTTATTTGTTAAAATATACAAAATTTAGTAGACAACTTAAATTTTTACAAATAATATCTCATTTTGCTCTTTGAAAAATTTTCGACAATTATTTTTATTGAATTTTCCTAATATTTTGTTCAATTGTTATTAAACATAGCAAATTTTTAATCTTTTATATTTTTTAAACAAATTATTATTTAACTAAAATCTAACAAACAGAATTGTAAAAAATCTTTCAAAGAGAACAAAAAATAAATAAATTTGATTTTTGTATTTTAACAGATTTTCCCTCTTAAAATTTTGTTTAATTATTATAACTGGATATTTAAAAAAATATTAACGTAAAAAAAAATTAATAAAAATTAAATTAAAAATTACAATTTTTAAAATTTTATATTTATGTAATATTTTGATAATTATTTATAATTTTTGTAAATTATTTTTTCTAAATGTTAAATAAACGTTTTTAGTTTCTGATGAGGACGGTAGTAGCATCAAAAAATTAAACCGAAAAAATATATCTATTTTATTGTTTCACACTATTGGCTTGAACGATTGCTATCAACATCTTTCTTGCAAAAATTAATATTAATAAAAAATAAATTAAATTAAATAAAAAATTAATATTATAGTTTTATTTGATGATAAAATCGGATTTCTAAAATTCATGAAAATGTCATAGAATTATAAATTCGGATCATGAATTCGTAGAATTTTGCAAAGAAAAAAGTAGAAATCTTTGAAATTCTGTTTTGAAAATAAAAACCAAAAATGAAAATACAAAGTATTTTCCTCCTTTTCGTGCTTATAATTTTTGAAATTAGTCAAAAGAATTATGTGACAAAATCTGAAATGATCCAATTGCAAGAAAGACACCAATTCAAATGGTCTCAAAGAGTAATAAGAAAAATAAAAAAAGATCCAAAAATTTATCAAATCATATTGATAACCAACTGTGAAAATATGGATCATACAAGAATAATTCAAGATCTTCAGGAAAATGTACCGACCTTGTATTTCAATGACACCTATACAGAACGAGAAATTCAAAAACTTAAGAAAAGAAATTCTTTGAAAAATCCTCGAGATACAACATTGTTTCTGATTGTCGAATCTTCAATCAAAAACAACACGCAATGGATCGAAGAGATGATGGCATTTGTTAAAAAATTTTCAACCATTCGTATTCGACCAAAATGTTTCATTCTTCGATTTTTGAATTCTAATGAAACTTCGAATTATGGAAAATTTCTGCAAAAAATGTGGCAGAATTTATTTCTCGACGTCACTATTCTCGATGTTATTAAAGAACAAGCAACGATTCATCAGCTAAATCCATTTGTTTCGTACAAGACAAAACCATTTTTCAAAACAACACAATTGTTTCCTAATAAACTTCGAAATTTAAATGGATATCCAATAAAAGTTGCAATCATTAATCGACCACCGTTTGTAAAATTACAACGCAATTTGACAAATTATCCTGTTAATATTTCTGGACCAGATGCAGAAGTTGGAGAAATTTTCGCTAAAGTTTTAAAGTACAGACCAGTGTTTGTACCATCGAATGATGAATCTTTTGGTGATTTTGTTTGCAAAGTGGATAAATTAACTGGCTTTTATTCTGCTATTGAACAACATAAAATTCAATTTATTAGTGTAACGGCTACAATTACTAAAGGTTTATGCAAAAAAGAAATATTTGATAATACAATTTTTGCTCTAGATCACTATATTGCAATAATTCCCACATTGAAGACAAAGAATTATTCAATTATGATCGGAAAAACTTTTTACTATTCAATTCTGTTAACTGTCTTGATTATGATAACCTGCTGGATAATTAGAAAAGTTTTCAAATTTGAGAAAACAATTTGGAATTGGACGGTGATTATTCGAATTTTATTTGGACTCTCAGTTGAAAATCAGCCAACAAAATTGAAGGAACAAATTATTTTTGGTTGCATTTTGATTGTAAATTTTTATTACTCTTGTAATATATTAGCATCGCTGACTGATTTCAATTTTGCAATCGAAAAAGAAAAAGAGATAAATAGTCTAAGTGATTTAATAAAAAGTGGCCTTCAATTCAGTGCAGAAAGAAATGTATTATTATTTATGTCATACATCGTTAATCAAAATAATTTCACAGCTTATGTGAGAAATGGTATTGCAATTGATAATCCCGATAAATGTATTGAATTTCTTCTCGATTACAAGAATATAACTTGTATTATGAGATTGTCAAGAGCTGAATGGCATGCTGGATTTTATAGTGATCAAAATCTTGTAAAATTTGTTCCTGAATTTATTGCCTCTGTAGGAGTTGGATTTATTATTGAACCCGGATCACCGTATGTTGAGAAATTTCAACAAATTCACAGATCATTGATGGAATTTGCATTATTGAAAAAATGGAAACTGAAGAAATTACCGAACTCAAAAAGATATCGTCAATTAGATATTGTAACCGAGAAGAATTCACAGAAATTGGATGATGGTAGTGATGATTTGAAGATACGATCTTTGCTGACTGGAATATTAATTGCTGGTTATTTGGCATCGATTATTGTATTTTTAGTTGAGCTGATTCTTGACAAGTGGATGCGGAGACGTGGTCCTCATTGAATCCATAAAACACAAAATTAATTACATTTAGCGGATTTTTTTATTTAATAGAAATTTATTCTGTTGTTCATTTTATCAGTAACAAGAATCTTACCTATGACAAATCAATAGATAAAGAAAAAGTTAATTTTTTTATAATTGTCGTTGCTAAGCTACCAAGAAAGAAAACAGTCAACAAAGGAAATAGTCAGAACGCAACTTAAATAGTAAAGTTTAAGGAACAATGAAACACTAAGGCATGTGTAAAGAAAGTGCAACAAGAACTAAAAAATAAGGTAAATAATATCGTGAATAAATTTTATTTATTTATATACGAGACTTTAAAATAAAGTACCCTTTAAGTACAAATTGTATAATACATCTGTATAACGCTTCTATATAGAAAAGAAAGAAACTAATTACTAAATAATAGATTACGCAGTGCCTTACTAAATACTAAATTTTGCTTTAAAACAGAGAATGAAGCTACAAATTAAATTCCTCATTTTCATCGTTACGATGGTTTTTGAAATTAGCCAAAAGAATTATGTGACTAGAGCAAAAATTATCGAAAAAAATCAAAACAGATCGAAATGGTCTCGAAGAGTAATAAGAACAATAAAGAAAGATCCAAAAATTTATCAGATTGTATTGCTGACTAATTATGAAAATGTGGAGTATATCAAAGTAATCAAAGATCTGCAAGAAAATCTTCCGACCTTGTATTTCAATGATTCGTTTCTAAAACGAGAAACACATGTTGCGAGAAGGATTTCTTTGAGAAATCCTCGAGATACAACATTGTTCTTGATTGTTGAATCTTCAGCCAAAAATAACACTCAATGGATCGAAGAGATGATGGCATTCGTTAAAAAATTGTCAACCGTTCGTATTCGACCAAAATGTCTGATTCTTCGATTTTTCGATTCTAATGATACTTCAGATTATGGAAAATTTTTGCATAAAATGTGGCAAGATTTATTTCTAGACGTCACTATCCTCGATATTATTAAAGAACGAGCTACGATTCATCAGCTAAATCCGTTTGTTTTCTGCAAATCAAAACCGTTTACCAAAAAGACTCCATTATTTCCAAACAAGCTTCGAAATCTAAACGGATATCCAATAAAAATTGCAATGTTCAATCGACCACCTTTTATAAAATTAAAACGAAATTCGACAAATTATCCTGTTGATATTATAGGTCCAGATGCAGAGGTAGAAAAAATTTTTGCAGAAAAATTGAATTACAAACAAGTTCTGGTACATTCCAATCGAGAAGCATTTGGTACTATGTCTTGTGACATAAAAAAATTGACCGGTTTTCTTTCTGCGATTCAACGAAATGAAATTCAATTGATTATTGTAACAACAACATCTAATAAAGGTTTTTGCAGAAAAGAAGTATTTGAGAATGCAGTTTTTGCTCTGGATCACTATGTTGCAATTACACCTGTATTGAAGTCAAACAATTATTCGCTTATGATTGGCAATGACTTTTACTATTCAATTTTGTTAACTCTCTTCATTATAATAACCAGTTGGTTAATTGTGAAAATTTACAACTTTGAACAATCAATTTGGAATTGGCTAATGATTAATCAAATTCTATTTGGAATCTCTGTGGATAATGAACCGAGAAAAACAAAGGAACGAATCATTTTTGGATGCCTTTTGATAATGAATTTTTATTATTCTTGCTACATCTTAGCTGGATTGACTGATTTTCATTATCGATTTGAAGAGGAACGAGGGATAAATACATTGAATGATTTAATAAAAAGTGGCCTTCAAATGGGTTCAGAAATTAATATTCAATTAATTATGCCACTAGTCGTAAATCAAAATGATTTTTCTGCCTGGGCAAAAAATGGTCGTATATTCAAACAGGAAGAATGTATTGAATTTCTTTTAGAATACAGAAACATAACTTGTATTTTGAGATTGAGATACGCTGAATGGCACGCTGGATTTTACAGAAAACAAAATCTTTTGAAATTTGTTCCTGAATTTATTACTTCTGTAGGAAGTGGATTCTATCTTGAACCTGGATCTCCGTATGTTGAGAAATTGAAGAAAGTCTACAGATCATTAACGGAATTTGCATTATTGGAAAAATGGAAATTAAAGAAATTGATTAACGCAACCAGGTATCTTGAATTAGACAACAAAGCAGATGACAAATTATCCGACAGTGATGAAGAATGGAAGATACAATCCTTATTGATTGGAGTACTAATTGCTGGTTATTTGGCATCGATTTTTGCATTTGTCATTGAGCTGATTCATGACAAGTGGATGCGAAGACAGGGTCTTCATTGAATCCTAAAGAACGAGAAAGTAATTACATTTATTTTATTTATTTAACAAAAATTTATTCTGTTGTTCATTTTATCAGTAACAAGAATCTTACCTATGACAAATCAATAGATAAAGAAAAAGTTTATTTTTTTTGCAATTGTCGTTGCTAAGTTACCAAGAAAGAAACAGTCAACAAAAGAAATAGTTAGAATGTAACTTAAATAGTAAAGTTTGAGGAATAATGAAACAGTGAGGCACATGTAAGGAAAAAAGTTTAAAAAGAATTAAAATATAGGGTAAATAATATTGTGAATAAATTTTACTTTAAAACAGAGAATGAAGCTACAAATTAAATTACTCATTTTCATCGTTACGATGGTTTTTGAAATTAGCCAAAAGAATTATGTGACTAGAGCAAAAATTATCGAAAAAAATCAAAACGGATCGAAATGGTCTCAAAGAGTAATAAGAACAATAAAGAATGATCCAAAAATTTATCAGATTGTATTGCTGACTAATTATGAAAATGTGGAGTTTATCAAAGTAATCAAAGATCTGCAAGAAAATCTTCCGACCTTGTATTTCAATGATTCGTTTATAAAACGAGAAACACATCTTGCGAGAAGGATTTCTTTGAGAAATCCTCGAGATACAACATTGTTCTTGATTGTTGAATCTTTAGCCAAAAATAACACACAATGGATCGAAGAGATGATGGCATTTGTTAAAAAATTTTCAACCGTTCGTATTCGACCAAAATGTTTAATTCTTCGATTTTTGAATTCTAATGAAACTTCGGATTATAGAAAATTTCTGCAAAAAATGTGGCAAGATTTATTTCTAGACGTCACTATCCTCGATGTTTTTAAAGAACAAGCTACGATTCATCAGCTAAATCCGTTTGTTTTCTGCAAATCAAAACCGTTTACCAAAAAGACTCCATTATTTCCAAACAAGCTTCGAAATCTTAACGGATATCCAATAAAAATTGCAATGTTCAATCGACCACCGTCTGTAAAATTAAAACTAAATTCGACAAATTATCCTGTTGATATTTCTGGACCAGATGCACAAGTTGGAAAAATTTTCTCAGAAATATTGAATTACAAACAAGTTTTGGTACATTCCAATCGAGAAGCATTTGGTACTATGTCTTGTGACATAAAAAAATTGACCGGGTTTCTTTCGGCGATTCAACGAAATGAAATTCAATTGATTATTGTAACAACAGCATCTAATAAAGGTTTTTGCAGAAAAGAAGTATTTGAGAATGCAGTTTTTGCTCACGATCACTATGTTGCAATTACACCTGTATTGAAGTCAAACAATTTTTCGCTTACGATTGGCAACAACTTTTACTATTCAATTTTGTTGACTGTCTTCATTACAATAACCAGTTGGTTAATTGTGAAAATTTACAACTTTGAACAATCAATTTGGAATTGGCTAATGATTAATCAAATTCTATTTGGAGTCTCTGTGGATAATGAACCGAGAAAAACAAAGGAACGAATCATTTTTGGATGCCTTTTGATAATGAATTTTTATTATTCTTGCTACATCTTAGTCGGACTGACTGATTTTAATTATCGATTTGAAGAGGAACGAGGGATAAATACATTGAATGATTTAATAAAAAGTGGCCTTCAAATGGGTTCAGAAAGTAATATTCAAATACTATTTTTACTGAGTATAAAAGAGAAAAATGCTTCTGCCTGGGCAAAAAAAGGCCGTGTATTCACACAAGAGCAATGTATTGAATTTCTTTTAGAATACAAAAACATAACTTGTATTATGAGATTGGTATATGCTGAATGGCACGCTGGATTTTACAGAAAACAAAATCTTTTGAAATTCGTTCCTGAATTTATTGGTTCTGTAGGAAGTGGATTCTTTCTTGAACCTGGATCTCCGTATGTTGAGAAATTGCAGAAAGTCTATAGATCATTAATGGAATTTGCATTATTGGAAAAATGGAAACTAAAGAAATTAGTTAACGCAACCAGGTATCTTGAATTAGACAACAAAGTAGATGACAAAATGGACGACAGTGATGAAGAATGGAAAATAGAATCCTTACTGATTGGAGTACTAATTGCTGGTTACTTGGTATCGATTCTTTCATTTGTCGTTGAGGTGATTCTTGGCAAGTGGAAGAGAAAATAGAGACCTCAACGGTTTTAAAGGTATGTTGATTAACTTAGAAGTTTCTTTACGTTTCTTTGAGTTTTAAATTGTAACAGCAAAATTTTCAAATCATTAAAATAATATTCTAATATTGAAGAAATAATGTTGATGCAATTTTGGCAATATTGCTGCAATTTTAGCTACTAACGTGGGATCCAGTATTAATAATTTCAAAATGAAATGTAGAAATTAAAATTATTACTGAATTTTAATCCTGAATAGTTACAATTTCAGTTTATCATTAGAATGAATCTCTATCTATCAAACTTGACCTCAGATAAATCAATAGATAAAGAAAAATTTTATTGTTTTGCAAATGTCGTTGCTAAGCTACCAAGAAACAAAAACACAACAAAAGAAATAACCAGACTGCAATTGGATGTAGTAAAATTTCTACAATTGTGACACAATAAGGCAAATGTAGAAAAAATTCCAAAAAAAATTTATTCAAAGATAATAGTCAATGAAACCGTTTTTTTGGGGGTCTATAGTAATTATTTTTCATTGAAATTTAAAATTTCGTAGTATTCTAAAAAAATATTCTTTCTTATTTTTTCATTTTTTGACAATCATGAAAGAAAATAGAAAAATCAATGATTTTTTATCTTTGGCTTTTTAATGATTTAGTGATTAACTAAAAATTCTTTTCTTCAAGGAGATATTGGAGATAAAGGATATGTTACAATAATTATTGATACTGATCCTTTACATAAGATAAACATTTGTAATAAGTGCGAAAATTGTCTTTATTTTTTTTTATTATACTGCATGTATTATTACTTTCACAAATAGAAATATCAATTTGTGACAAAAAAAATTATTGATAGATTTTTCGATCAAAAAGATGAGATACAAATTGCTTTTAAAACTTATTTCGGATACATTTTCAAAAATATTTTTAGACTAATTTTTCGTTTGAAATTGCATTTTTTATTGTGAAACTTTTTTTTTCAAATAGAGACGGAAAATGAAGACGAAAATCATTATTCTTCTTCTTCTTTTTATCGTAGTTTTTGAAATTAGTCAAAAGAATTATATGAAGGGTTCTGAAATTATTCAACCGAAAAAAGACGATCGATTAAATTGGTCTCAAAGAGTCATAAGGATAGTTCAAAAAGATCCAAAAATTTACCAGATTGTATTGCTAACTAATAATGAAAATTTTGATCATTCGAAAATAATTAAAGATCTACAAGAGAATTTACCAACCTTGTATTTCAATGATTCCTTTATAAAACGAGAAATTCAATATCTTGAGAGAAGTTATTCTTTGAGAAATCCTCGAGATACAACATTGTTCTTGATTGTTGAATATTCAGCCAAAAACAACACACAATGGACAGAAGAGACAATGGCATTCGTTAAAAAATTGTCAACCGTTCGTATTCGACCAAAATGTCTGATTCTTCGATTTTTGGATTCTAATGATACTTCAGATTATGGAAAATTTTTGCATAAAATGTGGCAAGATTTATTTCTAGACGTCACTATCCTCGATATTTTTAAAGAACGAGCTACGATTCATCAGCTAAATCCGTTTGTTTCCTGCAAATCAAAACCGTTTTCCAATAAGACTCCATTGTTTCCAAACAAGCTTCGAAATCTACACGGATATCCAATAAAAGACGCGATCATTAATCGACCACCGTTTGTAAAATTAAAACGAAATTCGACAAAACATCCTGTTGATATTATAGGTCCAGATGCAGAAGTAGGAAAAATTTTTTCAGAAAAATTGAATTACAAACAAGTGTTGGTACCATCTAATCATGATGAATTTGGTCATTTGTCATGCAATGCAAGTAAATTAACTGGTTTTCTTTCTGATCTTGAAAAAAATAATCTCCAACTTGTAACTGTATCGGGTGCAACTATCAGAAAAATGTGCAAAAAAGAAATGATTGAGAATGCAATTTTTACTCTAGATCATTATGTCGCCATTATTCCTACAATGACGTCAAAGAATTTTTCCATTACGATTGGTAAAACGTTTTACTATTCAATTTTATTAACAGTATTAATTGCAATAACAAGCTGGATAATTGTGAAAATTTACAATTTTGAACGATCAATTTGGAATTGGACGGTGTTTATACAAATTTCATTTGGAGTTGCAGTCGATCATTAACCAAGAAAATTGAATGAACGAATTATATTTTTATGCTTCTTGATTGTACATTTTTATTATTCTTGGAATATATTAGCCTCGTTGACTGATTTTAATTTTCGTGTTGAAGAAGAAAGACAAATAAATACATTGAGTGAATTAACAAAAAGCGGCCTGCAATTCAGTTCTGAATTAAGTAAAATAACATTGATGCCTGATATTGTTAATGAAACGAATTTCACTGACTGGATGAGAACTGCTCGAGTATTAACATACGAGGAATGTATTAAATTTCTTTTGAATTATAAGAACGTAACGTGTATTATGAGATTGTCACAAGCTGAATGGTATGCTGGATTTTTAAGAGATGAAAATCTCGTAAAATTTGTTCCAGAATTTATAATGTCCGTAGGATTAGGATTTTTACTAGAATCTGGATCACCATATGTTGAGAAATTTCAACAAATTCACAGATTATTGACCGAATTTGCATTATTGGAAAGATGGAAATTGAAGAATTTACCGAAGACATTTAGGAACTATCAGCTAGCTACAGATGGGACTGAAGAGAATTTCGATGAGATTAATGATGAATGGAAGATACGATCCTTGCTGATTGGAATAATGATTGCTGGCATTTCCGCATCAATTTTTTCATTTATCGTTGAGCTGATTTTTGGAAAAAATATACGGATACAAAAATTTTAATGATTCCAAAGAAATACCATTAAGAGACCACGAACACTAGGTTAGGAGTGGTTTTATATAAAATTCGAAAATTATCGATGAATTTTTTTTGTAATATTTGTTGTATTATTTATCAGTAAAATGAATCTCTATCTGTCATCAAACTTGACCTCAGATAAATCAATAGATAAAGAAAAAATTTATTGTTTTGCTAATGTTGTTGCTAAGCTACCAAGAAAAAAACACGTAACAAAAGAAATAACCAGAATTTAAATTGAAGTAGTTAAGTTTGTGGAAATGGTGAAACAAGGAAGGTAAGGTAAAAGAAATGCAAAATTTAATTTTTGGTCACATTTCGTCCAAATAATTGTGTTTTTGTTCAATACAAACATAATTAATCTTTCTTATAGGTATCGAAAATGAAACAAATAATCTTTTTACTCTTTCTCATCGTGATCACAGCTTTGGAAATTAGTAAAAAGAATTATGTGACTGGATCAAAAATTATCAAAAAGAAAAAAGATACCCGATCGAAATGGTCACAAAGAATGATAACAAAGATTAAAAAAGATCCAAAGATTTACCAGATCATGTTGTTAACTAATTATGAAAACCTGGAGCATTTGCAAATGATTCAACAACTACAAGAAAATGTGCCGACCTTGTATTTCAATGACACCTATACAAAACGAAAAATTCAACATCTTGAAGAAAAAATTTCTTTGAAGAATCCTCGAGATACAACATTGTTTTTGATTGTCTTATCTTCAGACAAAAATAATACCCAATGGACAGAAGAGACCATGGCATTTGTTAAAAAATTGTCAAACGTTCGTATTCGACCAAAATGTTTAATTCTTCGCATTTCGGATTCTAATGAAACAATGGATTTTGAAAAATTCCTACAAAGAATGTGGCAAGATTTATTTCTAGACATTACTGTTCTAGATGTTATTAAAGAACAAGCTACGATTCATCAGCTAAATCCGTTTGTTACGTACAAAACAAAACCGTTTAACAGTAGAACACAATTGTTCCCAAACAAGCTTCGAAATCTTCATGGATATCCAATAAAAGTTGGAATCTTTAATCGACCACCGTTTGTAAATTTGAAACGAAATAAAACAAATTATCCTTTTGATGTCTCAGGTCCAGACGCTGAAGTTGGAAAGATTTTTGCTGAAACATTGAATTACAGACAAGTCTTGGTACCATCTAATGAAGAAGATTTTGGTAATTTTACTTGTCGTGTAGATCAATTATCCGGTTTATTGTCTGAAGTTCAAAAGAATAAAGTTCAATTCATTAGTGTGACGTCTGCGGCAACAAGATGTTTATGTAAGGAAGAAGCGTTTGAAAATCCAATTTTTGACGTAGATCACTATGCCGCATTCACACCCGCATTGAAGACGAAGAATTTTTCATTTGTAATCGGAAACACATTGTACAATTCAATTCTGTTGACTGTCTTGATTACAATAACCGGTTGGATAATTAGAAAAGCTTTTAAGTTTGAGACAACAATTTGGAATTGGACTGTGATTCTTGAGGTACTATTTGGACTTTCAGTTGATCATCAGCCGCAAAAATTGACAGAACGAATTATTTTCGGATGCTTTTTGATCGTGAATTTTTATTATTCTTGCAACATCTTTAATTCGTTGACTGATTTCAATTATCGAGTTGACCAGGATAGGGAGATAAATACCCTAAATGATTTGATCGGTAGTGGTCTTTCTTTCGGTTCAGACATAAATGTAATAAGAATTATTCCCTATGTGGTTAATCAAGATAATTTTACAATCTGGCTTCAAAATGCTAAAGTAATTAGGTTCCAGGAATGTGTTGATAATATTCTGGATTACAAGAACATTACTTGTATTATGAGATTGACACAAGCGGAATGGCACGTTGGATTTTACAAAGAACAGAATCTCGTGAAAATTGTTCCAGAATATATGGTTTCTGTGGGAATTGGATTTATTATGGAACCTGGATCTCCGTATGCTGAGAAATTTCAACAAATTTACAGATCATTGATGGAATTTGCATTATTGAAAAAATGGCAATTGAAAAATTTACCTAACGCAACTAGATACCAACAACTTGGTGTTAAATTAGACGAGGAACTTGATCAGAATAATGAGGATTGGAAGATAGAATCCTTATTGTTGGGAGTACTGATTTTTGGTTATGTCCTATCATTTCTTTCATTTCTCGTTGAGGTGGCTCTTGACTATTGGAAGCGAAAATCAAGATCGCAAATAATCTAAAAGAATGTTTAGAATATTTAGTTGATTTGCATAAAAGCTTCTATATTCTAATTTGATCTCTCAGCAAACTTGACCTCTGATAAATCTATAGATAAAAAAAATTGTTTTGCAAATTTCGTTACTAAGCTACCAAGAAACAAAAACAAAAGATACAATGTGAATGCAACTTTAAACTTTCTTTAAAATGAAGCTCTACATGTCTTTTCTCCTGCTCATTCTTATCATAAATTTTGAAATTAGTCAAAACAATTATGTGACTAGATCTGAAATTATTCCAACACAACAAGAAACTCAATGGAAATGGTCACAACGAGTTGTGAGAACATTAAAACAAGATTCAAAAATTTATCAGATCATGTTGATAACCAATTATGAAAATATGGAGCATATGAAAATAATTCAAGATGTACAAAAAAATTTGCCAACTTTGTATTTCAGTGATATCTATACAGAACGAGAAATTCAACATCTTGAGAAAAGAAATTCTTTAAGGAATCCACGAGACACAACCTTGTTCTTTGCCATTGAATCGGCAGACAAAAATAATACTCAGCGAACAGAAAAGATGATGGAATTTGTTAAAAAATTATCATCTATTCGAATCCGACCAAAATGTTTGGTTCTTCGCTTTTTGCAAACTAATGAAACTTTGGATTATTCAATATTTCTGCAAAAAATGTGGCAAGATTTATTTCTAGACGTCACTATCCTGGACGTTAATAAAAAACGAGCTTCGATTCATCAGCTAAATCCGTTTGTTTCCTATAAATCAAAACAGTTTTCTAAAAAAACGCAATTGTTTCCTGACAAGCTACGAAATCTACATGGATATCCAATAAAAGTTGGAATTTTTAATCGACCACCGTGGGCAACATTGAAACGAAATTTGACAAATTATCCCTTTGATGTCTCAGGACCAGATGCAAAAATTGGAGAAATTTTCGCTAAAATGTTGAATTACAAACAAGTCTTGGTACCATCAAATGAAGAGGATTTTGGTAATGTTTCATGCAATGTAGATAAATTATCAGGTTTTCTTTCGGCAATTCATCAAAATCAACTTCAATTCATTGGTGTTATTTCGACAACATCGAAAGGTTTTTGCGGTGGGAAAATGTTTGAGAATACAATTTTTGATCTTGATCATTATATCGCAATTACTCCAACATTAATGGGAAAGAATTTTTCAGTTCACATTGGTAATACTTTTTACAATTCAATTCTGTTGACTGTCTTGATTACAATTACCGGATGCATAATTATGATTGCTTGCAAATTTGACAAAACAATTTGGAATTGGTCGATGATTATTCAAATTTTATTTGGTGTCGTTGTAGAACGTCAACCAAGAAAATTAATTGAACAAATTATTTTCGTATGTTTATTGATTGTGAATTTTTATTATTCTTGTAATATTTTAGCCTCATTGACTGATTTTAATTTTCTTGTTGAAAAAGAAAGGGAGATAAATACATTGAGTGAATTAATAAAAAGCGGTCTTCAATATTCTTCTGAATCAAATAAAATGATAATTCTACCACCAGCCGTTAATCGTGATGATTTCACAGCCTGGATGAAAAGAGGTCGTGTATTCACTTACGAGGAGTGTATTGATTTTCTACTTGATTACAAGAATGTAACTTGTATTATGAGATTGTCACAAGCAAAATGGCTCGCTGGATTTTATAGAGAAAAAAATCTTGTAAAATTCGTTCCAGAATTTATTATGTCTGTAGGAATTGGATTTTATCTCGAACTTGGATCTCCGTATGTTGAGAAATTTGAACAAATACACAGATTATTGACGGAATTTGCATTATTGGGAAGATGGAGAATGATGAAATTACCTAATGTAACTAGGTATCATCAACTAGGTATCATAAGAGAGGAGAATTCACAAAACGTGGATGAAATTGATGATGAATTGAAGATTCAATTGTTGTTGATTGGTATAATGGTTGTTGGTTATTTGGCATCGATTCTTTCATTTGTCGTTGAATTGGCTTTAGGAAAGAGATTTGCTAATAGGAAACAAAAATTTAATCAATGTAAATATTTTAAAAATAATATGAATTGAAATTAATTATTTGTCAGTGTACTAATGTATAAAGGCACTAGGTAAAATTAAATCTTAAATTCATTTAAAATTTCCTTTTTACCAGAGTGGAAGAAATCTCTGTTAAACATCAAAGTTGACCTCTGATAAATCAATAGATAAAAAAATATTTTTTTCTATTGTCGTTGCTAAGTTACTAAGAAACAAACATAAAACAAATGAAATGACTAGAATGCAATTTGATGTAGTAAATGTTGTACAATCGCGAAATAATGAAGTAAATGTAAAGAACGAAAAATTTTCTCCCTATTTTATATTTTAGATTTCTTATGTGATTTTAAACAGAAAACAAATAATGAAGTTGCAAATTATTTTCCGCCTTTTCATTTTAATCACTGTTTTCGAAATTAGTCAAAACCATTATTTGATAAAGTCCAAAACAAACAACGAGAAAGAAAACAGCCGATTTAAATGGTATCAACAAGTTATGAGGAAAATAAAAAAAGATCCAAAGATTTACCAGATCATGTTGATAACAAATTATGAAAATTTGAAGCATATAAAATTAATTCAAAATGTACAAGAAAATATGCCGACTCTGTATTTCAATAATTCGTATATACATCAAGAAATTCAATATCTTGAGAAGAGGAAGTCTTTGAGAAATTCTCGAGATACAACATTATTTTTGATTGTCGAAACACCAGCCAATAACAATACTCAATGGACGGAAGAGACAATGGCATTTGTTAAAAAATTATCAACCGTTCGTATTCGACCAAAATGTCTGATTCTTCGCTATTTAACTTCTAATGAAACTTCGGATTATGGAAAATTTCTGCAAAAAATGTGGCAAAATTTATTCCTTGACGTTACTATCCTCGATGTTATTAAAGAACAAGTTACGATTCATCAGCTAAATCCATTTGTTTCGTACAAAATAAAACCGTTCATCAATAGAACATCATTGTTCCCAAACAAGCTTCGAAATCTTCATGGATATCCAATAAAAGTTGGAATCTTTAATCGACCACCGTTTGTAAAATTAAAACGCAATGCAACAAATTATCCATTTGATGTCACAGGACCAAATGTTGAAATTGGAAAATTATTCGCTAAAGTCTTAAAGTACAGACAAGTGTTGGTATCATCAAATAAAGAAAATTTTGGTACCATATCTTGCGATGTTGATAAATTAACTGGTTTTCTTTCTCAAGTTCAACAAAATAAAATTCAGTTCATTGGTGTAATGACTGGAGTATTGACAAGTTTGTGCAAAAAAGAAATTATCGAAAATGCAATTTTTGAATTAGATCAATACGTTGCAATTACTCCCATAATAAAGTCAAAAAAAATTTCAATTATGATAGGAAATACATTTTATAATTCAATTCTATTGACTGTCTTGATTACGATAACCGGATGTATAACTGTGAGATTTTTTAACTTCGACAGAACAATTTGGAATTGGCCAATGATTATTCAAAATTTATTTGGCATCACGATATACAATCAACCGGGAAAATTAAAGGAAAGAATTATTTTCGGATGTCTTTTAATTGTGAATATTTATTATTCTTGTAATATGTTGGCCGCGTTGACTGATTTTAATTATCGAGTTGAAAAGGAAAAAGAAATTAATACCTTGACTGATTTAATGAAAAGCAATTTTCAATTTGGTTCTGAATTTTATATTAGAAAAATGTTGAGCGCAGTTATTAAACAAAATGATGTCAATGCTTGGATGAAAAATGGTCGATTATTCACACCTTCGAAATGTATTGAATTTCTACTGGATTACAAAAATGTAACTTGTATTATGCCTTTATCACAGGCTGAATGGTTTGCTGAATGTTATAGAAAACAAAATCTTTTGAAATTCGTTCCTGAATTTATTGCTTCTGTAGGAATTGGATTTTTTCTTGAACCCGGATCACCATATGTTGAGAAATTTCAACAAATTCACAGATCATTGACGGAATTTGCATTATTGAAAAAATGGAAATTGAAGAAATTAACGAACCCAACTAGGTACTATCAATTAGATACCATACGAGAGAAAAAATTACAGGAACTGATTAATAGTGATAATGAATGGAAAATAGAATTATTGCTTATTGGAATATTAATTGTTGGGTATCTCTTATCGATTCTTTCATTTGTTGTTGAATTGGCTATTGACAAGTGGAAGCGAAGACAGGAAATTCAATTAATTGAAAGGTATGATTGATAAATTTTACAAATTTAATGTATGTGTGAAGTAACTTGTTCTCTCTAGTGTGCTCTGTATTACCGAAAAACAAACATAAAATTTTCAATTACTTTAATATCGATTATCAAAGTTGACCTCTAATAAATCAATAGTTTCTAAGCAACCAAGAAATATAAATAAGTACGTAACAAAAATTTATAGACATAATGTAATTTTATGTAGTAGAAATTGTGCAATTGTGAAAGAATAAGGTAAAGGTAAGGAAAATTAAAAAAATAAATAATGGCTATCAATTAAGCTCGTAAAAATCTTCTGTAAAATTAGTGCAAATTGTATATCCTCCTTTTGATAAATTGAATCTGCTTTACCATTATATCAATTAATTTCAAAAATAATTGTTATTGTTCAATAATACTAATTTTCTTTAAATCATAATGTCTACATTTAGTTCTGTATGTATTTCCTTAAATATCCTTCCTATTTAATAAATTATGTAAATGAAAACATTTTTTTTACAGAAGCTGATAATGAAGCCACGAATTTTATTCCTGCTTTTCATCGTGGCGGAATTTAAAACTAGGTCTGAAATCATCATAAAGAAACAAGAGAATCAATTCAAATGGACTCAACATATCATAAGGATAATTAAAAAAGATTTAAAGATGTACCAGATTATGTTGATAAGCAATTATGAAAATTTGAAGCATACGAAAATAATTCAAAATCTACAGGAAAATTTACCGACCTTGTACTTTAGTGACACGTATTCAAAACAAGAAATTGAAAATCTTCAACAAAGTACTTCTTTGAGTAATCCACGAGCAACTACCTTGTTTATTATCATTGAATCTCCAGACAAAAATAACACACAATGGACAGACGAGATGATGGCATTTGTTAAAGATTTGTCAACCGCTCGTATTCGACCGAAATGTCTAATTCTTCACTTTTTGGATTCTAATGAAACTTCGGATTATTCAAAATTTCTGCAAAAGATGTGGCAATATTTATTTCTAGACATCACTGTTCTTGATGTTATTAAAGGACAAGCCACAATACATCAGCTCAATCCGTTCGTTTCCTACACAGCAAAAGCGTTTTCCAAAAAGACTTCTTTGTTTCCAAACAAGCTTCGAAATCTACACGGATATCCAATAAAGAACGCAATCTTTAATCGACCACCGTTTGCAAAATTAAAACGAAATGCGACAAATTATCCAATTGATATCTCAGGTCCGGATCCACAAGTTGGAAAAATTTTCGCTGAATTATTGAATTATAAACAAGTATTGGTACCATCTAAAGTAGAAGCTTTTGGTTATTTGTCTTGTAATGTAAAAGAATTAACCGGTTTTGATGCTGACCTTCAACAAAATAAAATCCAACTCATTACTGTAACGAGTTCAACTATCAGAAAGATGTGCAAAACGGAAATATTCGAAAATACAATTTTCACTCTAGATCACTATGTTGCAATTATTCCAACATTGAGGGCAAAGAATTATTCCGTTACTATTGGAACTACCTTTTACAATTCAATTCTTTTGACTATCTTGATTATGATTACCGGTTGCATAATTATTTATGCTTTCAAATTTGATAAAACAATTTGGAATTGGTCGGTGATTATTCAAATTTTAGTTGGACTCTCTGTAGATCCTGAGCCAACTAAATGGAAGGAACGAATCATTCTCTTTTGCTTGTTAATCGTGAGTATGTATTATTCATCCAACATTTTAAGTTCGTTGACCGATTTCAATTTGCGTATGGAAGGAGAGAGGGAGATAAAAACCCTAAACGATTTAATACATAGTGGTCTGCAATATGGTTCTGAATTAAATAAGAGATTAGTTTTAATTCCACCAGTTAATCAAGAGGATTTTACAGCTTGGGTATATAATGGTCGTGAATTCACTTACGAGGAATGTGTTGAATTTCTACTTGATTATAAGAATGTAACTTGTATTATGAGATTGTCACAAGCTGTATGGCACGTTGGACTGTACGTACAAGAAAATTTAGTGAAAATCGTTCCAGAATATATTATTTCAGTAGGAATTGGATTTGTTCTCGAACCTGGATCTCCGTATGTTGAAAAATTAGAGGAAGTACACTTATTGTTAGTGGAATTTGCATTATTGGAAAGATGGAGATTTAAAAAGTCACCTAATGTAACTAGGTTCCAGGAACAAGGCACTAAAAAAAATGAGGATTTGGATGACAGTATTGATGAATGGAAAATGGAACCCTTACTGATTGGATTACTGGTTTCTGGTTATATCTTAGCGTCGCTTTCATTTATTAATGAACTGATCATTAGCAAGTGGCAACGGAGATAGAAATCTTAATAACTTGAAAGGTACGATTATGATTTGTTCTAAAGTTAGTAGATTGTGTCTTTGTTTTAAAAATTTTTTGTCTAGAAGTTTCCGAACAAAAAATAGTATAGACATACAGTACAGATTATTTATCACATAATTAAAATATAAATAATTGGAAGCTTTTAACCTTAATATAAGTCAAGGTTATATTTCTATTTAAAGTTAAAGAATTTGAAATTATTTTTTTTACCTTTTGAATGTAAAATACATTTTCGAAATTGAGAATTCCCTATAATTTTTAATACCTATAATGAAAGTTGACCTCTAACAAATCGATAGTTGCTGAGCAAATAAGAAACATAAATAAAAAGTTATTGGCAGAATGCAATTTGATGTGTTAGAAGAAGCACAAAACGAAAAAGAATTGTTAATAAATTTTTTTAATCAAAACCATATAATGAAGCTGAAAATTATTTTCCTGCTTTTCAACGTTGTGATTGAATTTGAAACTAGGCAGAAAAATTATGTGTCTAGATCGGAAACTATCCAAACGGAGCATGAGGGCCAATCAAAATGGTCGCAAAATGTTATAAGGAAAATTAAAAAAAATCTAAAAATTTACCAAATTATGTTGATAAGCAATTATGAAAATTTGGAACAAAGGAAAATGATTCAAATTCTACAGAAAAACCTACCGACATTGTACTTTAATGACTCGTATACAAAGCGGGAACTACAAAATCTTCAGCAAAGGACTTCATTGAATAATCCACGAGC
The DNA here is from genome assembly GCF_019393585.1 of Leptopilina boulardi. NCBI lineage: Eukaryota > Metazoa > Arthropoda > Insecta > Hymenoptera > Figitidae > Leptopilina > Leptopilina boulardi. The sequence goes on along the minus strand of NW_026137825.1, from coordinate 692,661 downwards.
TACCACCTTGTTTATTATTCTCGAATCTCTAGACAAAAATAACACACAATGGACAGAAGAGATGATGGCATTTGTTAAAGATTTGTCAACCGCTCGTATTCGACCGAAATGTCTAATTCTTCATTTTTTGGATTCTAATGAAACTTCGGATTATTCAAAATTTCTGCAAAAGATGTGGCAATATTTATTTCTAGACATAACTGTTCTTGATGTTATTAAAGGACAAGCCACAATTCATCAGCTCAATCCGTTTGTTTCCTACACAACAAAACCGTTTTCCAAAAAGACTCCTTTGTTTCCAGACAAGCTTCGAAATCTATACGGATATCCAATAAAGGACGCGATCTTTAATCGACCACCATTTGTACAATTGAAACGAAATTCGTCAAATTACCCCATTAATGTTAAAGGTCCAAATGCACAATTTGGAAAAATTTTCTCTGAAGTATTGAATTATAAACAAGTATTGGTACGATCCAAACAAGAAAGTTTTGGTCATTTCTCTTGCAATGAAAATGAATTAACAGGTTTTGATGCTGACCTTCAACAAAATAAAATTCAACTAATTACAGTAACGAGTACAACTATCAGAAAATTGTGCAAGACGGAAATATTCGAGAATGCTATTTTATCTCTAGATCATTATGTCGCAATAATTCCCACACTAAAGTCAAACAATGTTTCCATTACAATTGGAAATACATTTTATAATTCAATTCTTTTGACTTTCCTGATAACAATAACCTGTTGGATAAGCGTAAAATGTTTTAAATTTGATAGAACAATTTGGAATTGGACGGTGATTATTCAAGTTTTGTTTGGAATTGCAGTATTAACGCAACCAAGAAAACTAAAGGAACGGATCATTTTCATATGTTTGCTAATTGTGAATTTATATTATTCTTGCAACATCTTATCATCATTGACGGCATTCAATTTACGTGTGAAAGAAGAGAAAGATATAAATACCCTAACTGATTTAGTAAATAGCGGTCTTCAATATGCTTCAAGTCCAAATATAATAACTTCGATGCCTAATATTCTTGAAAGTGAGGATTTCATAGCCTGGGTGAAAAATGGTCGTTTATTCACATTCGAGGAATGTATTGATTTTCTACTTGATTACAAGAATGTAACTTGTGTTATGAGATTGTCACAAGCCAAATGGCACGTTGGATGTTACATTGAACAAAATCTTATGAAATTTGTTCCAGAATTTATTATTTCTGTTGGAATTGGATTTGTTTTGGAACCAGGATCACCGTATGTTGAGAAATTGGAACAAGTACATAGATTGTTAACGGAATTTGCATTATTGGAGAGATGGCAAATAAAGAAGTTGGCTAATACAACCAGAGTCCATGAATTACGCACCATTGCGGAGAAAAAATTGAATGAAAGTGAAGCTGAATGGAAAATAGAACCCATACTGATTGGGTTATTGATTACTGGTTATCTCTTATCGATACTTTCATTCGTTGTTGAACTAATCATTAAAAAGTGGAATCGGAGACAGGAAGCTTGATAACTTAAAAGGTATGAATTGTTAGAAATTTAACTTTTCCAATACTTTTTATTTGTTCTTATTCTTTTCCTGACTGTATATTACAATACCTGTCATTAAATTTAACCTCTCATAAATTAATAATTTATTGTTTCACAAAATGTTAGTGCTATAACATACCAAAAAAAACAAACAGAAAATTTTCTATAATTTTTAATACCTATGATCAAAGTTGACCTCTAAAAAATCAATAGTTGCCAAGCAACTTAAATACGTAACAAAAAGTTATAGCCAGAAGACAACTTGATGTGGTGACACTTATATAATCATTAAACAATGAGGTAAAGTTGAAAAAAATAAAATATAACTTCGTGTAGCAAAGTATTATATTATAATATTTTTTTTACAAAACCAGATAATGAAGCTGCAAATTATTTTCTTGCTCTTCAACGTTGTAGTGGAATTTGAAAGTAAAGAAAAAAATTATGTGACTAGATCTAAAATTATACAAACGCAACAAGAAAGTCAATGGTCACGAGAAGTCATAACGAAAATAAAAAAAGATCCAAGAATTTATCAGATCATGTTGCTAAGCAATTATGAACATTTGGAGAATTGGAAAATAATTCAAAATCTACAGAAAAATCTGCCAACCTTGTACTTCAATGAATCTTATTCAAAACGGGAACTACAAAATCTTCAACAAAGAAATTCTTTTATTAATCCACGAGCGACTACCCTGTTTATTATCGTTGAATCTTCGGAGAAAAATAATACACAACGGACAGAAGGAATGATGGAATTCATTAAAAATTTAATAATCACTCGTATTCGACCAAAATGTCTGATTCTTCGCTTTTTGGATTCTAATGACGAAACCTCAGATTACAGAAAATTTCTACAAAAGATGTGGCATGATTTATTTCTAGACATTACTGTCTTGGATGTTATTAAAGGACGAGCAATGATTCATCAGCTGAATCCATTTGTTTCGTATACAGCAAAACCGTTTACCAGGAGAACATCATTGTTTCCTAACAAGCTTCGAAATTTAAATGGCTATCCAATAAAGGTTGCAATGTTTTATCAACCACCATTTACAAAATTAAAACGAAATTCGAAAAATTATCCCATTGATATCTCAGGTCCAAATATACAAATTGAAAAAATGTTTGCTGAATTATTGCATTACAGAGAAGTGTTGGTGCCATCTAAAGAAGAAAGTTTTGGTCGTTTTTCTTGCAATGTTGATGAATTAACAGGTTTTGATGCTGATCTTCAACAAAGTAAAATCCAATTCATTGGTGCAACGAGTATTACTATTAGACAATTATGCAAGACGGACATATTTGAGAATGCAATTTTGTCTATTGATCGCTATGTCGCAGTAATTCCCACGCTAAAGTCAAACAATGTTTCGATTACAATTGGAAATACATTTTATAATTCAATTCTTCTAACTGTCCTGATTACAATAACCTGTTGGATATGCATAAAATGTTTCAATTTTGATAGAAAAATTTGGAATTGGTCGGTGATTATTCAAATTTTATTTGGAATTGCAGTAGTACATCAACCAAGAATATTAAAGGAACGAATCATTTTCATATGCTTATTGATTTTAAATTTGTATTATGCCTGCAACATGTTAAGCTCATTGACTAATTTTAAGTTACGTGTGAAAAATGAAAGAGAAATTAATACAATAACTGATTTAATAAACAGTGGTCTACATTATGGTTCAAGTCCAATTATAATAAGCACAATGCCTAGTATTCTTGAACGAGATGATTTTACAGCTTGGGTAAAAAATGGTCAATTATTTGATCAACCTGAGGATTGTATTGAATTTCTTCTCGATTATAAGAATATATCTTGTATTATGAGAGCGACACTAGCTGAATGGCATGTTGGATTTTACGTGGAACAAAATCTCATGAAATATATTCCAGAAATTATTATATCGGTAGGTATTGGATTTGTTCTTGAACCTGGATCGCCTTATGTTGAAAAATTGGAAAAGGTACACAGATTGCTAACGGAATTTGCATTGTTGGAAAAATGGAAAATAAGGAAATTACCTAATGTAACACGATTCCAAGAACAAGGCACAACGGTAGAGGTAAAATTAAATGAAAGTGATGCTGAAGGGAAAATAGAACCCATACTGTTTGGGTTACTAATTACTGGTTATGTCATATCGTTGCTTTCATTTGTTGTTGAACTGGCCATTTACAAATGGAAACGGAGACGGTAATCTCAATAAGTCAAAAAATATATTTAAATATAAATTGTATCTTAAATATATTCTTAAATACATTTAACTTTTTCTTTCATATTTTATCAGTAGAATGAATCTTCATGTCTAATATTAAACTTGAACTCCTCTAGTAAATCAATACATAGTTAAAAAATATTATTTTGCAATTATCGTTGCTAAGCTACTAAGTAACAAACACACTTGAAAAAAAAAATCAGAGGCGAACCTGATGTAGTAAAGTTTGTACAATCATGATAGAATATGGTAAATGTGATCTGACTGACACTTACGAATAACAGGTAAAATTGTACAAAAACAGTTATTCTATGTCAATTATTCATTTATTTAATAAATTTAAATAATAAATTCTTTTTAGAAACAGAGAATGAAGCTACAAATATTCTTTATTTTCATTGTTACGACAATTTTTGAAATTAGCCAAAAGAATTATGTGTGTGGATCAAAAATTATCGAAAAAAATCAAAACAGACCAAAATGGTCTCGAAGAGTAATAAGAACAATAAAGAAAGATCCAACAATTTACCAGATTGTATTGCTAACTAATTATGAAAATTTTGAGCATATCAAAGTAATTAAAGATCTTCAAGAGAATCTACCGACATTGCATTTCAATGATTCGTTTATAAAACGAGAAACACAACATCTTGGAAGGAGGAATTCTTTGAGAAATCCTCGAGATACAACATTGTTCCTGATTGTCGAATCATCAGCCAAAAATGACACGCAATGGATCGAAGAGATGATGGAATTTATTAAAAAATTATCCACTATTCGTACTCGGCCAAAATGTCTAATTCTTCGCTTTTTTGTTTCTGATGCAACTACGGATTATGGCAAATTTTTGGAAAAGATGTGGAAAAATTTATTTCTAGACGTCACTATCCTCGATGTTATTAAAGAACGAGCTACAATTCATCAGCTAAATCCGTTTGTTTCCTACAAATCACAATCGTTTACAAAAAAGACTCCATTGTTACCTAACAAGCTTCGAAATCTAAACGGATATCCAATAAAAGTCGCAATCTTTAATCGACTACCATTTGTACAATTAAAACGAAATTTGACATATCATCCGGTTAATGCATCAGGTCCAGATGTAGAAGTAGGAAAAATTTTCGCTAAAATATTGAATTACACCCAAGTGTTGGTACCATCCGAAAAAGAAACATTTGGTAGGTTTTCATGCAATAGTAATAAATTAACTGAATTTATCTCTGCAACTCAACAGAATAAAATTCAGTTTATCAGTGTGTCTACTACATCTACCAAATTGATGTGCAAAAAGGAAATTTTTGAGAATGCAATTTTTGCTCTAGATCAGTATGTCGCAGTAATTCCAACATTGAAGTCAATAAATTCATCAATTACAATAGGAAATACTTTTTACAATTCAATTCTGTTGACTGTCTTGATTACGATAACCGGATGTATAATTATGAGATGTATGAACTTTGACAGAACAATTTGGAATTGGCCGATGTTTATACAAATTTTATTTGGTATCTCAGTAGATAAACAACCGAAAAAATTAAAGGAAAGAATAATATATCTATGCATCTTGATTGTGAATTTTTATTATTCTTGCAACATTTTGGCATCGTTGACTGATTTTAATTATCTATTTGAAAGAGAGAAGGAAATTAATACTTTGACTGATTTAGTAAAAAGCGGCCTTCAATTATGTTCTGAACCAAATATAATAACAATGATGCCAATAATTCTTCCTCAAAGTAATGTCAAAGCATGGGTGAAAAAGAGTCGAATATTAGCATTCGATAAATGTATTGAATTTCTACTGGATTACAAGAACGTAACTTGTATTGCCAAATTGCCACTTGCTAAATGGCACATTGATTTTTACAGAGAACAAAATCTTGTAAAAGTAGTTCCAGAATGTTTAGCTACTGTAGGAAGAGGATTTTTTCTTGAACCCGGATCTCCGTATGTTGAGAAATTTGAACGAATTCACAAGTCATTGATGGAATTTGCATTATTGGAAAAATGGCAAATGAAGAAGTTTCCGAACATAACTAAGCAATATGAATTAACAGAGAGGTCAGAACAAGAATTGGATGAGAGTGAAGAAGAATGGAAGATTCGATCCTTGCTAATTGGAGTATTGATGGCTGGTTATTTTGCTTCATTTCTTTTATTTGTCGCTGAACTGGCTTTTGGCAAGTGGAAGAGGAGATCGAGACCTCTATGATTTCACAGGTATAATTGAAAAATTAACCAATTTAAATAGATAGAATTAATTAATAATTAGGTTTTATTGCCCAATACAATGTATGGTTATTATGAGTATTATTTAATCTAAATTGCTTAAAATCTTAAGTGATTTCTTTATTTTCAAGGTTCAGATTCGTATTCTACACAAAAGATCCTATCAAAATCGAATCATTTTATGATAATGTTTTTTTTCACATTTTATCATCTTCTACAAACATTGACCTATGGTATATCAATAGATAGAGAAAAAAATTATTTTTTTGCAATTGTCGTTGCTAAGCTACCAAAAAAAATAAACATGCAACAAAAGAAATCATCAGAAAGAAAATTGAAAGTAGTAGAGCTTATTCAATCGCGAAATAGTAATGAAAAATATAAGACAAAAATAAAATTAAACAATGAACTAATTGTTAATAAAAATTTATTTATTTAAATCCAGAGAAATTTTTTTTCAATTTGTGTTTCATTAGTTCTTAATTTAAATTTCCGAATTTTTCTTAACGTCCAACGTTATTAAATTTTGAATATTGTTTCTATAAATTAATTCATAAAATAAATTTTAATATTAATATTTTTTTTTTACAGACAATGAAATTACAAGTTCTCTATTTTCTTTTCATCGTTATAGCCGATTTTCAAATTATTCAAAAGATCTATGTGACTAAATCTGAAATTATCCAAACGAATCAAGAGAGTCCATTGAAATGGTCTCAACGAGTTATAGGAAAAATAAAAAAAGATCCGAAAATTTATCAAATTATGTTGATAAGTAATTGTGAAAATTTGGAGCAATTGGAAGTAATTAAAAATCTACAAGAAAATCTACCAATCTTGTATTTTAGTAATACCTATTCAAAACGAGAAATTCAACATCTTCAAAAAATGAATTCTTTAACTAATCCAAGAGATACAACCTTGTTTTTCTTTGTCGAATCTCCAGCCAAAAATAACACCCAATGGATAGAAGAGATGATGGCATTTGTTAAAAAATTGTCAACCGTTCGTATTCGACCAAAATGTTTAATTCTTCGATTTTTGAATTCTAATGAAACTTCGGATTATAGAAAATTTCTGCAAAAAATGTGGCAAGATTTATTTCTAGACGTCACTATCCTCGATGTGATTAAAGAACGAGCTACAATTCATCAGCTAAATCCATTTATTTCGTACAAAATAAAACCGTTCTTCAGTACAACAAAATTATTTCCTAACAAGCTTCGAAATCTAAACGGATATCCAATAAAAGTCGCATTGTTTAATCGATCACCGTTTGTAAAAATAACACGAAATTCAACAAATCATCTTGTTGATGTTTCAGGACCAGATGCAGAAATTGGAACAATTTTCGCTAAAATATTGAATTACACCCAAGTATTGGTACCATCAAATGAAGAAGTTTTGGGTAAATTTTATTGCAATCCTGAAAAACTAACCGGTTTTATTTCTTCGGTTCAACGTAATGAAATTCAGTTCATTGGTGTAATGATTGGAGTAATGAGAGGTTTATGTAAAAATGAAATGATCGAGAATGCAATTTTTGATCTAGATCATTATGTTGCAATAATACCCACATTAAAATCAAAGAATTTGTCAATTACAATCGGCGATCAATTTTACAATTCAATTCTGTTGACTGTCTTGATTACGATAACCGGATGCATAATTGTGAGAATTTTCAATTTCGACAGAACAATTTGGAATTGGCTGATGATTATTCAAAATATATTTGGAGTTCCGATAGATAAACAACCGAGAAAATTAAAGGAAAGAATTATATTCGCATGCATCTTGATTGTGAATTTTTATTATTCTTGCAAAATTTTAGCCTCGTTGACTGATTTTAATCATCGAATTGAAAGGGAGAAAGAAATTAATACTTTGAATGATTTAATGGGAAGTGATCTGCATTTTAGTTCTGAATATTATATTAGAAAAACGTTGAGCGCAGTTATCAATCAAAATGATGTTAAGTCTTGGATGAGAAATGGTCGATTATTCACTCCTTGGAAATGTATTGAATTTCTACTGGAGTACAAGAATGTAACTTGTATTATGACCTTGTCACAAGCTGAAGGGTTTGCTGATTATTATAGAAAACAAAATCTTGTAAAATTCGTTCCTGAATTTATTGCCTCTCTCGGAGTTGGATTTATTGTCGAGCCCGGATCTCCGTATGTTGAGAAATTTCAACAAATTTACAGATCATTGATGGAATTTGCATTATTGGAAAAATGGAAATTGAAGAAATTAACGAACCCAACTAGATACCAGCAAATAGGTTATGGATTAGAGGAGAATGTACAGGAATTTAATAATGATGAATGGAAGATAGAATTAGTACTAATTGGACTGTTAATTGTTGGTTATTTTACTTCATTTTTTTGTTTTCTTGTTGAACTACATTTTGGAAGCAGGAAGCGGAGGCTCAGACTTAAATAACTTTAAAGATATAATCATTTATTTGTTTTATTCTAACCTACTTTTGAATTAAATCAAACAATTTGATCAGCTTTGTTCAAAGTCGGAATTAACAATTTGAACTTCAAAATTGTACCTATATTATATTCATAAATACTGAAACATTTTGTTGGAAATATCAGTAAAATAAATATCTCTTCCTTCGATCAGACTTGACCTATGATAAATCAATAGATAAAGAAAAAATATATTTTCTTCCTATTGTCATTTCTTAGTTACTCAGAAAGAAACATTCAACAAAAGAAGTAACCATCATAATGCAACTGGAGTTGGTATTGTTTGTTCAATCGTGAATTAATAACGCAAAATGTAAGAGAAATTAAAAAAACTCAAATTCCTCTAAAAATTTGTTAGGAAAATTGTCATTTGTATAATTTTTACAGTGTTCAATTTATTATATAAATTTTAATTTAAAAATTTCTTTCTGAAGTAAATAATGAAGCTACGAGTTATTATACTACTGTTTATTATAATAGCGGATTTGAAAATTATTCAAAAAAATTATGTGACTAAATCTGAAATTATCCAAACGAATCAAGAGGGTCAATCGAAATGGTCTCAACGAGTTATGAGGAAAATAAAAAAAGATCCAAAGATTTACCAGATCATGTTGATAATTAATTATGAAAATTTAGAGCATACGAAACTAATTCAAAATATCCGAGAAAATATGCCAACAATGTATTTCAATGACTCGTATTTTAAACGAGAAATTAGACATCTTGAGAAATGGAATTCTTTGAGAAATCCTCGAGATACAACATTGTTTTTAATTGTCGAATCTGCAGCCAAAAATAACACACAATGGACAGAAGAGACAATGGCATTTGTTAAAAAATTGTCAACCGTTCGTATTCGACCAAAATGTTTAATTCTTCGTTTTTTGGATTCTAATGGGACTTCGAATTATAGTAAATTTCTTCAAAAACTGTGGCAGGATTTATTTCTAGACGTCACTATTCTCGATGTGATTAAAGAACGAGCTACGATTCATCAGCTAAATCCATTTGTTTCGTACAAAATAAAACCGTTCTTCAGTACAACAAAATTATTTCCCAACAAGCTTCGAAATCTAAATCGATATCCAATAAAAGTCGCATTGTTTGATCGATCACCGTTAGTGAAATTAAAACGAAATTCAACAAATCATCCTATTGATGTTACAGGTCCAGATGCCGAAGTGGGAAACTTTTATGCTAAAATGTTGAATTACAGACAAGTATTTGTACCATCCAATGTTGAGACGTTTGGTAATTTTTCTTGCAATGCAGATAAATTTACCGGTTTTATTTTTGCACTTCAACAAAATAAAATTCAATTTATTTGTGTATCGTCTGCAACAAGTAGAGTTTTATGCAAAAAGGAAACGATGGAAAATACAATTTTTGCTTTAGATCCGTTTATCGCAGTAATCCCCTCACTGAAGACAAATAATTCTTTAATTACAATTGGAAATACTTTTTACTATTCAATTCTGTTGACTGTCTTGATTACAGTAACCGGATTGATAATAATAAAAAGTTTCAATTTCAATAGAACAATTTGGAATTGGCTGATGATTGTTCAAATTTTATTTGGTGTCACAGTTGATAATCAACCAAGAAAATTAAAGGAAAGAATCATTTTTGGATGCATCTTGATTGTGAATTTTTATTATTCTTGCAACATTTTGGCATCGTTGACTGATTTTAATTATCTATTTGAAAGTGAGAAGGAAATTAATACTGTAACTGATTTAATGAAAAGCGGTCTTCAATTATGTTCTGAAGCAACTGTATTAACAATGTTGCCAATAATTTTTCGTCAAAATGATGTTATGGCTTGGGTGAAAAATAGTCGGATATCAACATTCGAGGAATGTATTGAATTTTTACTAGATTACAAGAATGTAACTTGTGTAATGAGATTGTCACAGGCTAAATGGTTTGCTGGATTTTATAGTGAACAAAATCTCGTAAAATTTGTTCCTGAATTTATTGCCCCTGTAGGAGTTGGATTTCTTCTCGAACCTGGATCACCGTTTGTTGAGAAATTTGAACAAATTTACAGATCATTGATGGAATTTGCATTATTGGATAAATGGAAATTGAAGAAATTAACGAACGCTACTAGATACCACGAGCTAGGTATTGGATTAGAGGGAAAATTACTGAAATTTGAAAATAATGATAATAATGAATGGAAGATAGAATTCTTACTGATTGGACTGTTAATTGTTGGTTATTTTGCATCATTTCTTTCGTTTATCGTTGAACTGGCTCTTGGCAAGTGGAAGAGAAGACCGAGACCTCTGCGATTTTTAAGGTATAATTTCAAAATTATCCAAAATATGTAGATAGAATTAATTAATAATTTATTTTTAATGATTGCAGTGTATAGTATTTATTTTTTAATCTAAATTACTCAATACCTTGAGTGATTTCAATATTTTCAAGGTTCAGATTTGTATTCTACACAAAAGATCCTATCAGAATTGAATCTATTTAAGAAAATGTTTTTTTTTATCAGCTTTTACAAATATTAAATTTGACCTATGATAAATCAATAGATAATGAAAAATAATAATTTTTCTTTTTGCAATTGTTGCTAAGCTACCAAAAAAAATAAACATGCAACAAAAGAAATTATTAGAAAGAAAATAAAAAGTAGTAGAGCATATTCTATCGCGAAATAATAATGATGAAATGTAAGAAAAAAATAAAAAAAAAATATTAAAGAATGAAAATTTTGCATAAATTCACCAAAATTTTGTTTCATGAGTTCTTAATTTGAAAATCAGAATTTTTCTTAACATCCAGCATTAGATAGTTTTTTCCATAAATTTATAAAATAAATATTAATTGTAAACTTTTTTTTACAGACAATGAAACTACAAATTCTCTATTTTCTTTTCATCGTTATAGCCGATTTTCAAATTATTCAAAAGATCTATGTGACTAAATCTGAAATTATCCAAACGAATCAAGAGGATAAATCGAAATGGTCTCAACGAGTTATGAGGAAAATAAAAAAAGATCCAAAGATTTACCAGATCATGTTGATAATTAATTATGAAAATTTGGAGCATACGAAACTAATTCAAAATGTCCGAGAAAATATGCCGACATTGTATTTCAATGACTCGTATTTTAAACGAGAAATTAGACATCTTGAGAAATGTAATTCTTTGAGAAATCCTCGAGACACAACATTGTTTTTAATTGTCGAATCTGCAGCCAACAACCAAACCCAATGGACAGAAGAGACAATGGCATTTGTTAAAAAATTGTCAACCGTTCGTATTCGACCAAAATGTTTAATTCTTCGCTTTTTGGATTCTAATGGGACTTCGAATTATAGAAAATTTCTGCAAAAAATGTGGCAAGATTTATTTCTAGATATCACTATCCTCGATGTGATTAAAGAACGAGCTACGATTCATCAGCTAAATCCATTTGTTTCGTACAAAATAAAACCGTTCTTGAGTACAACAAAATTATTTCCCAACAAGCTTCGAAATCTCAATGGATATCCAATAAAAGTTGGAATCTTTAAACGACAACCGTTTGTAAATTTGAAACGAAATGAAACAAATTATCCTTTTGATGTCTCAGGTCCAGATGCAGAAATTGGAATAATTTTCGCTAAAATATTGAATTACATCCAAGTATTGGTACCATCAAATGAAGAAATTTTGGGTAAAATTTATTGCAATCCTGAAAAACTAACTGGTTTTATTTCTTCAGTTCAACGTAATGAAATTCAATTCATTGGTGTAATGATTGGAGTAATGAGAGGTTTGTGTAAAAATGAAATGATCGAGAATGCAATTTTTGATCTAGATCATTATGTTGCAATAATACCCACATTAAAATCAAAGAATTTGTCAATTACAATTGGAGATCAATTTTACAATTCAATTCTGTTGACTGTCTTGATTACGATAACCGGATGTATAATTGTGAGAATTTTCAATTTCGACAGAACAATTTGGAATTGGTTGATGATTATTCAAAATATATTTGGAATCTCGATGGACAATCAACCGAGAATATTCAAGGAAAGAATTATATTCGCATGCATTTTGATTGTGAATTTTTATTATTCTTGCAACATTTTGGCATCGTTGACTGATTTTAATCATCGAATTGAAAGAGAGAAGGAAATTAATACCTTGAATGATTTAGTAGAAAGTGATCTACAATTTGGTTCTGAATTTTATATTAGAAAAATGTTGAGCGCAGTTATCAATCAAAATGATGTTAAGTCTTGGATTAGAAATGGTCGATTATTCAAACCTTGGAAATGTATTGAATTTCTACTGGAATATAAGAATGTAACTTGTATTATGACCTTGTCACAAGCTGAAGGGTTTGCTGAATGTTATAGAAAACAAAATCTTGTAAAATTCGTTCCTGAATTTATTGCCTCTGTAGGAGTTGGATTTCTTGTCGAGCCCGGATCTCCGTATGTTGAGAAATTTGAACAAATTTACAGATCATTGATGGAATTTGCATTATTGGAAAAATGGAAATTAAAAAAATTAACGAACCTAACTAAATACCGACAGCTAAGTATTGGATTAGTGGAGAAAGTACAAGAATTTGATAATGATGATTGGAAGGTAGAATTCTTACTGATTGGACTGTTAATTGTTGGTTATTTTGCATCATTTCTTTCGTTTATCGTTGAACTGGCTCTTAGCAAATGGAAGAGCAGACCGAGACCTCTGCGATTTTTAAGGTATAATTTAAAAATTATCCAAATTATGTAGATAGAATTAATTAATAATTTATTTTTAATGATGAATGCAGTGTATAGTATTTAGGAGTATTTTTTAATCTAAATTACTCAATATCTTGAGTGATTTCAATATTTTCAAGGTTCAGATTTGTATTCTACACAAAAGATCCTATCAGAATCAGAATCGAATCTATTTAAGAAAATGTTTTTTTTATCAGCTTTTACTATTAAATTTGACCTATGATAAATCAATAGATAATGAAAAATAATAATTTTTTTTGCAATTGTTGCTAAGCTACCAAAAAAAAATAACCATGCAACAAAAGAAATTATTAGAAAGAAAATAAAAAGTAGTAGAGCTTATTCTATCGCGAAATAATAATGATAAAATGTAAGAAAAAAATACAAAAAAAATATTAAAGAATGAAAATTTTGTTTTCATTTTTTTGTTTCTTGAGTTCTTAATTTGTAAATCAGAATTTTTCTTAACATCGAGCATTAGATAGTTTTTTCCATAAATTAATTTATTAAATATTAATTGTAAACTTTTTTTACAGACAATGAAGCTACAAAATCTTTATTTTCTTTTCATCTATATTGCCGATTTGAAAATTATTCAAAAAAATTATGTGACTAAATCTGAAATTATCCAAACAAAACAAGAGCGTCAATCGAAATGGTCTCAACGAGTTATGAGGAAAATAAAAAAAGATCCAAAGATTTACCAGATCATGTTGATAATCAATTATGAAAATTTGAAGCATACGAAACTAATTCAAAATGTCCGAGAAAATATGCCGACATTGTATTTCAATGACTCGTATTTTAAACAAGAAATTAGACATCTTGAGAAATGGAATTCTTTGAGAAATCCTCGAGATACAACATTGTTTTTAATTGTCGAATCTGCAGCCAATAACCAAACCCAATGGACAGAAGAGACAATGGCATTTGTTAAAAAATTGTCAACCGTTCGTATTCGACCAAAATGTCTGATTCTTCGCTATTTAACTTCTAATGAAACTACGAATTATGGAAAATTTCTGCAAAAAATGTGGCAGGATTTATTTCTAGACGTCACTATCCTCGATGTGATTAAAGAACGAGCTACAATTCATCAGCTAAATCCATTTATTTCGTACAAAATAAAACCGTTCTTCAGTACAACAAAATTATTTCCTAACAAGCTTCGAAATCTAAACGGATATCCAATAAAAGTCGCATTGTTTAATCGATCACCGTTAGTAAAATTAAAACGTAATTCAACAAATCATCCCGTTGATGTTTCAGGTCCAGATGCAGAAATTGGAAAAATTTTCGCTAAAATATTGAATTACAGACCAGTTATTGTACCATGCAATGTCGAGACGTTTGGCAATTTTTCTTGCAATGCTGATAAATTAACTGGTTTTCTATCTGCAGTTCAACGAAATGAAATTCAGTTCATTGGTGTAACGATTGGAGTAATGAGAGGTTTATGTAAAAATGAAATGATCGAGAATGCAATTTTTGATCTAGATCATTATGTTGCAATAATACCCACATTAAAATCAAAGAATTTGTCTCTTACAATCGGAGATAAATTTTACAATTCAATTCTGTTGACTGTCTTGATTACGATAACCGGATGTATAATTGTGAGAATTTTCAATTTCGACAGAACAATTTGGAATTGGTTGATGATTATTCAAAATATATTTGGAATCTCGATAGACAATCAACCGAGAATATTCAAGGAAAGAATTATATTCGCATGCATCTTGATTGTGAATTTTTATTATTCTTGCAACATTTTGGCATCGTTGACTGATTTTAATCATCGAATTGAAAGAGAGAAGGAAATTAATACCTTGAATGATTTAGTAAAAAGCGATCTACAATTTGGTTCTGAATTTTATATTAGAAAAATTTTGAACGCTGTTATCAATCAAAATGATGTTAATTCTTGGATGAGAAATGGTCGATCATTCAAACATTGGAAATGTATTGAATTTCTACTGGAATATAAGAATGTAACTTGTATTATGGCCTTGTCACAAGCTGTAAGGTTTGCTGAATGTTATAGAAAACAAAATCTTGTAAAATTCGTTCCTGAATTTATTGCCTCTGTAGGAGTTGGATTTCTTGTCGAGCCCGGATCTCCGTATGTTGAGAAATTTGAACAAATTTACAAATCATTGATGGAATTTGCATTATTGGAAAAATGGAAATTAAAAAAATTAACGAACTCAACTAGATACCGACAGCTAAGTATTGGATTGGGGGAGAAAGTACAAGAATTTGATAATGATGATTGGAAGGTAGAATTCTTATTGATTGGACTATTAATTGTTGGTTATTTTGCATCATTTCTTTCATTTATCGTTGAATTGGCTCTTGGAAAATGGAAGCAGAGGCAGAGAAGCCAATAAAATACTTTTTATTAGGTATTACAAGATTATTATAATTTATTTATAATTTTTAAAATTTATTAAACGTTTTTTTAGAGGAAGTAGAAAATTTTATCAATCGCTCCGAGTCTTTTTTTTTTTTTAATTAGACTCGGAGTGATGATTGATTAAATTTTCCATTTTCTTTATTATAATTTATGCGCTCTAAAGAAAGATACATGAGAAGCAAAAAATTATAAGTTATGTTTATGATAAACTTTATTCATAAATTTTTTAAATTTAATTTGTAAAAAAAAATTAATTATGTAAAATCAAAATTAGTTTTTATTGAATATTTTGGACTTAAGCAATTGTTTGCTTTGTCTATTTTCACTTTAATCATAAACAATAATCTATTTTTTGTTTTTCGTATCCCACTTTTCTTTAATTATTTTAATTTAATTTATTAATTTCTAATAATTTAATAAGATCTTATTTTTTGGATCGTTATTCCAAAAATATTCAAAATAATATTATTCAAAAAATTTTTTCTTTGGTATAAAAATCTAAATTTACTTAAAATTAATTTAAAAACTGTTTTCTTTCATTGTTTTTATAAAAGAATCAATGTATTTTATTGTATTTTAAAAATTTCTTGTAAATAATTTATTTATACAATCTTTTTTTTTTTTTAAATTTGCACTATAGGACTTTTTTATGATAAATAATTACGTCTATAATCACCGTCTGGTAATGGAAGTTTCTTTGCACAAACATAATAAGCCTTATCGTTTATTATTATTTCCTTTAAACAAATATCTGCAAAATTATTGATAAATAAATTTCAGTTAATATTTTTTTTTTTTAAAAAGAAAGCAAAATCGTAAAATATATATAAATTTTGATGTTATTATTAATTTTTATTGCTTATAAAACTTTTAAAAATTTTTTTTTAAGTTTTCTATTGAAATTTACCTTTGCCATCTTCATACCAATATTTAAATTCAATACTTGAATATCCAGTACAAATAAAATAGCCAGGCAGATAATTCGCGGGTTCTGTACAAATTCCTAAAAAAAATTGTTTGTTTTTAAAATTTGAATTATAAATTATGAAAACATATTTTATTGATTTAAAATTGTTTTTCTTTTTGAATTTTATTTTATTGTATTTCGCAGTAATATAGTAGGTAATATTATTTTATAATAAAATTTTGTTTTAAAAATTTTTATTTTTGCTTACAATTAGTAAAAATTATTTACTTTTTACTATTGTAATTCATTAGAGAAAATTTATTTTGAAAAAATTATTTTGCTTACTAGCTGCTTCTCTTTCGTCTTCATTAAGTTCAGTGGAACGACTTTCGCAATTATAATAAAAAATTGCAAATATAACTAAAAATGCTATTAAACGCATTTTGTTTTTTTTTATCCAAATGTAATTAAATTTTATTTTTTTTTTGATAATGGAACTATTTATATAGCTTGTAAATTACATTATTCATACAAAAACATGGAATTAAAATAATTGATTAAAATTTGCAATTTAACTACGTATAAATTATTATTTCCTCTATTTTTAAAAATTTAGAGAAAAAATTATTTTTTAAAATTAATTTTTAATGAAAAAGTGTTAAGATATTACGTTTTTTTTTTTTTTTTTTATTTGAACACCTATTTCGTCATTCTAAATAATTCTATTCAATTAAATCAATTTTTCATTGATTTGACACATTTTTTTAAAAAAATTTTTATCATTACACACAAAAAACAATTATAATAGAATCAATTTCTAACAGATGTGATGACGTAATAAAAAAATTTTTTTATAAAAAAAAGAAAATGTTTTCTAATTTTTGAATTTGACAATTGTAGATAATAAATAAAGCTATTTTATGTCACCATTCATATTTTAAATATAATTTATTCAATTGTTGAATAATTTAAATTCAATGACACTCGATAATGATATATATCGCGAATTTTATAATTTTTAATTCATAACGGAAATAGAAAATAATTTCACAAATTTATAAAAAAAAAAAAAAAAAATATTATCACTATTTTTATAGATTAATTAATTTTTCTTTTTGTACATTTTTTAAATTCAAATAAATAATAATTAATATATTTGAAAAATGCGTTTAATTGCTATTTTATTTATTACATTTGTTTTTTTTAACAATTGTCAAAGTTTGGATATTTCTAATTATTTTGAAAATGAAGACGAAGCTGGATGTAAGTCACAAAAAAAAATTGTTTTTAATTTGACAATTAATTAATTTCTCAATATGTATTTAAATATTTATTAAATTTCTAAATTAAAAAAAATTATCATTTATATTTTTTTTTACTTTCGATTAAGTAATAATAAATCATGTAAAAAGATAATATATATCTATACTGCATTATTATAATAAAAAATAAAAAATAAAGTAATAATAAATTTATTAATAACGAATAATAATTATTAAATATCATTATTATTTTTTTTTATTAAATAAAATAATTATTAAATTAATTGAAATTAAATTTATACAAAAATATGGTGGCAACAATAAATTTTTATAGAATATCAATTTTTTTAGATATTTAAATTTAGAATCTTTTGATTTTTTTTTTCAAATAAATATTTAATAAAAAATTAAAAATAAATCAAAATTTCAGTAAATTGTACAAGAGAATTGACTAGATATCCTGGCTATTACGAATGCACTGGTTATGCAAGTGCAATGTTTACTGGTCGTGTTCGATTGGAAATGGGTAGAGGTAATAATAATTATAGAAAAACTATAAATATACCTACATATAATAATTTCAAATTTAAAAAAAATTGTATAATAATTATAATATAATTAAACATAATTAATTAATTAATTAAATTAGTAATTAATAATAATTAATAATTAAATTAGTAATTAATAATAATTAATAATTAATAATAATTAATAATTTAATTAGTATTATTAGTTATTAATGTTATTTAAAATAATTAATTAATTAATATAATTAAATATAATTATTTTAAAAAAAATTTATTTATATTTTTTTATTTAATTTATAGATATTTGTTTGCAAGAATTAGTAACAATTGAAGGTGATACTTATTATAAATGTGCAACAACAGTTCCATTATTTGACGGATTACTTATTCATTAATTAATATAGGAAATTTATTGTAAAATTATTATTATTAAAAATTATAGACCGTGTGAAATAAATATTTAATGTTAATTTCAAAAAATAAAATATTTTCGAATTAATAATTATATTTGTGGTAAATTTATTTTTATTCAGTAAAATTGACAAAAAAAAAAGACGAAGCTGAAGTACACAACGTTTATGATAGACAATTTTTAAAGAAATAATTTTTTAAAATAAAATTTTTTAAATAATTTTTTGCCTAAAAAAAATAGTTTTCTATATAATTTGTTGATTAATGAAAACTACAAGAAATATTTTTTAGGCAAAAAATTATTTTAAAAATTTCATTTTAAAAAATTATTTCTTTAAAAATCGTTTATCATAAACGTTGCGTACTTCAGATTCGTAAAAAAAAGTTCTTTTTTTGTCATACATTCCCATCCTTGCATTTAAATAATTATAAATCGGGTGAAATAAAATAAAGAAATTCAAAAAAGGAATGAATTTTTAATAATAATTATAGATTTAATAAATATTTGCGATAAATATATATATATATGTTTTTTTTTTTAAATTGACAAAGAAAATTTTCATTTTTTTGTCACACATTTCTTATTTTTTGCATTTAAATAATTATAAACCGCGTGAAATAAATATTAAAATATTAATTTCCTATTAATTTTTATTTAATATTAATAAAATTCTAGATTTTTAATAAATATTTGCAGTAAATTTATTTTTAGTAAAATTAAAAAAAAAAATCATTTTTAACCTCTGTTAATATATTATACTTTCCCATCCTTGCATTTGAATAATTATAAACCGCGTGAAATAAATTTATGAATGTTAATTTAATTATTAATAATAGTTCTAGATTTAATAAATATTTTTAGTAAAACTAAGAAAAAAGTTTATTTATTTAGAAAGTTCGTTATTTACCTCAAGAAGACTGAAGATTTTTTATTTACCTCTTATCTGTGTAATACATTCACATTTTTGAATTCGAATAATTAAAAAAAAACTGTTTAAAGTACTTATTAATTTTAAACACTATTTAAACAATGTTTGTTTATTTTCCGATTTTATTGTTTAGTAATTGAAAAAAATGTTCGTTATTTGACAGTTTGTTTAACACATTCCCATCCTTGTATAAAATAAGCCTTAGGGCCAATATACAATTCTCTTTCTTAACAAACTGTCACACTTTAGAGTTTCCTCTTCGTAATTATAAAAAAAAAATTTAACAAATATCCCCGATAATAATTGAGACAAAAAGAATTTAAATTAAAGATTCTGTAAAAATTCTATCTTTTTTTTAATTTAATAAAATAAAATGGAAACAATTTACCATTGATGGATAATTTTCTCTTTTTCATTGTTACACTGTTACCAACAGTTGCCGCACGAATTAGCGGAAAGAATGGCGCCACTGTTTCTATTTTGTTTTGTACAGGAAAATGTTTGTTTAAAGGCCAAAGCAGAATAGATTCTTGAACGGGAACGCAACCGTGAACGGAAACGTAAGAATGAGTGAGAAAAGAATAAAGATATTTGTTATCCTTCTCTTACTCATTCTTACGTTTCCGTTTACGATTGCGTTCCCCTTCAAGAATCTATTCTGCTTAGGCCTTAAGGCCTAAGCAGAATAGATTCTTGAACGGGAACGCAATCGTGAACGGAAACGTAAGAATGGGTGAGAGAAGAATAAAGATATTTGCTATCCTTCTCTTACACATTCTTAAGTTTCCGTTTACGATTGCGTTCCCGTTCAAGAATCTATTCTGCTTAGGCCTTTACACTTTGCTGCTTATTTATAAGCGTTTAATTGTCTTTTTTAAAGTCTACTACTAAAATATTCAAGTTTAATTATAACGAGTGTAGAAAATAATCGATAAGAAAAAGAAAGTAGTGAGTGAAGTGAGCGCGTTACGCACGTGGAATTCATATAACATAACCTATAAAAAAAAAAAACATTCACTTTTAAATCACGTAAATTTTGTTCTGATGTTTTATTTATAGTATTTATTAATTTATATTCGATTTATATATATATATTTAAAATATGTCGCTGTTACTATTTCGTTTAAATGGAATACCAATGAAATTTCATTTGGTCGATTTGTCTAAAGAATTGAATATTCGATATACATCATTAATTGAGGTATTTACAAACTTATTTTAATATTATTTTACGAGATCTTTTATTTTAATACTATTTTTAATATTTTAATATTAATATTTTAATATTAATATTTAATTTGAAGTATATTTTAAATAAATTATTTTCCATTTTTCAATTAATTTTCAGTTAATTATTTTATTTATTTTTTTAATTTATTAAAAACGTATTTTATTGGAATTTTACTGTTAAATTTTACAAGTTTTTTTTTTTTATTATATTATAATGAACAATTATATAATACGATTTAACTTGAAATTAATTTTAATAATAATAATATTATTTATAAATTTTATTTATAAAATATTAATTTTAAATTAATTAATAAGGTTATTTTTATAATTTTTTTCGTAAACTATTTTTTTTTTTTTTTTTTATATACATTCGAATAAAATAAATAAATAATTTTTAGAAAAATGGAGGAGAAATTAGTGTGGAACCTAATGAGAAAATTCGTACCTTTACGTTACCTATTTTTTGCCATAAATATTCATTCATCTTTAATATTGAATACATCGATGATTGTTTGAAAAATAACAAAATTTTAAATATTGATGACTATTAGTAAGTAATATTTTTATGATAACAATTTGAATATTTTATTCTTTATTCATCTATCGAAGTAAATGTTTTATTTGTTTTTTTTTTTTGTTTCTGATTTTAAAGAATATTAAATTATTCTTTATTTATTATATAATAATTATTTAAAATTTTTAATACATTAATTAATAATTCAACAATATTTTATGATTTTTTTTTTTTAATTATAAATATCATAATTTTTGTATTATAATTATTTTATAATTTTTTTCTCAAGCATTGGCGATACTAATGTTTTCGCAGCATGTACTGCAATAATTATGGGAAGAAAAATTTGCACATGGTAAATAATTTATATAAAAAAAAAAAAAAAAAAAAAAAATGATATATACATATTTGATGATTTTTTATAATTTATGTTATATTTTCTAGTCGTAAATGTGGAAATCAACATATAAAAATTGTAAAACAAGGGAATAATTTAAATGAGGTATTTTGATTATTAAATTTTCACTTCATTATTTTTAAAAATTAAATTTTTTACATTTATTATGTTTTATATTTATATAGTATTTTTTTTTGTTTGGTGTTCTAAACATTTTTTTTTTATTTCTAGGCTCCCAAGAAATTAGTGGAAGTTGAGAAAATTGTTTTCAACTCTAAAAATGCGATTAACAATGAAATACAAGTATTTATTACCAATTTACAGAAATATAATTCAATTCAATTTTTTTTTAATATTAAAATTTTAAAATAAGTTTTAATGATTCTATTTTAAAAAAATTAAAAAAGAATTAATTAAATACTAAATTTAGTAATTTTTAGTATTTAATTATAATTTTTTAATTTTAATTTCTAAATTATTTATTAATAATTAATAATAATAATAATAATAAATAAATTCTGGAAAAAACACTGAAACAGAATTTTTTGTTTTCTCTATTATTTTATTAACATTTTTTTCAATTTTTTTTTCTATAAAATTTGTGTTAATAGTTAAATTAATCGTAACCGTTTTTTTCTGTTTTACATTTAAAAAAAAATAATTTGTAACTTATTATTTTTTTTTTTTAGGTTTCTAGCGTAGAAGAAAACATAAGTCGATTTTCTGATGACGAGGAGGTAAAAAATTGAAACTAAATTCTTTTTATTTTTTTCTTGTGATTTTTATTTAAATCCTTTCTCTTTAATCTTCTTTTTAAATTTTTTTTTCCAGTTTGTTTTTCAGTTTTGTAATTTATTTCCCTTTTTAGGTTTCTAGTGTAAAAAAATCGGAAATTATAATTTCTGATGACAATGAGGTAAAAATTAAATTATTTTTTTTTCTTATGATTTTTTCTTAATTACATATTTTATTTTTTGTTCGATTTTTCAAATTTGAAATTAATTAAAAAAATAAACTAAAAAACTTAAAATAAAAAATGTAAATTGAATTATCGTTTTTATAATTAAAATTTATATTATTAAAAATATTTTTTTTATCCTAGTATTAATTGAAATGAAAAAAAAATTTCTTTTTAGGAGGAAAATAGTTTTGAATATAAAATAGAATCGCCAACTATGATTATGGAAACAGAATCGGAATCAGAATCAGAATTCGAGTTTGATGTCAATGAAAGCGAATTAGAATGTAATATTTCTGATTATTCAAATTCAGATGATCCTGATTATAATGTAAAACGTTTGCCAAAGAAACGAAAAACGTATGTTAGAAAATTTATTTATAATTTTAATTTCTAAACTAATAAGGAGGAATAAATTTTAGAAATTTTTTTATATTCTTCATTATAAAAGCAGTTTAACTATTTTTAAAATTAAACCAAATGATAAAAAAAAAATAATAATTTTCAATTTCTTTTCTTTTTGCAGTTTACGTCCTAAAGTGGATAATTTAAAGCGAACAAGATATAATCGATTGCCAATAACAAATGTGAGTAATTTAAATTATTTACACAATATTTATTTTAGATTAATTTTTATTATAAAATTAATTAATAATAAATAAATAAAAAAAATGTTATTAATTATGTATTATATTTCTTTGATTTTTTTTTCCAGATTGTTGATATAAATTTACAAGATACTGAAAATGAACCTTCTACGTCAAAAATTGACAATGACTCCGAGGATGAATCAGAGTTTGTTTTTTCTTTAATAATGTTTTTTTTTTAACAATTTAATAATTTAATTTTAATAATTCTTAACTAAAGAGTAAAATTAAGAAAATATTTTCTAATAATTTTTTATGAAATGTAAATTTAAAAAAAAAAATTTTTTTTGAAACACACAGTGATTCATCTGAACCAACAGTAGATTTAAAAGAATGGGCCAAAAAACATGTTGAAAATGTTGAGAAAGATAAATTTGGATATCCAAAAAAGACTCATATTGGATTCAGTGAAGAGGAAGATTTATTATTAATTGATTTAATCGTTAAAACTAAATCAATATATCGTACCAAGGGTTCATTAATTTGGATTTATATTAAGAATTTAAAGGTATATTCATTTCAAATTCTGCAAATTTTTAATTTTTTTCTTTTCATATTTTATTTTTATATATTTAAATAAAACTAAAAACAATGTAATATAAAATAAAAAAAAAATTTATCTTCTCAATAATATGAACATTAAAATAATAATTATAATTTTCAGATTTTTCCAGAAGATATAACTGATGAAATATTCAAAGATCATTTTAGAGCTAAAATTTTACCTAACATTGAGAAATATAATTTAAATAAAAAAATTGAAGAAAAATTTATCGACTACAGAACTTTTGGAAAGTTGGTTTGCAAAAAGAATTTTATAAAAATTATATATATATATATATATATATATATTAACATTTTTATTTTATTAATTCAATTATTTGTTTTTAGAATCGCTCGTAAATATCCAATGAATGATTTGAAAAAATGGGCATATGAAAAGACGAAAAATTTGAAAAAAGATGAAAATGGATTTCCAGAAGGCGAAAGTTTATCATTTGAAAAGTGGGAGAAAAGAATGATTATCGATTTTTTGATTAGAATAAATCCAGCTTCTAATTTTAGTATTTTGTTGTGGGACATAGCTTGTATGCTTCGTGTAAGTTTTTGAAAATTTTTCCTTTTTTTCTTATACTTTTAATTTTCTTTTTTTTTTTTTTTTTTTTAAATTATTTTTTAAAGTAAAAATGATTTTGAACCTTGAAAAGGTCGTTGATTTTTTTTTTTTCTTCAAAAAATTACTTGATACTGTGTTATTTCTTTAATTTTCATCAATTTTATTTTTTTTTAAGCTCTTTCCAGTTCATCGAACAAAAGAATCTATTCAAAATGAATTGAAATTTAATATTTTGCCGAAAATTGAATCATTTGATTTAGCTGCGGGAGCGGAGGCTATATTTCTACGATTAAAAAAGACAGCAAGGTGTGTTTTATATTTCTTTTTTAATAGTAAAATAATTAAAAAAAAATGTTGAAAATTAAATTTACTATAAATTTCTTTTTTTTTTTTCTTTTTTGTAGATTTAATTTGTCGATATCGAGTGATCTTAGAAACTGGGCCGAGGAACAAACAAAAGATATGGAAAAAGATCATCTTGGTTATCCACTAGCACACAATAAATTTATACAAAAATGGGAAAAGGAGATGATGTTGAAATATTTATTAAAAATCGATAATATCCCACAGGCTTGTATGCCGACAACGTGGTCTCGTGCTGTTAATTTAAAAGTAATTTTTATATTATTAAATCTGTTTGCTTTTCTCTTTTTTTTTAATACTAATGAGGCTAAAAATATTTATTTTTGCAGCTATTTCCATTAATAAGAAGAGAAGATGGTTTGAGAAGTATTATGAGAACAGAAATTCTTCCTGATATTGAAAAATTCAATATGCCAATGGAAAAGAAAGAAGAATTTATTAAATTAAGAAAAAGTATACGGTATCTAAATATTATTTTCTACTTTAATTCCTAATTTTTTTTTGTTTTATTTTCATATTTTATCTCAATTATTTATATATTTAAATTTACTGTTTTTTTTTTCGCAGTACATTTTGGATTCCTACGGAAAATATGAAAATATGGGCGGAAAATATTTCAAAAGATAGAAAAAAGGACAAATATGGATATCCAATATCGAGGTCTAGAAAAATTGAAAAATGGGAACAATATCTTATTATTGATTTTCTTGTAAAATTTAATTTAATTCATAAATGCAAACAAAAATTAGTCTGGAAGTTGGCGTACAATTTAAAAGTATGTAGTTACAAAAAATTTATCACAAAAAGAACATTTTTTTTTTCAATCAAAAATTTTTTATCTTCTTTCTAATTTATTATATTTTAATAATTTAATATGTTTTTTTTTTATTATTATTATTATTATAGATTTTTCCAAAAGAAAGAACAGTTTATAATTTATCGTTTGAAGTACGTAACATTATGTTGCCAATTATTGAAACTTTTGATATTCCCAATGAAGTAAAAGTTGAATTTTTAAAAGTGCGAAATCCTAAAGGGTAATTGATTTTTAATTTTGCGTTTTTTTTTTTTATTATAAAATGATATGAAAATAATTTTTGGTTTTTTTTT
Organism: Leptopilina boulardi; assembly: GCF_019393585.1. Classification (NCBI taxonomy): domain Eukaryota; kingdom Metazoa; phylum Arthropoda; class Insecta; order Hymenoptera; family Figitidae; genus Leptopilina; species Leptopilina boulardi. The sequence continues at coordinate 666,635 of NW_026137825.1, read as the reverse complement.
TTTTCATTTTATACAGAACTGTTGAAGGATTTTTAGAACCCACGGAACATTTAAAAAAATGGGCAAAAAATGTAACTAAAAACTTGGATAAGGACTCTGATGGATATCCAATTCAACAATCAATGAGGTCCATGTCAAATATTGAAAAAAAAATTTGTGTTGACTTTCTCGTGGAATCAGAGAGAATCCATTTGAGCTTGTCTCATACAACGTGGGAGCTTGCATTTGTTTTAAAAGTATAATATAATTTTAAAATACTTTAAATTACTATTTAAATATATAAATTTTAATTCGTATATATATATATATATTTTTTTTATTTATATATAAATTTTTTTAAAGACTATTTAATTTAAAAAAAAAAAAAAACTTAATTCTCGTTTATATTTTTTTGTTTATTTATTTTCTATTTTGCAGTTACTTCCTAAATGCCGATCAACTAGAAATATGCGCACGATATTTAAAAGATGTATTTTACCTTCTATCAAGCAATATAATTTACCGCGACATATTGAAGAAGAATTTTTAAAACTTACAAAAAATAAGAAAAGTAGAAAAAAAAAATCTCGTCCATAATACAGGTAAATTTTTAATCCTTCTATTAAAATACAATGTGTGTTTTATTTTTAATTATTCAATTTTTAAAGATATTTATAAAAGACCTTTTTTTTATTTTTTTATAAAAAAAAGATAATTTTTAATTATCGTTTTTGTATTTTTTCTTTTTTAGTATTTAATTAGTTTTTTTTTGTTTTTAATTTTTTTTTTTCTCTTTTATTTTTCTTTTAATAAAAATTCTAAATTCGCAAAATTGTCTTTTTTTTCTTTTAGGTACTGATCAACAAATTTGAATGAATATAATTCAAATATATTTATTAAAAGAAATGTTTTTCAAAATCGTGAGTAAAATATAATTTATCGTAATGTATTAATAAAAATTTTGTAATACTGAAAAAAAAGAGGAAAAAAAATTTATTTTCAAAAAAAAAAAAAAAAAAGGCAAAATTCTATGTGAAATCACGTTGAATATTTATGTTTGTAAAAATAATTTTTTTGTATTAATTAAAAAGAAGATTTTTTTATTTTCTTAAACATTGATTTTTTTTCTCTCCTTTTATTATGTCATTTGTTTTGTTTTTTTTTTAAATATCTAATTAAATTTTTACAATTTTTACAGAAAAAATTAGTATTTTACAATTAAATTATTTTCAAAATTTACAATTTTTTGGAAATTACAAAATTTTTTTTATTTATTTTACTTAATAAGTTTAGAAAAATTTAGAAAAATTCAAATTATGAATTTTTTTTTCAATTTAACATCAGGCGGATTTTTAAAAAATTAACCAATATAAAAAAAAAATTTAACAAATATCCCGATAATAATTCAGACAAAAAGAATTTAAATTATTAAGATTCTGTAAAAATTCTATCTTTTTTAATTTAATAAAATAAAATGGAAACAATTTACCATTGGTAGATAATTTTCTCTTTTTCATTGTTACACTGTTACCAACAGTTGTCGCACGAATTAGCGGAAAGAATGGCGCCACTGTTTCTATTTTGTTTTGTACAGGAAAATGTTTGTTTACACTTTGCTGCTTATTTATAAGCGTTTAATTGTCTTTTTTAAAGTCAACTACTAAAATAATTAAGTTTAATTATAACGAGTGTAGAAAATAATCGATAAGAAAAAGAAAGTAGTGAGTGAAGTGAGCGCGTTACGCGCGTGGAATTCATATAACATAACCTATAAAAAAAAAAAAACATTCACTTTTAAATCACGTAAATTTTGTTCTGATGTTTTATTTATAGTATTTATTAATTTATATTCGATTTATATATATATATATATTTAAAATATGTCGCTGTTACTATTTCGTTTAAATGGAATGCCAATGAAATTTCATTTGGTCGATTTGTCTAAAGAATTGAACATTCGATATACATCATTAATTGAGGTATTTACAAACTTATTTTAATATTATTTTACGAGATCTTTTATTTTAATACTATTTTTAATATTTTAATATTAATATTTAATTTTAAGTGTATTTTAAATAAATTATTTTCCATTTTTCAATTAATTTTCTGTTAATTATTTTATTTATTTTTTTAATAAAGAATGTATTTTATTGAAACTTTACTGTTAAATTTTACAAGTTTTTTTTTTATTATATTATAATGAACAATTATATACAACGATTTAACTTGAAATTAATTTTAATAATAATAATATTATTTATAAATTTTATTTATAAAATATTAATTTTAAATTAATTAATAAGGTTATTTTTATAATTTTTTTTCGTAAACTATTTTTTTTTTTTTTTTTATATACATTCGAATAAAATAAATAAATAATTTTTAGAAAAATGGAGGAGAAATTAGTGTGGAACCTAATGAGAAAATTCGTACCTTTACGTTACCTATTTTTTGCCATAAATATTCATTCATCTTTAATATTGAATACATCGATGATTGTTTGAAAAATAACAAAATTTTAAATATTGATGACTATTAGTAAGTATTATTTTTATGATAACAATTTAAATATTTTATTCTTTATTCATCTATCGAAGTAAATGTTTTATTATTTTTTTTTGTTTCTGATTTTAAAGAATATTAAATTATTCTTTATTTATTATATAATAATTATTTAAAATTTTTAATACATTAATTAATAATTCAACAATATTTTATGATTTTTTTTTTAATTATAAATATCATAATTTTTGTATTATAATTATTTTATAATTTTTTTCTCCCCCAAGCATTGGCGATACTAATGTTTTCGCTGCATGTACAGCAATAATTATGGGAAGAAAAATTTGCACATGGTAAATAATTTATAAATAAAAAAGAAAAAAATGATAAATACATATTTGATGATTTTTTATAATTTATGTTATATTTTCTAGTCGTAAATGTGGAAATCAACATATAGAAATTGTAAAACAAGGGAATAATTTAAATGAGGTATTTTCACTGGATTATTTTTAAAAATTAAATTTTTTACATTTATTATGTTTTTTATTTATATAGTATTTTTTTTTGTTTGGTGTTCTAAACATTTTTTTTTATTTCTAGGCTCCCAAGAAATTAGTGGAAGTTGAGAAAATTGTTTTCAACTCTAAAAATGCGATTAACAATGAAATACAAGTATTTATTACCAATTTACAGAAATACAATTCAATTCATTTTTTTTTTTCTAATATTAGAATTTTAAAATAAGTTTTAATGATTTTATTTTAAAAAAATTAAAAAAGAAGTAATTAAATACTAAATTTAGTAATTTTTAGTATTTAATTATAATTTTTTAATTTTAATTTCTTAATTATTTATTAATAATTAATAATAATAATAATAATAATAATAATAATAATAATAATAATAATAATAAATAAATTCTGGAAAAAACACTGAAACAGAATTTTTTGTTTTCTCTATTATTTTATTAACATTTTTTTCAATTTTTTTTCTATAAAATTTGTGTTAATAGTTAAATTAATCGTAACCGTTTTTTTCTGTTTTACACTAAAAAAAAAAAAATAATTTGTAATTTATTATTTCTTTTTAGGTTTCTAGCGTAGAAGAAAACATAAGTCGATTTTCTGATGACGAGGAGGTAAAAAATTGAAACTAAATTCTTTTTATTTTTTTCTTGTGATTTTTATTTAAATCCTTTCTTTTTAATCTTCTTTTAAAATTTTTTTTTTCTAGTTTGTTTTTCAGTTTTGTAATTTATTTCCCTTTTTAGGTTTCTAATATAACAAAATCGGAAATTTTAAATTCTGATAACAATGAGGTAAAAATTAAATTATTTTTTTTTCTTATGATTTTTTATTAATTACGTATTTTATTTTTTGTTCGCTCTTTTAAATTTGAAATTAATTAAAAAAATAAACTAAAAAACTTAAAATAAAAAATGTAAATTGAATTATCATTTTTATAATTAAAATTTATATTATTAAAAATATTTTTTTTTATCCTAGTATTATTAATTGAAATGGAAAAAAAAAATTTCTTTTTTAGGAGGAAAATAGTTTTGAATATAAAATAGAATCGCCAACTATGATTATGGAAACAGAATCGGAATCAGAATCAGAATTCGAGTTTGATGTCAATGAAAGCGAATCAGAATGTAATATTTCTGATTATTCAAATTCAGATGATCCTGATTATAATGTAAAACGTTTGCCAAGGAAACGAAAAACGTATGTTAGAAAATTTATTTATAATTTTAATTTCTAAACTAATAAGAAGGAATAAATTTTAGAAATTTTTTTATATTCTTCATTATAAAAGCAGTTTAACTATTTTTAAAATTAAACCAAATGATAAAAAAAAAAAAATAATTTTCAATTTCTTTTCTTTTTGCAGTTTAAGTCCTAAAGTGGATAATTTAAAACGAACAAGATATAATCGATTGCCAATAACAAATGTGAGTAATTTAAATTATTTACACAATATTTATTTTAGATTAATTTTTATTATAAAATTAATTAATAATAAATAAATAAAAAAAAATGTTATTAATTATGTATTATATTTCTTTGATTTTTTTTTCCAGATTGTTGATATAAATTTACAAGATACTGAAAATGAACCTTCTACGTCAAAAATTGACAATGACTCCGAGGATGAATCAGAGTTTGTTTTTTCTTTAATAATGTTTTTTTTAATAATTTAATAATTTAATTTTAATAATTCTTAACTAAAGAGTAAAATTAAGAAAATATTTTCTAATAATTTTTTATGAAATGTAAATTTAAAAAAAAAAAATATTGAAACACACAGGGATTCATCTGAACCAACAGTAGATTTAGAAGAATGGGCCAAAAAACATGTTGAAAATGTTGAGAAAGATAAATTCGGATATCCAAAAAAGACTCATATTGGATTCAGTGAAGAGGAAAATTTATTATTAATTGATTTAATCGTTAAAACTAAATCAATATATCGTTGCAAGGGTAGAATAATTTGGATTTATATTAGGAATTTAAAGGTATATTCATTTCAAATTCTGCAAATTTTTAATTTTTTTCTTTTCATATTTTATTTTTATATATTTAAATAAAAATAAAAACAATGCAATATAAAATAAAAAAAAAAATTTATCTTCTCAATAATATGAACATTAAAATAATAATTATAATTTTCAGATTTTTCCAGAAGATAAAACTGATGAAATAATCAAAGAACATTTTAAAGTTAAAATTTTACCTAACATTGAGAAATATAATTTAAATAAAAAAATTGAAGAAAAATTTATCAACTACAGAACTTTTGGAAAGTTGGTTTGCAAAAAGAATTTTATAAAAATTATATATATATATATATATTAACATTTTTATTTTATTAATTCAATTATTTGTTTTTAGAATCGCTCGTAAATATCCAATGAATGATTTGAAAAAATGGGCATATGAAAAAACGAAAAATTTGAAAAAAGATGAAAATGGATTTCCAGAAGGCGAAAGTTTATCATTTGAAAAGTGGGAGAAAAGAATGATTATCGATTTTTTGATTAGAATAAATCCAGCTTCTAATTTTAGTATTTTGTTGTGGGACATGGCTTGTATGCTTCGTGTAAGTTTTTGAAAATTTTTCCCTTTTTTTCTTATACTTTTAATTTTCTTTTTTTTGATTATTTTTTAAAGAAAAAATGATTTTGACCCTTGAATAGGTCGTTGAATTTTGTTTTTTCTTCAAAAAAATTACTCTATACTGTGTTATTTCTTTAATTTTCATCAATTTTTCTTTTTTTTTAAGCTCTTTCCAGTTCATCGAACAAAAGAATCTATTCAAAATGAATTGAAATTTAATATTTTGCCGAAAATTGAATCATTTGATTTAGCTGCGGGATCGGAGGCTATATTTCTACGATTAAAAAAGACAGCAAGGTGTGTTTTATATTTCTTTTTTAATAGTAAAATAAAAAAAAAATTAAAATTAAATTTACTATAAATTTCTTTTTTTTTTCTTTTTGGTAGATTTAAATTGTCGATACCCAGTAATCTTAGAAACTGGGCCGAGGAACAAACAAAAGATATGGAAAAAGATCATCTTGGTTATCCACTAGCACACAATAAATTTATACAAAAATGGGAAAAGGAGATGATGTTGAAATATTTATTAAAAATCGATAATATCCCACAGGCTTGTATGCCGACAACGTGGTCTCGTGCTGTTAATTTAAAAGTAATTTTTATATTATTAAATCTGTTTGCTTTTCTCTTTTTTTTTTAATACTAATGAGGCTAAAAATATTTATTTTTGCAGCTATTTCCATTAATAAGAAGAGAAGATGGTTTGAGACATATTATGAGAACAGAAATTCTTCCTGATATTGAAAAATTCAATATGCCAATGGAAAAGAAAGAAGAATTTATTAAATTAAGAAAAAGTATACGGTATCTAAATATTATTTTCTACTTTAATTCCTAATTTTTTTTTGTTTTATTTTCATATTTTATCTCAATTATTTATATATTTAAATTTACTGTTTTTTTTTTTCGCAGTACGTTTTGGATTCCTACGGAAAATATGAAAATATGGGCGGAAAATATTTCAAAAGATAGAAAAAAGGACAAATATGGATATCCAATATCGAGGTCTAAAAAAATTGAAAAATGGGAACAATATCTTATTATTGATTTTCTTGTAAAATTTAATTTCATTCATAAATGCAAACAAAAATTAGTCTGGAAGTTGGCGTACAATTTAAAAGTATGTACATAGTTACAAAAAATTTATCACAAAAAGCACATTTTTTTTTCAATCAAAAAATTTTTATCTTCTTTTTAATTTATTATATTTTAATAATTTAATGTTTTTTTATTATTATTATTATTATAGATTTTTCCAAAAAAAAGAACAACTAATACTTTATGGTTTGAAGTACGTAACACTCTGTTGCCAATTATTGAAACTTTTGATATTCCCAATGATGTAAAAGTTGAATTTTTAAAAGTGCGAAATACTGAAGGGTAATTGATTTTTAATTTTTTGTTTTTTTTTTTATTATAAAATGATATGAAAATAATTTTTGGTTTTTTTTTTTTCATTTTATACAGAACTGTTGAAGGATTTTTAGAACCCACGGAACATTTAAAAAAATGGGCAAAAAATGTAACTAAAAACTTGGATAAGGACTCTGATGGATATCCAATTCAACAATCAATGAGGTCCATGTCAAATATTGAAAAAAAAATTTGTGTTGACTTTCTCGTGGAATCAGAGAGAATCCATTTGAGCTTGTCTCATACAACGTGGGAGCTTGCATTTGTTTTAAAAGTATAATATAATTTTAAAATACTTTAAATTACTATTTAAATATATAAATTTTAATTCGTATATATATATATTTTTTTTTATTTATATATAAATTTTTTTAAAGACTATTTAATTAAAAAAAAAAAAAAAACTTAATTCTCGTTTATATTTTTTTGTTTATTTATTTTCTATTTTGCAGTTACTTCCTAAATGCCGATCAACTAGAAATATGCGCACGATATTTAAAAGATGTATTTTACCTTCTATCAAGCAATATAATTTACCGCGACATATTGAAGAAGAATTTTTAAAACTTACAAAAAACAAGAAAAGTAGGAAAAAAAATCTCGTCCATAATACAGGTAAATTTTTAATCCTTCTATTAAAATAAAATGTGTTTATTTTTTTTAATTATTCAATTTTTAAAGATATTTATTATAAAAGACCTTTTTTTTATTTTTTATAAAAAAAAAATAATTTTTAATTATCGTTTTTGTATTTTTTCTTTTTTAGTATTTAATTAGTTTTTTTTTGTTTTTAATTTTTTTTTTTCTCTTTTATTTTTCATTTAGTAAAAATTCTAAATTCGCAAAATTGTCTTTTTTTTTAGGTATTGATCAACAAATTTGAATGAATATAATTCAAATATATTTATTAAAAGAAATGTTTTTCAAAATCGTGAGTAAAATATAATTTATCGTAATGTATTAATAAAAATTTTGTAATACTGAAAAAAAAGGGGAAAAAAAATTTATTTTCAAAAAAAAAAAAAAGGCAAAATTCTATGTGAAATCACGTTGAATATTTATGTTTGTAAAAATAATTTTTTTGTATTAATTAAAAAGAAGATTTTTTTACTTTTTTAAACATTGATTTTTTTCTCTCCTTTTATTATGTCATTTTTTTTTTTTTTATATCTAATTAAATTTTTACAGAAAAAATTAGTATTTTACAATTAAATTATTTTCAAAATTAACAATTTTTTGGAAATTACAAATTTTTTTTTATTTATTCTACTTAATAAGTTAAATAATGTAATGTTTTTTTATTTATATGGTTATTTATAAAAAAAGTAGATAATGTTTATTTAGAAAAATTCAAATTATGATTTTTTTTTTCAATTTAACATCTGGCGGATTTTTAAAAAATTAACCAATAATAATTTGTTTCGATAATTTTCTGATTGCTTAATTTTGAAATTCGCGCCGTTTTTTACGGCCAATAACAATGAAGTCGAACGATATTATCATGTGTGGATAAAATTTTTTTTTTACCCAATTGTTTTTATTTGTGCGGGAGAATGTTTACAAGTTTTTTTTTTTATATATAATGTTTAAGACAATTAGAATAATTAGGAAAAAAAAGTTATTTGATTATAAAGTGTAAAGTGTAAATCACAATTGAAAAATATTAGAAAGCAATGGAACGCAGTGAAGTTAGTGAAATACTATATGAATTCGTGGAACATAACCTAAAAGAACAAACGTATAATTTTAAATGTGAATTTGTCAAAAGTTTATTTGTTTTATTTGTTTAATTTGAATTTATTAAAAAAAATAAAGAAGATGCCACAATTACTTGTCCGACCAAATGGAACGCCAATGCAATTTCATTTGGTCGATTTGCCTGATGATATATTAACTCGATATATATCTTTAATTGAGGTATTTAAATTATATTTTATTTCAAACACATTTTTATTATTATAATTATTTATTTATTTACAATAACAGTTTTTATTATTATTTCTCTTATTTTTCTTTTTAAATTAAAAACTATTAATAAATAATTTTTTTAATTTAGGTAATTAATTTTATTTACATTGAAAATCGTATGCGTAATTTACTTCCATTTGAATATTTTATACCTGTATTATTTAAATTTTTTTTTTTATTTAATGTAATAAATCTATTAATATTTTTATATTTTTACTATATTAATGTAATTTATTTTTTTGATTTTTTAAAAATAATTAAATTACAAAATTTCAATTTTATCGACAAAAGTTTAATGCAAATTGTATAATTCGAGAATTTTTTTTTTAAATTTTCTTAATTTTATTTCGCATTATTTCTTCTCAGAAAAATGGAGGTGAAGTTACATTAGAACCTGATGAAACAATTCTTACATTTACGGTGCCAATGTTTTGCTTCAATTATTCAATTGTTTATAATATTCAATTCATTGACGATTGTTTGAGTAGAAAAGAAATTTTAAATGTTGACGATTATTAGTAAGTAATATTGTTATTATTACTATTATATTTAAAAAAAAATTGTAATTTTAAAAATTTTTTATTATTTATATAATAATAATTATATTTATTATTATTATTATTATTTTTTTTATAATTATTTTTTATTATTATTATCATTATTGGTAATATTGGTTTATAAATAATTAATAATTAATTAATAAATAATAGTAAATAATTATATAATAAATATAATTATATATAATTTAATAATTATAAATTTTATTATTTTATTAAATATATTTTTAAATATATTTTTAAATTTACTTTATTCCACAGTGCGAATAAATGTAATTATTATTATTATTATTTTTTTTTCTTTGCAAAAAAATATTAAATTATTCTTTTAATTTCATTATTTAATTATTTATTTAAATTAATTTTTATAAAATTTAATAAATGAATAATTAATTCATTAAATATAGTAATTAATAATTTAATAATTTTTTAGAATGTTTTTTTTCTAATTGAATTTTTTTTTCTTAGCATTGGTGATGATCGATTTGTCGAAGAATGTAGAAGACCGGAAATAATAAAAAAAATAAAAAATTGTGAATGGTACATAATTATTTTTATTTTTTTGTTTTATGTAAAAATATAAAATTTGAAAATTACGAAATTGATGAATTAATATAATTAATTTTATTTATTTCAAGTTCGGATTGTGGATATGAACATCATGTGGAAAATGTACAGCAAGAAAAAAATTTAAATAAGGTAATTCAACACTAAATATTTAATTAAATTTTAATTTTATTTGTAAATTTATTTAATTTTTTTTCTTCTTAATTCTCCAAATTTATGTAATTTTTAATTTCAATTTTTCCTGTTGAATTTTAAGCAAATTGGATTTAAAAAAATTATTTTTCTAGTTACTAAATTTAAATTTTAGTTTTTATTTTTTCTTTTTGAGTAAAATATTTACTGATTCCACGTTATATTTGTGTATTTTCAGTTTTTATTTATTTATTTATTATTTAATTTGCCATTTTTTATGTGAATAATTTTTTTTTTCTTTCATTGTCTAACATGTTTTTGTTTTTTTAGTCATTCAGAAACGAACGAGAATTGGAAAAAGCTGATTCTGATCCAACAAATGCGGTGAAAATTTGACTAAAAATTGATATATTTATATTTTTGATTGTCGAAAAAAAAAAATTTAAGTTTAAAACATTAAATTTGCCAATAAAATTTTTTTAAGTGTTCTTTTTAGCTGGTTTTCGATTTTTGCTTCTTTTTTTAAATAATGAAAAGAATAAAAAACAAATTTTGAAATTTGAAAATATTAAAAAAAAAAATTGTACACTGAATTTTAAAATTAATTATTATTTATATTATTATTATTCAATAATTTTAAATTGATAAATTTTTAATTTTGCGAAAAAATAATTTTTTTTTTTACTTATAATAGTTTTTCCTAATTTGTAATTTTATTTAATTTCAATTTCTATAAGAATAAAAAGTACAATTTTATTAATATTAATAAACAATAAAAGAAGAAATTTTTTTTACAAAGTTTTCAGTTTTTTTTTTGAAAGATGAAATCAAAATGTAAATTTCTTTCTTTTATTTTTTTTTTTGTTTAAATGAAAAAATAATTTTTTGATTTTTCACAAATCAAATTGTAATAATTTTTTAGAATGAGATGCAAAGACGTTTAATGGATGACAGTGGATCTGATACGGAATATATGTTTTCTGATGATTCTCGAAAATCAGAAGATTTCGATTATGATGTTGTTTTTTCACCTGTAGCTGAAAAAGAAAAAATGTTTGTGTAAAAAAAATTAATTTTTATTTATAAATAATTTATAATTTAAAAAAATTATAAAGTATAGAAAAATTAGAAGAAAACAATTCATTTTTTTTTTTTTTTTTTATTAAATTAGTAAAGCAAAAAATTTTCTTTAAATATTTTTGCTAAATTTTACAGTTTTTCTTTTTCTTTTTCCTTCTCTTACAGTATTCAATCTAAAGAAAAATATCCAAAACATCAAAAATACAATGAATTGACTACTAAAAATGTGAGTTTAATTTTTCTATATATTTTAAATTAATTATAAATTTTTAATGAATTTAGATTAATTATTTATTTTTTTTTTTAGAAGATTGTTGAAAAAAATTTACAAGAAGATAAAAATCAACCATCAACTTCAGGAATTGTTGATGAGTCAGAGAAAAATTTACAGTTTGTTTATTTTTTTTAAAAATACTTTCTATTTTTTTTTAATAATTAAATGATAATTTAAAAAAAAGTGATTTTTATTATTCTAATTTCAGAGAATTATATGAACCGTCGGAATATTTAAAAATATGGGCAAAAAAAATTGTGGAAAATAAAGAAAAAGATGAATTTGGTTTTCCAATGCCAAATCTTAAAGGATATAATCATAATGAAAAGTTAATATTGATTGATTTTCTGGTTAAATCAAATTTAATTTTTAAAAATAATGATTTGAAAGTTTGGAAGCTTGCTCGAAAATTAAAAGTACGTTAATATTCAATTTATTTAATAAAAAAATATTTATATATTTATTTAAAAATAATTATTATTTTATTTCATCTCTTTTTGTTGTGAATTATAATTATAATTTAAATAATTAGAATTTTTTATATTTCAGATTTTACCGCATAAAAAATCGGTAAAATCAATGAGAGCTTTTTTTAAGCTGCGAATTTTACAAAACATTGAGGATTTTCATTTATCTAATGAAATTCAAGAAAAATTCATTAATTATAGAACATTTGGAAGGTAAGCAAAAAAAAAGAAAATTCAATAATTTGTTTAATTTTTTAATTTTTAAAAATTAGAAATTTGTTTATTTAATTTTCTGTGTTTTTTTCTTTATTTTTTATTTATTTACTTATTTTTTTTTTTTTTTGCTTTGTATTTTCCAAATTTTTCTTTTTGTTAATTATTTATTTACAGTTTTCTTTTTAAATTATTATTATTATTCTTTCTAATTCATTTTTATCTTTGTTTTTTAATTTTATATTTTTGAAAATCATTTTATTTATATTTTTGCTTAATATGTAAATTTAATTATTCTACATAATTTATTTTCATTAAAGTCTAGTGGAACATTTATTAAAATGGGCAAAAAATGAAACAAAAAATTTGAAAAAGGATAAGGAAGGATTTCCAATTATTGAAATAAAAAGAAGAATAACAGATTTAGAAAAAGAGATGATAGTGAAATTTCTCATTGAATCAAAAAGAATTCGTCAAATTAAATCTGATTCTACGTGGAAATTGGCCGAATTTTTGAAAGTATATATATTTATATTTTTATTATATCTTTAAAAATTCTATCAATTTAATTTTATATTTTAACATTTTTTTTTCCTTTTTTTTTTTATTTTAATGAATAATTTTTCGAATTTTTTTTTTCTTTTTTACAGATATTGCCTAAAGAACGAATGAAACAAAATTTAGGACAAATTGTAGAAAAAGAAATTTTACCCAATATTAAAAATTATAATTTACCCGAAAATATAGTTAATCAATTTTTAAAATTAAATAAAATTATCAAAAATTCGCCTAAAAAAGATTAGTTGATAAAAAAAAACAGGCGAGTATTTATAATTTTAAAAAATAATATATTGTACAAATTTTTGTAAAGTGAATAATTAATTTTGTATTTTTTATTGAAGAAATTATTAAAAACAAATATTGTATTACATTTATTTTTATTTAAATATTATTTTCGTTTTTTCACCTTTTTTTTGAAAAAAGACATTTTAAAATACCGTCAAAATTATTAACTTAAAAATAATATTTATTTATTACTAATAATAATAATTTAGTAAATAATTTCGTAAAAAGTATTAAAAATTAAAGAAATAAAAAGAAAAACGCAAAAAGCTTTGTTAATTAATTTTAAATTTTCCCGCCTAACGTCCCTAGCGGTTGAAATCGGAAACAATGTCAATGTAACTCTAACCTCAAAAAAAAGAGAGAATCTTTGTCGATAAAATATCCCCCTCCGTGTTATAAAAGGGGGAATTAAAATCATTTATCCCCCCTCCCCTATCTTCTCTATAACAATTAAAAGTCATTTATTCGGTTCGCTATATATATATATATATATTAGAGAAAATGTCGTTGCGTGGGTGTTGGGTGCAACGACAGCGACAATAAAACATTAATTAAGACCGCTTATTTTTTTTTGGTGTTTGATGAGAACGGGTCAAATTTAGTTTTTCTTCATCATCTCTCTCTCTCTTATATTGTGTGTATATACAAGAATCAGAATTGTATATAATCCCTGAGTCTAACCGGCGGGACGATGCGCGAACACAGTGCATGAGTGCAAAGCGCGCCGCGTGCCCCACGACACAACGTCGTCGCGAAAATGCTTATCGAATGCACGTACAATCGTATATAGTATAGTGTATAATAATTATGCAGTGAGTGTTTAGAATTTTTTTTAATTTTGTTACTTTTTCATTTAAAAGTAACGGCCTTGTAAAAAAGAGAGGAAAATCTTTTTTGACAGACATGTCACGATTTTGGTACTATAATTAATTGTGTGTGTGTGAATTAGAAAATTCGAGAGAATACAAAAAAAAAAAGGAGTGCGGGTTTTTTTTTCCGTTTACACACACCCGACCCGGCTGTCAGGACGCCATGTTTCTCAATCGAAAACCGATGGCGAGGTTTATCACGCTACAATTTTTATCTATTCTTATTGCTTTGGCTTCGTCTCAAACTGGTAAGTTTCAAAAATAATCTATTTTATGTAAAAAAAATTTAAAAAAAAAAAAAAAACGACGCTATTATAAATGTCAAGTTTGGGGGGGAAATATTTTCACACCGATCGCCCCTTATCGGTGTGTGTAAATTTATATCAAATTTTGTTACATTGGGCTTAGTGATAAAGGACTTTTTTTCTCAGAGAAGGGAGGGAATTTAAGAATATTGAATTTTATAATTATTTAATTAGTTATGCAAAGAACGCCCACGTGGTTATAAAATAAACACGTGCTTTTCATTTGGAACTTTTTTACAGGTCCAAAACAAAAGATTTTTTTGACGTTTTTTTTTCAAAATTTTGCATTTTTGACTTAATTTAATAGCAAGTTTTTTTTAAAAATCTGTTTATTTTTAGTGTTTGTATTTTTTTTATTTATTATTTTTTTGCACGTATTCTTCCGACAATGTAAAATAAATATTTTGAACATTGTCGATGTTTTCAATTGTTTATATACAGTAGTGAATTTTTCTTTTATTTGTACAATTTTGTAAATTTACACGAGATTTATAATAATTGTCGGCAGAAATTTACAAAATAGTTTTTTTTAAACATTTTTTTTTTTTTTTCAAATATTAATTAGAATTTTTTCTTTCGTGTTATAATTATTCTATTTAAACAAAAAAATTTAATTTTGTATTTTATCACAAAACTTTTAATTAATATTTTCATTAAATTAATTTTTAATACATTATTATAAAAAAAAGTGACTAATTAGTAAACTATTGAATCAATAATCCAGTTTCTTAGTAGGAGAGTAAAGATTTCTTTGAATCAACGAAAGTTGAAAGATCAACAGAAAGAATAAACAAACTGTTAAAACTTTATTACGTTTTATTTATCTTGTAAATTTTTTTTTTAGTTAAAGTAACAAAATTTGATTAAAAAAAAAGAATTAAAGAAAAATTTTTTTTGTTATATTTATAAAATATTAAACAATATATTTATTACAAAAAAATAATCGGTTTTTTGAAAAAAAAAAAGTCAAATTAATTAAAATAAATTTTTTAATTAGAAAAAGGTTCTGTAAAATAATTTTTTTTTTTGTAAAATAAATTTTTTTTACTACATTAATTAATAAAATGTCAAATTTTTTTTCAGTCGATAAAGTAGATTTCTCTATTTTTATATTTATTTTCAAATCGAAAATCTGTTTTTGTTGGTTTTTTTCGTTTTTTTTTTTATCAAATTTTTTTTTTGGATAAATAATTATATTTTATAATAGATTTGGGACAATTGGAAAATGGAGAATCACAAAAAGAGCCATCGATGCACGTTGAAGTGTCACAGGATGCCGATGGTATTGAAGCTGGTAGTAGGCCTTCATTGACATGTCAATTTAGCGAGCCAGGTCATATTGTTTGGCTTTCGCCAGGAAGAAATTTGACCTTCGTTAAAGAGTCAAAGGATAAAGTCAGATTAGATTTGAAACCGGCACGTCGACAAGATACGGGCAATTACACATGTCGTGCACAAACGGGATCTGGAAAATTGGTCGATAAAACAATTGGCATTCGTGTTATAGGTGAGGACAGAAAACCAATTTCAAAAAAAAAAATTCATTATTTCAAAAAAAAGAAAAAGAAAACTAAATTTTTTTATCGTAAAATTTAACTATTTTTCTATTATAAAAGTTTATAATTACTGTAGAGTTAAAGTAAAAATTCTTTTTTAAACTATTTTTTTTTTATTTTTTATTTCACTTTTAGGTTGGTATACCTGGACCAACAAAAATATTTGAATTTTGGGGGGGGGGGATTATTTAAATTTTTATAATTGAGACAGAAAAATTATTTTCAAAAATTAAAAATTCTGTACAAAAAAATTGTATAATAATAATTAAATTTTGAAAAAAAAATTCGAGTAACATAACCTAAAATTGAGCTATTTTGTTTTTTTTTAGAATTTAAAAAATTTTTTTTATTCAAAATCAATTTTTAAATTATTTAAATAAGGAATAAAATTTATAAAACGTTTAAATAAAT
This sequence comes from Leptopilina boulardi, assembly GCF_019393585.1. Taxonomy (NCBI): domain Eukaryota; kingdom Metazoa; phylum Arthropoda; class Insecta; order Hymenoptera; family Figitidae; genus Leptopilina; species Leptopilina boulardi. The sequence continues at coordinate 650,368 of NW_026137825.1, read as the reverse complement.
ATACGACAATTTTACAGGAGAAAAATTTTAATTACAAATCTTTTTATTTTTAATTGCAAAAAAAAACGAAAATGTAAATTTGGTTTGTTTTCTTTTTTTAATTTTTATTATTATTTTTATTATAAAAAACATTATTATTAATGGTTTACTGGATTATTATTATTATTATTATTATTATTATTAATATTTATTATTATTATTATTATTATTATTAATATTTATTATTATTATTATTATTATTATTATATTATTATTAATATTTATTTTTATTATTATTATTATTATTATTATTATTATTTATTTTTATTTTCATTTTATTTATCCAATTATTATTGGACAATTCTAATGTTTAATTAAAATATTATATTATTTTTTTTTTTTTTGTTAAAAATATTAATATTTTCTAATGTTTGTATTATTAAATTTTTCGTTAAATTATTTATTAAATAAAAAACTATTTAAGAATTTTTGAAAAATATTACGTATGTAAAAATAAAGATTTAAAGAAAGAAAAATAATTGGAATTTAAAAAATCGGATTCTTTTAATTTTGGTTTTGATAATTATTTTATCAGCCTTGTTTATTAGTAATTTATTTATTAATTTTATGTAAATTACTAATTGATTAATTTATAAAAATAAATTTTTCTATTTTAAAAATTTTTCCCATCAATTTTTTTTCTAATTTGATTTTTTTATTATTTGGTATTTTTTTAGATTTTTTAAATTAATAATTGATTTATTAATTTTATGTCAGTTACTAATTAATTTATATAAAAAAAAAGTAAACGTCTATTTAGAAATGTTGACAATAAACAAATTTTTTTTTTTTTAGTTTTCTATTAAAAAAAAAAATAACATATAAATTCATATCCACAGAACCGGGAAGAATTGAACCAGGTGAAAAAGTACGTATGAAAGTATTGGAACAGGCAACATTAACGTGTCACATTTATGGTGAGCCAATAAATAATTTAAATTGGTCAAAAGGCAATGACACGGATAATCAAGGATATTTAAAGGATCATATGAATGTTACACACATTAATGAAACATACATTCAATTGATATTAAATTTTCCAAGTGTAACACGTAAAGATAATGGAACATACAAATGTCAAGCTCAAGATTATAGTAAACGAATACTCACCGGTGAGGTACATTTATTTGTCATTGAAGTACCACAAGTTAGTATTGACTTTATGAAAGCAGTTGGTGCTAATAGTATTTTTTTAAATTGGACCCTAAACAATGGCAATGAACCAATACAAAGATATTTTATACAAAATTTAAAACAAGGCACCGATCAATGGCAATATAATAAGGAACAAATAAAAGGCGGTATCACAAGTTATGTTCTAAGTGGATTAGAAAAAGGTACATCCTATCAAATTAAAATTAGTGCCACTAATTCTGTTGGTAGTTCGCATATTCAAATTGATCCACGATGGATAACAACGTTGGAAGAAGGTGAGACCAAAAAAAAAATGTATTATTTAGATTTAATTAAAAATACAGCAAAATTACTAATTTACACTAATTTTAGAAACCGTTAATTTAAAAAGAAAAATTTGAAAAATTTTTTTGAATAAAAAACAATCTTTGTTTCTTCATTGAAAGAAAGAATTTAGTTATAATTAATAAAAAAAAATTCATTTCACAGATCCAATATTTATTCCAACTGTTGTAATGAATGGAGCGAATGAAAATTCGATAACAATCACGTGGACAACGCCACCGGCACATTTAAAGGAGCATGTTCATTTTTATAATTTAAAAGCAACGCACAACGATGTAAATCTTGAAACAACTTATCCAGCAAAACCCGAATCTTATTATGCATTTATGAATCTTGAACCGTCAACAACTTATACATTTAAAGTACAAGCGTGCAGCGAATATACGAAACGATGTGGAAATTGGAGCGCTGAAGTTACTGGCACCACATATGATGGAGGTAATTTAAAAAAAAAAAAAAAAATTCTATTTAGAAAAATTTTTTTTTCTAATTCTTTCTAATTAGCGATTCATTTAATTTTTTTTCAAATTTGAATTTGTTGAAATTTTCAATTCATCTAAATTTCCATTTAATTAAATTTTGTTACAAATTTTAATTTGATTGAAATTTTAATTGAATATATTAAATTTAAATTACAAGTTATCAAGAACTTTCAATTTTTAGTTATTTTTAAGAGTCAAAATAAATTTATTAATTAAAATTGTAAATTAAATGCAAAATTCAATTTCAATCAATAATTTCCAAATTATCCAAATTTTAATTGATTTTAAATTTCAAATTATTCGAATTTCAATTTTTCCAAATTTTGTTTAATTTAAGTTTCAAATTATCTCAATTTCAATTTATACAAATTTTCAACTATTATTACTTCAATAATTAATTAATAATTTCAATTCAAATTATCCGAATTTCTATTTGTAAAAATTTCAATTTCAAATTATCTAAATTTTAATTTGATTGATGTTTTTAATTATCCGTTAATTTTAATTGATTTCAAAACTTCAAATTATTCGAATTTCTATTTGTAAAATTTTTAAATTTATTTAACAATATAAAAAAATTATCGAAATTTTAATTGATTTAAGTTATTAATTATCCGTTAATTTTAATTGATTTCAAAACTTCAAATTATTTGAATTTCAATTTTTCCAAATTTTGTTTAATTTTCAAATTATCTTGATTTTAATTTATCCAAATTTTCAACTATTATTACTTCAATAATTGATTATAAATTTTAATTACTTGAAAATTTTTGAGACGCATGATTCAATGTTCTAAAAATTATTAATTATAAAATTTTCATTTTATAAAATTTCATTTGACCTAATTATTTTTGAGCCGAATTTTTATTTATCCGAATTAATAATTTGCACGAATTTTCATCAAAACGATTTTTTGTCTTACAAAATTTTTATATAACCAAAATTGAAATTCAAATAATTTAAAGTTAATCAATTAAAATTCGAATAATTAAAAACTTAAATCAATTAAAATTTCGATAATTTTTTATATTGTTAAATAAATTAAAAAATTTTACAAATAGAAATTCGAATAATTTGAAGTTGAAAATCAATTAAAATTCGGATAATTAAAAACATCAATCAAATTAAAATTTAGATAATTTAAAATTTGAATTAAAATTTTTACAAATAGAAATTCGGATAATTTAAAACTTAAATCAATTAAAATTTCGATAATTTTTTATATTGTTAAATAAATTTAAAATTTTTACAAATAGAAATTCGAATAATTTGAAGTTGGAAATTAATTAAAATTCGGATAATTTAAAACTTCAATCAAATTAAAATTTAGATAATTTAAAATTTGAATTAAAATTTTTACAAATAGAAATTCGGATAATTTAAAACTTAATTAAATTTTAGATAAATCGAAATTTCCATAATTTTAAATTTTAATCGATTGAATTTTGCATTTTATTAATTAATTATTATTATTATTATTATTATTATTATTATTATTATTATTATTATTATTATTATTTTATCAATTTTAATTGATAAATTTATTTTTACCAATAAAAATAAGAAATTAATTGAATTAATTTTTATTTGAAAATAATTATTAACTAATTAATTAATTTTTTTTTTTTAATTTTGTAAATTTAGTTATTTAATTAAAAAAAATAAAAAGAATTATCTCATACTAATTATTTTGATAAAAAGAAAAAAATTATGAACGATGCAATTGTTTTTTTGCTGACTTTTTTGTTTAAATTGTATAATTAATCATTAAAATTTTTAATTTCTTTTTTTCTATACAAAGAATTCATTGTTTGTTTTTTCGTTTTCTTTCGATTTAGCGGCGAGTCCTCCGCGAAATCTCTCCGTCACGTGTCGTTACGACAATATAAGCAGCACCAGTTTTCTGACTCTAAGCTGGGAACCACCAGAGAAGCCAAATGGTGTCATTGATCGTTACGGCGTTAATTTAGCGGGAAAATCCATCTATCGAAATGATTTGGGACGACTTGAGGTCGATCATTGGGGACCGAGTGATAAAAATGCCCTCGGCACTGCACGCTCTTATCATTTTAATCAGATACCCCCCAATACAAATTATACGGTGAGTACATTTTTTTTTTTATCAAGCAAACAGTTACTTTATTTTTGTTTTTACAATTATTATATTTAATTTTCTATCATTTTCTTTATTTATTTAAAAAAACATTAATTATATAATAATAAAATGCTTGGTCTGTCCTTCTGTCCTAACTTGAAGTTGGCCTTTTCTGATTTCACGTGTTTTTTTGAATAGTAATCTTATGACGTGTCAAATTTTGACAATTCTTTTTCTCATTTTTGCCAAAGTTGTATAATTGTGTTTCCAAATTTCGGAATAAGTTTCTTTAAAATTCCAAATTCGAAAATTCAATTCACGAAGCTGAAGTACACAACGTTTATCAACGAAATTTTTTTTAAAGTTGTATATTGATTCAAAAATTGTATACAAATACAAAAAATTTATGATGAGCAAAAAAGATGCGCCAGGAAATTTCGTACAAGATAGTAATTTGAAAAAAATTAATTTTTAAAAATTAATTTTTAAGTATCAGGGGCCAACGAATACCTATTAAATATTAATTATAAAAAAAACAGGCCTCGAATCAACTTAAAGACACAAAAAGTCGTTTTAGTCGATTTATATTCCAAAAAAAAGTGGATTTGTTTTTTATTTTAACAAAAATATTTTACAGATTTTTAAATAAAAATTTTTTTTTTTAACAATAATCCTTTTCGAAGGGTTAAAGTTGAAATTTTTAGAAATAATTAAATTTCAAAAGATATTGTTAATTTTCAAACAATTATTAAATTTTACAGCTAAAAATAATTAATCAAACAATTTTTGGAAAATATTTTTTAAATTTAATTGAATTTTCAAAGATTTAAAATTGATATTTTTGAAATTAATTGAAACTTTAAGTGTTTTGTAATTAAAATTTTAGATGATTTCACTAAAAATTTATTAGAAAATGCGGACAAAATACAATAATTTGAAAATCATTTTTAATTGAAAAATGGTTTCAGATAGTTGAATTTTCATAGAATATTATTAAAATAGATAAAAATAATTGAATTTCCTTAGAGTTATAATTGAAATTATTAAATTTAAAAAAAAAATTTCCGATGGAAAATTTTGGAAATAATTAAATTTTAGATGCTTTTAAATTCAAATTTTTGAAAATAATTGATTTTCAATTAAAATTTTGTATAATAATTGAATTTTAATTGCTTTTGAATTAAAATTTTGAGAAATAATTGAATTTTAATTGGAATTTTTTAAAATAATTGAATTTTATTTGATTTTAAATTGAAAATTTGGAAAATAATTAAATTTTAAAAGATTTTGAATTGAAAATTTGGAAAATAATTAAATTTTAAAAGATTTTGAATTGAAAATTTGCAAAATAATTGAATTTTAATTGATTTTAAATTGAAATTTTTAAAAATAATTGAATTCTATTTGATTTTAAATTGAAAATTTGGAAAATAATTGAATTTCAATTGAAATTTTGTATAATAAATGAATTTTAATTAATTTTGAATTAAAATTTTGGGAAATAATTGAATTTTAATTGATTTTGAATTGAAATTTTTGAAAATAATTTAATTTTATTTGATTTGAAATTGAAAATTTGGAAAATAATTGAATTTTAAAAGATTTTGAATTAAAAATTTTGAAAATAATTAAATTTTATGTTTAATTTTGTATTGAAATTTTTAAAAATAATTGAATTTTAATTGATTTTGAATTAAAAATTTTTGAAAATAATTTAATTTTATTTGATTTGAAATAGAAAATTTGGAAAATAATTAAATTTTAAAAGATATAGAATTGAAAATTTTGAAAATAATTTAATTTTCTTTGATTTTGAATTGAAATTTTGGATAATAATTTAATTTTAGTTGATTTTTGATTGAAAATTTGGATAATAATTTAATTTTGGATAATAATTGAATTTTAATTGATTTTGAATTAAAATTTTTGGTAATAATTGAATTTGCGTTGATTTTGAATGGAAATTTTGGATAATAATTTAAGTTCATTTTTGATTGAAAATTTGGATAATTAATTTTGAATAGAAATTTTAGAAAATAATTAAATTTTATTTCATTTTAAATTGAAAACTTGGTAAATAATTAAATTTTAAATTGAAAATTTTTGATAATTATTGGATTTTTAATTGATTTTTAATTAAAATTTCGTGTAATAATTGAATTTTAGTTTATTTTGAATTGAAATTTTTAAAAAATAATTCAATTTTATTGTGATATATTTTTTTTTAAATTATAAACAATTGTTAAATTTCATAAAAATTTTAATTGAAAAATAATTCTGATATAATTGAATTTGTGATGTATTTCATTAAAATTATTAAAAATAATTAATTTAGTGAAGAATCATTTTAGTTCAAAACATGTTAAATAATTGGATTGAAGAAGATTTGAAGAAGATCTACATTTTATACTAAAAAAATGTATTTTATTTACATTTTTTTTCAAATGTAAAAAAATGTCGCATTTTATTAAAATAAGTCGATAAAAGTCGTATTTTTGAAAAAAAGTCAGAAAAAGTCGTATAATCCGAGGCCTGTAATCATATATAATTTTCATTATTATCATTTAATATGTAATAATATTCTAATAAGTTAAATTATTATTGATAATATTAATCTTTAATTTCTTTATAAAAAACAATTAAATACTCAATTTGGCGCGCGTTTAATTTTGCTAGTTAATTAATTAATTAATTAATTAATAACAAATTATTTAATTTTTGTAATTTATTTTTTTTTGCGCTAATTTGCAGGTGACATTACGCGGAATAACGCGACATCGAAGTACAGGTAAATTGGCAACAGTAAATTGTACAATGCCACCGTCAACGCCCGATAAAGATAGTTTAAATTTACGAACATGGCGTAAAATTGAAAATGAAGGACGACAATTATTTAAATTATATTTACCACGTATCACCGAGAGAAATGGTCCAATTTGTTGTTATCGTGTATTTATGATAAAATTAAATCAACAAATGACAATTGCCGATTTACCATCGTCACCTGACGATATACCAGTTTATTCTTATAATTATGTACATACGTCAAATTCAAATGGCGCATATCTTGCCGAAATGTTTGACAGCGATCGTTTAATGACAGAAATATTTCTTGGCGATGGTGAATCATTTAATGGTAGTACTGAATGCGATAAATGCATTGGTTTACGTCCAAAACCAATACCAACTGTACTTCATTTTATTCCTGAGACAATGGGAAATTCGTCAATTAATTCAACGACGACGACGACGACGACAAGTACAACGACGCCAATAATGACAACGATGAATTCAAATTTTTTGGGAATATCAAATATTCCATTGGGAATTGTTAATCAATTGGAAATGACAACACAAATTGTGCCTGTTGGATTTAGTGAATCGACGGCGAGAAAAAGGAGAGATGAGACAAATGGAAGTGAAACTGTGGAATTGCAACCAATTCCACCGCAGGATGGATTTTTGGATGAGAAGGCAAATTATACGGGATTCATTGAAGTTGTTGGTGAGGATTTTTTAAAATAATAATTTTTAACTTGAATGGTTCTTTGTTTCTTTTTTTTGGTACATATTGAAAAAAGGAATGTCGAATAAATTTGTTTTTTTTTTAAGGAATATTTATAATTAAAAATCGTTGAATGGGATAATTTTTTTTAAAAACGTTCTTTTTTTTTGTCTAGTTTATGGCAATAAAGAGGGACAAGTATTGACTGCTTATAGTAGTTATTTTACTCCACTTTATGGTGGAATTGAAGTTTCAACAACAGCAGCACAAGATTCAACGACACTTGGTGTTATTCTTCAAATTTCAATTTTCATGATTTTACTAATTATCGTTTTGCTGGTTACGCTTTGTATTATGGTGAAATATTCGAAAAGAGCTCAACAACAAGGCGAGGAAATCATTACATTAACAGACAGTTTCAGGTGAATATTAAAAAAGAAAATTTTTTTACTAACATAACGATTTTCTTTTTTTATTATTATTATTGAGGCTCTTTAATTATTTTTAATTTCCAATTTTTTTCCCCTTGAATTTTTTATTTTTAAATTATAAATGATTCTTTTCTATTTTCTTTTCATTTCAAAGTTTCTAAATTTTTTATTATTAATTGAAATTTAAAATTGAAAATTTTTAACCATTTTTAGATTTAGATAAAATTTGTATTGTTGAAAAGTTGTTTTTTTTTATCCATATTTCAATTAATTTATAATTTAATTTAATTATAATTTCCAATTATTTAATTTACTAATAGAATATTATTTTCAATTATTTTCTTTAATATTTGAAGACAATTTCAATGAATTGTATAAATATTTGTAAATATATCTTTATTCAATTAAATTAATCATTTAAATTATTTAATATTTGATAATAATAATGAATAACAAATATTTAAGTACAATAATAATAATAATAATAATAATAATAATAATAATTGCAATAATATCAATTATTATAAAATATTTATTAACTAATTAAATTTAGTAAGATTGTCAAATATCGATTTTTTTGTAACTTTTGTCAAAAAAAAAGTAAAAAAACGACAAAAATTAATCCGAGGGTTAAAAATTATTTTTTAATTAAAAAATTAATTAAATTAATTGCTTAATTTATTTAATATTTAATAGTAAAAATTAATAATAAATATTTAATTATAATAATAATAATAATAATAACAACAATATTCATTTTTAAAAAATAATTCCATTTGGTTGAAATAAAAATGTTTATTTAAAATAAAAAAAAAATTTATTTAAAATACTAAAATTTATTTTTAAAGCAAATAATAATAATAATAATAATAATAATTAAAAAAAAATTCCATTTAGTTGAAATAAAAATGTTTATTTGAACTAAAAAAATTTATTTAAAATACTAAAATTTATTTTTAAAGCAAATAATAATAATAATAATAATAATAAAATTCATTTTTAAATAAAAATTTCATTTGGTTGAAATAAAAATATTTATTTGAACCAAAAAAAAATTTGTTTAAAATACTAAAATTTATTTTTAAAGCAAATAATAATAATAATAATAATAATTAAAAAAAAATTCCATTTAGTTGAAATAAAAATGTTTATTTGAACTAAAAAAATTTATTTAAAATACTAAAATTTATTTTTAAAGCAAATAATAATAATAATAATAATAATAATAAAATTCATTTTTAAATAAAAATTTCATTTGGTTGAAATAAAAATATTTATTTGAACCAAAAAAAAATTTGTTTAAAATACTAAAATTTATTTTTGAATCAAATAATATAATAAAATATTTATTAACTAATTAAATTCACTAAGAATTAAAAATATTGAATTTTTTCAACTTTTTATAGTAAAAAGCGATTAAAATCGATCTGAGACATAAAAATAATTTTTTATAATTAAAGAATTAATTTATTATAATATTTAATGGTAAGAATTAATAAAAACTATTTAATAATAATAATAATAATAATAATAATAATAATATCAATTATTATAAAATATTTATTAACTAATTAAATTTAGTAAGATTTTCAAATATCGATTTTTTTGTAATTTTTGTCTAAAAAAAAGTAAAAAGCCACAAAAATTAATCCAAGGGGTAAAAATTAGTTTTTAATTAAAAAAATTAATTAAATTAATTGCTTAATTTATTTAATATTTAATAGTAAAAATTTATAATAAATATTTAATATTATTAATAATAATAATAATAATAACAACAATATTCATTTTAAAAAAAAAAAATTCCATTTGGTTGAAATAAAAATGTTTATTTGAACTAAAAAAAAAAATTATTTAAAATACTAAAATTTATTTTTAAAGCAAATAATAATAATAATAATATTCATTTTTAAATAAAAATTTCATTTGATTGAAATAAAAATATTTATTTGAACCAAAAAAAAATTTGTTTAAAATACTAAAATTTATTTTTAAAGCAAATAATATAATAAAATATTTATTAACTAATTAAATTCACTAAGAATTAAAAATATTGAATTTTTTTAACTTTTTATAGTAAAAAGCGATTAAAATCGATCTGAGACATAAAAATAATTTTTTATAATTAAAGAATTAATTTATTATAATAATATTTAATGGTAAGAATTAATAAAAACTATTTAATAATAATAATAATAATAATAATAATAATAAAATATTTTTGAACTATTTACACTTATTAAGAATTTAAAAAAAATGGAATTTTTTTCTACTTTTTATAATGTAAAAAGCGACTAAAAAATGTTTTTCTTAAATATTAATAATAATTATTTTACTCTATTTCGCTCCCTAAAAAAAAAAAATTAAAAATTAAATGGGATGGGGGGGGGGCACCAAAAAAATTACTTTCACAATTTTTCTTTTTTTTTTTCTAAACACATTTTTTTTATTATTTTCTAACAGACATCTTTGCAGAAGTTTAAGAGGTCGTCATCAATTGGTAGCGGCAAGTCCACCAGACATGCCACCAGTACAAAAACTTGAACTCTATCAATCATTTATTGAACGTCATCGTAATTCTGATTATGGTTTTCAACATGAATTTGAATTATTACCCGATAAATTTACTGATCGTACAACGCGCGCTTCAGAAATGCGTGAAAATTTATATAAAAATCGTTATCCCGATATTAAATGTTATGATCAAACACGCGTACGTTTAACACAAATTGATGGTATTTGTGGTTCTGATTATATAAATGCAAATTTTGTACTTGGCTATAAGGAGAGAAAAAAATTTATTTGCGCCCAAGGACCAATGGAGAATACTGTTTGTGATTATTGGCGTATGATATGGGAACAACATCTTGAATTGGTTCTAATGTTAACAAATCTTGAGGAATATTCAAAAACAAAATGTGCAAAATATTGGCCCGATATAAATGAGACAAAAAATTTTGGCGATATAACTGTTGATCATATTAGAGAGAGAGCATATTCTGATTATGTTGTGAGAGAATTAAAAATGTCAAGAACTGGTGAACGTGAATCAAGGACAATTGTACAATATCATTTTTTGGTATGGAAAGATTTTATGGCACCTGAACATCCACATGCAATATTGAAATTTATTAAAAGAGTTAATGAGGCATATTCATTGGAAAAGGGGCCAATATTAGTTCATTGTAGCGCTGGTGTTGGACGTACGGGAACATTAGTTGCATTGGATTCATTGTTACAACAATTGTCTGAGGAGGGACAAGTTTCAATATTTAATACTGTTTGCGATTTGAGGCATCAAAGAAATTTTTTGGTACAATCATTGAAACAGTATATATTTATCTATAGAGCGTTAATGGAAATGGCACAATATGGCGATACGGAAATACAAGCATCGCAAATGAAAGCCGCTGTTGAAAAATTAAGACAGAGGGAAAATGGAAAGGAAATGTGTCGAATGGAAGAGGAATATGAGGTGAATTTTTATTTTAAATTTTAGACCTTGGAACGATTTTTACGACTATTTTTTAAATTTAAAAAAAAAAATTTTAAACAAAATACGTTTTTTTAGTATACAATGCAAATGTTCTTCAGATCTTCTTTATTTCAATTATTTAACAAATTTTTAATTAAAATTCCGCACTAAATTAATTATTTTTAATAATTTTAATGAAATTCTCCACAAATTCAATTATGTTAAACTATTTTCAAAATCAATTTTTTTAAAAAAAAAAGGTTATCTAAAATTATTTTGATAAATTATTTTCAATTCTGTAAAATTTAACAAAAAAATTTTTTTGAAATTCAATTATTTCTAAAAAAAAAATAATTTCAACTGTAACTCTTAAAAAATTCTATAATTATTGTTAATAATTTCAATATTTCTTAGAAAAATTGAATTATTATTTTTAATAATTTTTAATATTTCTTTAAAAATTTAATTATTTAAAAAAGCTTCAATTATTTTCCAAATATTTTTTTTTTTACCATTAAAACTAAAAACTTTGCAAAAATTTTAAATTCGAATTATTTACATAAATTAGAATTTAAAAAAATTTTTAAATGGAACTTTAAAAATTTGTTTTTTTTTAGAAATTTGTTCTACTTTATTTCAATTATTTAACAAATTTTTAACTAAAATTCTTTACTAAATTAATTAATTTTAAAAAAATTTTAATGAAATTCTCCACAAATTCAATTATTTTAAACTATTTTCAATTCAATTATTTTTTTAAAAAAAAGGTTATCTAAAATTATTTTTGATAAATTATTTTCAATTCTGTAAAATTTAACAAAAAAATTTTTTTGAAATTCAATTATTTCTAAAAAAAAAATAATTTCAACTGTAACTCTTAAAAAATTCTATAATTATTTTTAATAATTTCAATATTTCTTAGAAAAATTGAATAATTATTTTTAATAATTTTTAATATTTCTTTAAAAATTTAATTATTTAAAAAAGCTTCAATTATTTTCCAAATATTTTTTTTTTTACCATTAAAACTAAAAACTTTGCAAAAATTTTAAATTCAAATTATTTGCATAAATTAGACTTTAAAAAAATTTTTAAATAGAACTTTAAAAATTTGTTTTTTTAGAAATTTGTTCTACTTTATTTCAATTATTTAACAAATTTTTAACTAAAATTCTTCACTAAATTTTATAAAAATTTTAATGAAATTCTCCACAAATTCAATTATCGTAAATTATTTTTAAATTAAAATTTTTATGAAATTTAATAATTGCTAATAATTTTTTAAAAAAATTAGCAAATAAAATTACCAAAAATTTTTAATTCAAAATCACTTGAAATTTCATTATTTACAAAAATTTCAATTATTATTTTTTAATGATTTTTAAAATATTCTTTGAAAATTCAATTATCTGAAAGCAAAATTTTCAATTAAAAACTATTTTGGAATTCAAATTTTTTTTTTTTTATGGGATTTTTAATAAATTCTTCATCAACAGAAATTACTAAAAATTTCTCTTATTATTTAATTATTTTCTGAAATTTAACAACAATCTTTTGAAATTCAATTATTTTCAAAAATTTCAATTTAAAAGCTTCTAAAATTTAATTATATCTAAAATTTTCTATTTAAAATTTTTTTAAATTTAATAATTTCAATTATTTCAATTAGCTATTTTGAATGATTTCTATAATATTTTTCGAAGATTTAACTATCTGAAACTATTTTTCAATTAAAAATGGTTTTCAAATTATTTTATTTTTGTCTGCAATTTCTAATAATTTTTTTTTTAGTGAAATTAACAAAAATTTCAAATTAAAAATCACTTGAAGTTTAATTAATTTCAAAAATCAAATTTGTAAATCTTTGAAAATTCAATTACTTTTAAAAAATGTTATCCAAAAAGTAATTGATAAATTATTTTTAGTTCTGTAAAATTTAATTATTGTTTGAAAATTAACAAAATTTTTTTGAAATTCAATTATTTCAAAAAATTTCAACTTTAACTCTTTCCAAAATTTTTATTTAAAAATCTGTAAAACTTGATTAAGTATTGCTTGGAATTTTTTTTTTTTTTGATCATCAAAACTAAAAAATATGACAAAATTTTTAATTCAAATAAATTGCTTAAATCACGACTTGAAAAAAATTTAAAAAATGGAACTTTAAGAATTTTTTTTTTTATAAATTTGTCTAAAATTTTGAAAATTTGTCTCAGTTCGATTTTGAAATATTCGAAATAAATTTTCTTAATAATATTTTCATTATAAAATTATTCTCATTTCAGAATTAATAAAATAAATTTAATATCTAATAACATTAGTGTTATTTAAAGTAAAATATTTTTTAACAAATTAAATTTTTTTTCAAATAAAAAATAACGAATTTTTTGGAATACAAATCGACTAAAACGATCCGAGGCGTGAAATTTATTTTTTTTTTGCAAAATTTTGGGAATTTTATTAAAAGTTTCTGGAAAAATAGAAAAAAAAAAATGTTTTTCAAAAATTATAATTTTTAAAATTTTCAATTTAAAATTTTTCCTTGTAAAAATTATATTAACAATTTTTTATGGTAATTGAAAATTTCGAAATATTTTCATTAGTGTTCGAACAGTTTATTTTATGCGCCTCAGTTTTTTTTTTCAAATTTGGCAAACAAAATTTATGGAGAGGGAAAAAATTTAATTTTCTTTTTCCATGATATTGAAAATAAATCGAAATTTTTCAATTATTACATATTTTATTTTTTTTTTGTGAATATTTCTGGATTAAAAAATTGTTTTTTGAATGACGAATTAATTTTTAATTTGAAGAATTTATTATTAAATTAAAATAAAATTATTAAATTTCAATTTAATTTTTTGTTAAATTATTAAAATAATTCAATAATTTAAAAAATAATAAATAGAAGAGAAGTAAGAAAATAAAAAATTTGTTATTATGAAAATTTGTTAAATTTGAAGTAAATTGTTAAATTAAAAAAAAATTTAATTTTGAAACAGTAAATAGTAATTAATTAATTAATAGTAATTAGTAAATAATTAGTAAATAATTAGTAAATAATTAGTAAATAATTAGTAAATAATTAGTAAATAATTAGTAAATAATTAGTAAATAATTAGTAAATATTAGTAAATAAAAAAAAAATAGGTAAAAATATTCTATTTATTTGTAAATATCAAAAATTGATTGGTATTTTTTTTTAATTTGTCGTTGGTCAAATTTCAGAAAATTGTCGCTGTCATGGAGGATAGAAAATCGTTTTCAGTTGGTGCAGCTGATGAGAATAAGGGTAAAAATCGTGACGATACAGTAATACCGTACGATAGAAATCGAGTGATATTAACACCAGTTCCTGGACGTGAACATTCAACATATATTAATGCATCATTTATTGAGAGTTACGATAATTCCGAGTCATTTATTATCACACAAGATCCAATGGAATCAACGATTGCCGATTTTTGGCGAATGATTTCCGAACAATGTATATCGACAATCGTCATGCTTTCGGACGTAAGTCATAATTTATTTATTACACTATTTTCATATTTAATTATTATTATTATTAGTATTTTATTTTATCAATTATAATTTTTGGGAAAAAATTAAAAATAATAAATAAAATTAAAATTAAAGCAAATATAATATACAATTTTTTTTTTTTTTGTCCGACAGCTGAACGAGGGATACAGAAAATGTCCACGCTATTGGCCTGACGATGAAACAATGCACGATCATATTAGAGTGCGTTATATACAAAGTGAGAGTTGTCCATATTATACGAGACGTGAATTATGCGTTTCAAATACAAAAGTCGATGAGAATATTGTCGTAACACAATATCAATATCATGGTTGGCCAACTGTTGAAGGTGAAGTGCCAGAAGTGACAAGAGGCCTCATTGAACTTGTCAATCAAATGGCACAATCAAATGGCAATGAAAATACAACTGGGCCATTAGTTGTTCATTGTAGTTGTGGCTCCGATAGGAGTTCAATGTTTGTTGCGCTTAGCATATTGGTACAACAATTGAGAACTGAAAAACGAATAGATATATTTACGACGACAAAAAAATTACGATCGCAGAGGCATGGAATGATCAGTTCATTCGTAAGTTTGGATTTTTTTTTAAAATAATTTAAAAAATTTACAAAAAAATTTGTAAATTATTATTCTTTGTCATTTTTTGGTAACGATAAAAAATTTTCCAAAATTTCAGGCACAATATGAATTTTTGCATCGAGCAATTGTGAATTATTCGGATTTGCACAATCTTGCCGACGATGAACCAGCCTCTTAATGAAGGGAGGTGAAAGGTTAGGCCCGATGGACTCTGCAATTTATTTTTGCTTGCGCTCAAAAAAAAGAAGAAACTAATTTTTTTTTTTTTTTGATTGGCCTCTCTTTTTTGTCTCGATAAAGGTAATTCATTTTTCTTTTTTACTACTACCATTCGAGACAATGAAAAAACACCTTAGTTTTTTTTTAATTTTTCAATTTTTTACCCCAAAAAAAAACTCGACTCTTTAAATTAGGAGCCAATTTCGTAAAACTTTTAATTTATTCTAAATTAGAGGGGGGGGGGATATTTTTCCGTTTTTGAGAAATTTTTTTTTTCCAATTTAGGCAAATTTTCCAAAATAATTTACGAAAAAAACAGTTCCAAAGAAGAAAGTTTCTCTCTTTAAACGAAAAGAAAAAAAAAAATTATTTGGGATTTTTCTTTAGAAAAGCAATTTGAATTAAAAAAATATCGAAAAATTGTTTTCTTACAAAAAAACGAAGTAGGAAATTTTCTCGCCCCTTTTTTATTTTTTTTTTTTTTCTTTTAATGAGCAACGCAAGTTTCGTACGTGGAAACCTATAAAAAAAAAATGGAGAAATTTCAAGGAATTCTCTTTATTATCAAAAATGGCAATCGTTAATTTTTTTTTTCCTTTTTTTTTGTCGTGAAATTAAGAAAATTGTCATATATATATATATGAAAAAGAGAATATCACTGGATCGAATCTCAAGCCCATAAAGTTACCAGAATTAAGTGAGGGCTTTCTCGAAATCGTTGAGGCCCACCGTTTTTACAGTAACTAAAGCGAAAAAAAAGCCCAGGAAGTGAGAGAAAAAAAAAATGGAGAAAAAAAAAAAAGTACATTTAATGATCATCGCAATGTGGAGAGAAGAAAAAACTGATTAGTTTTACAAGTGTTTATTTTTTGAACGATATTTATATATATACATATAAATATTACATATATATATACCATTTAGATATATATTGTACTTTTGTAAATTATTAATAATTAATAATTACTGATTACTGATTACTGATTACTAATTACTAATATTAGTAACAAGCGATTTTTTTTACAGAAATCTTTTTTTAAGAATCTACTTTTGGTCCCTCAATAACCAGTGAATATAATAATATAAATTTGAATTTTAAAAATCATTAAATAAATGTGCAAATTTTGCTTTTTTTCAGCCTATTTTTTTAAAAATATTTTTACTGATATTTATTCTGTATATTCGCACAATTTACTAAATATTTACATGATTAAATTGAAGGAGAGAGAAAAAAAAAAAGTGCAATCGATTTAATTGTGATAGAGAAATTTTTTTTCTGTTTTCTATTAAATAATTGAAAATTTCATTTCTTTTTTTCGAATATCGAAAGTTTTTATTTTTTCAATTTAAAATCTATTTTTTTTATCTTTATCGGTTTTTTATATTATTATTATTTATTAATTAAGCTTCAGCCTTTCGGCCCAGAAGTGGACTTGGTTTAATACAAAATTAAAAAATTATCGGTTTTTTATATGAATAATTTAATTTTTTATATTTATAAAAACAGAAACAAAATTTTTGAATACAAAAATAAATTTTTTTTTGTAATTTTTCTCTTTTTTTTTTTTTTATTTTTGTAACATTTTGTATCAAATGGTTTAAAAACAAAAAAAAAAAAAAACGAAAAGAAAGGCGAATATTTTTTTTACAATAGAAAAAGTTAAAAAATGACGACCAATAAAAAAATAAATTAACATAACTTATCGAAAATATTATTATAGTTACTGTGAAGACGGCGCCTATTTTTTTTTTTTAATTGTCCCTCATCGCGGAGGAAAGGAATTAGTTATAAATGAACGTGAAAAGAAAAAAAAAGAAAACCCAACGTGTGATAATGTAAATGATCACTATTTTCGAAAGCAATTAATTTGTAAAACTAGTCAAAGATGTGTCTAGTGACTTTCAACCAAATTGAAAAGTCAATAACGCTATACATATTATAAATATTCTAACGTATATATATATATATTTATATACAAATATATAGATATATATAAATATTATACAATTTACATTCATATTTGGTAATAATTTTTATATATTTTTTTTCTTTTTAAACGAAAAAAGAAACTCAATTCAATTTTGAAAATACCAGAGGCGGCCTAGAATTTAATTAAAAATATTGAATGAGTTGATTTTTTTCACAATAATATTTTAGCTTTTTTTTTTTAACAAAAATTTTTGAATATTTAATGTAAAAATTTTAATTCTTCCAATTTCAATTTCGAGAGAATTTTACGAATTGTAAAATTCTGAAAAATTTTCAAAGAAATTTTTTTTCTTGAGAAAATTCAAAGAATATTTAAAATTTCGTAATAATATAGTAAATTATTTTCAATTCCGTGAAAAAAAAAATAATTAGAGGAGAAATTATTCAAAAATTTTGCAAAAAATTTCATTTTTAAATTAACAAAAAAATTTAATTTCATAAAATTTGGATTTAAAAATTTTATTTACAAATTTTATTTAAAAAGTTTGTATTCCAAAATTTTATTTACAAATAATTTAATTTAAAAGAAACTTTTTAATATTTATAATATTGAAAATTTCCGGAGACTGAATTTTTTAAAAGGCTTAATCATTTTCTACAAAATAAAATAAACAAAAAAAGTAAAAAGTAAAAATAAAAATTTTTCAAAGTTTATAAGCTGTGAAATTGAGTAAAAATTGTTTCTTTTTTGAAAGAAATTTAATCATTGACTTTAACTATAAAAATAGTAATATTAGTAAAAGTATTTTTATTCTCTCTGAATTAAACTTTTTTTTTAAAAGTACGCTTTTTATATTAAGAAGCTTTTTATAATTATCTTTTAGTATTTTAGAAAAAAATGTTAGCAATAATATAAAACGTAGAATTTTTTTTTCGTAAAAAATTAGAAAACATTGAGAAAAATAATTTTTGTTTCACAAATCAAAATATTTTTTTTTTTCAATTAGAAAAGAATTTTTATTAAATAAAAAAATATTTCAAAATTTTAATGTATTTTTTTTTTAGCCAAATAACTTTGTTTATTTTCTCTAAATAAACAAATAAATGATTTTATTTAATTAATGTAAGTATAAAAAAAAAAAAATGTGCAACTTTTACTCAATGGGCGTAAGTGAGAACAAAGTCGTTCGACAATAAAAAAAAAATTGAGACAAAGATATTTTTTTTAATTCTAAATAATTTTTTAAAAATCTATTATTGTAATTTTTTAATAATAATTTTCTAATTTTTAATTACAATTGCAAAAGATTAATTTTTTTTTTGTCTTTTGAATTATTTTTCGAAACTTCCTTTACAAAAATTTGTCCTTTGAAAAAATTTGATAATTTATTTCTTTTTTTATTATTATAAATACAAAAAACTATTTTAAAAAATTTAATTTTAAAAAAGAGTAATTATAATATTCGTAAAAGAAAAATTTTAATTCGATTAACAAAAATTTTTTTTTTTCGCTAATTTATTTGTCACTTGGGTGAAATTTGAAAAAAAGGAAGTTTCATTATATTGGAATTCTTGATGTTTATTTTTCTGTTGAGAAAAAACTTGTTTAGTGATTATTGTCCCTCAGGCTAGAAGTCAAGCCACTTTAAGAAAAGTAGCGCAATTGGAGTTTTTTTTTTTTTTTTTTTTTCTTTTCATTTGCGGTTACAAACTCTAGTGACCCAAAGCCAAGACCCTTGTAATGAAAATATAACTATGTACACATATTTATATTTATATCCCTCTACTTGAGAGTTTCTTTTCAAAAACTTTTTTTCTCCCCTTATCCAAAGAATTTACAAATTATTTTTTCGATTTTTTTTATTATAACAAAAAGAAATTTTTTTTTCTCTTTCCTCTAATTTTCATTTCTTGACATTCAAATTGTTTACATAAATTTGAAATTGAAAAAAAAAATTCCATAATTAAAAAAAAATGTAGTAATTAATAAATAATAAATTTTGTAATTAAATAAAATAAAATAATTAAATTAATAAAAAAATACAGAAAAAATTTGTTAAAAAATTTTTCTAAAAAAAATTTTTTGTGGTTTTTTTTATCAACTTTTGCGCTTTTTTTTTATAAAATAAAAAAAATTGTTTTAAATGACAAAAAACGTAGTTTTTTTTAAAAAGAAAAAAATTTCTATCAACTTTTGCGATAAAGGCAAACAAAAAAAAATTGTTTTCCACTGAAATAGAAGGAAAATTTTAGAATTTTTTTTCAAAAGACGAAAAAAACAAAAGAAAAATATGAACCTCCCTAATGCTTAAGAATACTCAAATATTTGCGAAAAACAAATATTTTTCCTAGATATATAAGTGAAAAAAAAAATGACTCAATTGTTCGACGGAAATATTCCAAAAAAAATTTATTGATGTTAGAAACTGATTTAACGATATAAAAAAAAAAACTCAATTTTTTTAAACGTATTTTCATATCAAAAAACAAATTTTTCACCATTCAAAAAAAAAAAAAAAAAAAAAATTAGAAAAAAGGAATAGTAAATTTTTTTTTTTTTTATATTTCACGTTAAAAAGTTCCATCATCAATAATAATAATTATAATTTATAATAATAATTAATAATTATAATTAAATAATTAATCGAAAATTGTTCAATGTGCCATCGGAAAGATTCGATCCTGAGGAAAATAATTTCTATCATAAAATAAAATTCGCGATTCTCTTTTTTTTTTTTTTTCGATATTAATTATTTTTCTCAACAGGTTTTTGCGTACGCTTCGCGTGTGTATACTTGTATAAATAAATGGCTGAAAAAAATATTTACCTAGATTATAAGATTCTTTTTTTTTTTATATATATAATAAATAAATAATAATCGATGAAAAAAAAGCAAAAAAAAAAAAAAAGAAAAAAAATTAAGTAAACACAAATGCGAACCAAGAATTTTTTATCACTTGCGTATTTGTAAACTGAAGGTGCAGTAAAAGTCTAATAATCCACTAAATTAAGAATAAAAAGAAAAAATTTTTTTAAAACTACAAATTCAATTAATTAATTTAAAAAAAAAAAATTTAATTGCGAAAAATTGTGGAAATTAAAAATCAAATATTGAAAATTAATTGAAATGTGAAAATTAATTAATTGAATTTAAAAAAATTGTGAGTGTATTGAGAATTTTGATACTTGGTATGAATGAAAATTTCGTTTTAAGGAAAAAAAAAAAAAAAATTTAGTCGTAAATAAAAACTGCACTCGATGTCAAATGAAAAACTGCTCGACACAAAAAAAAAGAAAATTTATTTCTATTTATTCTTATTACTTTGATATTATCCGTTATTCTAATTGTATTTTCTTTTTTTTTTTTTTTTTATTTTAAAAATGCGTTTCCTACGAAAAATAATAATAATAATAATATTGTACATAAAATCTGCGACAAAAAAAAAAAAAAAAAAAAAAAAAAAATCGCGCTCATTTGCATATTTTGAAAAAGCTATTTTTATTCTCCCTGACTAAATATCGAAAATGTTATCACAAAAAAGAAAATTTACTCACAAATTTTGTTTTTCAATTTCTATTTAATTTTTTGATTAATTTTTTCTTTTACAAAAAAATTGTTTTATGAAAAATTAATTAATTCGAAATCGAAAAATTAATATTCCATTTTTTCAATTTCTGTTTAATTTTTATTTTTTCTTTTACAAAAAAAAAAAATTTTATGAAAATTTTTTTAATAAATTGAAATTGAAAAATTAATATTCATTTTTTTCAATTTCTGTTTAATTTTTATTTTTTCTTTTACAAAAAAAAAAGTTTTATGAAAATTTTTTAATAAATTGAAATCGAAAAATTAATATTCATTTTTTTTAATTTCTATTTAATTTTTATTTTTTCTTTTACAAAAAAAATTTGTTTATGAAAAAAATTAATCAAATTAAATAGAAAAAAATTAATTTTTAATAAAATAAATTATTTTTTAATAAAATAAATAATTTTTTAATTAATAAAAAAATTTCTTTTACAAGGGAATTTTTTTTTTTAATTTCTCATATTCTTTGTTTTTTCGATATTTAGTCAGAAAAAAGACAACAATAACAACAACGTAACAAAAAGTCAACGAATCAGTGATAAACCAAAGGAAATTTCTTTTTTTTTCGATTGCGGTGAAAAAAAAGAGAGAATTAATAAAATGCACAATTTTTTTTTTTTACTGGTTCGTTAACTTTAGGCGATATTTTGAAATATATATATATATATAGAAAGAGAAAGAGAAAGAGATAGAGAGAGAGCGAAGGATAGAAAAAAAAGAGAACACTGTTTTTTTGTTTTGCGTTTTACGCAAAATTATACAGAGACTGAACAGGAGAGAAATTTTTTTTTTTTTTTTTTTTTATTGAAAAAAAAACAAGTTTTATTTTTGTAAATTATTTTCTTTTTTCTATTCAAATATTTGCTTATTATATATATATATTACCACTATCGTATTAATTCTGCTGTAAATCGAAAGTCGCTGAAAAAAATTCAATGTAATTATAACTGTGATTTTGTAATTTGTTTCAATAGATCTACGTCTGCAGAAAATAATCTGTTTTTTTATTTATTTATTTCAATAATATTTTTTCGTATTTAATAATTTTCCATTTTTTTTATAATAAAATTCTAGTATTTTTATTTATTAACAAATATTTCTTTATTTTAGATTTACATTGGTATATTTAAATTGATAATTTTCGGTTTTTATTTGAAATTTTGAATTTATACGTTTTTTAAACAGGAGCGTACATAGAAACTGAAACACCCCTGCTATTGATTTTTTTTATCATTTTTATTTCAAATCGAATACATTGGAATTTAATTTTATTAACATTTCTTATTTCAGAAGGAAAATATTGGAAATTCTCCCTATTTTATAATTTTATATCAACGGTTTTAAATTTTGAATTTGGACAGTTATTTCAGGGGCGTGTGTAGAAACTTCCGTCTCCCTTGCATACGCCCCTGTATTAAACTAGGGAATTTTTATTCAAAGTGTGTTTGTATTTTTTTTAATTATAAAAAAAATGTTTCGCGTACAATTTTTATTATTAAATTATAATTAATAGTAATTTAAAAATTAAAATTTGGCATTTTTTAACGCTATTTTGTGAGATTTCGTCTTTAAAAAAAAAAAAAAAAAAAATTATTTTTCTTATCTTTGAATATTATGTTTACGATGGTTGAAATTTTTCCCACTACGTCCCTGTGTGAATCGATTATTTCGACTATCGACAGCTTCAAGGACAAATGTCGTCAATTGAAGTAGTAAATCGTTTTCCCGTTGTTCCCTCGGGACAAAATTTTTCACTTGAGGAAATAACAAAACACCCATCATAAATAATAAAGCCATACCAATAAAACTGCTAACAGCCACAAATAATGGATTTGTCATTTCTTTATTTGTTTCCATTATTTTTGTATCTTGCATTACGTTGTCAGGCTGAAAATAGAGATTTTTTTTTTATAATATATTTTTATAAACATTTTTCAAAATTAAATTGTTTAGGAATATTTTTTCCTAACCTCAAAAAAAGAATTTTTGAAATTTAATATTATTCGAATTATAATAAATAAAAAAAATTAAATATTGTAACGAGGGTGCAGGGATTTAGTTCTCGTGTATACGGCACTGGTCGCGTGACGTCACACTGCGATTCGAGGAGACTTCCCCATTGTCGTCTCAGTTTTTCGTCACTAGAGTTACAATTTCAAATCTTAGCAAAAATCTTATTAGTACGCGATTTAGTTTCGTTTTCGTTTTTTAATCGCGAAAGTGAAAATATGTATTTTTTGAGCAAATCATCATTCAGTGTACATCGAATTGTTGGCGGATGAGGGAGCAAAAAAAAAAATGGAGGCACGTAACACCCGGCAGAAATGGAAATTGTAAGTTTTTCATTGTTTAAAACTACTATTTGAATTATTATTTATAAAAGAATTGCGTTAAAAATTTTCGACTTTTTTTTTGAGGTTATGTTCGTTTTTACGAAATTTTTTTTTATTTGAGGCTAAAAATAACTTACTATTGTTTTGTAGCCATAATTATTTCTAAGTTCATTTCCAAATGATTGAAGGGGAAAAAAATAGTAACTATATTGTGGTGATGTGGGTATTTCTAGTTGATTTGATGTGACACGCGGTGTTTTTCCTTGTGAAGAAATAGAATTCGTGAGTAGTGGTACAAGTCCCACAGGTGAACCTTTTTTTAATGCATTTTCATACATTGCAGCTAATTGAATTTTTGTCATTCCAAGTGGTTCTTCCTTCCATGATTTATTATTAATCATTTGGGGTCGCAACACAATTTCCTGTCAAAAAAAAAATATAAATCTTCTTTTTATATATAGTGAAGAAACCATCGCATTTTTCTATAAATATTTTTTGAGGTTAATTTTATCAATTTTTCCCCGATGAATAAAAATATTACAAAATATTAAAATAGAAATAGAAAATAAATATAGAAAATTAATAATAATAAAATATAAATGGAAAAATAAATAATATAAATTGCATTAGGGATTTTAATTTTTATGTAACTAGAAAAAAGTTTCTAGAAGGTAGTAAGAACAAAAAATTTAGTTGGTAGCAGTGTAACTTGAAAGAAAAAAAAATCCTGTTGGTAGCAGTGTAACGTGATGAAAAAAAAATTCAGTTGGTAACAGTGTAATTTAAGAAAAAAAATTCAGTTGGTAACAGTGTTTAGAATAAAAAAAAGAATTTCCTATTTAAATCAAAGAGTGAAACCGCGGTGAAAAATTAAAATAAGAATTAAAATACTTATAGGAAATTGATTTAAATAAATTCGTATTTCAGTAAAATATGTAAGTAATTTACGGTTTTATTAAATTTGAAAATTTTGTAAAAGTTTAATTTGAATAAAACAGAGATAATGAAAAATCTCCGAATTATCAAATTTTAGGTTATGTTTCCCATATCTCGTTTTCTCTAAAGTGTTTATATATGTCTGTATTAAATTTGATTACATTTTTATTGTAAATTTTTAATATTAAATTTTTATTATACCTGATTGTCGGTGGCGATTGGAAGAAAATCATTATCAATTTTCTTAATAGAAATTTGATTACCAGGATATCGATTGTAATCAAATTGATGATAATAATCCGGTTTAGTTTTCCAATAACGATGGTGAATACTATTGACATTTTTTTGTCCATTTTGAAATGAAATTGACATTGAATGAGAAAGATGATTTGATGAGATTTCGTTCTGATTATTATTATTATTATAATTATTTCGATTATTATTTAAATTATTATTATTATTAATCAGATTATTATGAAAGACAGGATTATTAAATGTTTGTAGTTCGTTCATTACTGTTTTTAAATAAACGTCACTCGATTCCTTGTCAATCGCGTTGATTGTGTGCAATGGCAACAATGGCATCATTATCATCCAAAGTGATGAACCAATTTTTTTTAATCTCATCTTACTCTCGTCCCAATCTCCAGTCTCTTCTGTACTTCATTAATTATAAAGCTTAACTAGAATCAGAGGGGGAAAAAAAAAACTTTTCTTAATTACAAAAAAAAAAAAAAGAAAAATGTAGAAAATCTCCACTTTCTCATTTAGAGTCAACTAAAAATTAGGAAACTTTATCAGTTTTATTACGTTTTCGATTTTTTTTTTTTTCATGTGTAAGAATGAGAATTTTTTTTATATAGGTACAAAAAATATTTAAGCAATTTATTTCTCTATTTTAATAATTTATTTATTTATTTATTTAATAATAATTAGGAAACGTTACCACTTTTATTTCTTTTTAATTTTTTTTTTCAAGTGAAATAATGAGAATATTTTTTAATAACAAAAAAAAAATTCAGCAATTTTTTTTTTCTATTTCAATAATTAATTACTTAATAAATAACTTAAATAAATAAATTAATTAATTTAATTAATATTTTTTGAAATTTTTTTTTAGAATGATAATTTTTATAGGTACAAAAAATATAAAAATAAAACATTTGTAAATTACTTTTTTATTTTAATAATATAATTGATAGAATAATTATTATTATGTAATTAATTGTTTATTATTATAATTATTATTAATTATTATAAATAAATTAATAATAATTGCAGGCCTCGGATTATACGATTTTTTTGACTATTTCCGACTTTTTTCGACTTATTTTAATATAAAATGCGACTTTTTCGACTCTTTTTTTTTTTTTTTTTTAATTTTTTTTACAAAATTTTTAAACAAAATACGTTTTTTTTAGTATAAAATTCACATCTTCTTCAGATCTTGTTTATTTCGATTATTTAACAAATTTTCAACTAAAATTATTCACTCAATTAATTATTTTTAATAATTTTAATGGAATTTATCAAAAATTCATTTATTTTAAACTATTTTTCAATTTAAATTTTTATGAAATTTAATAATTAATTATTATTTAAAAAAAAAATTATCAAATAAAATTACTTATCAAAACTTTTTAATAAATTCTTCATCAACAGAAATTATTAGAAATTTCTCTTATTATAATAATTATTGTCTGAAAATTAACACAATTTTTTGAAATTCAATTATTTTTAAAAATTTTCAATTAAAAATCTTTTAAAATTCAATTATTTTCTAAAATTTCAATTCAAAATCAATTATTTACGAAATTTTCAATTCAAAATTTTTTAAAATTCAAATATTTTTCAAAATTTTCGTTCGAAATCAAATAAAATTCAATTATTTTCAAAAAAATTTGAATCCAAAATCAACTAAAATTCAATTATTTTCAAAAATTTAAATTCAAAATCAATTATTATCAAAATTTTCTATCTAAAATCAACTAAAATTAAATTATTATCCAAAATTTCAATTGAAATTCAATTTTTTTAAAAATTGCAATCCAAAAGTAACTAAAATTCAATTATTTCCAAAATTTCCATTGAAATTCAATTATTTTCAAAATTTCAAATTCAAAATAAACTAAAATTTAATTATTCTCACAAATTTCAATTCAAAATTAATTATCAAAATTCTCAATCTAAAATCAACTAAAATTAAATTATTTTCAAAAATTTCAATTATTTTCAAAATTTTCAATTCAAAATCTTTTAAAATTCAATTACTTTCAAAATTTTCAATTCGAAATCAACTAAAATTTAATTATTTTCAAAAATTTCAATTCAAAATTAATTATCAAATTTCTTAATCCAAAATCAACTAAAATTTAATTATTATCCAAAATTTCAATTGAAATTCAATTTTTTTTTAAAAATTGCAATCCAAAAGTAACTAAAATTAAATTATTTCCAAAATTTCAATTGAAATTCAATTGTTTTCAAAATTTTCAATTTAAAATCAACTAAAATTTAATTATTTTCCAAAATTTCAATCCAAAATCAACTAAAATTCAATTATTCTCAAAAATTTCAATTCAAAATTAATTATTATCAAAATATTCAATCTAAAATCAACTAAAATTAAATTATTAGCCAAAAAATTTCAATTTAAAAGCTTCTAAAATTTACCATCTATAATTGTTTTGAAATTTAATAATTTCAATTATAACTCTCTCCTGAAACTCAATTTTTTAAAATTATTTTTATAATATTATTCGAAAATTCAACTATCTGAAACTATTTTTCAATTAAAAATGGTTTTCAAATTATTGTATTTTTGTTCGAAATTTCTAATAAATTTTTTTTGCATGAAATCATCAAAAAAATTTAATTAAAAATCACTTGAAATTCAATTAATTTCAAAAATCTCAATTATAAATCGTTGGAAAATTCAATTACTTTAAAAAAAATGTTATCTAAAATTATTTGATAAATTATTTTTAATTCTGTAAAATTTAAATTTTATATTGTCTGAAAATTATAACAAAAAACCTTTTGAAATACAATTATTTCTAAAAATTTCAACTTTATAACTCTTTTCTATTATTATTTTAAAAAAAAATTTTATTTTAAAAATTTGTAAAACTTTTTTGTTAAAATAAAAAAAAAAACCGTTTTTTTCGACTTTTTTTGGAACATAAATCGATTAAAACGACTTTTTTTTGTGCCTTTAAGTCGATCCGAGGCCTGTAATTGTAAGTTAATTAATATAAAGTAAAAAATTTATTAATATAAATAAATAAATTGAAATCGAATATTTATTTAAATATTTTTTTTATTGAAATTAGTGTATAAAAAATACAAAAAAAATTTTGCGGTACTTTTTTTTTGTAAATTGTATTTAATGAAGTAGAAATACAAAAATAATAAAAATAAAAATAACTTTGAAACACGTGTTTGAAAATTTAATGAGTTTTTTTTGGTAATGAAACTGGCTTTACAAGTTTCGCACAATTTGAAATGTGGAAACTAGAATAAAATGAAATACAAAGTCTCTGGGAATCATAAAATTAACATACACACACGGCACGATTTTCTGTTTTTAATTAGACCAAATGATTTCATATGTTTCATGTGCGTGTGTGTGTGTGTGTTAATTAAAGTGAATCTATATTAAATTTCTCCTAATTCAAAATTATATTTATCTCCTCGTAATTTTCTATACGTGTTATAAAATTAATATTCGCGGATAGACGATTATTTATATATATATATATTTATATATATTTAATATAAAAATTATCATAATTATATTTTACTGAAATTTATCATCTTTGAATTTAAAAATTTTTTTTTTCTAATTAATTGATCATAAATTTGTTATATAATATTTAATTAATTAAATTTTTATTTTTTGTTTTTTTAACGTCTATGAAGAATTTAAGAAAAAAATATGTAAATTCTAAATCTGAATTAGTGAAAAAAAATTTCTAATTAATTTAAATTTGTAAATGACTTTTTGTTATAAATTATAATTTTTTACTAAAAAAAAAAAATTAGTAACAAAATTTTTTCAGTCAAATTTTTGTGTTTTTTTTTTTAATTAAGATTAGTTAAAAAAATTTTTTTTTTCTTTTTTTTACTATTTTTTTAATGAAAATTTTTTATTTCATTTATTTTTATTTATTTATTTATTAAATTGATATTATTTTTTAAAATTTTATTTACTTAATAAATAAATTAATTTCTACCGAATAAATACTAATTTTTCTAATTTAGTAACTTTAAAAATTTATTTACTAATTCAGATTTAAAAGAATAAAAGTACAAACAAAATTAAAAAAAAAAAATAGTAATTAGAATAAAAATAAATTTAATAATTAGAATAAAAAAAAAAAATTAGCTTCATTCAATTTAATAATAGAGATCAAATTTTTATGAATACAAAAATAAAATACACTGAAACGAATAGAAAAAGAAATAACATAAAAAAATTTCAAAAATAAATTCTTCTATAAAAAATAAAAATTTTAGCAAAATTAAAAAATTCACCTCTAGGGTAATTAATTTTTGAAATTAGAAAAAAAAGTTAAATAAAAAATAAACACTTAAATTAATTAAAAAGGAAAATTGAAAATAAATCATGAGAAAAAAAAAATTGAAGAGAAATAGAAAAATATATTTATAAAAATTTCAAAAATAAATTTTTTTATAAAAAATAAAAATTTTAACAAAATTAAAAATTCACCTCTAGGGTAATTAATTTTTGAAATTGGAAAAAAAGTTAAATAAAAAATAAACACTTAAATTAATTAAAAAGGAAAATTGAAAATAAATCATGAGAAAAAAAAATTGAAGAGAAATAGAAAAAAAATAATTTCCAAATGGAAAAATTAATTTCAAAAACTTACAAAAAAATTTGGTGTGTGTGGAATCACTAAAAGAAAAAAAAAAGAAAAAACTTTCACAAATAAAACTCTAATGATTGATTAAAAATTTTTGCCAATTGAAAAAATCACTTGTAAATTTTTTCATCATTTTTGATAATAATTTTTTTTTTTTCCTTTTTTTTTTTTGCTTTACTTTAACGGACACTTGATTACGATCAACACTCTCATGTTGATTGAGTTCATGAAACTACATCATCACATTCGATTCTTTGGAATACAGAACCGGTAGCGCTTTCTGATCTCTTCCCCCCCTCTCTCTCTCTCTCCTCTTTTTAATTTTCCCCACACCATTTTATTTCCAATCAAATCAATTTTAATTCATTTACCTCTTTTTTTTTCTCTCTATCCACTATTTTTTTTTCATCATTATTATATTTTCATTTTTTCTGTTCCGTGATGAGAAAAAAAAAATTAAAATTATATATTATAATTATTTAATTCGATTTTTTACTGTTTTTTGAGAAATAAAAAAAATTATTTATTTATTTACAAAAAATAATTTATTTTATAATTTATAATTAATTATAAATATAATTATAATTATTTTTTAATTATTTAATTTATATAATATA
The DNA here is from genome assembly GCF_019393585.1 of Leptopilina boulardi. Lineage (NCBI taxonomy): Eukaryota > Metazoa > Arthropoda > Insecta > Hymenoptera > Figitidae > Leptopilina > Leptopilina boulardi. The sequence continues at coordinate 620,223 of NW_026137825.1, read as the reverse complement.
ATTTATTTATGAAAAATAAACGGTATAGAGTACCTGTAATAATTAAAAAATATAATAATAATAATAATAAAAATAACTAATAATAATATGTATATAATTAAATTTTTTAATTTAAAAATTTTTCTAAATTTAATTTAATTTACTTTTCATTCTATATATATATATATATATAACTATTTCTATAATTTTACTTGCATATTATTTTATGTATGATAAAAAAGAAATTTTTCCCATTATTTCTAAAAGAGCTTTATATTAAAGTTTAATAATTATATTTTCAATCATATTTTCAATTACATTTTCCTGTCGCAGGCAAATATGAAATTTAATTCTCAATACTATAGAATTTTGCCATTAAACTTTTAAATGAAATATTAAATTAAATATCTAAAAAATATATATATATATTTATATGAAATACCAACAATTTATTATAAATTCTACGTAAATTAAATATTAATAATTAATAATGATAAATTTAATTAATAATAAAATAAATTGATTTAAATGGTAATTGTGTTTTAATAAATTAATTAATAAAAAATGATAAAAAAATTTTGTTTTTTAATTTTTTAAAAGAAGGGATAATTTAATTTTGAATTTAGAAAATAATTAATTAATTTATAATAATAATAACAACAATAATTAATATCAAAAAATTAATAATAATAATCAATAATAAAAGGCGAAAAATTTATTTTGTATTTTTTGAAGGAAAATCAGATTTATTAATAATTAATAAAATAAATAATAATAACAATTAATAATAATAATTAATTACTTTGTATTCAAAAAAATTTTTTTAATATGATTTGAAATTATATTTCATTAAAAAAAATGTTTTTTTTTTTTACTTTCTTTGAAATCAAATTTAATGATGTGAAAATTTTCCATCTTAAAAATTTGGGAAATTTGAATAAAATTTTCGGAATATTTTTTTTATTTGAATTTAAAATGAAATTGAGGAACAATTTTTTATTATTATTTTATTATTTTTTTTTTTAATAAAAAATAAATAAAAACTTCCCCCCCCCTGTCTCTCTCTCTCTCTCTGTTTTCATCGTACTTGTTTTACAACGCAATGTCGAACAAGTAACGACTGTACACATAACGGAAGATACAAAACCGGGTCTTAGGATACGATGGACACACGTTGTTTCTGTAAATGTAACACGTATTACGCGCTCATGTAACACTTTCAAGAAAAACATTTTTACATTTTTTCCGTAAAATCGAATCTCATAACAAAAAAAAAAAAAAAAAACAAGAAAACGCGGGAGAAAACAAATACATAAAAACAAATCGAATATTTCTTCTTATTTTTCGGAAAAAAAAAATGATGAGAAAATTTTTTTTTAATCGAATTTCAAAGCAAATGGAAATTAATTATAGATGAAAAAAATAATGAATTACTATTTAATAAGGTGAATTAGTTTTTCTATATTTAATTTTTATTGGAATTTTTATATTTAGGGTATAATTTTAATTTTTATGGAAATTTTAATTTGGATTTGCAATTATAATTTTTATTGCAATTTTTATTTTTATTGAAAATTTAATTTTTATTGCAATTTTTTTCTTTTTATTGAAAATTTAATTTTTTTGAGAATTAAATTTTGTATGGAAAATTTTTATTTATATTGCAATTTTTATTTTTATTGAAAATTTAATTTTTTTTGCAATTTTTGTTTTTATTGAAAATTTAATTTTTTTGAGAATTAAATATTTATAGAAAATTTAATTTTTTTGAGAATTAAATATTTATGGAAAATTTTAATTTATATTGCAATTTTTATTTTTATGGAAAATTTAATTTTTTTTTGAGAATTAAATTTTCATGGAAATTTTAATTTAGATTTGCAATTTTAATTTCTTTTTTTAATTTTTATTACATATATATTTAATTTTTTAATGACAATTTTTATTTTTATTGAAAATTTAATTTTTTTATTGCGCATTTTTTATTTTTATAAAAAATTTAATTTTTTATAAAAATAATATAATTTTTATTCTATTTTTAATATTTATGAAATTTTTTCTAAATTCCGTTTATTTATAAATAAATAAATAAAAAATGTAGGATAAAAAAATGGTAAATTATTTTAATTTAAATATTTGAAAATTAAATTAAAAATTTTAAAATTTTATTTATTCGAAAATAAAATTTCCATTTCAAAAATTTGCTTTTTCCAAATAAAATTTTATATTTTTTAATGTTAAGGTGTGAGGACAATTTTTTTTATTATTGTTATTAATTTCCTCTTTTTTTAAAAATTATTTTAAATCCACTAAAAAAATTTAGAGCGAAATTTTTGAAAAATAATTATTTTTATTTTCAAAATAATTAAAAAAATTTTTTTTAATTTCAAATTTAAAAAAAATTAAAATTAAAGAGAAAAAAAACCCATTACAAGAGAGAAAAAATGTAATTTCATTCACGTGAAAAGTGTGTGTAAAATTTTTTTTACAAACATTTCCCTTTTTATTGTTTGAAAAAATAATAATAATAATGATAATAATAATAATAATAATAATAGGTAATAATAATAATAATAAAAAAGAAGAAATATTGTCGGGATTTTAGAAGAATCCTTGTTGTAGAGTGGCCTCTATACATATATTAAAAAAAAAAAAAAATAAAAAAAATAATAATATGAAAAATGTAACCACTTACATTTGAAATCGAGATATGTATATATATGCTTTTTCATGGTAAAAAAAAATGTGCATTGAATTGAACATATACCTTTTACAAGAGTAGCTATAAAAAAAAAAAGTGAGCTCATACACCAAGGGAGTCTTTTATCATCGTTTCTACGCAAATATACATTCCTCAGTTGAAGAAGCCTTCATCTTTTTTTTTTTTCTTTTTTTTCTTCAAAATAGTATTCGCACCCTCGCGAGAAATTTTTCTCAAGTGTTTTTCAAGTTTTATCCTTATCATTCTTTTCCGATAAAGAAAAATTATAGTTAAAAATTTACACAAAAATAAAACTCATATAAATAAATAAAAATTTTTTTTTTATTTTTTACTAATTTATTATATTGATTATTTTCAAAAAAAAAATAAAATAATAATAATAATACATAATAATAATTTTTTCCTCTCCTAAATTTGTTTCAGAAAAAAAATTATAAAAATAAAAATAATAATATAATAATATAATAATAATAATAATAATAATAATACTAATAATTAAAAAAAAATAATTTTAATAATAATAATACTAATAATTAAAAAAATTTAAAATTTAAAAAATAATTAAAAAAAAATAAATCTTTAATTATTATACTTAATTATTACTATTAATTTTTAATTAAATTAAATTTTATTAAATTTTATTAATAATTATAATTAGGTAAAAAGAAATTCGTTTTTTTTTTCTTTACTAAAACCTGGTTCTATGTATTTTTGGAAATTTTCATTTTTTATTTCCTATTTTTGAAAAATAATTATTTTAAAAACAAATACCTTAAAATTGAATTTTCAAAAAAGGAAAATATTTATACCAATATAAATTTTTATTATTTATTAATTTTTTTTTTAATGAGATTTTTAATTTTTTTTTATTAATTCAAGCTAGGTTGGCCGAGTGGTCTAAGGCGCCAGATTTAAGCTCTGGTTCCCGGTTGGGAGCGTGGGTTCGAACCCCACACCTAGCAAAGGAGAATTTTTTTTTTTTTTTTTTTCTTCATTTTTTTCTTATAAATTATTATAACAAAAATTAAAAAAAAATTGTCCCCACAATTTCAATTTTCGATCTGTTCAAACGATTCGGAATTTCCCCTAAAAAAAAAAATTGATAGAAAAAAATTTTGAAATAAAATTTTTTTTAACACTTTTGAATGAAAAAAAAAACAATTTATAGTAGTTAGTAAATTTTTTTAAAAATATTAATATTAATAATAATAATAATAATAATAATAATAATAATAATAAATACATAAATAATAGATAGTTAAAAAAATTTTTTTTATTAATATTAATAATAATAATAATAATAATAATAAAAATAATAATAATAATAATAAATAATAGACAGTTAAAAAAATTGTTTTTTAAAAATATTTTGTGAAAATTTATAATAAAAAAAAAATTTGGTGATACGCTAAGAATTTTTAAAAAGCTCATGTAAATCAAAAATCTCAATTTTAAATTTATATATATCTATATGTAGAAAGCACTGTAAAACTTTTTAAAATCCTTCTAAAGTTTTATGAGCGCTAAAAATTTTTAGGGTCACTTGGAGAGATTTTAAATTTGCAAATTTTACGAGCGTCTAGATTATATAGGGGGAGATTTAAAAAAAAAAAAAAAAAAAAAGAGTATTTCAACTTTTCATTCTATAAATAAAACAGATTCTCTCTAAAGACGCAAATTTTCTCAACTTTAGAGAAAGAAATTTAAATAATAAAAATGAAAAAAAAAAATTTTCATTTAATAAATTAACAAAAAATTTGTAATTGCAAAAAGTATTTGCAAAATAATAATTTAAAAATATTGAAAAAAAAAAAAATGAAAGAAAATTAGTATTGATTTTTTTTTCTTTCTAAAGAACGTAATTATTTTTTAAAAGATCGAAATTAAAAAAAAAATACTTTTTTGTCATTTGTCGAATGAATAATGATATTATAAAAATATAATATAACGAGTATAGGCGGATTTCTGGTTCGACGGTTTTTTTTCTTCCTTAAGTCCGTTACACTCGGTTAGACTATTATTTGTGACATACTCAATAATATAATGATAACTTTCTTAGGAAAAAATAAAAAAAAAAAAAAAATAGATTCCTGACATAAAAAATTACAGAAGGCGTCCTCCGTGTTACAAAAATTGAATATGTCAATTATTTTGCGAGAGAATAAAAATTGATAATAATATTAAAATATACTCGACTTCCGAGTTTCTTGTTAAGAGCAATTATATATATGTATAATATGTTTATTAATTATTAATTGTAATATGTTTATTATAAATCAGAGTAAAAAAAAAATTTCTTTTTAAATAAAAATTTTTCAAAATTACAAATTAAAGAAAAATAAAAAAAAAATTTTTGCCATTAAATCTTTGAACTAAACATGAAAATGACAAATAAAATAAATAAAAAATAATTAAATTGTGAAATTTTTAATTATAATTATTTAAAAAAAATTTTAATAGAATTTTTATTATTTAAAATTTTCAAAAACAAATATTTATTAAATAAAACATTCACTAACCTGATAAAATCCATTATTTACTTGCGTGGAAATCTGAAAATTCTACTAAAAAAAAAGAGAACCTAAAAAATTTACAAAAATTTTTGAAAACTTAAGAAAAATACTGTAAATAAATTTAAATTTAACGAATTCTCCTAATAATAAAAAAAATTTAATTAATTTCTCTAATAATAATTTTCAAAACAAAACCTAAAAAAATATTTACTAAACTAACAAAAAAATTTAACGAAATTAAAAATATCCCACGAAATTTACAAAAAAAAAAAATTCTACAAAATTTTAGAAAAAAAAAAAAATATAATTATTTATTTAAAACATTAATAAAATTTAAAAAAATTCTGTAATTTAGTTATTTAAAAAATTTAAAAACAATCCTGTAATTTAATTATTTATTTATTTTAAGAAATTAATTAATTAAAAAAAAGGAAAAAATGAATTTAAACCGTTGGACAAAAAAAAAATTGACAAAAAAAAATATGAAAAGAAATCTACAAAAATTATTAAAACGAATTTTTTTTCAATTAAATTTTCAATTTCACTAAACTTTTTTTTTCAATTCTGTTAAATTTTGAAGGTATTTAATTTGTTTTTTTTTCATTAATTTATTTATTAAATTAATATTATAGTTGATAATTTTTTTGATTTTTATTAATGAAAAAAATTAAAATATTTAAAACTAATATTCTATTATTAATTAAAAATATTATTTATTTTAATTTACTGAAATTTTAATTAATAATTTATTAATTGACTAAATTTTAATTGAGAGGCTGATAGTAAAAATGATTTAAAATAACATTGGGAGCAAAAGTGGGATAAGCGACTTGGGAGAAAAAACGGGTTAAAATGATTCGTGTAATTTATTGATAAATTCATTATATTATCGATTCAAAAATATTAATTATAATAAAATATGCATTTTTTCCTATTGTTAATATTTTTTAATCGTTAATATAATGAATTTGTCAATAAATTACACGAATCATTTTAACCCGTTTTTGCTCCCAAGTCACTTATCCCACTTTTGCTCCCAATGTTATTTTAAACCATTTTTACTATCAGCCCCTCAATTATGAATTAATTATAATTGATTAGAATTAATTAGAATTAAAATTAGAATTAAACTAATAATTGATTTAGAATTAATTAGAACAAATTAAAATTAAAAATAATTAATTAGAATTAATTAGAACAAATTAAAAATAATTAATTAGAATTAATTAAAATTAAAAATAATTAATTAGAAACAATTAAAATTAAAAATAATTAATTAGAAACAATTAAAATTAAAAATAATTAATTAGAATTAATTTAAATTTAAAAATTAATTAATTAGAACCAATTAGAATTAAAAATAATTGACTAGAATTAATTACTATACTAAAATGAAAAATAATTTTCAAAAAATTCAATAATTTATTCGAAACTTAAAAAAATCAAAGAAATTCATTAAATCCTCAAAAACTCGAAAAAAAAATCACATAATCAAGGATAAACATTTTTTTTTTTTGGATCAAAGGTGAAAAAATGACAAAACAAAAAAAAATTTGCGTGGTAGAAAGTGGTTTAATAATACCCTAACATTAAAAAAAAATCTACTAAAACTACATTACTGTGTTTTGTTCAGTAACTCGTCAGTTTAAAAAAAAAAACGAAAAAAAAAAATTATTCGCGTTTTGTCAAATAACAAATCAATAATAATAATTATAATAATAATAATAATAAAATACGACAAATGACGACGGTGTGAGAAAGAAAAAAAAAGAAATTTTTCTTTTTTTTCCCCCTTCTCAATTGCCTTTAGCGGCGCGTATTATTTTGCAAATTTCAATCCAAGTACGTCCATACGAGCTGCAAATATCGCAGACTTTTGGCGAATTTGAAGACGTTCCTTGACTGATATTGTGACATTCTTGAAAAATTCCACCCTCATTTTCTAAACGTTCACATCCTCCAATTGTACTCGATGACGAAAGACTAACACGATCAGATGAACTTGTTGCCTCATGTGATGAGGAATTAGATTTTTTCTTTGTCTTCAATGTCAATGTGAGATTTCGCAATTCTTCCACGGACGGAAGATATTTTTTGTTATTACTACTAATATTATTTCGGACACGAAGCGATGCCGGTAATGTTGCCGAACTGAATGTACTGCTGCAGCTGCTGCTAATTGACCTCGAGGCGACGTCTGTTGTGGTTTGTTTTTTTCTTAATATTGTTGATGTTGTTGTTGTTGTTGATGATGATGTTAATGGCAATAATAATTCATCGACGACTTTAAATTGCGATCGTGGTGATGAAATGCCAATTGAACGTCCCGACGGCGATGAGAGGCGCAAACAGTGCAAAAGACTAAGTCAATCATTGAGCAGACCTTGCGACACGCTTATTAGTTGATCTTTCAATACGCGAAACGATGGTCGTACCTCGGGATTATGGGCCCAGCAAATTCGCATTACCTGTACAGAGAGAGAAAAAAAAAAGAAAGGAAAAAATTAGAATTAAAAAATATTGTAAATTATTTAATTGAAAAGTAAATTTTAATATTACAATTTAAATAAATTCGAATTTTTTACTAAAAAATCGAAATTAGAATTTTTTTAATAAAAAAAATCGAAATTAGAATTTTGTAAATAAAAAATTATAATTATAAAATTAATTTAGAAAAAATTAGAATTTTTTTTTTTAAAAAATCGAAATTCGAATTTTCAATCAAAAATCGAAACTGGAATTTTTTAATTAAAAATCGAAATTAGAATTTTTGTAATAAAAAATCAAAATTGAAATTTTTTTAATAAAAACTAGAAATTAGAATTTTTTAAATAAAAATTTGAACATAAAATTGATTTATAAAAAAATTTGAATTTTATTTATTTTTACAATTAGAATTTTTTTTTTTAATAAGAATTTACACTTACAATTAAAAAAAATAATTTCTGAAATTTTTTAATAAAAAGTTTCAATTAAAATTGTAACAACAAATTATTTATAATTTATTTATTTATTTATTTATTTATTTAAACATAAACGGGTTACAAAAAAACCCTTTCGTAATTGTCCCGTCAACTTAAAATAAAAAATAAAAAGAAAATAATTTTTTTCATTTCATAATTGACAAAAACTAATAATTACTTTTCTAAATAATTAAATACAAAAACGTAGAAATTTTATTTTTATTATTAATTACAAGTAGAAATTTTTATTTTTTCCTGTTAATTTATAATAAACAAAATTTTAATTTACAATTTTTTTAATAATTAAAAAAATTTAATTTTACTTTTAAAAAATTTTTTTACATTAAAAACTTCCAATGAATTAAAACCTCGAATGTAAAACTAAAAATTAAATTTAAATAATTTAAAATAAAAATAAAATAATAAAAATTTTTTTAATAAATTATTATTTAAATAAAAAATCTCAATTAGAATTTTGTAAATAAAAAATTATAATTTTAAAATTAATTTAGAAAAAAAATTTTTAATAGAAAATTAAAATTAGATTTTTTTAAATAAAAAATCAAAATTGGAATTTTTTAATAAAAAATCGAAATTGAAATTTTTTTAAAAAAATCGAAATTGGAATTTCTTAATAAAAAATCGAAATTAGAATTTTCTTTTTAATAAGAACAAGAAATTAGAATTTTTTAATAAATATTTGAACTTAAAATTGATTTATACAAAATTTGAATATTATTTATTTTTACAATTAGAATTTTTTTTTTAATAAGAATTTAACACTTACAATTAAAAAAAATAATTTCTGAAAGTTTTTAATAAAAGGTTTCAATTAAAATTGTAACAACAACTTTTTGTTATTATTTAAAAAAATTAAAGTTTCAATTATAATTATATTTATAATTGTCCCGTCAACTTAAAACAAAAATTAGAAAGAAAATAATTTTTTTCATTTCATAATTGACAAAAACTAATTACTTTTCTAAATAATTAAATACAAAAACGTAGAAATTTTTTTTAATTTTTATTATCAATTACTAGTATAAATTTTCATTTGTAATTATTAATAAAAAATTTCTATTACAATTGTAAAATTGAAAAATTTTTTTAAAAATTTTTCCTGTTAATTTAAAGTAAACGAAATTTTTTATTTACAATTTTTAATAATCAACAAAATTTGATTTTACTTTTAAAAAAATTTACATGAACAATTCCCAATGAATTAAAACCTCACGAATATAAACTAAAAATGAATTCAAATAATTTAAAACAAAAGTAAAATAATTAAAAAATTTTAGTAAATTATTATTTAAAAAAAATTTCTCAATTTGAATTTTGTAAATAAAAAATTGTAATTTTAAAATTGTTTAAAAAAAATTAGAATATTTTTTAATGAATATGAATTATGAATAAATATGAATTTATACTTAGAATTAAAAGAAATAATTTCATAAAATAAAATAAATAAGTAAATACAGAATTAGTTTAAAAAATAATTTATTTTTGAAATTTTCCCTTTTTTGTCATTTTCAAAGTAAAACTATATACTTTAAAAAAAAAAATTTTTTTTCTTCGTAAGAATTTTTGACGATATTTTTTTTTTTTATGCAAATTAAAAAAATTTCTGTGACAAATTTTTTGAATTTGAATTCTTACCTCGTAAACTTCTTTGAAGCAAGCTTTTGGCTTTTCGAGAATGATACCGCGTTGAACACGTTCAACAACTTCGGTGTTCTTCAGTCTTCCGTAAGGCATTTTACCGCATGTAAAAATTTCCCACATAAGAACACCATAAGCCCAAACGTCGGACTTGGAACTAAATCTAGTGTAATTCAAAACCTCGGGAGGTGCCCATTTTATTGGGAATTTGGTACCACCGCTGCTAGTATATTGGTCATCCAGAACATACCTTTAAAAAAACAAAAAAAAAAATTATTCTTCTTATTTCACAAATTGTAATTGTAAAAAATTTATAATTAAAAATTTTAATAACAATTTTAATTGAAATCTTCTTTTTTTAATTAGAAACTAGAAATTTTTTATTAAAAAAAAATAAATCGAATAAATTAATTGAATTAATTAATTAAAAAAAAAATAAATTAATAATTCTTTGAATCAATAAATTAATAATTAAAATAAATCGACCTAAATTGTATAGGTAATTGTAAAAAAAAAAATTAAAATTTTTAATTACAATTTTAATTGAAACATTTTTTTTATTAGAAAATAATAAAAAAAATAAATTAATAATTCTTTAAATCAATAAATTAATAATTATAATAAATCTACCTAAATTGTAGGTAATTGTACAAAAAAAAATAAAAATTTTTAATTACAATTTTAATTGAAACAATTTTTATTAAAAAAATTGTAATTGAAATTTATTTTAAAAAAAAATGTTCCGAATTTTATTAAATTATAAATCGGAATTTTTATATTGAAAATTTTTTTAATATTTTTAATTGGTTAATTTAACTAATAAGGCAATTAATAATTTTTTTTTAATTATTAATTAGAAGAAAGTTTTAAAGTTGATAATAATAATAAAAATGATATTATTATTAATAATAATTATTATAATAGTAATAGTAATAATAAAAATAATAATTATAATAGTAATAATGAATAATAATAATAATAATAATAATAATAATAATAATAATAATAATAATAATAATAATAATAATAATAATAATAATAATAATTTCGAAAATTATATTTGCAGGTAAAACGTGTTATTTACGACAACGACAAAAGCAAAGCGAGAGTAAAATAATCATTACAAGATCTGTAATTTCTCTTGGAAACACTTAAGAGTGAGTAAAACAGAAAAAGAGAGAGAGAGAGATACACGAAAACTTGAGAGACAAAAGTGATGCAGCGAAATGCGTTACCTGGCAAGGCCAAAATCAGCTACTTTGACTACGTTTGCAGAACCAACGAGGCAGTTTCGCGCCGCGAGGTCCCTGTGGATGTAATTGTGTCTTTCCAAGTAAGCCATTCCCTTACAAACCTGAAAGCAAGAATACACGTGGGATTATGTTATCTCGCTGACAATGACTTTTTACCCAAGAGAGAGCGAGAGAAAGAGAGAAAGAGGAAAATAGAGAAAAAGCTTCTATATGCAGCATCACTCGCTTACAAGACAATAATACTGGCAAATAAAGAATAATAAAAAAAAAAAAAAAAAAAACGAAAAAAAATCAAGAGCCAGAGGAATCGATTTTTAAGGGATGGAAAAAAATAGAAAGAGAGAGAGAGAGAGAGAGAGAGAGAGAGAGAGAGAGAGAGAAAATAGAGCATTGGTGTGGAAATTGGGAAAAATAGTCTCTCTCCCTTCTAGGAAAAATTTTTTTTTTTTTATCGACCACTTGGGAAATTGTGTAGAAAAAAAAGGCATTTTTTTTTTGTTTTTATATCGCGGTTTATTATCAACAATTAAGGAAATTTTTTTTCTTTTTTTAATTATTTAGTCACTTCTCAAGATCCTGGAATTAAAATTGACAAAATTTTTCCATTTTAATAAAAATTAAGTTTTCATGATTTTTTTACATTCTTATCATAATGAGAAAGTATTTATTATTATTATTATTATTATTATTATTATTTTTATTAAACACCAATAGAAATAATTTCTTGGTGTTTTTATTTGAGACAAATAGAATTTATTTTAAAGCAAAAATATTTATTTGTTTCGGAGCTTAATATAAATTTTTATTTGTTTTAAATAAAGAAATTTATTTAGCATGTAAATAAAATTTTTATTTAGTGCGAAATTTCTCGATTTTTTAATAAAAGTTAAATTTTATTAATTCGATAGTAAAAATATTTTTTTGTTTTTTTTTTACTATTAATTAATCAAATTTTATTAATTCAAAAGCAAAAAGTGAGTTACTAATTCAAATTAGTTAAAATTTTTACTAATTCAGATTTAGAGAGTTAATAATAATAATAATAATAATAATAATAATAATAATAATAATAAAATTTTTTTTGAAGTATATTTCAATTTATAAAGAAAAAAAACCGGGACGCATGATTATTTTTCAATAATCGTTAGAATTTTCATTTTATGGAATTTCATTTGTCGAAAATTATTTTTGAGCCGAATTTTTATTTATTATTTTATTCGAATTAGTATTTTGCAGAATTTTCATCAAAACGATTTTCTATATTACAAAATTTTTATATAACCAAAAAATTCACTTCACAGAATTTTTATATAACCAAAAAATTCACTTCACAGAATTTTTATATAATCAAAAAATTCACTTCACAGAATTTTTATTTACTCGAATTTTCATATTTAACATAAATAGGCGCATTTTAAAGAATTTTTATTGGGTAGAATTTTTCATTGGATAGAATTTTCATTTTATTGTTTCAGATGAATTTTCATTTGTTCGAATTATTATTTAATTGAATTTCCATATAATCGATTTTTCATACTACAGAATTTTTAAATTAACCGAAAAATCATTTAACAGAATTTCTAATTAATAGAATTTTCATTTGTCCGAAATTGCAAATGTCCGAACAATCGCTTTTTGGCGCGATTTTTAAAATCAACCATTCACAATTTTATGGATAATTTTTGATTGGTTGATTTTTAAAAATCGCGCCAAAATCGATTGTTTATTCGGACATTTGCAATTTCGGACAAATGAAAATTCTATCAATAAGAAATTCTGTTAAATGATTTTTCTGTTCAGTTAAAAATTCTACAGAAAAAGTCGATTTTGAGGAAATTATATTAAAATAATAATTCAAACAGATGAAAATTTATCTGAAAATTAAATTTTGTGCAATGAAATTCTATGCAATAAAAATTATTTAAAATGTCTATTTATGTTAAATAAAAATTCTGACAAATAAAAATCCTGTGAATTGAATTTTCGATTATATAAAAATTTTGTAATATAGAAAATCGTTTTGATAAAAATTCTGCAAAATACGACTAATTTGAACAAATAAAAATTCGGCTCAAAAATAATTATGACAAATGAAATTTTTATTTGTTTAAATTAGTATTTTGCGGAATTTTCATCAAAATGATTTTCTATATTACAAAATTTTTAAATAACCAAAAAATTCACTTCACAGAATTTTTATTTACTCGAATTTTCATATTTAACATAAATAGGCGCATTTTAAAGAATTTTTATGGGGTAGAATTTCTTTCGATAGAATTTTCATTTTATTGTTTCAGATGAATTTTCATTTGTTCGAATTATTATTTGATTGAATTTCCATATAACCGATTTTTCATATTACAAAATTTCTAATTTGATAGAATTTTCATTTGTCCAAAATTGCAAATTTCCGAACAAAAATAATCGATTTTGGCGCGATTTTTAAAAATCAACCAATAAAAAATTATCCATAAAATTGTGATTGGTTGATTTTAAAAATCGCGCTAAAATCGATTGTTTTTGTTCGGCTATTTGCAAAATTCGGACAAATAAAAATTCTATCAATTAGAAATTTTGTTAAATGATTTTTCTGTTAAGTAAAAATTTTGCAGAAAAAGTTGATTTTGTGGAAATTCAATCAAATAATAATTAGAACAAATGAAAAATTCATCTGAAAGAATAAAATGAAAATTCTACTCAATGAAAATTCTTCAAAAATGCCAATTATGTTAAATGAAAATTGGAGGAAATAAAAATTCTGACAAATAAAAATTCGAACAAATAAAAATTCTGTGAAGTGACTTTTTTGGTTATTTAAATATTCTGTAAAATAGAAAATCGTTTTGATGAAAATTCCCCAAAATACTAATTCAAACAAATAAAAATTCGGCTCAAAAATAATGATGACAAATAAAAATTCAAAAAATAAAAATTCTAACTAATGATTTTTAGAACATAATCATGCTTCCCAAATTTTTACTAATTCAGATTTAATAATGATAATAATAATAAAAAAAAAAAAAATAATAATAATAATTAATAAATGTTTAATAATAAAAATAATAATAATAAACAAATTTTTTTTGAACTATATTTTAATTTATTAAGAAAAAAAATCTGCTTTTTCGTATTTTATTGTCAGTTACTATCAATGTTACTTCAAATGATTTGTTTTTAATGTCAGTAGCGTATGAGTTTCAAGGGGAAGGGGGGAGAGAAATAAAATCCTTGTATTGGTTTTGGAATAAATTTTTTCTTTATGTCCCTATATGAGAAAGATGGAAAAAAAGGCAATAGAGATAGAGAGAGAGAGGGAAAATGAGAAAGAGAGTGCGATTCTCCCGAGAAATAGGAAATAAAGTTTCAAAAAAAAGCTTCTCACAAAATAGTGAACTTGACTATATTTTCCTTTTTCTTCTTCTTCTTCTTTTTTTTTCTTTTATCTTAACTCTCTCTTTTTTCTTATATTTCGTTTCTCTCTTTTTTTTACGAGAGAAAATCGTCGCGTTAAGTAATTCCTTGAGAATTCCAATGGAACTGTTGCATTTCATGATAAAGAGAAAAAGAAAAAAAAAGAAAAAAAAAAAGAGTTTATCTGCGACTGCAGCAGGTCCATTTGCAGCGGAGGAAAATCATTCGAGTGTCGTTAAATTTCTTTTCATTGCCACTTTACTTTTCGTATAGAGAGGAAAAAAAAAGAAAGACAGCGAGAAAGCAAGTTCCTCAAAATCCTTGTTCAGAAAAGTATAGCGCAATTCTTTTTTTTTTTAAATTGACCCGATTTTTGAATCCCTCAACTTTAATTTTCAACTTTATTTTATTTTTTACTTTTGTATCTGGATATATATAGTTCTTAACGGATTTCTATATAGAAAGATGAGGCGCATTTCTATATAATTCATAAGTTGAAATTTTCATTTCAAAAATTTTTATTATATTGAATTTTCTATTAGAAGAATTTTGATTTTTCAAATTTCTTTTTTAATTATTATTTTTCAAATGTTTATTTTTCAAAATTTTATTTTTTAAATTTTTATTTGAAAATTTTTTTTAAAGAATTTTTATTTAACAGAATTTTTAGTTAAATTTTTTTAATTTCACAGAATTTTTATTTACTTAAATTTTCTGTTTAAAAAAAAAATTATAATTTGTAAATTTTTAATTTAGCAAAATTATCAACAGGAAATTTTTCTAATAAAAATTTTTTTCAAAATTAAAATTCTAACTAATTAATTTTTATGAAACAATTATGCGCCTCAAATAAATGAAAAAGAGGTAAAAAAAAAAGAAAGAATAATATTTTTTTATATTTTTTTTTGGTAACTCACCTGAATACACATATCCAACAAAAGTCCGACATTTGTTCCAAGAGTAGTTTCGTGTCGACGGAGGTAGTTTAAGAGCGATCCGTGTCTCATGTATTCGGTGACTATATAAATTGGTCTATCTTTACTACAAACACCGTAGAGTTGGACTAGGTTTTGGTGTTGTAGTTTCCTAAAAGAAAAGAAAGCAAAAGAAAATTTTAAACGTTGCACATACAATTTTACATACAAATTTATTACTATTTATTATTATTTTTATTAATATTATTATTTTTATTAATATTATTATTTTTATTAATATTATTATTTTTATTATTATTATTATTATTATTATTATTATTATTATTATTTACAATTTTATAAAAATTTAATAATTTTTTCAAAAAATCCGCCATTTTTCATTTTGAAAATCAACATTATGGCGCTCTCACACCTTTTTGGCTGCTTTAAGGTTACCGCATGGCAACGCACGGGTGTGAGTGAGACAGAAAATTTTTCTGTCGCACTCACTCTCATGCGTTGCCATAGTAACTTGCAAGCAGCCAAAAAGGTGTGAGAGCGCCTCAAAAATTCATATCAGCAGAGATAAAAATTTTAGGTTAAACTATTTTTTTTTTTTTGTGAAAATTGCACAACTGGATCTTTTCAAAATTTTTAATAAAATTTAATTTTTAATGATAATTTTATTTGGTATTAAAAATCAATTTTTTTTTGGTTTTGAGGTTATGTTAATTGGATTAAAGTGTGCGCTTTAAAATTTTTCATTAAAAATTCAAATTGAGTCGATTTGAAAAACACGTGGTCGTACAAAATTTAAATGCGCATGCGCGTCTCTTTCTGTCCTTCTCACTCTTATATATATATATTCACAATCGAAACTTTTATTAAAAAATAATTGAAATAACATTTTAAAAAAAAAAAAATATTTGTATATTTTTAATTATATTATATTTTATTTATAATTTAAATAGTAATTAAAAAATAAAAAATGTTATTTTATATAGTTTTTTTTATTATTATATTTGTTAAACGTTTATTAAAATGGCGGGAATACATTTTTTTTCTAGCAAATATTTGTATATTTTCGATTATTTGAAAATAAATTCTAATTGTAAAGAGTAAAGTAAATGTAAAAAGTAAATTTTAAATTGCCTTAAAATTGATGAAAATTTTAAATTGAGTAAATTTGAGAAACACGTGGTCGTACAAAATTTAAACGCGCGTGCGCGTCTCTTTCTGTCCTTCTCACTCTTATGTATTCACAGTCGAAATTTTTTATTAAAAGAATTCAAATAATATATTTCTTTTTAAACAAATTATTTGTATATTTTTAATTCTATTATATTTTATTTATAATTTAAATAGTAATTAAAGAATAAAAAATATTTTTTTTTTGTCGAATTTTTATATTTTTTAAACCTTTATCAAAATGGCGGGAATAAATTTTTTTTATTTTCTAGCAAATATTTGTATATTTTCGATTATTTGAAAATAAATTCTAATTGTAAAGAGTAAAGTAAATGTAAAAAGTAAATTTTAAATTGCCTTAAAATTGATGAAAATTTTAAATTGACTAAATTTGAGAAACACGTGGTCGTACAAAATTTAGACGCGCGGCCGCGTCTCTTTATGTCCTTCTCACTCTTATGTATTTACTATCGAAAATTTTATTAAAATAATTGAAATAATATTTATTTAACAAATTATTAAAATATTTTTGATTATATTATAAATTTTATTTATAATAAATATTAATTAAGAATTAAAAAATTTTGTTTTTCTCAAATTTTAAAATTAAACTTTTATTATAATGGTGGGGATAAATTTTTTTAAAAATTTTTTTTAATTAATATTATAATATTTATAATTGTAATTATAAATAAAAAAAAAATTTTTTTCAATTTTTATATTTTATCTATGAGAAAAAAATATAATATTGAAATAATTATATATAAAATTAATATTAAAATTACATAAAGAGTGAGAGAGAAAGAAAAAGAGACGCATTTCCCTCTCTCTGTCCGACAATATCATAGCGTCATGTGATTGGTGGAAAATTCAAAATTATTCTCGCGCGTCTAAATTTCACACGATCACGTGGTTTTAAATTCACATTTGTGCTTCATCAATTTCATATGGGGTGTGGGATCATTTCTCTAGCGTCGGTCATAGACAACGGTTCAAAATCGCAAGTATTATCATCGGGCATGATTTTTAATGACCACGTGTTTGTGAATAATTTTTAATTCTCTAAAATCAGTGAATTTTAGCTTTCGGGAGTGTTTCGTAATTTTTTTTTTATTTAAACCCGCGATCGAGTAATATTTAGGGATTGAATTTTTTTTTTGTCTCGTCAATGGCTTCCTGGTGTCACGTACCTCAATGATAAGGGCGAAAGTAAAAAAGGGTATCTTAACTTTGAAGTACACAAAATTCTTGCAAAAACTTTTTAGAACTCGGTCTATTTTTACGGTTATTTTTCACATTTTTCAAAATGGAAATTTAACTTGAAAATAGGGATCTCCGAGGGTTATTTAGTTTTGAAAGAATCACCTTGAAGCTGTTATTAAAAATTTTTTAGAGTCAGTGTTAGCTTCCGGGAGTGTTCGCAAATTTTTTAAATCCGCGATCGAGTTATTTAGGAAGTATTTTTTCAATATTTTTATTTTTAAAGTAAAATAATTTTTTTAATTTCGGGAGTGTTCGAAAAATATTTAAAATCGCGATCGTATTAAATGAAAGTATTTTTTTTCCTAAGTTAACACGTGGTCCAGGAGTGTACGAAATTTTTAAAACCGCGTGTGATTTTTTTTTTTGCTGCCAATTTTGGAAACCACCGTTCGAGTGCCGCTCCGGGATGGAAATCGGGCATGGGCGAAGGGTGTCCACGGTGAGAATTTTTTTTTTTTTTAATTATAATTTTAATTTAATGAAAATAATAATTTAATTTAATTTTTTTAATTATTATTTTTTTTATAATTATAATAATAATAAAATGTAAAAAATGGCAAATGAAAAAAAAGTACAGGGCCGTATGAAGAATTTTGATGATTTATTTTAACTTAATTAATTTTTAAATATTTTTTTCTAATTTTTTGAATTTTTTTTCTAATTATTGAATAGTACTTTTTTTCTTAATTTTGGCGATTTTTTCCTAATTTTCTTTTTTTTCTAATATTTTTCTCCCTAATTTTTAAATGCACTTTCCCCCATTTTTTTAGGTATTCCCCCTCCCCCTTATTTTTTTTCTATTTTCTTAATATTACTTTTTACTAATTTTT
Organism: Leptopilina boulardi; assembly: GCF_019393585.1. Classification (NCBI taxonomy): domain Eukaryota; kingdom Metazoa; phylum Arthropoda; class Insecta; order Hymenoptera; family Figitidae; genus Leptopilina; species Leptopilina boulardi. Next base: position 601,528 of record NW_026137825.1, on the reverse strand, counting down.
GAATATTATTTTTTACTAATTTTTGAATTTTTTTTTTACTAATTTTTGAATTTTTTAAAATAATTTTTGAATATATTTTCCCCTTATTTTTTTAATATCTCCATTTCCGAATATTTTTTTTCTGATTTCTAACTGTGAGAATTTTTTTATTTTTTATTTTATAATTATAATAATAATTAAATGTAAAAAATGGCAAATGAAAAAAAAGTACAGGGTCGTATGAAGAATTTTGATGATTTATTTTAATTTAATTAATTTTTTAATATTTTTTTTCTAATTTTTGAATAGTACTTTTTTTCTTAATTTTGGCGATTTTTTCCTTATTTTTTTTTTCCTAATATTTTTCTCCCTAATTTTTAAATGCACTTTCCTCTATTTTTTTTAGGTATTCCCCCTCCCCCTAATTTTTAAACATTATTTTTTTTCTATTTTCTTAATATTACTTTTTACTAATTTTTGAATATTATTTTTTACTAATTTTTGAATTTTTTAAAATAATTTTTGAATATATTTTCCCCTTCTTTTTAAAAAAAATTTTATTTTATTTTTTTTAATTTCCGAATATTTTTGGTATTTTTTTCTGATTTCTAAATTTTTTTTTTCTTTTTGAATTTTTCAGACTGAAGGACAGGAAGGAGGATGCAGAGAAAGCATGGCCCCTGCATAGTTCCCCGGTCTCCCCGCATAGAAGAGGGGCCACTGGGGGACTGGTCCCGAAGAGGCGATGCTGCCATCGCTCCGTCGAGGTGAATCCGCGATTGGCAAGTGAATTTTATTTCTGAACGTAGCGACACAACCTGAAATTGTTTAATTTCTAAAATTCTATATTTTAGAAATTAATTATCACAAATGGCAAACAATAATTTTAAATGTAGGAAAATTTTTGTATTTTTACATTTAAAATTTTGTTGTTATTTTATTTCAGGTTCACATATATGTTTTGGATAAAACTCCCCATTTTTTTCTGTTTAATATATTAATTTTTTTGCAATATTAAACAATTTTTTCTTTTTTTTGTTTACAATATATAGTTTATAAAAAATTTTTTATCAAACAATTTCACAGTAAATTATTAAATTTTTTATTATTAAATTAAAACAAAATATTTATTGTAAAAAGAAATTTTTTTTTTTTTTTAGTAAAAATAATCTAAATTTTGCTATTGAAATATTTTTATTCATATAAATATAATAATTTTCTTTTGAGAAATAAAAAAATTAAATTTTCATGAAATTTCATTACAAAAGTAAAGAATTTTAAAATTTTAATAACATGCCCTCCTTGAATGTTTATTGAGTGCTTTGTTTGAGTGATTAAGCTCAGGTGACGGATACGTTCCGGGACGTAATCCCTAGTGTAGGTCAATTTGCACCTGGGCGGTATGCGAAAATGATAATCGTTAGAATTTTCGCGTTTTTTAGATATAGCTAGGGAGGTCGTTTTTTTCTAGAATGAGTGTGAAGTAAATTTTTTTCAAAAAACAGGTATAGGCAGGGAACAATTTTTTGTGTGTGAACGTTTTTAGTTATAAAAAATTTTTGCATGATTTATCTGTGTCGCTATCTTCTATTTTTTCATTTTGTAAAAAAATTTGTTTATTTACACTTTTATTTGGAAAAAAGTTCCGTTTTTTTTCCAAATAAAACTGTAAATGAGCTGAAATATTTTGTTTGTATTGTGTTTAATAATTTTTCTTTCAGCAAAATCATCGTGGTGAGAAATTTTTTTTGTTGTATTTTTACATTTTTTTTCTGCTTCTGATTATTAATATGAATATTTTTTCCATGTTGTTATACTAAAACAGAAACAAAGTTACAATATTGTAACTTTTTTTCTCTTTTTTTATTCTGAAAAAGAAACAAAGTTTCTTTGTAACTTTTTTTCTTTTTCAGACATGTACTAATCAAAAATTTTTACTGTGTCAGGTATTTAATAATAAATTTTTTCTGTTTCAGGTTTTTAATAATGAATTTTTTCTGTTTCAGGTTTTTAATAATGAATTTTTTCTGTTTCAGGTTTTTAATAATGATTTTTTTCTGTTTCAGGTTTTTAATACACTGGAGTCTCCCAAGAGAGGACTTCTGAAGAGAGGACTAAGTAGTGACGCGGCGCGGTAAGGAGTGAGGGGGGAAGAGATGGGCGGGATCAGAAAGAGGAACGTGAACTCAGGAGCGTTTGTTTTTAGTGTACCTTTCTCGCGCAGTGTTTTATGTGTGTAATAGAATGTATGTAATAGAATGTATACGGCCCTGGAGTGTTTACAATTTTCGGCGTCAAGGACGAATTCCGTAGAGAGGTCCAAGACTCTTCCTGTCCTCTCTTCGGAGACTCTAGTGTAGTGAAATTTTTTTTGTTTCAGATTTCACATTGTTACTGAAAGAGAAAAAAAGTTTGTAACTTTTTTTCTCTTTTTTCCTGAAAGAAAAACAAAGTTACAACGGTGTAACTTTTTTTCTCTTTCAGATGCATACTAATCAAAAGTTTTTTCTGTTTCAGGTTTTTAATAATAAATTTTTTCTGTTTCAGGATTTTAATAATAAATTTTTTCTGTTTCAGGATTTTAATAATGAATTTTTTGTTTCAGGTTTTTAATAATATTTTTTTGTTTCAGGTTGTTAATAATATTTTTTTGTGTCAGGTTGTTAATAATAATTTTTTTTCATTTTCAGGTTGATAATAATAATTTTTTTTCATTTTCAGGTTGATAATAATAATAATACGATTTTTTTCTTTTTATGCTTCTCTTTTGTTCTAAAACAGAAACAAAGTTACAGTATTGTAACTTTTTTTCTCTTTTTTTCTGAAAAAGAAACAAAGTTTCTTTGTAACTTTTTTTCTTTTTCAGACACGTACTAATAAAATTTTTTTCTGTTTCAGGTATTTAATAATAAATTTTTTCTGTTTCAGGTTTTTAATAATGAATTTTTTCTGTTTCAGGTTTTTAATAATGAATTTTTTCTGTTTCAGGTTTTTAATAATGAATTTTTTCTGTTTCAGGTTTTTAATAGTGAAATTTTTTCTGTTTCAGATTTCACATTGTTACTGAAAGAGAAAAAAAGTTACAACGGTGTAACTTTTTTTCTCTTTCAGATGCATACTAATCAAAAGTTTTTTCTGTTTCAGGTTTTTAATAATAAATTTTTTCTGTTTCAGGATTTTAATAATAAATTTTTTCTGTTTCAGGATTTTAATAATGAATTTTTTGTTTCAGGTTTTTAATAATATTTTTTTGTTTCAGGTTGTTAATAATATTTTTTTGTGTCAGGTTGTTAATAATAATTTTTTTTCATTTTCAGGTTGATAATAATAATTTTTTTTCATTTTCAGGTTGATAATAATAATAATACGATTTTTTTCTTTTTATGCTTCTCTTTTGTTCTAAAACAGAAACAAAGTTACAGTATTGTAACTTTTTTTCTCTTTTTTTCTGAAAAAGAAACAAAGTTTCTTTGTAACTTTTTTTCTTTTTCAGACACGTACTAATAAAATTTTTTTCTGTTTCAGGTATTTAATAATAAATTTTTTCTGTTTCAGGTTTTTAATAATGAATTTTTTCTGTTTCAGGTTTTTAATAATGAATTTTTTCTGTTTCAGGTTTTTAATAATGAATTTTTTCTGTTTCAGGTTTTTAATAGTGAAATTTTTTCTGTTTCAGATTTCACATTGTTACTGAAAGAGAAAAAAAGTTACAACGGTGTAAATTTTTTTCTCTTTCAGATGCGTACTAATAAAAATTTTTTCTGTTTCAGGTATTTAATAATAAATTTTTTCTGTTTCAGGATTTTAATAATAAATTTTTTCTGTTTCAGGATTTTAATAATGAATTTTTTGTTTCAGGTTTTTAATAATATTTTTTTGTTTCAGGTTGTTAATAATATTTTTTTGTGTCAGGTTGTTAATAATAATTTTTTTTCATTTTCAGGTTGATAATAATAATTTTTTTTCATTTTCAGGTTGATAATAATAATAATACGATTTTTTTCTTTTTATGCTTCTCTTTTGTTCTAAAACAGAAACAAAGTTACAGTATTGTAACTTTTTTTCTCTTTTTTTCTGAAAAAGAAACAAAGTTTCTTTGTAACTTTTTTTCTTTTTCAGACACGTACTAATAAAATTTTTTTCTGTTTCAGGTATTTAATAATAAATTTTTTCTGTTTCAGGTTTTTAATAATGAATTTTTTCTGTTTCAGGTTTTTAATAATGAATTTTTTCTGTTTCAGGTTTTTAATAATGAATTTTTTCTGTTTCAGGTTTTTAATAGTGAAATTTTTTCTGTTTCAGATTTCACATTGTTACTGAAAGAGAAAAAAAGTTACAACGGTGTAAATTTTTTTCTCTTTCAGATGCGTACTAATAAAAATTTTTTCTGTTTCAGGTATTTAATAATAAATTTTTTCTGTTTCAGGATTTTAATAATAAATTTTTTCTGTTTCAGGATTTTAATAATGAATTTTTTGTTTCAGGTTTTTAATAATATTTTTTTGTTTCAGGTTGTTAATAATATTTTTTTGTTTCATGTTGTTAATAATAATTTGTTTCATTTTCAGGTGGATAATAATAATAATAATACAATTTTTTTCTTTTTATGCTTGTCTTTTGTTCTAAAACAGAAACAAAGTTATTATAATGTAACTTTTTTCTTTTTTAGCTTGTTATTATATAATAGATTTTTTTTACAAATTGTTACTGAAAGAGAAACAAAGTTACAATTTTTGTAACATTTTTTCTTTTTCAGTTTGTGTTAATATAAATTTTGTTTACAAATTGTTCCAAAAAAGAAACAAATTTACAATATTGTAACTTTTTTTCTTTTTTTCCTGAAGGAAAAACAAAGTTACAACAAAGTAACTTTTTTTCTTTTTCAGATGGATACTAATTATAAAACTTTTTTTCTTTTCAGGTGGATACTAATAAAACTTTTTTCTGTTTCAGGTTTTTAATAATAATTATTTTTTTCTGTTTCAGGTTTTAATAATTTTTTTCTGTTTTAGGTTTTTAATAATTTTTTTTCTGTTTCAGGTTTTTAATAATTTTTTTTCTGTTTTAGGTTTTTAATAATTTTTTTTCTGTTTCAGGTTTTTAATAATTTTTTGTCTGTTTCAGGTTTCTAATAATAATTTTTTTCTCTTTCAGATTTGTAATTATGGATTATTTTCTGTTTCAAGTTGTTAATAATGAATTTTTCTGTTTCAGGTTTTTTTTTTTAATAATATTTTTCTGTTTCCGGTTGTTAATAATAATAATAATTTTTTTCTTTCAGCTCTCCCACAGTACGAAAATATATTGTTCAATATTTAAAATATTTCGAATATAAGCCGGCAAATATTCGAAATATGCTAAATATTGCCGAAATATTTTTTTTTACTGTTGTGGCGTGGTTAGGCCTATTGCCCACTTTTCGTCCAATTAAAAATTAATTTTTCAATTTTTAATTGGACAAATTAAAAATTATTTTTTTTTTGATTTTTAATTGGACAAATTAAAAATCATTTTTTTTTTTTGATTTTTAATTGGACAAATTAAAAATTAATTTTTTGATTTTTAATTGAACAATCTGTGTAATGGGGATGCACGTTAAAGAACGCGTCTAGTGTTCCACCTCCAGGGTGATGCGGAAGAGAACACAATTTTTTTTATTTTTCGAAAAAAAAAAATTCCATCCGATTGTTGAAAAAAAAAAAAAAAAAATTCCAATATCGCGATTTTATAAATCTAAAATTGATTTTCTTTTTAACTAAAAATATTGGAACACCCTTTTTTCTTAATTTATATTATAGAAGCTCTGCCATGGCATTAATAATTAATTAATCTCTTTTTCTGTACTTGTCAATATTTTTTCCGATGACCAAAAAAAAAAAAAAAAAAATGAAAAATAAAAACAGAAGGAGAGGAAAAAATATTGAAATATTCACTCACGTCATCACTTTAGCTTCTTCAATAAAATCATCTTCAGACATGGTGCCTTCTTTCATCATTTTGACAGCAACGTCAATTGATCCACGCCAGATGCCTCTTCGCACGACACCAAACTGGCCAGAACCGAGTTCTTCCAATAAATGCAGCTCGGCTGGATCAATTTCCCATTTATCTGTAATGGAAAATCGGAGATTCTCAAGCTTTACATTTTACAGAAAGAAAGAGAGAGAGAGAGGCTTTTGTTATATAGTAGAAGCTATATCTGATGCGGGCAGATTTACTGGAGGTGAAATTTCGCTGAGAACGTAGGGAAAGATTAGTTCATTAAATAGGTGACACTTCAGAAGCGAAAAGAGAGAAAAAGTGGAGGGAGTGAGTAAAAGGGATTTTTAATTGAACTTTTAATTGATAATCAGTTCCTCTGGCATATAAATGACAATTTGTCTTCGTGAAATGAAAATTTTTTTTAAATATAATTATTGACACTTTTACAAAAGTAAAAAATAATTTCAATCGCTTACAAAAAATTGAATGAAATTTTTTTTTATATACCTTTTTTTGTTTTATTAAAAATAAAATATTTATTTTTGTTTTTTTTTATTTTATTAAAAAAAAAATATTTATTTTTGTTTTTTTTATTTTAATTTAATTTTTATTAATTTTATAGAAAACAATAAAAAAAAAGGAAAAATAAATTTGTACAAACATAAAACAAAAGAAATTATTCCACGCGGTTTTCTAAAAATTGATTTCGAATTTGTTTCAAAAATTTATATATAAATTTTAATTTTGAATTTATATACGTAATTGAATTTATATACGTAATTGAATTTTATATGTAGAATTTTATATTGAAACGAATTTTAGTAGCAAAAAAAAATTTTATTTCATCGATATTTTATTTACCTATATTGGAATTTCTATTAAATTATTTTTTTTTTTTAGATTTTACGATTCACTGAATTTTCCATTTAACGGAATTTGTAAAATAAAAAATTTATCGATAACACAAAATAATTAATAATTGAAATATTATTTACAATTTATTTTTATAATATAAATAAATATTTTTTTTAAGTTATAGAAAGCGTTTTTTTAAAGTACAAAATTTGATTATTAATTTTTTTTTCGTTTTTTCAATTTTGGAAAATAATGAAAAAAAAATTCTAAAAAACATTTTTAAATATTATAATAATCGATGATTATTTTTACACTAAATTTTAAAATTAGCGCCAAACAATATTTTTTTAACAGATATTTATTTTTGAACGAATGAAAATTGTTCACAAAAAATTCGGCTAAATTAAATTCTGTTAAATAATAATTTCGGAAAAAAAATAAAAATTCGGCTAACTTAAATTTCTGTTGAATATAACTTCGGCTAAATATATTAATAAATTCTCTTAAATAATAATTTGAAAAAAAATAAAACTTGTGCTACATTAAATTTCTGTTAAATAAAACTACGGGTAAATTAAATTTGTTACATAAAAATTAGGCTAAATTAAATTTCTGTTAAATAATAATTCGACTAAATTAAATTTCTGTTAAATATAAATTCGGCTTAATCAAATTTTGTTAAATAATAATTTGAAAAAATTAAACTTGACCTGAATTAAATTTTGTTAAATAATAATTTGAAAAAATTAAACTTGGCCTGAATTAAATTTCTGTTAAATATAACTTTGGCTAAATATAAATTATGTTCAATAATAATTCGAAAGAATAAAATTTTTGGCTAAATTAAATTTTTATTTAATAAAAATTCGAAAAAATGAAATTTTGGTTAAATTAAATTCTGTTAAATAATAATTCGACTAAATTAAATTTCTGTTGAATATAACTTCGGCTAAATATAAATTCTCTTAAATAATAATTTGAAAAAAATAAAACTTGGGCTAAATTAAATTTCTGTTAAATATAACTTTGGCTAAATATAAATTATGTTCAATAATAATTTGAAAGAATAAAACTTCGGCTAAATTAAATTTTTGTTAAATAAAAATTCGAAAAAAATGAAACTTTAGGGTTAAATTAAATTCTGTTAAATAATAATTCGACTAAATTAAATTTTTGTTAAATATAAATTCGGCTTAATTAAATTTTGTTAAATAATAATTTGAAAAAATTAAACTTGGCCTGAATTAAATTTTGTTAAATAATAATTTGAAAAAATTAAACTTGGCCTGAATTAAATTTCTGTTAAATATAACTTTGGCTAAATATAAATTATGTTCAATAATAATTCGAAAGAATAAAATTTTTGGCTAAATTAAATTTTTATTTAATAAAAATTCGAAAAAATGAAAATGTGGTTAAATTAAATTCTGTTAAATAATAATTCGACTAATTTAAATTTCTGTTAAATAAAAATTCGAAAAAAATTGAAACTTCCGTTAAATTAAATTCTGTGAAATAATAATTCGAAAAAATTAAAACTTGGGCTAAATAAAAACGCGGCAAAATTAAATTCTGTTCAATAATAATTCGAAAAAAATTGGGCTAAATAAAAATTTGGCTAAATTAAATTCTGTTAAATAATAATTCGAAAAAAATTGGGCTAAATTAAATTTTGTTAAATAATAATTTGAAAAAAAATAAAAATTTGGCTAAATTAAATTTCTGTTAAATAAAAATTCAGCTAATTTAAATTCCAGCTAATAAAATTCGACGAAATAATAATAATTTTTTTGTAAATTAATTTTTACAGTTAATTTTACGCTTATGAAATTGTGGAATTTTTTTTCCCCCTCTTTATTTTATTAGCACAAAATTACATATATGTGTGGGGAAAAAAAAAATAATAATAATAATGTTTTCTCACCATGACTTAAACCAGCAGTGGCTGGAACTGGACGATCACAAGGACTCGCTTTCAGTCTACTGGCAAGTCCACCACTGTTATGTTTGTGATAATTGACGAGATCGGGAATAGAAGAGGCGCAATGCTTCTCTGACAGGTAGAATTCTCCTCTTGAATTTTGTTTGATGTGGTAGTGTTTGACATGGGGATGGGGACTGAAATTTAACCACAGGGTAATTCATTAATCCAAATAATTTCCCGTCACTCAAACCAATATCACCACCACCAACCCCTTTCAACGCTATTATATATATATTATAATTTATATATTAAAATTCCTCAAAATCAAAACCTCGATATTTAACTAAATGTACTATGTATTTTTTTTTTTTAATATTAATTTATTGCATTTAATTAAATTTTTTTGTTTTTCATTATTTAAAAAAACGAAATAAATGATTATTAATTATAATGATTATAATTATTAATTATAATTATTTAATATAATTATTATAATTAAATATAATCGTAATTATTAATAATTAATTAAATAATTAGAATAATTATAATCAAAAATTGAATATTTAAAAACTTAATTTTTTGGAAAAATTAAAAAATTTACCTCAGTAAAAAATTCACTTTTGGAAAAATTAAATATTTGAAACATTAACATTTGGAAAAATTAAATATTTGAAACATTAACTTTTGGAAAAATTAAATATTTGAAACACTATTTTTTGGAAAAACTAAATAATTACAAAATTAATTTTTCGGAAAAATTAATTTTTTGAAAAATGAAATATTTAAAACATTAACTTATGAAAAAATTGAATAATTAAAAAATTACCTCTTCGAAAACTAAAATATTAAAAAAAAAATTAAGTAAATAAGAGAAAATTGAATTATTTCAAAAATTAGGTATAGTTGATTAAAAAAAAAAAAAAAAAAATTGTTTTCAATAAATAAATTTGAAATAGACAGAGGCAGTCTTAATAATTTAGAATTTATCGTATATTTAAGACATGAAATGAAATTTGTTTTCATTCGATTTGATCTATTTTCATCATTAATAAATGTAGCTTTAAAGCTAAAAGCTCTCTTTACACCTGAGGAGTGACAAATGTTGAATTGGCAAAGTCTAAAGTGAATAATCGTTGCTAATTTATAATTTTGAATAATGCTGACAAATTCTCCATTATATTAGTTACAAAGATTCTTATTTGAAATTGTACTAAAACAAGGAAACTGAATAAACGGAAAATTCCCTCCGCGAAAGAGGGAAAAGGAATTTCGCAAAATTAAAACATAAATAAAAAATTTAAAAAATTTAAACTTTTTGTAAATGAAAAAATTCTAGAAAAAAAAGAAAGAAATTAGAAAAAAATTAAGTGTATTTTAATGTAAATATTATTAAAAAAAAAAATTAGGGAAAAATTTTGTATTTGTAAATATTAAAAAAAAGAGAAATAAAATATGAAAAAAAATATTTTTTAAACAAGATTTTAAGGATTTTTTTAATGAAAAAATTTTAATTGTAAATTAAAATTAAATTTTGTTAGCAATATTTTTTATTACGTTATTTCCTTTTGAAAAAAAAAGTTAGAAAAATTTGGAGAAAAAAAACAAAAATAAAATGTAACAAAAACATTTAGAGACAAAAAGTTTGGATTTAAGGAAAAATATATCTTTCAAGAGAGACGGAGAGAATAGAAATTAAATTTAAAAAAAAAAAAAAAAAAGTGAGACAAAAGAGTAGAGAAGAAAAAATTGAAAAGTTTCGCGTCTTAGTTTCCTAATTCAATTATTCACTTTAAAGCTTTTCCATCTCCTTCCATGCTTCTTTTTTTTTTTTTTTTCGGTTGTTATATTATGTACTTGAAGGAAACTAACATTTTCGTATAAAGAGAGAGTGTATAGAGGCCTTTAGTGGAGGAATTACGGACGACGAAACAGCCCTCTTTCTCCTCCTGTTTCAGTAAAGACTCTGCCCGTTGCCGCGACATATCGCCAACGTACCACCTGCAAAATGACAAAGAGAATTTTTAAAAAACGTGTCACAAGTACCTCGTTGTAAATTAACAAGCGTGCTATTTTACAAAAGAGAAAGAGAGAAGAAGAAGAAGAAGGAGAAAGATACTCTCTAGTATTATGAAAACGCTTAGCGAAACATCCGCATAAAGTACAAATTTTTTTTTTTCCAAAAAAAATTAAAATTAAAAATTTCCTGTAAATTGGTTTTGAAAATTTTCGTCAATTGTTGTTCTATACAAAAGTAAGAAATTAGTCAAATTTTAACTTGGTTTGCATAAAAAAATCGTATAGGAATTTTTAATTTATTAAATTAATTAAAATTACTTAATTAAAAAATTAAATAATTTAATTTAAACATTAATTACTTTTATTTAAAAATCGAATATTTATTCATTTTATTTATTTAATTATTAATTATAAAAATTAAAAATATTTCCAAATGTATTTCAAAATATGAAAATTGAAAATATCTTCCTAAACTTTAATATTTATTTAATAATAATAATTATAAATATTTAATATTTTATTAATTCTAATTAAATATATTTAATATTTATTTAATAATATTTATAAATATTATTCCTAATAAAAATGATAATATATTTTTCATTTTTGACTTCCTCGGATAATTTTCTTTTTTTTTTTTTTTTTAATTTTATTTGAATAATGAGATTTTTTTTCCAAATAAAATATTTAAATATGAAAGTGGGACAACAATGGATTTTCTAGAAAATGTGAAAAAAAATGTTTTCAAAAAAAAAATTAGTTTCTCTTAACATTTTCTCGCAAATTCATTTGTTGTTCCACTTTTATATTTAAATTTTTATTATTTCTCTCATTTGATAATTAGCTAATTAATTAAATAGTAACAATTTTCTAAAATATTAATTATTTATAATTAAGTAAAAAATTATCAAAAAAAAAAATTTGTTTTACAATTGAAAAAAAAAATTTGCCCAAGCAAAAAACTGAAAAATAAATTTTGAAAAAGAGATTGGAAAAAAATCTTACAAATGTAGATATAATGAAAAATAATTAAATAAATTTTCTTCCTATTTGAAAATACTGATTTTCGAAATAATTCCATTTTTTTTTCTACAAAACCTTTTTTTTAATGAAAATTTTCGGAACTTGTTACTTTTATGTAGGAACAACAATTTACCAAATTTTTATTTATTTATTTATTTATTTTTTTTTTGAGGAAAAATTTACGAGAATCGAGTAATGTTTCGTTTTTTTTTCTTCTCGCGTTTTCCCGTCACTGCTTTTGTATACGATTTCGATTATTAAAATTATTCACTCGACGAGTTTTGTTTTTCTCTTTCGTGCAAACTTTAATTAGCAACGGCGCATAAATTTGCCTTGAAAATTAATATTTTTATCAACTTGATTCTTTTTTCTCTTTTTTTTCTTTTTCTTGTGTTCTAAATATTATTCTATACTTTTTCTCATCATTCATTCTTTTTCAATTTTTTTTTTTCATTAATTTTTAATTAATTAAATTAATTTCTTTTTTTCGATGAAAATTAATTCAATTGCAAATAAATTATTTTAATTGCCTTTTTTTTAAAAAAAAAAACAATATTCTATTTTACGAAAATTCTAATTTACAATGAATTTTATTTTACAATGAATTTTATTTTACAATGAATTTTATTTTGCAAAAATTCTTTTTTAAAAAATTCTATTTCACAAAATTCTATTTTAGAAAATTCCGTTTTAAAAAAATTATATTTAAAAAAAATCCATTTTAAAAAATACTATTTTACAAAAACTCCATTTTACAGAAATTATATTTTAAAAAAAGTGCAAAAAAGTTTTTCAAAATTGTATAATATTATTAATAATAAATAATAATAAATGCTGAATTATCGAAATGTATAAAAATAAATAATTAATTAGTTTTTGAGTAATTTTTTCGAAATAGCAAATTTTTTTTCCATTTTTATTTTAGATTTTTTATTTATAATTTTTGAAATTTATAAAATATTTTTTTTTTTAATGTAATCGAAGACAATTTACAGTTTAAAAAAAAATTGGGACGCATTATTATATTCTAAAAATTATTAGTTAGAATTTTCATTTTTATAAAATTTCATTTGTCATAATTTATTTTTGAGCCAAATTTTTATTTATTCGAATTAGTATTTTGCAGAATTTTTATCAAAACGATTTTCTAAATTACAAAATTTTTATATAATTGAAAATTCACTTCACAGGATTTTTATTTGTTCGAATTTTTATTTACTCGAATTTTCATTTAATATATAATAGAAATTTTAAAGAATTTTTATTGGGTAAAATTTCATTGCATAGAATTTTCATTTGTTCGAATTATTATTTGATATAATTTTCCATATAACCAATTTTTCATGCTACAGAATTTTTAAATTAAGCGAAAAATCATTTAACAGAATTTCTAATTAATAGAATTTTCATTTGTCCGAAATTGCAAATGTCCGAACAATCGATTTTGGCGCAATTTTTAAAATCAACCAATAACAATTTTATGGATAATTTTTGATTGGTTGATTTTTGAAAATCGCGCCAAAATTGATTGTCGTTTCGGATATTTGCAATTTCGGACAAATGAAAATTCTATCAAATTAGAAATTCTGTTAAATGATTTTTCTGTTAAGTTAAAAATTCTACAGAAAAAGTCGATTTTGATTATATCAAATAATAATTCGAACAGATGAAAATTTATCTGAAAATTAAATTTTGTGCAATGAAATTCTATGCAATAAAAATTATTTAAAATTTCTATTTATGTTAAATAAAAATTTTGACAAATAAAAATCCTGTGAAGTAAATTTTCGATTATATAAAAATTTTGTAATATAGAAAATTATAATTATTTAACAGAATAATAATTATAATTTTTAAATTTATAATTTTCTCGAATTTTCCAAAGGTAAAAAATTATTTTGAAAAACAATTTGGAATATTTTTAATTTTTTTTGTATAATTTTAAAAAAGAGGGTTTTTATATTTTCGGAAATTGTAATACCATTTTCAAAAAAAAAAAAAAGAAAGAAAAGATCTCATCGAAATTAATTTAATTTTAATTCACATAAAGGCGTGAGCGCGCACATACTCTAATTTTCAGGAAAAGAACATTTCGGTGAAATAAGTCGCCTCACTTATTGTGCAATGATGCGAAAAATGCGACTATTCCTTTGCACGGCTTAGCATATTATGAGATTGCTAATTCTCTCCATTTTCGCTATCTCATTTTCTTTGCTCGATTTTGTCTCCATTATTATTTAAATAATCCACACTGGGAAGCTCTTGTTCTCTATTTTCTTTTTTTTTCCCTTCTTCTTCCTCCTCCTTTTGTAAAAGTTCATTTTATATTAGGAACAAAGTGCGCAACAGACTTTACGAGAGTTATTTAATTATTAAGAGTGAGAGAGTTGGAAAAAACTTTTTTTTTTTGTCTATATCAACTTTATTATTAAAGAAGAATGAGAAATTAGTATTTTCTTATTCTTCTTTTTCTTTTTTTCCTTCTTTTTATTTTTATTTATTGTACTTACTCGTATTTTTGCAGACCCAGAAGTTCCTTTTCCTTCACGTAATTGCTTGGTATATATCCAATGGAACTGAAAGAGAAAAAAAAAAAAAAAAAGAAAACCGAAACGAGCACGTTTCTACTTTTAGTTTTTCCTGTTTAGATCCAAATACAATAAGCATTTTTCTTGAGGAAAATTAGAGCTTTCATTTTTCTCTACGCGCACGTGTGTGCGAAAAAACAAATCCGATTTTGTTTTTTTTTTTATCCGGAAAATTCAATTTTCTATTTTTGTTTATTTTACTTATTTTACTTATTTTTTTATATTTATTTATATTTATTTATTTTTATTTTCATTTAATTTTCTTTATTTTTTTTTATTTATTATTTGTATATTTTTTTTTTTTCATTTTATTTTATATAATTTTATCATAGTTTTTTCCTACAAAGTAGATGAAAAATTCTTTCGTTTTTATATTTTTTATTATCTACAATATATCGGAAAGTATTTTTAATTTTATTTCAAAAGAAAATTGCGCGACAATTATATTCAAATTTTAATTGTATATATTTGATTAGAATAAAATTTTGTTCGTGAAAAATTTTCATTCAAAATTTTTGTGGATATTTCAATTTGAAATTATTGTTATAATTAAAATTTTATAAATTGAATTTAAAAAATTAATAATTTTTATTATTAAATACAAAAATTATTAGTATTTGTGGATATTTCAATTTAAAATTATTATTGCCAATATTAAAATTTTATAAACTGAATAAAAAAAATCAATTACTTAATGAAAATAATTTTTAAAATTGAAATTTTTGAGAAATTAATTTTATAATTGAATAAAAGAAAAAAAAAGAAATTATTTTCCATAAAAGTAACAAGGAAATAAAAATAAATGAAAAAATGTACAAAAATGAATAAAAGTACAAAAATGAATAAAAATAAGAACAAATAAATGAATATAAAAATAAATAAAATACTTAACAAAGAAATAAAAATGAATAAAAATAGTAAAATAAAAAAACAAGTAAAAATAAATAAATAAAATTGAATAAAAGTAAATAAAAAATAAATAAAACAAAATGAATAAATAAAAAAAATAAAAAATAATAAAAAATAATAAAAAGGAATAAATAAATAAAAAATAAACTAAAGGCAATAAATGTTAATTAAATTAATTAACTGGAATTAAAATCAAAAAAATTCAAACAGATTTTTAAAAAATTGATTGTGAAAAACAATTTTGATAAAAAAATTTTCACTTTTAATTCCCCCAGCGTAAAGATCGAATTTTCCTCTCGAATTTCTATTTAAAAAAAAAAAAAATTTTCTTTTTTTTTTTTTTTTTTTAATTAATTGCTCACCCATTTTCGTCTTTGACTTTCCACCAATGCTCTTGGGAGTCATCGAGAACCTCGTACTCTTTACCCTGAAACGATGAAATGAAAAAGAAGAAAATTATTATACTGTGGGAAATTGATTGAAAAATAAGAATTAGCTGGATTTGATTCGCCCTTTTTTTTTTTTTTTTTTTTTTTTGGTTTTTAAATGGGAGAATTAAAATAAAATTAAAAAAAAAAAAAAAAATGATTGCTCAGAGCTCTATTTATCAACTCTCTGCGCGCGCGAATCAAATTAAAAAGAAATTGAGCACTACGAATGCATTCTAGTGTTAAAAATTTGCTTTCTCATGTGTTCGCGTTTTGTAATTAATTGAATCTTAATTAGTCAGGTAGTTATTACCTTTACGAGTGACAAATCGCCTCCCTCGATGGCTCGGAATGGATAAAGTGCCACCACAACTTTTGTTCTCAGCATCAGTTTCTCCTGGAAGACACAGTCAGATTAGTTTTTTTTTCTGCAAAAATCGAAATACTGATCAATAAATTAATTTTTCATTATCATTATTATCATTATTATTATTATTATTTATTTAATTATTTAAATTATTATTTGTAATATTTTTTTTATTTGAAATTTTATTTTTTATAAATTTATTAATATTAAAAATAATATATAAATAATTTATTTCTTTTACAATAAAAATAAAAAAAAAAAATTCTCTATTAAAATTATAATTAAAAAAAATTTTTAATTAATTTTCTTTTAAATATTTTTTTCTCCAAAAAAAAAGAAAGAGATGAGAACTAAAAAAATGAATTTAATAAAAATACAATGGAAATGACAATGAAAATAGAATAAATGTGAAAATGGGAAAAAAAAGTGGAACTGAAAATAGAAAAAGAAAAAAAAATGTCATAAAAATAAATGTATGTATAAAATAAAAATTATAAGATAAAAGTGTAAAAATAGAATTAAAAAGTAAAACATATATGTATATAAAGAAAAATAATTAAAAAAAAAGTACAATGAAAATTGAGAACTAAAAATGTATAAAAATAAAAAATATGTATAACAAATATAAATGAAAATGCATAAAAAAAAATGAATAGAAAAAAAAAAATTTTGAGTATATAAATATCAAGAAATGAAAAAGTAAGTATGTATGGGAAAAAATATATCTATTGTTATTTTTAAATTGAGAAAAAAAATTTTTTTTTTCTTTCCACGAGGGATTTTTCAATTCATAACGACAAGAGTTTATATATATATATATATATATTTTCAAACGATGATCCGATAAAGGATTTGCAGAGAATTATTTCTTTTCATTTAAAGTTAAGCTGATTAAAATGAGATTTTAATCACTATTATCGATTCTTTTCAAACTTGGCTTGGAGAGTTTATTTTCAGAGAATAAAATTTTTTTTTTCAACTCTCTATTACCTTTAAAAAAATTTTTAAATAAATCCAAAATAGTTTCACAATTTTACACACTATTTTATATATATTTTGTTGGAATTTTTAATTAATTAATTAAAAATAATAAAAATAATAATAATAATAATAAAAAATAAAAATAATAATAATACAAATAATAATAATAATAAATAATAAAAAATAATAATAAAAATAATAATAATAATAATAAATAATACAGGGCGTGTCCGGTTTATTTTTGAAATAAAATAATTTTAAAAAAATTAGAAAAAATTAATTATTTATTTGTAATAATTAGAAATAGTAAATTATTAAAATTAAAAGTTTTGTAGATTCAAATAAATTCTGATCATATGTGAAACAAAAATAAATATTTAAAGCAAAAATAATAGAAAAACACTCGTGAGTTAGATATAATTTATTGTCATGACTTTTTAATTGAAAAAAAAAACGAAAAAAAAGAAATAAAATAATAATGTCGAGAGACGAATAAATGTCAAATGCACACAATATTCATTATTATCAAAAAGGCGATGCATAGACCAAGTTCCCAAAGCTAATTATGCAACTCGCTTTTGCCAATCGTAAAATCCATTCAAGTCCATGAAACTTTTATAATAATCTCAAGTATTCAATTTTATTCTAGTTTGTGGCGATCGTAAATTCACTGGCTTTGACTCTTATATATATACATTACGATCATCATTATTCTATTTTTTTTTTTTTTTCTATTTTCCTTCTTCTTTTTTTTCAAGTTTATCTATTTTATTTCCTGTTTTCATTTTGTTTTTATTTCCTCTTTTTTTTTTTTTTTTTTATTTCTGGTTTTATCATTATTTTTATTTCTGTTTGAATTTTATTTTTATTCTCGTTTTTTTTTATATGTTTAACCCCATTTTGGTGCTTCTAGTTTTTTTTTATTTTTATTTTAGAGTTTCAATTCTTGTTTTAAAATTCAATTTTGGTTTATTTTAATTTGGAATTGGAATATTTATTTTTCTATTAAAGGGGAATTATTTTTTTTTATTATTATTAAAAAGAGATAAAATTAAAATAGTTAAAATTAAAATTAAAAAAATTAAAATTAAAAAAGTTAAAATTATACCTAATTAAAAAATTTAAAAAATTAAAAATTAGAAAAATTAGAATTGTAATTAAATGAAAATATTGAAAATCAACAAAAAAAGTGAGTGAAAAAATTTGTATTATGCGCGTAAAGTAATGAAAAAACTTAGTACATTAAATTTTTTATAGAAAATTGGGAAATTAAATTTTTATTTTAAAGAAGGCAATTTTTCTAAATTTCCCAGAAGAGGAAAGACATTTTTTTTATAAGACATAAAAATATCTAATTATGCTTTTCTTCTAAAAAAAAAGAAACTCTTTTGATTAAAGAAAAAAATTTGCTTTCGAAAATTAAAATTGTAATTGCAAAGTAGATAAAAAATAAAATAAAATAAACCAACAAAATTGAAATTATTAAATTACATTATTTAATTAAGTTAAAAAAGTAGTTAAAAAGTTTTCTAAAGTTTTCAAAAAGTTTGAAAATTAATTTCCAAAATGGAATATCATAGTTTGGAGGCGAGATAATTTTCAAATTTCAAAACAAAATTATTAAATCACAAATTTTGTACTTGGTTGAGTATTTTTACTATTCAAATTTTTTGATTTTGAAAATTTCTTTTTATTAATTTCTAATTATTATTTTTATAAGACGCATGATTATGTTTTAAAAATTGTTAAAATTTCAATTTTATCGAATTTCATTTGTCATAATTATTTTTGAGACAAATTTTTATTTCTTCGAATTAATAATTTAAATAATTAATAATTTTAAAATTCGAGTAAATAAAAATTCGAACAAATAAAAATTCTGTGAAATGAATTTTTTGGTTATATAAAAATTCTGTAATATAGAAAATCGTTTTGATGAAAATTCCGTAAAATACTAATTCAAACAAATAAAAATTTCATTTGTCATAATTTATTTTTGAGCCGAATTTTTATTTGTTCAAATTAGTATTTTGCAGAATTTTCATAAAAACGATTTTCTATATAAACAAAATTTTTATATAATCGAAAATTCACTTCACAGGATTTTTATTTGTCAGAATTTTTATTTAACATAAATAGACATTTTAAATAATTTTTATTGCACAGAATTTCATTGCACAAAATTTCATTGCACAAAATTTCATTGCACAAAATTTCATTGCACAAAATTTAATTTTCAGATAAATTTTCATCTGTTTGAATTATTATTTTGATATAATTTCCACAAAATCGACTTTTTCTGTAGAATTTTTACTTAACAGAAAAATCATTTAACAGAATTTCTAATTTGATAGAATTTTCATTTGTCCGAAATTGCAAATTTTCGAAACAACAATCAATTTTGGCGCGATTTTCAAAAATCAACCAATCAAAAATTATCCATAAAATTGTTATTGGTTGATTTTAAAAATCGCGCCAAAAAGCGATTGTTCGAACATTTGCAATTTCGGACAAATGAAAATTCTATTAATTAGAAATTCTGTTAAATGATTTTTCGGTTAATTTAAAAATTCTGTAGCATGAATAATTGGTTATATGGAAAATTATATCAAATAATAATTCGAACAAATGAAAATTCTATGCAATGAAATTCTACCCAAATTCTTTAAAATTCCTATTATATGTTAAATGAAAATTCGAGCAAATAAAAATTCGAACAAATAAAAATTCTGTGAAGTGAATTTTTGGTTTTATAAAAATTCTCTGTAATGTAGAAAATCGTTTTGATAAAAATTCTGCAAAATACTAATTCGAATAAATAAAAATTCGGCTCAAAAATAAATTATGACAAATGAAATTTTATAAAAATGAAAATTCTAACTAATAATTTTTAGAATATAATCATGCGTCCCAATTTTTTTTAAAACTCTAAATTGTCGTCGATTACATAAAAAAAAAATATTTTATAAATTTCAAAAAATATAAATAAAAAATCTAAAATAAAAATGGAAAAAAATTGCTATTTCGAAAAAATTACTCAATAACTAATTAATTATTTATTTTTATACATTTCGATAATTCAGCATTTATTATTATTTATTATTAATAATATTATACAATTTTGAAAAACTTTTTTGCGCTTTTTTAAAATACAATTTCTGTAAAATGGAATTTTTGCAAAATAGTATTTTTTAAAATGGATTTTTTTTAAATATAATTTTTTTAAAACGGAATTTTCTAAAATAGAGAATTTTTCTAAAATATAATTTAGTGAAATAGAATTTTTTAAAAAAGAATTTTTGCAAAATAGAATTGTTGTAAAATAAAATTTATTGTAAAATAGAATTTTCGTAAAATTGAATATTTTGTTTTAAAAAAAAGGCAATTAAAATTTAAAACTAAAATTTTGTGAAATAGAATTTTTCAAAAAAGAATTTTTGCAAAATAGAATTGTTGTAAAATAAAATTTATTGTAAAATAGAACTTTCGTAAAATAGAATATTTTTTTTTTAAAAAAAGGCAATTAAAATAATTTATTTGCAATTGAATTAATTTTCATTTGTCCGAAATTGCAAATGTCCGAAACAATAATTAATTTTGGCGCGATTTTTAAAATCAACCAATCAAAAATTATTCATAAAATTGTTATTGGTTGATTTTAAAAATCGCGCCAAAATTGATTGTTCGGACATTTGCAATTTCGGACAAATGAAAATTCTATTAATTAGAAATTCTTTTAAATAATTTTTCGGTTAATTTAAAAATTCTGTAGTATGAAAAATCGGTTATATGGAAATTCAAACAAATAATAATTTGAACAAATGAAAATTCATCTGAAACAATAAAATAAAAATTCTATCCAATGAAATTCTACCCAATAAAAATTCTTTAAAATGCGCCGATTTATGTTACATATGAAAATTCGAGTAAATAAAAATTCGAACAAATAAAAATTCTGTGAAGTGTATTTTTTGGTTAAATTCCGTAAAATAGAAAATCGTTTTTATGAAAATTCCGCAAAATACTAATTCAAACAAATAAAAATTCAGCTCAAAAATAATTATGACAAATGAAATTCCATAAAATTAAAATTCTAACGATTTTTAGAATATATATAATAAATAGAGAATAAAAGTAATTTCTTTAAACGTTTTCCAAACATTTTTATAGAAAAATTTTTCTTATGTAATTTCGAAATTAATTATAATTATTATATAATATTAAATTATATAAAAATAATAAAATTTTTCTTTTTTACACTTTTCTGTTCTGTGTTTTTTTTTTCTTTTTTTTATTTGAAGAAAAATTGTTTATTTTATGTGAAGCTAAAACGGTGGCAGAGCTTATTTATATGTATTATATAAAGTTGAGGGAAAAAAAAGAGAAAGAAGAGAAAAAAAAAGTTTTTTTTTTTTTTTTGATGTTGATGTACCTTGGCTTTTGATGAAGGTGTACCTGGTGCACCGCCTGGCATTATTGGAGTTGAAGGTGTTGCTGAAACAAAAGCAGACAATTTTCATGCAAATTGTGTCATCGTATTATCATATTATCGTATATTCTAGATCTCTTCTTCTATATTATATATATATATATTTCTCTCTCAAGGACTCGTTGAGATAAATATTTTATCTTGTCTCTCTCTTACTCTCAAAATTTTCATGGATTAACCAGTTTAGTTAAAGACAATCTTCAACTCATTTTATATAATCGTTTACAGCTTCCAACTAAATTCACAAGTTTACCATGTTGAGAGAGGTAAAATTTCATTTGAAATGAAATTTTCCTAAAAACCCTTCCCCCACAGTATTATGCTTTAAATCCTCTATTTCTCTTTCTCTCTCTCTCTCTCGCTTGCTCGGATTTTGGTCTTCAAATTTCATCGGATTTCCATAGAATTTTTGCAGATTTTCTCTCTATCGTTTTTGATTTTAATTTCAATTTCAATTTAATATTTTCTAATTTATATTGTCGGAATGACAAAATTGATTTTGGAATTTTATTCTATTTCCGGGTAGAAAAAAAATTAATTAAAAAAAAATGTATTTCCATTTTTTTTTTTATTTATTTATTTATTTTTTAAAGTCTTTTGAAAATGAGGAAAAAAAATTTCTATTTAAAAATGAATTTACCAAAAATAATTGAAAAATAATACTGCAATGAATTTTTTTTTTCAGGCAAACAAAAATCGACTGAATTTTTTTTTTTTTTGAATCGGTTAAAATCAAAATTTTTTTTAATTTTTGTGCTAAAAATTAAATGTTTATTTGAAAATAATTTATAAAAAAATTTCTCTGCAATATTGGAAATTTTTATATTTGATTTGATTATTAATATTATTATTATTATTATTAATTATTATTAATTATTATTATTGATTTATTTGATTTGATTATTAATATTATTAATATTATTAATATTATTAATATTATTATTATTATTATTAATTATTATTATTTTATTATTATATTAATTATAATTTTTCCAAATTTGGTTCGATTTTCATTTTCTTTTTAAATTTTTGAATTATTTCAATCTCTTATAATTAAAAAAAATATATTTCCAAAATCCGCTGAATTTTTTTTTTTTTTGAATTGGTTAAAAAATCAAAATTTAATTATTTTTCAATCAAAATTAAATGGAATTTGAAATAAAAATTTACAAAAACCAGTATCAAAAAAAAAAAAAAATTTTACCTTAACTTTCCAATTTTTTATTGAATTTCAAATTTGGCACATTTTTTTTTTTTTGATTCAGCACAAATAATCCATTCTTGTAAATTCACTGTACATTCAAAAATCACAAAAAATTCATAAATTTTGCAAAAAAAAAAAATTTTCAAAAACAAAAATTTTCTCATAAAAAAAAATTTCACACAATTATTAACGTAAAAAAAATTGAAAATTTTACAATTATATACAAATGTTTAGGAATAATTTATTAATAATTATTAAATAATTATATAAATAAAATAATAATTTATAACAATTTCTTTCGTAAGAAAGCAGGAACTATTTTTTTATAAAACAAAAATACTACCAAAAAAATTCTAAAAAATAATTTAATAAAAATTAATTCTATGTTTATATAAATAAATAAAATAAAATAAAATAATTAATTAAATAAAAATAAAATTTCCAAATATAAAAAAGGTTTTTTTATAACGAAAAATTTCCAAAAAATTCATCAAATTTTCCAAAAAAAAACCAAAAAAATTTCAAAAAATGAAAAAAAAATATAAAATTTACAAAAAAATTTCAAATTTTTCTAAATTAAGGGGTCTACCCACTTTAGACGCGCTAAAATGAAGGCTGTTTTCAAGAATTTTTCTGATTGGTTTATATTATAAATATTGACATACAAGTTGTTAGACTAAAGAAATACACTTCCGAAATACATGAAAAAATTTTTGTTATTTGTTTTTTAAAAATTTTATATGCATGCAAATGGTAGTTGAAAAAAAATCCCCCAAAAACGATGGGTCCACGCTGTTGATGAAATCTCTGACATGGATTGTCCGAAACCAAAAAATCAAAAAGTTTTGGATTCAGTGTGGTAATAGCTATTGCGCATATCAAGGGATTTTTTATTTTTGCAAAATTGACAAAATGGCGGACATTTTTCGAAAAAACTAACACACGGTTTTCTTTAATTTTTCGAAAAATGTCCGCCATTTTGTCAATTTTGCAAAAATAAAAAATCCCTTGATATGCGCAATAGCTATTACCACACTGAATCCAAAACTTTTTGATTTTTTGGTTTCGGACAATCCATGTCAGAGATTTCATCAACAGCGTGGACCCATCGTTTTTGGGGGATTTTTTTTCAACTACCATTTGCATGCATATAAAATTTTAAAAAAACAAATAACAAAAATTTTTTCATGTATTTCGGAAGTGTATTTCTTTAGTCTAACAACTTATATGTCAATATTTATAATATAAACCAATTAGAAAAATTCTTGAAAACAGCCTTCATTTTAGCGTGTCTAAAGTGGGTAGACCCCTTAATTAAATAAAAATAAAATTTCCAATATAAAAAAGGTTTTTTTATAACGAAAAATTTCCAAAAATTTATCAAATTTTCAAAAAAAAAAAAACCAAAAAAATTTCAAAAAATGAAAAAAAAAAATATAAAATTTATAAAAAAATTTCAAATTTTTCTAAAAAAACAAAAATTGAAAATTTTTTTCACGTACAAAGTAAAAGAGGAAAAAAATGAAAAATCCTCGGTGAAATGAAGAACAACGAACACACGTCGGCGAAACGACCCGAGATAAACTGGATTAAAATATTAGACCGAGTGTGTATGTATATGTGTATGAATGTGTAGCTCAGAAGAGTGGGGAGGATGGAAGAAAAAAAGGCTGAAAACGGTGGATGAACAAAAAAAAAGAAAAGATAAAGAAAGAAATAAATGGAAAAAGGACGAAACACGTGTAAAGGGCGCGTGCGTACGCGCATATACGTTGGGACATTTTAGAGATTTAAGAGAGATTCTACTGCTGGAAACTGGGAAGTGAGAGAGAGAGAGAAAGAGAGAGAGAGAGAGGGGGGGATCGAGGTTGCATTGATTTTGTCTAGACAGGGTGGAGACGGGGAAATATTCTCTTCCTCAACATTGATAAGAGAACCCTTTGCATGGCCTCAAATAAGCCTACAGATTTCACTACTCTTCCTCGAGGGCTTCGTCACCATTTATCACTCATCTCAAAAAAAAAAAGAAGAGAAAAAAAAATATGATGACATCACTCTGTTTATAATAGAGCCCTCCACCTATATATTGTATAATACTTTTCAATTCAAATAATGATGATCGATTATTATTATTATTATTATTATTTCCTGACTGAGTCATTAGAAGTTATTGAAACAGTAGGAAAAAAAATTTTATAATCAAATTTCGAAGAATAATAGTCGAGGCATTTAGGTTTAATCATAAATAAACGAATCGTAAAAAAAAAATTTAAATTCCACTTATGGGTTTCGAAAAACATGACTGAAAAAAAATAGTCGGTAATGTAGAAATCTAGAAAAATTGTCCCTAATTTCGAAAAAAAATAGTTGTGGCATTTAACTTAAACTTTAAATAAGCGAATGGTGGAAAAAATTTCAAAATATCACTTATAGGTTTCGAAAAACAAGACTGAAAAAAATAGTCGGTAATGTAGAAATCTAGAAAAATTGTCCCTAATTTCGAAAAAAATAGTTGTGGCATTTAGCTTCAACTTTAAATAAGCGAATGGTGGAAAAAATTTCAAAATATCACTTATAGAATTCGAAAAATAATGCTGAATACCAATATAGGTCGGTAATACAGAAATCTGCATGAAAAATGTTGTTTCTAACTTGGAAAAAATGGATGTGGCATTTAGCTGTGACACAATATTAGCGAATCCGAGAAAAATTTTAAAAAAAATTCACTTATATTTTTCGAAAAATAATGGTGGCTAAATTACGATTGTCGATAATACAGAAAACTACCACAATATTTCATAGTCAAATTAAAAAAAAAATAGTTGTGGCATTTAGCTGCGATCCTCAAATAAGCGAATGCTATGAAAATCTTACTAATACCACTTACAGTTTTGGAAAAATAATATCTACAAAACTGCGTTTGTCGGTAATGCAGAAATCTACCATAAAATATTTTGTCAAATTGAAAAAATAGTTGTGGCAGTCAAATTAGATATTATACTAGCGAATGCAGCAATAAAATTAAAATTTATTTTCGATTAATAACGGTGACGAAACTCTCTCTCGTCGGTAATGCAGAAATATAGCAAAGAATTTATAATTGAATTCGAAAAAAATAATCGTGGTACTCAGGCTAGACGCCATACAAGCGAATATTGCAATAAATTTAAAAATATATTCTATTTTCGAAAAACAGCCACGTCGAAATTTTGTACATCTGTCGGTAATGTAGAAATTTACAACAAAAAAAATTGTAGTTAAAATCGAAAAAAATGGTCGTGGCACTCAGGATAGACGCTAGACAAGCGAATGCTGCAATAAATTTAAAAATAGCTTCTATTTTCGAAGAACAGCGACCACTAAATTGTAGGCTTGTCGGTAATGTAGAAATCTACCGAAAAATTTATAATAAAAATCGCAAAAAATAGTCATGGCACTCATGTTAGACGTTAAACAAGCGAATGCTGCAATAAATTTAAAAATAGCTTCTATTTTCGAAGAAAAACAACGACGAAATTGTACGCCTGTCGGTAATGTAGAAATCTACTAAAAAATTCATAATAAAAATCGCAAAAAATAGTCGGGGCACTCAAGTTAGACGTCATACAAGCGAATGTTGGAATATATTTAAAAATAGCATCTATTTTCGAAGAAAAACAACGACAAAATTGTACGCCTGTCGGTAATGCAGAAATCTACCAAAAAAATTAATACTCAAATTTAAAAAAAAATCGTCGTGCCATTTATCTCATGCATCAAATAAGCAAATACTAGGAAAATATTAAAAATACGACCTAGAACCACCAAAGAACAATGCCTACAAAAAATGTCGGTAATGCAGGAATCTACCTTAAAATTTAATAGTAAAATTCGAAAAATTAGTTATGGCACTCAGTTTGGATCTCAAATAATCAAAATACTATGAAAATATAGAAAATATTTCAAATACAGTTTTCCAGAAATAACTAAGAATATGTTTACCAATATTTTGAACACATTCTTTCTCTGCTAGTCGTAATCACATCAAAAAGAAAAATAAAATTAAATGATGAAAAAATAAAATACAAATAAAATAACAATAGCAAGTATAGAAAATGGAAAAACAGAAAAGAAAATTTAACAAATAAAAATAAACGTTAATAAAAGGAAAATAATAAAAATACAAAAGAAAAATAAAGAAGGAAAAAAAACCAAATCTTTTTTAGTTCAGTTGAATAAAAAAAAAATTTAGTAATTTTTTTTTTTTAAATTACACAATTTTACAAATGATATATATATATATATATATATATACAAATAAAATATTTGACGAGGTAATAATATAATGAATCGAAATTCACGAAAGAGGAACAACGAGCATTCAATAGAAATAACACACGAGTATAACAATATCTCAAAGTTTGTAATTAATAGCAAATAGCAGCTTGTTAGGAATTTAATTAACAATGAGTTACTTTTAAAAGTTTTCCCTTATATAGTTTGATTTTAATTAACTCCACACTAATTGAAATCGTAACTCGAGATTTTATTTCACCCATCGTCCAATTGTTGCCACTCGTTAAAATCTACTTCTGTTAATATACACGAATCTCTGCCACCTAATCAAGTGCTACTAAACTTGGTTATATTATTATTATTTTTTTTTCATCATAAATATGATTAAATGATTAATTTAACTCTATTTATAAATCATTCAGGCGTTAAATTCCATTAAGCTTCCAATTATTTTGTTTTTTTTTTAAATTGTCCAAATTTTTATTTGTCCAAATTGCTATTTGTTGGAATTTTCAAAACGCCGAAATTTTTATTGTCCGAATTTGAAAAAAACCGAATAAACATAACCTAGAAATAGATTTTGGCGCGATTTTTAAATTTCGACCAATCAGAATTTATTGAGAAAATTGTGATTGGTCGAAATTTAAAAATCGCGCCAAAATTTATTTCTAGGTTATGTTTATTCGGTTTTTCGCAATTTCGGCCAAAAAAAAATTCGGCGTTTTTAAAATTTTTTATTAGCCTTAATTTTTAAGTCGCCGAATAATTATTTGTCTAAATTGCTATTTGTTGGAATTTTCAAAACGCCGAATTTTCTATTGTCCGAAATTTCCAAAAAACGAATATAAACATAACCTAGAAATAGATTTTGGCACGATTTTAAAATTTCGACCAATCAGAATTTATTGAAAAAATTGTGATTAGTCGAATTTTAAAATTGGCGCCAAAATATTTTTGTAGGTTATGTTGATTCGATTTTTTTGCAATTTCGGCCAAAAGAAAATTGGGCGTTTTTAAAAATTTTTTATCAAATAACAATTCTTGCAAATAAAAATTTGAACAATGTTAATAAGAATTTGAATTCGAATTTTTAATAGCCTTAATTCTTAATTCGCCGAATAATTATTTGTCTAAATTTTTATTTGCACAAATTGCTATTTGTTGGAATTTTCAAAACGTCGAATTTTCTATTGGCCGAAATTGCAAAAAACCGAATAAACATAACCTAGAAATAGATTTTGGCGCGATTTTTAAATTTCGACTAATCACAATTTTCTCAATAAATT
This sequence comes from Leptopilina boulardi, assembly GCF_019393585.1. Taxonomy (NCBI): domain Eukaryota; kingdom Metazoa; phylum Arthropoda; class Insecta; order Hymenoptera; family Figitidae; genus Leptopilina; species Leptopilina boulardi. The sequence goes on along the minus strand of NW_026137825.1, from coordinate 573,222 downwards.
CTGATTGGTCGAAATTTAAAAATCGCGCCGAAATCTATTTCTAGGTTATGTTTATATTCGGTTTTTGGAAATTTCGGTCAAATAAAAAATTCGGCGTTTTGAAAATTCTAATAAATAACAATTTTTGCGAATAAAAATTTTGGTAATTTGGAAATTGTAAAATTTTAAAAATTAAAAAAATTTTGAAATTAAAAAAATTTTGAAATTCTTGTTATTATTGTAATTTTTTGCTAATTAAAAATAATTTCATTTCTTTGCTCTTTCTCACCTTGTGAACAAAGAGAGAGGAAAAAAAAAATTTAAAAACGCAATTGAATTGCAAATGGAAATTGTCAATTGAATTTAAATAAATAGTCAATTGTTCTTTTATATATATATGTGAGAAATACTATAAAGGATGATAAAAAAAAATTGAACCTTGATTTTATATATATGGACTGTCGATAAAATTAATTCCAATGTATGTTTGTATAAAAATTGTATAATGTCCACCTTCGAAGAAACTTTAATCACGTCGCGTGAACACGCATGACCGATGATTATTTATCGCGCTCATAGAATTATTTCCGAGCAATTGTTTTTGTATTTTTATATTGCCATGGCCCACTTAATTTTCCTCTTGACCAAAAAAAAAAAAAAAAAAAAAAAAATAATCATCAACATTGAAAATTTTTTAAAAATTTTTATAAAATAATTAAATTTATTAATTTTAAATAAAATTTTCTTTGAAACAAAAAAAGCTTCTTAGTTTCAAAACAAATTTTTTTAAATCACAGAAATTTTTGCATTAAATCAAAGAAATTCTAACATTGATATAGGGGCAATGTAACATTTATTTGAATTAAATAAAAAATTTCTTTGAAACGAAGATAATTTTTTTTTTGAATCAAAGATAATAATTTATTTGTAACACATAAATCAAAGAAAAGTTTGTCAAAGAAATTGATTTCTTTGAATCAAAGAAATTCTAACATTGATATAGGGCCAAAGAAACATTTATTTGAATTAAATAAAAAATTTCTTTGAAACGAAGATAATTTTTTTTTGAATCAAAGATAATTTATTTGAAACAAATAAATCAAAAAAAAACTTGTCAAAGAAATTGATTTCTTTGAATCAAAGAAATTTTTGCATTAAATCAAAGAAATTCTAGCATTGATATAGGGCCAAAGTAACATTTATTTGAATTAAATAAAAAATTTCTTTGAAACGCAGATAATTTTTTTTTGAATCAAAGATAATTTATTTGAAACAAATAAATCAAGGAAAAATTTGCCAATGAAATTGATTTCTTTGAATCAAAGAAATTTTTTTTTTCTGGGTGTAAGGGACTTAAGAAGCAAAAAAATTATATAGGTTATGTTCATGATAATTTTCCCTTTAATCATAAACATAACCTATAATTTTTTTTTTTACTTCTTGTCCCTATGTGAAAAATAATTTTTTTTATTTATTTCTTTTTAAGGAAAAAAAAATTTACATAAAAAATAAAATAATTTTCTTTTCTTTTCTTTTATAGAAAAGAAAATTATAATTTTATTAAAGAAAAAAAAAAGTTTGTCTATCGCAAAGGAAAAATAAACAAAGTTTGTGTTATAGTCATTATTTGTTGGGTCGTTTAAGAAAATTTACAGCAGGCCCGTGGCAGTGAAGTTTTTCAGCAAACTCAGCCAATTTTTTTTTTTTTTTTTCTTTCTTTTCCTCAACCTAAAAAGCTTGACGAGCTTATCGGAAAAAAAGACGAGGTGCCACTTTGAAGTGACGCCTGGAGCTTCAAAGAGGTCAAAGACAATCTCTCTCTCTTTCTCTCTCTCTCTCTCTCTCTCTCTCTCATATATGCATGAAAAACCTGGCTCACTACACTGACCTCGATTTTCTGGACTTCATTTAACTTTTTAACTGGCCGCGCGCGTCTCGCCCTTATGCCAAGCGTAAAACAAAAGCGTTGAAACGATCACAAAAAAGCTTGTAACCATCAAAATGATTTTGCTCTAGAAATCGCTAAAAGGCTTTACGCCACATATATATATATATATATATTTGGATGACTGACGGGGGTAGAAAAAAAAAAAAAAGTTCCAATCGTCAATGATTCAACGATTCAAATATATATTTTTACCTCAGAAATATTTCAAAGCAGAAAAAATGAAAAAAATATATCACCTCTCTTCATTTTTCAGTTGAGAGAACAAAAAAAAAATTTTTACAGAAAAAAAAAATTCTTCAAAGGGAAATAATAAATTTAAAAAAAAAGATTAAAATTTTTTTTTTTTTTGAAAAAAATTTGTAGCAAATATTTAATTAAATTTCAGTTTTAGATTTTTGTAACTTTGAGGTTATGGACTAGTGTTTAATTGTATTTTGAGGTTATGTTTGTTTTTTCAAACCGAAACTTTGATCTAATTACGAGGTTATGTTTGCTGACAATTTCTTTTTTACTATATAAATATCCATTTACCTTTGAATTTTGAGGTTATGTTCGTTTTTTCAATCCGAAACTTTGATCTAATTACGAGGTTATGTTTGCCGACAATTTCTTTTTCACTATATATAAATATCCATTTACCTTTGAATTTTGAGGTTATGTTCTTCTATTGATGTTTAGAGCTTTCATCCAATTATGAGGTTATGTTTCGGAACAAATTTTTTTGTCTATAATATTACGTTTGCCGATAATTTTTGGAGCACATGATTATCCCATAAAAATCATTAGAATTTTAAATAATTTTATTATATACAATATTCTTTTTCGAACAAATTTTCATTCTATAATTGGAAAAATAAAAATTCGTTTGAAAAAGAATTGTATATAATAAAATTATTTAAAATTCTACTGATTTTTATGGGATAATCATGTACCCCAAAAATTGTCGGCAAACGTAATATTAAGAACAGAAATTTTTTTGGGAAACATAACCTCAAAATTAGATGAAGGCTTTAAATCAAAATACAAACATAACCTCAAAATTCAAAGGTATTTATATTGTGAGAAAGAAATTGTCGGCAAACGTAATATTAAGAACAGAAATTTGTTGGAAAACATAACCTCAAAATTAGATGAAAGCATTAAATCAAAAGACAAACATAACCTCAAAATTCGAAAGGTAAATGGATATTTATATAGTAAGAAAGAAATTTTCGGCAAATATAACCTCGAAATTAGATCAAAGTTACGATTTGAGAAAACGTACATAACCTCAAAATACAATTAAACACTAGTAAAAAAATTGTTTACAAAAATCAAATTAAAAAAAAATTGAATTTTTTAAAATTCCTTTTTCTATATTATTGTTTTATCGAATGGTGGGCGGAATTTTGTGTGTAAAAAAAAAAAGAGAGAAAATTGAAAACTCCAAAGGGACGTATAAATATCAGAGTGTGAGGAGAAGAATCCAGAGAAGATACTCCTCTCTTTCTCACTCTTCTATTCAGGTTAAACGAGAAACACTTTTCGTAACTTCGCTTTTTGAACGGCACGACAATAAATGCACTTTAGAGTGCCGCTAGAGTTTTATCGTAGTAAGCAATGTTGTGAAGTTGACCAGCCGCCGTGAAAAGCTCGGAAAAGCTCCTTTCAATTCTCCTCACTTTAGTTCTACTTTTCTCCTTCTTTCAAATTCTCATAACTTACGCTATCTTATAAAAAAAAAAAAAAAAAAAAAAATAGAAAAAAAAATAATAATATGATAGTACAAACGTAAAATTGCCTTGTCTCACATGTTATTCTCGAAGAAGGTTAAAAAAAAAGTAAAAAAATATTATGAAAAAAAAAAAAAATAATAAAAACTATTTTATTAAGGAATTGTTTATTTATAGGTTATGTTTATGATTGAAATGAAAATAAACGCGCAAAAAGTTGAAGACTTTATTCCAATTAAAATATATATTTAAAAACTGATTTTGTATTCATGTAATTTAAAAAGAAATTCTAATCAAGGTTTTTCAGAATATCATGAACATAACCTATAATTTTTTGACTTAAAACGCACTGTAAAAAATCTTTTTGGAAATTGTACATTCACAATTTGTATTTGTGTTAAAACACAGAAAATTAAAAGGTATTAAAATAAGCGTTGCAGTTTCTTTTAATGCCTTTTAATTTTCTGTGAATTTGTAAAATTACTATATTCAATAAGGTTATGTTACTATACATTAAAAAAAGCACTTTTACCATCATTTTCTGTAAATTTACTACTTTCAAAGTGGGTAATAGGTGACGGATGCAAAAACTAATTATGTTTCACCTATTACCAACTTTGAAAGTAGTAAATTTACAGAAAATGGTAAAAGTGCTTTTTTTAATGTAGTAACATAACCTTATTGAATATATTAATTTTACAAATTTTAACACAAATACAAATTGTGAATGTACAATTTCCAAAAAGATTTTTTACAGTGCGTTTTAAGTCAAAAAATTATAGGTTATGTTTATGATAGTCTAAAAAGTTTATTTAAATAATATTTTAATAAATTGTCTTAAAAAATAATTTTAAAAAATTGTCAATTAACTAAATTCTAAAAAATTATAATTTAAATTAAAAAAAATGGTAACTCTAAAATATAAAAACATATAAATATACGAAAGCAATACGCACCAAAAACATTAACCAAAATTTAACATTTCTACTAAAAGAATAATTGCCAACTCTAAAATATATAAAAGCAATGCGCACCAAATAATTTAACAACACAATCAAAAGAAAAAAATGCCAACTCAAGAATTCTTGACCTTCAGGTTAGGTTAGGTCAGCTAAGGTTAGGTTAGGTTTAGATCAGGTTAGATTATACCCTTAAAATTAGGTCAAATATCGCGGGTCAAAAGGTGAACATAACCTTAAAATTAGGTCAAATATCGCAGGTCAAGAGGCGAACATAACCTCAAATTATGATGCTCCCCCACCCCCCTCTCCCGCAAGTCAGTGGCCATAGGTCAAGAGGCAAACATAACCTCAAAATATGATGTTCGAGAGGTCGAGAGTCGAACATAACCTCAAAATCAGGCCAAATATCACAGGTGAAGAGGCGAACATAACTTCAAAAATTAGGTCACAGGTCAAGAGGCGAACATAACTTCAAAAATTAGGTCACAGGTCAAGAGGCAAACATAACCTCAAAATGAGGTTAATATGAGGTCAAATATATCAGGTTAAAAGGCGAACATAACCTAAATTAAGTCATTTAATAAATTAAACAACATAACATAAATTAAGTCAAATTAAATTAAAATTAAATAAATGAAAGATAGGGGGCGGAGCCCCCCTAGTATATATATATATATATGTGACGCAATCTGAAGAAAGGGTCCTTAGAAGCAAAAAATTAGAGGTTACGTTTTGAAATTTTAAAGTTAAAATACACAAAGACGTTCAACTCGTAATGCAAATTAATTATATTTAGGTCTTTATTGCATCCAAAATATTCAATAAAAACTAATTTCAGTTTTAGAAAAACAAAAATAAACTTTTAGTTCAAAATAAAACTTTTGTAAACATAACCTATAATTCATTTGCTTCTAAGGTCCCTTTCATCAGATCGCGTCACATATATATATATATGTATATATATATATTTTTTTAGTTTCGAACGATCTAATTGGAAAAATTTTGCAGTTAAATATAAAGTTTAATAATAAATTTTATTTTTAATAATATTTAGAAAATTGTCTCCAAAAAATTTTTTAAACAATTATTAATTTAAAAAAAAGTAAAAATGATGAATTAACTAAATAAAAAAAAATAATAATAATTTAACAAATTCAAGGACAAATTCTTTTGAATTTTATTAACTGTAAAATTTTATTTTACAAAAATTTTTTGAAAATGGAAAAAATAATAGAAAAATAGGAAAACACTAAAAGAAATAAAAAAAAAAAGAAAAAAAAATAGGAAGAAATTGCGAAAAGTGTTTTTCAATTAATGACCCGTTGAAAAGTTGCGATCAATTGTAAATTCTAATCTTTTCATCGCGATCATTGTAATTAAGCTTGTGCTTATGAGAAATAATGATTGGCCAATCAACAAAAAGGATTTCCTAATCGAATTCAAACTGTGCGCGCAGAGATGTTTGACATTTCAACACTTTTTTTTTTTTTTTTTTTTTTATTTTTTTTTTTTATAATATCCCACGTGAATTGTAATGTTTATATTATTATCCGCAGATAATTGATACTAGGATGAAAAAAAAAATATTCTTTCGACTTGATATAAAAATGAGGAAAAAAAGACAACAACAACAACAACGAAAGAATGAAGAAAAACTAGCATTTCCTTTTATATACAAAGTTTAAATATAACTTTTCATTACATTTACTTTTATAAAAACTCGAGGAGATGGATAAAAAAGTTTGACAGAGAGTGATAGAGAGAGAGAGAGAGAGAGAGAGAGAAATTCTCATATTTGAATAAATCTCGTTCAAGGAAAAGAATCTTAATAAAAACTGGAGTGTAAGAGAGGGTTACCATATAACCTTTGCTGTTTTTTCCAATTTATTATTATTTATATCTATATTATTTATAAAAAGTAATTTTGATGAAGAAATTAATGTCACATTTGAATATATATTTGTAATTATATTACCAAAAAAAAAAAAAAAAATTACAAAATTAATGGCAATAATTTAGAATTTTGAAATTGAAAAATTATAAATGCATCATTTTTTAAAAGAAAGATTAAATTTCTAAATTTAAATGATCCGATAATCAGGTGTTATAAAATTTTTAAAAAAAACATAGATTTTATATATTATAACTTCAAGTTATAAATTACGAAATTTTAGAAACGATCAAAAATATTCAATATATATATATATGTATATATATATTGGAGACAATAAAAAAAATTTTATTTTCAAAAAGGTTTCGAATTTAATGATTTTTTTTTAATTCTTGTATATATTTAGAGCGCATGAATTTCCCATAAAAATAATTAATTAGAATTTTTTATTTTTAAAAATTTTATTAGAAATAATTATATTTTAAAGACGAATTTTTGATTTTCTTAATTTGTATTTCATAGAATTTTTTTTTATATACGAAAATTTACTTTAAAAAATTTTTAGCCACCGAATTTTTTTTGACAAAATTCAAAATTCAATCGAATTTTTAGATTGTTCGAATTTTTAAACAACGACAGAAATTCCAAATCACTGAATTTTAATTTTTACGAATTTTTAATTACACGAATTTTTTATTTGGTAGAATTTTCAAAACGCCGAATTTTCGTTTGACCCGAAATTGCAAAATAAAACAAACATAACCTACAAAAATATTTCGGCGCGATTTTTAAAATTCGTTCAATCAAAAATTATCGAGAAAATTGTGATTGTTCGAAATTTAAAATTGGCAAAATCTTTTTGTAGATTACATTCGGTGATTTTAAATTTCGGACAAATAAAAATTCGACATTTTAAAAATTCTAGTAAATAAAAATTTGTTTCAACAAAAAATTTTACTGCGACAAATTTTTATTGTATACGAATTTTTTATTTTGGTAGAATTTTCAAAAAACATCGAATTTTTATTTGACCGAAATTGCAAATAACCGAACAAACATAACCTTGAAAAAAAAAATTTGGGCGGGATTTTTAAAAGCCAATAAAATTTTCTCGATAAATTCTTATTGGTAGAAATTTTAAAATCGCGCCAAAATCCTTTTTGTATAGGTTATGTTTGTTTTATTTGCAATTTCGGTGAAACGAAAATTCCGGCGTTTTGAAAATTCTAACAAATAACAATTCTTAATTCAAAATTGTCTTTAATTAAAATTCTTTTAAATAAAAATAAGTCATTTAAAAGAAAATGACCTGTAGAATAAAAATTCTACCAATGAAAAATTCGGTGGGAAAAAAAAATTTAACCTGTAACAGCTAAATGTTTCACTGCAGTAGCAAAAGTCTAACTTGTTTTGAGTTAAATCTTTCGCTATTCTAGTGAAACCTTTCGCTATTTCAGGTAAATAGTTTTACTTGTTTCAGTTAAATGTTTCGCTAATCTAGTGAAACCTTTCGCTATTTCAGGTAAATAGTTTTACTTGTTTCAATTAAATGTTTCGCTATTCTAGTGAAACCTTTCGCTGTTTCAGGTAAATAGTTTTACTTGTATCAGTTAAATGTTTCGCTATTCTAGTGAAACCTTTCGCTATTTCAGGTAAATAGTTTTACTCATTTCAGTTAAATATTTCGCTAATCTAGTGAAACCTTTCGTTGTTTCAGATAAATATTTTCTTTCCTGTAATTAAAAATTTTGTTACATATAAAAATTTGTCTAAAAAAGATCAAAAAATCTCTTTAAAAAATACCTCAATTTAAAAAAAGAAAATTCGTCTGTAAAAAATAATTGCCAATAAAATTCTTTAAAATTCTAATTGATGATTTTTTTTTTGTGGGTTAATGCATGTTCCCTGCACAAAAAAAACCCCCCTTTCTTTTATATTCCCCAAATGGAAACCTGGAGATTCATCCAAATTAGGAATTTCCTCTCGCAGTAGGTCAACAAACAAAAAGGATCCTCAACAGGAGATTCAAACCAAAAACAGAGTTCACAGCATCCTTCTCTTTCTATATATATATATATGTTCACATCTCTTACATAAATTTTCATATATATATATACTTTTTTCCTCAGAAAAAGAAACACAAACACAAAACATTTTTCTCACTTTAGAATTATTATATACATAAAAACATTGTTGCGAATGTTTTCAAGCCTCGACCACGATTTATAATACAGTTTCCTCCGACTTTCTCATAGAGCGCCATTTACCAGAAAACTAGGCAACTCGCGACTCGCCTAGTCTTGGAAACAGGATGCTCATCAACGGGAGAGTGTGCAAAGAATTTTTTTTTTTTCATTTTCTTATCTCCGAATAATATTTCAATAAAAATTTTCCGTATTTTCAAAAAGAAAAAAAAAAAAAACTGGGCAAAAATAATGATTATTATTATTATTATATATTTTAAGGGGGAAATAACATACCTACATGCACAAGAATTGCGATTTTCCGTGGATTTAGTAGTCGATGTTGGTCTCCGAATAAGTAAATGCATGACTGGCCTCTCTCTCTCTATACACGGTTGGCACAAACCGAAGTAAGTGAGAGAGAGAGAGAGAGAGAAAGAGAGAGGAGAGAGAGACAGAGACGAGCAAGTGTGTCGCGCGCGATACGCAGGCTTTCACTGACTAAGGACCTGTAACTGTTATACAGGCAGGCGACTTTCGTCTATTTGGTTGGCCTCGTGGTGGAAGAGAATCGAGAAACGAGAGTCGCCAGTCACTAACTCATTATTACGTCTGCATTGTACAATATTGTAAACTATAATTTTCTAGATTGTGTAGAAGCGAGAAAACTTTGATGTTCATTATATATATTATTGTTGTATTTCGGAAGCGAGTCATCATTCTCTTTCTCCCTCCATTTTTTTTTATTATTTTCATATTTATATACCATTTTTGTCACTAATTTTTCTTTTTTTTTTTCCTATAAACGTTTTTCTTTCTCCTTCTTTCTCTGTTTGTCGAGATCCATTTTTCTTAGAATAGACAAAAAAGTACTTTTTTTTTTTGTTGAAGAGTAACGTTTATACGATGCGCGGAGAGATTGATGATGATTATTATAACTATTATTTTTCAATTATTGAGAAAGAATGTGAGAATGAATGAGAGGGGAAAGGTTTATAAGGAATATTCCTCGAATTCGACTTTCCCTTGTAATGCACATTGATCATACAATGTGGAAATTTTGAAACTTTTTTTTCTTTTATTATTCTTCTTCTTCTTTTATCTACAAATGAATAGGAAAATAATTTATTTATGTTGATTATTGTTAGAGAAATGTAACTATCATTGATTGATGCTTTTTATTGTTGGAGAGAAAAAGAAATGAAATTGTAGTTTAATTTTTATTGTTGAGACTTGTAAAACTTGTATGTTTTTTTTGTTATTGATGTCATTGGATATATGTAAATATATTGAAGAAAGGGTTTTTAATTTTGGGTCAAGAATCATTTAATTTGGTAATTTTATTCTAAGAATTAAATAAACTTTTGAATATTTAAAATCTGAGGTCAGATTCGTGATCAGCGTGTCCGAAAACCCCCGAGTAATAAGTTTCAAGCGAATTTGACGAATTTGAAATTTTTTCGATTGCATATTGGATCCGCCATTTTGTATTTTCAAAATCCGATGCCAAATTCGTAATTAGCGACCTCAAAAACCCCCGAGTGACAAGTTTCGAACGAATCTGGCGAATTTTTAATTTTTATTTCGCCATATTGGATCCGCCATTTTGTATTTTTAAAATCTGATGCCAAATTCGTAATTAGCGACCTCAAAAACCCCCGAGTAACAAGTTTCAAGCGAAATAGACGAATTTTAAATTTTTTCGACAGCCATATTGGATCCGCCATTTTGTTTTTTCAAAATTTAATGCCAGATTCGCAATAAGCAATCCCGAAATCCTCCGAGTAACAAGTTTCAAGCGAAATAGACGAATTTTAAATTTTTTTCGACAGCCATATTGGATCCGCCATTTTGTTTTTTCAAAATTTAATGCCAGATTCGCAATAAGCAATCCCGAAAACCTCCGAGTAACAAGTTTCAAGGGAATTTGACGAATTTGAAATTTTTTCGACCGCATATTGGATCCGCCATTGTGTATTTTCAAAATCCGATGCCAAATTCGTAATCAGCGACCTCAAAAACCCCCAAGTGACAAGTTTCGAACGAATCTGACGAATTCTTAATTTTTATTTCGCCATATAGGATCCGCCATTTTGTATTTTTAAAATCGGATAACAGATATGTAATCAGCGACCCCAAAAACCCACGAGTAAAAAGTTTCAAGCGAATCTGAACAATTTTTTAAATTTCACCCGCCATTTTGGATCCGCCATTTTTTTTTCAAAATTTAATGCCAGATTCGCAATAAGCGATCCCGAAAACCCCCAAGTAACAAGTTTCAAGTAAATTCAATTCGTTGTTATATTTTTCCGCCATTTTGAAAACGCCATTTTGAATTTTCGAAATCTAACATCAGATTCATAATTCGTGACCTTGAAAAAATTCCAAAAAAAAATTTCCAGCCAAGACGAAAAATTGACGAAAATATTTAAAAGAAAAATTGTTAAGTTTTCATTAAACTTGTTACTGGGGGTTTTCAAGGTCGCTGATTACAAATATGATGTCGGATTTTCAAAATACAAAATGGCGGATCCAATATGGCGGTCGACAAAATTCAAAATCAATCAGATTCGCTTGAAACTTTTTTCTCGGGGGTTTTCGGGGTCTCTGATTACGAATCTGATACTAGATTTTCAAAATACAAAATGGAGGATCCAATATGGCGGTCGACAAAATTTAAAATCAATCAGATTCGCTTGAAACTTGTTTCTCGGGGGTTTTCGGGGTCGCTGATCACGAATCTGGCATTAGATTTTAAAAATACAAAATGGCGGATCCAATATGGCGAACTAAAAATTAAAAATCACTTAGATTCGCTTGAAATTTGTTATTTGGGGGGTTTTCGAGGTTGCTGATTACGAATTTGGCATCAAATTTTCAAAATATAAAATGGAGGATCCAATATGGCGGTCGACAAAATTTAAAATCAATCAGATTCGCTTGAAACTTGTTACTCGGGGGTTTTTGGGGTCGCTCATTACGAATCTGGCATTAGATTTTCAAAATACAAAATGGCGGATCCAATATGGCGAACGAAAAATTAAAAATCACTTAGATTTACTTGCAATTTGTTACTCAGGAATTTTTGGGGTTTGAATTTGCTTGAAAAGAATATTTTTCTAAAAATTATTTTATCTATCAATTGTAATAAAAATAAATTTTAAAATCTTTCTACAATCAATTTTCTTTTTTCTTTTTTTTTTTATTCTATTCCACCAAAAAGGATCGAAATAATCGTGAACTAAAATTCAATTGCATACATATATAAAGATTCATTAGAGAAATCCTTTCAATCAAAGCCGGAAATATTATCGGAAGATTCTCTCTCTCTCTCTCACTCGCTGTATAAAACAGAAATGTCGTGTCCCAACTTTATCGGAATTACTCTAAATTAAAAATTCTTTTCCAAAAGTTTGTTCCAACTCAAACACAAAACTTTAATAAAACTTTTTAACATAAAAAACGGAGAAAAAAGTACATTTTAGAAAAAAAAACAACGAGAAAAACTGTAGCGTGGATTGAGAAAGAGAAAGAAGGAGAAAAAAATTTCTCCACCTATCATCGGGATAGAAAAATAAAAAAAAAAAAAAAAAAAAAATCGACAACTTTCAAAGAGAAAAACTTTTTCCGCGAAAGCTTCTGACAAAGGAACATGATATTGAACATTTTAACTTTTCAAGAAATTCAACTTTCGTATATAGAGGATAGGTATAATATCTAAATGTCGAAAACATAAAATTCAAAAGCAATGCCAAATCTTGTTTTTAATATTTAGCTCTACATTTTTAATAATTGCGAAAGAAAATATATACTATATATATTCTTTTACAAAAATATTTTAATTTTATTTAGAAAAAGCAAACAGTTTCAAGTTAAACTTTGTTTTTATTTCCAAATCTCTCATTAAATTTTTATTAAATACAATTTACACTCATAATAATTTAGAGCAGAAAGTTTAAAATAAATGTATATATCTTTTTTTTTTTGTAAATAAAAATGTTCATTATTACTTTCGGCATCGAAATTATATTTATTTTCAAAAAATAAATTTAAACAACCGATTTTTCATACTACAGAATTTTTAACTTAACCTAAAAATCATTTAACAGAATTTCTAATTGATAGAATTTTCATTAGTCCGAAATTCCAAATTTCCGAACAAACAATCGATTTTGGCGCGATTTTTAAAATCAACCAAACAAAAGTTATCCATAAAATTGTTATTAGTTGATTTTAAAAAACGCGCCAAAATCGATTGTTCGGACATTTGCAATTTCGGACAAATGAAAATTCTATTAATTAGAAATTCTGTTAAATGATTTTTTGGTTAATTTAAAAATTCTGTAGTATGAAAAATTGGTTATATGGGAAATTATATTAAATAATAATTCGAACAAATGAAAATTCTATGCAATGAAATTCTACCCAATAAAAATTCTTTAAAATTCCCAATATATGTTAAATGAAAATTTGAGCAAATAAAAATTCTGTGAAGTGAATTTTCGGTTATATAAAAAATGAAAAAAAAATATATATTTAACCGAATTTAAGAGGTCCTTTTTTGAAAAAAATATTTTTTTCAAAATTTTTCTAAGTTATAGTTATTGAAAATGAGAGCAAACAAACTCTGAATTTTTCCGGTGACAGGTATCCTTTTTTGCACTATAGAGGAAATTGCGCCGGATTTTTTATTAAGGAAACGTCACTCGCGTTCTTGATATATATTTTTAACATCTATATATATATATATATATATATAAACTTATTTCATCGAGGGGACAAAAGTTTTCCAATAATCGTGTCAATATTTCGTGTATATCTATATTCTTCACTAATTAAATTCCCGAATGCTCGTCAAATATATAATATTTATGAATAGATAAAATTATTTTTTTTCCAATTTATTTTTTTTTTTTTGCGAAAAAGAAATATGTTTTTTTTATAAAATATTTCGTTAATTAAATTAGTTTTAAATTTAGCCATTTTTTTCATTCTTTTTATACAGTAAAAAAAATTTATTTGATTTAAATAATCGCTTACTTGATTATTATCAAACTAGCAAAATTAAACGCGCGCCAAATTGAGTATTTAATTGTTTGTTATAAAGAAATTAAAGATTAATATTATCAATAATAATTTAATTTATTAGAATATTATTACATATTAAATGATAATAATGAAAATTATATGTTTACAGGCCTCGGATTATACGACTTTTTCCGACTTTTTTTTCAAAAATACGACTTTTATCGACTTATTTTAATAAAATGCGACATTTTTTTTTTACATTTCAAAAAAAATGTAAATAAAATACCTGTTTTTAGTATAAAATGTTGATCTTCTTCAGATCTTCTTCAATTCAATTATTTAACAAATTTTGAACTAAAATGATTCTTCACTAAATTAATTATTTTTAATAATTTTAATGAAATACATCACAAATTCAATTATATCAAAATTATTTTTCAATTAAAATTTTTATGAAATTTAACAATTGTTTAGAATTTAAAAAAAAAATATATCACAATAAAATTGAATTATTTTTTAAAAATTTCAATTCAAAATAAACTAAAATTCAATTATTACCCGAAATTTTAATTCAAAATCAATTAAAAATCCAATAATTATCCAAAATTTTCATAATTTAAAATTTAATTATTTACCAAGTTTTCAATTTAAAATGAAATAAAATTCAATTATTTTCTAAAATTTCTATATTCAAAATTAATTATTCAAATTTTCAATCAAAAATGAACTTAAATTAAATTATTATCCAAAATTTCAATTAAAATTCAATTATTTCCCAAAATTTTCAATTCAAAATGAACTGAAATTCAATTATTTTCCAAATTTAAAATTGAATAAAATTTCAATATTCTCAAAAATTTGAATTCATAATTAATTGAATTTTCAATAATTTGAATTTAAAAGCATCTAAAATTTAATTATTTCTAAAATTTTCTATCGAAAATTTTTTTTTTGAAATTTAATAATTTCAATTATAACTCTAAGGAAATTCAATTATTTTTAATGATTTTTATAATATTCTTTGGAAATTTAATTATCTGAAACTATTTTTCAATTAAAAACTTTTGAAATTCAATTTTTTTTTATGTAATTTCTAATATATTCATTCATCAACAGAAATAATTAGAAATTTCTCTTATTGTAATAATTATTGTCTGAAATTTAACACAATCTTTTGAAATTCAATTATTGCCAAAAATTTCAATTAAAAAGCTTCAATTATTTTTAATGATTTTTATAATATTCTTTGAAAATTCAATTATCTGAAAGCATTTTGCAATTAAAAAGATTTTTAAGTACACTTTTTGTCTGTAATTTCTAATAAATTCTTCAATTATTTGAAATTCAATTTTTCTTGACATAAATTCCGTTAAATTGAAATTGTATTAATTTGAAATTCGATGTACTAGAAAATCGGCTTTATATAATTTTACTAAATAAAAATTTGATAATTTAAAATTTGACGCCGTAAAATTTAATTATTTACCAAGTTTTAAATTTAAAATGAAATAAAATTCAATTATTTTCTAAAATTTCTATTCAAAATTAATTATCCAAATTTTCAATCAAAAATGAACTTAAATTCAATTATTACCAAAAATTTCAAGTATAATTCAATTATTTTTAAAATTTTCAATTTAAAATCTTTCAAATTCAATTATTTTCCAAATTTTCAATCAAAAATCAAATAAAATAAAATTATTATCCAAAATTTCAATTCAAAATCAAATAAAATTAAATTATTTTCAAGAATTTTTAATTCAAAATCAATTAAAATTCAATTATTTTTAAAAATTTCAATACAAAATTAAATATAAAATTTAATTATTTTCAAAATTTTTAATTCAAAATCTTTTAAAATTCAATTATTTTCCAAATTTTCAATTTCAAATCAAATAAAATTAAATTATTTTCAAAAATTTCAATTCAAAATCAATTAAAATTCAATTATTTCCCAAATTTTCAATTCAAAATCTTTTTAAATTTAATTATTTTCCAAATTTTCAATTCAAAATCTTTAAAAATTTAATTATTTTTCAAATTTTTAATTTAAAATCAAATAAAATTCAATTATTTTAAAAAATTCCAATTACAATTCAATTATTTCCCAAAATTTTGAATTCAAAATGAACTGAAATTCAATTGTTTTCCAAATTTAAAATCAAATAAAATTTCATTATTCTCAAAAATTTGAATTCAAAATTAATTGAATTTTCAATAATTTGAATTTAAAAGCATCTAAAATTTAATTATTTCTAAAATTTTCCATCGAAAATTTTTTTTTTTTGAAATTTAATAATTTCAATTATAACTCTAAGGAAATTCAATTATTTTTAACTATTTTAATAATATTCTTTGAAATTTCAACTATCTGAAACCATTTTTCAATTAAAAATGATTTTCAAATTATTGTATTTTGTCCGCATTTTCTAATAAATTTTTAGTGAAATCATCTAAAATTTTAATTACAAAAATCACTTAAAGTTTCAATTAATTTCAAAAATCTCAATTTTAAATCTTTGGAAAATTCAATTAAATTTAAAAAATATTTTCCAAAAATTGTTTGATAAATTATTTTTAGTTCTGTAAAATTTAATAATTGTTTGAAAATTAACAATATCTTTTGAAATTTAATTATTTCTAAAAATTTCAACTTTAACCCTTCGAAAAGGATTATTATTAAAAAAAAAAATTTTTTATTTAAAAATCTGTAAAATATTTTTGTTAAAATAAAAAACAAATCCACTTTTTTTTGGAATATAAATCGACTAAAACTACTTTTTTGTGTCTTTAAGTTGATTCGAGGCCTGTTTATTTTATAATTAATATTTAATAGGTATTCGTTGGCCCCTGGTACCTTAAAAATTAATTTTTAAAAATAAATTTTTTTCAAATTACTATCTTGTACGAAATTTCCTGGCGCATCTTTTTTCTCATCATAAATTTTTTGTATTTGTATACAATTTTTGAATCAATATACAAGTTTAAAAAAAATTTCGTTGATAAACGTTGTGTACTTCAGCTTCGTGAATTGAATTTTCGAATTTGGAATTTTAAAGAAACTTATTCCGAAATTTGGAAACACAATTATACAACTTTGGCAAAAATGAGAAAAAAAAATTGTCAAAATTTGACACGTCATAAGATTACTATTCAAAAAAACACGTGAAATCAGAAAAGGCCAACTTCAAGTTAGGACAGAAGGACAGACCAAGCATTTTATTATTATCAAATATTTACTTGAAACAAATAATTTTTATTTCATATATTTGTTTTAAATACAAAAATTATTGGCTCAAATACAGTTCAACGGTTTTAAAAATTATTTGATTTAAATTGAATAATAAGTCAAGTAATCGATTATTTAAATCAAATAAAAAATTTTTTTTTTACTAGTGTTCTAATTTGATAAATTTTTATTCTAATTTTAATTAATAAAAATTAGATTAAAATTTTCGATTTCAAAAACTTGTTGTCTAAAATTAATGAAAATATGTTTCACATAGTTTTGAAAATTAAAAGTATATACTATGTATATAATAATAATTAAAGGAATTTATTCGTTGAAAATGTTTCATTAAGGGCCGAGCTTTTCAATCCAAAGCTTAAATGCTAAGCTTGGCTTAAATTTCGCCACTCGACGCTCGACTGACTCAATTAAATTTGCAGTCTTCGGTCAAGCTTAACTTTATAAAGCTTGAGTTGCAATAGCACCACGCGAGCGCTTTGGGGAATAAAATTTCTCAAATTGTTTCATCATTGAAATGCGACTTGCGAATAAAACTATATAAACTTTTTGCGTCTCACTTGCGACTTTATAAATAAATTTTAAGGCCGCATGATTATTCCATAGAAATCATTAATTAGAATTTTTATTTTCAAAATTTTTATTCGAAATAATATTAACGTATTTTGGACGAATTTTCATTTTTTGAATTAGCATTTTAAAGAATTTCCATTTTTTACACGAATTTTTACATAACAAAATTTTTTAGCTACTGAATTTTTATTTTACAGTCATTTTCTTTAGATGAAAATTTTTTATTTTATTTATTTGCACACAAATTGTTATTTGTTAGAATTTCAAAAACGCCAAATTTTCATTTCACCGAAATTGCAAATAGAACAAACATAACCTATACAAAAAGGCTTTTGGCGCGATTTTTAAATTTCAACCAATCAAGAATTTTAGAAAAATTTGTTATTGGTCGAATTTTAAAAATCCCGCCTAAATCTTTTTTTTGCAGGTTATGTTTGTTCGGTGAATTGAAATTTCGGTCAAATGAAAATTTGGCGTTTTGAAAATTCTACCAAAATGAAAAATTAGTTAAAATTAAAATTCTTTTCAAAATAAAAAGTCATGTAAAAAAAATGACTGTAAAATAAAAATTCTGCTAAAAATTTTGTCAAAAAAAAAGTAAAAAACTATTAAAAAAAAAAAAAAAAACCCAATTTTTTGAAATTAGTTTAACAAGTCAACAATTCACATATTCAAAGGATTTGATAGAGGGGAAAAAAAACCTCTTTTTTTGTCCCATCAGTCAGAAGGCTTTTTTACCTGCACTCTTTTCAAATCGATTTCAAAACTTTTCGGAGTAAACAGAACTCGTTTGGTGCTAATAGATTACTTAATGCTCATCGCTTTGAAGCAGTAAAATTGTCCCCCCGAGAGCATCGTAATGAGTTCAAAAAAAAAAGAAAAAAATTTCTCGCCTCTAACGTGTATATATCATATATATAAAAAAAATACTTTCCATATGCAAATTAACGAGATAGATCGAGGAAAAGTACAATATATATTATTAAAAAAAAAAAAAAAAAATCCTCGTCCAGGCAGAAAGGTAAAAAAAAACTACTATAGAGTTCTCGGGTGAAAAAAAAATAGAAGTAGAAGAAGATTCTTCAATAGCGACGACAAATTCTAAATGAAGTTTCATTTGACTTGAAGCGAGAAAAATACTCGTTTTCTCTCTTATTTCAACCTGAATTTTCTGCATATATGAAAATTCCTCTTTTCTCGACGACTCTCATCATAAAAAAAAAAAAAAAAAAATAGGCGACTCTTCCTGATTAAAAACGTTAGATACGAGAGAGAGAGAGAGAGAGAGAAGAAGAGAAAGACGACATAAATTTCCCGTGGCGAGTTTCAAATGTTGCTTTAAGTATCTTCTTTATTCTTTAGAATATTTTTCTCTTCAACGAGAGGAAGAGAGAGAAACTTCAATTATCGTTAAACAAAATGTTTTCATCAAAGACTACGAATGTCTTTGAAAAAGAAAAGAGTTTATTTTCCCCAAAGGACTCAATTTCGATTCCCCCCCCATTTTTATTATTATTATTATTATATCATATCATCTTCGTTTATTTTCACTATTTATGACAAAAAAAAAAAAGAATTTTTTTAACTGAAAAATATTAGAAATAATTTGTTAATTTTTTTTTTTTTACTGAGAAATAAGGACTAAAATAATAAAATTGAATTTTTATTTTCGACCGAAATTTCAAATGACTGAAGAAACATAACCTGCAAAAAAAAAGATTTTGGCGCGATTTTTAAATTTCGACCAATTAGAATTTATTGAGAAAATTTTTATTGGACCGAATTTTAAAAATCCCGCCCAAAACTTTTTTTTTGCAGGTTATGTTTGTTCGGTCAAATGAAAATTCGGCGTTTTAAAAATTATAGTAAATAAAAATTTAGACAATAATAATAATAATAACAATTTAAATTCGAATTTTTGTTTAGCACAATTTTTACTACGATGAATTTTTATTTACATGAATTTTCTATTTGGTAGAATTTTCAAAACGCCGAATTTTCATTTGACCGAACAAACATAACCTGCAAAAAAATAGAGTTGGGCGGGATTTTTAAAATTCGGGACAATAAAAATTTTCTCAATAAATTCTGATTGGTCGGAATTTAAAAATCGCGCCAAAATCTTTTTTTTTTGCAGGTTATGTTTCTTCGGTCATTTGTGAAATTTCGGTCAAGTAAAAATTCAATTTTATTATTTTAGCCCTTATTTTTCAGTAAAAAAAAATTAACAAATTATTTCTAATATTTTTCAGTTGAAAAATTCGTTTTGAAAATTCTACCAAGTAGAAAATTCATGTAAATAAAAATTCGTCGAAGTAAAAATTGTGCTAAACAAAAATTCGTTTATTTTCACTATTTATGATAAAAAAAACAAGAATTTTTCAACTGAAAAATATTAGAAATAATTTGGTAATTTTTTTTTTTTACTGAGAAATAAGGGCTAAAATAATAAAATTGAATTTTTATTTGACCGAAATTTCAAATGACCAAAGAAATATAACCTGCAAAAAAAAAGATGCTTCAAATTTTTTTTTTAAATTGTTGAATATCCAAATTAACGAATTTTATTTTTTCAAATTTTTATTTACACAAATTTTTATTTTAGAGAAATTTTTAAAACGACAAATTTTTCTTTGACCGAAATTTCAAATGACCAAACAAACATAACCTACAAAAAGATTTCGGCGCGATTTTTAAAATTTGATCAATCAAAAATTATCAAGAAAATTAGTCGAATTTTGAAAATCGCGCCGAAATCTTTTTGTAAGTTATATTAGGTGATTTTAAATTTTGGACAAATAAAAATTCAACGTTTTAAAAATTCTAGTTAATAAAAATTTAGACAATAATAATAATAACAATTTAAATTCGAATTTTTGTTTAGCACAATTTTTACTTCGATGAATTTTTATTTACATGAATTTTTCTATTTGGTAGAATTTTCAAAACGCCGAATTTTCATTTGACCGAACAAACATAACCTGCAAAAAAAAGATTTGGGCGGGATTTTTAAAATTCGGTCCAAATCTTTTTTTTGCAGGTTATGTTTGTTCGGTCAAATGAAAATTCGGCGTTTTGAAAATTCTACCAAATAGAAAAATTCATGTAAATAAAAATTCATCGAAGTAAAAATTGTGCTAAACAAAAATTCGAATTTAAATTGTTATTATTATTATTGTCTAAATTTTTATTAACTAGAATTTTTAAAACGTTGAATTTTTATTTGTCCAAAATTTAAAATCACCTAATATAACTTACAAAAAGATTTCGGCGCGATTTTCAAAATTCGACTAATTTTCTTGATAATTTTTGATTGATCAAATTTTAAAAATCGCGCCGAAATCTTTTTGTAGGTTATGTGTTTGTTTGGTCAATTGAAATTGCGGTCAAAGAAAAATTTGTAATTTTAAAAATTTCTCTAAAATAAAAATACGTGTAAATAAAAATTTGAAAAAATAAAATTCGTTTAATTGGAAATTCAACAATTTAAAAAAAAAAATTTGAAGCATTTAAAATTTTTTTTTTTTAAATGACAATTATGCTTCATTAAAATTGGACTAAATTTAAATTCTCTGACGAGTAAAAAGTTTATATATAGTTATTTATCTAGGATTAAAATAATTCATAAATGAAATTGTTTCGAGGGATTTTCCTATTAATCAAAGAAAATAAAAATAAAAAATAAAAAAAAATGACATGGACTTTATATAAATGGGCAACTTTCAGCTCGATTTATCGGGAAAAATGCTTTTTACGACATGGTTTACCACTCCTCGTAAATTAAATAAAGCCGAGTGGACGAACTAGCGTTAAAAAAAAAAAAAAGAAATTGAAAGCGCACCCAAGTGACAAAAATAACGAAGGGATTTAAATTTGTATTTGTTCTACGAAGAACAAATACCGAGAATATGTCCCGTAAAAATCATTTGTAACACTAATTATTTATATTTGTTGAGAGAGGTAAAAAAAAAATTGACGCACAATTTATTTTAAAAATTGTAACCAAAAAAAAAAATTTAATTTTCAATTAAATTAAAATATTTTCCATAATTAAATTTTTTTTGCTTTCTCATAAAATAAAAAAAATTCTGATAAAAATAGTTACAAATAATAAAATTAAAGAAAATTAAAATTTTCGTTAATTTTTAAATTCAATTTTTACTAAGAGAAAAAAAACAAAATTTAAATCGATCAATTTTTTGTTCATTATCCATTTTCGTGAATTTACAAAAGAGAAATTTGTCGAGAGAAAGAGAAAAGAGTGGAGGGGGAGGAATTTTCAAGGAAAGTTTGTTCAATTCAAAGTTTAGAACCAAAAGTTTCGAGACTTTTCAACTCCTCGAAAAGTTTTGCTGTAAATTTAACTTTTACACTCTCAAGAGGCAATTTTGGGTTGGGTCAAGGAAATTATTTTTATTATTATTACTATTATTATTATTGTTATTATATTATCATAAATGTACTTTAGAATCTTTTACAAGACAATTTACAAGTTTGTATCTGATAATAATATAATATATATATATATATGTGCCATTCCAGGAGTTTTTTAGCACTTTTCGGAGTAACCTTTCCAAATTAAATGAAACATTTTTTTATTAATATTTATTAATATAAAGGTCCAAAAAAATCACTTTTTAAGTAAAAACAATTGTTTATTTAAAAAATACAACAATAAATAATGCAAAAAATTCACTTTTTTCCTGCAACTCCAAATAAATTGGTTTAAAGATCAAAATTTTCCTTATCTTTCAAGCTTTAATACCGCACAAGAAACATTGAGTCCGAGAAAATATTCAACTCACAATTTTTTAAACAATGTTTGTTTACTTTTTTGTATTTTATTTACTGTGAAACGTCTGCTAAAGCTGCGCGCGACGTTTGGAAGTTGTCGCTTTCCTTATTGAGCAGAAGCTCATTACACTAGCGTAGTAAAAAACATGTTGTGTGAAAAGTGAGGTTATGTTGTCATTAAACGAAACGTAAAAATTTCTGGTTATCACATTGAATGGTTTTTAATTATCTACTTTGCAGTAAAAAATCATAAAAAGCATTTTTGAAGGATGAAAAACCTCACTTTTCACACAACATGTTTTTTACTACGCTAGTGTAATGAGCTTCTGCTCAATAAGGAAAGCGACAACTTCCAAACGTCGCGCGCAGCTTTAGCAGACGTTTCACAGTAAATAAAATACAAAAAAGTAAACAAACATTGTTTAAAAAATTGTGAGTTGAATATTTTCTCGGACTCAATGTTTCTTGTGCGGTATTAAAGTTTGAAAGATAAGGAAAATTTTGATCTTTAAACCAATTTATTTGGAGTTGCAGGAAAAAAGTGAATTTTTTGCATTATTTATTGTTGTATTTTTTAAATAAACAATTGTTTTTACTTAAAAAGTGATTTTTTTGGACCTTTATATTAATAAATATTAATAAAAAAATGTTTCATTTAATTTGGAAAGGTTACTCCGAAAAGTGCTAAAAAACTCCTGGAATGGCACATATATGTTGAGAAAGAAATACTCGCGATTGAAAAATTTTCAATCGAGTCCCGCCTCTCTTTTAAATTCAATTTCCTTTTATTTTATCAACTCAATTCAATTCCAAGCTGCGTTTTTTTTTCTATTCAACGTTAAACTTTTATAGAAAACAAAAAAAAAAAGAAAGAAAAAAAAAAGGTTTTTATACAATATCTCTCGTACAAAACATGTGCTAAAAACGTTTTTAATTACTGCCTAAAGCTCCTTGGGAGAATAAAAATGCAAAAATAAATAAATAAAAAAAAAAAAAAAATTTGAAATCTTTTTTTAATTAAAAATTTTTTTAAAAAAAATAACAATAATCAAAATTGACGAGTTTTTCAAAAGGTTTTTTTTTTTTTTAGTGAAAATTTATATCAAATAATAATAAAAATAAAAATAATAAAACGATATAAAATTTAATTTTTATATATTATGTATATATATGTATAAATTGAAATTACTTTTCCGAGTTTATTGGATATTCAGTGTGAGAGAAAATCTTAAATGGATTTTTAATCAAGAATTTTCCAAGTGTAAAAAGCAATTGAATATTTAAGTATCGAAATTTGAAAACGATTCAAATCAGCAAATAATTCACAGACTTGAAAGCTTTTTCTATTTTCCAAGGATTCTACTTTGAATGAATTCTTTCTTTTCTTTTTTTTTTTTTTTTTTAAATTTCTTCAAATATCGAAATTAAAAATGTCATTCCGAGCAGAAAAAAAACTTGCAAATGATTTAAATATTTATAAAAAAGAAATAGAAAAATTATTTTTTTGCAAAAAAACATTTTTTATTTTGTAAAATTTTTTTTATTTATTTTTTAAAGTATTTTTTACTTATTTATCGGAAACCCCCCCCCCAAGTAACGAGTTTTCAATCAAAAACGACTAATTTTTAATTTTTGCTCGCCATATTTAAACCGGCATTTTGTATTTTTCAAATCCGACATCATATTCGTAATCAGCGAGCCTGAAAACCCCCAAGTAACATATTTCAAAAGAATCCTGTGGATATTCAATTTTTTCATCCGCCATATTGGATCCGCCATTTTGAATTTTGAAAATTTGACATTATATTTGTAATTACCGACCCCGAAAACCCCCGAGTAACAAGTTTCAAGCGAATTTGACAGATTTTAAATTTGTTCGACCGCCATATTGGATCCGCCATTTTGTATTTAAAAAATCCGACAATATATTCGTAATGAGCAACCTCGAAAACCCCCGAGTAACAAGTTTCAAGCGAAACAGACGAATTTAAAGTTTTTTGACCGCCATATTGGATCCGCCATTTTGTTTTTTCAAAATCTGATGCCAAATTCGTAATCAGCGACCCCGAAAACCCCCGAGTAACAAGTTTCAAGCGAATCTGACAGATTTTAAATTTGTTTGACCGCCATATTGGATCCGCCATTTTGTATTTTAAAAATCCGACAACATATTCGTAATGAGCAACCTCGAAAACCCCCGAGTAACAAGTTTCAAGCGAAACCGACGAATTTAAAGTTTTTTGACCGCCATATTGGATTCGCCATTTTGTTTTTTTAAAATCCGACATTATATTCGTAATCAGCGACCCCGAAAACCCCCGAGTAACAAGTTTCACAAAAATCTGACAAGTTCTTTTTATAATACCATTGTTAATTCTTTTACTTTACTTGAAACTGGATTCTTGGAATTTTTCAAGGTCACGAATTATAAGTCTGCAAATTTTGAAAATTCAAAATGGCGGATCCAATATGTCGGAAGACAAAAATTAAAAATCCATTGAATTCACTTGAAATTTGTTACTCGGGGGTTTTTAGGGTTGCTGATTACGAATCTGATATTAGATTTTAAAAAGACAAAATGGCGGATCCAATATGGCGGGAAAAAAAATTAAAATGAATCAAATTCGCATTAAACTAGTTACTCGGGGGTTTTTGGGGTCGCTGATTACGAATCTGATATTAGATTTTAAAAATACAAAATGGCGGATCCAATATGGCGGGGGAAAAAATTAAAATGAATCAAATTCGCTTAAAACTTGTCACTCGGGGGTTTTTGAGGTCGCTAATTTCGAATTTGGCATCGGATTTTGAAAATAAAAAATGGCGGTTCCAATATGGCTAACTAAAAGTTAAAAATCAGTCGTATTCGCTTAAAACTTGTCACTCGGGGGTTTTTGAGATCGCTAATTACGAATTTGGCATCGGATTTTGAAAATAAAAAATGACGGTTCCAATATAGCAAACTAATAGTTATAAATCAGTCGTTTTCGCTTGAAACTTGTTACTCAGGGGTTTTCTAGGTCGCTGATTAAAAAATTTCGGCATTAGGTTTACAAAATTCAAAATATCGCATTCAATGTGACTAAGAAATTTTGTTTAATTATCAAATTTATCTAAAACAACATAACAGACCATAAATCTATTATTGAAAATCAGTGGAATTTCACAGATTTTAACATTGATTGAAATTTACAAAAGAGAGAATTTAGAGAGACAGTCAAATGAAAATTACATTTTGATAACTGTCCTTTTTGGGAAAATTTGCCGCATGTGTACTCAACAAATATATAATAATAATAATTGTGTTTTCAATGGATGAACACAATTTGAAAATGCTTTCACCGTTAAACTAAATTTATATATATATATATATATAGAAATCTGAAATTTACTTACTATTGGAGCGTGCCTGTGAGGATTGAACTACGGGATTATTGTTCGCTTCGGCGTTGTTCTGTTGTTGAACACGATCCGTAGTGATGTTGGCAGAGGTCATCAAATTTGATGACTTGGACGACCAGTTGGTACACGCGTCACAGCCTTCCGCAGAACGAGTTGACATCCGGCAACAGGACCACCGCCTTCCGTACCAAAGACCCGTGTGATAACGACCACTGAGACTAGAATTCTCGTTGCACACTATACATAGAATGAAATGAGAAAAGTTCTTTTCATATATATGAATGGCTATTTTCAAAACCACCCCCTACCCTCCCACCCCGCAACGACGCCTAACGTATATATATATATATATAACTAAAAGCAACCTAGCACAAGCATTTCCAATGAAACTGGAACGCTGATGGCTCCAAAATTTCCATACAAACGGGCCAACCCTCTCTCTTTCAATATATATCTCACTCGCGCGCTACTTCAACCCTCATCTTTACTTACTTGGGTCAATAAAATGAAAATTTACATTTACTCACGATTAGCGTATACATTTTTTTTCTTTTTTATATCACAAATTCATAATTATTAATATTCTAATTCAAATATTTAACGAAAAAAAAAAGAAAAATTGGAAAACTTGTTGAACTTACTCAATTAAATTCAATGTGTAAATTTGAATTTGCAAATTTTCCCAAAGTTATACCGCGAAAATTGAGATCTCTTTTCACCAGTTAACTTATTAACCATCAAATAAATGAATTTCCATCTCTTGCGCGAAATATTTAAATAGAATTTATATTTAACATTTTACCCTATGGCATTTTGAATTGTTCAGCTTTTTGTTTCGTAAAAGAGCAAATATATATTTTTTTCATCATTGGCAATTTAATTAATATGAAAAAAAAAATTTTTTGTTTTAATTAATACAAAGAGAGAAATTATATAAATATATAGTATGGGGAAAAATATATCTAAAAGTCATTTTGAAATTGAAAAGTTATTCAAAAATAAAATTGTAAGATCAAAAATTTTCAAGGCTTTTTAATTAAGAAATTTTCGAACTTGAAGTATTATTAATCATCGAAGATCCACGAACTTGTTATATATATATATATATAGTCGTTTCAATTAACAAAGTTTTCAACTCTTGTGGAGTCCTTTTAATCAATAAATCTTAAAACTCACTTCCAATTTATCAACGCGCTTTCAACTTTTTGATTAAAAATTATCGTATAATTTCAATATTTTAAAATTATTATTATTTTAACTGAATTTTTATCCAATTTAAAATTTTTTACATCTTCCTTTTCTAAGAAAACAAAAAAAAAAATTTGAATTAAGGCACTATATGTGACGGCCGAAATTTTAGGCTTTTATCAGCAATTTTTATTTTCTGAAGAAAATAAAATATAACTCTACTGCTCTTTTTACTGTTTTGAACTATCGTAACGAAATTAAAAATTAAAGATAAATAAACATGTATTTATATACTCGGGTATAAGGGAATGACTGCGCGCGCATCAGGCAAGGAGTGGGGGAAGCGTGTGACTGTTGGATCTCGTGCGCCGCTCCAATAGCCACACGTTTCCCCCTACTCCTTACATGATGCGCGCGCACAGTCTTACTCCCCTAGAGTCGAAAGTAAATTGAGATTTAAAAAAATACTAACAAAAACTAATAGTAGAATAATTGTAAAAAATAATCACCAGATCGAATAGCGCGAATCCACTCGCTTCTTTCCTCTTCTCGTGCTGCAAGAAGATAAAGTGTATAATCCTGTGCAGTCTCACGATAACCCACTTGAAACGGAAAGCCAGCAGGTGCACCGCCACTTCCTGTTCCACTGGAGCTTGATACCGAATCACTTCCGTTAATCTCGTTGTTACTACCAATCCCAAGATTGGCGACCTCAACTATATGGACATTTTCCACGGCTATTCTGCCTCGCTCCTTGCGTCTCTATAATCAAAATCGATACTTCATTAGGCATTAGGAATAGCCTATATATCCCAAATTACCCCCGATTTGATTTCGATCTCTAATTTATTGGACGCGCCAAATCCCTTCGCACGAAATCCCACTGGGAATCTCTCTCTGTCAAATTCTAATTCGGTAGGAATTTTTTTTTTCGAACCGAAAAAAAACATTTTATCATTTAAGAAAACCACACAGTTATAAAATGCATAATGAATAAAAGCGCTTAGAAAGAAATATGGAAAATATATTCCAATTCTCCGCGTCGTTTTTCCTTCCAAGCTGAAAATTTATGATAGCTCACGTTTTAAGACTTAATTTCTGAGAATTGAAATTTTCAAAGTGTGAACGCACACGGGAATAATAATAATAATAATGCAAAAAAAAAAAAAATGAAAAACTATGTTCCATGTGGATAAAATTTCTGGATGCGCGCGGTCGTTTTATAAAATCCTTGCTCACGCGGGAAAATCTCGTTTGCATTAATAACTTTGTGGTCTACTTTTTATCAGTGTATACAGGAGAGGAGAAGAGGTCTGCGGATAATTATGTTGAGATTCGTATATGATTATAATATATTCTGCACGCGACCCAATTTTACCGCAGATGATTAACTCTTGATGTTTGTACAATGAATAATGTAAAATGCAAAAAGCACATTGTTGAATATATAAATAAAAAAAGGGTATGAGGGGATCAAAAAAAAAAAATTTCGACAATCTACCAATTTCGAAACTTTGGGATGTTTGGACTCATGTGCAGGGGTTTTTTTTTAAAGCAAATAAATTAAACGAACGGTTTATTAATTAATTGAAAAAGCCCCGACATTTTCAGTCGTTTAATTATAAAACAGTATTGATGATGTTAATATTGATAATTATCGCTGATAATAAATAATTCCAATTATTAACGACACGTGGAAAATTTGTATTTTAACAGAAAATGTGAAATAAAAACTGTAGCATCAATAAAATTCTATATATATATATATATATTTTTTTTTTTCGCTGTACGCTTTTAGAAAATAGAGTAAATTTATCAGAGTTGACAAGAAAAAATTACTGACGATGCATTTGGATTTTTGCAGGAGAAAAATTTTGAATGAAAAATGTTTGGGTTTAAAAATCTGGATATTAGAAATCAATTAGGTTTAGTATAGGGTTTCAAAGTTTATACAATCGAAGGTTGATTGAGTGTTAAACTAATAACATATAAAGATATGAATGGATCATCAAAAGATATAACCAAATTAAAGCTGGTTTATAAGGTACCAAATTTCAGATTCTCCTTTTATGGAGTATTGATTTCCTTTTCGATTTGTAAATACTGCCCCTTTTCGGATCGAATCAAAATTTAAATAATTTAACACCAACAGTGATAAAATTGAGAGAATTCACAAATGTTGAAATGACTTTTCGGCAACTTCTTTCTTTCTCTCAGTAAACCTTGAAAACTTCAACAGCACACAAATTTCAACACAATTAGAACTGCAACAATTTCAACAAAATTGACAAGCACCATTCACATCTTGTTTGAAGTTTGTATTGTAGTTTACAATTAGAGGCAACTCCGAAATCTACGAAGAAAATAAACTCAAGATATACGATGGTGATGATGATGATGGGTGGAAATTGAAAGTTCCTTGAAGCGTGCAACTGTGGAAGGTAGAGTTAAAGGAAACTGGAACTTGAAAATGTTTGTTGGAAAGATGAGCTGTCTGCAACTACTTTTCCTCCCTCTTTTCAAGTACTTGAAGACATTCCCTGTGTATTTATATAGGTATTCAAGCAACCGGCGAAACAATACTTCCAATTAACTTTCAAATTGATAACCTGACTTAAATTGTGGTCACAAAATAAATGGATACGACAAACTGCTAATCTTAATTCTTCTTGGAAGTTGCTAACTGCTGTTCACTCCACACCCTCTACTTTATATATATATATATATATGTATATACTTTAGAGAATGATTTAAGGTAATGACCTAAATTATCCCCGAGGCATCGAACCCGTGTGAGTGATCGTTCCAACTTATTCTTGGCTGATGGCAAAAGAGGATCGATCAATATTTCAAATTGCTTCCCAAAATTTCGTTATTGATGAACTTTATCCAACATTTGGGTTGAAAGAGTCCTTATTTAACAGAATTTTCATCATATCGATTATTTATTCAGGGGAATTTGTTTTTAATCTAATTTGGCATATATTATCATTTTGATGCAGGAAAAATTTAACTAAATATTAAAAAATTGATACTCTTGTGCTGATTTTGTTAAGCTGTTATCCACTCAAACAAAGTGATTTTGAAAATTTTGTACAATGAAATCTATAAAATACAGAAGTGTTTATATAAAAAAAATTATTTGTGGCAGTATTGCAAATTTTCTAAAATTGGTTTCGGACTTAAGTGGATTTTAAACAAAAATTTTAGGTAAATAAAAATAGATTTGTGGCAGTATTGCAAATTTTCTGGAATTGGTTTCGGACTTAAGTAAATTTTTTCCACAAAATTTTCGGTAAATAAAAAAAATTAGTGGCAATATTGCAAATTTTCTGCAATTGGTTTCGGACTTGAGTGAATTTTAAATAAAAATTTTCGGTAAATAAAAATAAATTTGTGGCAGTATTGCAAATTTTCTGCAATTGGTTTCGGACTTGAGTGAATTTTAAACAAAAATTTTCGGTAAATAAAAATTGATTTGTGGCAGTATTGCAAATTTTCTTGAATTGGTTTCGGACTTAAGTGAATTTTTTACACAAAATTTTCTGTAAATAAAAAAAATTAGTGGCAATATTGCAAATTTTCTGCAATTGGTTTCGGACTTGAATAATAAATACAAGACTTGAATATTAAAACCAAATGATTTAAAAAATTCTAAACAAGGGAATCTGTAAAGTAGAAATTCATACAAGATTATTGAAAAATATGTATAACGCGACACTCAAAAATAGAATCTCTTTTCCTGCAGGGAAATATTGATTGAGTAAATTTGGGAGGCGAACCAGAAATAATTCATTGAATCAATATGGAATAAAGTTTCTTTGGACAGAAGTTGCTGCTTCATTGGGGTTGCGAATCTACTTCAAGTGGCAAGAGAGAGAGAGAGAGAGAGAGAGAGAAAGAGACAAGAGTTTAAACGGGTGGTTTAAGTGAATCGATTATGTGCTGCTTGGAAGAGAAATGTCAAGACGAGTTGAGGACTTCGTTAGTGGGAGAGAGAGAGAGAGAAAGAGAAGGTGGAGACAAAGTTTTCGATGCAACTTGCAAGCCCTTGCAGTTTGGGTCTTGGAAGAAGAGTACGCGAGACACACAGCACCGCTGATTAGTCATGCACAATTTAAATCAACTTGATCCATCTTCCGTGAAATCATCCGGAAATTAGAAACCAACTTCCTATATATAACACTTAAAATATACACGCGCACAGTAGTATAACACAAAATGTCAAGAAGAAGTTCTTGTATGAGAAATTCTAAAATTATTTCATAAATAATAAAAAATGAACTGGAAATTCACTCGACATGAACCGGAACAAGTTTTTGGAAACTAGTTTCATATGCACTTTTAGAGAAATATTTCATTTTAATCATAGCAAAAGATTAAGAAGCCACATTTTTCTTGCATGAAAATATTATTTTAGGTTTATTTCTTTAATTTGAAAAATTTCCCATTAAAAACAAATTTAAGTAAAAAAAAAAATCAAAATCTGGAGATTAAAAAAAGAATAATTAAGAAACAGGAAAAAATTATTGAGAAAGAAACAAAAATGGAGCAAAAAAAAAATGTTAGTACTCTTCAATTTTCCTCTTTCATGAGAAAATTTCTTTGCTCATTAAAAAAAAATTTTCTTAACGCGTGTCCTCTCTTCTTCTCTCTCTCTCTCTTTCTCTCTTCATCCTTTACCGATATTTTTTTCTTTAGAAAAAAATTTTTTTTTTACTTTGAACTTTATTAAGCTCTAAGGACCACTTTATCTTTTCTTGCTCCAATTTTCAAATCTCTTTTTAATCTTTTAAGAATATTGAAGGTAGAAATATAAAATAATAATCATAAAAAAACAGAAAATAACGGGAAATAAACTAGAGACGATACACACAACAGAGAATAGTATATAAGAGGATTTCAGCATCTTTTTCACAAGAGAGAGGGAGAGAGAGAAAAGAAAGGCAATTTTTAATTAAATGATAAATTTTTCATATTTTTTCATTTACCTAAAAGGATTTTTATTATTTTTTTTTCAAGTATTTTTCTCATGAATATTATATTACACTAAGTTTGAATTTTTACATAAACATTTTGTGAAAATTATTTTAAATTGAGAATTTTTTTAAAAATATTTTTTAATTAAACATTTTTTTCTACTTTTTAATAAACATTTTCGTTTAATTCGATTTAAATCTAATAATAAAATACAAGAATTGAAAATCATATTTTATTGAATGAAAAACAAATTAAGAATTTTCCTTTTTACAAACTGGTTGAAATATTTTTCTTTCCGTTAAAGTGAAATAAAAAGAGAAAGAAAAAAAAATTGAAAAAAAAATCAGAAAACAATCCAGAACGCAGATACAAAGCAGAAAATATCATGGACTGAAATTATAAATCATTCTGCATGAGAGAAATATAATTGCAATTAGAAAATGCTATCCAACCTTTAAAAAGGAATAAAATAAAAAAAAATGATTGCAGTATTTTTCATTAAAAAAAAAAAATTCAGCAAATAAAATGGAATGAGAAATTATAGAATTTCATACAAAAAAAATATGGGGAAAAAAAACTCCAAAATACAAAAGTTGAAATTAAAAGACGGCTTTTGAATTTGAAAATCTAATTATTAAAAAATCAAAAAGCAATCTAAAAGTTGTTGATAAAATTATTTGAAAGAAGTTTTTGAGTGCCAGAATCTAAGCGCATAATAATTCCATTTCGAAACATGAGTATAGTTAAATTGAAGTCAAGTATAATTATAAAAAAAAAATAAATATAGAACAAAATTAATTAATAAAAACAAGAATTATAAAAAAAAATTAATTACTAAAATAAAAAAATATTCTATAATATTTATTCTATATTGCATGAAAATTTTTTGTAATACTCAATTATTATTTTTTAATTTAAATATTCAAATTAAAAAATGTAATTTATTTATTTATAATAATTATGTAAATATAATAAATAAATAAACACTATAGAACAAAAATATAAATATGTTCACAATAACAGAATGTTTAATTCAATATCCGAATGAATGAAAAATACATTGACAAACTTGTTTCCAACAAAAAACCCTTTCAATTCTGAAACTTCTGAAAAATATCTTGAACAATGAAAATAAAATCGATGCATATAAAAGGAAGCAAAAAACAAAATACGAAACGAAACAAAAAAGTCACTCACACACACACACAAACACGATCAGCTAGAAAAGATTTTCAATTTTCTAATATTTTCTAAAATATATTGTAAAATATATTGTTAATTTTTTTAATCCACAATAAACATGAGAAAAAAAATTAAATAAAAATTAAAAATGATGAGAAAATAAAATTATAAATAGAAATTAATAAAAGTGTGAAATAGGGGAATAATATGGGTAAATATAATATATAAATATATACTGTAAAAAATATAACATATAAATCAATAAAAAAAAATTCAGTGTAGAAAAATTATAAAATATAAAAATAACGATAATAGAAGTGATAGAAAAAAAATTTTTTATATAAAAATGGTGAAAAATAAAAAACATAATAGTAATTATATTTCTATTATATTTTAAAAACATTTTTGTTAAAAAAAAGTTGTGTGGCAGCTTTGCAAAGTTTCTGGAATTGGTTTCGGACTTACATGAATAAAAATAAATAAAGTAACACGATCATTATTAATTATTAAAAAAAATATTAATATTTTTAGAATTTTTAAAATCAAAAATATTATTATTATTAAATAAATTTAAATAAAAAATGAAAGAAATAAGTTAATTCAAAAATAAAAATGTGGCAATTGAACAAATTTTCTGGAATTGGTTTCGGACTTAAGTGAATAAAAATTAATAAAATAACACGATTATTATTATTAAATAAATTTAAATAAAAATGTGGCATTTTTGCAAATTTTCTGCAATTGGTTTCGGACTTACATGAATAAAAATAAATAAAGTAACACGATTATTATTATTATTAAAAAAAATAAAAATGTGGCATTTTTGCAAATTTTCTGCAATTGGTTTCGGACTTACATGAATAAAAATAAATAAAGTAACACGATCATTATTAATTATAAAAAAATACTAATATTTATAGAATTTTTTAAAATCAAAAATATTATTATTATTAAATAAATTTAAATAAAAAATAAAAAAATAAGTTAGGTAATTCAAAATTGATTTTGTTTTTTACAAAGATATTTGTTAAATAAAAAATAAAAATGTGTCAACTGAACAAATTTTCTGCAATTGGTTTCGGACTTAAGTGAATAAAAATTAATAAAATAACACGATTATTATTATTATTAAAAAAATGTGGTAGTTTTGCAAATTTTCTGCAATTGGTTTCGGACTTAAGTGAATAAAAATTAATAAAATAACACGATTATTATTATTATTAAAAAAATGTGGCAGTTTTGCAAATTTTCTGCAATTGGTTTCGGACTTAAATGAAAACGACAATTTTCAAAATTTAAATAAAATTAAAAAAATCCCCCTCCAAAAAAAACATAAATAAATATTTAAAAAAAACCAAACAAATATGTTACAATTTAATGAAACAAGAGAGGATGTGTAAAAATAAATAACATGTTATTTATTTAAAACGATACAAACCAAAATATAATATCGTTGACAGAAATTTCAGTATCGCTTTTATCGAAGGGGATGCAATGATGATGCCTCTATATCTCTCTCAATGTGCGAAAGTTAAAACGGAAATTGAAGGTCGCTTCCGCGAGAAGATCAAAGAGCGTTAACGCCTGCTCGATTTCCGGAATCGACCCTGCCCTTGGTCAACAACATCCGCCGATCGATTTTTGCACGTTAAAAAGTGTTTAAAAAAAAAAATAAATATTTTGCCCTTTTTTTCCCGCTCTTTATTATTAATATTATAATAAATAATTTTTTTTTTCAATAAAATTAAATTCACAAAAAAAAAATATGCAAAATTTTTTTTTTAAATTTTATATTTAGAAAAATAAGATTGTATTTATATATATATTTTATAAAACCAACTTTTTTGTTTTTGTTTCTGTAACGAACGAGAGACAAAAAGATCGTGTGAGAAAGAGAGAGAAAAAAGAGAGAAAGAGAATATGAGTGAGAGAGAGCAAAAAGCGAAACGTTGGACTCTCTGGCCAGGAGAGAACTGAATTGACCGGCGGCAACTGGAGAGAAGGGAAAGAGAACTTCCGGTGGTGAGGAAGAGGAAGGACGGAAGGAAGGAACGAACGGGGTGAAGCTGGAACGCTTGCGCGATGTACCAAAATGTTCATCTAGTTTTATATATATATATAAAACACATATGTACATATATATATACATATGGTTTTGCTTGCATTTAAATGTACACACGTGTCAATGTATTTGTCAATAAAACGAGGGATGGGCAAATTACAACGAGAAAAACGTAATTAGTACCAATTACTCAAAGAGTATACGCAACCAACGCACCATTGAAAATTCAATGACGATTCGAAAAATAAACAAAATGAATAAAATACGCTTCAATGACACGTATGTGTGTGTATTTGGAGCAAAATTAAAAACAATTATGTACGATAATTAGCTTGAAAGAAGAGCAAAACGTTTTGTGTGTTTGATCTTTTTTTTTCTTCTTCTTTGACTTTAGTTATTTATTTTATTTCATTAGAAGACAGAGAGGGAAACAAATTGAAATGACAAAATATGACAAAAAAAATATTTCATTGAATATACGATACTTCAAGATAATTTAAAATACTTCAAGATAATACAAAATACTTCAAGATAATTCAAAAATCAACAAAAAATTTTTGAATACTTCAAATAACTGATAACAATTCAAAATACTTTTAATACTTTAATAATAATGAAAAAAAATACTTGAAAATATTTTTGAATACTTCAAATAACTGAAGACAATTAAAAATACTTTAAATACTTCAATAGAATTTAAGAAAATTACAATTACATTGGATTACTTCAAAATACTTTAAGCTAATTCATAGGGTATATTCAAGGTATTTGAGTACTTTAAATACCTGAAGACTGTTCAAAATACTTAAAGAAATATAAAATTACATTTAATTTCCTTCAAAAAACCTCAAATAATTTAAAATAATTTAAAGTACATTAAATACCTGAAGAAAATTTAAAATACTTCTAGAGAATTCAAAGTATCTACTTCAAGATAATTAAAAAAAATTTTGTAATACTTTATAAAATAACTCAAAATACTTCAAATTAATTCAAGATAATTAAAAAAATATATATTTAAAGTATCTCGAAATAATTTAAAATACTTCAATATAATTCCAAATACTTTAAGATAATTTAAAATACTTCAATATAATTCCAAATACTTTAAGATAATTCCAAATACTCTAAGATAATTTCAAATACTTTAAGATAATTTAAAATACTTCAATATAATTCCAAATACTTTAAGATAATTCCAAATACTCTAAGATAATTTCAAATACTTTAAGATAATTCCAAACACTTTAAGATAATTCCAAATAATTAAAGATATTTCAAAATACCTAAAACTAATTTATAATACTTCAAGATAATTAAAAGTACTTCAAGATAATTAAAAATACTTATAGATAATTTAAAGTATTTCAAGATAATTACAAATACTTTCTGATAATTCAAAATATTTAATACTAATTTATAATACTTCTAGATAATTAAAAGTACTTCAAGATAATTGAAAAAAAAATCTTTAAATACTTTAAGATAATTTAAATTA
This sequence comes from Leptopilina boulardi, assembly GCF_019393585.1. Taxonomy (NCBI): domain Eukaryota; kingdom Metazoa; phylum Arthropoda; class Insecta; order Hymenoptera; family Figitidae; genus Leptopilina; species Leptopilina boulardi. The sequence continues at coordinate 536,593 of NW_026137825.1, read as the reverse complement.
TCTCAAAATAATCAAAAATACTTCAAGATAATTAAAATTATTTAAAAACACTTATAGATAATTTAAAATACTTGAAGATAATTCTAAATACTTTAAGATAATTCCAAACACTTTAAGATAATTCCAAATACTTTAAGATAATTCAGAGTATTGCAAATACATCAAATCATTGAAAATATTTAAAAATACTAATAAATAAATTAAAATACTTCAAGATAATTCTAAATACTTTAATATAATTCCAAATACTTTAAGATAATATAAAGTATACATCAAATCATTAAAAATATTTAAAAATATACTTATAAATAAATTAAAATACTTCAAGATAATTTAAAATACTTGAAGATAATTCTAAATACTTTAAGATAATTAAAAACAATTTGAATTAATTTTTTTTTTCAATTTTTGAATAATATATATAATAAAATTTATCACATTACAGTATTTAAAATTTTTTAAATTTTCTGTATATTATTTTTGAATTTTTTTTTTCATTTTTTATATTATATTTTATTTTTCTTTTGTTGAAGAAGAAGAAGAAGAAGAAAAATATCATTGTCAAGTAGTTGTAGTAGAAATTTCTAAATACATATACCATAAATGTGTATTGAAAACAGATGCACATATGTACAACTTTTGAAGTGTCAACAAAGACATGTTCATGTACCTGTAAGGTATTGTTATATAGTGAAACGTAAATAAGCACTCCCACAAGAGCGGGTCAGTACGCAAGAGGCAATTTGAAGGCTTGAGTTGACAATCAGCATTCGTCGCCTCTATATCGACAAATCATTTAACAATATACGAATACGTTAATTTCTCTCTCTCTCTCTCACTCACTCTCTCTTTTGAAATTGTCACTTCATTAATTAATTATATCCGCGGTATTTTTTTTTTCCTATCATTTTTCTATTTCTTCATTTTTTCTCTTTTATTTTTATTTAATAATTTTAATTCACTCAAAATAATAAAAATACTAATATAATAACAATAATAATAATAATAATAATAATAATAATAATAATAATAAAAATAATAATAATGATAATAATACTAATAATAATAAAATAATAAAAAAAATTTATTATTATAAATTGTCTGTAATAATAAAATTTCGAAAAAATTCCAAATTTCTGTATAAAAAAATTAATTTTAGAAATTAGTAAAAATAATTATTAAAAAAAATTTTTGCAAATTAATAAATATCATGTAATAAATACCACTAAAATTTTTTTTTTAATAATATTTAAAAAAAAACTGCCTAAAAAAAATTCTAAACTAATTTAAATTATTAATTAAATTAATTCCTAATAATTAATTTATAACTATAATTAATTACTAATTTTAACTAATTCTAATTCAATTCTAAAATTCTAATTCTTCTATTATTAATAAATTTAAAAAAATTCTAAAAAATTTTAATTAATTTAAAAAAAATTCTAATTTTTAAAAAATAATTCTAAAAAAAATCAAGGACAAATCTTTTTAATTTTATTTGGTGTAAAAATTTTATTTTTTCGAAATTTTGAAAATGGAAGAAAATTATATATAATATATTACAGAAAAACACTTTTAAAGAAACGAAAAAAAAATTGAGAAAAGTGTTTTTCAATCAATCACCCGTTGAAAAATTATTGCTATCAATAATAATAATAATAATAATAATAATAAGCATAATAATAATAATAATAATAATAATAATAATAATAATAATGTTTTATTATAAATGGTCTGAAATAAAAAAATATGTAATAAATCCCCTTATTTATTAATTTGCTAAATTTTTTTAAAAATTATTTTTAATATTTAAATTTATTTTATACATGAATACGGAATTTTTTGAATTCATATTTGTTGCTCTTTTTCAAAAAAAAAAAGTCCAAAAATGATTTAAAGCAAAAAAGAACATAAACAAAAATGCCAAATTTTTTTTTTTTTTTTTTTTTGGGTATATAATATTTACAATTTGAAAATGCGAATTTTGAAAATATTTTTGTGTCGAGACGCGCGTTTAACAATAATAATGATGAATGCAAAGTGTGCCAATCTCGTTAATGATAAATTGTTCGCGTTTAGCATTCAAATTTAAAGCTTTAGTGAGAGTTTTATTATTTGTATATGTATCTATATATATATATATAGTATGGACATCGGCCAGCGAAGTTGACGATCGAATCCTATTAAAATCCGAGTGAAATTAAATTATCAGCTTTTTCCAGGTTCAATTTTAGAAAATACGCTTCTCTAAAGTTAAAAGCAGTTATATATATATATATATATTTTTTTTCCTTTTTGTTAATAACAAATTCAAATTTATTATTCAAATTAAATTTCGAAAAATAGGCGCGTTTTTTTTTTTTTTGCCGAAGTGAAAATATATTTTCATATGTATTTTATTTGAATTTTATACCATGTATGGAATTTTATATTTTTTCGATTCTTGCTTTAAAAAAAAATTATTATTATTATTATTATTATTATGAAAGGCTTTTAATTTAATATTTTATTAATTATACGATACAGATTTTTTGCCTTTTAATGATATTTAAAAAAAATTTTTTTTTTAATTTGTGAATAACGAAATTTTTGCTTTATTTTAAAAAGAATTTTTTCGGTAGCGTGAGGATTTACATTTGACGTAATTAGCGACCTCAGAAAAATAAAGAAACTCGTAGATACAACAAATTTTTATATAAAAAAAAAAAAAAAACTGAATTATTCAACCGATTTGTAATTTTCTTTTTTTCCACGAATGTTTGATGATACTAAATAAAAAATAGTTTGACATTAATTTGCGTTGTAGAAATTAAAAACGTAGATCAAAATAATTTTTTTTTTTTTTGTAATTACAGAAAATTTCCTTTTTTTAAATTGTATAAAAAAAATTACCCGGAAATTGTAAATTTTTATTATTATTAATTTATTTCTTAATATTTGTTAAAAGGAAATTTAATTCATTAATTAAACAAAAAAAATTTAATTAATTAATTAAAAAAAAAATTTTAATGAATTAATTAAAGAAAAAAAATTTAATTAATTAATTAAACAAAAAAAATTTAATTAATTAATTAAACAAAAAAAATTAATTAATTAATTAAACAAAAAAAAATTTAATTTAATTTGAAAATAAAAAAAAAAAAAGTAGGGGGTGTGCAAAAACATTACCTCTCCAACACCGTCGTAATAAATGAGATGTCGACGAGTCAAGACGAACCATCGTTGTTTGTAATTAACGGGTGTGAAACGTTTTTTATTTTGGGATCTTTTCACCATAAGGCCTTGTTTTATGGTGACATCGCCCCCTTTTGATTCCGCCTTCCCATCCTTCCCCGCCATTCTTGGGAGGAGGGAGGGTCCCACCCTGAAAAAAAATATTAATTTATTATTATTTAGGTATTTTATTACTTTTTTTTATTATTATATATATATTATTTTAATGAATTTTATTTCAATGAAATAAAAAAAAAATGCAATATTAGCAAATAATACTAATAAAAAAAAAAAAATTTCATTACTATAATTATCTTTACATAATAATTTTAAAGAAGAAAAAAATTACTATACAGAATAAATTTATAACAATTTTTTTTTTTTTTTTTTTTTCATCAATCGTTTAATATATATGAGGAAAAATATCAAAAAATATATTTTTTTTATCAATATTAAAAAAATATATTTTTCAAATTATTTTTATTTTCATATTTTTTTTTCATTTCTTTTTTATTTAATTGAAAATTTAATTTTTTGCATCCCTTTTTTTAACGATTTTATTTCTTTACATTTTTCTAATTTGTTTAAAATTTAATTTTTTACTTTTCTAATTTGTTCAAAATTTAATTTTTTACTTTTCTAATTTGTTTAAAATGTAATTTTTTACTTTTTTAATTTGTTTAAAATTTTATTATTACCTATTATTATTTTATTATATTCATTTATTTGTCCTAGGATTTACAAAAATCCATACAAAGGAGCTCGAAATACAATACTAAAAATTATACACTCATACAATATACTTCACACTGATAAATAAAAAAGAAATTCTTTATTCGATTATTTTTAATAAAAATTTGGCTATTCTTCTGACCGAGTTAAAATCCGGATAATTTAAAATCTTCATCCATTTTTCACTCATCTCGCTTAGGTCATCGGTATTTTTTATAATTTTCTTTCTTTCCTCTTTTAGTTCCCTACATTCTATTAAAATATGGAGAATATAATTCTTCTCAATTAAAATGTCCATGCAAAGGTTACAATAGTCATTTCTTTTTAGACATTGGAATTTTTTCTTCCATACAAATCTCGGCTGATATTTATTAAACAATCTAAGTTGGATAAATAATCTATAGTCATCCAATGGGATTCTTTTGTTTGTTAATAGATGCGGTCTGTCTTTTATTTCGAGATAAGGATAGAGAATTAGTGAGGAGGAGGACTGGGCCCTCTGAAAGTCTCCTTGTTTAAGAAGCTTTTCATATAAATTTATCCAATGTATCTTAGATTTTTGCAAAGATTCAAGACTCAGAGATTCCCAAGCCTCCCTCTCACCAAACTCCCCAAAAATACAACCCAACTTACACGCCCAGTTAAATTTAAATTTCTTAGTTTCCCTAGGATTCAAAGCTCTTAGTCTGTTATATGCAATTTTTGGAAATCTATTGTCCTCCATTTTAAGGATTTTTTCTATCCAATTCAATATTAATTTAAAAATTCTAACTGATTATTTGTGAAAAAAAAATTTTTTTATTTTACACAAATTTTCATAGAGAAAAAAAATAGTTTTATCAATATTTTTTAAAAATAAAACAACGGAATTTACATTTATATCTCTTTCATATAAATATTTTATTAATTATCAACAAGAAAAGATTAAAAAAAAAAAAAAAAAAATTATTTATTCTACATGAAAAAAAATAATAAATTCTTTAAATTTCTCACTTTTTTTTTACACGTTTATTAATTATCAAATTAAGGAAATATTAAACAAATTACATTATTGGAATACATTGATTAAAATTAAAAAAAATTTATTTTTTTCTATCGTTGTAATTATTATTATTATTATTTATTATATTTATTATTATTATATTATTATTATATTATTATTATATTTTTATTTATTATTATTATTATTATTATTATTATTATTATTATTATTATGATTATTATGTGTTATTATTATTATTATTTTATTAATTATTTAATTGTTTATTTTTCCGTGTCAGGACACAAATAACTAAAATTCATCCACAATATTGTGGATTGAAAAAAAAAATGAATAAAAAAAAAAGAACAAAAAATTGAATGCCATAATTCTTTGGTCAGTGAACGTGTTAAGCTACTATCAAGAGGATATCCGCTGACCTTTAAAAAATTTTGTGTAGCATGAACACTTTGCTTTTAATCTTTTAACAAACTCAGCAGAGTCGCAAGTTTTGAATTTCTTGTTGACCTTGCGACACCTTTCAAAATATTTACTGTTTCAAACTTTCAATAAATTTCCGTGATGTAACAAAGCACTTGTTTCGAATTTTTAAAAAACCGTTATTAATACCGACAATTTTTTTTTTTTTTTTGCAAAAATTTGAATATCTATTTTCTTTCTTTTTAAATTTAAATATATTTGAAAAAAAAATTAAGTTTAATTCTTACCTTTTTTAGAAATAAAAAAAAAGATTTTTTTTCCAAAACTTCAAGTACAGAAATATTAAAATATTATTTTACACAAATGTTTATTTAAAAAAAAAAATTTTTTTGCGATTGATTAGATATTTCTGAATGGAAATAAATTATTTTTATTTTACAGTAAATTTTTTTGCTAAATTAAAAAGAAAAAATTGTACTGATTATGAAAAAATTACTGTATTTATCGAAAAAAAAAATTTTTGTCAAATCTAAAGCATCTAAAAATTATCTAATCTGTAAAAATTAGCAAAATAGAGCTTCAAATTTTAATGTATATATATTTTTTTATCATCACTTTATATAATACAAAAAAAAAAATTAACGAAACTTAAAAGCGAAAATTTTAATTTTTTTTCTTCCCGCAAAAAATTTTACGAAAAAAAAAAAAATACAGAAGCAAAGAAACGAAATTTAAAAAAAAAATTAGCAAACGAAAAATTTAATCTCTCACAGAAATAATGAATAAGAAAAAAAAAACTCAAAAAAAAAATATATCTTCCACTGAAACAAAGTCAGAGAGAGAGAGAGAATTCTAAAAATTGAAACCATCTTATTTTCAGAAGGGACATTTTTTTTATTCCACTTTTCAAACACACACACAGCAAGAAAACAAAAGAGAAAAAAAAGGAGTAGAGAAAAAGCAGATGCAAAGTATATATATATATGTTACACGCACACAAAATATATTTTTCAAAAGAAACAAAAGAAAAAATATTACTTTTTTTCCCCTTTATTAATAGTTAAAAAAAAAATTTTAGATGGAGAAAAGAGAAATTAATTTTTCCATTTACGAATCAATTTATAGTGTAATATTTAATATATATATATGTATATATAATATACAAAAATGACATACCATGCACAGCAGTTTAAAGCCACTCCGACAACGAGGAATCACACTTGGTAACAACAATCGAACATAATGATGAGATGATGATGATGACCGGTATTATATATTGTGGCCGTTGAATTAAAAACTTTTCACGTGTAAATTAAAAAAAACGAGAGTAAACAATGTCGACAATCTGTCAAAAAACGATAAAGTCCGGAAATTCACGAGATAAGAACTTGGTGAACACAAATACATTTGATACATTCTACAACCATGTATCTTGCAATTAGTTTTGTATTTGTGTGTACTGCTGCTTCTGCTGCTGTTGCTACTCTTCGCGAAGATACATATATACGAGAGACATGTAAAGCAGGCAAACGTGTATATATATATATATATATATATATATATATATATTTATACATATATATATGAAGAACTTGTCCGCTATATACAAAACGAGTGAACAAACAAAAGAAAAGGGAGGGAATATTCGCGGACACTTTTTTTTCTCTCTCACTCTCGTTTCCGATTTATTTAATTTTCTTTACCCCTTTTCTCTAACTAATTCACATATCGAAAATTTGACACAATTAATAAACCGGTTAAAGATTTTACATTTTTTCACGCACAGGAGTTTTTTTTTTTTTTTTAAATCAATTTTTGTAAAAAAAAAAAAACGGGATCGGTGTTTTTGACTCTTATAGGCCTAAGCAGAATAGATTCTTGAACGGGAACGCAATCGTGAACGGAAACGTAAGAATGGGTGAGAGAAGAATAAAGATATTTGCTATCCTTCTCTTACACATTGTTACGTTTCCGTTTACGATTGCGTTCCCGTTCAAGAATCTATTCTGCTAAGGCCTTATTCGACGTGAGGTTTGGTTAGAATCTACTGTGTGTTTCTGGTTGACCAATGAAGAGACGGGAATGAAGCGGTTTGGTTTTTTATTGGTGGACATAGTTTAATCACGTGACGCGGACGGGAAATTTGAAAATGTAAGGGGGAAAAAAGGAAATATAAATGGAAAATTAGTTTTTTTTGAAAGAAAAATTAGAAATTTACAAAAATAGTGATACTGATTGAATTTTTAAATTACGTTCCTTAAAATAGAAAACGGAAAAGAATTTTTTGATTTGTGGATTATTACAATGGCCATCAAGATGGACGTCAATTTTTTGTCGTCTGCAATGTGCGATATTTAACTTACTAATAAATTTTGCTCTTTTGAATGAGAGAAAGTTACAAATGTGTTTTTTTTTTAATTCACCCAAAACTCGAAATTGACTATTGATTATGTTATATAATCGAGTTTATTTTAATAAACAGTGTCTTTCAGTGTCTTTCTTATTTAATATCATGATTCATTTGCTTACACGATTATAAGGTAAGAATTTGTCTATTTTTTCTCGAATTTATAAATAAATGACAAGAATTTTTAAAATTTGTTTTTATTATTTTTCCAAAAGTACAAGCATAATTAATTATTAATAGTTTTATTAAATTAGTTATAACTTTTTTTTTTAATAGAGGTTAGGAAATGTTACGCGGAGTCCAAGGTCGATTTTTATTTTATATACAAAAATAGTTATTTTTCATGGTCAATTTTTGTAATTCGAAATCAAAATTATATTTAGTTAAAATTACATAGAATAGTAATTGATTTTTTTTTTGTAGATTTTTTTGTTTGCTTCCGAACATTTTTTTTTTAATAAATTGTTTTTCTATTATTGTTTATAATATTTGAAAAATCATTGTTATTCTGAAGGTAGTTTTCTTAAATTATTTCTAGAAATTGTATTATTAATTTTTTTTCATGATTCTTGATTGTTATGTAAATTATTTATTGCATTTGTTTTTTGTCTTTTATTTAAAATTTTTTTTACTTGGTTATTTTTTTATTTCGAATTTAATAATTTTAACAACAATAATTTCTAATAATAATAATTATAATTAAAATAATAATAATAATAATAATAATATAAAATTTACAGAATAAATTTTATTTATTCAAAATAAAATTATTATATATCATAAATAAATTATTAATTATTATTAAATAATTTATTAGTAATTACGTAATTTTAAGAAAGTTTTTAATTGAAAATTAATTATTATTAATAATTATTGTTTATTTATAAAAATACAATTTGAAAATTATTAAATAATTATTTTTAGTATTTATGTAATTTTTAAGAAAGTTTGAAATTTAAAATTAATTATTTATTATTATTATTATTTATTTATAAAAAAACATTTGGAAAATTATTTAATAATTATTATTAGTAATTGTGTAATTTTAAGAATTTTTGCAATTAAAAATTATTTATTATTATTATTATTATTTATTTATTTATTAAAAAAAAATTTTTAATTAATTATTCATAGTAATTACGTAATTTTAACAAAATTTTGTAATTACAATAATTTCTGTTGTAAAAAATTACTAATTTATGAATTTTCTTTTTCAGCTAAGAAACTGAATTTAATTATTTGCAACCAAAAAAAAAATTGTATAGAATTAAAAAAAAAAGAACAAAAAATGGTCGTGGGAGTTTTTCCAGCCCTTAAATTGGGTGTTCTTTTTATAAAACAAATAAGCAAGCCTATTGCAAAATTACTCGTTCAACAAGCAAAAAATCATCCGGTTTTTAGAACATATTTTATTATTCCTCCAGCACAATGTAAGTAAAAAAAATTGTTTTTTTTTTCATCAATTTTTATTGATAATTTAAATTGTTTAATTATTTCTTTCTTCTAATTTTAATTTCTATTTATTTAATTTTTTATTTCACTGTATTAAAAAAAAATACTTCGTTTTTTTAATGTTAAAAATTTTTTTCCAATTGTAAATTAATTGAATTTCTCATTTAATTAAAAAATTAAATTATTTAAAATTATTTTAATTTTTCTCGACATTCTTAAATATTTTTAATTGAAAATTTTTAACAAAAATAATTTTTTATTTTTCAGTAAAATTAAAATTAAATGTAATTAAATTTTAAAGAACAAAAAATTCAAAATGAAAAAGTCTAATTTTTTATATTTCTCTAATTTTTTTTTCTTCTTTTTTTTCGACAGTTTATCATTGGGCGGAAGTGAAGGCAAAAATGTATGTAATGAATTTGGGAAAACCAACAAAAGTCGCAAAATTAAATGAAGCAATGGCAATTGAATTGGGTGCAAATTTAGTTGGTGAAATGTTTATATTTAGCGTTGCCGGTGGTTGTTTAATACTTGAATATAATCGTCAAGTTGCAAAAGAAACAAAAAAAGAAGAAATACGTCAACAACAATTACAAAAATTCACCGACGACATACAATCATTGTATGAAACATCAAAACAACAAGAGGCCGAAATTAATTATTTAAACAAAACAATTGTCGATATGGCAAAAAAGACAAAAATACAATTACCCGAGAAACCAATAACAAAAAAAATTGACAAATTAACAAATTCAACAGAAATTGAAAATGAAATTTTGGAGAATAATGAAAAATTATCACTTGTTCAACAAGCAATTGCCTTTCTTAAAAAAGATGAGACAAAAAATGACAAACTTAGTTAATAATATTAAAAAATTTTAATTCGCAAATTTTGGAGGATTAAAAAAAAAGGTATTTGTTTTGTTTTTTCTTCGACAAATATTTTCTCATTGAAAAGAAATTTCTTTCTCAATGTAAATGAAAAATTTGTAGGGGGGGGGAGGGGAATTAAGTAAAAAATTAAAAATTTTTTAAATTTTCTCACTTGGAAAATTTATAAAAATTACTTAATTGCCTTTTTTATAAAAAGGAAAAAATTGGGAATATATATTTTTTTTTTAGAAAAACAGGCGAAAGGGATTTTTTTTAGAAAAGAAAATTTTTGTCTCGATTTAATTTTATTTGTTAAAAAAAAAAAATACGGTTATATTTTTGTTTATAAACTTTTTTTTTAAAAAAAAGAAGAAGTGATTTTTATTTTTTTTTTTTTTATTGAAATCGAGTTCATTCTTCTTTCTAATTGTGACTCTTCCCTTTTGTTTTCTTTTTCTTTGCCTTTTTGTAAATATTTTAGGTTTACAATATACAATAACATTTAGCGACGATTTTCAAGCTTGATGTATTATTTTTGTTTTTAAGTATATTACATGTACATATACAAAAGAAATGGTAGATTCTCTCTGAAGTTTTTTTTTTCAATAATAATAATAATAATAATATTAGTAAAAATTGATTCCTTCATGAAGCATTTTTTGCAGTGTTCGGATCCTCGTTTCTAGGTTTCGAAAATCGATTTCTAAATTTCAAATTAATAATTAACGATTTTTGTGATAAATTTCTAAAAAAAAATACTAGTTTTTAATTTTAATTCTAGATTTCGAAATTGGTTTCTAAATTTTAATTATTTATCGATTTTTATGATAAATTAAAAAAATAGTTTTTAATTAATTTTAGTTTAATTACAAATTTTTAATTAAATTCAAAATTTAATTTTCTTTAAATCAAAATTTATGGAAAATAATGTTATTTTACCTTTGGTTTTGAGCCTATTGGATTTTTTCGTGATTCGTCGGGGTGAATGTTTTGATTTTCTTGACTCAACCGAGGAACCTGAGAAGAAAATATTTATTTATTTATTAACTTATTAATTAACTACTTTTTGTATTTTTAGTAGAAAAGGATATTTTTATTTTTCTCAGCCTTTTTACTAGTTAAATAATTTAATTTTTTTAAATTATTTATTTATTCATTTTATTTATTATTAATTAATTAATTTAGAAAATTATTGGGACAATGGAAAGATTTAGACAAAATAGAAATAATTAAAATTTTTTTTTTTTTTTAATTAGCATTTGTTTTTTTGGAGAAGTTTTGTTTTTTTTTTTTTTGTTTCAGTTACTTCGTGATAAACTGGAAGTTTTTGCATGATTGGAAAATGCCGGCGATTGACTTCGACTTTGTTGTCGAAAATTTGGATAACTTTGCGATGAACGTGGCGGAGTTGTGCAACGTTTTCTAAATGATGGACTTGCATTTCTTGACAATGGAAATTTTCGATTTCCCGTTGTTTGTTGTTGTTGCTGTTGCAATTGTCGAATTTTTCCATTAAGAGACGCATTTTCAGCACGCAATTTTTGTATTTGCGAACGAAATGACGCTCTCTCCTCGGCGACATTTCTCTCCAATGATTTCACCGAATTCAACAAATGTCGAGATCCTTTTCCTGTGAGAATTTTTTTTTTTTTTTTTAATTTTTCCTATTTATTTATTTATTCTTTCTCTTTTTAAATATTTATTAAATATTACATATGATTTATTACTATTTCTATTAGGTATTGTATTTTTTATTATATATTTTTATTATTATTTTCTTTACTTTTATTATTCAATTTTTTTTTTTTTTATTTTGCAAAATTGTTCTCTTGAAAAATTCCACGAAATTTTCACAATATTTAGAAAATATTAATTTAATATTAATAATTAATTAATTAATAATAATAGTAATGAAAATAATAATAATTTTAATAATTTTTATTAATTACTATTATTATAAATTATATAAAATTTAAATTTGTTTCTTTCGTAAATGTTTACCGGAAATTAATTTTTGATTATCCTGAATAAGTTTTCGATTGGCTAATGTTAATTGTTCGACTCTTGTTTGTAAATCTTTATTGACTCCAGTGGAATTGAGTTTCTCGATTTCCGCTTCGAGTTTTCGAATTGTCGCTTGTAAAATTGATGGATCTGGAGGTCCACAATACTCCAGAGGTAATGGATAATGGATTCTTATAAGAAATTATCATCATTGGGCAAAAAAAAATTTTTTTTGATTCGGTTTTAAAAATCAATTAATTCTAAAATTGACTTTTTTTTTCTAACTTTTGATGAAAATTTACAAAAAAAAATTTATTGCATTTAATTTTTTTTTTCTTTATAAAGAAATAAATAAATAAGAAATTATTATAAACATTTAAAAAATAATAAATAGAAATTTTTAACATTAAACAAAAATTAAAATAAACATTTTTAACGTTTAAAAAAAATATTTAAAATTATAAAAATAATAAAGAGAAAAGTAAAAAAAACAATAGAAATAGAAAATAAATTCAAAGTAGATATTTTTTGTAAATTTAAAAAAAATGGAATTTATTTACATGAATTTTTGTATTTATTTACCGATCGAATTCGACTGTATATGTGAGAATTAAATAACGTCGATTATTATTTTTGTGATTTACTGGAGGATTTGAATAATTGTCAGCACGTCGCGATCGTAAAAGTTCCAAATCCTCAAAAGTGAGAAGATCCAAACTAATGGACTCGCTAGTCTAAAAATTTCATTAAAAAATCATTTTTATTTTTATTTTTCATTAATTATTATTTTATTCTATTTTTTTTATTATAATCATTTATTTACTTTATTTATAATGATTTTCTTTGTATTTTTTTAATTTTCAATTTTTTTAATGATTTTTTTTAAGATATTTTTTTATAATTAATTAATTATTAATTTATTATTGATTAATTATTAATTAATTATTATTCGTTACATTTTTATTATTTGCAAGAAAAATAATCCCATAGTCAATTAATGTTGATTTTTAAAAATTTTTAAGTAAAAATTGATAAAAATTTTTTTTTTTGTAAATTATTGATTATTTTTTTAAAAATATCAAAATAATTAATATTGTTAATTAATATTTTGTTTGTTTACTTTTAAAAGTCCTGATTGTAACATCGCCACAAATATGTCAAATTGTTTATAATTTCCCGTCTTGTGAGTCAAATTTTCGATATCTGAAAGCAAAAAAAAAAAAAAGGAAAACAAAAATTTCCTAAAATTTATCAATTAAACCATAATTTTCAAATTTTTTACCATTTTTTAGATTTTTAAAATATATTTCTTATTTCAAATTAAAAAATTGTATTTTAAATTATTTTTATTTTAAATTACAATAAATTTTCAATTTATTAATGCGAAATAATTTATTTTTTATTCTATTTATTTTTGGCATTAATGTATTTTTAAATTTAAAATACAATTTATTTGGAATAAAAAATATATTTTTTATAATAGTAATAATAGTATAATAATAATAATAGTAATTATTTAAAAAAAGCAATAAATAATAATATATTAATATCTAATTTGAAAATTAATAAAAACTAATCGTAATTTTTGAAAAATTTATCATTTTCAAATTTCAAAAAATTCCCGCTACTTTTAAAAAGTAGAAAACTTGTCCACCAGAGTTCGTGTTTCCTTGTGCGCACAGTGACTCTCAAATCACATACACAGAGGAAGAAACCTGTCAAAGTTCAAACACACAAAGACACGGGAGTTTTTTTTTTTTTTAATTAATAATTAATAAAAAAATAATTGAAGTAATAATTACACGCGATATCGTAAGCTGAGTGCCAATCCTCGCCAGTGTATTTATCAGTCACTGATAAATCAAGACTACGCTGTGAATTCCCGCGAAGTGTTGTTACTCTCATTTTCAAAACATATTCTTTACCACCTTTAAATGAATAGGTTGTCACAAGGTTGGGAGCCGTTTCGTTCATATTTTTTTTTTTTTATTTCTTTCGCGTGTGGATGGAATTAAGAAAATATGTTTTATCAACAAGTTTGTAATAGTTTTTTTCTTGAAAAAATATTTTTAATTCAATTTGTATATTAAAATAGGTGTTTGTCTTGATCACGTGACCCAACGCGACGAAACGTCAGGAAATTTTAGAACAAATTTCGCCATGCGAGAACTTTTCATGTGTCAAAAAAAAAACGTCAAAAAGTGACATATATATACAATTATTATTATGATTCAAAAATAGTGACGTATATATATGTGTGTAATCAGATGTTTTACTATTTGTGATTATTTTGTTGTGGCACGAGGGGAAAAAAAATGAAATATTCTCATTTTTATTGAATAACTAGAGAATTGTTTAAATAATAAAAAAAAAAAAAATGTGGTCGTTTTTCTCTCGTGATCCTACCAAAGATTTTCCTTATGAAATTGGAGAACCGGTCAGTGGTTTTACAAATAAAAGTATTTGGTCACTTCATCGAGCGAGAAGAAAGGTAAAATTTTGAATTTTATTTCTTTTTTTTCTGTTTAGAAAATTCACAAAACTATATATTAGGGGTGAAGGCGTTTTTTGATTAATTTGCGGAAATTTTTTTTTTTTTTTTTTTTTGAGGTTATGTTCAATTGATATTTTTGATTTTTAACTTTAATTTTGAATTTAATTTTCTTTTGTTGTTTATTTAGAAACAATTTTTATTTAAAATAATATTTTGTACGTTTGTAATATTTTTCACTAATATTAAGTTTTAATGATTTTCTTTTTTGTATCGAAAGCTAATTTTTTGTTTTTATTTACGAAAAACTTATTTTCTTTTTGTAATTTTTAATTTTCCTCAACGCATATGGAAGTACTGCGTAAAATTAATATAAATATTTATTGCATTGCAAAATTTCGTTAAAAATTAATTTTTTAAAGAATCTATTGATTCATTTTTTCTACAATTTGAAAATATTTAAAATTCTTCGAAATGTTTAAATTATTTCAAAAAAAAAAAAAGAAAAAAAAATAGATTTTTTATTAAATAAAATTTTTTCTATGAAATTATTTTAATTTTCATCCATTTTTTTAATTTTTATCAAATTTATTTACTAATTATTAAATTAATTAATTTATTATAAAAATATTTAAATGAAATTTTTCGTAAAAATTAAAAAAATTTTTTTAATTAATTTTAAAGATTAATTAAATTTTTAAATTAAAAAAAAAATTGAAAAAAAAAAATTAAAAATAATTTAATTACCAAATAATTATTTTTTTTCAATTATTGAAATGGTTTTTTTTTAGTATTTGAATATAAATGTAAGAAAAATTTATTTTTTTGTTACCTTTTTTCTTTTTATTATTTATTTATTAAAAAAGAATTTAATGTTTTTCTTTTTTCGTTGGATTTTTGATAAAATGGGGGAAAAAAAAAAAATAAAAAATAAAACCTACCGAACAAAAACAAATTTTATTATAAAATTGAATAAAATTTTTTCAGGGCTCAACGGGCGATGCAGAAGTTTCTGTATTTGTTTTTGATATAAAAAATGGAGGAGAATATCAACTTGAAATTGCAAGAGCCGCAGTTAAAAGGCTAAAAACACTTAAACATCCAAGTATTCTTTCATATCTCGATAGTTTAGAGGTAAATATTTATTATTATTATTATTTATTTATTATTTATTTCCGAAGAATTGTTTTAAAATATTTATTTCTATGTAAAAAATTTCATATTTTGGAAAATAATTCATAAAATTAATTAATTTATTAAAAATAAATAAAGTTTATAAAATTTTTTTTCTTTTAAATTTTCAGACGGAAAAAATGGTTTATCTTGCAACGGAAAGAGTAATACCTTTGCATAGTCGACTTGCAACAATGTCAGAAATGGGCGAAGGCTCTAAACGAGAACTCTACTTTTCCTGGGGAATATTTCAAATAACGGTAAGAATTATTATTTTTAAATTTTTATTTTTTTCAGTTCTACAATATTAAATTTTCACTGATTTATATTTTGATAATTTTTGCTTATTAATTTAATTTACCTGATTTTGTAATTAAATTGTTTTTTAGAATTTTTTTTCTTTTTAAAATTAAAAAATTAATTACAAATACAAATTAAAAAAAATATATTAAAATTAGTTTTTTTTTTTTAAATTTCTATTTTCTAATTTCTCATTTTTATAATTTATTTTTTTTTATAATTTCTATAATTTTTTTTCTAATTGCAATATTGTGGCATTTTTTCTATTATTTTTGCTAATCCACTAAAATAATTGTTCTTTGTGACTGTTTGGATTTATTTCAATAAAAATAAAAAGTGAAAATTAAATATAAAAAAAATAAAATGGGGAAATTTTTTTTTTTTTTTATTAGAGAGCATTGAGCTTTTTAAATAACGATGGAAATTTACGACACAATAATGTGAATATGTGGTCGGTTTTTGTCAATGAAGAAAGCGGAGAATGGAAATTGGGTGGCGTTGAATATATGACAATTGTCGATTCACTTTACACAATGTTGCCGCAAGCTTTACAAATTTATCGTCCACCTGAGGCCAAAGATAGTTCTAAACCAACAACAAAATGGTAATATTTATTTCTTTTCTTATATATATATTTAATTAATTTTAATAATTTTTAATAATTTTAATTATTATAAATTTCTTTTTTGACAAAAAATTATTTTTCCTACAAATTTTTTCCATATTTCTTTATTTTAACAATTGTTGAAAAATTTTTGAAATTAAATATTATTAATTTTTATTTTCTTAATTATTAATTAATTAGATTGTGATTAAATAAATAAATTATTAATTAGATAATTTCTCTTCTTCTTTGAGAAATGACAAAAATTATTTTTCCTACAAATTTTGCAAATATTTTTTTTTTGTAATAAAATTTCTTCATTTTAAACAAATTGTATTAAATATTTATTTATTTTATCTAATTAATTAGTAATTAGATTTCTTTTTTAAAAATACATAATGAAAATTATTTTATTTACAGTTCTATTGACATGTGGGGTCTGGGAACATTGATTTGGGAGACATTTAACGGTCCACTTTCTTCCTCAATGAATCTTGAACAGAAAGAGAAGGTAAAAAAAATAGAAAAATTGGAAAAAAATACAATTATTGTACTATAGTTAAATTTTTAAAGAATAATTACAATTTTTATTATGAAATTATTATATTAAATATTAAATATTAAATATTAAATATTAAATATTAAATATTAAATATTAAATATTAAAATATATTAAATTAATTATTATATATATATTTTATTTTCAAGATTCCCCGACAATTATTGTCAGTCTTCCAAGAATTAACAGGATTAAACGCAGAGGGAAGACCAAATCCCGCTGATGTTATTGCACGTTGTCGTAGTAATGGGGGATTTTTTAAAAATGATCTTGTCGATGCACTATTATTTCTTGAGGAAATACAAGTTAAAGAACGAAGTGAAAAGGGACGATTTTTTTCACAATTGGCAAGTCAATTGGATTCATTTCCCGATGGTGTTGGTAGATATAAAATATTACCGCTTCTTGTCGCTGCTTTTGAATATGGCGATGCTGGTAGTGCCGTTTTACCACCACTTCTTCAACTTGGCCGACAATTACCCGATGCTGAATATCAAAAACGTGTTGTCTCATGTGTCGTGAAATTATTCGCATCCAATGATCGTGCAACGCGACTTCATCTACTTCGACAACTCGATCAGTATATTAATCATTTGCAATCGACAACAGTGAATGAGGCAATTTTTCCACAGGTATTTTTATTTTTTTTGCTATATTTTATAATTACTATTACTAACTAGCAATATTAAACGCGCGCAAGCGCGCCAAATTGAGTATTTAATTGTTTGTTATAAAGAAATTAAAGATTAATATTATCAATAATAATTTAAATTTATTAGAATATTATTTCATATTAAATGATAATAATGAAAATTATTATTATATGTTATTAAATTATATATAAAATTGAATTATTTTCCAAATTTTCAATTTAAAATTCAATTATTTACCAAGTTTTCAATTTAAAATTAAATAAAATTCAAATATTACCCGAAATTTTAATTCAACATCAACTTTAATTAAATTATTATCCAAAATTTCAATTAAAATTCAATTATTTTCCAAAATTTCGAGTCAAAATTAATTATTATCAAAATTTTCAATCAACAATCAACTAAAATTAATTATTATCAAAATTTTCAATCAACTAAGATTAAATTATTTTCAAAATTTTCAATTTAAAATTCAATTATTTACCAAGTTTTCAATTTAAAATAAAATAAAATTCAATTATTTTTTAAAATTTCTATTCAAAATTAATTATCGAAATTTTCAATTAAAAATGAACTTAAATTAAATTATTATCGAAAATTTCAATTAAAATTCAATTATTTCCCGAAATTTTAATCCAAAATCAACTTAAATTAAATTATTATCCAAAATTTCAATTAAAATTTTATTATTTTCCAAAATTTCGAGTCAAAATTAATTATTATCAAATTTTTCAATCAGCAATCAACTAAAATTAATTATTTTCAAATTTTCAATCAACAATCAACTAAAATTAAATTATTTTCAAATTTTCAATTTAAAATTCAATTATTTACCAAGTTTTCAATTTAAAATAAAATAAAATTCAATTATTTTTTAAAATTTCGATTCAAAATTAATTATCCAAACAATGCCAAAAAAACATTGAAAAATTTTAACCAACACAAAATAATGTCAAACAATACATTTAAAAAAAACAAAAGACCTATAACAAATACTAACTTCAGGTGTGGACAGAATGAACGAAAGATATTCACGATTATTATATGTAATAATAATTAATTACTAATATTTTATAATTTGTAATTTTTAAAAAAAATTCTGTTAATGGAGAATTTTTATTTTATTTTTTCCAAATTTCCTTTTTTTTTTGAGAGAGAATACTATTTTTTTTTTTTTGTGGCTGATGTTTTTGTTTACTAAATTTTAATTTTTTTATTTTACTGAATATTCAATAAAAATAAGAATTGTTTATTTAGTGGAAAAAATGCTAATTTTTTTTTTCTCTCTCTCTAGGTTGCTCGGGGATTTTTAGATACAAATCCAACAGTTCGCGAGCAAACAGTGAAATCAATTGTTCATTTGGCATCAAAATTGGACTATAATAATTTAAATGTTGAAGTTTTGAGATATTTTGCGAAACTTCAATCAAAAGACGATCAAGGTGGAATTCGAACGAATACGACAATTTGTCTTGGAAAAATTGCACAACATTTGCATCCGCAAATTCGACAAAAGGTGATTTTTTTTTCCTTTCTCTCTTCAATTTTGTTAATATTTTCATTAGAAATTAAAATGAAAATTGAAATTTTAAATTTTTTTTTCAAAAATTTGTTTACAGGTCTTGATTGGAGCATTTATAAGAGGAACGAGAGATCCATTTCCACCGGCAAGAAGCGCAAGTATATTGGCATTAACGGCAACGCAACAATATTATTTATTGCAGGAAGTGGCGCAAAGAATTTTACCAGCGATGTGTCCATTGACAACTGATTTGGATAAAGGAGTTAGGGACAATGCTTTTAGGACAATACGGGGATTTCTCTCGAAACTTGAACGCGTTTCCGTTGATCCAAGCCTTCGCGAATCAATGGGTAAGTAATAGAGAAAAAAAAATAATGGAGTTTTTGAAATTTAAAACAATTTTCTAATTTTTTGTACTTTTATTTCTTTTTATTGAAATTTTATCCTTTTTTGAAATTTTTTTCTAACTTTTATATTAATTTTAATTATTTATTTGGAAAATTAAAGGGGACAGAATAATTTTATTTTTCTTTTTCGAAATTGAAATTTTACGAGAAGTTTTTTAAAAAAAAAATTTCCCTTTTTTTAAGAAATGTTTTTCTTTTTTTTTTAAAAAAAATTTAATTCTATTTTTTTTTCTCTCTCTTCAGAGGCGGATGTCAATACGGCAACTCCGAGTTTGAGTAATGCAGCGGCAACTTGGGCCGGTTGGGCCGTCACAGCAGTCACGGCAAAATTCTATCGCAGCCAATCAGACACGCCAAAATCTTCCAATGCCTCTAGAATTTTATTAAATAAACCCGCGTCTTTGGGTAGGTTTTATTCAAAATTAAATTTATTTATTTTAGTTAACAAAACTAATTTCAAAACATTTTTTCGATAATAGAAACTACTTTTTTCTTTATTAATATTTTTATTTTATTAATTAGGCTTCAGCCTTTCGGCCCAGAAGTGGACTTGGTTTAATACAAAATTAAAAAAATATATTTTTCTTTATTAATAGATTTAATGTTTTTTTTTTAAATTTAATTATAAAAATTATTATTTTATTTATAACTTTACTAAAGATTTATATTTTATTACATTTTTTTATATTTATTATATTTTTATTTTTCTTTAATTTTTTCTACCCTTTTTTCTTTTTTGGATTTAAATTTTTGTTTTAAAACTAGTTTTGAATTTATTATTTTGTTGAAGGAATTTTTTTTTGTAAATGACAATTTGCGTTCTCGAATTTTTTTTCAGAGCAAGCGAGCAGTTCGCAGAGTAGTGCGAGTACAACGGCGACGACGAGTAGCGCAACAAGTATGACATCATTGGATCATGATCACGAGCACGATCCGCAGGTGAATGTGAATCCAAATCCAGAGAACGATTGGGATTCCTGGGAAAATGGTGATTGGGGCGATTTAGAGCAACAGCCATCGACGGGAACTTCAACGAGTAACGCTTCGCCTTCTTCACATTCGCCGAAAGTTCACGAACCATGGATTAGTCTTGAAGAAAAGCCGGTTCGTTTTTTTCTTCCCTCTTTTATTTAATTCAACAAAAAAAAATTTTTTCTCTTTTTGTTGTTCTTTCATTTAATTTTATATTTATTTTTTCTAAACAGGAAGAAGAAGCCGCTGAGGGAAGTCAAAATACAAAAGAATCATTGGAAATTGGTTGGGAAGATGGAGAATTTCAACCGTTGGAAGAATTTCCACCACTTGAACCAGGTAAAAAATAAAAAAAGAAAAACTGAAACGATTTCGAAAAATGTAATTTTAAAATTATAAAATAATTTTGTCCCTTTGCTTTTTATGTCCAGTCGTTCTAGGACCAACAAATCGTTTAGAGGAGGCTAAAAAGAAACGCGAGGAACGAAAATTGGCACGACATCGTGAAATTGAAGCAAAACGAGCCGAGAGACTGAAAAATAATCCGTCTCATCAGAGAAGTTTAATTTAATTTTAGAAAATGAAAAAAGAAAATAAATCAAGATTTGACAATTAAGAGTTAAGTAACGAAATAATTTAGCAATTTAAAAAAAAAATAATAATTATCGAAATAATAATATTAATCAATTTTGTGAATATAAATTTTAAATTATGAATAATTCAATTTTTCTAAATTATTGAATTAAAAAAAAATTGAATTATTCATAATTGACTAAATTCGATTGATTCGTCAATATTCCGGATAATTAACAAGTAGATATATATATATTACAATTAACGAATTTTTAATTAGTCAAAATATTAATTAATAATAAATTTTAATAATTATAAATAATAATTAAAATAACTATAATATTTGAAAATTATAATTATAGTTATGATTCTTGTATATTAGTAGCTAAATGTTTATTTTTTAATCTTTTTTTGAAAAAAGAAAATTCTCTTCCAATTTTTTTTTTCAAAAAGGGGAAAAAAAATAACTGATTTCAATTTTTTTTTTTTTGTAAAATTCTTTTACAATTTTATTCACGAAAATATACATTTCTTAAAATCGTTGATTCAATATTTTTTTGAAAGTCATTTTTTTCCTCGTAGGAGATTCACAATTTATTATTTTTAAAAACTTAATTTGAAAATTTTTTTTCTAAATTGAAAAAAAAAATTCTATTAATTTTCCATCGGTAATAAATAATTTATTATTTTGCGTACAATTAATTAAATAGACGCCTTTTTTTTTTTGCAGTAAAAATTAATATTATAAACTTCTATTTTTTATCATAAATGTGATTGTTCAGCTTGATTGGCGGGAAATCGAACGTTCATTTGATTTGCATTTCCAGGTTCAAGTTTGAAGCCCAAACTTTCGTAGAATGGAACTAATTTGTCTTTACAATCGAGTGATAATTTGTAACATTTCAATTGACGTGAGAGTTGTGTTACTGCCATTACAAGAATTTTTCCCAATTGTTGCCCTCGATATGTGGAATTTACAACGACGTCCTCCAATCGACCACGCTGAAAGAATTTTTTTTTTTTTGAAAAAAAAATTTTTTTTCCAATTTGAAAAATTCCCAAAAGGTTTTTATTTTCATATATATTTATTATTTATTATTTTTATTATTTATCAGGAAAAAGTCAGGGAATTTAAAAAAAAAAAAAAATAGTGGAAAAATATCAAATTTCTAAAAATTTTACTAAAATTATAATAATTATTATAATATTATTATTTTATAATAATTATAATTATTAAAATTATATAATTTTTGAAATTTTCAATTTAATCTTTTGCTTATAAAAATTAATTTTTTTTATAATTGAAAACTTGGTGAAATATTTTAATTATAGTTGGGAGGGGAGAATTAAATTCTGCCTAAAAATAAGGGAGAAAAAAAAATATAAAAATTTAAAATAGAAACAAATTTTTATTTTTTTATTTTATTGGAAATGCAATAATCATTTTTTTTTCTTTTAAATTAAAAAATAATCTTTTTCGTTGGATTTTTGATAAAATGAAACTTACCAAACCGCAATTGTGAATGAATTTTTGTTCAACAACTAAAGTAGCGCTGCCTATAATTTTTCCAATATTTCGATCTTCTATTACAATTACATAATAGCCGCCGGCGTTTTTCATTTTTGCAAATCTACCTGAAAAAATGGAAAATTTTTTTTTTTTTTGATTCTCAGAATGAAAATTAATATTTTTCCGCATTTTTTAAATAATAATTTAAAAATTCTTTGATATTAATTTAAAAAATTTAATATAAATTTTCAATGGACGGAATTTAATTTTTTTTTTTTTTAATTTTTCTATTTTATGAAAAGAATGAAAAACTAGAAAAACTAATTTTTACATTTTATATTTCTTATAATATTATTTATTTTTCATATTTTTCTTTTCTGAATTAATTATTATTTTTCAGCTTTTCTTTTTTTTCAATATTTTCAAAATGTATATTATTAATAATTTAATTAATTTTTTTTTATTTAAAATTCATTAATGAATTTTTCTTTTATTTTTCTATTGCAATTTTTGTTTTTTTTTTTTCATTTGTTACGAAACTTACTGAGAAATTGATCTTCTCCTATTGATCCGACTTCGGTGAGTTGGCTCAAAAGTTGAGTAAATCCTGATGAAACATAAATTTTTCAAAAATTAAACTTCTTTTGTAATTGCACTTTTTTTTTTTTTTTTTTTTTAATAATACTAAGGGCACTGCCTGTAAATACATGTAAATAAATAAATACTGACGGGGAAAATTATAAATATTGAAATGTAAAAAAAAATTTTTGTAATCTTACTGATTTTACGGATTTTTTTTTTTGTTTATTTTTAGAAAAGTTGAAGAAATTGGGAGAATTTTTTTTTTTTTTATAATCTTCGATGGGAGAAATGAAAAAAGAAAATTACAATTGAAAAAAAATTGTACCTTTTTCATAATCATTGGTGTTTAGAGGACGGACAATTAAACTCGGATCTCGTGGCAATGTTTTTAATCGATTCAGTAAACAAGAATTGAATAAATCCATTTTTTCGGTAAGTGAATTACTTTCTTTTATCTGAAATGAAGAAAAAAAAATGTTTATTTTGCAATTAATTTAATTTCAATATTGTCGTAAAATAATTAATTATTAGATTTCTTGTCTTTTGTACAATTTTTTTTTTTCATAATTTTAATTATTTATATTTTTATAATTGTTTCTGTATTTTTATTTATTTATCTTTTTTTTTGTATTTCTTATTTTTGTTTTGAATTTATTTAATTTTTATTTTGAATTTTTTCAAATTTATTTATTTTTCGCAAAGAAAATGATCAATTTTTTACTTTTGTATTTAAAAATTTTTTTTTCCTTTGTATTTTTTTTATAATTTTTTATTTATTTGTTTATTTAGTGTTTTTATTTACCTAATTATTTATTTATTTTCTATATTTTATTTTTTATTATTTTTCATAACTTTTGCGAATTTTTATTTTGTATTTAATATTTATTTCTATATTTAATTTTTTTTTGCTTTTATTTCTAATATTTATTTGTAATTTATGACAATTTTGAGATTTAAATTTTTATGAAACTGATAATTTTTAAATGCAAAAAAAAAAAAAATAGTAATGGAAAGTACTTTTGTATTTTCAGTTTATTTTTTTTCAATTTTTCTTTTTTTTATTTATTTATTTGGTATTTTTATTTACCTAATTATTTAATTATTTTATTAATTTATTTTCCGTTTTATTTTTTATTATTCTTGATAATTTTTGAAAAAAATTTGTTTTTTCTATTTATATTTATTTCTAATTATTTTGCAATTTTTTTAAATTTTGTGATTTCAATTTTTAGTAAAAATTATAATTTTTAAATGCCAGGAAAAAACAAAAATAAAACTCTGGAAAATACAACATAGAGGTCAAAAACAAAAAATATTAAAAATTAAATAATTAGTTAATTAATTAATAATATTAATTAATAAATTATTAATAATAGTAAATAAATAAATTAAATATAAATATAAATTTTAGAATTAATAAATAAATAAATAATAACAGTAAATCAATAATTAAGAGCAAGTTACAAATTCGAACAAAAAATATTAGCAATTTAATTAATAATTAAAAAATTTCAATCTTACTTTTTTAAAATGCAATAATAATATTTAAAAAAAAAAATCTCACCAAAATTCGAATTAGAAATTCAAAAGAAACGATCTTTATTATGGCACAGACGCGATTTAACTACAGATGGGACACGTCATTTGATTTTGAATTTTTTTTCCAAATAAAAAATTTCCGCAAAGAGAATAAAAAAAAATGTATCAGTTAGGTTAGGTTTAAAATGCGAAAACCTGTTTATGTTTTGAAATACATCACACACGTGTCAAATTTCGCCATTTATTTAAAAACGAATTTAAAACAAATTTTCCGACAATTTATTTTTTAAAATGAATTTGGGAAAAATTTAAATAAATAAAAAAAAAAATAACTTTTGAAATTGTGGTAATAATCAAAGATAAATAACATATGGACTTACCGTTTGTGGTCCATCCATAATTCAGGAAAAAAAAAGTATTTTTTTTTTTTCTTCCTCAGAAACTTGTTTTCTGGCCCTTCCCACTGTCGTGCCTCACAAATTCCTTAGGAGTGTTTTGACATTTGTATATATTATAATAAAAAAAAAAAACTTTCTTACGGAAGATTGTAACTATTACAAAATAAATCTCTTTCTCTTTTTCTCTAAGATTGTGTTGAGACCGCAGGGGGGGGGGGCTTTCGATTTTGTTTTTCACTGTCAAGGCGCACAAATTTTCCTAACCTCTCTCGTGTTTAAAAGATAAGAATTTTTTTTTTCTTATTGTCGATAATATACTAAAGATAAAAACGTTGGGATTATAAAACAATTTGAAAAATAGTTATTGCCCTTCAACTGACATTCAATTTTTCTATTATTTTATTATTTCAAAAAAAATATTGATTTTCGAATTTTATTTTTTCTGTGTCGTCAGAAATTTTTCCCTTTTTTTTCTGAAAAAGTGTATTTTCCGGAAAAAGAAATAATATTTTCAACTAAAATTAAAATATATTTTTTACGCATTAAATAATTGTTTATAAACAATTAGCGCTTTTGGGTAAAAAATTTTTCAAAATTCGCGCCCAAAAAAAAGTATATTTGCAGTCGGTAATATAAAAACTGTTTTATCGATTGATGGACGCGAACAAGCGCCTTTTGGTGTGTTTTGAGGTTATGTACGCCATGGCAGATGAAAACACTGAAACTTTTTTTTGAAAATCAAAAAACGGAGTAAAAAAAAAAAAATACAAATTTTGTTCAATTATTATAGTTAAATATAATAGTAAAATATTGTAATTGCAGTGTGTTTTATAACGAAAGAGTGAATTATATTTTTCATTTTATCATAATTAAACATGGGTGTACCAGCATTTTTTCGATGGCTAAGTCGAAAATATCCATCGGTTATTGTTGAATGCATTGAACAAAAGGTTTGTGTATTTTTATTCATTTTTTATACATTTAATAAACATTAATAATTATCATTAAATAATGATTTTTTGACAAAAATTGCAATTTATCTCGTGCGTATTAAAATTTGAAAAAAGTTTACCAAAGCCCAATTTTTAGAGGTTAGGAATTTTTATTTGCAACTTTTACAAAGTGCGGTATTCGATTTATAAATTGTTTTAATATCGTTAAAAAAAAAATTATTGATAATAAATTAATAAAAAAAAAAAATTAATTTACATTTTCGCATTTTTTTTTTTTTAAATCTAAATTAATTATTTTATTTATAAATACATAATTTAATTATTTATTTAGTTTTTGGTTTTTTTTTTAATTTTCTCTCAACGAAACATTGGATTAGAATTTTTTTTTTATTAATATACAATTTTATATTGTTATATTATTATATTTTTTATAATATACAGTATTGTTTTTTTTTTATTTATTTATTCGTATTATTTATTATAATAATATTAATTTACAATAAAAATATTTTATTTTACAAATTTTAGTCAGTAACAATTGATGATACTCAAGTACCGATAAATTCAGCCGAACCGAATCCAAATGGAGTGGAATTTGATAATTTATATCTTGATATGAATGGGATAATTCATCCTTGCACACATCCTGAAGACAAGTAAGAATAAAAGAAAAAAATAAATTCATTAAATGAAAATAACTAAATTATATAGGAAAATGTAAATTTAAATTTACTTTTTTTTTTTTTTTTTTTTTTTTTTAATTTACAGACCTGCTCCAAAAAATGAAGATGAAATGATGGAGGCTATTTTTGAGTGCATTGATCGATTATTTCGCATCGTCCGACCGAGAAAATTACTTTACATGGCCATCGATGGAGTGGTAAGCAAATTTTAAGAATTTAAATTTTTTTCTTACATTTTTAAAAATATTTTTTTACAGCCTAGGATTATTTTTAAATTCAATTATTTTGTGAATTCCAACAGTTTTTCTGTTTAATAATTCTTAAATTTAATTATTTTGCAAATTTTTAATTATTATTAAAATAATAATTAATAATAATAATAATAATAATATAATAATAATTATTATTATTAAAATAATAATTTTATTTTAATTATTATTATTATATAATAATTAATAATTATTGAACTATTTTCATATTCAAAGAATATATGTAAATTTAATTGTTTTTTTTTAATTCAGTGTTTTAAAATTTTTTATTTTATAAATTTAATTATTTCTAAAATTTTAATTTTTTTACATTCCCCTTATTTTGTTTTAATTATTAGATAAAATTCAAGTATTTTCCTATTATAATTATATTTTTCAATTCAATTACTTTTTTAGAAGTAAAATTTTTTTCTATTCCATTATTTTGTAATTTTAATTATTTTTGTAATTTTAATTATTTTTTTAATTTTAATTATTTTTTTAAATTTATCAATAGTTTTTCGTTGTTTTACCGAAGTTGAAAATTTATTTAAATATAATTATTTTCCCCTTTTAAACATTTTTTATATTTAAATTTAATTATTTTGCAATTATATTTCTTTTTTATTTGCTTTTAAATGGTTTTCATTTAGAAATTTTAGCATTGTTTTAAATCAGTTACTTTTAAATTGTTTTAAAACAATTATTTTTCAAAAAAAAAAAAATGTTTAAAAGAAATTGTGCACAAAATTTAGTTTTTTTTTTGTCTCTATTGATCCTAAATATTAGAAATAATTATAATAATTGAATAATTAATCATTAGAAAACATGAAAATTTTTTCCCTCAATTTTCTAATGTGAAATTACTAAATTAATTAAGTGGAAAAAAAAATTTTTATTTTTTAAAGGCGCCACGAGCAAAAATGAATCAACAAAGATCTCGTAGATTTCGTGCTTCAAAAGAAACTGGTGAGAAAATTTTGGAAATTGAAAGAATTCGAAGTGATTTACAATCAAAAGGAGCGTATCTACCACCGGAAAAACCAAAAGGCGAACATTTTGACAGTAATTGCATCACGCCGGTAATTATTCTTTTTTGTTTAAATTTTCTTTATAATTTTATATATTTTTTAAAAAGTTTTCAAATTATTTTTTAACGATCAGTACAATAGGAAAATATTTATTTTATTTTATTTCGAACTTTGAACAAAAATTGTTTTTTTTTTTTGAAAATAATATAATATAAATAATTTTTTTTTTAAATTCTAATAAAAAAAATAATTTTTGAAAATAATAATAATTAATAATTTTGAAAATGATAATATTTGTATATTTTTCAATAAATAATAATTTAAACTTTTTTCTAATTTAATTTTTATTTTTTTTTAATGTATTTGGACGTTCCTCGGATAAAATATAATTTTTCTTTCGATGTTTTTTTTTCAAATATTTTTTGTTCTTTTTTCTTTTTTTGTTAATTAAATAATTGACATTTTTTTTTACCAGGGAACTCCATTTATGGCAAGACTATCGGCATGTCTTCATTATTATATTCACGATCGATTGAATACTGATCCAGGTTGGAAAGGAATTAAAGTTATTTTAAGCGATGCAAATGTACCGGGCGAAGGAGAACACAAAATCATGGACTATATACGTCGTCAAAGAGGTATTTATTATTTTTATTTTTTTTTCGAATTGAAAGAATTAAAAAAAAAATTAAAAATAGTTGATAAAAATGATTTATTTATTAAAATTGTATTTACAAAAAACAAACAAAAAGATAATAATTCTTTTTTTTATTAACAGCTCAACCGGATCACGATCCAAATACACAGCACGTGTTGTGTGGTGCTGATGCTGATTTAATAATGTTGGGACTTGCGACACATGAGCCTAATTTTACAATAATTCGTGAAGAATTTAAGCCAAATAAGCCAAGGCCATGCGATATTTGCGGTCAATTGGGCCATGAGATGAAAGATTGCACTGGTTCCGAACCAAATACATTGGAACAAGAGACATTTGGTTCCGAGTGTCAATTTATATTTGTACGCTTAAATGTTCTACGTGAATATTTAGAGAGGGAATTACAAATGCCTAATTTGCCATTTAAATATGATTTTGAAAGGGCAATTGACGATTGGGTGTTTATGTGTTTTTTCGTTGGAAATGATTTTCTACCGCATTTACCATCATTGGAAATTCGTGAGGGCGCCATTGATCGACTCGTTAATTTATATAAAAAGACTGTATATAAAACGGGGGTAAGTTTTATTTTTTTTTCTAGTATTTTTTTTTTTTTCTTATTAATTTTTGTTTTTTTTGTAATAGGGTTTCTTGACAGAAAATGGTGATGTAAATTTGGACAGAGTACAATTAATTATGTCCGATTTGGGTAATATGGAGGATGAAATTTTTAAAAAACGACAACAGAATGAATTGGCATTCAAGCAACGGGAGAAAAATAAAAAACGAAGAATGGAGGCAATCAGTAATTTTAAACCACAATGGGTTCCTTCTGGACAATTTGCGCCTGTTGTGAGTATATTTTTATTTATTTAATTTTTTTTAAAAAAATCGAATTTTCAATTTAATTTAATTACAAAATATGTTATTATTATTTTATTTTATAATTAATTTTATGTTAATTGAATGATTTGCTAAATTTTAAAAATTAAAAAAATATTTTTTTTTTTAAATAATTTAATTTCTAATATTATATATTTATTTGTATATAATGTTTTATAGGCTCTGGGAAAATCCGTGAATCCAGTACAAAATGCAAGACAAGAGGCATATTTAATGAGAGTTGAGGGTAGAAATTATAATACAAATGCAGCGGATCGTGCATTAAAAGGAATAGATGCTAAAACTGCTCTTCACAATATGATTGTTCCTGAGGTGTGATTGTCATTTATTTTCACAAAATTATTATCATTATCCTATTATTTTTATTTTATTTATTTATTTATTTATAAATTGTAAACGGTCTGTGCCCTTTGAGTACATAGGTACCTAAATAATAATGTTACAAAATTAATCAAATTACGAGAAAGAAAAACATAATTATAATTATGATTTTCTTTATTAATATTATTATTTTTATTATTATTATTATTATTATTATTATTATTACAACTATTTTTCCTATTAATATTATTTTAAATTAATATTAATTAAAAATATTATTTTTATTACTATATTCTAGGACATTTCGAAAAATATACAAAAAACAAATTTTCTTTTACAATCGCTGATTTAATTAATTTAATTTTAATAGTTTTCAAAAATCGAATTAAAAAAAAAAATTAATTAAAAGGAAGAAAGAATTTTTTTTTATTACAGTCTCTGATGTAATAATTTTAATAATAATAAATTTTTTAAATTTACTAAAAAAAATTAATTTAAAAGAAAAATAAAATAGATAATTTTTGTTTTTCCTTTGTTTTTAGGATTCGGATAAAAGGGGCCAAAAACGTAAAGCTGATGAAATGCAAGAGGAGGAGGACGATCAAGCTCACGATGAGGTTCGATTATGGGAGGATGGATTTAAAGAACGATATTATGAATCAAAATTCGATGTTATGCCGGAAAATTTTGCATTCAGGTATATTTTTTACTTTTCATTTTTATTTCTAATCACTTAATTGAATCTAATTAATTCCACTGACCTGACCTGATTGGAATATTATAATTTAATTTTATTTAACTAAAAATGAAAGAAAATAAATGAAAATCCCCTTATTGTTGTTATTGTATATTTTAAATAAATAAATAATTATTTTTTGTTTAGGAATAATGTCGCTTTGCAATATGTGCGCGGACTTTGTTGGGTCTTAAGATATTATTATCAAGGTTGCGCTTCATGGAAATGGTATTTTCCATATCATTATGCGCCATTCGCGAGTGACTTTATCAATATCGGTGGCCTCTCCACGGAATTTGAAAAAGGAACAATTCCGGTGAGTTTTTATATTCAGAAAATAATTTTATTTATTATTTTCTATAGTTTATTATTATTTAACTATAATTAGTATATTATTATTATATTATTTAACTTTTAACCATCTCAAGGACTTTTACTTATTTACCTACTTTAAATAAATAATTTATTTACAGTTCCGACCTCTGGAACAATTGATGGGCGTATTTCCAGCAGCGAGTAGTAAACACGTCCCTAAACCTTGGGCAAAATTAATGAGCGATCCGGTAAGTTATTTAAATTACTAGAATAATAATTAAAAAATTTTTAAATATAAATAATTTACAAATACACAAATTTTTAGACTAAATAATAATAATATTATTATTTTCCCTTTTAATCAAATAAAATGTTTATTTTTTAATGTAATTAAAATTTAAAAAATTCTAATTTGTTTTTTAATTAAAATTGAATTGTATTTTTTTTCAGAAATCGTCAATTATCGATTTTTATCCAGAAGATTTTAAAATTGATCTCAATGGAAAAAAATTCGCTTGGCAAGGTGTTGCTTTATTGCCATTTGTTGAAGAGAAACGATTATTTAAAGCCTTGGAGCCTTATTACGAGTGCCTCACTGAAGCAGAAAGTACGTTATTATATTTTAGATTAATTTTTATACTTTTTTTGTTTATTTATTTAAAAAAAAATAAAAATCAATCGTCTTTTTACAAAATTTTCATTTTTATTTTCATATTTTATTTTGGTATTTACTTTTTCTTTTCTGCTCTTTATTTTTACTTTACTTTTATTTATTTCTAATTTTTTTTTACTAGAAAATAAATTAAAAAAATTTTGTTATTGTTTAGAGCGACGTAACGTGAGAGGCGACGATAGACTTTACGTGGAGCCAACAAATTCGCAATTCAATTTTATAAAAGGTCTTTATACAAATAAAGTAAAAAGAGATGAGGAAGTTGAAGTATCAATTGATGGAATGCGAGGAGCTGTTTTATTGGCGGATGATTGTGTAAATGAAGGTGGAACACTTCCGTCGCCGACAAATTTGGGTCTACCTGTTCGTGGCAATCAAGTTTATTGGTAAGTCAAAAAAAATTTTGATTACCAATTTCTTCTAAATAATGAAGAAAACCAATTTTATCACTTATAAACTCTTATTTATTCATAATTATTTCATTATTTCTTTCAATTGTTATATTATAATATTTTCCTTTTTTTACATAAGAATAGATAGTAAATTTAAAAAATATATTCCTAATACTTAAAAATAAATATAATAAACATTAGTAGTAAAATGTAGAATAAAAGAAAAAAAGAAAATAATGGAATAATAATTACTATTTAATTCACACGCCAAATTGACACCCCGATCCGAGAAGAGGAAGATGCCCATTACCTCCAAAAAGGCATCCAAAACTAGAAAACAGGTCCCAAAAAAATTCCATTTTTCTTAGGCAGACTATTTTATTGCAATTTCTTGCACAAAATACACCTAAAAGTGTAGAAAAAAATTGACAGCCAAATCCAAGTAGAGGAAGACCTTTATTACCACCAAAAACCATCCAAAATCAGAAAAAAGGTCCCAAAAAAATTCAATTTTTCTTAGGCACACTATTTTATTGCAATTTCTTGCACAAAATACACCTAAAAGTGTAGAAAAAAATTGACAGCCATATACGAGTAGAGGAACACCCCTATTACCACCAAAAACCATCCAAAATCAGAAAAAAGGTCCCAAAAAAATTCAATTTCTCTTAGGCAGACTATTTTATTGCAATTTCTTGCACAAAATACACCTAAAAGTGTAGAAAAAAATTGACAGCCATATACGAGTAGAGGAACACCCCTATTACCACCAAAAACCATCCAAAATCAGAAAAAAGGTCCCAAAAAAATTCAATTTCTCTTAGGCAGACTATTTTATTGCAATTTCTTGCACAAAATACACCTAAAAGTGTAGAAAAAAATTGACACCCCGATCCGAGTAGAGGAACACCCCTATTACCACCAAAAACCATCCAAAATCAGAAAAAAGGTCCCAAAAAAATTCAATTTCTCTTAGGCAGACTATTTTATTGCAATTTCTTGCACAAAATACACCTAAAAGTGTAGAAAAAAATTGACACCCCGATCCGAGTAGAGGAACACCCCTATTACCACCAAAAACCATCCAAAATCAGAAAAAAGGTCCCAAAAAAATTCAATTTTTCTTAGGCACACTATTTTATTGCAATTTCTTGCACAAAATACACCTAAAAGTGTAGAAAAAAATTGACAGCCAAATCCAAGTAGAGGAAGACCTTTATTACCACCAAAAACCATCCAAAATCAGAAAAAAGGTCCCAAAAAAATTCAATTTTTCTTAGGCAGACTATTTTATTGCAATTTCTTGCACAAAATACACCTAAAAGTGTAGAAAAAAATTGACAGCCATATACGAGTAGAGGAACACCCCTATTACCACCAAAAACCATCCAAAATCAGAAAAAAGGTCCCAAAAAAATTCAATTTCTCTTAGGCAGACTATTTTATTGCAATTTCTTGCACAAAATACACCTAAAAGTGTAGAAAAAAATTGACAGCCATATACGAGTAGAGGAACACCCCTATTACCACCAAAAACCATCCAAAATCAGAAAAAAGGTCCCAAAAAAATTCAATTTCTCTTAGGCAGACTATTTTATTGCAATTTCTTGCACAAAATACACCTAAAAGTGTAGAAAAAAATTGACACCCCGATCCGAGTAGAGGAACACCCCTATTACCACCAAAAACCATCCAAAATCAGAAAAAAGGTCCCAAAAAAATTCAATTTCTCTTAGGCAGACTATTTTATTGCAATTTCTTGCACAAAATACACCTAAAAGTGTAGAAAAAAATTGACACCCCGATCCGAGTAGAGGAACACCCCTATTACCACCAAAAACCATCCAAAATCAGAAAAAAGGTCCCAAAAAAATTCAATTTTTCTTAGGCACACTATTTTATTGCAATTTCTTGCACAAAATACACCTAAAAGTGTAGAAAAAAATTGACAGCCAAATCCAAGTAGAGGAAGACCTTTATTACCACCAAAAACCATCCAAAATCAGAAAAAAGGTCCCAAAAAAATTCAATTTTTCTTAGGCAGACTATTTTATTGCAATTTCTTGCACAAAATACACCTAAAAGTGTAGAAAAAAATTGACAGCCATATACGAGTAGAGGAACACCCCTATTACCACCAAAAACCATCCAAAATCAGAAAAAAGGTCCCAAAAAAATTCAATTTCTCTTAGGCAGACTATTTTATTGCAATTTCTTGCACAAAATACACCTAAAAGTGTAGAAAAAAATTGACACCCCGATCCGAGTAGAGGAACACCCCTATTACCACCAAAAACCATCCAAAATCAGAAAAAAGGTCCCAAAAAAATTCAATTTCTCTTAGGCAGACTATTTTATTGCAATTTCTTGCACAAAATACACCTAAAAGTGTAGAAAAAAATTGACACCCCGATCCGAGTAGAGGAACACCCCTATTACCACCAAAAACCATCCAAAATCAGAAAAAAGGTCCCAAAAAAATTCATATTTTCTTAGGCACACTATTTTATTGCAATTTCTTGCACAAAATACACCTAAAAGTGTAGAAAAAAATTGACACCCCGATCCGAGTAGAGGAACACCACTATTACCACCAAAAACCATCCAAAATCAGTAAAAAGGTCCCAAAAAAATTCAATTTCTCTTAGGCAGACTATTTTATTGCAATTTCTTGCACAAAATACACCTAAAAGTGTAGAAAAAAATTGACACCCCGATCCGAGTAGAGGAACACCCCTATTACCACCAAAAACCATCCAAAATCAGAAAAAAGGTCCCAAAAAAATTCAATTTCTCTTAGGCAGACTATTTTATTGCAATTTCTTGCACAAAATACACCTAAAAGTGTAGAAAAAAATTGACAGCCATATACGAGTAGAGGAACACCCCTATTACCACCAAAAACCATCCAAAATCAGAAAAAAGGTCCCAAAAAAATTCAATTTCTCTTAGGCAGACTATTTTATTGCAATTTCTTGCACAAAATACACCTAAAAGTGTAGAAAAAATTGACACCCGATCCGAGTAGAGGAACACCCCTATTACCACCAAAAACCATCCAAAATCAGAAAAAAGGTCCCAAAAAAATTCATATTTTCTTAGGCACACTATTTTATTGCAATTTCTTGCACAAAATACACCTAAAAGTGTAGAAAAAAATTGACACCCCGATCCGAGTAGAGGAACACCACTATTACCACCAAAAACCATCCAAAATCAGTAAAAAGGTCCCAAAAAAATTCAATTTCTCTTAGGCAGACTATTTTATTGCAATTTCTTGCACAAAATACACCTAAAAGTGTAGAAAAAAATTGACACCCCGATCCGAGTAGAGGAACACCCCTATTACCACCAAAAACCATCCAAAATCAGAAAAAAGGTCCCAAAAAAATTCAATTTCTCTTAGGCAGACTATTTTATTGCAATTTCTTGCACAAAATACACCTAAAAGTGTAGAAAAAAATTGACAGCCATATACGAGTAGAGGAACACCCCTATTACCACCAAAAACCATCCAAAATCAGAAAAAAGGTCCCAAAAAAATTCAATTTCTCTTAGGCAGACTATTTTATTGCAATTTCTTGCACAAAATACACCTAAAAGTGTAGAAAAAATTGACACCCCGATCCGAGTAGAGGAACACCCCTATTACCACCAAAAACCATCCAAAATCAGAAAAAAGGTCCCAAAAAAATTCAATTTCTCTTAGGCAGACTATTTTATTGCAATTTCTTGCACAAAATACACCTAAAAGTGTAGAAAAAAATTGACACCCCGATCCGAGTAGAGGAACACCCCTATTACCACCAAAAACCATCCAAAATCAGAAAAAAGGTCCCAAAAAAATTCAATTTCTCTTAGGCAGACTATTTTATTGCAATTTCTTGCACAAAATACACCTAAAAGTGTAGAAAAAAATTGACAGCCATATACGAGTAGAGGAACACCCCTATTACCACCAAAAACCATCCAAAATCAGAAAAAAGGTCCCAAAAAAATTCAATTTCTCTTAGGCAGACTATTTTATTGCAATTTCTTGCACAAAATACACCTAAAAGTGTAGAAAAAATTGACACCCCGATCCGAGTAGAGGAACACCCCTATTACCACCAAAAACCATCCAAAATCAGAAAAAAGGTCCCAAAAAAATTCATATTTTCTTAGGCACACTATTTTATTGCAATTTCTTGCACAAAATACACCTAAAAGTGTAGAAAAAAATTGACAGCCAAATCCAAGTAGAGGAAGACCTTTATTACCACCAAAAACCATCCAAAATCAGAAAAAAGGTCCCAAAAAAATTCAATTTTTCTTAGGCAGACTATTTTATTGCAATTTCTTGCACAAAATACACCTAAAAGTGTAGAAAAAAATTGACACCCCGATCCGAGTAGAGGAACACCCCTATTACCACCAAAAACCATCCAAAATCAGAAAAAAGGTCCCAAAAAAATTCAATTTTTCTTAGGCACACTATTTTATTGCAATTTCTTGCACAAAATACACCTAAAAGTGTAGAAAAAAATTGACAGCCAAATCCAAGTAGAGGAAGACCTTTATTACCACCAAAAACCATCCAAAATCAGAAAAAAGGTCCCAAAAAAATTCAATTTTTCTTAGGCAGACTATTTTATTGCAATTTCTTGCACAAAATACACCTAAAAGTGTAGAAAAAAATTGACACCCCGATCCGAGTAGAGGAACACCCCTATTACCACCAAAAACCATCCAAAATCAGAAAAAAGTCCCCAAAAAAATTCAATTTTTCTTAGGCAGACTATTTTATTGCAATTTCTTGCACAAAATACACCTAAAAGTGTAGAAAAAAATTGACACCCCGATCCGAGTAGAGGAACACCCCTATTACCACCAAAAACCATCCAAAATCAGAAAAAAGTCCCCAAAAAAATTCAATTTTTCTTAGGCAGACTATTTTATTGCAATTTCTTGCGTAAAATACACCTAAAAGTGTAGAAAAAAATTGACAGCCAAATCCAAGTAGAGGAAGACCTTTATTACCACCAAAAACCATCCAAAATCAGAAAAAAGTTCCCAAAAAAATTCAATTTTTCTTAGGCAGACTATTTTATTGCAATTTCTTGCACAAAATACACCTAAAAGTGTAGAAAAAAATTGACACCCTGATCCGAGTAGAGGAAGACGCCCATTACCTTCCAAAAGGCAACTCAGGTCATAAAAAAGTTGTTAAAAAAATTAAAATTTTATACTTCATGAACGGATCCGTAAAAATAAGAGAAACACAAATTTGATTGATATTTACAATTATAATTAATTAATTTATTTAATAATTATAATTATGAACCAACTTATGGTACACAACAAATGAACTTAAATCATAATATAAATTTATAATTATAATATTATTTATTTATTTATTATGTTTACTAAATTGATTATTTGCAGTGTGAGATACAGAGATCCAAAGTACCCTGATTCTTATATATTCCCAGCGAAAAAATTAAAAGGCGCTGTAGAACCGCCGCGAGTGTTGAAACCACAAGATTTTGAACAAATGAATCGAAATACCGGAAATCAATGGAAGCCACAAATTGGATTCACGCGTTCGAATCAAGTCGCGTCACTTGGTGCTGCTGGACATCGAATGCTGGGGTGAGTGTTTGGACAATAAAAAACATTTTTTTCTTTATTTAAAAATATATTACTATATTTTATATTGTCGAATAATTATTACAACAAATCAGTACAGATACCTATTTTTTTTTTAATTTTAATTTTTTAATTTTATTAATTAATAATTTTTAATATTTGTTACTCTAAAAAAAAATTAAAATTCAATAAAAAAAATATCTTTAATTTAAAATAATTTTTTAATTTTTGTTTAATAAAAATATAATAGTTAAAAATTATTAAATAAGTTTTTTAATTTTTTTTAGCCATCATACAAACGATAACAGAGCTCCTGGTGTTTATGGACATGTACCACCGCCTCAGAGTTTACAACAACAACAACATCAACATCGGGGTGAGTTTTTAATTTAAATAAAAAATATATAATTTTAATTTTTTTCTAAGTTTTTAATTAATTTTTTAAAAAGAGAAAAATTATGTAAAATTCGTTTTTTTCTCGATGAAATATCTACATATATATAAAAAGCATCATCATCGATATTGAGAAAGTAAGTGTTTTGGCATGATCATAAAAACAAAATGCGAGGGTCAAAATCGCGTGTGATTGATATACGGTTTGCGCGTAAATGCCAAAAACACGCAAACTCGGATGTCTATAAGTTCTCAAGTACAAAAAAAAAATGGGGGAAATTTTGTCTGGTCCGGGGAAAAAATGTTACATTTCACGCGCGCCATAGCTGTCTGTTTGTAATAATATTAGTAGGGGGATCGAGAATTTTTCCTCGTTGTGGAAAAAAAAACTGAAGTTTTTTTTAAATGAAAAATGACGGAAATTTTTTTGATACACTATTTTTTTATTATAAAGAATTAGATGAAGAAAAAGAAAAATTACGGGAAATTTATTGAAAATTTTTATTTTAAAAGAGTTATGAGGTAATATTAATTGGAACAAAAAATTAATTGCAAAAATTCGACGTCTTCAAATTCGTACAAATTAGAATTCGGATAAATGAAAATTCGTACAAATTAAAATTCGGACAAATAAAAATTCGGCGTCTTAAAATTTCGGACAAATGACAATTCGGTGTCTTAAAAATTCGGACAATTGTACAAAAAAAATTTTTTTTTTAAGTTTATATTTAATAAATTAATAATAAATTAACTCTCAATTTAAGTGATTTGTAGAGAGAAAAAAAGAGAAAGAAAAGAGAGTGAAATTCTTGCAATCCTAGAGAGAGAATATAATAAAGGGGCGTGGGCCCAGTGTTTGCACATACATCATATTTACGATGAGGGTACAAAACGAGGGTGAAATGGGGTTCAAATCTCTCCATCCCTTCCTCCCTCCTACCCCTCTTATATAAAGTCTCGGTAAAGTCAGTCAATCAATCGTTTCTTCGTCAAGCAACAATTCTCAGTTCGTGACATTAAAAAAGAGAGAAAATCTGAGAGAGAGTGAGAGAGAGAGAAGAGTCGATTGGTTGGGCTTTTTTAAAGGAATACGATATCGCGGTATAAAGGGCGGATCAGGAACTGAGAATTAAAACGCACGCGACCTGCTCTAAGGCAGATCACGGCTCACAAATTTTACAAGTGATTCTCTCTTCATTGTTTCATCACCCCTCAGGGATCTTTAAGGGATGTGAAAGGGGGGATATATATCGTATAATCACCCTCAAATTATTTTTCCATTTGTGTATTTTGTCTAGGTAACCATAAAAAAAGGTTTGCACGCACGCGATCTTTGATTTCTCACCTACTTGACCATTCCAGTGTTTAAATTGCGTTAACATATATAGAAAAGTTAAAAAGGCAATTTTATTATTTTATAATTTTTGATTGCACCTTTTTTTTTGTCTATATTTGTTTTTGTAGATAGTGTTGCGTATTTTTTTTTTCGTACAAATATATTTATAGTTAGATTAGATACGAGTTTTACTATCAGATTTTTAGGTTAGGTTTGTTGAATAAAATTCTTACTGCAGGAAAAAAATGTTAATTTTAGTAAAAAAATCTAACCTAAATGGCATATATTTAAAAACATAACCTAAAAAAAATTGAGGTAAAATCGATAATATTGTTTTGGGATGAAAAGAATTTTTGTGTGCGTTATATTTTAAATATTAAATCATTAAATGGAAAAGCTATTGCCATTAAAGTCAACGGATGACAAAAAAAATGTTATTATCAAACAAGAAGACAAGTTTTTCTGGTCCCTTTTATATTTTTCCAAATTATTCATTATCTAGTATGAAACACTTGCTTTTAGCCACTGAATCCAATACGACACTAATCTCACTCATAGAATTTTTTTTCAGTCGACAAGGTTGGGTAGTTCAGATTATCTTACAATTAAGCAAGATACTTTGTGTTTACAAAATAATTTAACTGCTGTTTGATGGCAACAATGTCAGGGTTGTGTAGTTCAATGCCACCAGGGGACAGCATTTTTTTCTAAACATTTTATTCTCGTCAAATACCGTACCCTGCTCTAGTGAAAATTTAGTGACTTTTGTTTTTGAATTAAAAGTTACTAAATTTTCCCTCGAACAGGGTGCGGTAGTTGGCTATTTGGAGATTTTGGCAAATGAAGACAATGGCAACTATAAATTTATTTTGACTACCCAACCCTGTCGATTGATATACTTACTATTTTTTAGGTTATGTTTTAAAATCAGCAAAAATATTTAATTTTTAAGTCGGAATTTTGTATCAACGTTTTTTTCTCCTTTTTTTACAATTTTATTCTGTTCATGCAACCTAACCTAAAAAAACAGTAATAGCAGTAAAAAATAAATCTGTATACGCATATATATTTATAGTTATATATAAGAATCAGGAGACAGGGGACATAGTGTGTATAGACAAAAGTATAGTGAGGATGAGGTACATCGCTAATTGGATAATTACGGAGCGTACCGCGTTTGTTTTATAATTGGGCAAAAGCGAACAGAAGTGTTGGTTCGTTTCTGCGTCTCGTCTGGCTCTCTCTCTCTCTCTCTCTCTTTCTCTCTCTCCTGTTCGACGACGTGACAAACAACGGAACGCTCAGAAGTCACGTGCTACGTGACAAACTACCCTAGTGGCCAATTTCAAACTTTGCTATATATATACATAGTAGTTTTCCTCTCTGATTCTCGAATTTTCATCGGTTGTTTTGCTTAACTTTTAATTTTTTTCCACTTTTAATTTTACAGAGTGAATTTTCTCCCAAACTTGATGTATATTAAAACTTTTTTATAGATGCAATTATTATATAAGGCTGTGTCCATAATAGACTTGTTAAGTTAACATAAGAAGTCTATTGTGGACACAGCCTTATAAAATATTGAACCTATAACAAATTTAACATAACTAGCCTATTGTGAACACAGCCTAAATGTGTATCATAATTTTACCAAAGTTTGCAATAAATTGTAAATAAATCGCCTTTAATGTGTCGAGCCAGAGATTAGAGTATGTATATTTTTTAGTTGTGAAAGCACCTTACTATTTTTTTTGTTCTATGGTTGGCAGTCTCTAATTATTTTGATGTTTTACCTTACAAAATGGCAACGTGTACTAGCAGGCATGACAGTACCATGAACTGTACAATATATAGAGAGTGGTCACCATAGAAAAACAAATATTAAGGTGCGTTCACAACTAAAAAAGCTATTTTTCATTGAATTCATCCAAGAATCCTTTATTATATTTCAAAT
Source organism: Leptopilina boulardi (assembly GCF_019393585.1). Lineage (NCBI taxonomy): Eukaryota > Metazoa > Arthropoda > Insecta > Hymenoptera > Figitidae > Leptopilina > Leptopilina boulardi. The sequence goes on along the minus strand of NW_026137825.1, from coordinate 494,985 downwards.
CCAAATAATATTAAGGTGCATTCACAACTGAAAGAGATAGTTTAAACTTAATTCCTCCAAATAGGTAAAATTGGTAAAATTACCATTTTCCAAATGAAAATAACATTAAGGTGCATTCACAATTAAAAATCCTCTAATATTTCGAAATACTCGAACTTTCTTTCTGATAAAATATCTATTCCTCACGTAAAATGACTGCTGGGTTTCTTGTATTTATTTTTACTAAGCTTGTGTATGTATTCTTTCTGACAAAGACAAATACACATTCTGTTTCTGAACACGTATATATAGATATGTGTATGTGTATATATACATAGTGTATATATATGTGTGTGTGTATGTACATATACATATATAGTGAATCCGAAGGTTTCTTCTTTGCGCCCGGTTCCGCGAGGTCGGGCCACCTCGAGTGTTTGCAGTCCACTTGAAACCCGTCCCGAACAAGTACGGGAGTTCGCCAGCTACTACTACTACTACTATTACTACTACGTGGGGAGGCCAGCCAGAAGCGAAGCTTAATTTGTCTAACGAGGAACCCCACCTGTCATATGATAGACAGAGAGAGGAATGGATATAAATGCCCCCCCTCTCTCTCTTTCCACCACCCACTTAACGAATATCTTTCGCCCCCTTGTCCCTCTTCCTATAAATATATACCTACCATCGTAGGATAAGTTTGCTTATGCTATCCTTTTTTATATACATATATATATATATGACACGTTGGATACATCTACGCGATTGGTATGCATTATGTATACAAGAGAAAATCCTGAATATGTGCGGCCTGTATACACATCATTTATATACTAAAGTTTGACGAACTGACGGAAGCTACATTGACATTTTATTTATTTTTTGTTTTGTGTTTAAGAAATAAGGAATTGTACGATGATTCATGATTTATTTTATTTTTTTAAGGCACTTTGCGTGCAATGTTTATTTAAACTAAGAATTATCATTTTGGTATATTTAAAGAATTTTCATTTCACGAATTATTAAAATGTATATTTCATAATGAAACTCACAGGTTAATACTTCAAAGGTATTCCCAAACGATTATCTCGCAAAATTAATTTTTTGGAATTTTTTCAGAATTTGTTTTCTAGTATAGCTCAGCATCAGCTGGACCAATCAAAAAGTGCGCCATACATTTATTGTTCGCTACTTTTTGCTAAAGACTTTGGCGGTATTCCCGAACGATTATCTCGAAAAATTAATTTTTCGAAAATTTTTCCAAAATGTTTTTTACTGTAGCTCAGCATCCGCTGGACCAATCAAAAAGTGCGCCATACATTTATTGTTCGCTACTTTTTGCTAAAGACTTTGGCGGTATTCCCGAACGATTATCTCGAAAATTTAATTTTTCGAAAATTTTTCTAAAATGTTTTTTACTGTAGCTCAGCATCCGCTGGACCAATCAAAAAGTGCGCCATACATTTTTTGTTCAGAACTTTCTTCTAATCACTATGGCGGTATTCCCGAACGATTATCTCGAAAATTTAATTTTTCGAAAATTTTTCCAAATTTGTTTTCTAGTGTAGCTCAGCATCCGCTGGACCAATCTAAAAGTGCGCCATACATTTTTTGTTCGGAACTTTTTGACTATTTTTTTGGCGGAATTCCCAAACAATTATCTCGAAAATTTAATTTTTCGAAAATTTTTCCAAATTTGTTTTCTAGTGTAGCTCAGCATCCGCTGGACCAATCAAAAAGTGCGCAATACATTTTTTGTTCAGAACTTTCTTCTAATCACTATGGCGGTATTCCCGAACGATTATCTCGAAAATTTAATTTTTCGAAAATTTTTCCAAAATGTTTTTTACTGTAGCTCAGCATCCGCTGGACCAATCAAAAAGTGCGCCATACATTTTTTGTTCAGAACTTTCTTCTAATCACTATGGCGGTATTCCCGAACGATTATCTCGAAAATTTAATTTTTCGAAAATTTTTCCAAAATGTTTTTTACTGTAGCTCAGCATCCGCTGGACCAATCTAAAAGTGCGCCATACATTTTTTGTTCGAAACTTTTTCCCTATTTTATTGGCGGTATTCCCGAACGATTATCTCGAAAATTTAATTTTTCGAAAATTTTTCCAAAATGTTTTTTACTGTAGCTCAGCATCCGCTGAACCAATCTAAAAGTGCGCCATACATTTTTTGTTCGAAACTTTTTCCCTATTTTATTGGCGGTATTCCCAAACAATTATTTCGAAAATTTAATTTTTCGAAAATTTTTCCAAATTTGTTTTCTAGTGTAGCTCAGCATCCGCTGGACCAATCAAAAAGTGCGCCATACATTTATTGTTCGCTACTTTTTGCTAAAGACTTTGGCGGTATTCCCGAACGATTATCTCGAAAATTTAATTTTTCGAAAATTTTTCCAAAATGTTTTTTACTGTAGCTCAGCATCCGCTAGACCAATCAAAAAGTGCGCCATACATTTTTTGTTCAGAACTTTCTTCTAATCACTATGGCGGTATTCCCGAACGATTATCTCGAAAATTTAATTTTTCGAAAATTTTTCCAAAATGTTTTTTACTGTAGCTCAGCATTCGCTGGACCAATCTAAAAGTGCGCCATACATTTTTTGTTCGAAACTTTTTCCCTATTTTATTGGCGGTATTCCCAAACAATTTTCTCGAAAATTTAATTTTTCGAAAATTTTTCCAAATTTGTTTTCTAGTGTAGCTCAGCATCCGCTGGACCAATCAAAAAGTGCGCCATACATTTATTGTTCGCTACTTTTTGCTAAAGACTTTGGCGGTATTCCCGAACGATTATCTCGAAAATTTAATTTTTCGAAAATTTTTCCAAAATGTTTTTTACTGTAGCTCAGCATCCGCTGGACCAATCAAAAAGTGCGCCATACATTTTTTGTTCAGAACTTTCTTCTAATCACTATGGCGGTATTCCCGAACGATTATCTCGAAAATTTAATTTTTCGAAAATTTTTCCAAAATGTTTTTTACTGTAGCTCAGCATCCCCTGGACCAATCTAAAAGTGCGCCATACATTTTTTGTTCGAAACTTTTTCCCTATTTTATTGGCGGTATTCCCGAACGATTATCTCGAAAATTTAATTTTTCGAAAATTTTTCCAAAATGTTTTTTACTGTAGCTCAGCATCCGCTGGACCAATCTAAAAGTGCGCCATACATTTTTTGTTCGAAACTTTTTCCCTATTTTATTGGCGGTATTCCCAAACAATTATCTCGAAAATTTAATTTTTCGAAAATTTTTCCAAATTTGTTTTCTAGTGTAGCTCAGCATCCGCTGGACCAATCAAAAAGTGCGCCATACATGTATTGTTCGCTACTTTTTGCTAAAAACTTTGGCGGTATTCCCGAACGATTATCTCGAAAATTTAATTTTTCGAAAATTTTTCCAAAATGTTTTTTACTGAAGCTCAGCATCCGCTGGACCAATCAAAAAGTGCGCCATACATTTTTTGTTCAGAACTTTCTTCTAATCACTATGGCGGTATTCCCGAACGATTATCTCGAAAATTTAATTTTTCGAAAATTTTTCCAAATTTGTTTTCTAGTGTAGCTCAGCATCCGCTGGACCAATCTAAAAGTGCGCCATACATTTTTTGTTCGGAACTTTTTGACTATTTTTTTGGCGGTATTCCCAAACAATTATCTCGAAAATTTAATTTTTCGAAAATTTTTCCAAATTTGTTTTCTAGTGTAGCTCAGCATCCGCTGGACCAATCAAAAAGTGCGCCATACATTTATTGTTCGCTACTTTTTGCTAAAGACTTTGGCGGTATTCCCGAACGATTATCTCGAAAATTTAATTTTTCGAAAATTTTTCCAAAATGTTTTTTACTGTAGCTCAGCATCGGCTGGACCAATCTAAAAGTGCGCCATACATTTTTTGTTCGAAACTTTTTCCCTATTTTATTGGCGGTATTCCCAAACAATTATCTCGAAAATTTAATTTTTCGAAAATTTTTCCAAATTTGTTTTCTAGTGTAGCTCAGCATCCGCTGGACCAATCAAAAAGTGCGCCATACATGTATTGTTCGCTACTTTTTGCTAAAAACTTTGGCGGTATTCCCGAACGATTATCTCGAAAATTTAATTTTTCGAAAATTTTTCCAAAATGTTTTTTACTGTAGCTCAGCATCCGCTGGACCAATCTAAAAGTGCGCCATACATTTTTTGTTCGAAACTTTTTCCCTATTTTATTGGCGGTATTCCCAAACAATTTTCTCGAAAATTTAATTTTTCGAAAATTTTTCCAAATTTGTTTTCTAGTGTAGCTCAGCATCCGCTGGACCAATCAAAAAGTGCGCCATACATTTATTGTTCGCTACTTTTTGCTAAAGACTTTGGCGGTATTCCCGAACGATTATCTCGAAAATTTAATTTTTCGAAAATTTTTCCAAAATGTTTTTTACTGTAGCTCAGCATCCGCTGGACCAATCAAAAAGTGCGCCATACATTTTTTGTTCAGAACTTTCTTCTAATCACTATGGCGGTATTCCCGAACGATTATCTCGAAAATTTAATTTTTCGAAAATTTTTCCAAAATGTTTTTTACTGTAGCTCAGCATCCGCTGGACCAATCTAAAAGTGCGCCATACATTTTTTGTTCGAAACTTTTTCCCTATTTTATTGGCGGTATTCCCGAACGATTATCTCGAAAATTTAATTTTTCGAAAATTTTTCCAAAATGTTTTTTACTGTAGCTCAGCATCGGCTGGACCAATCTAAAAGTGCGCCATACATTTTTTGTTCGAAACTTTTTCCCTATTTTATTGGCGGTATTCCCAAACAATTATCTCGAAAATTTAATTTTTCGAAAATTTTTCCAAATTTGTTTTCTAGTGTAGCTCAGCATCCGCTGGACCAATCAAAAAGTGCGCCATACATTTATTGTTCGCTACTTTTTGCTAAAGACTTTGGCGGTATTCCCGAACGATTATCTCGAAAATTTAATTTTTCGAAAATTTTTCCAAATTTGTTTTCTAGTGTAGCTCAGCATCCGCTGGACCAATCTAAAAGTGCGCCATACATTTTTTGTTCGGAACTTTTTGACTATTTTTTTGGCGGTATTCCCAAACAATTATCTCGAAAATTTAATTTTTCGAAAATTTTTCCAAATTTGTTTTCTAGTGTAGCTCAGCATCCGCTGGACCAATCAAAAAGTGCGCCATACATTTATTGTTCGCTACTTTTTGCTAAAGACTTTGGCGGTATTCCCGAACGATTATCTCGAAAATTTAATTTTTCGAAAATTTTTCCAAAATGTTTTTTACTGTAGCTCAGCATCCGCTGGACCAATCAAAAAGTGCGCCATACATTTTTTGTTCAGAACTTTCTTCTAATCACTATGGCGGTATTCCCGAACGATTATCTCGAAAATTTAATTTTTCGAAAATTTTTCCAAAATGTTTTTTACTGTAGCTCAGCATCCGCTGGACCAATCTAAAAGTGCGCCATACATTTTTTGTTCGAAACTTTTTCCCTATTTTATTGGCGGTATTCCCAAACAATTATCTCGAAAATTTAATTTTTCGAAAATTTTTCCAAATTTGTTTTCTAGTGTAGCTCAGCATCCGCTGGACCAATCAAAAAGTGCGCCATACATTTATTGTTGGCTACTTTTTGCTAAAGACTTTGGCGGTATTCCCGAACGATTATCTCGAAAATTTAATTTTTCGAAAATTTTTCCAAATTTGTTTTCTAGTGTAGCTCAGCATCCGCTGGACCAATCAAAAAGTGCGCCATACATTTATTGTTCGCTACTTTTTGCTAAAGACTTTGGCGGTATTCCCGAACGATTATCTCGAAAATTTAATTTTTCGAAAATTTTTCCAAAATGTTTTTTACTGTAGCTCAGCATCGGCTGGACCAATCTAAAAGTGCGCCATACATTTTTTGTTCGAAACTTTTTCCCTATTTTATTGGCGGTATTCCCAAACAATTATCTCGAAAATTTAATTTTTCGAAAATTTTTCCAAATTTGTTTTCTAGTGTAGCTCAGCATCCGCTGGACCAATCAAAAAGTGCGCCATACATGTATTGTTCGCTACTTTTTGCTAAAAACTTTGGCGGTATTCCCGAACGATTATCTCGAAAATTTAATTTTTCGAAAATTTTTCCAAAATGTTTTTTACTGTAGCTCAGCATCCGCTGGACCAATCTAAAAGTGCGCCATACATTTTTTGTTCGAAACTTTTTCCCTATTTTATTGGCGGTATTCCCAAACAATTTTCTCGAAAATTTAATTTTTCGAAAATTTTTCCAAATTTGTTTTCTAGTGTAGCTCAGCATCCGCTGGACCAATCAAAAAGTGCGCCATACATTTATTGTTCGCTACTTTTTGCTAAAGACTTTGGCGGTATTCCCGAACGATTATCTCGAAAATTTAATTTTTCGAAAATTTTTCCAAAATGTTTTTTACTGTAGCTCAGCATCCGCTGGACCAATCAAAAAGTGCGCCATACATTTTTTGTTCAGAACTTTCTTCTAATCACTATGGCGGTATTCCCGAACGATTATCTCGAAAATTTAATTTTTCGAAAATTTTTCCAAAATGTTTTTTACTGTAGCTCAGCATCCGCTGGACCAATCTAAAAGTGCGCCATACATTTTTTGTTCGAAACTTTTTCCCTATTTTATTGGCGGTATTCCCGAACGATTATCTCGAAAATTTAATTTTTCGAAAATTTTTCCAAAATGTTTTTTACTGTAGCTCAGCATCGGCTGGACCAATCTAAAAGTGCGCCATACATTTTTTGTTCGAAACTTTTTCCCTATTTTATTGGCGGTATTCCCAAACAATTATCTCGAAAATTTAATTTTTCGAAAATTTTTCCAAATTTGTTTTCTAGTGTAGCTCAGCATCCGCTGGACCAATCAAAAAGTGCGCCATACATTTATTGTTCGCTACTTTTTGCTAAAGACTTTGGCGGTATTCCCGAACGATTATCTCGAAAATTTAATTTTTCGAAAATTTTTCCAAATTTGTTTTCTAGTGTAGCTCAGCATCCGCTGGACCAATCTAAAAGTGCGCCATACATTTTTTGTTCGGAACTTTTTGACTATTTTTTTGGCGGTATTCCCAAACAATTATCTCGAAAATTTAATTTTTCGAAAATTTTTCCAAATTTGTTTTCTAGTGTAGCTCAGCATCCGCTGGACCAATCAAAAAGTGCGCAATACATTTTTGTTCAGAACTTTCTTCTAATCACTATGGCGGTATTCCCGAACGTTTATCTCGAAAATTTAATTTTTCGAAAATTTTTCCAAAATGTTTTTTACTGTAGCTCAGCATCCGCTGGACCAATCTAAAAGTGCGCCATACATTTTTTGTTCGAAACTTTTTCCCTATTTTATTGGCGGTATTCCCGAACGATTATCTCGAAAATTTAATTTTTCGAAAATTTTTCCAAAATGTTTTTTACTGTAGCTCAGCATCCGCTGGACCAATCTAAAAGTGCGCCATACATTTTTTGTTCGAAACTTTTTCCCTATTTTATTGGCGGTATTCCCAAACAATTATCTCGAAAATTTAATTTTTCGAAAATTTTTCCAAATTTGTTTTCTAGTGTAGCTCAGCATCCGCTGGACCAATCAAAAAGTGCGCCATACATTTATTGTTCGCTACTTTTTGCTAAAGACTTTGGCGGTATTCCCGAACGATTATCTCGAAAATTTAATTTTTCGAAAATTTTTCCAAATTTGTTTTCTAGTGTAGCTCAGCATCCGCTGGACCAATCAAAAAGTGCGCCATACATTTATTGTTCGCTACTTTTTGCTAAAGACTTTGGCGGTATTCCCGAACGATTATCTCGAAAATTTAATTTTTCGAAAATTTTTCCAAAATGTTTTTTACTGTAGCTCAGCATCCGCTGGACCAATCTAAAAGTGCGCCATACACTTTTGGTTCGAAACTTTTTCCCTATTTTATTGGCGGTATTCCCAAACAATTATCTCGAAAATTTAATTTTTCGAAAATTTTTCCAAATTTGTTTTCTAGTGTAGCTCAGCATCCGCTTGATCAATCAAAAAGTGCGCCATACATTTATTGTTCGCTACTTTTTGCTAAAGACTTTGGCGGTATTCCCGAACGATTATCTCGAAAATTTAATTTTTCGAAAATTTTTCCAAAATGTTTTTTACTGTAGCTCAGCATCCGCTGGACCAATCAAAAAGTGCGCCATACATTTTTTGTTCAGAACTTTCTTCTAATCACTATGGCGGTATTCCCGAACGATTATCTCGAAAATTTAATTTTTCGAAAATTTTTCCAAATTTGTTTTCTAGTGTAGCTCAGCATCCGCTGGACCAATCTAAAAGTGCGCCATACATTTTTTGTTCGGAACTTTTTGACTATTTTTTTGGCGGTATTCCCAAACAATTATCTCGAAAATTTAATTTTTCGAAAATTTTTCCAAATTTGTTTTCTAGTGTAGCTCAGCATCCGCTGGACCAATCAAAAAGTGCGCCATACATTTATTGTTCGCTACTTTTTGCTAAAGACTTTGGCGGTATTCCCGAACGATTATCTCGAAAATTTAATTTTTCGAAAATTTTTCTAAAATGTTTTTTACTGTAGCTCAGCATCCGCTGGACCAATCAAAAAGTGCGCCATACATTTTTTGTTCAGAACTTTCTTCTAATCACTATGGCGGTATTCCCGAACGATTATCTCGAAAATTTAATTTTTCGAAAATTTTTCCAAATTTGTTTTCTAGTGTAGCTCAGCATCCGCTGGACCAATCTAAAAGTGCGCCATACATTTTTTGTTCGGAACTTTTTGACTATTTTTTTGGCGGTATTCCCAAACAATTATCTCGAAAATTTAATTTTTCGAAAATTTTTCCAAATTTGTTTTCTAGTGTAGCTCAGCATCCGCTGGACCAATCAAAAAGTGCGCAATACATTTTTTGTTCAGAACTTTCTTCTAATCACTATGGCGGTATTCCCGAACGATTATCTCGAAAATTTAATTTTTCGAAAATTTTTCCAAAATGTTTTTTACTGTAGCTCAGCATCCGCTGGACCAATCAAAAAGTGCGCCATACATTTTTTGTTCAGAACTTTCTTCTAATCACTATGGCGGTATTCCCGAACGATTATCTCGAAAATTTAATTTTTCGAAAATTTTTCCAAAATGTTTTTTACTGTAGCTCAGCATCCGCTGGACCAATCTAAAAGTGCGCCATACATTTTTTGTTCGAAACTTTTTCCCTATTTTATTGGCGGTATTCCCGAACGATTATCTCGAAAATTTAATTTTTCGAAAATTTTTCCAAAATGTTTTTTACTGTAGCTCAGCATCCGCTGAACCAATCTAAAAGTGCGCCATACATTTTTTGTTCGAAACTTTTTCCCTATTTTATTGGCGGTATTCCCAAACAATTATTTCGAAAATTTAATTTTTCGAAAATTTTTCCAAATTTGTTTTCTAGTGTAGCTCAGCATCCGCTGGACCAATCAAAAAGTGCGCCATACATTTATTGTTCGCTACTTTTTGCTAAAGACTTTGGCGGTATTCCCGAACGATTATCTCGAAAATTTAATTTTTCGAAAATTTTTCCAAAATGTTTTTTACTGTAGCTCAGCATCCGCTAGACCAATCAAAAAGTGCGCCATACATTTTTTGTTCAGAACTTTCTTCTAATCACTATGGCGGTATTCCCGAACGATTATCTCGAAAATTTAATTTTTCGAAAATTTTTCCAAAATGTTTTTTACTGTAGCTCAGCATTCGCTGGACCAATCTAAAAGTGCGCCATACATTTTTTGTTCGAAACTTTTTCCCTATTTTATTGGCGGTATTCCCAAACAATTTTCTCGAAAATTTAATTTTTCGAAAATTTTTCCAAATTTGTTTTCTAGTGTAGCTCAGCATCCGCTGGACCAATCAAAAAGTGCGCCATACATTTATTGTTCGCTACTTTTTGCTAAAGACTTTGGCGGTATTCCCGAACGATTATCTCGAAAATTTAATTTTTCGAAAATTTTTCCAAAATGTTTTTTACTGTAGCTCAGCATCCGCTGGACCAATCAAAAAGTGCGCCATACATTTTTTGTTCAGAACTTTCTTCTAATCACTATGGCGGTATTCCCGAACGATTATCTCGAAAATTTAATTTTTCGAAAATTTTTCCAAAATGTTTTTTACTGTAGCTCAGCATCCCCTGGACCAATCTAAAAGTGCGCCATACATTTTTTGTTCGAAACTTTTTCCCTATTTTATTGGCGGTATTCCCAAACAATTATCTCGAAAATTTAATTTTTCGAAAATTTTTCCAAATTTGTTTTCTAGTGTAGCTCAGCATCCGCTGGACCAATCAAAAAGTGCGCCATACATTTATTGTTCGCTACTTTTTGCTAAAGACTTTGGCGGTATTCCCGAACGATTATCTCGAAAATTTAATTTTTCGAAAATTTTTCCAAATTTGTTTTCTAGTGTAGCTCAGCATCCGCTGGACCAATCTAAAAGTGCGCCATACATTTTTTGTTCGGAACTTTTTGACTATTTTTTTGGCGGTATTCCCAAACAATTATCTCGAAAATTTAATTTTTCGAAAATTTTTCCAAATTTGTTTTCTAGTGTAGCTCAGCATCCGCTGGACCAATCAAAAAGTGCGCCATACATTTATTGTTCGCTACTTTTTGCTAAAGACTTTGGCGGTATTCCCGAACGATTATCTCGAAAATTTAATTTTTCGAAAATTTTTCCAAAATGTTTTTTACTGTAGCTCAGCATCCGCTGGACCAATCAAAAAGTGCGCCATACATTTTTTGTTCAGAACTTTCTTCTAATCACTATGGCGGTATTCCCGAACGATTATCTCGAAAATTTAATTTTTCGAAAATTTTTCCAAAATGTTTTTTACTGTAGCTCAGCATCCGCTGGACCAATCTAAAAGTGCGCCATACATTTTTTGTTCGAAACTTTTTCCCTATTTTATTGGCGGTATTCCCAAACAATTATCTCGAAAATTTAATTTTTCGAAAATTTTTCCAAATTTGTTTTCTAGTGTAGCTCAGCATCCGCTGGACCAATCAAAAAGTGCGCCATACATTTATTGTTGGCTACTTTTTGCTAAAGACTTTGGCGGTATTCCCGAACGATTATCTCGAAAATTTAATTTTTCGAAAATTTTTCCAAATTTGTTTTCTAGTGTAGCTCAGCATCCGCTGGACCAATCAAAAAGTGCGCCATACATTTATTGTTCGCTACTTTTTGCTAAAGACTTTGGCGGTATTCCCGAACGATTATCTCGAAAATTTAATTTTTCGAAAATTTTTCCAAAATGTTTTTTACTGTAGCTCAGCATCGGCTGGACCAATCTAAAAGTGCGCCATACATTTTTTGTTCGAAACTTTTTCCCTATTTTATTGGCGGTATTCCCAAACAATTATCTCGAAAATTTAATTTTTCGAAAATTTTTCCAAATTTGTTTTCTAGTGTAGCTCAGCATCCGCTGGACCAATCAAAAAGTGCGCCATACATGTATTGTTCGCTACTTTTTGCTAAAAACTTTGGCGGTATTCCCGAACGATTATCTCGAAAATTTAATTTTTCGAAAATTTTTCCAAAATGTTTTTTACTGTAGCTCAGCATCCGCTGGACCAATCTAAAAGTGCGCCATACATTTTTTGTTCGAAACTTTTTCCCTATTTTATTGGCGGTATTCCCAAACAATTTTCTCGAAAATTTAATTTTTCGAAAATTTTTCCAAATTTGTTTTCTAGTGTAGCTCAGCATCCGCTGGACCAATCAAAAAGTGCGCCATACATTTATTGTTCGCTACTTTTTGCTAAAGACTTTGGCGGTATTCCCGAACGATTATCTCGAAAATTTAATTTTTCGAAAATTTTTCCAAAATGTTTTTTACTGTAGCTCAGCATCCGCTGGACCAATCAAAAAGTGCGCCATACATTTTTTGTTCAGAACTTTCTTCTAATCACTATGGCGGTATTCCCGAACGATTATCTCGAAAATTTAATTTTTCGAAAATTTTTCCAAAATGTTTTTTACTGTAGCTCAGCATCCGCTGGACCAATCTAAAAGTGCGCCATACATTTTTTGTTCGAAACTTTTTCCCTATTTTATTGGCGGTATTCCCGAACGATTATCTCGAAAATTTAATTTTTCGAAAATTTTTCCAAAATGTTTTTTACTGTAGCTCAGCATCGGCTGGACCAATCTAAAAGTGCGCCATACATTTTTTGTTCGAAACTTTTTCCCTATTTTATTGGCGGTATTCCCAAACAATTATCTCGAAAATTTAATTTTTCGAAAATTTTTCCAAATTTGTTTTCTAGTGTAGCTCAGCATCCGCTGGACCAATCAAAAAGTGCGCCATACATTTATTGTTCGCTACTTTTTGCTAAAGACTTTGGCGGTATTCCCGAACGATTATCTCGAAAATTTAATTTTTCGAAAATTTTTCCAAATTTGTTTTCTAGTGTAGCTCAGCATCCGCTGGACCAATCTAAAAGTGCGCCATACATTTTTTGTTCGGAACTTTTTGACTATTTTTTTGGCGGTATTCCCAAACAATTATCTCGAAAATTTAATTTTTCGAAAATTTTTCCAAATTTGTTTTCTAGTGTAGCTCAGCATCCGCTGGACCAATCAAAAAGTGCGCAATACATTTTTGTTCAGAACTTTCTTCTAATCACTATGGCGGTATTCCCGAACGTTTATCTCGAAAATTTAATTTTTCGAAAATTTTTCCAAAATGTTTTTTACTGTAGCTCAGCATCCGCTGGACCAATCTAAAAGTGCGCCATACATTTTTTGTTCGAAACTTTTTCCCTATTTTATTGGCGGTATTCCCGAACGATTATCTCGAAAATTTAATTTTTCGAAAATTTTTCCAAAATGTTTTTTACTGTAGCTCAGCATCCGCTGGACCAATCTAAAAGTGCGCCATACATTTTTTGTTCGAAACTTTTTCCCTATTTTATTGGCGGTATTCCCAAACAATTATCTCGAAAATTTAATTTTTCGAAAATTTTTCCAAATTTGTTTTCTAGTGTAGCTCAGCATCCGCTGGACCAATCAAAAAGTGCGCCATACATTTATTGTTCGCTACTTTTTGCTAAAGACTTTGGCGGTATTCCCGAACGATTATCTCGAAAATTTAATTTTTCGAAAATTTTTCCAAATTTGTTTTCTAGTGTAGCTCAGCATCCGCTGGACCAATCAAAAAGTGCGCCATACATTTATTGTTCGCTACTTTTTGCTAAAGACTTTGGCGGTATTCCCGAACGATTATCTCGAAAATTTAATTTTTCGAAAATTTTTCCAAAATGTTTTTTACTGTAGCTCAGCATCCGCTGGACCAATCTAAAAGTGCGCCATACACTTTTGGTTCGAAACTTTTTCCCTATTTTATTGGCGGTATTCCCAAACAATTATCTCGAAAATTTAATTTTTCGAAAATTTTTCCAAATTTGTTTTCTAGTGTAGCTCAGCATCCGCTTGATCAATCAAAAAGTGCGCCATACATTTATTGTTCGCTACTTTTTGCTAAAGACTTTGGCGGTATTCCCGAACGATTATCTCGAAAATTTAATTTTTCGAAAATTTTTCCAAAATGTTTTTTACTGTAGCTCAGCATCCGCTGGACCAATCAAAAAGTGCGCCATACATTTTTTGTTCAGAACTTTCTTCTAATCACTATGGCGGTATTCCCGAACGATTATCTCGAAAATTTAATTTTTCGAAAATTTTTCCAAATTTGTTTTCTAGTGTAGCTCAGCATCCGCTGGACCAATCTAAAAGTGCGCCATACATTTTTTGTTCGGAACTTTTTGACTATTTTTTTGGCGGTATTCCCAAACAATTATCTCGAAAATTTAATTTTTCGAAAATTTTTCCAAATTTGTTTTCTAGTGTAGCTCAGCATCCGCTGGACCAATCAAAAAGTGCGCCATACATTTATTGTTCGCTACTTTTTGCTAAAGACTTTGGCGGTATTCCCGAACGATTATCTCGAAAATTTAATTTTTCGAAAATTTTTCTAAAATGTTTTTTACTGTAGCTCAGCATCCGCTGGACCAATCAAAAAGTGCGCCATACATTTTTTGTTCAGAACTTTCTTCTAATCACTATGGCGGTATTCCCGAACGATTATCTCGAAAATTTAATTTTTCGAAAATTTTTCCAAATTTGTTTTCTAGTGTAGCTCAGCATCCGCTGGACCAATCTAAAAGTGCGCCATACATTTTTTGTTCGGAACTTTTTGACTATTTTTTTGGCGGTATTCCCAAACAATTATCTCGAAAATTTAATTTTTCGAAAATTTTTCCAAATTTGTTTTCTAGTGTAGCTCAGCATCCGCTGGACCAATCAAAAAGTGCGCAATACATTTTTTGTTCAGAACTTTCTTCTAATCACTATGGCGGTATTCCCGAACGATTATCTCGAAAATTTAATTTTTCGAAAATTTTTCCAAAATGTTTTTTACTGTAGCTCAGCATCCGCTGGACCAATCAAAAAGTGCGCCATACATTTTTTGTTCAGAACTTTCTTCTAATCACTATGGCGGTATTCCCGAACGATTATCTCGAAAATTTAATTTTTCGAAAATTTTTCCAAAATGTTTTTTACTGTAGCTCAGCATCCGCTGGACCAATCTAAAAGTGCGCCATACATTTTTTGTTCGAAACTTTTTCCCTATTTTATTGGCGGTATTCCCGAACGATTATCTCGAAAATTTAATTTTTCGAAAATTTTTCCAAAATGTTTTTTACTGTAGCTCAGCATCCGCTGAACCAATCTAAAAGTGCGCCATACATTTTTTGTTCGAAACTTTTTCCCTATTTTATTGGCGGTATTCCCAAACAATTATTTCGAAAATTTAATTTTTCGAAAATTTTTCCAAATTTGTTTTCTAGTGTAGCTCAGCATCCGCTGGACCAATCAAAAAGTGCGCCATACATTTATTGTTCGCTACTTTTTGCTAAAGACTTTGGCGGTATTCCCGAACGATTATCTCGAAAATTTAATTTTTCGAAAATTTTTCCAAAATGTTTTTTACTGTAGCTCAGCATCCGCTAGACCAATCAAAAAGTGCGCCATACATTTTTTGTTCAGAACTTTCTTCTAATCACTATGGCGGTATTCCCGAACGATTATCTCGAAAATTTAATTTTTCGAAAATTTTTCCAAAATGTTTTTTACTGTAGCTCAGCATTCGCTGGACCAATCTAAAAGTGCGCCATACATTTTTTGTTCGAAACTTTTTCCCTATTTTATTGGCGGTATTCCCAAACAATTTTCTCGAAAATTTAATTTTTCGAAAATTTTTCCAAATTTGTTTTCTAGTGTAGCTCAGCATCCGCTGGACCAATCAAAAAGTGCGCCATACATTTATTGTTCGCTACTTTTTGCTAAAGACTTTGGCGGTATTCCCGAACGATTATCTCGAAAATTTAATTTTTCGAAAATTTTTCCAAAATGTTTTTTACTGTAGCTCAGCATCCGCTGGACCAATCAAAAAGTGCGCCATACATTTTTTGTTCAGAACTTTCTTCTAATCACTATGGCGGTATTCCCGAACGATTATCTCGAAAATTTAATTTTTCGAAAATTTTTCCAAAATGTTTTTTACTGTAGCTCAGCATCCCCTGGACCAATCTAAAAGTGCGCCATACATTTTTTGTTCGAAACTTTTTCCCTATTTTATTGGCGGTATTCCCGAACGATTATCTCGAAAATTTAATTTTTCGAAAATTTTTCCAAAATGTTTTTTACTGTAGCTCAGCATCCGCTGGACCAATCTAAAAGTGCGCCATACATTTTTTGTTCGAAACTTTTTCCCTATTTTATTGGCGGTATTCCCAAACAATTATCTCGAAAATTTAATTTTTCGAAAATTTTTCCAAATTTGTTTTCTAGTGTAGCTCAGCATCCGCTGGACCAATCAAAAAGTGCGCCATACATTTATTGTTCGCTACTTTTTGCTAAAAACTTTGGCGGTATTCCCGAACGATTATCTCGAAAATTTAATTTTTCGAAAATTTTTCCAAAATGTTTTTTACTGTAGCTCAGCATCCGCTGGACCAATCAAAAAGTGCGCCATACATTTTTTGTTCAGAACTTTCTTCTAATCACTATGGCGGTATTCCCGAACGATTATCTCGAAAATTTAATTTTTCGAAAATTTTTCCAAATTTGTTTTCTAGTGTAGCTCAGCATCCGCTGGACCAATCTAAAAGTGCGCCATACATTTTTTGTTCGGAACTTTTTGACTATTTTTTTGGCGGTATTCCCAAACAATTATCTCGAAAATTTAATTTTTCGAAAATTTTTCCAAATTTGTTTTCTAGTGTAGCTCAGCATCCGCTGGACCAATCAAAAAGTGCGCCATACATTTATTGTTCGCTACTTTTTGCTAAAGACTTTGGCGGTATTCCCGAACGATTATCTCGAAAATTTAATTTTTCGAAAATTTTTCCAAAATGTTTTTTACTGTAGCTCAGCATCCGCTGGACCAATCAAAAAGTGCGCCATACATTTTTTGTTCAGAACTTTCTTCTAATCACTATGGCGGTATTCCCGAACGATTATCTCGAAAATTTAATTTTTCGAAAATTTTTCCAAAATGTTTTTTACTGTAGCTCAGCATCCGCTGGACCAATCTAAAAGTGCGCCATACATTTTTTGTTCGAAACTTTTTCCCTATTTTATTGGCGGTATTCCCAAACAATTATTTCGAAAATTTAATTTTTCGAAAATTTTTCCAAATTTGTTTTCTAGTGTAGCTCAGCATCCGCTGGACCAATCAAAAAGTGCGCCATACATTTATTGTTCGCTACTTTTTGCTAAAGACTTTGGCGGTATTCCCGAACGATTATCTCGAAAATTTAATTTTTCGAAAATTTTTCCAAAATGTTTTTTACTGTAGCTCAGCATCCGCTAGACCAATCAAAAAGTGCGCCATACATTTTTTGTTCAGAACTTTCTTCTAATCACTATGGCGGTATTCCCGAACGATTATCTCGAAAATTTAATTTTTCGAAAATTTTTCCAAAATGTTTTTTACTGTAGCTCAGCATTCGCTGGACCAATCTAAAAGTGCGCCATACATTTTTTGTTCGAAACTTTTTCCCTATTTTATTGGCGGTATTCCCAAACAATTTTCTCGAAAATTTAATTTTTCGAAAATTTTTCCAAATTTGTTTTCTAGTGTAGCTCAGCATCCGCTGGACCAATCAAAAAGTGCGCCATACATTTATTGTTCGCTACTTTTTGCTAAAGACTTTGGCGGTATTCCCGAACGATTATCTCGAAAATTTAATTTTTCGAAAATTTTTCCAAAATGTTTTTTACTGTAGCTCAGCATCCGCTGGACCAATCAAAAAGTGCGCCATACATTTTTTGTTCAGAACTTTCTTCTAATCACTATGGCGGTATTCCCGAACGATTATCTCGAAAATTTAATTTTTCGAAAATTTTTCCAAATTTGTTTTCTAGTGTAGCTCAGCATCCGCTGGACCAATCTAAAAGTGCGCCATACATTTTTTGTTCGGAACTTTTTGACTATTTTTTTGGCGGTATTCCCAAACAATTATCTCGAAAATTTAATTTTTCGAAAATTTTTCCAAATTTGTTTTCTAGTGTAGCTCAGCATCCGCTGGACCAATCAAAAAGTGCGCCATACATTTATTGTTCGCTACTTTTTGCTAAAGACTTTGGCGGTATTCCCGAACGATTATCTCGAAAATTTAATTTTTCGAAAATTTTTCCAAAATGTTTTTTACTGTAGCTCAGCATCCGCTGGACCAATCAAAAAGTGCGCCATACATTTTTTGTTCAGAACTTTCTTCTAATCACTATGGCGGTATTCCCGAACGATTATCTCGAAAATTTAATTTTTCGAAAATTTTTCCAAAATGTTTTTTACTGTAGCTCAGCATCCGCTGGACCAATCTAAAAGTGCGCCATACATTTTTTGTTCGAAACTTTTTCCCTATTTTATTGGCGGTATTCCCAAACAATTATCTCGAAAATTTAATTTTTCGAAAATTTTTCCAAATTTGTTTTCTAGTGTAGCTCAGCATCCGCTGGACCAATCAAAAAGTGCGCCATACATTTATTGTTGGCTACTTTTTGCTAAAGACTTTGGCGGTATTCCCGAACGATTATCTCGAAAATTTAATTTTTCGAAAATTTTTCCAAATTTGTTTTCTAGTGTAGCTCAGCATCCGCTGGACCAATCAAAAAGTGCGCCATACATTTATTGTTCGCTACTTTTTGCTAAAGACTTTGGCGGTATTCCCGAACGATTATCTCGAAAATTTAATTTTTCGAAAATTTTTCCAAAATGTTTTTTACTGTAGCTCAGCATCCGCTGGACCAATCTAAAAGTGCGCCATACATTTTTTGTTCGAAACTTTTTCCCTATTTTATTGGCGGTATTCCCAAACAATTATCTCGAAAATTTAATTTTTCGAAAATTTTTCCAAATTTGTTTTCTAGTGTAGCTCAGCATCCGCTGGACCAATCAAAAAGTGCGCCATACATGTATTGTTCGCTACTTTTTGCTAAAAACTTTGGCGGTATTCCCGAACGATTATCTCGAAAATTTAATTTTTCGAAAATTTTTCCAAAATGTTTTTTACTGTAGCTCAGCATCCGCTGGACCAATCTAAAAGTGCGCCATACATTTTTTGTTCGAAACTTTTTCCCTATTTTATTGGCGGTATTCCCAAACAATTTTCTCGAAAATTTAATTTTTCGAAAATTTTTCCAAATTTGTTTTCTAGTGTAGCTCAGCATCCGCTGGACCAATCAAAAAGTGCGCCATACATTTATTGTTCGCTACTTTTTGCTAAAGACTTTGGCGGTATTCCCGAACGATTATCTCGAAAATTTAATTTTTCGAAAATTTTTCCAAAATGTTTTTTACTGTAGCTCAGCATCCGCTGGACCAATCAAAAAGTGCGCCATACATTTTTTGTTCAGAACTTTCTTCTAATCACTATGGCGGTATTCCCGAACGATTATCTCGAAAATTTAATTTTTCGAAAATTTTTCCAAAATGTTTTTTACTGTAGCTCAGCATCCGCTGGACCAATCTAAAAGTGCGCCATACATTTTTTGTTCGAAACTTTTTCCCTATTTTATTGGCGGTATTCCCAAACAATTATCTCGAAAATTTAATTTTTCGAAAATTTTTCCAAATTTGTTTTCTAGTGTAGCTCAGCATCCGCTGGACCAATCAAAAAGTGCGCCATACATTTATTGTTCGCTACTTTTTGCTAAAGACTTTGGCGGTATTCCCGAACGATTATCTCGAAAATTTAATTTTTCGAAAATTTTTCCAAAATGTTTTTTACTGTAGCTCAGCATCCGCTGGACCAATCAAAAAGTGCGCCATACATTTTTTGTTCAGAACTTTCTTCTAATCACTATGGCGGTATTCCCGAACGATTATCTAGCGAATTTAATTTTTTGAAAAATTTTCCAAATTATTTTTGAGTGTAGCTCAGCATCCGCTGGACCAATCAAAAAGTGCGCTATACATTTATTGTTCGCTACTTTTTGCTAAAGACTTTGGCGGTATTCCCAAACAATTATCTCGAAAATTTAATTTTTCGAAAATTTTTCCAAATTTGTTTTCTAGTGTAGCTCAGCATCCGCTGGACCAATCAAAAAGTGCGCCATACATTTATTGTTCGCTACTTTTTGCTAAAGACTTTGGCGGTATTCCCGGACGATTATCTCGAAAATTTAATTTTTCGAAAATTTTTCCAAAATGTTTTTTACTGTAGCTCAGCATCCGCTGGACCAATCAAAAAGTGCGCCATACATTTTTTGTTCAGAACTTTCTTCTAATCACTATGGCGGTATTCCCGAACGATTATCTCGAAAATTTAATTTTTCGAATATTTTTCCAAAATGTTTTTTACTGTAGCTCAGCATCCGCTGGACCAATCTAAAAGTGCGCCATACATTTTTTGTTCGAAACTTTTTCCCTATTTTATTGGCGGTATTCCCAAACAATTATCTCGAAAATTTAATTTTTCGAAAATTTTTCCAAATTTGTTTTCTAGTGTAGCTCAGCATCCGCTGGACCAATCAAAAAGTGCGCCATACATTTATTGTTCGCTACTTTTTGCTAAAGACTTTGGCGGTATTCCCGGACGATTATCTCGAAAATTTAATTTTTCGAAAATTTTTCCAAAATGTTTTTTACTGTAGCTCAGCATCCGCTGGACCAATCAAAAAGTGCGCCATACATTTTTTGTTCAGAACTTTCTTCTAATCACTATGGCGGTATTCCCGAACGATTATCTAGCGAATTTAATTTTTTGAAAAATTTTCCAAATTATTTTTGAGTGTAGCTCAGCATCCGCTGGACCAATCAAAAAGTGCGCTATACATTTATTGTTCGCTACTTTTTGCTAAAGACTTTGGCGGTATTCCCAAACAATTATCTCGAAAATTTAATTTTTCGAAAATTTTTCCAAATTTGTTTTCTAGTGTAGCTCAGCATCCGCTGGACCAATCAAAAAGTGCGCCATACATTTTTTTTTCGAGACTTTCGGTTTTAGACTTTGGCTGTATTTTCGTACAATTATCTCAAATATTTAGAAAATCGAAATTTTTTCTAAAATTTTAAACTTTTATTTTAATTTTGCTCAAAATTTGTTGGTCCAATCCAAAAGTGGCAAATTTTTATTTGTTCAAAGTTATATATAATTGAACAATCAATCGACAGAACGATTTTTGTGCAATTTTAAAAATTCATCAATCAAGATTTTCTTGTGATAATTTCTAATTTGTCAATTTTCGAATACTGATTATATTTTAATATTTTTGTCGATTGTTTTTGTCGAACAAATGAAAATTCGGCGTCTTAAAAATTTTATCAATTAAAAATATATTCATACTCTCTAAATTTGAATTAGCGAAATCTCGCTGATTCTCAGCTATAAGTATACCACTGATTCCAATCAGCGTATATGCACTGATAAATTAGTGAAAATTCACTGATTTTTCAGCGTATATACGCTAGTTAGTAACAGTGGTATATTTATCGCTGAGTCAAATTTAGAGAGTACAAATAAAAATTCAGACTAATTATAATTCGGTGATTTGAAATTTTTTTTCATTCAAGAATTCAATTTTTATGGAAAATTCGAGCTTCCCATTTTTATATATATACCATTATTATACATCCATTATAGATTCGTTTATAAGGGATTAAAAGGACATTACATACTCTCGACTGGTTGCAGTCCTTATAGATATATATATATACTCTTGCTTTTATCTTTCGTCCTTTTTTTATATTCTATATGTGGTTTTTTATCTGCGGTTATGTTTGTCTGTTCTTCTCTCTTCTCTTTTTTTTATTTTTTATATATATATATACATTCAACTCTTGTATATACTCTAAAGGGTCTCCCACACGTAAGGTGTATTTTCTATATATGTACATCAGAACTACACATAAAAATTCTCAGGTATTGCTTTTCAAAGCACCCATTCATATGTTATATCCTTTTCATATATATATATATATATATATATATATAGTCCTCTCTTCTCTTTTGCTTACAAACCCACATTCTTTTCGTCGAAACTCCATTAAGAGATTTCTCATTCGATTTCCTCGTGATAATAAAAATTATATTTTCAGCCATTTTTTTATTTCGCTTTTATATATTTTTTTATACAGAAGGTGCTGAAAAGTTTTTAATGAAGCGATTTTTGATTAAAAAAAAAAAAAAAAAAAATGTTGGTACAGAAGAAATAGCACAAAAAAATATGATATGGTTTTTGTACCTTTTGAATCCGATTCCGAGACCCATTTAACCCTATCATTTCAGAATACTGTCATAACCTCAAAAAATGTTTTTTTCTAAAACACGCACCAAAAGTACACCATTTCTTACCTGTGTAGCGGGAGAAAATTATGTCTTTTCCGACTAGCGGGAGGGAAAGTTACATTCCCTCCCGGTGACGTCACTGAGCGGGAGGAAAAGTTACTTTCCCTCCCGGTGATGTTATTATCAAAGAAATAAATTTTTTTTTTAAATTTCTTAAATAAAAAATATATTTTATTTTAAGATTTGTGTTTAAAATAAAATAATCGAAAAATAGTTATTAAAAAAAAAAAGAACGGAAGTGCAATAAAGATACGGTATATTTTGAGATTAATTTATTTTAATTGTAAAAATAGTTTAAATTAATTATAGATGAGAGTATATTATTTTGATCGCTGATTCTTTCTTTCTTTTTTTTTTGATGGATGTAATGTAATTGTGGCATGTGATGATAGTCGGCCAGGGGTATTGAATGACGGAGAATAATCGAATCGTTTATATATATATATATATAGTTTAGGGTGGGCCGATTTGTATGGGTGTGAGGATGACGCGCGTCACCGGCAGTGTCGTGGCTAATTTCCCCTGGCATTGAATCGTATTGTGCTGCAAATCGGTCCTCTGCCCTCTAAATAATCTATTCGTCCAAGCCGACGAACATTTTGTGATTGTGTTGTGTGTGCCTCCCTCTGTATATACGCACTTCATTGTCATCCTATTCAACACGTCCGCATATAGGACACCATAACATTTTATGGCAGGTCCATGCTCCCATGATTCCTTGCATGCTCGCAATTTAGATGGCCCTCTCTCTCTCTCTCTCTCTCTCTCTCTCTCTCTCTCTCTCTCTCTCTCTCTCTCTCTCTCTCTCTCTCTCTCTCTCTCTCTCTCTCTCTCTCTCTCTCTCTCTCTCTCTCTCTCTCTCTCTCTCTCTCTCTCTCTCTCTCTCTCTCTCTCTCTCTCTCTCTCTCTCTCTCTCTCTCTCTCTCTCTCTCTCTCTCTCTCTCTCTCTCTCTCTCTCTCTCTCTCTCTCTCTCTCTTCTCTCTCTCTCTCTCTCTCTCTCTCTCTCTCTCTCTCTCTCTCTCTCTCTCTCTCTCTCTCTCTCTCTCTCTCTCTCTCTCTCTCTCTCTCTCTCTCTCTCTCTCTCTCTCTCTCTCTCTCTCTCTCTCTCTCTCTCTCTCTCTCTCTCTCTCTCTCTCTCTCTCTCTCTCTCTCTCTCTCTCTCTCTCTCTCTCTCTCTCTCTCTCCAAAATTCAAACTTTAAAAAATTCACCTTTTTTGAAATTGTAATTTTTTGAATTAGAATTGTAGAAAGTTCGAATTTTTTTAAAAAATTTGAATTTTAAAAAGTTCGGATTATTTAAAATTTTTATTTTCAAAAGTTGAAATTTCTAAAAGTTCGGAAAATCTAAAATTTTGGAATTTGAAAAGTTCGGATTATTTAAAATTTATATTTTCAAAAGTTGACATTTCTAAAAGTTCGGAAAAATTTTGGAATTTGAAAAGTTCGGATTATTTAAAATTTATATTTTCAAAAGTTGAAATTTCTAAAAGTTCGGAAAATCTAAAATTTTGGAATTTGAAAAGTTCGGATTATTTAAAATTTATATTTTCAAAAGTTGACATTTCTAAAAGTTCGGAAAAATTTTGGAATTTGAAAAGTTCGGATTATTTAAAATTTATATTTTCAAAAGTTGAAATTTCTAAAAGTTCGAATTTTTTTTTTTAAATTTGAATTTTAAAAAGTTCCGATTATTTAAAATTTATATTTTCAAAAGTTGAAATTTCTAAAAAATCAAAAAAAATTTGGAATTTGAAAAGTTCGGATTATTAAAAATTTTATGATTTCAAAATTTGAAATTGATAAAAGTTCGAATTATCAAAAGTTAAAATTTGCAAAAATTTGAATTGTTAAAAGTTCTAACTTGAAAAAATTATAATTTCGTAGTTTAAATTATATACTTAAAAGTTCGGATTTCTAAAAGTACAAATTTCGAAAAATTAAAATTTTGGTAATTTCAAATTACTAAGCGGAACTATCAAAAATTTGAATTTCCAATCGTTGAAATTGGTAAAAGTTCGAATTAATAAAATTTAGAATTTCTAAAGGTTTGAATTGTTGAAAATTCGAACTTCCAAAAATTAGAATTTCGAATATTTTTAATTGCTATAAAAAAGTTCGGATTATTTAAAATTTATATTTTCAAAAGTTGAAATTTCTAAAAGTTCGAATTTTTTTTCAAAAAATTTGAATTTTAAAAAGTTCGGATTATTTAAAATTTATATTTTCAAAAGTTGAAATTTCTAAAAAATCAAAAAAAATTTGGAATTTGAAAAGTTCGGATTATTAAAAATTTTATGTTTTCAAAAGTTGAATTTGATAAAAGTTCTAATTATCAAACGTTAAAATTTGCAAAAATTTGAATTGTTAAAAGTTCTAACTTGAAAAAATTATAATTTCGAAGTTTAAATTATATACTTAAAAGTTCGGATTTCTAAAAGTAGAAATTTCGAAAACTTAAAATTTTGGTAATTTCAAATTTCTAAACGTGCGGAACTATATCAAAATGTTAAATTTTCAAAATGGTTGAAATTGGTAAAAGTTCGAATTAATAAAATTTAGAATTTCTAAAGGTTTGAATTGTTAGAAATTCGAACTTCCAAAAATTAGAATTTCGAATATTTTTAATTGCTATAAAAAAGTTCGGATTATTTAAAATTTATATTTTCAAAAGTTGAAATTTCTAAAAGTTTGAAAAAATTTTGGAATTTGAAAAGTTCGGATTATTAAAAATTTTATGTTTTCGAAATTTGAAATTGATAAAAGTTAGAATTATCAAAAGTTAAAATTTGCAAAAAATTTGAATTGTTAAAAATTCGAACTTCCAAAAATTAGAATTTCGAATATTTTTAATTGCTATAAAAAAGTTCGAATTTCCAAAAGTACAAATTACCATAAAATTTATAATTTTGGAATTGTTCGAACTTTTGGTAATTTAAATCTTTTGAAATTCTAATTTTTGGAAGTTTGGACTTTTAAAAATTCGAACCATTGAAAATTCAAACTTTCATGAATTTAAATTTTTAAGAAATTCAAATTTTTAACAATTTAAACCTTTGGAAATTCTAAATTTTATTATTTCGAACTTTAACCAATTTCAACTATTATGGAAGTTCAAATTTTTATTGATTCGAACTTTTAGCATAATTCGAACTATTAACAATTCGAACCTTTGTAAATTGAAACTTTTAACAATTCGAACATTTGGAAATTCGAAATTTGAACAATTCTAACTTTAGGCATTCTGAACTTTTAACATATATATTAAAAATAGAATATAGAAATAGGATTCAAAAAAAATTTTTTTTTTGTTTTAAAAAACAATTTCTTTGGTCGTGACGCAATTGTAGTATATATTTATATAAAAATATAGTAAAATTTTTGGATTCTAAAGTCTCTAAGTGCAAAAGTGTATCGTTCGTACGTGTTCTCGCAAAGGCTTTCTCGCTAATGAGGCGCGGCGTAATTAGTGAGACTGTCAGAATGGGCACTTCAACTGAGTAGGCGTCACTCTTCGTTGTCGTCGTCATCCTCCTCCTCTTCTACCTCGACCCTTTTTTCTTTTTTTCTTTTTTCTTTTTTTTTATATAATAACTTCCCTTATATATTCGTCCTCGCAAAAGATCCTCCGACTTCTTGAAAAATTTCGTGCCAAATGTTGCATTCTCACTCTGATGACATATTTATAGAAGAAAAGGTATTTTTTTTAACTTTTAAACAATGAAATACGAAGAGAAAAAAATTTTCCAAGTCTAGAAAAAAAGTTAAAGATAAAAAATTTTAAAAAAGTTTTAAAAAATTTGTATATTTGGTGTTCTTTTCGTAATTCGAACTTTCAGAAGTACAAATTTTTGATAAATTCGAACTGTTTTCAAAATTGAAGTCTTTTAAAAGTTCAAAATTTTAACAATATTCGAACCTTTACAAAAATTCTAACTTTTTGAAAATTTATATTTTTGATAGTTCGGAACGTTTAGGAATTTGAATTTTTCAAAATTCTAATTTTTGGTAGATTGTACTTTTGGAAATTCGAACTTTGGTAATTTGTACTTTTTGAAATTGTAATTTTTTGGATAATTCGAACTTTTAATAAATTCGAATCTTTGCAAGTTCTAATTTTTAAAAATTCACACTTTTGATAGTTTCGAACTTTGGTAATTTGTACTTTTGGAAATTCGAACTTTGGTAATTTAAACTTTTCGAAATTGTGATATTTTGGATAATTCAAACTTTTAATAAATTCGAACCTTTGCAAGTTTTAATTTTTAAAAATTCACACTTTTGATAGTTCCGAACTTTGGTAAATTGTACTTTTGGAAATTCGAACTTTTAGAAATCTAGATTTTTCGAAATTGTAATTTTTTTGATAATTCTAACTTTTAACAATTTTGAACCTTTGTAAATTCCGAGGTAAATTCCAATTTTTAAAAATTCATACTTTTATTAGTCCCGAACATTTAACAATTTGAATATTCCAAAATTCAAAGTTTTGGTACGTTGTACTTTTGGAAATTCGAACTTTTGGTAATTTGTACTTTTGCGAATTCGAACATTTAGTAATTTAAACTTTCCGAAATTGTGATATTTTGGATAATTCGAACATTTAACAATTCGAAACTTTGCAAGTTCTAATTTTGAAAAATTCACACTTTTGATAGTTCCGAACTTTGGTAATTTGTACTTTTGGAAATTCGAACTTTTAGTAATTTGTACTTCTGCAAATTCGAACTTTTAGTAATTTAAACTTTTCGAAATTGTAATTTTTTGGAAAAATTCGAACTTTCAATAAATTCGAACCTTTGCAAGTTCTAATTTTGAAAAATTCACACTTTTGATAGTTCCGAACTTTGGTAATTTGTACTTTTGGAAATTCGTACTTTTAGTAATTTGTACTTTTGTAAATTCGAACTTTTAGAAATCTAGATTTTTCGAAATTGTAATTTTTTTGATAATTCTAACTTTTAACAATTTTGAACCTTTGTAAATTCCGAGGTAAATTCCAATTTTTAAAAATTCATACTTTTATTAGTCCCGAACATTTAACAATTTGAATATTCCAAAATTCAAAGTTTTGGTACGTTGTACTTTTGGAAATTCGAACTTTTGGTAATTTGTACTTTTGCGAATTCGAACATTTAGTAATTTAAACTTTCCGAAATTGTGATATTTTGGATAATTCGAACATTTAACAATTCGAAACTTTGCAAGTTCTAATTTTTAAAAATTCACACTTTTGATAGTTCCGAACTTTGGTAATTTGTACTTTTGGAAATTCGAACTTTTAGTAATTTGTACTTCTGCAAATTCGAACTTTTAGTAATTTAAACTTTTCGAAATTGTAATTTTTTGGAAAAATTCGAACTTTCAATAAATTCGAACCTTTGCAAGTTCTAATTTTGAAAAATTCACACTTTTGATAGTTCCGAACTTTGGTAATTTGTACTTTTGGAAATTCGAACTTTTAGTAATTTGTACTTCTGCAAATTCGAACTTTTAGTAATTTAAACTTTTCGAAATTGTAATTTTTTGGAAAAATTCGAACTTTCAATAAATTCGAACCTTTGCAAGTTCTAATTTTGAAAAATTCACACTTTTGATAGTTCCGAACTTTGGTAATTTGTACTTTTGGAAATTCGTACTTTTAGTAATTTGTACTTTTGTAAATTCGAACTTTTAGAAATCTAGATTTTTCGAAATTGTAATTTTTTTGATAATTCGAACTTTTGCAATTTCTAATTTTTAAAAATTCACACTTTTGATAAATCCGAACTTTGGTAATTTGTACTTTTGGAAATTCGAACATTTGGTAATTTTTACTTTCGCGAATTCGAACATTTAGTAATTTAAACTTTTCGAAATTGTAATTTTTTGGAAAAATTCGAACTTTCAATAAATTCGAACCTTTGCAAGTTCTAATTTTGAAAAATTCACACTTTTGATAGTTCCGAACTTTGGTAATTTGTACTTTTGGAAATTCGTACTTTTAGTAATTTGTACTTTTGTAAATTCGAACTTTTAGAAATCTAGATTTTTCGAAATTGTAATTTTTTTGATAATTCGAACTTTTGCAATTTCTAATTTTTAAAAATTCACACTTTTGATAAATCCGAACTTTGGTAATTTGTACTTTTGGAAATTCGAACATTTGGTAATTTTTACTTTCGCGAATTCGAACATTTAGTAATTTAAACTTTTCGAAATTGTAATTTTTTTGATAATTCGAACTTTTAATTAATTCGAACCTTTGCAAGTTCTAATTTTTAAAAATTCACACTTTTGATAGTTCCGAACTTTGGTAGTTTGTATTTTTTGGAAATTCGAACTTTTAGTAATTTGTACTTTTAGAAATTTAAATTTTTCGAAATTGTAATTTTTTTTTTGAATAATTCGAACTTTTTAAAAATTCTAACTGTTTGGAATTTGAAACGTCTTTCTATATAGTATATTCGACATAAATCCTCTTTTATGTATACAAAAAACCGAAATCTCTTGACTTTTCTTTTCAATTGATGCGCATTAGATTAAATAGATTTGAGCAAAAAAAAAAACGAAAAGTGAATATATCGAAAGTTTTTCTAAAATATATTATGGCCTCGAATGAATGGGACCCTTTTATTGGGTGGAGGGGGGGGGAGGGAATTTTAAATTCAGTCTCTCATCTTGTTTCTACATGAATGT
The DNA here is from genome assembly GCF_019393585.1 of Leptopilina boulardi. Classification (NCBI taxonomy): domain Eukaryota; kingdom Metazoa; phylum Arthropoda; class Insecta; order Hymenoptera; family Figitidae; genus Leptopilina; species Leptopilina boulardi. The sequence goes on along the minus strand of NW_026137825.1, from coordinate 466,419 downwards.
CCAATATTACCCCAAAAAGGTAAATGATCCGCATATCCGATATAGATGAGAAGCAGGCTATTTTTTTCTTTTTTTCAATAGAGTCGAGCCAACGGGACACGCAGGTTCACCTGTTTTTGAACCTTTAATTTTCTTGTCTATATATAATGTCCCTTTTTTTCCTTTTGTAGCCGATCAATGCGGATCATTATTATATTATCGACTAATATCAAAGTCGGCTCTCTTTTCAGACTTTTTCAGTTGCTTTTTATATATATAGTATATTTGTGTATATACTATTTTATATGCGAACATTTTGTTCAAAATTTGATCAAAAGAAAATAAAATTATCTGTTATCTATGTGTATTTTTATATATATAGGATTTATTAGAATTTTTCTAAAATTCAAAATTTTTGGTAATTTGTTTATTTTTGGAAATTCGAACTTTTAGAAAATTTCAATTATTCGTAATTTTAATTTTTGGAAATCCGAATTTTTTGACAATTCGAACCTATAGAAATTTAAACTTTTTGAAGTTCGAACTTTTGACAATTCGAATCTTTGGAAATTCGCACTTTTATCAAATTCAACTTTTGGAAATTGAAATTTTTAATAATTCAATTACTTTTGAATTATTTGAACATTAAGAAATTTAAACTTTTCGATATTATATAATTTTTGAAAGTTCAAACTTTGAACAATTCGAACTTTCACAAATTCGAACTTTTGGTAATTCTAACTGTCAGCAATTTCAACTTTTGGAAATTGCAATTTTTAATAATTCAAATTTTTGAATATTTTGAACCTTTAGAAATTTAAGTTTTTTTGAAATCCGTACTTTTGACAATTCGAACATTAAGAAATCTAAATTTTTTGCGGTATTATAATTTTTGGAAATTCGAACTTTGGCCAATTTGAACATTAAGAAATCTAAAGTTTTTGCGGTATTATAATTTTTGGAAGTTCGAACTTTGGCCAATTCGAACTTTCGGAAATCTGAATTTTTGGTTGAACTTTTGACAATTCGAACCTTTGGAAATTCGAACTTTTGGTAATTGTAACTTTCAGCAATTTCAACTTTTGGAAATTGCAATTTTTAATAATTCAAATTTTTTAATATTTTGAACCTTTAGAAATTTAAGTTTTTTTGAAATCCGTACTTTTGACAATTCGAACATTAAGAAATCTAAATTTTTTGCGGTATTATAATTTTTGGAAGTTCGAACTTTAGCCAATTCGAACATTAAGAAATCTAAACTTTTTGCGGTATTATAATTTTTGGAAGTTCGAACTTTAGCCAATTCGAACTTTCGGAAATCCGAATTTTTGGAGAATTCGAACTTTGGACAATTATTCGATCTTTCGAAAAACCCGAAGTTTTTGACAATTTGAATTTTTGGAAATCTGAATTTTTAAGCAATTCGAACTTTAGGAATTCCAAATTTTTGGACAATTTGAAGAATTTGAATATTTCTGATAAGAAAAATAATTTGGTTTTTTTTTCTTCTAAACGGATGTTACAAAAGGGAGAAGTCTATATAGTCAAAAGTCGCATTTAACACACAATATGCCCTTAAGAGTATATATACAGCATCTTCGTGTGAATAAAATCTTTCTTGAGGATATATGACATCCTCATCTCCTTTTTTTCTTCTCTTTCTTCTTCTCCACTTCTTCTTTTTTTTTTAACTTCTGTATTTCCTCTTCTGGTCTTTTTCCCTCTTCCTCTTGTTCTCTGTCTCTCTATCTCTTTCTACTTCTCTCCATTTTTTTTTCACATTTTCAACGACGTGTGTCTCTTTTCATCCTCAGTTTTGCTTTCATTCCAATTAACCTTGAAGCCACAGAGCAGCACTGAGGATCCTTGGGGCGCACTTATGGGTATACGAGGAATATGCAACGAGAAGAGAATGAGAGAGAGAGAAAGAGAGAGAAATGGAGAGAATGAGTGGGAGACTTGTACAAAGGAGGCAGTCGAATGAGATTAATTCAGAAATGATGATGAGTTTTTTGCTCTCTCTCTCTCTCTTTTTTTTTCTTTCTCTATATCTCCTTTTACGTTTCAATGGTGCCAGAACGAGAAAAAAGTATAGATATAGAGAAATATATTTATACCTACGTTTCTCTCGCGGATTTTGATTCCTTGTTTCAATCTCCCTCGTGTATATATATTGATGCACTTTATAAAATTAATAATCAAATATCTTTTTACCCTTTTTCTCTTTTTTTTTGAAACATTATAAATAATTTGTTTTTTAGTTGGAAAAAAAACAAGTAGTACGCTCCCCTTTTAATCTTGAATTAGTAAAATTTTTACTCTCTAAATGTGAATTAGTAAAAAAGTTTACTAATTTGAATTAGTGACTCACTTTTTGCTTCTCAATTAGTAAAATTTTACTAACTATTAGTAACTTTTACTAACTGTTTGTAACTTTTACTAAGAATTAGTAAAATTTAACTAATTCTGAAGGAAAAAGTGAGTCACTAATTTAAATTAGTAAACATTTTTACTGATTCAGATTTAGAGAGTAAGTAATTTGAATTAGTTAATTTTTGCTTTTGAATTTGTTAAACTTTATTAATTTGACAGTCAAATTTTTTTTACCTATTAATTAAATTTTACTATAATTCAAAAGCTAAAAGTGAGTCACTTAGTTAAAATTTTCCTTATATACAAATTAAAAAAAAAAATCTTTATCTAGAAAAGCGATAAATTTACCTGAAAGAGCGATAAGTTTCACTGGAACAATGATATATGTTTCACGAAAACAGCGAAAGTTTTCGCTATTCTAGAGAAACATATATCGTGTTGTTTCAGATAAAGTTTTTTTTCCGTTAGAGTAAAAGAAATTATCGTGAAATACTGACATAATTATATACTTTTCATCATTCTGGTATGACCAAACAGACATAAAAATTGAGGTTAAGATTGATATTATTTAATCCTAACCTTACTTTTACATCTCATTTCGTCATACCATATTTTTTTAGTGTATGAAAAGGTACACACACGTTATAAATTAATACACTTCGAAGGAGATTATATATAGTTTATTTTTCTTTCGTCTTTATATATATATATACATATACATGAAAGTCCTCTTGTGGATGTTAAAGCGCGTTTGACAGTAGCCTCCAAGTGTCCCAGAGAGTGCAAGTATGCACAGCACCTTCGCCATCGTGTTTCCAAGTGCACTCGTAAGCTTGGCAAGGATTCTCGAATCCTTCGAAGAATATTCGAACCAAAATTATATATATACATATACTAATCGTACTTTTACCCCTCTCATTTCATCGCCGCTGTGAAAAAAAAGACGTGAAAGTAGCCAAATCATCTATATTCACGTCGCTGAATCAGAGACGTGAACGTGGTAAAAAAAAATTGGCTATATTCACGCCGCTAAGTTAAAGACGTAAAATATACATAAAAAATAGTCTAAATTCACGCCGTAGAGTTTAGGACGTGAACGTAGACAAAATTAGCTAAATTCAGACCCGTGAATCAAGAACGTGAACGTAGCAAAAAAAATCGTCTATATTCACACCGTAGAGTACGTAACGTGAACGTAGACAAAATTGGTAATATTCACGGCGCAGGGTGCGGGACGTGAACGTAGTCAAAATTGTCTATTTTTACGCCGCAGTGTCAGGGACAGGATTTTAGGAAATATAGACTATATTCACGCCGCTGAATTAAGAACGTGAACTTAGCCAAAAAAAAATCGTCTATATTCACGCCGCAAATACATGGACGTGATTTTAGGAAATATTGTCTATATTCACGCCGCAGATACAGGGACGTGATTTTAGGAAATATTGTCTATATTCACGCCGCTAAATTAAGGACGTGAACATAGTCAAAAATCGACTAATTTCACGCCGTAGAGTTTGGAACGTGAATGTAGACAAAATTAGCTAAATTCACGCCGTGGAATCAAGGACGTGAACGTAGTGAAAAAAATCGTCTATATTCACGCCGTAGAGTACGTGACGTAAACGTAGACAAAATTGGTAATATTGACGTCGCAGGGTACGGGACGTGAACGTAGTCAAAAGTGTCTATTTTTACGCCGTAGTGTCAGGGACATGATTTTAGGAAATATAGACTATATTCACGCCGGTGAATCAAGGACGTGAATGTTACGAAAAAAATCGTCTATATTCACGCCGCAGATACAGGGACGTGATTTTAAGAAATATTGTCTATATTCACGCCGCTAAATTAAGTACGTGAACGTAGTCAAGAATCGGCTAATTTTACGCCGTAGAGTTTGGAACGTGAATGTAGACAAAATTAGCTAAATTCACGCCGTGGAATCAAGGACGTGAACTTAGCCAAAAAAAATCGTCTATATTCACGCCGCAGATACAGGGAAGTGATTTTAGAAAATATTGTCTATAGTCACGCCGCTAAATTAAAGACGTGAACGTAGTCAAAAATCGGCTAATTTCACGCCGTAGAGTTTGGAACGTGAATGTAGACAAAATTAGCTAAATTTACGCCGCGTGGAATCAAGAATGTGAATGTAGCGAAAAAAATCGTCTAATATTCACGCCGTATCGTCCGTGACGTGAATGTTGCCAAAAATTAGCTATATTCACGCCGCTGATTAAGAGTCAGTTTTGTATCTCGGTTGCCGCGTATATACAATGATGATTATGGGGCTGTGCGGTATGCCAATGGAAAAAAGGGTGGGTCTCTCCTTTCTCGCGATTGCGCACCTTTTGCGAATATATGCAGCCATTTCACTTTGCCCTCATCATTTTCCAACCTTCCTCTTTCTCCACCTCTTTCTTCTCTGCTTCCTCTTCTCTTCTTTCTCATCCTCCTCTAGATAGCTTAGAAACAAATTTTATATTAAAATAATAATAATTTCAAAAGCAAATTTAAACTCAAAACTGTATTTTTGTATTCGTATATATAGATATACTAACCGAGAAATAAGTATGTAAGTACAAAAAAAAAGTAGAGAGAATCTGAGATTCATTGGAGCGTAAATTTTGATTGAGGCTATGTATGTATATATATAGTGAGTAATATCAAAAACCGCATGAGAAGCCGAATGATTCAAGGGATATATAGAAACGAACGTGGCTTCGGACAATAAAGCAAAGAGATCCTTCTAAACCAAGGGTGCGGTTTTCCACCTCATTTCAGAGCGAAGTGAGGGAAAACGCGATTACGATGAGGACTCCTATTCTCACTGGCATTGTGCTCCTTCTTTTATTTTTTATTTTATTTTTTGAGGAGGCTTGGATCATCCGATGAATCGGATTTGAAAATGTGCTGCTTTAAGGCCGATTATGACAAGAGATCGTACACCTCTCTCTCTCTCTCTCTCTCTCTCTCTCTGTATTATATCTATATATATATAGAAAAAAGAGGAAAAAATAGTAGGAAGAATTCTCACCCCTTCAAATTCTAAAATTTATACAGTTACATTCTTTCTGTAAAACCAAAAAATTCATAATTTTTAAACATTTATTTATGTTTTAATAATATTCGTACAGTCGAAATTCTATAAAAAAATTTTAAATTTAGTCTACTAAAAAGAAGAAAATTTTGATATTTGTATATTTTATTTCTGTTTGGGTTCTGTATACAAAAGAGAGGTGTTACAATCTTCGCACTTGAATAGAGGAAACAATTCGAAAGGCACTTTTGTTGAGATCATTGACTCATTGCTTTGATTCAGAAAAAAAGATCGGATTACAAATTCTTTCAGCATCCGAAAAAAAAGAGAAAAAGAATTCGAGTGTTTGGTCGACCGGTTGACCGACCTTAAACCTATCAAATTTCTCATATGCTTTCGACTTGTGTGTGCGAACATATACAATATATATTTAAAAGATTTTGACTGACAGGTCGCATATTGACTATATGTAATATAAATGGGGATGACGAGAAATTAGGAGGATTCTGTTTAATAAGGTTGATGTTCTTCAAGCCGGAAATAGATGTAGCACTTCCTTAAGAAAAAAGAGAGAGAGTAACTGATATACATTTGACCTAAATTGTACCTATTTTAGACCTTAATTGTACCTATATTTGACCTACTTATAACCTAAATTTGCCTTGTTTAAACATTGTTTAAATATTGAACCTTGGTTGAGCTTAGTTTGAACCTACATTGTACCTATTTTAGGCCTAAATTTAACCTACTTTGAACCTAAATTTAACCTTGTTTAAACCTATACTGAGCCTTTTTTGAATCTATTTTAACCTAACAAAATTTATACCTAGAGAACCTCTATTAAACCTACATTTGACCTCGAGCCTTCCTTGAAGTTACTTTATACTTATACTTTTAATCTATTTTAGAGCTACGTTGAAGACGACTATATGCTATGCTGCGGATTCTGTGCGAGCCTCGCACGCTTTTCTTCGCTGCAGAGTGACAATAAAATATCTCAAAAAAAAACCTGGGATATAATAGGAAGTGGCAATTTTGCAAATTTTCTGGAATTGGTTTCGGACTTATGAACCAAAAATTTGAATGATTTTGATTTTCTCAAATTTTGGCAAAAATATTTGTTGAGAAAAATTTTTCAGCATGTATTAGATTTACGTTAATTCTATAGTGGGGATTTTAATTTATGCTATTGGACCTTCCTTAAACCTTTAAACCTTCATTAAAATTGGATCCACTTTGAACCGAACTCTTGTTTATAAAAAGAAATTTCCACTTGACGTATATATTTTTACCAACTCGTGTTAATTAATAAATCTCGAATTGATGATGATCGAAATAACTACTGTAATCAGTGTGTGCACTCTCTGAAATTGGTCCTTGTTTCTCGAACACCTCTTGGAATCTTCGCGTTCGTTATGCACTGAAATATATAGTCAACCCATCCCTCTCTCGAAGTGCACTTGATTCTGCAATCTGCAGGAAAGTCTCTCGTGGCACACACACACACCGGAAAAGACCCTTTCGAATACATACATACAGTGGAAATAGCATGTTACTCCGGAATAGGGAGTAAAGTGAAGGGAGAGAAAGAAAGAGAGAGAGAGAGAGAGACATAAAATGACAGTTGGTGGCATGTTTACAAGGCGAGAGGAAGCATATTGAAAGAGAGAATAAGAGACAGAAAAAGAGAGAAAGAGTCAAGGAAGAGGAGAGAGAGGATGGAAGTGAAGTATCCTCGACTGCTCTAGGATATACTCCTTGCTGGTATCCTGCGGGTCCTTGGAGCACAAGGACCATCCTCTTCTCTCCATAGTGTACTCGTTCGCTTGATTCCCCTCTTCTTTTCGCTTACTTCCTCTCTCGCGTTAAAGTCACCCCTCTTGGGTTCAATAGTCATCATCTTCTTCTTCTTCTTCATACATGTCACCTATAAACAGCATCTCAAGATTTCCCATTCTCTTAAATCCTCTAAAATCTTTACCGATATTTTGGTATTGGATTTTCCTGTTGTTGTAAGCGATTCGTCTTCTTAATGAGATTATATACATTTAAGTATGAACTCGCTTTTAGAACGACTCCTATTCAGGGATTCAATCAGATTCCCTAACTTTGCATTGAAGTTTAAAATCATTTTTAGAATCGTACTAAATCAGAAATTTTTTTCACGTATCAAAAAAGAAATTATTTGAGCTAGGATGCGGTCTTAGTAGAATGGAAGAAAATTGGGAATTAAAAGGAATGCAAAAGAAAGGAAAAGAGAGCGAGAGAAGAGTATATATATAGTCAAAGAGTTTCGAGAAAATCAGGATGCACTTTAGAAGCACGTACTCGGCTATAGAGGGGCATTCAGTCAGAGACTGGGAGTTTTTGAGTCAAAGCAAGGACCCTTGCCTCACACTGCGCGGCAGGAGTAGTGCTTACACCCACACCTGAAAACCACGCCTACAAGCGTACCAACACACCGATATGGGGATATATATATATATATATAAAAGAACCCTTCGTCAAGAGAGATGGCCACCCCACACAGTTCTCCTTACTTACGACTCCCTTTCTTCTTCCTTTATCTCTCTCTTGCCATTAGTGGATCTCGCGAGGAAAAAGAGAGAATACCTCTTAGAAATGACGACGACGACGACGAGAAGGACGCGACTCATACAAACATGATGAAAAGAGATCTCTGGCCTCTTGGTTACACGTCTGAATCGCGTTATAACAGCCCACTTCTTTTTTTACTATCCGGAAAAAGAGCCAAGGTAATAGAGATTTTTTGACCTGTTATGGAGATTAGAAGATATCATTACCCATTCGAAAGTACTCTCACCAGAATGTTTTGAGAATCTTTTTTTTCAAATATTTTTAAAGATGCGCTCTTTGATACAATATATTTCTTTCTTTCCAACTCTCGACTTATTCTCACTTTCTCTAAATTTTTTTTTCTCTCTTTCTAATGTAAATAGAATCGTTATATAGGTAAACTTCCATCAATGTGATTTCTCCTTTTAATATAGGAAATTGATCATTTTGCATCCAATTTCAACTACGGTGTGAGACAAAAAAAGTGCGATAATAAAATGTGGCAATTTTGCAAATTTTCTGCAATTGGTTTCGGACTTATGAACCAGCAACAATCTGCAAATTAAAATAATTAGTATACGTATTAGACGTTATCCTTATGGTGCTGCAAGTACATTTATTTTGCTTTTGTACTTTTTTGAAGCAGACGTTTCAGCGCAATTGTTATACGCATCAAAAAAATTCTTCTGCTTCTAGTTACAATTAATAGTTGCACTAAAACAAAAAATCTGCTATTTCAAAAAAAAATACATCAGTAGAATAAAAGTAATTAAATACTTCGCAAGAGGTAATCGACTACCAGCAACTATACCCAAGGTGTCTATACGCAGCATATGTTATATAAAATACTACAGTTAAAGTAAAAATATTTCTTTTGACCTCTTATTTGAATAAGCAGTACTCATTTGGAACAGCAGTTGGGAATCATATAAAACAAGGATCGTTATCATAATTAAAAAAAAACCCCCCTTTGATGTTTAAAAATCTTGAGAGAGAAAAGAATGCATATATAAAAGAGCCTTGTGTAGATTGTCCATATATATATACATACAAGAGGGGTATAGCTGTGGGTTTTTTCGCGGTCCAATCTCTTCATAGGTGCAGAAGTAGCTGTGTTGATTTATTTGATAAATGAGTAGTGGATAGGGCTTAAGGGGGAGGAGGAGAGCTCTCCAACAGGAGAGTCCTACAACGACGAGGGCACTCCTCTTTCACTCTTCTCCTCTCTTTTGACCTCTCAACCCCACTCTCTCTCTCTCCTCATCTTTCTTTCCTTCTTTCACTCTCTTTCTCTCTCTCTCTTTTATATATATACTATATGTTTTCCGCAACGCAGAAAATCAAATCCATGGCGAGTTAGTCCACTATATATACACTCGACAGGCCTCAAGTATACTCGCAACCTCAACTCTCAACCCGTAACACCCACTGTGCTTTATTATCCCCTATATATATTTCTATCCTTTATTCCCATGAATAATGATATCCCTATATATATATATATATATATATATATATGTAGTGAAAGAATTGTTTGATAGGCTTTTAATGTCAAGTCTCTTTCTCTCTGCTGATTCAATGTGTGTTTATTGTGTGTACGACATTCTTTTTATTACCATCATTATAGGAGGATCTTGATTTCGAGAATCTGTCTTAGGTTAGGATCGATTTCCGTAATCCATTGTTTTTTTAAGAATAATATTGAACAAGGGAGATTATTAGATAGATTAGGGACGATTTTTGATATATGCAATCATTCTTATAAAAAGAAGAGAAGAAGAGGGAAATTTAAATCCTGTTTCCATTGACCATTGAGGAAATGGTGTAGGATGAGAACATGTTATAGAGCGTCAGAGAAGGCGCCGTCGTTGATTGGATCACGGCAAGAAATCGATACTCCTTCCCCTCTACTTCTTTTACCTTCTCTCTCTCTCTCTCTCTCTCTCTTCTTCTCAGGGGGGAGGTTATATGGCTCTTACTTCCGGTAGTATTCGGTTTCTCTCGCACTTTCGGAATTTGCCCCTCTACTCTCAGGCAATCGTCCTTTGCCAACGTAGGTCGACGTTCGCTCCTTCCAATTTCCCCGTGACGGCCTCCTAGAGAGGATCCTCGAGTGCCCTCTCATCGCCCTCCCGACCCACCCGAAGAGCTCTGTCCGGCAGTCTCCATGCCAACACCCGCTCGATAAATTTATCGGGGCCTCCTATATATGCGCTATATGCTGCGGATTCTGTGCGAGTCTCGCACGCTTTTCTTTGCCGCAAAGTGACAATAAAAGATCTCACAAAAAATTATGTGGGATTTAATAGAAAGTGGCAATTTTGCAAATTTTCTGGAATTGGTTTCGGACTTATGAACCAAAAATCTTCAATTTAGAATGATTTTAATTTTCTTTTTTGACAAAAGATTTGTTAAGAAAATTTTTTTAGCATGAATTAGATTTGTGTTATTGCTATAGTTAGTTTAGGCTAGACGATGTTAAAATGGGAGGAAAATAAGCAAAGCAGAGGTGCTTTTCGCTAAATTGTAAATAAATTAGAATGCCCATTTTAACGAGAATTTAACGCATGCGCACCTGTTTTGGTGTAGATTTATTGAGATAAAGGATCTATAGGTGCAAAGGAGACAGAAATTATAGTTTGGTATAGGTTCGTGTATATATACACACACATACACTCTCAATGCATTTATTAACGCGCGTTCGCGCTCCGACGTCGAGTTTTGCTGGTACAGCAGCAAGCAGGGTCAAGTGTTTTACCCTTCTCTATACTCTCTGCCTCCACTTTACCAGTCGCTTTCTTTCTCGTTCTCTCAAATTTTCTCTCCTAATTCTCTTTCTCTCTCTTTTTGCCCCCTTCTCTTTCTCTCTGTCTCTCTGCCTCTCTCTCTCTCTCTTTCTCTCCCATAGCTATAACGTTCCCTTCCGCAGTAAAACCTCCCACATCCCACCGCGTATACGAAACTCAAGTGCTTCGTGCCGTCCCACCACACCCCACACTCTATATCAGAGTATTTGCCACACGCTATACTTTGTCGGCCAAGCCTTGCGGCACATAGTCATTAAATGCACTCGAAATTAGTTACAGAGGGCGTGCCACAACTATAGAGAGACAGAGAGAATAACGATTCCGTTATCGATATTTTTTTTTTCATAATCTAATTGGGAATAGAAATTAGCGATTAAAAAGAAAGAGTTGATTTTGAAAAGAATTTAAGGCAAAAAAATTCCTATTTAAATTGGATTTGTGTACAAATAATAAGTTCGTATTGGTCATATTGTTTTAAGTGATGTTTCCATTTTGTTTGCAATTTTAACAAAAAAAGTCTTCTTGACTGCGGCTTTTCATTGCAGAAAGGATTTAATTGAAATTCATCTGTTGGTCGCTTAATTTGAATTTGTGTCTTCTTTAAATATATTAGCTCTCCATATATAGAAGAATTATATGATTCTTTCTTAGAATTTCTGTCATTTTAAAGAGTAAAATTTTTTTTGGAAAAAAAAAATTGCATCCTCCTACAAATATATATATATATATATGTTACAGAGTGGCATGCTCCAAAGAACCGCACCCTCATCTTTATATATATATGTGCGCTAGATGTATTTTCCTCTTGAACAAATCGCAGCAAGCAAGCGATGAAGAGAGAGAGAGAGAAAGTATAAACGTCTCGTTTCTTTGCCGTTTTGTTTCGACCAGGCTGAAATTTCGAGAGCCTCCATTACCGACGGCTCTCTCTATATATATATATATATATACGTATATAATAAGGAAAATCTCAAACGCTTTTTTCTCGCGAGACGAGCCTGATGCTTGAGAGAGTTTAAAGGCGAAAATGAATATATACCTGTAGAGAGTAAGAGAGAGAGAGAAATCTCTTAGGAATTGCGTTGGAAAAAAAAAGTTGAGCCAGGAGGCGGAATAAAAGGTGGAGTTAGCACTCGCGAGCATCGTGCTAACTGGTTTTTTTTTATATATTCTAAAGACAACTACCATCTTAGCTGCTTGGAAACACGCCTCCAAATGACAATTTCTTCTTCTAACTACTTCATTACTTTCAGTCTTGTTGTCATTTCTTTATATTATCGTCATATATATTTAAAGCAGAATTTATAGTTTGGTATTTTTTTTTGGCCCAAGGTCTTAAAAGTAATTTTTGCGTCTGTCCGTCTGTTTGTATATGGTTTACTGTATGTTGGCTATACCGCTGCTATGGCAGGAATTACCTATAAGCAACGGTTGCTATGGCAACAGATACCTTAGCAACCGCGTTGCTATGGAAGCAGTTACCTTTTGCCAACTGCTGTTATGGAAACAGTTACCATGGCAACAGTAATTATGTCAGCAGTTACCATGGCAACGGCAACTGTGGCAGCAGTTACCTTGGCAACGGTTACTATGGTAGCAATTACCTTAGCAACAGTTACTAGGGAACCATTTACCATGGCAACGGTTGCTATAGTAACTGTTACTATATGGTATCGGTTGCTATGGCATCGGTTACTATATGACAACTGTTGCTATGGCAGCGATTACCATATCGGTTACCGTTTTAATTAATTAATGTCGATGCTTTTAATTTACATGGAGAAAGGTACTAATATTTTTATTTTATTTTAAAAATGAAACTGAGTTTTTCTTATATATATTTACGTATATATATGTAACCTTAACCGTTTTTTTTTAACTGGCCAATCGAATATATAAATTTTTTTCATTATTTTTGACTCGCGTATTTTTCTTCAGTACAGATCCTCTCGCTTTATGTGCTTAGGTATCTGTAAGTAAACATTGTATAAGGCACGTGGTGAACGCGTAAGGAAAGCTAAATATGTGTCCTCTTATATATGGGCGAGCACCTTCGTTCAATATATATATATATATATATATATATAGAGAGAGAGAGAGAGAGAAAAAAGTGCCAAGAATCCAAAAACCTTTCCCACTTAATATATTTTGTTTACCCAAATGTGTAAACGTGTAAATAATGTAAATTGTTCGCATCGTTTCCCCTTAAATATAATATGCTTGTATGAACAATTTTTCTTTCACTATATATATATATATATATTTAATAACTAATTTATTATATTTCTCTTTATTATATTATTTTTACGATGTTAAAATTTTATAAATAGGTTATGTATATAGTTATATATGTGAATTGACACAGATACACAGGTGTACTAACATTAAATATTGATAATCTGACAAGTAACTAAAATAATGGGATCAAAATTTAAAAAAAAACAAATTGTAAATTCAGATGTTCCCCAGTCGAAAATCGTAAGTTTCCCTGAAGGGTTCACATGGCCTTCAGGTAACTGTTATGAAGGTTTCAAAAGCTTCATGGCAACTATTTATACATTAGACCTAAAATTCTGTGATATTTGCTTTCTGACTTCTTAACGGGAAGCTTTTTCTACAGCTTGTTGAATATCTGTGGACAGCTTCTAGCAAAAGGTCTACCAGTTTGCTTGGTGAATGCTTTCCTAATGCCTAGTTTAATATTCGCTTTTCACAAGTTGCAAATTAATATGTAATTTAATTACCTTTTTTACACTTCCTGAAAACTAGAATAATTTCATTAAATTAAACTAAATCGAAAAATTATAAAAATTCTATAGTAATTTGTAAATCCGTTTTATACAATTAATAATTATTCTTTATATATTATATAAAAAATTACTTTTCAAAGAAAACGTTTATTTTTAAACACTTAAATTATATACGAAAAAGATTATATATAACTTGAGCAAAATTTGGGGTTAGGAATACGAACACGGTGAAAACCTTTTATATTGAATAATGAATACAATTTCTTAAAAAAAGACAAAATTTTTAATATTTAAAAAAAAAGATTATTATTTTTATACTTGATATTTATGAATATTTTTTATAAATAATATATTCTTTATTCTTTTAGAATTTCATAATTTATGAAAATGAATTTAACAGCGTATTTTTATTTACAAATTTTGGTTGACAACAATGTACTAAAAGTTAAAATACCGAGTCTGACGTAAATAATTTTTCTTTAATTCTTCAATATTTAAATATAATAATCTAATACATAATATTTTCACGAGATAAATAAAGATGGAAAGAAAGGTTAAATTTAATTTTTGATCATTGTCATTTTTCCGCTGTTTCCTGAAACATCCATGACGCTTCATTTAATTTTCGCCACCTGAACGCTTTCTTTTTATATATGCAAAATCCTGCAACTCTTTGATAACTCTCTCAAAGCTACTTGAATGCTTTGTTTAAAACGTACAAAATTTGTTATTTTCAAGCTTTCCGTGGAAGCGAAAAATCGGCCATAACAGGCTTCCTGAAAGTTTTCTATAGCTAGTTATCTACTGTCTCACAATTCTCTAATGGTTATCTCAATACTTCAAAACAACTTTTTGTTCAGCTTAACATAGCGTAGGATTTTCGACTGGGTCATTACATGAACATTTTGCTTCCTCTTTACGATCAGTAAAAAAAAATTTGCTTCCTCGTGGAAGAAGCATTAACATTGAAATAAACATACAAAAATAATATAATAATCTAAACATTTGAGTATACCTAAACATTTGAATTAAATTTAAATAATTAATGGAAGTTAAAAAATCAAAAATTTCATATTTTAACTGAAATTTCTAAATATTAATGAAAAATAATATATAATTTATAATTATTTACAATTATATCGTTTCGTTTTAATGCAAGGAACACAATTATTTAATATTTAAACTTGAATTTAAATAAACAATTTTTCAGGTATAAAATGTGTATTTTCTATTTTTAACTTTCATTAATTTATTAAATTTACCTCAAATGTAAATTTTATATATACCAATCGATTCGTTTTCATGTAAGGAATAAAATTATTTCATCTATAAACTTAAATTTAAATAATTACAAAATTTTATAGCCAAAATGTGAATTTTTGATTTTTTAACTTTCATTAATTCTTTAAATTTAAATTAATGATATACTTTATATATACCGATCGATTTGTCTTGACGTAAGGAATACGATTTTATAATATATAACCTAAAATTTTTCTATTTAAAAATTTTTTCAATTAAAAAATAAATTTTGAAAAAAAGACGATAAAATTTTTTTTTCGTATTTTTTAAAATCCTTTGGTCAGATTTGAGATATTAATATGATAAATGAGCGTACCAAATTTTATCTAAATCCATTAAAACCTGTTAAAGTTATTTTCTAAACAAAAAAGGGATCCACACACACACATACGGACAATTGATCAGGATCTTATATAACATGTTTCTATATAGAGAAAAATTTATTTCCGTCACTTTGAAAATTTTTATAAACGAAAGGACTACAAAGCTTTCTCCACGAGGAAGCAAAAAATCGAAAAAAAATTATTATTCTTCTTCTCTTGCAATTAAGGTTTAATTGGTAGGGTTTTTTTAGAGGTAATATGTTTTGTTTGAAGGTAAAAAAATAATAGAGACATGATGTTTAATTTTATTTGACTATGTAAGGGATTTTTTCATTTTCCAGGAAAACATTCTATCCACAGTACAAGTAGTAGTACAAGTAAATATTTAGTTGGACGGGTTTGCAATTTTGTTAGTAATACAAGTAAATATTTAGTCAGACATTCTTGATTTGACCTTCAAACGACCTTGAATGACCTTGAATGACCTTGACTTGACCTTCAAATGACCTTGAATGACCTTGACTTGACTTTCAAATGACATTGAACGACCTTGACATTGAGTCATACTTTTAAAATTTTTTCAGTGGTTCAAATAAATATTTAGCCAGACATTCTAAATGTTTGAAATTTTCTCAGTAGAATAAATAAGTTATAGCAGTAGTACAAGTACATATTTCGTTAGACACGTTCTTTCTAAAAAAAAATCGAATAAAATAGATTATTCTTATTCTCTTACAATTTAGATTCAATTGGTATGTTTTTTTTAAGGTAATTTATGTTGTTTAAAGGTAAAAAAAATAATAGAGACATGCTGTTTAATTTTATTTGACTTTGTAAGGGATTTTTTCATTTTCCAGGAGAACATTCTTTCTAAAAAAAAATCGAATAAAATTGATTATTCTTATTCTCTTGCAATTTAGGTTCAATTGGTAGGTTTTTTTTTGAAGGTTAATTTGTGTTGTTTGAAGGTAAAAAAATAATAGCGACATGCTGTTTAATTTTATTTGACTATGTAAGGATTAGAAAAAAATTTTGGAAAAAAGACGATAAAAATTTTTTTTTTGGTATTTTTCAAAATCCTTTGGTCAGATTTGAGATATTAATATGATAAATGAGCCTACCAAATTTTATCTAAATCCATTAAAACCTGTTAAAATTATCTTCTAAACAAAAAAGGGATCCACACACACATACATCCGGACAATTGATCAGGATCTTATATAACATGTTTCTATATAGAGAAAAATTTGTTTACAACACTTTGAAAATTTTTTATAAACGAAAGGACTACTAAGCTTCCTTCACGAGGAAGCAAAAATTATAAAATATCACTGGAAAAAATATCTAATTTAAAATTTTTGATTTTAGGATTATTATTAATAAATGTCTCGTTAAAAATTTAGGATTTTTTTTGTATATATGGAAAACCAATCACTATATTTCTACATATAACGCACTTATGCACTTGATGGTTCAACAAAATATAGAAAAAAAAGTAGGAAAAAAAGGGAAGACCGATATATTGAAACTGTAGGGAAGTAGTGGGAAAATGTAATTTCAGTTGAAAACAGGAGAGTAAGAGAGAGAGAGAGAATCGAACAGCAACCGCTAGTCGAGCCACATCGATGCTTCAAGTGTTTGTATTGCTGACGCGGCGATCCAATCCAATACTCATAGTATAGGTATATACTGCCTTCATATATATATATATATATATATATATATATGTTCCCATACCTTCTGTCGGACATATACATACATATATATATATAGACATTTGAAACTCCCATAAACGAGTATTGGAACAACAATGTAGTATTTAATCAAAAATTCCTCTCTAAATTGCATTTTAAACAATTTCCCTTTTTGCTTGAAAGAAAAAAGAAATTTTTTCAAATTTTTTTTTGATTATATATACTTTATCAGATTGATAAAGTATTCAAAAAATTTTAGAATTTGAATATTATTTTTAAAAAATACATTTCTGTAATCAAATTTCCCAAAAAAAAAAAAATAATATAAGCAAAAATTTCTTTATCTTACTATAATTTTAATTTATAAGTTTTAACTATTTTTAAATTAACCGCCATTATCTACATGTTTTTGTATTTTATGGTTGGTACACTTTTATATCCTTATTTGTCAAATCACAAGATTCCTAACCTAAAAATTCATTCTATTTATTAATTTTCTGATTATTTTCTTACAAATCAATTTTTAGAAGTAGTTTTCGATAATATAACAATTATATTTTATTTATAGTATTGGAATACTCAAGTATTTAATATGATCAATAAAATATTTACTTGAACCAAATAATTTTTATTTAAATTAAATAAACTGTATTTAAACCATTTTCTTTCTGTGTATTATTTGTTTTAAATAGAGAAAATACAGTTCGAATACAGTTTATTTAATTTCAATAAAATTTATTTGGTTCAAGTAAATATATTTATTTGATAATAGTCAACCGCGATTAATGGAATGAAAATTTAAAAAAAAATTTAGGTTTGATTTCCATTGTCCCCACTCGACAAAATTCCCACTCGACATTTGTCATAAATCTCGTCAACTACCGCACCCTGCTCTAGTAAAATTTTAGTAACTTTCGTGTTAAAATTAAAAACTAGAGCAGGGTGCGGTAGTTGACGCAAATTATAACAAATGGCGAGTGGAAATTTTGGCAAGTGGGGACAATGGAAACCGAACCTAAATTTGCACTAAACCAGGGCGCGGTAGTTAAAAATTTAGTGATATTCTACTTAGAATTGAAAGTTACTATAATGTCACTAAATTTTCAACTACCGCACCCTGCTCTAGTGAAAATTTATTAACTTCATAGTAACTTTTAATTTGAACTAGAATGTTACTAGATTTTCAACTACCGTACCCTGTTCTAATGAAAATTTAGTAACATTCTAGTTCAAATTAAAAGTTACTATGAAGTTAATAAATTTTCACTAGAGCAGGTAGTTAAAAATTTAGTGACATTATAGTAAATTTCAATTCTAAGTAGAATGTCACTAAATTTTTAACTACCGCACCCTACTTTAGTTTAAATTTAGGTTTAATTTCCATTGTCCCCACTCGACATTTGTCATATAATTCTCGTCAACTACCGTACCCTGCTCTGGTAAAATTTTAGTAACTTTCGTGTTAAAATTAAAAATTACTATAAAGTCACTAAAAATTTTACTAAAGCAGGGTGCGGTAGTTGACGAGAATTATGACAAATGTCGAGTGGGAATTTTGGCGAGTGGGGACAATGGAAACCAAACCTAAATTTAAACTAAAGCAGGGTGCGATAGTTGAAAATTTAGTGAAATTTTGTTAAAATTTAAAGTTACTATAAAGTCACTAAATTTTTTTATTGTAAGCTTTCTATTCGGTATTTTGACCGAAATCTTTCAATTGGGAGATTTTTCGCAAACTTTGACCCAAAATCGTCTTTTCATCAATTATTGTATATATATCCTCAATGCATTCAATCAAATGAAGCATTTTCTTTTCGATAGCAGTGACGCATGCTAATCGCATAGCTCAGTCCAATCGAGCTTCTAATAGAATGCGATAAATAGAGAGAAAGAGAGAGAGAGAGAGATTTTATTAGGGTTGGTTGTTGATTCCATTCCCCTCTTTTTCTCTCTTCATCATCATCAGCAGAAGCTTCTATTTTGATCCTGGGATTCTGTACTCTCTATATATATATATATATCTCCGAAAATGCTTCTCACTTTGGACTAGCGCGTTTTTCTCCTTTCCTTTCTCTATCAACGGTAACAATAACAGCACTCCCTTTCCTATATACCTTCTTTGGATTCCGCAGAGGGATACAAATTCTTGTCATGGGTATATATACGAGAAAAAGGGGGAACTGGTAATCCTCACCCTCGCACTGAAAAGGGGTCCAAAACACAGTTTACTCGACGGATCATCCCTCGTTATTGTTGCGTTTATGATAATAGTGTGCGCGCCCACCGTCTACCAGATCCTGAACTTATATATATATATATATATATATAGTTTCAACCCCACCGGTCAGGTAGCAATTAGTTCCAATAAAGAAAGGAAAAATTTTCTTGTTTTTCTATACGCACCTTTTATTCATATATACATTGAAAAAACATAAAAATTTTGAGGTTATTTTTTTGCTTTTTTAAAACAAGATTTTTCGTTTCTAAATTCTGAGAATCTTCTGGTTTGACGGAATTTTGAAAAGTCGTGTGACACTTTTATAATAATTTTATTAGTTCTTGGCGTATACTTTTTAAATTACGCCATGAACTAATAAAATTATTATACAAGTGTCACACGACTTTTCAAAAATTTGTCCAATCAAAGTTATTTGGCCAACCAAAGTTTTATCAAATCAAAGTTTTGTCCAATCAAAGTTTTGTCCAAGCAAAGTTTTGTCCAATTAAAATTTTGTTTAACCAAAGTATTATCAAATCAAAGTTTTGTCCAATTAAAGTTTTGTCCAACCAAAGTTTTATCAAATCAAAATTTTGTCCAATTCAAGTTTTGTCAAATCAAAATTTTGTCCAACTAAAGTTTTGTCCAATTAAAATTTTGTCCATTCCAAGTTTTGTTTAATTAAAGATTTGTCCAACCCAAAATTTGTCAAATTAAAGTTTTGTCCAATTAAAGTTTTGTCCAAACAAAGTTTTGTTCAATTAAGGTTTTGTCAAATCAAAATTTTGTCCAATCCAAAATTTGGTCCAATTAAAGTTTTGTCCAATCCAAAATTTGTCAAATTAAAGTTTTGTCCATTCCAAGTTTTGCCCAATCAAAGTTTTTGTCCAACCAAAGTTTTTGTCCAACCAAAGTTTTATCAAATCAAAGTTTTGTCCAATTAAAGTTTTGTCCAATCCAAAATTTGTTAAATTAAAATTTTGTCCAATTAAAGTTTTGTCCATTCCAAGTTTTGTTCAATTAAAGTTTTGTCCAACCCAAAATTTGTCAAATTAAAAGTTTGTTCAATTAAAGTTTTGTCCAATCAAAGTTTTTGTCTAACCAAAGTTTTATCAAATCAAAGTTTTGTCCAATAAAATTTTGTCCAATTAAAATTTTGTTTAACCAAAGTTTTATTAGATCAAAGTTTTGTCCAATTAAAGTTTTGTTCAACCAAAGTTTTATCAAATCAAAGTCAAAATTCCAAGTTTTGTTCAATTAAAGTTTTGTCCAACCCAAAATTTGTCAAATTAAAGTTTTGGTCAGTCAAAGTTTTTGTCCAATCAAAGTTTTGTCCAACCAAAGTTTTATCTTATTCATAACATTTTTTTTTTAACTTTTTCATAACCTTACATTTTTTCTGTTAAAAAACTGCTGCTCTAAGAAAATTCTAAAAAATTAAAATAAAAATTTTCATAAATTTATATATAAAATTTGCTCTTGAAATCTAACAAATTTTTAGATTATAGGTTCAAGTTTACCAAAATATTACAATAATTACGCGCCTTGAATCTAAGTTTTGCAATAAATTTTGAGGTTATGTTTTGCTAAACTCGCGATCTCTATGAAAGCAATTATTTTGTGCGGCCAATAATAATAATAATAATAATTGTAAATGGTGGGTGCGAGTTTTTGACGAAAGGCGTTGATGTCCCGTTGCCCTTTACGAGTTTGGACAATTCGTATTATTAGCATCGTGAACGTCGGTCATATTATGACGTTTCGTGATGCTGGCAAACATACGTGCTCCTCATCTCACGACGCATATGAACAAGACACGCGGCCGGCACGCTCCCATTCAACTTTAATATCATGTTGTACGTAATATACCTATATACAATGAGAAAGCAGTCTACAATTATTCTAAAGTTGTTCTCTCTTTCTATCTCTTTCTTTCCTTTTATTTTTTGTCCACAAACGATTATTCACTACGACTCTTTTTTTTCTGCTGCGATGTTTATGAACAGCAATTTGTCTTTTTTGACTCTTAATTGATTGCTTGTTTATTGCCTATCAGAAATAACCCTCAATTTTCTTTTTGATTGGATCACGTTTGATATGTATTTTACTTTTAAGCGCTTTACTATTTACTCTCTGCTACTGGCAGTGGTTAATTTTTGAAAGTCGATTTTTTTTATGAAAAAGTGGTTTAGGTTGGGAATTTTTACATTTCGGATGTTCTACACTGAGAATATGTCCAAAAGGTTGCCATTGTCACCGTTCGTTATTTGTCATAATTCTTGTCAACTACCGCACCCCTGGTCTAGTGAAAATTAAGTGATTTTATAGTAACTTTTAATTTGAACTAGAATGTCACTAGATTTTCAACTACCGTACCCTGCTCTAGTAAAATTTTAGTGACTTTATAGTAACTTTTAATTTTAACACAAAAGTCACTAAAATTTTATAGTAACTTTTAATTTGAACTAGAATGTCACTAGATTTTCAACTACCGTACCCTGCTCTAGTAAAATTTTAGTGACTTTATAGTAATTTTTAATTTTAACACAAAAGTCACTAAAATTTTACTATAGCAGGGTGCGGTAGTTGACGAGAATTATATGACAAATGTCGAGTGGGGACAATGGAAACCAAACCTAAATTTAAACTAAAGCAGGGTGCGGTAGTTAAAAATTTAGTGACATTCTACTTAGAATTGAAAGTTACTATAATGTCACTAAATTTTCAACTACCGCACCCTGCTCTAGTGAAAATTTATTAACTTCATAGTAACTTTTAATTTGAACTAGAATGTTACTAAATTTTCATTAGAACAGGGTACGATAGTTGAAAATCTAGTAACATTCTAGTTCAAATTAAAAGTTACTATGAAGTTAATAAATTTTCACTAGAGCAAGGTGCGGTAGTTGAAAATTTAGTGACATTATAGTAACTTTCAATTCTAAGTAGAATGTCACTAAATTTTTAACTACCGCACTCTGCTTTAGTGCAAATTAAGGGTTGGTTTCCATTGTCCCCACTTGCGAAAATTTCCACTCGCCATTTTTAGAATTTTCGTCAACTATCGCACCCTGCTCTAGTAAAATTTTAGTGACTTTCGTGTTAAAATTAAAAATTACTATAAATTCACTAAAATTTTACTAGAGCAGGGTGCGATAGTTGACGAGAATTATGAGTACTAAATTTTTAACTACCGCACCCTGATTTAGTGAAAAATTTAGTGACTTTATAGTAACTTTAAATTTTAACAAAATTTCACTAAATTTTCAACTACCGCACTCTGCTTTAGTGCAAATTTAGGTTTGGTTTCCATTGTCCCCACTCGACATTTGTCATAATTCTCGTCAACTACCGCACCCTGTTTTAGTAAAATTTTAGTGACTTTATAGTAATTTTTAATTTTAACACGACAGTTACTAAAATTAAAGTTTAAAGTTTTGTCCAACCAAAGTTTTATCAAATCAAAATTTTGTCCAATCAAAATTTTGTCCAACTAAAGTTTTGTCCATTCCAAGTTTTGTACAATCCAAAATTTTGTCTAATTAAAGTTTTGTCCAATTAAAATTTTGTCCAATCAAAGTTTTTGTCCAACCAAAGTTTTGTCCAATTAAAATTTTGTTTAACCAAAGTTTTATTAAATCAAAGTTTTGTCCAATTAAAGTTTTGTCCAACCAAAGTTTACTAGAGCAGGGTGCGGTAGTTGAAAATTTAGTATACCATACACCATGAACTAATAAAATTCTTATAGAGATGTCATTGTATTTTCAAAAATTTATGATTTCTTCATAACCTAAAAAAATAAAGGAAAAATTTTTTTTTTTTGTTAATTTCAGGCTATCAAAGTGGATACAGTTCCGGTTCATCTGGCGGTAGATATAATTCTCATTCCAGTAGTGACTCGAGACAACAACAACAACAACAACAACGCGATTATCAAAATTCAAATCAACATAATCGTCATGGCTATCAGACAAATCAAAATCGACAGGATTATCGAAATAATCCAAGCCAATCGGGTCATCAGAGTCAACAACGTGGTCAACAACAACTTCCAAATCCCTGGGCAAATAATTACAGTTCACAATCAAATAATAATCAACAGAATCGAGGACAAGGCCGTGGACCTTGGGAATCATCATTTTCAGTAAGTAGAATCTAAAAAAAATTATTTTATTTTTTATAATTATAATTTATAGGTTATGTTTATGATATTTTGGAGAGTAAAAATATACAAAATAATTTTCAATACAATTTATTGCTTATTATTATTATTATTATTATTATTATTATTATTATTAATCTATTAATTTAAAAATATTTAATGAAAACTGACATTGATTTTCTTTATAATTAAAAAGCAACTTTTAATCCAGATAAAACTATCATAAACATAACCTATATTTTTTTTTGCTTTTTGTAAGAAGCAAAAAATTATAGGTTATGTTTATGATAGTTTGAAATGAAAATATAAATAAAGGGAATTAACTATCATAAACATAACCTATTTTTTTTTTTTTGCTTTTTGTAAGAAACAAAAAATTGTAGGTTATGTTTATGATATAGTTAATTTCCTTTGTTTATAGTTTCATTTCAAACTATCATAAACATAACCTATAATTTTTTGCTTCTTACAAAAAGCAAAAAAAATATAGGTTATGTTTATGATAGTTAATTTCCTTTATTTATATTTTCATTTCAAACTATCATAAACATAACCTATATTTTTTTTTGCTTTTTACAAGAAGCAAAAAATTGTAGGTTATATTTATGATATAGTTAATTTCCTTTATTTATATTTTCATTTCAAACTATCATAAACATAACCTATAATTTTTTGCGTTTTATAAGAAAAAATTATAGGTTATGTTTAATTATGTTATGTTATGTTTTCTTATAAAACGCAAAAAATTATAGGTTATGTTTATGATAGTTTGAAATGAAAATATAAATAAAGGAAATTAACTATCATAAACATAACCTATTTTTTTTTTTTTTTTGCTTTTTGTAAGAAGCAAAAAATTGTAGGTTATGTTTTATGATAGTTTGAAGTGAAAATATAAATAAAAAAAATTAACTATCATAAACATAACCTATAAAAAGAAATAAAAAATCTAATAAAAACGAAATTAGAGTGGATTTTTCAATTTTTTTTTTCAGAATCGATCAAATAATTATCAATATGGAAGGGGTGGTAACAACAATTCAGGAGGCTATAGACGAAGATAAGCCAATAATAATAATAATATTTTTTTTTTGTTTTCAAATATTTTTGGCGTGCAATTTTTATTTACAACAATTGAATTTCAAGTATATGAAGTTATTCCTTATATATTATATAAATATATATATAGTCCGAGAGAGTGACTATAATATTTAAAAAAATCAAATGTAACTATTGAATTAATTGCATAATTTTTTTTTTTTTTTTAATTATTTTTGATTAAAAATTTACATTCGTCCGAGAATATTAAATTTTCTCTCGGTAACTATATATGTAGATATATTTACATATACATATATATAAAATATTATTTTTTGATACTTTTATTTTAGAATAATATTCGATCTATATAAGTATCTTGCAAAAAAAAAAATTTATTATTATTTATATAAACAATCAAATATGAAAGTTGTAAATATTTGTGAATTGTAATCACATTTTTTTTTTCAATTTTCTCTATATACAAAATCCACTCTATTTTTTTCTAATAATTAAAAATTTACATATCTATATAGAAGTGAATAAAGAAACAAGTTCTTTAGGAAAATATTAGACGTAGTATTAATTGCATAATAAAAAAGTCATTTTTTTCTTAAAAAAAAAAAATGTTATTTAGTGAAGATAATTAATTAATTATTAGTAATTTAAAATCATTTTTAGTTTAAAAATAAGTACTTTTAGAAAAAAAAAAAAATAGAGTGGATGAATTATTATTTTCATTTATATCATTGACTGAAGATATTTTTTACTCCGTTTTGAGTTGCACGTTAAATCATTTGTCAGATATAAGTTAAAATTATATAATATGTCTCTGATTCGAGAAGGAAAAATGAAAGAAAGAGGAAAAAAAATAAAAGAAAAACTTGTCATCAGGAAAATTGGTGTTTATTTTTAAACAAATTCTAAAAAAAAAAAATTCCATTTCGACTATTTTCAAAATATTTTTATACTCTGAATTAGTAAAAAAATTTTAATTAATTTTAAATTAACAGACGGAAAAAAATTTTTTTACCTGGAACAGCGATATACATTCACTAAAACAGTGAAAGTTTTTGCTATTTTAGAGAAATATATCGCTGTTTCAGGTAAAGATTTTTTTCCGTCTGTTTTTTTTAATATTAAATTTGATATTAATTTCCGTAGTTTTAATTGAGGAATTGTTAAAATGACCAGATTGTCTCTCACTCTTTTTTTTTTTTTTTTTCTTTTCTTTTTTGAGTTCGTGCACATCTGGTAGCAGAGAGCAAGCCAGCGAGCATTGAACCAGAGAGTGCCACTTGAGAAAATAATAGCGAGCTGTGCTCTTGTTCTCTCCTCTCTTTCTCTCTCTCTCTCTCCCTTCGTTCTTCTTTTCTCTCTTTTTTTTGCCTTTCTTTCTTTCTCGCTCCATCGTCACCCCGAAATATGGAACCTATACGTCCGCATCCTACCGTGAGATAAGAGCACTACTACGTGAGAAGAGAAAGGCAAAAATTGTGCTAAAATTCAATTTCTCAATTTTATTTTTTCAATATCTCCGCAGGTATATATATATATATTGAAGATACTTTTCTTCTTTTTCTTTCTTTTATTCAAAATATTTTTACATTAAAAAAAGATTTTCTTTTTTTTTTGGTAGTTGGCATTTTGGAAGTTTTGGGTTTATGACTAATTTTTGAAGAAAGGGAGCTAAAAAAAATTATAGGTTATGTTTATGATACACAGAAATTTTTTTTTTTACCTGGAACAGCGAAATGTTTCACTAAAATAGCGAAAGTTTTTGCTATTCTAGAGAAACAATTCGCTATTTCAGTGAAACTTTTCGCTGTTCTAGGTGAAATTTTTTTTGTCCGTGTATCATAAACATAACCTATAATTTTTATTTTTTAGCTCCCTCTTTTTTCAATGCAAAAGAACCTCCGAAATGTGACACTTCCGATAAGTATACTAATTTCTACACACAAAAAAAATAATTGTCACATTTTAGAGGTTCCACTCAACATTGAGTAATCTCACCACTTGGACCGTATATTCGGGTAAAAAATTGCAATTTTCGTAAAAAAACATATTTTACATTAAAAAAAATTTTATAGTCACGCGTAAAAACCTTGACAAAATATAATTGTCCACAATGTGGACAAGGAATTAACACAATAGAATATATATACAATGATGAGCGACCCAACCGTGTTATATCAATAATTAAAATAAAAATCACAACATTTAAGTGTTACAAGAATGACGAGACAAATTTTTGATAGAAATGGAAAGAACAAAAAAAAAAAAAATTATTTTAGAAATTCAAAAGGAATTTTGATGTCATCATATGGGTGGTCTAGTGTTTTTTTTTCTTTGCTTTCTCTTCTTGTTTCAGACGATGCTGAGTAGCAGAGAGAGCAGTGAGTATAATTTTGCCCCCTTCCTCGCCACCCCCCTTCAGCCCCTAGACATCAGAGACTCCCAAGTCATGGTAGACGCGTACGTCGTTACCACGTCGTAGGAGGTGGGCTCAGACACTGGGATGACACAGCACCAGCTTCTGGCTACCTCTGCGGCCCATTGTTCTCCCCGCATTTCTTCTCTGAGGCTCGTGCTCAAGTGCTCAATCGCAACCCTAACCTCTTCGCGCGGGACAATCCCCTTGTTGGCATTTTTTAACCACGTTACATGAATATATATATATATACACCTTCACATTGTGCGCAGATAATAGTAATATATAACTAGTAATAGTTAGTAATATATAACTAGAACAAAGAAACCTCTGGAATTTGACACTAACTTTAGGGCGAATTCACATGGAAACGTAAAGTTTCAAATTTTTCAACTAGAAAATGAGTGTGAGGAGAAAAAACGTTTACCTTTTTCTCTTTTATACTCATGGTCTAGTTACAAAATTTGACGTCTTACACCTTCATGTGAATGCACCTTAAGTTTAGTGTCACAATTCAGAGGTTCCCTTGTACTATTACTACTAGCTATTTATTACTATTACTATAGTTATTTATTACCACTATTAGTTATTTATTACCATTAATAGTTATTTATTACTATTACTAGTTATTTATTACTATTAATACTTATATATTACTAACTATGGCTAGGGGATTAGAATTAAAAAATTCCTCATCGTAGGTGTCACATTTCAAATGTTTCACTCTATATGTCTATTATTATTCATCATTAATATAAAACAAATCCTTTCTATTCCCAATTCAGTTTAGGTCATGTAACCAATTTTTTTTTTGGAAAAAATTTTTTTATGTTTAATAAAATTAATAATTACAAGATTAGAAGCTAATTGTAATTTTAAAGAAAATATGTAAACGCGATAATAAATATGAGACATTTATAAGAATTGTTTGTGTAAGTTTAAAAAAATAAATATATCATTGTAAAAGGCTTGTAAAGCCCACGACGTTGGATGGTTGAATCGTGAAGTGGAAGCAAAGAGAGCTCTTGTACACCCTTGAAGAAGAAGGTCCAGGTGTAGCTGGTACCCTATCTTTATATATATATACATGAACAGAATGTGCCCTATAGTCCTATACTCTATATATATATATATATATTCCAAGTACTATAAGTACTTAGAAAACTCTACTCACCTTTACATGACTCTTTTTCACTCTTTGACTTTACTCGTTCTTCTTTCTTTTTTACCCTCCCTTATCGAAAAATATCTCGATTTGTTTTTCATTAATTACAATAAATTTCACTTTTTAGAAGTTAAAAAAATTAAAAAAAAGGATAAAAAAATAACTATGTGACACTCTCTGAAGAAAAGGAGATAAACAGTAAAAAAAATTATAGGTTATGTTTATGATAGTTTGATGTGAAAAATCAAAAACATAACCTATAGTTCGTCCTTTTTTCAGGTAGCGTCACATACAGTGAAACCCAGGAATATCAGATTTCAAGGGACCGATATTCGTGGATTTCTTTGTATTAAATTAGATTTTAATCCTTAAAATAGCAGTTTTTTAACAAATAATAAAAAAACTCTCTCTTATAATTGTTTCAATATTAAAATAAATGAATATTATTCTTTGTAATGTACGATTAAAAAATAGAATTTTATTTGTCACTTAAAAATCTACCTTACCAATTGATGGTAAAGAAATTTTTTGAAAAATGAAAATATAAAAAATAACCGACATAGAAATCTATCATACCGACTGATGGTGAAACAGTCTTTTTTGAAAAATGAAAATATAAAAAATTACCGACATAGAAATCTACCATACCGACTGATGGTAAAGAATTTTTTTTTGAAAAATGAAAATATAAAAACTTACCGACATAGGAATCTACCTTACCGACTGATGGTAAAACAGTTTTTTGAAAAATGATAATATAAAAAATTACCGACATAGGAATCTACATTACCGACTGATGGTAAAACAGTTTTTTGAAAAATGAAAATATAAAAAATTACCGACATAGGAATCTACCATACCGACTGATGGTAAAGAAATTTTTTGAAAAATGAAAATATAAAAAATTACCGACATAGGAATCTACTTTACCGACTGATGGTAAAACAGTTTTTTGAAAAATGATAATATAAAAATTACCGACATAGGAATCTACTTTACCGACTGATGGTAAAACAGTTTTTTGAAAAATGATAATATAAAAATTACCGACATAGGAATCTACCTTACCGACTGATGGTAAAGAAATTTTTTGAAAAATGAAAATATAAAAAATTACCGACATAGGAATCTACATTACCGACTGATGGTAAAACAGTTTTTTGAAAAATGAAAATATAAAAAATTACCGACATAGGAATCTACCTTACCGACTGATGGTAAAACAGTTTTTTGAAAAATAAAAATATAAAAAATTACCATCAGTCGGTAAGGTAGATTCCTATGTCGGTAATTTTTTATATTTTCATTTTTCAAAAAACTGTTTTACCATCAGTCGGTAATGTAGATTCCTATGTCGGTAATTTTTTATATTTTCATTTTTCAAAAAATTTCTTTACCATCAGTCGGTAATGTAGATTCCTATGTCGGTAATTTTTTATATTTTCATTTTTCAAAAAATTTCTTTACCATCAGTCGGTAAGGTAGATTTCTATGTCGGTAATTTTTATATTATCATTTTTCAAAAAACTGTTTTACCATCAGTCGGTAAAGTAGATTCCTATGTCGGTAATTTTTTATATTATCATTTTTCAAAAAACTGTTTTACCATCAGTCGGTAAGGTAGATTCCTATGTCGGTAATTTTTTATATTTTCATTTTTCAAAAAACTGTTTTACCATCAGTCGGTAATGTAGATTCCTATGTCGGTAATTTTTTATATTTTCATTTTTCAAAAAATTTCTTTACCATCAGTCGGTATGGTAGATTCCTATGTCGGTAATTTTTTATATTTTCATTTTTCAAAAAACTGTTTTACCATCAGTCGGTAAGGTAGATTCCTATGTCGGTAATTTTTTATATTTTTATTTTTCAAAAAACTGTTTTACCATCAGTCGGTAAAGTAGATTCCTATGTCGGTAATTTTTTATATTTTTATTTTTCAAAAAACTGTTTTACCATCAGTCGGTAAAGTAGATTCCTATGTCGGTAATTTTTTATATTTTCATTTTTCAAAAAAAAATTCTTTACCATCAGTCGGTATGGTAGATTTCTATGTCGGTAATTTTTTATATTTTCATTTTTCAAAAAAGACTGTTTCACCATCAGTCGGTATGATAGATTTCTATGTCGGTTATTTTTTATATTTTCATTTTTAAAGTTTTTTTTACTATCTTTTTAATTTTTTAACCGTCTATACATATTTATATTTTGTTATTTAAAGACTCCAAAACTACAAAAAAAATCCAACAGTTATGTCTAAATAAAAAAATTTAATTAATTTTTAATTAATTATTAATTTTATTTTATTTTTAGAATAAATTTTAATTTTCTTTAAAAACAGAAAAATGATCAGAATTAGATTGTACGCATAAAGTGCCCTCTATCTTATTGAGATTAGCGTGGGTTTTGGATCATTGAACAAGAATTGCACACACCATCCGCCCTATGTCAGTATAGCGTTATCTCGGTTTTTACCCCCTTCCCTTTTTTTTGATGAAATAAAGCGTTATCCGCGCTGAGATCTACCCCGTTTTTTTTTTATTATATAGTCGTTGATGTGCGGTCTCGACTCACTCTCTTATGTGCACGCCTCAAGTTCCCGCCGTCGGTATAATAGAATTCACAATGCAAAGACCCTTTACATCGCCCTCAAGTGTTCCGATTTTGCTCAGGGTTGCGCAAAAAGACCGACAAAATTTTCTAAAAATGTAATTTCATTGACCCTCTTCCTCCCATCACTGTTTTTTTTTCTTTCCATACCATACTCTTTATGGATGTATATTAAAAAAAATTTAAACACACAATTTTTTCAATTTAAATTATAATTAAAAATACAGAATATTATTGTAAAATAATTACAATTCAAGTTTGTTTCTTACATACGGAATAGCAGACGAATTAATTTTTTTTTGTAAACATTAGGGATGATGTATCAGTATTGACTATCCAACCTTGTTAACTAACCGGTTGGTTGCCATTTGTCATAATTCTCGTCAACTACCGCACCCTGCTCTAGTGAAAATTTAATAACTTTTAATTTTAACAATAAAGTCACAAAATTTTCACTATAGCAGGTTGCGGTAGCTAACAAGAATTATGACAAATGGTTATGTTTTTAAGTCAGGTAAAAAATTTGATTTGATTTGACAACAGCATAAAGAATATAATGCTGTGTCCACAATAGTCTCGTTACGTTACGTAACATAACCTAACATAACAATTACAATAGAATTTAGAAAAAATCTATTGTATTCGATATTTTCTATGTTAATTAAGTAGCCAATTGTTTTATTCGTTATATGTTATCTGTTAAATTTCGAAGGTTCCTTTTATAAACCCATTATTATTCATCATTAATATAAAACAACCTTTGTAGGCTGTATATCTACAATAGACTCCGTATGTTAACGTAACATATCAGTAAATGACGGTAACACAATATAATTCAGTAAAAAATAATTAAACATTTGATTTTAATGACACTTAAAATTAGACACAATATTATAGGTTACTAACTAAAAATTGAAAAAACAACAATAAATAATAATAAATAATAATAAAAAATTGAAAAAATCAAAAAATTCATAAAAAATTGCAAAATAACCCTTTTTCGGGTTAAAATTGAAAAAAGATGTTACATAAAAATAGTTTGTAAGATTTTCTAAAAGCATATATGCAAAGTATTTTGATTTATTTGAAAATAATTGAAAATAGATTCTTCAAGGACGGTGTCGAGGTCACGGGGTCGGTGTCGTTTTTCGAAATTTATTAACTTAATATAATATAATATAATATATTTCATGTTACATTCTACATAAGAACACTATAAAAGCCTATTGTGAACAAAGCCTGAAAAAAATTATTTATTGTCTTACGTTAACATAAAAAGTCCATTGTGGACACAGCCTAACATATCAGTGTTGGGTAGTTTAAATAGCATAAAGTTCGCCATGGTTGGGTCGCTTTTTAAAGTTTAGCCTTTTATTAACAGGGATGAGTATAGTACTAAACAAGTTTAATTTCTTTTACTGACTATAATTATCTCGATAAAATATTGTAATGAAGGTAAAATACTGGTAAAATATTACAATTATTAATAAATAAATAAAATTCTTTTACAAAATGTTTTCTATTGGAAAAAAATTTTTTTTTTGTAAACGAAATGTTTTCTTTTAAAAGAAAAAATGTTTTTTTTTATGTCTATTTGTGTTATATGTGAGATCTTTGACGGATTACCACCGAGAAGCAAAAGGTGACGAGAGGCGGCCCCCCGCAATCGTTCCCGCGCGGGGCACCCGTCTGTCGATAATGTCCCGCACCACTTGTGACAGTCTTTACTCACTGACTCGCGGTTGGACCCCCCATGCGAATCCAAGGCCCCCCGCCCGTCTAGCCCACCTTAATTCCTTGACTCTCTTCACTCTCACCCTGACTTGTCCACTCTTCCGGAAATATCGCTACTTTCGTCTGGAAAATCATTGATTCTAATTATTCTCAATACTCTTCATCATGTGAAACTATTTCAATAATATTTTCTCAACAACTTGCCTATTTTTATATATATATATATATATATTGGAGTCGAATATTTTTATTTATTTCTAAAAAAAAATTATTTATTTAATTTTTACTTTATTAAATTAATTTTATGTTTTTTCTATATCACTTTTCTAAAAGGTAAGTAAAATATTTTATAGGAATTTCAATTTTTTTTAAATTTGATAGATTTAGGTTGGTTTCCATTGTCCCCACTCGTTATATTTGTCATAATTGTCGTCAACTACCGCACCCTGTTCTATAGTGAAAAAGTTACTTTATAGTAACATTTAATTTTAACTAGAATGTCACTATATTTTCACTAGAGCAGGGTGCAGTAGATGAGAATTATAACAAATGGGAAGTGGGAACCAACCTTCCATGCTCAACTCATTTGTTAAGGCTATTCCACAATAGTTTCTTTAGATCGGTAATTTTAAAAATTGCCCAGAAAATAAAATTATGAAGCATATACACTGAAAAAAATCTATTTGGAAATTGTACATTCACAATTTGTATTTGTGTTAAAATTTGTAAAATTACTATATTCAATAAGGTTATGTTACTACATTAAAAAAAGCACTTTTACAATTTTCTGTAAATTTACTACATTCAAAGTATGGGTAATAGGTGACGGATGCAACAACTAATTATGTTTCACCTATTACCCACTTTAAAAGTATAGTAAATTTACAGAAAATTGTAAAAGTGCTTTTTTTAATGTAGTGACATAACCTTATTGAATATTGTAATTTTACAAATTTTAACACAAAAACAAATTGTGAATGTACAATCTCGAAAAAGATTTTTTACAGTGTAGAAGTAATTCAATGAGCGAGATTATTAGAATATTATTAGATTAGAATAATTATTAGATTAATTAGAAAATAATTAAACATAGATTACATTCGAATACCTGAAGGAAAATCTAAACATAACCTAGAAAATAGTTAACCTAAAAGGTTCAATTTACTTTTTGTTACCATAAAACAATTTTAATATGCGAATATAAAGGGAGATTTGAATTAGCGATCTGTGACTAATTCACTGACTTCTCTCGAATGAGGCCCCCGTATGATTTGACGCGACTTTATATATTCCCT
Source organism: Leptopilina boulardi (assembly GCF_019393585.1). NCBI lineage: Eukaryota > Metazoa > Arthropoda > Insecta > Hymenoptera > Figitidae > Leptopilina > Leptopilina boulardi. The sequence continues at coordinate 432,915 of NW_026137825.1, read as the reverse complement.
ATGGGCCTTTTGAGTCCCGGTGGGTCCCAATCCTCACTCCGTGTGTGGGAATTGATCGCAATTTTTTCGCGTCAATCACAGAAGTTCATATATGAATCTCAAGAGGTTCCTTATATATATAAATATATATATATGCAGGGGCACGTAACCCTCCAATGGCCGGCGGGCCCGTCTCGCAATTCTCGCGCTTGGCATTTATATATATATTTTCACAAAAGCTCCCAGAGCAGAACATACATATATATATATATACTCTCATTCGTTAAACAATATGCTATCGTGTACGCGCCAACGGACCGACGAGTGGTCGCTACGTACAATGCCATCTTATGACATTTTTAAGTTCAACCGTCGCCACTTAAGTGCTCGTTAGACGTCCCGCGTAAAAGCTTTTGTGTTAAAAAGCCATGGCATGCTTCGTCAAAGGCAAGAATTTTTAACGGTCGAACTATATATATATGTATATGTTAACTGCGCGCCATTTGCGTCTAACGAATTTTTAAAAAATTGGAATAAAACGGATCTGTTTTGCTGGGACTAAAAATTTTCATAACCTCAAAAAAAAAAAAATTGAAAATTACTATTTATAGTTAAAATTTGCACTACGAAGAAGCAAAAAGTTATAGGTTATGTTTATGATTGCACTCTATGAAGAAGGAAAAAATTAAAGGTTATGTTTATGATTGCGTTTTACTTTGCGATTTAATGAAAACTAAAACTTCAATAATTTATACCCATATCAGAAAATTAAAAGGCATTAAAATAAGCTGCAACGCTTATTATTTTAATCCAATTTTGCTTATTTTAATCCATTTTGGTATTAAAATAAGCAAAATTGGATTAAAATGATAAGCGTTGTAGCTTATTTTAATACCTTATAATTTTCTGTGATCTAAACTTGTGGCAATGTTGCGACTATACAAGTTTAGATCCTATATACATGGGTATAAACTATTGAAGTTTTAGTTTTCATTAAATCGCAATTGTAAAACAATCATAAACATAACCTTAAATTTTTTGCTACTTCAAAGTGCTGTGTAATCATAAACATAACCTATATAACTTTTTTGCTTCCTCGAAGCGTATATTAGAACAAAAAAAAAATCTAATGATGATGTAACTATGAAAAAATAATTAATAATAATAATTACATACGTAGAATAAAAAATTTTTAAAAATAATATTTTTGATCAAAAGTAAAAACCGCGTCAGTCAAGATTCTCTCTCTTGAGTTTTCTTTAATTATATATATAATATAAACTTATATAATTAACGAAGCGATAATTGATCATTACGACCCGCATGAGGTGTTTCGTCTCATTTCTCATCAGAGAAAGAAAGAGACACTCGACTCGATACTTCCGATAGCCCGCATCCTATATATATACATACAGCTTCTTCGCCTTTCAGATTTATATATATATATACCTCTCTTCTGCTCTTGTTTCAGTTATCTCTTATTTCTTATTACTTTAAGCCAATATATTATATATATATATACTATACGAGGGTTACTCCCCCTACTCCTATTATTTTCCACGCATAATTTTTTTAAAAAACTTGCAAGTATTATAGAATTATTAAAATTTTATCTTAATTTTGAGGTTATGTTCGCGTTTCTTTGTCACACTGTAAAAAATCTTTTTGGAGATTGTAAATTTACAATTTGTATTTGTCTTAAAATTTGTAAAATTACTATATTCAATAAGGTTATGTTACTACATTAAAAAAAGCACTTTCAACATCATTTTCTGTAAATTTACTATACTTTCAAAGTGAGTAATAGGTGACGGATGCAACAACTAATTATGTTTCACCTATTACCCACTTTGAGGTATAGTAAATTTACAGAAAATGATGGTAAAAGTGCTTTTTTTAATGTAGTAACATAACCTTATTGAATATATAGTAATTTTACAAATTTTAACACAAATACAAATTGTGAATGTACAATCTCCAAAAAGATTTTTACAGTGCAGGGAAATTTAAAGTTTTGTTTGTCGGACGACATAGCCTCAAAATTTTGAGGTTTATGTTTGACATATGCCCAAGAAGCACGTAATATAACCTCAATATCAAGGTAATATTACATGTAAGATTCGTAATATAACGTTGTAATATTACAGTGATCTTAAAATGTCCGCCTCAAGGTAATATTACCGGTAATGTTACTGTAATATTACGCGCTAATATTAAGGTCATATTACAGTAATATTGCAGTAATATTATACCGTAATATTAAGGTAATATTACAAGAGAATATTACAGTAATATTATGGGAACATTTCTTTACGAAAAAAATCTACCCATCCAGGGAATCGAACCCCGAACTCAAAGCACACGAGTCCAGAGTTTTACCAACAAGCCAAATTGACTTATAATATATTTACGTTTTTTATGCTTTATGAATAACTCAAATCAGTCTGTAATATTACTGTAATATTACTGTAATATTACCGTTAATATTACAGTAATATTCCCGGTAATATTACCTTGAGGCGGACATTTTAAGATCACTGTAAGATTACTGTAATATTACAGCGTTATATTACGAATCTCACGTGTAATATTACCTTGATATTGAGGATATATTACGTGTTTCTTGGGTGACCTTGAATTTTGAGGTTATGATTGAACTAAAGCCTCAAATTCTGGAAAACTATATATACCCTTCGACTTTAGCCAATTGTCTATTTTCACGCCGTTAAAAGACGTGACTTTTAGCCAAGTTTTTAGGTTATGTTTTTAAATCATAAAAATATATTTGATTTTATTCAAACACTTTTGTTATCAAAATAAACATTTTTTTGTTATTAATTTATTTGAAAATGATTTGTTTTTCTCTCTATAAAGTGCGGAAAGAGAGAATAAAAATTTTTTATTACCCATAAATATAGCATTGCAATAACTTGAGTGCGTCTAATTAGAAATTCATATTTATATATATATATATATATATACGTAAAAAGAAAAAATGACAAGAGTCCTCTTTAATTTGCAATGAACGAGTGGCTAGTTTTAATTTTTAATTTAATACACTCAGCTCCCCATAAAATCAGTGTAATGCCTCGTGTATATATATGTAAAGATAGAGAGAGAGAGAGACTCTTTTTTTTCCTGTGGGATAGAAAAAAGCTTTGACATAAAAATTCATCGTCAGCTGCTTGATCTTTCCGCTTCGCCTCGCATCTCGTGCACGCATATATACGAGGCGGTATAGACACACTCTTAGCAATGCGTAGGTACTTATCAAATAGCGGCTGTCGAGAGAAATGAGTGAGCTAAAGAGAGAGAGAGAGAGAGAGAGAAAGTCGAAAAAGAATAAAAAGAGAGATAGATCTAAGTTTGAAAAGAAGTAGAGAGAAAGAGAGAGAACAGAGTACGTACTTGGCTACTTGGCATTTACATCCGCCATCCATTTTATGCACAGTACTTCAGTCCCTTATATTCTTCTATATACCTTCAGGTGCTGCTTCCTGAATTCCAACATTTTTCGCGCTCATTTCTTTATACTCTATATATACCTCTATAAAGATTTCAATTTTTATTATTTTTTTTGTAATGTTTCATTTATTTAATATATTTGTAAAACGCTTTTTAAAATGCGGGTCTTAAGAAGCAAAAAATTATAGGTTATGTTTATGATAGTTTAGTTCTTTTTTAGTTTTATATAAAATCAAAACCAGTTTTTATTAAATATAATAAAGATTTCTATTTTATATCTGTTTTGATGTAATAAAGACGATTTTTGTCTTCAAACTATCATAAATATAACCTATAATTTTTTAGTCTTATATGTTACCGCAGTAATAAATGTTTTTGTATATCAGAGTTGGGAATGTAAAACACTTTATAGAACTCAAAATTCTTGATAAAAACTACATCACCCTGCTCTGGTGAAAATTTAGTGACTTTCTAGTAACTTTTAATTTTAACTAGAATACCACTTAATTTTTGCTAGAGCCGTAGTTAACACAGCTAACAGAGGTTGTTTAATATTAATGATGAATAATAATAGGCTTATAAGGAAAACCTTCATAATGTGACACGTTAGGTTATGTTATAATATGTAACATAACGAGTCTATTGTAGACACAGCCTTACATTCTTTATGTTATGTGGTTGGTTGTCATTGTTCACACTTGACATTTGTCATAATTCTCGTCAACTACCGCACCCTGCTCTAATAAAACTTTCGTGATTTTATTGTGAAAAATTAAAAGTTACTAAATTTTTACTGGAGCAGGGTGGGATAGTTGAAAATTTAGTGACATTCTAGTTAAAATTAAAAGTTACTAAATTTTTACTATCTAGTAACTTTTAATTTTAACTAGAATACTAAATTTTTACTAGAGCAGGGTGCGGTAGTTGACACAGCTAACAGGGGTTGTTTAATATTAATGATGAATAATAATGGGCTTACAAGGGAAACCTTCAAAATGTGACACGTTAGGTTATGTTATATTATGTAACATAACGAGTCTATTGTACACACAGCCTTACATTCCTTATGTTATGTGGTTGGTTGCTATTGTCCACATTTGACATTTGTCTTAATTCTCGTCAACTACCGCACCCTGCTCTAGTAAAACATTCGTGATTTTATTGTGAAAAATAAAAAGTTACTAAATTTTTACTAGAGCAGGGTGCGGTAGCTGAAAATTTAGTGACATTCTAGTTAAAATTAAAAGTTACTAAATTTTTACTAGAGCAGGGTGCGGTAGTTGACGAGAATTATGACAAATCGAAAACCAACCAATTCAGTAAAATTAAGGTACTATCACACCGAAAGTACCAAATTATATTATTAAAAACCAAAAGTAATTATATATATTAATAAAAAATTATATTACTAAAAATACCAAAAAAATTTCATTAATCGTATTTAATTAACAATTTTCTCTTTTAGAAAAAGAAATTTTCCATTAATTAAAAAATGCCCTTCATTTCTGACACGAAAAAAAATTATTATTATTATAATTCCATAAAGCTATAATTAAATTACAAAACTAATGACTCAATTTTTATCCTATCCGAGGTCGAAACCAAACTGTCGACCATAAAATTTCGCAACTCTCTCCCCCCCCTCCCCCTTCCACCGCACCCCTCCAACCGTGTATGCAGTCGATGGAGTTAATGGGCGGTACATGTAGGCGTGGTTGCTATACCGCAGGGGCGCGACTTTACCAAGTTGAAATCCCCCACCAGTTTCCTTTTACGAGACTTGTGTTTTTTTTTTCGTGTGTGAGTGTATAAAATGGATGATGAGTGTGAATTTGTATGCATGTGTGTGTGTGTAAGGAAACGAGTGTGAGTTTTACCAGCAAAGGTCAGAAGAAAGGGTCGCATATACCCCCCACTGTGCGATATCGCATCGCGATACCAATGATTTCTTCGGTTTTCTCGTCGTTGTCTGCAGTTTTGTCAAATCTTCGCGTCACCAATCGCAATTTTTTTATATATATATTACTTTTGCTCACTTAATATAGTTTTCTATTTTTTTTTATCACAAATAAGTTTCTTTGTGATCATTTTTTTTTGTGTCTTTGTGATTTTTTTAATTTTTGTGTAATGGTGTGATTTTTTTTATTGTATAAGTGAAGAAAGGGATAGTTAAAAAAATTATAGGTTATGTTTATGATAGTTTTCGTTTTCGTTTACTTTAAGGGTTCTGTCACATGTAGCAGAGATTCGATTTTAACCAATCAAAATGGAGTCTATTACGGCAAATGTTACCTTACCGCAAGAGACTAAATTTTGATTGGTTAAAAACTAATCTACTGCATATGTGACAGTGCCCTAAAGACGCTTGTTCCGTTTTTAAGCATGTCAGTCGAGTTTTGAGTAATTTCGATTGGCTCTCTTGGAAATTATCCATTACAAAGCCAATCAAAATTGGTGAAAACTCTGACATATACTCAGAAATTGAGAAGGTGTACAAGCGCCTTAAGGCAGTGTTTACATATGCGCGACTGTGTTCAAAGCGTTTTTTCTATGTAACAAGGATAAAAGATGTATGTCTTTCTCTCTCTCTCTCTCTCATTGTTCATAACGCAAAACGCAGCGTTTGAACAAAAAGTAAACATAACCTAAAATAGTTTTAATTAAATAGTTTTAAAAGTTCAGTTTTATTTTGGGGACTTGTTTCTTTCGCATTTTCAGTTCCAAACTATCATTAACATAACCTATAATTTTCTTTCTTTCTTTTCTGATACATTCTTTCGTAAATACATTGAAAAAAAATTTTGAAAAATGTCTTTTATTTAAAAATTATGTAGAAAATTATTTTATAAATTAATATATATATATTTTTTTTAAATATTTTGTCTCGTTTATTAATAATTGTGGAGTGCAATTAGTATATATATATGTATATTGGAATTATATGTGAAACTGAGCGGTATATTAATGAAATTTTATTTCACCGTCGCTGTTCTCGCAAAATTCTAATGGGATTCGAATAAATTGCACCCTTGTTGAACGTTGAGCGGAAGCAACCCCTCGCACGTTCATTTATATGGCGTTCGAGAGTAACCATGGTTACGAAAGAGTGAGAGAGTGAGAGAGAGAGAGAGTAGGACGAGTACCTGTGGTACCTGCCGCAGGTATTCACCTCTCCATATACCATGCGACTTGGATATATATATAGGTATATACATTTAATTCCACGTTCATACATATATATATATGTATACGAGCGCCAATAGCAAATGCCTACTCGGATTAAGCAATGTTGTAATCCAGCAATTAACGTGCACCCGAGGGATATCGAGTAGCAATATATATCCCGATTGGAATGCTTTGACTAATATAATAGTATTACAAATTCGCTATGAAATTCGAGGCTTAAAACTAAATTGTAATCGTTTCCTTTTATTGTATATATTCACTATATAGAAAATTATTATTTTTGAAAAAATAGTGTGGCAATATAGGAAAAAAACTAAAAATATTTTTGTAAATAATTCTGTGGAATAATATTTTTTATCACGAATGTCATTTGTTATAATTATCGTAAGCTACCGTACCCTGCTCTAGTGAAAATTTAGTAACTTTGTAGTAACTTAATTTTAACAATAGTTACTAAATTTTTACTAAAGCAGAGTGCGGTAGTTGACGAGAATTATATGACAATTGGCAAAGCCATAACATAAAGAATATAAGGCTGTGTCTACAATATAGGATTACATAACATGTCACATTTCGAAGCCCCTTATAAGCCCCATTATTATTCATCATTAATATAAAACAAACCTCTGTAGGCTGTGTCCTAGACACAGCCTTACAAAATTACGTAAAATTTACGTATAGTAGCGATTTTTTTTCCTAGGGAATTGGAAATATTACTGAAAGTTATTGTGGAACAGCCTCTTAATTTTAATTTAATTTCGTAAAACTTACGAACGAGACTGTGACGTCAAATTGAAAGAACAAGTTGTCTAAGAGTATAATAAAATAATGTTAACCGAAATGAATTTTTTTTTTAAATTCTAACCTCAAAAAATAAATGAAAATTACGACCGTTAAAAATTCAGTTAAATCTGCTGCTCTATAGATATGCATATATATATATTTTTTTTCACGACCACCCTCGATGTCTTAGAATGATCATTGTAAATTCATGAGGAGTCTAAAACGACTTCTGATGGAGTTCATGAATACGAGAAGACGAAATCATGGGGTTGTTTCATGACTATACCATCTTAGATTTGAAGAAGATGAGAGGCAAGGCGAACGTGGAGGATCCGTTGATGCTAATATTCTCGCCTCTCTCTCTCTCTCTTGCTCACTCCCTATATATATAATGTCGTTTCTTAACTCCTTCTCGGTTGATGTTGCCTTCCTCCCGCGAAAGGGACTCTAAAATGTATATATATATATTGCAAATGCAAAAGGGTTTTGACTTTGTTTGCGTAGGAGGAGCCAAGTGCAGGCGCGCGTTCGTCATTCATTATGATGGGGTCATGTATTATATTATATATACATATATATATCTCTGCAAATTTATCCCTTCAGGGTGACAGCAGGGAAACGCTATCATATACGCAATGACAGCGTGCACCTCTGATCCAATTAAACTGCTGTTAATCAAATCCATATCTCAAAATTTTTCCTCAATTTTTTTTTTACAAAATCGCAATTTTTTACATTAAGCAATTTTATCAAGAAACTGTTTTTCAGAAAAGAATATTTAATTTTTTCGTGGAAATTTTATTTAACTAGAATGCCACTAAGTTTTCAATAATTTTTAAAATTTTTTTTTAATTTTTTGTCACCGCACCCTGTTCTAGTAAAAATTTAGTGACTTTAAAGTAATTTTTAATTTTTAACTAGATTGACACTAAAGTTTTAACTACCGCACTCTGCTTTAGTGCAAATTTAGTGATTTTATAGTAACTTTTAATTTTAACTAGAATGTCATTAAATTTTTAACTACCGCACCTTGCTTTGGTGTAAATTTAGTGATTTTAAAGTAACTTTTAATATTCATTAGAATGTCACTAAATTTTCATTAAATCAGGGTGCAGTACTTGAAAATTTAGTGACATTCTACTTAAAATTAAAAGTTACTATAAAATTGTTAAATTTTTATTCTCGTCAACTACCGCACTTTGCTTTAGTGAAAATTTAGTATAGTTTATAGTAACTTTTAATTTTAACTAGAATGTTACTAAATTTTCAACTACCGCAACCTCTGCTTTAGTGCAAATTTAGTGACTTTAGGTTGGTTTCCATTGTCCCCACTCGCCATTTGTCATAATTCTCGTCAACTATACCGCACCATAATCTAGTAAAAATTTAGTAACTTTACAGAAATTATTAATTTTAACAATAAAGTCACTATATTTTTACTATCGCAGGGTGCGGTAGTTGATGATAATTATGACAAATGACGATTGGGGACAATGGAAAAACAACCGTACCTTTTAATTTTAACTAGAAATATGTCAGTAATTTTTCAACTACCGCACCGTGCTCAAGTGCAAAAGTGACTTTATAGTAACTTTTAATTTTAACTAGAGTGTCACTAAATTTTCATTAGAGCAGGGTGCGGTAGTTGAAAATTTAGTGACATTCTAGTTAAAATTAAAGTTACTATGAAGTCACTAAATTTTTACTAGAGCAGGGTGCGGTATTTGAAAATTTAGTGACATTCTAGTTAAAATTAAAGTATTACTATGAAGTCACTAAATTTTCATTATAGAGCAGGGTGCGGTAGTTAAAAATTAAGTAAACTAAAAGTTACTAAAAAGTCACTAAATTTTCACTAGAGCAGAGGGTGGTGCAAATTCTGTTAAAATCGTTTCTTTAGTTATTAGAGTAAATTATTCGTTTCCATTTTTATTATTAAAGAAAACTTGTTGAGTTTGTGAACAAAAAAAAACACGCAAATACTTAAGAGATATATATATTGAATCGCGCAAAAGGGGGAAAAAAGAAGAAGCTTTGATGGATTTAAGAAAAACAATCCGATTTTTTTTTGAATGGCAATAAAACTGAGAATGTTTCATTACATCTCGTCGTTTTTTTGATCTCGAGCAATAAGAATAAGGGGGTGATATTATATCGCTGACTCAGTGACTCCGCGCGAATATATATATATATATAAGCGTCCATGGAAACGCCCCATCGAAAATCCTGACTAGAATCTACCTATATATTCGTTTATTAAAGGTAAGCCGATCTTGTTCACGTGCGCTTTTAGAGGTGAAGGTTAATGCCTCATATTACTTCCAAAATGGTAATAATAATGATAATAATAGTAATCCGTTGTTATATAGTTTACAATTTACTACCTCAGTCACCGAAACTAATTTGGGAAATCCCCGAATGGTAACATCGCTAATTGTTGGATATTTCGCCAAATTATTTTATTTTTATTATTAATTGCAGAGAATCTTAGCTTTGATGCGAATATTTTTTTTACTCGTAATTATTTATATTAAGAAATTTATACTGTAATTAGAGATTAGAATGAAAATTTGTTTTTGTAACTGCGCCGGCGCAACAGTTGGGAGTGAGAGAGAAACACGCTTTCTGTCCTTGTTGCACTCATTCATACTTGCGCATGCGTAGTTGTCACCTGGTTGGTTTCCATTGTCTCCATTTCTCATAATTCTCGTCAACTACCGCACCCTGCTCTAATAAAACTTTAGTGATTTTATTTTGAAAAATTAAAAAAATTACTAAATTTTTGTACTAGAGCAGAGTGCGGTAGTTGATGAGAAGGAAAATTTACACCGAATTGGATAAATAATATCCTTTCGGTTTGACGGAATTTGAAAAAATTGTGACACTTCTATAATAATTTTATTAGTTTGTGGTAGAAGTATATACAGGCAACGCCACGAACTAACAAAATTATTATAAAATTGTCACACAACTTTTCCAAATTCCATCAAACTGGAAGGATATTATTTATCCAATTCTGTGTAAATTGTCCTTTTGTTTAGAGGTTATGCGCATCAAAAATAGAAATGTAAAAAACTATATGATTTGGATGTAAATATATATACGTTAATCGTATCAAACGAGGACAAATGTTCGTTGGACCCGGCAAAAGTATATATATAGGGTCCGTGGGGGCCACGTGCTGCTGTCACTGGCACATATTATATTATATAGGAATGGCAGCGAATAGGTGTAGATATAAGCACTGGGAGGCAGTTAATAAATATGATAATGGGTGGGTAGGGTGTGATGGGATACCAGTGTTATAAGAGTGACCACCAGAAGGTTGGCCTGTCATTGTCAGGAACCCTCGTATGTCACATTGCTCACACCACCCCTCGCCAATCCGACGCGTGCATGCAGAAAGATGCGTGTCTGTCGAATTTTATTTTTTTTGTCCCTCTCCCATTCTCTCTCTCTCTCTCTCTTACTATCTATTTTTATTTACAAATTTGTATTTTTTAAACCGATTCTTATTTTACGAAATATTGTTTAGAATATAGCCTTTACTGATATTGTGAACACAGCCTTAAGAATTGTAGATTCTGATTAGTTACGGTAACTTACGTAGAATAATGCAAATGATGCGATCTACTACCCATCCCTGGAAGGTACATTCGCCAAAATCCCTACTCGACATTTGTCATCGCACCCTGTTCTAGTAAAAATTTAGTGACTTTAAAGTAATTTTTAATTTTTAACTAGACTGGCAATATATGAAAAAAATTAAAAATATTTTTGTAAATAATTCAGTGGAATAATATTTTTTATCACGAATGCCATTTGTCATAATTATCGTCAGCTACCGCACCCTGTTCTAGTGAAAATTTACTAACTTTGTAGTAACTTAATTTTAACAATAGTTAGTAAATTTTCACTAAAGCAGAGTGCGGTAGTTGACGAGAATTATATGACAATTGGCAAAGCCATAACATAAAGAATATAAGGCTGTGTCAACAATAGGATTACATAACATGTCACATTTCGAAGCACCTTATAAGCCCCATTATTATTCATCATTAATATAAAACAAACCTCTGTAGGCTGTGTCCTAGACACAGTCTTACAAAATTTACATTTTACTTTTTTTTGTAAAATTTTCTTATAGTAGCGATTTTTTTTCCTAGGGAATTGGAAATATTACTGAAAGTTATTGTGGAACAGCAGTAATTTTAATTCAATTTCGTAAAATTTACGAACGAGACTGTGACGTCAAATCGAAAGAACAATTAAGCAGTTGTACATTCGCCATAATCCCTACTCGACATTTGCCATCGCACCCTGTTCTAGTAAAAATTTAGTGACGTTAAAGTAATTTTTAATTTTTAACTAGACTGGCACTAAAGTTTTAACTACCGCACTCTGCTTTAGTGTAAATTTAGTGATTTTATAGTACCTTTTAATTTTAACTAGAATGTCTCAAAATTTTTAACTACCGCACCCTGCTTTAGTGCAAGTGACTTTATAGTAACTTTTAATATTTACTAGAATGTCACTAAATTTTCATTAAATCAGGGTGCGGTAGTTGAAAATTTAGTGATATTCTACTTAAAATTAAAAGTTACTATAAAATTGTTAAATTTTTATTCTCGTCAACTACCGCACTTTGCTTTAGTGAAAATTTAGTATAGTTTATAGTAACTTTTAATTTTAACTAGAATGTTACTAAATTTTCAACTACCGCACCCTGTTTTAGTGAAAATTTAGTGACATTCTTAGTTAATATCAAAAGGTACTATAAAGTCACTAAATTTGCATTTGAGCAGGGTGCGGTAGTTGAAAATTTAGTAACATTCTAGTCAAAATTAAAAGTTACTGTAAAGACACTAAATTTTCACTATAGCAGGGTGCGGTAGTTGACCGTGAATTATGACAAATGGCAAGTGAGGACTTTGACGCGTGGGGACAATGGCAACCTAACCTTAAAAAACTTGTAATTTGTTTAATAGCCAAAAAAAATTTTGTTTCTAAATAAAAAAAAATATACAAAAAACAGCGTTTTTTCAATTTTCAAGGTCAAAAGTTTCTCGGGCCCTTTGCATATTTCTAGTAATTTATACTGATAAGTACAAGAAAATTAACAAAAGCAAAAAAAAACAGAGGATATATATATATATATATATATATATATATTGATAGAGATTCATAGAACTTAACTGAAAATTAACAGAGTTATATTCGGAATTTAACTGCCCGGAAAAAGTGGGAGATGGTATCTTTGTTAAGTAATTGAGAAAAACTCACCAAAATTCCAGTCCTTTTCTTCTTCAAAAAAACGTGCTAACTAATTTTCACAAAGAGTCAACATCTGAAATATTAACCTGAAAATATGTCAATGAGTGGAAACTCGATGGAGAGGTTTCAGCTGTGAATGCCGAGCGTTGATTGGTTGAAAATATTTCTCTATACTGGAAGTTGCGCGTGACGCTGAGACCACTGGTCGTTGATTGGCTGAGAATATTACTCTACTGAAAAAGGCGCGTTTTCAATTTAAATTTAAATACTCTAATAATCAAAATTATAGTTTTTTTTTAAATAATTTATTTATTTTTACTCTTTATTATAATCTGTAATATAATATTTAATTATAGTATAATTTTAATATAATTATATTTAATTTTTCGGCTACAAAACAGCTCGTTCTGTTAATAAATAAAATTAAATTATCAAAAAATATTTCATTTTTTAAGTATCAATTATTTTCAGCAAAAAAAAAATGATACCTAACCTATAAAAATAATTTTTATTCAATTTTATTACATATGAAAATTTTTTTTATAGAATAAACCGTGGGATATAAAATAAATTTTTTCTCTTGTGAATAAATATATATATATATATAAAATTTGATGGTAAGTTCCATCAACGAACGATTCAAAAAATTGTATTCGGGAACATCTCGTGAAAAAGCTCTTGACTATACTATATATATTTTTTTTCGATTGGCAGGATTTAGAGAGTATTATATGCGTCTGGTGCATCGCATATTTTCTCTATATATTATATATATATATATTTACTCTCGTCAACATTGGAGTCGCGAAAAATAGAATATAATAAAATGCATCCACTCGATCAAACCAAATTAATAAAAAAAAATTTTTTATTTTTCCATTCTTCTTTTTTTTTGGGAAAATATATACGAAATAAACAAAAAAATGCGTTTCATTTAAAAATATAAAAAAAATTTATTAATTGTTAATTTAATTTAAATAATTAAAATATGAAAATTATTAAATCAAAATAATTTAAATAAATATAAATGTTATTTAAATTATTTTTAATATATTAAAATAATTATTTTTAATATATTAAAATGAAGGGGAAATTAATAAAAAGGAAATTGAAAACTTACATAGTGAAAAAAAATTTATTTGATTCAAATAAATACTTGATAATTGTCAAATAAATATTTACTTGAAACAAATAATTTTTATTTGAATCGATTAAAATGTTATTTACTTATTGAATACAGAAATTTTTTGATTTAATTCCAATTTATTTAATTGAAATAAAAATTATTCGGTTCAAGTAAATATTTATTTGGTTCAAGTAAATATTTATTTGGTTCAAGTAAATGTTTATTTGGTTCAAGTAAATATTTATTTGGTTCAAGTAAATGTTTATTCGGTTCAAGTAAATATTTATTCGGTTCAAGTAAATATTTATTTGGTTCAAGTAAATATTTATTTGGTTCAAGTAAATGTTTATTCGGTTCAAGTAAATATTTATTTGGTTCAAGTAAATGTTTATTCGGTTCAAGTAAATATTTATTTGGTTCAAGTAAATATTTATGGGGTTCAAGTAAATATTTATTTGGTTCAAGTAAATATTTATTTGGTTCAAGTAAATGTTTATTCGGTTCAAGTAAATATTTATTTGAAAATAGTAGAGTAACCAATTATTTGAATCAAATAAATTTTTGATTCAGTGTAACAAAAATTTATTTAAATCAAATAAATGTTTTTCTTCAGTTTAACAAAAATCAATACGGAAGACGGCCGTCGGATAGTGTAAAATATAAAATAAAAAAACCATTTTTTTTTTTTTTGACATTTGCATAAGTATCGATTTATTAATATCTCTTTTTCGGTATTTACAAAACTTTATAATATTAATAATAATAATAATAATAATAATAATATCTCTAATAATCCTTGTATCTTTTGTTTCACCATCACATACTACTTACTATTAATTATCTTTTTTATTTATTTATTTTTGTCAATCATATATAATCAATGTGGGCCACGTTTTTCGTGGTTATTTTAATTTTTTTATTTTATTTATTTTTTTTTTTTAATCGTTATAATTATGCGCTAGGTGCTGCTCAATCTTTTGCTAAACGTTATACGCATTATAGTAATACCGTATATATATATATCGAATTTATTAAAATTCGTATACATATATAGTGATATATACGAAGATGAACGGCGCCGAAAAAATTAATTATTTTTTATCAATTATAATCAATTAATTATTTACAAATATTTTTGTCGTGTGTGATTTCGTATTTATCACAGCCATTATAATCAGCATATTTTCACGATTCCCTTTTTTTTAAAAAAAAAAAAAAATATATATTTATTATATGACATATTTTGTTTTTTTTTTCCTTTCAATTTTATGCGAAAAAAAAATACTTTTTAGGTATTTTTTTTTATAATTATACAAAAATTGTAAAAATTTTAAAATACAATTTTTTTTTGTGTGTTGCAAAAATTGAAAATTCTGTCATTAAATATATTGATATCTAAAATTAATTTTTTTTTCTAAGAATTTTTTTAATAATTAAAAGAATTTTAATAATTAATGGAAAAGTTTAATTAAAAATGTATTTTTTAATTCTTTTTTTAAAATTCTTTTTTTAAAATTATTTTTTATTTAATCAGAATGTGATTAAAATATTGATTAAAAAAAATTTTTAATAATTGAAAGATAAATTTAAAAAATTGTTAAAAATTCCCAATTTTATGAAAAATTGTAATTAAAATTATTAAAGAATTAAAAAAAAAACAGGGAAGAAAAAATTAATTTTTGATTTTATAATTTCCCTCCGTGAATCGTGAAAAATTATGCCGGTTTTTGTGGCTTTTCTCACATGGAAAATGTGTAGTATACAATTATATATGTATATATATACAAAGAGAGACGCATGGTTCGCCTGTTTTGCGCTATATAAATGGTCGAGTGTGTCACACTAAATTACTATGCACAGTGGCCACTTTCGAGTGAATGAGAGAGAGAGTTCGTTTTGCAAAATTGATCCTCCTATCTGACGTCACAGATTTGCGGTGTATATGGTTTTCCGTATAATTTATAAATTAACATAATTCCAACCCACTAACGGAAGTTACCAATTTTCAAGGGCTCTTTCAAAATATAAATCTGGACAAAAAATAAACTAATTGGAACGCATGAATATGTTTTAAAAATCATTAGTTAGAATTTTCATTTAATGGAATTTTGCAGTTGTTATAATTATTTTTTAAGCCGAATTTTATATTTTTTCGAATTAGAATTTTGCAGAATTTTCATAAAAAACGATTTTCAATATTACAGAATTTTTATATATAACTGAAAATTCACTTTACAGAATTTTTATTTGTCAGAATTTTTATTTGCTCGAATTTTCAGTTAACATAATAGGCGCATTTTAAAGAATTTTTATTGGGTAGAATTTCATTGGATAGAATTTTCATTTTATTGTTACAGATCAATTTTCATTTGTTCGAATTATTATTTGATTGAATTTCCACAAAATCGACTTTTTCTGCAGAATTTTTATACTTAACCGAAAAATCATTTTAACAAAATTTCTATAATTGATAGAATTTTTATTTGTCCGAATTTTGCAAATAGCCAAACAAAAACAATCGATTTTGGCGCGATTTTTAAAATCAACCAATCACAATTTTATGGATAATTTTTGATTGGTTGATTTTTAAAAATCGCGCCAAAATCGATTGTTTTTGTTCGGAAATTTGCAATTTCGGACAAATGAAAATTCTATCAAATTAGAAATTTTGTAATATGAAAAATCGGTTATATGGAAATTCAATCAAATAATAATTCGAACAAATGCAAAATCCATCTGTAACAATAAAATGAAAATTTTATCCAATGAAAAATTCTACCCAATAAAAATTCTTTAAAATGCGCCTATTATGTTAAATATGAAAATTCGAGTAAATAAAAATTCGAACAAATAAAAATTCTGTGAAGTGAATTTTTTGGTTATATAAAAATTCTGTAATATAGAAAATCGTTTTGATGAAAATTCCGCAAAATACTAATTCAAACAAATAAAAATTTCATTTGTCATAATTTATTTTTGAGCCGAATTTTTATCTGTTCAAATTAGTATTTTGCAGAATTTTCATCAAAACGATTTTCTATAATACAAAATTTTTATATAACCAAAAAATTCACTTCACAGAATTTTTATTTGTTCGAATTTTTATTTAACATAAATAGACATTTTAAATAATTTTTTACTGCATAGAATTTCATTGCACAAAATTTAATTTTCAGATAAAATTTCATCTGTTTAAATTATTATTTTGATATAATTTACACAAAATCGACTTTTTCTGTATAGAATTTTTACTTAACAGAAAAATCATTTAACAGAATTTCTAATTGATAGAATTTTTATTTGTCCGAATTTTGCAAATGTCCGAAACAACAATCAATTTTGGCGCGATTTTCAAAATCAACCAATCAAAAATTATTCATAAAATTGTTATTGGTTGATTTTAAAAATTGCGCCAAAATCGATTGTTTTTGTTTGGCTATTTGCAAAATTCGGACAAATAAAAATTCGTCTCAAAAATAATTATATGACAAATGGAAATTTCATAAAATGAAAATTCTTTACTATATTTTTAAAACATAATCATGCGTCCCATTTTTTTGTCAATAAAAAAATCCATAATTAAATTATAGAAATAGAAAAAATTTCTTTATATATATAAACAAAAACATTTTGAAATTTTTTAGAAAAAATTTTCTATTTTTATATAATTTTGTCCTGATTTATTTTTTATTTCATTAAATATATATAAAATCCAATTATATTGGATTACTCGTATTTTTTTTTCTCAAAATAGAAAAATTATTTTTATCAATTTTTTTTTTTTTTTTTTAATTAAAAAATTTGCTAAATTCCATTTTTATGGAGATGTATATGAATTATTTTTTTCCCATCTAGATTTTTTCAATTAAAAAAAAAAAAAAAAAAAATTGCTGTCATATACATATGTAGAGAAAATGTACAATAATTACTTTTGTGAAGTGAACTTGGTTCCGCTTGACAAAATAAAGTGAAA
This sequence comes from Leptopilina boulardi, assembly GCF_019393585.1. Lineage (NCBI taxonomy): Eukaryota > Metazoa > Arthropoda > Insecta > Hymenoptera > Figitidae > Leptopilina > Leptopilina boulardi. The sequence continues at coordinate 415,129 of NW_026137825.1, read as the reverse complement.
TAATTCCATTTTTTTTCTCATTTTTTTTTTTACAAAAATTTTTCGATATTTAAAAAAAAATTTTTTTTTTATTAAAACTAGAAGTGTAATGAATGTTCTCTATAAAAACTGTGAGCCTCATCGATAATATTCGAATTTTAAATCGAATATATATATGTTACATATTTATTTTTATCGAGTGGCCGCAGTAAAACGCGTTGCACGCTGATTTATTATTTTTTTTTTCAATCGAGGTTCTATATATATTTATATATATAAATGGAATTTCCCTTTAATAATTTTGGTTCAATTTTTGAAAAAAGAAGAAAAAAATATTTTTTTTTCTACTCATAAAAATTGATTTTTCAATTATTACTAAAGAATTGACATTTTCATTTAAAAATTAATTTCCTTTTTTTTTTTCTTTTACCAAAAATTCCATTTTGAAAATTCGAACCAATAAAAATATATTTTTCCAAACTCGAAGAAAAATAAAAACGGAAAATTTGAATTATTTTTTTCAAAATTTCAATAAAATTGAGAAAAAAAATACGGAAAATTAAATTAAAAAATTTCAATAATTTTAATTAACTAACTGATTAATTATTTTTTGACAAAAAAAATCTTATTTTTTTTTCAAAATAAAAAAAAAAATTTTTCCAATCTGAAAAATTAGATATTTTTGAGTGAATTTCAAATTTTAAGCGTATATATATATATTTTTTTTTTAAATATTGGTCAAAAAGTGCGTGTGTATTATATATTTACAAAATACAATTTCATCGTGTGAATTTTTGAAAATTTGACAAAATCGTATATATATTTTTTTTATTTATATATATATATATCCAAAATATAAAAATGGACCGTGTATTTTTTTTTCGAAAATACTTCAAAGTTATTTTAAATTACGACATATATACTTGTGAAAACTATTTAAATTTTATGTATAATAGAATATATATATATATTATTTTCTAGGACGGGTTTTCGTTTTTTTTTGTAATTTATAAGATGTTCTTTATATTCACTTGAAAACACTCAAAAAATAATTTTAGAAAATTTAATTTAATTAATATTAATTTTTTTTAACGTTATTAAGTATATAATAAAATAAATAATATTATAAAATTATTATAATTATTATTATTATAATATTATAAAAAGTAATAATAATAATAATAATAATAATAATAATAATAATAATAATAATAATAATAATAACAATAATAAAAATAAAAATAATAATAATAATAATAATAATTTTACATAATTAAAAGCGAACGTTTAATCAAGGTACAACTATTAATAAACATAACCTAAATTTTTTTTTGCAACTAAAGTCCTTCTAAAATTAGTAACATTATTATTATTATTATTATTGTTATTTATTTTTACTATATACTTAAGTACGTTAAGAAAATTAACATTGATTAGAAAATATTATAATTAACTGAAAAAAAAATTAAATTCAATATTGAAAATGTTTTTATATTGCTTCATTAACGTTTTTTCAAAAAAAAAGCATTTCAAATAAACGCGCGCTTTTTCTTTGCCAATAAGAAAGTTCTCGTCGCGCATGCGCAGTTGCGTTTAAATACAATAATTGCGGCTAAATATAGGGTCGTCATGGTAACGTATAAGAGTGAGAGAAATAAAGAACATTCTCTGCTTCTCTCACTCTTATACGTTACCATGACGACCCCCCCCCCATCGACCAATGAATTGTAGACGTACCCTAACCGAGTATTACTATAAGTAAACAAAAAAAAAAACAAGGAATTATTTCTCGTCATATTTTCTTCGAGTTTGAAAACGTATATATATTAGGTGTAATTCAAGAAATATAAAAAAAAGGTTTTTAATAAAAAATACTTAAAATTTTTTTTTTTAACCCCTTGACTGTCGACGAGATTTCCACTATTTGGGCCAAAAGTGTGTTGAAAAAAAATTTTAATACATTTTTATGAAACTTGGTATCTTAAAGTTTTCAGGGTAGCTGCGATTACGAACCTAAGGTCGGTTTTTCAAAATTCAAAATGGCGGAACCAATATGGCGGACGGCAATTTGAAAATATAATGCAATTCACTTGAAAATGGGTACTCGGGGCTTTTTGGGGTCGCTGATTACGAATCGCATGTTAGTTTTTTAAAATTTTAAATTCAACGAGCTTCAGTAGTCGAATCCGATCAATTTTGAAAAATTTTCCGCCATAATGGATCCGCCATCTTGAATTTTCAAAAACCGACCTCAGATTCGTAATCAGCGACTCCGAAAACCCCTGGGTAACCATTTTCAAGCGAATTGTAACATATTTTCAAATTGTCGTCCGCCATATTGGATCCGCCATTTTGAATTTTGAAAAACCGACCTCAGATTCGTAATCAGCGACTCCGAAAACCCCTGGGTAACCATTTTCAAGCGAATTGTATCATATTTTCAAATTATCGTCCGCCATATTGGATCCGCCATTTTGAATTTTGAAAAACCAACCTCAGCTTCGGAATCAGCGACCCCAAAAATCCCCCTAGTAACCAGTTTCAGAAATATTTGAGATGTTTTTCATCACTTTTTTTTAAGTTGCGCATATATATGCGTAAAGAGCGCACTTTTGGCCAGTTTTATAGTTTTACGCATATATATGCGTCAGCGACAGGCAACGGGTTAAAATCAATAAAAAATTGAAAAAAAAGTTAAAAATTAAAAAAAGAAAAAAGAAAATAAAAATTAGAGAAAAGTGTACCTTAATTTGTATATATATACACGCAATAAAAAAGGCGCAATTTTACGGACTGTCTTCGGGTATGGCGTACCATGCGGTTGGATCCGCGGCGAGGGCCCAGGGGCCAGTGACGGAGGGATTGGCGTAGGCCGCTGCCCCCGCCGCGGACGGCGCGCACTACCATGCCCTACCTTGTAATGGTAGATAAGCGCTACATTGTGGCTGTTGTTGTTGTTGCATTGTTTGTTGTGCCGCCGTTCTTGAATATGAACAATGCTGTAGACTTTGACTCGAACTCATTACATGACTTACGCCAACCACTGAATGATGAGCGACTGACGCCGCATGATGTGTACCATGAGGGCTTGAGGCTGTTGTCATATGGGGTGCAGGACTTGCAAGTGCCGCCGATGGACCACCTCTACTACCCTCATTACCACCGCCACCACTTCCACATGGTTTACCATCTTTAACAAGAACCGGTACTGCCACACGTCTCGGCGAACTTGAACTCTATAACAGATAAATTATTATATTTTTATATTAGTGTGTGCGATTAATATTTGACTATATTTACAAAAGAAGGGAAAATAAAATTATCGGTCTTTAAGGTTAGAAAAAAAATAACTTTCAACACGTAAATTTACTATAGCTGGAAAATCAAAGGGTAACATAACCTAAAAATTGTTTCTATTTTGTAAATTTAACTCCTACATGTTAAAAAAGTACTTTTCTCATATATGTAAAATAGTTATTTTGACTGAAAGAGACAAATTTAGAAAATAAAAACCATTTTTTAGGTTATGTTGCCATGTAATTTTCTGGCTTTTAAAGCTGAAAAACTTTTTTTACTGATTAATGTTATCCAAAAGTAATTTTTATTTTTTGCAGGAACTCTCTGAATTTTAATGAGTCGCGCACTTTATTAATAAGAAGAAGAAGAAGAGAAGAGGCGTTTCAACAAAAAAAAGGTTTGTTTTATATTAATGATGAATAACAAAAAATGATAAATTAAGTCACCTAGAGTGGTCATAAAATTGTTCAAAAGGTATAGAAACTTACATATGGGGTCAAAGTATAGTTTCTATTATAGGATCAAAGTACTTTGATCATACATAAAAATTTTTATGTATATGGTCAAAGTAGTTTTAATGTAGGATAAACGTAGGGTCAATGTAATTTCAATATATGTTCGTTTGCATATAGAGTAAAAGTAGTTTTAATGGAGGTTAAACGTAGTTTTTATGTAGAGTCAAGGTAGTTTCTATGTAGTAGGGTCAAAGTAGTTTCCAAATAGATTAAAATAAGTTAACTTTAGGGTCAAACTAGTATAAATGTAGAGTCAACTTAGTTTCTATGTTGGGTCAAAGTAGTTTCCAAATAGATTAAAATTAGTTAACTTTAGGGTCAAACTAGTATAAATGTAGACACAAAGTAGTTTCTATGTTGGGTCAAAGTAGTTTCCAAATAGATTAAAATTAGTTAACTTTAGGGTCCTACTAGTATAAATGTAGACACAAAGTAGTTTCTATGTTGGGTCAAAGTAGTTTCCAAATAGATTAAAATAAGTTAACTTTAGGGTCAAACTAGTATAAATGTAGAGTCAACTTAGTTTCTATGTTGGGTCAAAGTAGTTTCCAAATAGATTAAAATTAGTTAACTTTAGGGTCAAACTAGTATAAATGTAGACACAAAGTAGTTTCTATGTTGGGTCAAAGTAGTTTCCAAATAGATTAAAATTAGTTAACTTTAGGGTCCTACTAGTATAAATGTAGACACAAAGTAGTTTCTATGTTGGGTCAAAGTAGTTTCCAAATAGATTAAAATAAGTTAACTTTAGGGTCAAACTAGTATAAATGTAGAGTCAACTTAGTTTCTATGTTGGGTCAAAGTAGTTTCCAAATAGATTAAAATTAGTTAACTTTAGGGTCAAACTAGTATAAATGTAGACACAAAGTAGTTTCTATGTTGGGTCAAAGTAGTTTCCAAATAGATTAAAATTAGTTAACTTTAGGGTCCTACTAGTATAAATGTAGACACAAAGTAGTTTCTATGTTGGGTCAAAGTAGTTTCCAAATAGATTAAAATTAGTTAACTTTAGGGTCAAACTAGTATAAATGTAGACACAAAGTAGTTTCTATGTTGGGTCAAAGTAGTTTCCAAATAGATTAAAATAAGTTAACTTTAGGGTCAAACTAGTATAAGTGTAGAGTCAAAGTAGTTTCTGTGTGGTGTCAAAGTAGTTTCAATTTAGATTAAAAATATAAGTAAATTTTAGGGCCATAATAGTTTTTATGTAGGATCAAAAGTAGTATTTATGTAGGTTTAACGTAGGGTCAAAGTAATTTCCAATATAAAGTCAAAATAGTTTCTATGCAAGGTCAAAGTAGTTACTATGTTGGGTCAAAGTAGTTTAAATTTAGATTAGGAATAAATTAATTTTAGGGTCAAAGTAGTTTCAATGTACGTTATATGTAGAGCCAAAGCAGTGTTAATGTAGATTAAACGTAATTGTAATATAAAGTCATAGTAGTTTTAATGTAGAGTCAAAGTAGTTTCTGTGTAAGATCTAATTAGTTTCAATTAAGATTAAAACTAAGTTAATTCTACGATCATAGTAGTTTTTATGTAGGATTAAAGTAGTTTTAATGTGGGTTAAATGTATATAGGATCAATGTAGTTTCTATATTTACTCAAAATAGTTTCAATTTATATTCAAAATAACTTAACTTTAGAGTCAAAGTAGTTTCAATGTACGTTATATATGTAGGGTTAAAGTAGTTTCTATGTAGAGTCAAAGCAGTTTCTATGCAGGGATAAAATATTTTTAATGTATGTTAAACGTATTAGGGTCAAAAATATTATGTTACATATATTGCGCCAAAGTAGTTTTATTATATAGGTTAAACGTATGATCAAAATAGTTTTAATGTAGACTAAACGTAGAGTCAAAGTAGTTTCTACGATAAGTCAAAGTATTTTCAATTAAGATTCGAAATAAGTTAACTTTATGGCCAAAGTAGTTTTAATTTTGATTAAAATTAAGCTATAACTTTAGGGTCAAAGTAGTTTTAATGTAGAGCCAAAGTAGTTTCTACGTATGTGAAACGTATAGGGTCAGGGTAGTTTCTGTGTTAGATCAAAGTAGTTTAAATTGATATTAGAAATAAGTTAACTTTTTAGGGTCAAAGTAGTTTTAATATAAATCTCAGTTACACTTAAAGTAGATTTTCTGTAAGCTGAAAATAGTTTATAAATTCAGGTTGAAAATAAGTTAACTGTAAGGTCAAAGTAGTTTTAACATAAATTTTAGGTATATAGATTCAAAGTAGTTTCAATGTAGAAATCAAAAATATTTTCAATGAAAGGTTAAGACAGAGGTTCAATATAGGTTAATGGTTCAAATTAAGTTCAACGTAGTTTTAAAATAGTTCCAGTAATATTTCAACTCCATTTCAATATTAAATACAATTTTTTTTTTTGAATTCAAATTGCAAAGCAAATTCAAATATTATCGGGAGATTTAAACCTTGTCACTCGTAAATATATATATATATATATATAGAATTGAGTTTCCAACGTCTGTATTTTTTTTTTTGTATTTTTTACACTTTCGTAAATTCGAAAATATATATATAGACATGTATAGAGTTAAAACATCAAGACAGTGAAGCGAAATTCAGGAGAGGAATGTCGTGTACTCAATGTTGATACAGCTGAGTGGACGACCTGTCAGGTACGCTCAGCTTCTGTTTGGCATGCCTAATACTAATACCGATCTCTTGTGAGCGCGGAGACGATGCGAGGCCTCATCAATGTTGGTCGAAGGTTCGAAGCATCACTTTAGTATATATATGTACGGTAGCCGTTTCTATTTATTCAAAATCATTCCAAGATGTCTATGTAAATCTTCTTTAAGAGTCACTTTAATAATAAGGATTGCGACACGAGCCTTCCATTACTTATAATATATATATATATATATATATATATATATATATATATATATATTGTATACTTGAAAAATCAGTCAAGTAAAAAAAAAAAGAAAATTAAAAAATTTCGCATAAACATTATAACATCAAGTTTCAATTTGCTTCCATTATATATATACATACTTCAGGAGATATTTTCAAGTTCTCAATTTTTATCTCAATACTATTTTTTTCCAAAAAAAAAATATATATATATTATATATATGTTAAAACTACTGTGACAAAAATTTAGGGTTTTCTTCTTCTATATAAATAGTAATAATAATAATAGTATCATTTAAATATTAAGAATACTACTACTAATATTACTACTACGACTATATTACTATACTACTGTATAGAAATTTTTCGTTTGGAACAGCTGCTGCACCAAATTTTTTTCAATGAATAGTTAATCTTCTCTCATAAATTTGGAACCAAAACTAATTTAACCCCCCACCCCCCCGTTAAAAAAATCTACATCCTACACGAAAAAAAAACCTTTACCTAAAACAGCGATAAATTTCACTGAAACAGCAATATGTATCATTAAAATAGGGAAAATTTCCGCTACTCTTGAAAAATATATCCTTGTTTCAGATAAAGATTTTTTGCAGAAGAAAATGTTCATTTGGTATTAAATTGAACGAAATAAATTGTATTTGCAATATATAATAATAATAATAATAATAATTAAAATAATAATTAAAATAAAGAAATACATATTTTTTTACCACCAGGTGCTGTACTTGACTGTACTTAAAAGCAAGATGGCGACCGGTCCTCGAGAGGCTGTTTCCCAACTCCCCCTGCCATATTCACTCTCTTTTTCTCTTATTTCTCTTTCTCTCTCACTCACTCTCTACAGTTCGCTCGCTCCACCACTTGAGATTTTTTCTCTGCTTCCAGAGAGAGGGGAAATGGAATAGAATGAAAAAGAGAAAAATCTGAGCGTGGTTGCCGCTTACTCCGATTTTTTTTCTTTTCTCTTCATTTTTTTTTTCATTTATTTTCTTTTGCCATCTAAGCGATATTTAATCTCGTGTGCAATATATATATATATATATATATATGTGTATGTGTATGCAATATAAATATATATATATATATATATATATACGTGACAGTTTTATACAATCAAAATATTTCATGAGAGTTGTAGAAAATATAAAAAATTCATAGAAAAATTCTTAAGAAAATAAAAATGTGAATATGAATTATATAATGAAAATTTTAAGATTCATTTCTATTTTTATAATTATGAAACAAAACAAAACAAAAAAATGTTTTAAAATTCTTTACTTAATTTTTTTAATTATACTATTTATTATTTTTACTATTTAATAGGTAAATGATGTTAACACTCTATTTTTATTCTATTTTTTATTATTTATTTTATTTTTATTATTATTATTATTATTATTATTAGTATTATTATTAGTATTATTACTATAACTATAAATAATTAGATTTTTTTGTTACAAATCATAAAAAAAAGTATATGATGTTAATAAAATAAATAACAAAAAAAAGGATAAAAAAGCTAAAAAAAATTTAATATATATATAATATAAAAGTATATAATTTTATTATATATATATATTAAAATTTCTAGATTTTTTATCCTTTTTTTTTGTTATTTATTTTATAATTTTTTGACGATAATAATTAATGTAAAAGCCTCCTTTTTTTAAGAATCTTTTTTCATTATTTTAATTCACTTAGAGAATAATATGATGTATTTAATATAAGATGAAGATAGGAATTCTTTTTTTTTAAATTCATTTCTTTAGTTTATTTCTTAAGGGTAATTATATCTGAATATCTTAGCTTTTCTTTTGTCCGTCGCGAGTATCCTTGACAGTATAAAGTTGAAAGCGTTTTAGTTAATTACATCAATCTTCGAAAAGGTTGCAGTTTTTTTTTTCTCCTCTTAAAGAGATATTTCTCAGCGTTGACTTATAATTACAGTATTATTTTTATTATTATTATTATTATTATTATTATTATATCATTCCGTCAATTTGTCTCATTCTAAAAGTGGTTAATTTCGATATTTATTAATTATATAGTATATTAATATATACTGTAAATATAAATAATAGTAATGAAAAATAATAAGAGTAAAAATAAAAATAGTAAAATTAAAATCGTAATAGTAAAAATATTAATCTCAGAATTTTAATTAGTGGCACTTCATATATACAACAACACAGGCAAAAGAGAATATATATATTATAATAAAAATAGAAGGAAAGCAGCGCTTTCAACAAAAAAAAGTTTGTTTTATATTAATGATGAATAACAAGTAATATAAACAAAAAATGATAATTAGGTCACCTCTGGAGTGGTCATATATATAACAGTGTTCAAAAGGAATAGAAACATTTATATTTAGGGTCAAAGTATATAGTTTATATGTGCGGGGTAAATGTAGTTTCAATTTAGATTAAAAATAAGTTAACTTTATAGGGTTAAAGTAGTATCTAAGTAGGGTCAAAGTAGTCTTAATGAAGGATAAACGTATAGGGTAAAAGTAGTTTTAATTTAGATTAGAAATAAGTTAACTTAGAGTCAATGTAGTTTCAATTTAGATCCAAAGTAGTTTCAATATAGGTTAAACGGAGAGTCAAAGTAGTTATTTAATGTATGCTAAACATATAGGGTCAAAGTATAGTTACTATACGCAGGGGTAAAGTAGTTTTAATGTAGGTTAAACGTAGTAGCAAAGTAGTCTTAATGAAGGATAAACGAAGGGTAAAAGTAGTTTTAATTCAGATTAGAAATAAGTTAATTTAGGGTCAATGTAGTTTCAATTTAGAGCCAAAGTAGTTTCAATATAGGTTAAACGGAGAGTCAAAGTAGTTTTAATGTATATGCTAAACATATAGGGTCAAAGTAGTTACTATACGCAAGGGTAAAGTAGTTTTAATGTAGGTTAAACGTAGTGGCAAAGTAGTTTCTATGTTAGATCCAATTAGTTTCAATTTTATTAGAAATAAGTTAATTTTAGAATCAAAGTAGTTTTAATGTTTACGTTATATATATATATGGGTTTACAGTAGTCTTAATGTATTTAAAACAAAGTAATAGTAGTTTCAATGTAGAGTCAAATTAGTTTTTATGTAGGGTCAAAGTACTTTCAATTTAGATTAAAAATAAGTTAACTTTAGCAGGATCATAGTAGTTTTATGTTGGGTCAAAGTAGTTTTCATGTAGGTTAAACGTAGGATCGAAGTAGTTTCTATGCAGGGATAAAGTAGTCTTAATGAAGGATAAAGGAAGGGTAAAAGTATATTTAATTTAGGTTAGAAATAAGTTAAGTTAGGGTCAATGTAGTTTCAATATAGGTTAAACGGAGGGTCAAAGTAGTTTTAATGTATGCTAAACATATAGGGTCAAAGTAGTTATTATACGCAAGGGTAAAGTAGTTTTAATGTAGGTTAAACGTAGTGGCAAAGTAGTTTCTAATATAAAGTCAAAATAGTTTCTATGCAAGGTCAAAGTAGTGTAAATTTAGATTAGGAATAAATTAATTTTAGGGTCAAAGTAGTTTCAATGTACGTTATATGTAGAGTCAAAGTAGTTTTAATGTAGATTAAACGTAATTGTAATATAAAGTCATAGTAGTTTTAATGTAGGGTCAAAGTAGTTTCAATGTACGTTATATGTAGAGTCAAAGTAGTTTTAATGTAGATTAAACGTAATTGTAATATAAAGTCATAGGTAGTTTTAATGTAGAGTCAAAGTAGTTTCTGTGTAAGATCAAAGTAGTTTCAATTTAGATTAAAACTAAGTTAATTCTACGGTCATAGTAGTTTTTATGTAGGATTAAAGTAGTTTTAATGTGGGTTAAATGTATAGGGTCAAAGTATTTTCTATATTTACTCAAAGTAGTTTCAATTTATATTAAGAATAACTTAACTTTAGAGTCAAAGTAGTTTCAATGTAGGGTCAGAGTAGTTTCTATGTAGGGTCAAAGAAGTTTCCAAATAGATTAAAATAAGTTAACTTTAGGGTCAAACTAGTATAAATGTAGAGTCAAAGTGGTTTCTATGTAGGGTCAAAGTAGTTTCTAATAAGATTAAAAATAAGTATATTTTAGGGCCATAGTAGTTTTTATGTAGGATCAAAGTAGTATTTATGTAGGTTTAACGTAGGGTCAAAGTAGTTTCTAATATAAATTCAAAATAGTTTCTATGCGAGGTCAAAGTAGTTACTATGTTAGGTCAAAGTAGTTTAAATTTAGATTAGGAATAAATTAATTTTAGGGTCAAAGTAGTTTTAATGTATACGTTATATATATATATGGGGTTATACAGTAGTTTTAATGTATTTAAAACGAAGTAATAGTAGTTTCAATGTAGAGTCAAATTAGTTTCTATGTAGGGTCAAAGTACTTTCAGTTTAGATTAAAAATAAGTTAACTTTAGGATCATAGTAGTTTTATGTAGGGTCAAAGTAGTTTTTATGTAGGTTAAACGTAGGATCGAAGTAGTTTCTAGGCAGGGATAAAGTAGTCTTAATGAAGGATAAACGTAGGGTCAAAGTAGTTTTAAGGTATATATGTTAAACGTAGAGTCAAAGTAGTTTTAATGTATAGGCTATAAACCTACATAATTAATATAGCAAAAACAATAGTAATAAAAATAGTAAAATTAAAGATAGTAATAGTAATATTAGTAAAAATAATAATAATATTAAATATATAATACATAAAATAGCATAAAATTTATATATATATATATATATAATTTGCGATAAAAGAAAATGTACCTCTATTGTATAAAATAAATTATTAAATAATGATATATGTAATAATATATATATATATATATATATAAATGAATCTGGATGATAACATATATTGGAGGTGAGAAAAGATGATAATGTGTGATGATTATAGGGAATTGCCGGTGGCACGAACATAGAATTTATATGTAAGTGGAGAGGCCGTGCACTCTTGACAGTGATAAAGATGAGATGATTCCGGTCCATATAGAAGTGTGATGGTTCGCGCGCGTCACACGTTACGCCACTTTATTCGCACTTCAACACGCGTGTTAAATCATTTCCGGCCCTTTCATCTATATATACTATATATATACATATATATACAAAAATTATTTCAAATATTTTTAATATTGCTAAAGAAAAATTGAATCTCCGATAAAAATTAAAGATAAAACAATTTTTATAACGTATATAATATATAAATAATGTAGCAAATTTATTTCTTAAATCCAATCTATGTTCTGTCGGTAAATTAGATAATTGAGCGGGAAATTTAAACTTTCCTTTTGGAATTTATAAATATACACGCGCGGTTTTTAAATTTTATATAGTTAAAGTGCCAATTTTCTGCTAAATAAATATATATATTTAACGCTCCACGAGAAAATAGGGACCTTAGAGGCAAAAAATTTTAGGTTATGTTTTTTGATTTAAAAATATACCTACAGTAATTGTTAATATAAACTTTAAGTCTTTATATTTAAATGCAAAATCAAAACTGATTTTGGTTTAACATAAAAATATGTGTGTTTAATGAAGCTGAAATTATCACTAAACATAACCTAAAAATTTTTTTTTCAGCTAAGGTCCCTTTTCTCATGAAGTGTCACATATTCGTCGGGCAAATGGAAATTCGGTCAAATATATTTTTTTTTCAAAATTCACATTGAAAAAATAAAACAAAAATAGAACATAATCTTTTCGCTATTGTTGTTTACAAAAAAAGAAGACACTCGAAACATATAGAATGGTTATATGACGTATAAAATAAATAGAAAGAGAAAAGAAAAAAAGTAAATCGGATTTTGATAAGTTCCGGTCAATAAACGCGAGGGTATATATATATATATATCAGGGATTTTAGATCAGAATTGGCTGCGCGTAAAGGAAGAGAGTAAATAAAGGATATGGTGGATTGAATTGAAATCAAGGCGCGCAGTACCGAAAATGGAAGCAGCAGAGGGATATACTCTCGGAGATTTTAGCTAACGAGTAAATTATGGGGCGGCTGCTCGCTCGAGCACGAAGGGGACGTAGATCAGGGTAACAGATTACTTTCAGCTCCATTAATGCTGTGTATGCTGTTTACGTATTGCCTGCACCGCGACAATGTCGAGCTCATTGTTACGCCATTACCTCGTCGATCGACATCGATAATAACAGTTTTGCTCCACTAGACAATTTAAATTATATTTATATGTATATACTATTCTTTTCCATTCGCGCATGTATACATATATATATATACGGTATATATGTATCTTGTATATATTATGCCTAAAGAAATAAATAAAAAAAAAAATACTATCAAAATTTTTTCTATATAAATTTTTCTATATATATATATAACAAATACGATATCATCATTCAAATTTCTAAAGTGTCCATTTTTTTGAATTCATGCAGAAAATTGAAATGGAGGCTTAATGTGGTACTGACCAGGTTTCCCTATATATATCAGTGTTCCTTCCTTGAGAAACTGACTAAAGCCCTCTATAAGTAGAAAGTTACTTCAAAAAATAATCCAATGAATGTGTTTTTTTTTACTTTGAAGTAGAAAATTATTATCATGTGTAGAAATATAAGTTATACTTCCAAGGAAAAGTTATTTATCATAAAAAAAGAAGTTCCTTTTAAGTGGAAAAAATTACTATACTCAGTATAGAAAATTACAACGAAGCAGAAGGAGGGTAGATTTATTTTTTGGAGTAACTTTCTACTTCGTAGTAACTTTATTACTTTGGAGTAACTTTCTACTTCGTAGTAACTTTGTTAACTTTTATAACTTTCTACTTCGTAGTAACTTTGTTACTTTGGAGTAACTTTCTACTTCGTAGTAACTTTGTTACTTTGTAGTAACTTTCTACTTCGTGGTAACTTTGTTACTTTGTAGTAACTTTCTACTTAAAAGTAACATTTTCCGTGACAAATAACTTTTTCTTTAAAAATATAACTTTCTACTTTAAAGTAAAACTTTCATTGGAAAAAAAAATTTTATTTTTTGAAGTAACTTTCTACTTTGTAGTAACTTTCTACTTCGTAGTAACTTTGTTACTTTGGAGTAACTTTCTACTTCGTAGTAACTTTGTTACTTTGTAGTAACTTTCTACTTCGTAGTAACTTTGTTACTTTGTAGTAACTTTCTACTTAAAAGTAACATTTTTCGTGACAAATAACTTTTTCTTTAAAAATAACTTTCTACTTGATAATAATTTAAAAGGAAAACTGACAATAAGTAGAAAATTAATACCAAATTGAGAAAATAGTTAATAATAATATTTTCTAACAAAGTAGAAAGTTACATTAAAAAAAAAATTACTCTTCAAGGATAATATTAACTTTAAAAAGAAAATTATTACCAAGTAGAAATTTATACTTCCAAACAGAAAGTAACTTTTTTAAAAAAATGTTAAGTATACGTTTAAGTATAAAAAAGAATGACTAAGAAATAGGAAATTATACTACCGAGTAGAAAGTTATAACAAAAAAGTAAGCTAGATTTATTTTTGGAGTAACTTTTTACTTCCTAGTAACTATCTACTTAAAAGTAACATTTTTTGGGACAGTTCTATATATTTTTTTTTAAAAGTAACTTTTTACACAATAGTAATTTTCTACTATAAAGTAAAACTTTAATTAATTTTATTTTTTGGAGTAACTTTCTACTTGATAATAATTTAAAAGAAAACTGACAATAAGTATAGAAAATTACCACCAAAAGTTGAAATAATATATAAATAATAAAAATGTTAATTTATTTGATTGTAATTTTATTATTATTCTTTTGAAGTAAAAAAAATACTATATCATGTAGAAAGTTACTTTCAAAGAAAAGTTATTTATCATAAAAAAAACATGACTTTCATGTATATATAGAAATAATTATAATACTGAGTAGAAAGTTACTTCGAAATAAAAAAATCTATACTCTCTCCAATGAAAGTTTTACTTTGAAGTAGAAAATTAATATCATGTAAAAAGTTATACTTTCAAAGACAAAAGTTATTTATCACAAAAAAAATGTTACTTTTAAGTAGAAAAAATTACTTTACCATATGTATAGAATATTATAACGAAGCAGAAAGAAAGTAGATTTATTTTTTACAGTAACTTTCTACTTTGTAGTAACTTTTCTACTTAACACAATCTTTTTCTACTTATAAGTATAATATTTCTTTTTCGTTATAAATAACGTTTTCTTTAAAAGTAACTTTCTACATTATAGTAATTTTCTACTTTAAAGTAGAACTTTAATTGGAGAGTATAGTTTTTTGGAGTAACTTTCTACTTGATAATAATTTAAAAGAAAACTAACAATAAGTAGAAAATTACCACCAAAAGTTGAAATAATATATAATTAATAAAAGTTTTAATTTATTTGATTGTAATTTTATTATTATTCTTTTGAAGTAGAAAAATACTATCATGTAGAAAGTTAATTTCAAAGAAATGTTATTTATCATAAAAAAACATGACTTTCATGTATATATAGAAATAATTATACTACTGAGTAGAAAGTTACTTCGAAATAAAAAAATCTATACTCTCTCCAATGAAAGTTTTACTTTGAAGTAGAAAATTAATATCACGTAAAAAGTTATACTTTCAAAGACAGTAACATAACAAAGAAGTTATTTATCACAAAAAAATGTTACTTTTAAGTAGAAAAAATTACTTTACCATATGTATAGAATATTATAACGAAGCAGAAAGAAAGTAGATTTATTTTTTACAGTAACTTTCTACTTTGAAGTAACTTTTCTACTTAACACAATCTTTTTCTATAAGTATAATATCTTTTTTCGTTATAAATAACGTTTTCTTTAAAAGTAACTTACTACATTATAGTAATTTTCTACTTTAAAGTAAAACTTTAATTGGAGAGTATAGTGTTTTGGAGTAACTTTCTACTGGATAATAATTTGAAGAAAAACTAATAAGGCCCTCTGATAAGTTTTTATATATCTATATATATAGAGGTATCGGTTGGGAACTCCGAAATGTGATTAAAAAAGGCTGATAATTTTAAAAAACCTGCGCCTCTTTAATACATGAATGAAATTTGATGTAAATGCAAAAAATATATATTTATTCGACGCGCTTTCACGCGAATGAGCGTCGGCATATATACGTGCTCGGTAATATATTTAAGGACATCTGCGAGTAGATACATCAGAATAATCATGCCTTACGTTACATTTTCATACAGTAAATACTTTAAAAAAAAAACTTGGGTGAATAAATCATTGTTAGATCAAGACATGGCACGCTTTTACATATGTATATGGTAATTATCTATGCAAAATCAAAAAAAAAATAATAATTAAAAAGAGGTATAAAAGCGATATCAAAACTCTTATTTATAATAATTTCAACAAAAAAAAATTATTCTTCGCAATTAAACCTTTTTTTTAATAATAAAAAAAATAATATATATTTATACGATAATCTTACCTGATTTTGTGCGTTTTGCTCGGCCATGGCTTTCTCCTTTGCTTGTCGTTTACATTTATACCGATGATTTTGAAACCAAATTTTCACCTGCAAATAAGAAAGAAGAAGAAAATTAATAATATTGATTTTTTTAATCAATATTAAAATATTATATTATTATATTATTTATATTATTTAAAAAAAAAATTCACTACAAGTACAGGACTAATTATTATTAATTATTATTTGTCCTTACTCTCAAAAATTAATAAAAAATAACAAATTTTGAAAAAAAAATGAATTATTTTAACATAAATTGAATAAAAATGTAATAATAATAATAACAATAACAATTTTCTCAGGTGTTTAAATAAGCCCATAATCGTTATTTATATATGAAGGATTGGGGTTTGAAATTTTGTGGTGAAGCGCCAAAATGCCCAAAGACCTTAATATTATAAATACGACGACACTTTAGGTTCGCAGGACTAGTCCTCGATTCATGGTTCGCTAATCCGGGCCCCTTGTGTTCCCTTAAAGGGCTTTCATTGCACTCAATCGACAAAAGAGCCACAATACATAAAGACATTCACTGAGATTACTATATGATTCTTTATATATATATAGAGAGTATATACCAGTGGGTTACATCCACTCGACCGTATAGGTTAAAGTGCAACATATGGACCCCCGCAGATCTTACAATCTTCCTCTTGAGTTTAACGATTATTTAAGTGTGTACTTAATAAAAAAATGCATCACGATTAAAAAATTTATTTTTTATGAAACACCTTATATATTTCATATAAATTTAAAAGTAATTTTATTTTTACAAATAAGTAACTTTTTTAAAGTAACTTTCTACACTGTAGTAACTTTCTACTTGGCAGTAATTTTTTGTAAGTAACTTTCTACTATTTAGTGACTTTTCTACATGGCAGTAATTTTTTGTAAGTAACTTTCTACTCTTTAGTAACTTTTCTACTTGGCAGTAAGTTTTTGTAAGTAACTTTCTACTCTGTAATAACTTTCTACTTGGCAGTAAGTTTTTGTATATAAGTAACTTTCTACGAGGTAGTAAATTTCTACTTAAAAGTAATTTTTGGCAGTAACTTTCTACTCTGTAGTAACTTTCTACTTGGCAGTAAGTTTTTGTAAGTAACTTTCTGCTTGGCAGTAATTTTTTGTAAGTAACTTTCTACTCTTTAGTAACTTTTCTACTTGGCAGTAAGTTTTTGTAAGTAACTTTCTACTCTGTAATAACTTTCTACTTGGCAGTAAGTTTTTGTATATAAGTAACTTTCTACGAGGTAGTAAATTTCTACTTAAAAGTAATTTTTGGCAGTAACTTTCTACTCTGTAGTAACTTTCTACTTGGCAGTAAGTTTTTGTAAGTAACTTTCTGCTTGGCAGTAATTTTTTGTAAGTAACTTTCTACTCTGTAGTAACTTTTCTATTTGGCAGTAAGTTTTTGTAAGTATAACTTTCTACTCTGTAGTAACTTTCTACTTGGCAGTAAGTTTTTGTATATATAAGTAACTTTCTACGAGGTAGTAAATTTCTACTTAAAAGTAATTTTTGGCAGTAACTTTCTACTCTGTAGTAACTTTCTACTTGGCAGTAAGTTTTTGTAAGTAACTTTCTGCTTGGCAGTAATTTTTTGTAAGTAACTTTCTACTCTGTAGTAACTTTCTACTTGGCAGTAAGTTTTTGTATATATAAGTAACTTTCTACGAGGTAGTAAATTTCTACTTAAAAGTAATTTTTGGCAGTAACTTTCTACTTATATTGCAGTAATTTTTTTGGAAGTAACTTTCTACTTAGAAGTAGTTTTTGGCAGTAAATTTCTACTTAAAAGTAATTTGTCTCAGTAACTTTCTACTCGCGGTAGTAGTTTACTACATTGCAGTAATTTTTGGAAGTAACTTTCTACTTGAAAGTAGTTTTTGGCAGTAAATTTCTACTTAAAAGTAATTTTTGGCAGTAATTTTTTTGGAAGTAACTTTCTACTTGGAAATAATTTTTGTTAGTAACTTTCTACTTAGTAGAATGAAAAAATATTACTTGGAAGTAATATTTGGCAGTAACTTTCTACTTGGAAGCAATTTTTTAAGTAAATTTCCACTCGCTAGTAACTTTCTACTTGAAAGTAATTTTTGGCAGTAACTATATATATATTTGTTAAGAAAAAATAATTTTCTATTTCAAAGTAGTCAGGCTACTTAAAAGTATTTTTTTATAAACACAAAAGTAACTTTCCATATGCCTAATAGTAACTTTCTACATATATCAGTAAAAAAAATATGTTACATAAAAAAATGTTTTATTATATTTAAAAAATTTATTTTTTCGCAAACATTTTTCGAGAATTTTTGTCCGTTATCATTATTATTATTATTATGATTATATGTAGATATATTTGATTTTTGCTCAAACTCACAATATAATTTCTGATTTGTTTGAAAAGGGTGCAAAAAGCGTATATATATAGAGAGAGAGATTTAAACGTGTGACACTTCGGGCATTGTTTTCTCAGTTATGTACCGACAAGCTAAAACGATCATAACGCCCCTGTGAATCTCTCGCATAATGTGAGATTATACAAGAATATAAAGTCCCGTCATAAGCAGATGCTGATCTAATCCTGACACACTCAAATACCCTAATCGCGTTCAATTGCTGTAAAAGCGCTTTTTATATATATATATATTATATACAAATATCCTACAAAATCACAAGTGTCTATTATTCGTCAATGAATCATTGAAAAAAAAGAAATACAATTTTTTTTCGCATATGAAATTTTTTATAATGCAGTGACTAGAATTGTTGATGGAATTTTTTTTATTTAAGAATTTTATTCAGTTGGTATACCTTTTAATCAAAAGTAACTTTCTACACAAAAGTAACTCCCTACACTTAAATAACTTATTCTACACTTAAGTAAATTTCCACACTTAAGTAACTTTTCTACTTAAAAGTAATGTATATATATTTAAGTAACTTTCTCCAAAAAGTAACTCCTATACTTAAGTAACTTTCTACTTAAAAGTAATGTATATATTTAAGTAACTTTCAAAATAAGTAACTTTCTACAAAAAGTAACTCCTATACTTAAGTAAATTTCTACACTTAAGTAACTTTCTACTTAAAAGTAATGTATGTATTTAAGTAACTTTCTCCAAAAAGTAACTCCTATACTGAAGTAACTTTCTACTTAAAAGTAATGTATATATATTTAAGTAACTTTCAAAATAAGTAACTTTCTACAAAAAGTAACTTCTATAATTAAGTAACTTTCTACTTAAAAGTAATGTATATATTTAAGTAACTTTCAAAATAAGTAACTTTCTACATAAAGTAACTCCTATACTTAAGTAACTTTCTACTTAAAAGTAATGTATATATTTAAGTAACTTTCAAAATAAGTAACTTGCTACAAAAAGTAACTCCTATACTTAAGTAACTTTCTACAAAGAAGTATATTAACTCTATATATACCATAGTTATAAGTATTTTTTACAAAAAGTAACTTTATACCCATATAGAGTAAACTTTAAGTAGAAAGTTACTTATGTATATGGAGTTACTTTTCGTAGAAAGTTACTTATGTATTTGGAGTTACTTCTCGTAGAAAGTTACTTAAATATAGAGAGTTACTTTTGAGTAGAAAGTTACTTAAATATATAGAGAGTTACTTTTGAGTAGAAAGTTACTTAAATATAGAGAGTTACTTTTGAGTAGAAAGTTACTGTTTGTAGAAAATTACGGAAATATAGAGTTACTTTTTTGTAGAAAGTTACCTTTGTGTAGAAAATTACTTAAATATAGAGTTACTTTTCAGTAGAAAGTTACTTAAGTATAGAGAGTTACTTTTGAGTAGAAAGGTACTGTTTGTAGAAAATTACGGAAATATAGAGTTACTTTTTTTGTAGAAAGTTACTTTTGTATAGAAAATTACTTTTAGGTATAGTTATTTTTATTAAGTGTTATAGAAAATTAATATTAAGTATAGAAAGTTACTTTTTGTAAAAATTACTTAACTATCTATTAAGTAAGTATTTATACAAACGTAAATCTCTGCACTTAAGTAACTTTCAAAAAAAAGTAATTTATTTAAAAAAGTAACTTTCTATTCACAAAAATAAAAATAATTTATTTCTAAAAAAAAATATTTATGACTATATATAATGTAATTTTCTCTATATTTATTTAGAAGTAACTTTCTGCTTATTGGACAAATTGTCTTTGACTATTAAATGACGATAAATCTTGGGATTATAGTTTGGTTCATTATTTATGCGCTGTCAGTCGCGTGTTCTGAGTAGCTGTTATCCTGTGTTCGACAGTGGGGCAGGGGGTTAAAGTGGACGATTGATCAAGTTAGCGTAACGTCATTACGCGACCGCATCGGGGACTGACGCAAAATCACCCTCATCCCTCTCTCTATATATATATCCGGCCACCTCGGCCAATTTCACTCCTCACTATAATAACCTTTTTTTTGGCCAATTGTATAAACATCACAAAAATTTCTTTGCGCTTCGTTTAACATACTTTCTCTCGTATATCTCACCCCACTGAAACAATCTCTTCAGAGTCTGTTCGAATAATATATATATATATATATATATACCATTCAATGTAAACTATTAATTACTTTTATTTTTAATGGAGTTAAAAATTATTTTCTATATAATAATTATTAAATAATTATTTTTATATAGTATTTTTTTAGAAAGTAGAAAGTTACACCTCGTTGATTTTAAAATATATATATATATATATGTAGAAACTTATAAAGAAGAAACTCTAAATTTAAGAATATCTTCTTGGCGTCTATATATTTAAAAATATAATATATTTCCCGTCAATTTTATTCAATTTTATTTTTATTTTATTATTTTTATTTATTTATTTTATTTATTAAAATACTATTATATTCTAACTTTAAGAATAAAATTGACAGGAAATATTCTTAAATATATAGACGCAAAGAAGATATTCTTAAATTTAGAGATTCGTTTCTTCGGTGTATATTTGAATATATATATTTTTTTAGTGCTATAACTGAATTAAGCCGAAATTTCGTTTTTCTTGGGAAAAAGGGGAAATTTTTTGAAAACTTATATATGAATATGATATACTTTTTTCACCAATTCAAAGTTGAGAGCAATATGAAAATATTCGGTTTTTTTTCTTCTTTTTTTTCAATTCTTTCTCATTTTCTCTCTCTCTCTCTCTCTCTCTTTCTCTCTTTTTCAACACATCGACATCTCATCCAACTGATGTTTACTTAGCGCATTGCTACGAAGCAAACGGACAAACGAATACGAACAAATGGTCTCACGGATAGTCCTTGTTTCTTGAAATAACAGAGTCCTCTCTCCCCCAGATTCTACCTCAGCTTCCTCGATCTTTCACGAATATATATATATATATGAAATATAAAATTTATCCCCTTCAAATATATCTCAAAATCCACTGATTTTGAATTTTATAAAAAATTAAATCAATAATGCTTCCGAAATATATTATAATGTATAATAACTGTAACAAAATTTTAATTCTCAAAAACAATTTTTCTCCCAGGGAAAAAGAAATATTCTCAAAATTAGAGGATTCCTTTTATTTCAATGAAAATTTACGCATATAAAGAATTCCTCTGAAATTAAGAGGTTATTTTTATAAATGATTTTCTTCTATATATTTTAAGAAATATATTCTATGGATATTTTTATTCTTAAAATAAGAATATTATTCTCTGATGAGGATAGTACATTATTTATTAATACACTGAAAAAAAGATATTCTAGTTTTAAGAATACGTATATACTGAAATAGGAGCCCCGAATATTCCTCATGCACTTAAAATAAGTGGAAAATATTCTTACAATAAGTAAAATATTCTTATTGTAAGAATATTTTCCACTCAATATAAGTGCATAAGGAATATTCGTGGCTCCTATTTAAATATGCATTCTTAAATCTAGAATATCGTTTTTTCAGTATATTTGTCAATGTTTGAAGAGGGCCACATACTGTTAAATTATTTCCTCTCAATTTAAGAGGATGGTTCTCTTAAAACACAATTGAGGAATATTGACGAATATTAATATTTGTATTAATAATACAGTCTTATATTTCTCATCTGAGAATATTATTCTTATTTTAAGAATAAAAATATACTTAGAATGTATTCTTAAATATAGAGAATATTATTTATTCCACTGTATAAAAATATCCTCTTAATTTAAGAGGAATTCTTTGGTGTATATATATATACTGTAAAGAAATAAGGCAAAAAAATCTTATTTTGAGAGGGAAATTTATCTATTGATTGCTTCTTACATTTACAAACGATTTATTCTAAAATTAAGAATATATACATATTTACATAATTTTTCTTTTTCGATTAAAAGTTTTCATTTAATATTCTATTTCAGAAGATATAAAGATAGACAAACAAGAATAAAAGATATTCTAAATTTAAGAATATTTTCTCAACGCCTATATTTAGAATATTTTCTATGCATTTTATTCTTAAAGTACATAAAATACTAGTACTAGTACATAAAATATGTACTCTTAAAACAAGAGTATACTCTTGTTTTAAGAGTATATAATTATTATATATATATATTATATATATATAAGTTATATACTATAACTTTAAGAATAAAATGCATAGAAAATTTTTTTTTTAAAACAAAGGTATAATATTCTTAAATAAACGATAAGTAAATATTCTTAAATTTAGAGTATAATTTAAAAATCGTCATTGTTAAAAAAAAAAAGAAACCGAAAATTGTGGTCAAGTCCAATTATACTTTTTAAGGGACTTTAAACAAATGGTGTGTGTGTGTATATATAGTATATAAAGAAATGAAGCGCAGGTTGTTTATATTGTCGGATTTTACGGTCTATTAAAGAATAGTATATAGATGTAAATAAGTGTGGCCCACCAGCAGGGCAGCAGGTCGATAGGTCGTTCTCGTAACCATATTTTAAGTTTCAGGAGGCGTTTTTCATTTAACTACCTGCTTTTAAAGTTAACCGCAAGTTAATCGTCAGTTAATGTTAAGCTCCCTGTGTTAAGTAAACTTGCAAGGACCCCCTGGCGTTAGCCCATTGGGGCTTTATATTTTCTCTCATCATCTACCGTGCAACGTACGTGCCTCGATGCTCGACACATATATATATATATCTCTGCTGCTGTTGCTGCTGCTGTGATGGACCAAATATAAAATAACGGCAAACTAAATTCAATATGAAAAAAATAAACCATATTCTTAATTTAAGAATATAATTTCAATATCTTCTTAAAATAAGAATATATTCTAAAATACTAATATTCTTAATATAAGAATATATATATTATCTAAATACTATAATATTCTTAATATACACCGAAAAAAAAATATTCTTGTATTCAGAGGAAAATTCCTCTTACAGAATCCTCTTGAATTTTATTCTTAAAACAAGAGTATTACTCTTTAAATGAGAATATTTTCCTCTAATTTCAAGAGGATCGAAACAAAAGGACTATATTTTAGAGGATTCCTCTTATATTCAGAATAATCTTTTTAGAATAAAAATAATACTCTTAGAATTTAGAATAATCTTCTATGTTTAAGAATATTCCTCTAAATTCTAAGAGGATTTCCCATAGAAAGTCGCTCATGCGCAAAGAAGAAAGAAATTTTTAAAAGTAATTTTTAAGAAAATTTAAATAATTTTGAGGTTATGCTATTTAAAAATTTATTTTATTACGATTTTTATTTATTTTAATTTTATTTGAAAATTTATTTAAAATAAATTTTCAAATTTAATGAACTATATGTTTTGCGCATAAAAATATTATTAAAAATATAGATTTAGTTGATTTATTCAAAAAAATCAATTTCAATTTATTTATACTCAAATAGATGTAAATCATGGAATAACAAATTTTATTCCTTTTAATTTTATAGATTATATCTATGACATATACAAATTAGATGATTGCAATTTTTATTATTTCAGAATTCTTTTTAAGATGATATTTTCCTCTTAAAATAAGAGTATCTTCTTAAATTAAGAGGAATAATTTTACATAGAGGACAATCCTCTTAAACCTAGAGGACATCCTTTTGCAGCATATATACTATAGAGGAAAATATGCATTGAAATAAGAGGAATCCTCTTGAAACAAGAGGATTTTTTTTCGGTGTATAAGAAATATATTCTAAATACTAATATTCTTAATATAAAAAATATATTCTTATACTAAGAATATTAGTATTTAGTAAAATATTATTATATTAAGAATATCAGTATTTAGAATATATTCTTATTTTTAGTATATATATATATAGTTTATACTGAATTTAAGAATAAATTGTATTACAATCTAAAACAAAGTGCCAAAAACCAATATTCTCTATATATTTAAGAATAAATTATTTTCTTTGTGTGTAAAACAATCAAAACGTAAATTTTCCTCTCAAAATAAGATTTTTTTTGTCATATATATAAAGAGATGTTTTTAATACCCTTTTTATTGTATAGAACGCGTCTTGTTGGACAAGAATATGAGTTTTGTGCATATATATATATATATATGCGATCAACGAGAGTCAAATTATGATTAGGGCTACTGTTAATTGGCGCGTGTTGACTCAACTGAGTGGCAGCTCGAGGGCAAACACGCCGGTTTTAGTTCCCTTTTGTTATTTTTTCCATGAGGCTTCAATTCAAGGCAATGACTTTCCGATTAGCTGTCGAAACGCAAATGCTGCAATTTGAGACTACTACAATTTTATCAGTCATTTAGTATATATATATATATTTTATCTGTCTTTACATTTTTATTGCTATATCGATTATCGAAAATAGAGGATTTTATATATAAAAAAAAACCCCTGACAAATATAAATAGTAGAAAGTAAACATCTCTTATTGGATTTACATTTCGTTTATTCTTTATAAACTTTCAAAAAAAACAAAAAAAAATTGTTTTTCTCTCTTTTTTTGAGCAAGGAAAGTCACATTTTCCCTTTTATCAAAACTGTAAACGACACTTAAAAAAGGTATCTATAAATTTAAGTATAGGGTCAGCCGGGGTAAATCCGAACGCTTTTAGTAAGTTTCAACAATAACATATAAGTTTTTTCTTTTAAAAGACAATACTTCCGGTATTTTGGTGCATGAAGTTGTTACTTTACTTCCATAGAACAATTTTATGGGGTAGCAAAAATTTTTGATAAATTACAATCGCAGGAAACTTAGCGTTCGTATTTACCTCGATACTTTGCAACTTTCCTAAAATACCGGGGTAAATACGAACGCCACTGTATTTCAGAAAAATCTTAGGGAAAATAAATTTAAAGTATTGCAATTGTTAAACTTATATAAAAACTCAAAAAAAATACGATAATAAACCTATTATGTAATAATGCATCATATATAAATACAAAAATCAAACAGGTTAAAAATTAAAATGCATTACACAATTAAAACCTTCAATAACTTTATCAAATCATAACGGATTTTTGCAAAACTTGCTACAGAAAGTATTTTGGAGTGATTGAATGTAAATACAAAAATAAAAGTCTTAAATTTAGAATATAATATATATATATATGCATATCGTCTAGTGAATAATCGAGCGTTATAAAAAAAAACCTACGGCATTTTACTTCAAGCGACATGGCAGCTACATGGCAAACGTAATTGCATTTTCCTTTTTTTTTTACTTTGCCTATATATACGACGCGCGGAATCCAATTCGTCTACAATATTCATGAAGAAAATGTGAACATAGGTGTGTGTATATATATATGGTGAGACCCTTTTTTTTTAATAGAGCTGATGCATAGCCGCAGTAACCGAGGTAATGCGTTGCGATGCAGTGTGCACGTATATGCAAGATGATGAGATATATATATGCAACGAGAAATACGCGAGGGTGCATACATTGCAACTTTTATGGCAAACATCAGGCATCTCATGCTCATTTAAACGTTCCACAAATTTGCATTCCCCTCGTGCGTATATACTATATATATATATATGTGCGATATACACATCAATTGCATATATATATATATATATATATATACAAATTTTTTCCAAAAATTTTCCTTTTTACTATATATTTATATTAAATTATAACCTCAAAATATTTAAGACCAAAAGAAATGAAAAAACAACCTTAGATTTTTCATTTTTTTTTTTATTTTAAATGTTTTGAGGTTATGTTTATTTAATAAACAACAGCTAGTTTCTTTAATATATATATATATATATATATATATATATATATATATATATATGCTGTAGAATTTAGGTCGTTTAAGGCTAATTTAAATTTTTTTAAGGTTATGTTTATTTGTTTATATCTGACGTAGCCTAAAAATTTTTGTCACTTACGTATATATGTTTTTTCGCTGCAGGGTAGTGTATATTTTTAATGTAAGTTGTCACTTACTGTTATTTTTTCGCTGTAGGGCAGTGTGTATTTACTACTGTCCTACAACGTAAAAACATACCTAAGTGATATGTGATATACGTGCGTGTCACTTACTGTGTTTTTCCGCTGTAGGGCAATAGATAAGTATAAACTGCTCTACAGGCAAAATACATATATAGTATATAAGTGACACGTATACATATATAGTTACATATCGCACTTACGTATCTTTTTCCGTTGTAGGGCAATAGTAAATACACATTGCCCTACAGCGGAAAAACATAGTAAGTGACAAAAATTTTAGGTTATCTTTTTGATTTTTGCGGCTTTAAAAATAAACAGAACGAGAAACACATATACTAAATTAGATCCAAAATTATCCACAGAAACTGATTTTGATTTTACAAAATTTAAAAACGAACGCGTTTATAGCTAAAACTATCAGTAAACATAACCTAAAAATTTTTTGCCTCTAAGGTCTCCTTTTTCTATAATATAAAATTGAATCCACTTCTTTTATTTTTTATTACCTACTCTCTAAATCTGAATTAGTAAAAATGTTTATTAATTTGAATTAGTGACTCACTTTTTGCTTCTGAATTAGTAAAAATTTTACTAATTGTTAGTAAAAGTTACTAATTGTTAGTAAAAGTTACTAATAATTAGTACAATTTTACTATAATTCAGAAGCAAAAAGTGAGTCACTAATTCAAATTAGTAAACATTTTTACTAATTCAGATTTAGAGAGTAAGGTATTTTATGTCATAAAATGGATACCAATTATTATTATTATTATTCTCAAATATGTTACCAACAATAAATAATAATTGGTATCATAAAATACATCAGCCTCTCTTAATATATACGTATTATTCTCATTTTTTTTCTGCTGAGCTTTATAATTAGAAAATTATTCTTTTGTCTTTTGTAATCAGTAGCTTTATAAGTTTGTAGAGCAAAAAGAAAAAAAAAAAAAAAATTGAGTGTTCTAGGAAGAACCGAGGCTATAATATGCCTCGTGACTCCTCGTCGTTCTCGTTCTCGAGAGCACGGTTGACATTCAAGTGGCATTCTTCGCGAACGGAAGTCGATGAATCCCGGACCTCTAAAAATCTCCGTTCTCGTCGCACTCGTATATATATATATATATATATATATATATATATATATATATATATATATATATATGTATTGCTGTGTACGTACATATAGCGAAAAAGCAGAGTAGATATACGCGTCGCGTCGTTTGGATCAATGATTTCTCAAGCACGGAAGTGAGCGAAAGAGACCTGATTGCAATCACGAGGTTTTCAGCTTTCAATAACGGAACATTTTATGTCTCAAAAAAGGAAGAGAAATATATGTATATATATATATATATATGACGATGAGGAGAAATCTTCATCGCCATTACTCTCTGCATTTTTTTTTCTTTGTAACAAAATGAGCCATTTTTTATATATAATACATGGAACTTGAAAATTATATATTTGTTTAAATAAATTGTATTTAAAAAAAATGTATCTATAAACTTTGTATAAATTATATATATAGGCGATATTATTTTTAATTTATAAATCGTTGCGTTTTTGTTTTAAGATTACTATATGGACCACGAAAGAAGAAGAAGAGTTTTCAACAAAAGTATTTAATATTAATGATGAATAATAAATAATATTAACAAAAAAAGAAAATTCGAATCTGCTATAATCCTGTTTAAAAATTACCATCAGATTAGGATTTTGACATAACCTCAAAAAACCCTAATACGAATTCAGTAAAAAAAAAAAGTTTTTCTTACCTACGGGGGTCTGGCCCAAGGCCCATTTAACCCCATCACTTCAGAATTCTGTCATAACCTCAAAAAAAAAAATGTTTCTAATGTGTTTTTTTTTCAAGGTTATGTCAGAATCCTTAACTGATAGGGTTAAATGGGCCTTGAATTTGGATTCAGGCGGCTCCAAAAACATATATATATATATTATACCCCAGAAAGAAATTTGTTTTGCTGGATTCATGGCTTTTTAGGGTTTTTTGAGGTTATGTCAAAATCCTGATCCGATATGTGATTATTAAAAGGCATTAAAATAAGCTGCAACGCTTATTATATTTTAATCAAATTTTGCTTATTTTAATACCAAAATGGATTAAAATAAGCAAAATTGGATTAAAATAATAAGCGTTGCAGCACTGTATAAAAAGAAGGTACTAAAATAGTACCGAATTTAGGTATTAAAATAGAACCAAAAGGCAATTTAGTACCTAAAGTTATGGTATTAAATTAATACCTCTCGTTTTACAGTGAGCCGTCCATAAACTACGTTACCTATTTTAGGGGGGGAGGGGGTCAAAAAATCTAAAAAAAATGCATTTAACGCAATGGTAACGAGGGGGGGAGGGGGTCTAAAAAGAATGAAGAAGTGGTATAACGTAGTTTATGGACGGCCCCTTATTTTAATGCCTTTTAATTTTCTGTGTATAACTCAGATTCAAACCCCAAAAATATATTCAGTAGTTTTACCCCTAGATCAGAACTTTTTTTAAAAAAATTTTCTGCGACTGCGTGCAATTTAGATGCAAATTACAGATTTTGAATTTAAAAATAATGATTTTCGTTTAAGTTACCACGTTTTTATTATTAAATTTTAAAGTAATATACAAAAATGAAAATAAAATTTCATATATAGCTTCTCAGTCTTTTTAAATATTTTTCTTTTTGGTATATATAAGAGGGAGGCGACGCGACGTTTATGCAGGATAATGTGAGATAAGATTGCAAATGCGGAGAGAGAGAGAGAGCAGGCCCGTCGGCTTTTGCAAACAGCATTAAAGTCTCAATCTTTGTTCGAGCGAGCAAATTTCAAGCGAATGGAATCCTTCTGAACGACCTCATACTCTGCAGGTACACAAAATTATATATGTATATACGAGCCGAGAGCTGTGTATGGCAAAAGAGCCAGAGAGAGAGAGAGAGAGAGAGAGGAGAGAGAATATAAGAGAGAAAAAAAAAGTGTTAGCACGGGGGATGCTTGTGCACACAACATTATTTTCCTACCGAGGGAAGCATTTGGCACAAAACGAACCTTCTTCGAGAATCAGGGTGAACATACATTTATATCTCTAATGCGTGAAAAAAAACAGTAAAAGATCCAAAAAAAAAGTTTAATCAGCGACCCCAAAATTTTGAGTATATATATATTGATTAGACATGTTTTTTGAGGTTAGAACAAAATCCTGACGTGATGTATAGCAAATCAAACAATTTAGATTCGTGTTCAACGCATTAAAATATGTAACGTAACGTATTGGTAACGATTATCATCCGCCATATATGATGCGATGATGCCGGAGCGGGCGGCATTTTTAGTTTGCAGAGTAATTTGCCCCTAATATATGTATATACGATATGTCCCGGCCAACAGCTGGCGATAGTTTCCTAACCAGGTCTTCTCCCCGCGCACTATATATATATATATATATGTTCGTCGAGGCAACAGTAGCAATAATAATAACAGTGCAAGTAACAATGCCAGGAGTGGCCAGGCGGCAACAATAGGGGCTGCACTTAAATGTAACAATGCGAACGTAAAATGGAGGGCCGCATCTGTGTCTCGTGTGAAGAGAGTACATACCACCGAGGCATATATACATTATATATACACCTATATATATATATAAAAAAAAACTGACACATACTATATATGACAATAAAGAGAGGAGCAGATTTTCTACCACGCGCGCAAACATGGCGTGCGTTACATGTTCTCCAATTCATACCCATCAAGGATGTATTTTTATTCACTATCGTCACTATTATTATCATTATTGTTATTATTATTATTATTATTACTATCATTATTATTATCGTTGTATTAGTAGTATTGTTGCTATTATGCCTATACTATATATATAATAAATTTTTCTTTAGAAATAAATTCCTATATACATATATAGTATTATAATTTGGGACGCATATGGTTATATGTTAAAAAAAACTCGTAAAAATCGCATTACTTAGAATTTTCATTTTAAGGAATTTCATTTGTATTTTTGAGCCGAATTTTCATTTGTTCAAATTAGTATATTTTGCAGAATTTTCATCAAAAAGATTTTCTATATATTACAGAATTTTTATATAACCGAAAATTCTCTTCGCAGAATTTTTATTTCTACGAATTTTCATTTAACATAATAGGCATTTTAAAGAATTTCTATTGGATATAGAATTTTATTGCATAGAATTTTCTTTCAGATGAATTTTCATTTGTTCGAATTATTATTTGATATAATTTCCCATATAACCGATTTTTTATACTATAAAGAATTTTTTATTTAACCGAAAAATCATTATTTAACAGAATTTCTATAATTGATAGAATTTTCATTTGTCCGAAATTGCAAATGACGGCGAAGAAACAATCGATTTTGGGGCGATTTTTAAAATCAACCAATCAAAATTTTATGGATAATTTTCTATTGGTTTATGATTTTAAAAATCGCGCCAAAATCGATTGTTCGGACAAATGAAAATTCTATAAATTAGAAATTCTGTTAAATGATTTTTCGGTTAAGTATAAAAATTCTGTAGTATATGACAAAGCGGTTATATGGGAAATTATATCAAATAATAATTCGAACAAATGAAAATTCATTTGAAAGAAAATTCTAACCATAATAAATATTCTTTAAAATGCCTATTATAATGAAAATTCGAGCAAATAAAAATTCCGACATCCAGATGCTGTTAAAGATATCATATCCCCTAATTGTTTTTTCAAAAGTAGATTCATGATTACGCACCAAATAGCAAAAAACAGCATTTTAAATTATTTTCCGAATATTTTTTTTAATAAATTTCTTATTCCAAGAATAGAGAAATTATTAGAATATGAATATATAACAATATGCGAATTATATATTCTTGATGTACATGGAATTAAGAGGAACATTAAAATTTTGCAGTGTCATCAAAAATATGAGCACTATTAGTAATTAGAAGAGTTGATAATTATCCAGGTTTTCTCGATGATTAAGTAGAAAAAAAATTGGGAAATCCCACAGAAGAAATTGAAACGAGAGCTATAAAGTGAGGTCAAGGATCAAATCTGAATTAATGAGCCATCGATGTAACGGATACGAACGAGTATACATATATATATATAACACTGAGTGTACTACTGCGCGCGCGGGGATCGTAATACTTGAGACTTATAGAGCGCACTCGAACGCTCTCTTTCGCGTCACGAGTGCGTCTTCTCGTTGCAGTCAAGTTTATAACCATAAGGAGGTGGTGTGCTAGTAGAGCTGATAAAAAAAGCAAATTTTGCCATTTTTGCCATCCTACTATATAGTTACTATATGGCATTAGTTATACAATTGCATTCGTCACTGTGGCATTATTTACTATATGGCATTAGTTACTGTGGCATTAGTTACTGTGGCATTAGTTACTGTGGCATTAGTTACTGTGGCATTAGTTACTGTGGCATTAGTTACTGTGTCATTAGTTACTGTGTCATTAGTTACTGTGGCATTAGTTACTGTGGCATTAGTTACTGTGGCATTAGTTACTGTGGCATTAGTTACTGTGGCATTAGTTACTGTGGCATTAGTTACTGTGGCATTAGTTACTGTGGCATTAGTTACTGTGGCATTAGTTACTGTGGCATTAGTTACTGTGGCATTAGTTACTGTGGCATTAGTTACTGTGGCATTAGTTACTGTGGCATTAGTTACTGTGGCATTAGTTACTGTGGCATTAGTTACTGTGGCATTAGTTACTGTGGCATTAGTTACTGTGGCATTAGTTACTGTGGCATTAGTTACTGTGGCATTAGTTACTGTGGCATTAGTTACTGTGGCATTAGTTACTGTGGCATTAGTTACTGTGGCATTAGTTACTGTGGCATTAGTTACTGTGGCATTAGTTACTGTGGCATTAGTTACTGTGGCATTAGTTACTGTGGCATTAGTTACTGTGGCTTTAGTTACTATGATAACAGTTATAGTTATACTATGGCATTAGTTACTGTGTGGCATTAGTTACTATATGATAACAGTTATAGTTACTATGGCATTAGTTACTGTGTCATTAGTTACTATGATAACAGTTATACTACTTCCATTCAATTTTTTAAAAACCTACTTTTTACTACTACTATACGACTCTTTTAAAAAACCATATACTTAACATTACAATTTGAAGTATAATTCAAAGTATATTAATATTTCGAAAAATTCGATTTTTATATATGTATTTTTGGTGAAGCGATATTTAAATGGAAAAATAATGTTTTTTTTGTATTGTAAAATATATTTAAATGAGCGTGCAGACGAAAGGCAGACAGACAAAAGGGGTATCTATATATGTTTGACGAACGCAGGATGCGGCCAATGATTTGTATGAACAATTATTTATTGTTGCCAGACTGCTACTGACTCGATTCATCACGGTTGGATCTCTCCGCGCGTCTCTCTTTTTCAATGTGCGATTATATTCGAGACTTTAAACTCTGACCCCTTCTTAAAAAAAGACTATGCGATCATCATCTCAAAATAAAGATTCATTGATTCGCATATTATATTATAATGACTACATATACTATTATATATATAGATGACAGGAACTTGTATTAATGATTGTCATTCCCAAGGTCATCGCAGCGTTTCTTCCAATTGATTCTGTATTTTACAATATAATATTTGAAATGTCAGATCCTATCCAAACAAAATTTAATATTCATATACATAAAAGATCCGCAGCCATTTTTTTTAAATGAGAAAAAGAAAAAGTTTTATAATCCAAGTCATCATCAATGGGAATTATTTTTTCGTGTTCTCATTCAGAATATTATATATATATTGATATTCTGTCATTTAGAGAATATAAATTAACACTATATAGTTTCACCAACTTGGATTAAGAATTAATTATAGTGATTAGAACCATTTTAATCACGCTCACTATTGGTCGATTAGGGATTTAATAACTGATGATTATAATTAGTCAGAACACAGAAAATTAAAAGGCATTAAAATAAGCTGCAACGCTTATTATTTTAATCCAATTTTGCTTATTTTTATACCAAAATGGATTAAAATAAGCAAAATTGGATTAAAATAATAAGCGTTGTAGCTTATTTTAATGCCTTTTAATTTTCTGCGAATAGGGAGTTTGCATAAAAAAAATGTTACGTTTTTTTTTTATAAAATCGTAAATATAGGTATTTTAAAATATATTAGTGTTGAAAGTTTTAATTTTTTTTAAATTTTACATATTAAAATTTTTATTTAAAAGTTGAAACTATTTATACTGAAAGAAAACGATTTTTATTGGTGCTGGGACGTGACGTCATAAGTGTCTACTGTCGCATCGTCTGCTACATGATCCATGTGTGATCTGTGTTTACTAATATATGCGTTCGCTGTTTTCAAATTATTTTATTTTTTTTAAGTAAAAATAAGTGATTTATTGTGTTTATTTATTATTGTAATTATTATTGTATTATTATTGTAATTATCCATATCATCCTTCAACTACAATGAATAAGTGATAAAAATATTTTGAGGTTTAAAATTTTTTATTTTTAGGTTATGTTGACTACTTTTATTTACATTATATAGTGACATTTGAAAGTTTTTTTAACTTTGCATGTCTAAAAATATAATTTATAACTAGTTTAATTTTAAATTATTTCAATGTAAATATTCACATTGAAGTGATCTTGACAAAAAAAAAATTTTGAATTCATCGATAACATATTATTATCATTTCGTTTTGCAACTTGAAACCATTGTCTCCTAATATCTTCTTTCTGTGGCACAGTAAAAAACAATTTTCCGGGTGTTTTAATTGTTGTACTAAGACAATTTGGCACAAAACACGTTTTATATCTCTTGATTTTCTCCATTTCATAAAAATTTCCAGAAAAAACTTTCGTTCCATTAGGTTATTCACAAACAGTTCATGACAGCAGCAATATTTGGGCACTACATACGTCACATTCTGTTCGGTAAGACTCGGCTCTTTCCGGACCGTTTTCGATGTTTTAAAATAATATAAACTATTATTATTTAATTATATGCTTATTTTTGATTAAAAAATTATTTAAAAAAAAATTTGTTATATAAATTAGACCTAATCTATCGATTAAAATTAAAAAAAATTTTAATGCAAACTCCCTATTCGTACGTGAAACTATATATATATGGTCAAAAAACGCCCTTTTTGCACTTTTAGGTTACAATATCGATAACCTCACGTGCTAAGTTATTTCTAAGGTCAAATTCAGATTCAGCAATAAGTCAAAAAATACTTCAAAAAAGTATATAGTCTGTTTTTGTTAATATTATTTGTTATTCATCATTAATATAAAACAACCCTTTTTTGTTGAAACGCCACTTCTCTTCTTCTTACATCCTTATTGTTTTGAGTCCAAAAGTCATCTTTTAGAGTTTAAAATTAAAAAAAAAACGAAAATTTTTACATCCAATAATATAGTAACCATTATAACTGTCTTATAAAGATTTATAAATATATAAATATATATATATATTTATATATATACATGCAAATAACTTACTTGAGTAGGTGTAAGATGAATGAGAGAAGCTAAATGTTCCCTTTCGGGTGCGCTGAGGTATTTTTGTTGCTTGAATCGCCTCTCCAATTCATAGACCTGGGCCTGAGTGAAGAGGACACGTCGTTTTCTTCTCTGAGCAAGAGGAAATTGCATGGCACCGACGCCCATACCAACGCCAACACCAACGCCGACGCCCATTCCTGATGATTTTGTCATATCGCCCATTGACTGACCCACCGAACAACCGGCCATATTTGAACCGGCACCCATCAGTCGCGAAACTGCAAAACATATTTAAAACATTCTTAATTATTCTTTAGGCTCGATTATATATATATAATCAATTTTTATAATTATATACAGAGATGATAATTTTGAATTCTCTGTGAAAACTATAAATTCTAAATTTAAGAATATTTTCCAAGCATATTCTTATTCCAGTAAATAAAATGCATTGGGAAATATATACACAGAAAATTAAAAGGTATTAAAATAAGTTGCAACGCTTCTTATTTTAATCAAATTTTGCTTATTTTAGTCCATTTTGGTATTAAAATAAGCAAAATTGGATTAAAATAAGAAGCGTTGCAACTTATTTTAATACCTTTTAATTTTCTGTGTATTTAAGAATAATTCTTAAATAGGTGAGAAATATTCTTAAATTACGTTAAATATACTTTTAAATTGAGAGTGAATCTTTTGATGCAGAGGAAAAGTTGCATCAAAATAACATCCTCTTAAATGGAGAATATTTTCTTTTCCAAAAATAAAATATTGTATATATATATATATATATATGGTATGCGGAGTTTGAAGAGGGCTTGACGTTTAAGAATGTAGATATACTTGAGTTTAAAATACGTGTAATTTAACAACTGACTGAGAAATCGAAGCTACCGAAACTCATCGAAGAGAGACCCTTGTCAGCAATATATATATATATATATATATATATGCAGAAAGATGGACAGAGACAAGTATAGAGGACTTTATGGACAATGGGAATAGTTTAGACGCGCGAAAATGCATCGTCATTCAATATTACGGGAGGTCCCATATTCAGAATTTTCGTTTAAAGAGCACGGGGAATATGTTTATTCACCCTCTGTCATCGTAGAGACAAGTGCGCGAGAGATGAATATATCAAAAGCAAAACAAAAAAATTATGAATCTCGGAAAAATCAAATATACATCATTTTCTAGCACTTGAAATCTATATTTAATTTTTATGGATCATTCCACTTCAAGAGTATAACCATCCTAAGACCTATGTTTTGACATATAGTAAGTACAATGGATACTCATTGATATGGAATGACCCATATATATATATATATATATATATATATATATATAAATATACCTATATTAGTATTTTAGTTTTGATTTTAACCTCAAACCCACAGGCGAATTGACGTGGAATGACCCATATATCTATACCCTATTTTTA
Source organism: Leptopilina boulardi (assembly GCF_019393585.1). Taxonomy (NCBI): domain Eukaryota; kingdom Metazoa; phylum Arthropoda; class Insecta; order Hymenoptera; family Figitidae; genus Leptopilina; species Leptopilina boulardi. The sequence goes on along the minus strand of NW_026137825.1, from coordinate 378,520 downwards.
TAGTATTAAAGCGAACATAACTTCAAAATTCAAGGTCCTAGGTCTTCAGGATTCAAAATCATAGATCAAACATAACCTCAAAATTCAAGGTCATAGGTTATACATACACTGTAAAAAGAAAGGTATTAATTTAATACCAACTTCAGGTACTAAATTGTCATTTGGTTCTATTTTGATATACCTAAAATCGGTACTGTTTTTAGTATAAACTTTATTCTTTTTACAGTCTAACCTTTAAAATTCAAGGATATCTTTATAAATTCCCTTAACCAAGAAACGAACATAACCTCAAAATTAAGGTAAAATTTTAATAATTCTAATATTTGCAAGCCTTTTATTAAACAATTAACCCTTAAAATGGAAAATCATAGGGGTTGGCGTTTTGTTTCTATATATAAGGTCCCTTTCTTTAAAACGTTTCTTCAAAGTTTTTTAGTTCATAGGAGTTTTTAAATTTAGAATATAAACTAATTTACAATTGAATTTAATTAATTAAACTAAGAAGGAAAAATTTTCCATTCGTTATATATATATATATATATTACGAAAACCACTTAAAGTGCGCGCGGTATTTAGAGAATCAATAAAGGAGGCTTTCCTGGGCTCTCCTCGTCGGTGAGAAGCATTAAAATTAGCTTAGCAAATATATATATCTGCGAGAGCGAAAACTGACTTTACCTTTGTTCTGCGATCTTTGCATTATAGGTAGAAGGTAATATATTATAATATAAAGACCATGTCTATATTTTGTAACCAGTCAAATATTTTTTCAAGAAGGCTCATCACGTTTTAACGGATTATTTATATTATATATATATATATATATACTCTCTCGGAAGCCAACATGCCCATCATGTCTTATTTTACATATATATATATATTATTTTATCTGCACGTAAATTCTTATCCTGAGTCGAAATTTAGAGTTATAATTATTTTTGAGACGAATTTTTATATGTTCGAATTAATATTTTGCATAGAATTTTCATCAAAACAGTTTTTATATATAACAGAATTTTTTTATAACCGAAAATTCACTTCACAGAATTTTTATATTTGTTCGAATTTTCATATTTGTTCGAATTAATTATTTGATATAATTTCCATAAAACCGACTTTTCTGCAGAATTTTTAACATAACCGAAAAATCACTTAACGCATAATTTCTAATTAATAGAATTTTCATTTGTCCGAAATTGCAAATGACCGCGAACAAACAATCGATTTCGGCGCGATTTTTAAAATCAACCAATCAAAATTTTATGGATATAATTTTTGATTGGTTGATTTTAAAAATCGCGACAAAATCGATTGTTTGTTCGCGGTCATTTGCAATTTCGGACAAATGAAAATTCATATCAATTAGAAATTCTGTTAAATGATTTTTCGGTTAAGTATAAAAATTATGTAGTATAAAAAATCGATTATATATGGGAAATTATATCAAATAATATATAATTCGAACAAATGAAAATTTATCTGAAAGAATAAAATGAAAATTTATCTGAAAGAATAAAATGAAAATTCATCTGAAAGAATAAAATGAAAATTCATCTGAAAGAATAAAATGAAAATTCTATACAATGAAATTCTACCCAATAAGAGTTCTTTAAAGTGATGCCTATAATATTATAAATGAAAATTTGAGCAAACAAAAATTCTGACAAATAAAAATTCTGTGAAGTGAATTTTTGGTTATATATATATATAAATTCTATAATGCTATATAATAGGGATGAGTTAGTTTTAAGGAGTTAATTTAATTGTTAACTCCCTTTTAGAGTTGATTTTTAATTCGGAAAATTTAACACCTAACTCTCAATGCCGTTAAATCCCTAATTTTTTTACAGTGATATATTTTGTGTTTGTAATATATACTAAATAACTTATTAATTTCATAACCTATGTACTATGTTCTATATAGGTTTCAATACATACACAAACAGATTTTATTATATCTATTTTAGAAAGATTTTGATTGATCACAAATTTCTATTTTCTTAACAACGTTTTTGATTATCAATCATGCAATATTTTGTTATTTTTTCAAACAAGTCAAATATATTGGTGTATGATTTTAACAAGTGACGAAGACTAAAATTCTATATGGGATATGTAAGGTGTTTCAAAAATATATAAGCTCAGCAACTTCCGACGGATCACGTATATATATATCTTTTTTCTTTCATGACAACTTGCTAGCGCGAGAGTCTCGATGACAAGGTCCTATTTAGACATCCTATACAATATATATATTTAAGAGCGTCAGTTTCTTGTTTCAATGTCAATAAAGGGTGAAATGTGTCATCAATAAAAGGAATTCTAAACTGGTTATGTTATTCCAACTGGTTGCGTCAACATTTTGTTTCAAGTATTGTGTTATATACGCAGAAAAATCATTAAAATATTAATTTTAATGATTTCCCTATCAGAAATTGTATACTACTAGCCCGGTACTGGTACTAGTATTAGCGCCAGTAGTCAATTTCTGTTAAGGGTTTTTATGAGAAAAAAGAAATTTAAAATAATATTATACACTGAGAAAAATATGCTATTGAATCAACAGCCAAAGGTATAAAAATTATTGATCCAAAAGCATATGCTATAAAATTTGTAAAATATTTTATAGATTCTATAGCATATATGCTTTTGAATTAATAATTTTTATACCTTTGGCAGAAATGCTATTGATTCAACAGCATATTTTTCTCAGTGTAGAAAATTTCTAAAGAAAGGAAACAATTTTTACATATATGGTTATTCGACATTTTTGCTTCCAATTTTATAGTTATTCCTTCATTTACCAGTATAGTTTTTGGGGTATATGAAACTAAAGCCAAAAGGATCAATATCGATATCTGCAAAATACATATAATTTTGAAAGATTATGATTTGAATAAAATATATTATTCGCATTCATGTTAGAAATTTATGGATTTTGAAAATTCATACAAGGATTTCATTCCGATCAATATTATATATATGGAACACGAATTTTCATCCCTCAATGTAAATACAGTTCAATATATATTGGAAGTACAGACCAACTGTCTGTTTTCTAAACTATATATATATATATATATATATATTATATCGATTCGATGGACGCGTGGCGCGTGGCGAGTAGACATCAAGAAAGATTTTAGTTAACCAAACAAAGATTCTGAAACCTATAAACCTGCAAAAAGGAATCTATACTTTTGAGCTTTGAGCATATACTTCAAAATTCAATTTTATATATGCGCGTCTATTATATATGCTTATAAGAACTATATGCAGGTAGGTGATTTTTGTTTTAGACCCCCTAGAAATTTTTTTTTGAAATTAAAAGAAATTTTTTAGTGGCTCTGGAACATAAAAATCATCCTTTATATATATGTACTATATTTTTTTCCCTTATTCAAAAATGACAAAATTTATTAAAATAATTATTTATTGATTGGGAAATAGAATATATTAGTAAATAAATATCCACAATTATAAAATAACAAATTATTCTCAATAGTTTATAGTTTTTCCGAGGGGAATATTGTATATTTATACGAATTTTCCCCTCGGAAAAACTATAATCCTCGCTTAGAACCAACCAATCAACTTTCACAAATGAATCGATTTATCGAACCTCACATATTTGACGTTAAAATGACATAACCTACAATTCTCCACTTTATTTCTTATTAATATTTACACGGAAAACAAGATGAATGGTAAATATTCCATTTTAGGACAATTATTTTCAAAAAAAATAAAAGCAAAGTGAAACCCTATATATAATATACATTTACATTTATATTCTTATCAAATATTGTTTATTATGCACAATTTTGTCGCTTCACTTCTATTATTCCAATATACTTAATTGAGTATAAAAATACTGTTGAGTAAAATATTTTCTCTATTACATTAAGTATATATATATATATATATATATATATATATATATATATATATAAATATAATATATATAAATATACTATATATAAATATATAATATATAATATATAATAAGAGATGAAAAGAAAATTAATTTTAGAAAAAACCTAATACAAAAAATTCCAAAAGAGAAAGAGAGAGTAAAATCAATTTATTCATTTCTTTCTTTGTGATGATGAGAATTGGTGTTTGAGAAAGGATTGAAATTGAAGAGTGTGTGTTCTCTCTCTTATTCCTTTGAAATAAAAAGCCTGACAGGGTGGCCAGAAACGCATGCTTTTCTAACGAGCAGCTCCCACACACGCTGTTAGGAATTCACGTCGATCTCGTATTCTTTATTGGCAGAGGTTATATCGTAACTATATATATATATATATATACCTATATATACATATATAAACGCCCTCTGGTCTGTCAGTCAAAACCCGTTTCCTATTGTCCCTCCCGTTCCCGTCGATTGCGGGATCGACGGCGCGGGACAGGAGATTTTTTTTTACCCCATCAGAAAAATATAAGAGAAGTTTGTAAATGAGGTTGTCTAATGCTTTAAAATCGTGTATATATATGATATTGAAGTGTATATGCATATTCAATAATAATAACAATAATAATAGTAATATATACTCTCTACATTTGCATTCACAGAAAATTATAAGGTATATTAAAATAAGCTGCATCGCTTATCATTTTAATCCAATTTTGTTTATTTTAATACCAAAATGGATTAAAATAAGCAAAATTGGATTAAAATAATAAGCGTTGCAGCTTATTTTAATGCCTTTTAATTTTCTGTGAATCTTTTCTCTGGGTGTAGAAAACTACTAATTCCGCCATTACTACTTCAATAAGTATAAACTTTAATAAATGAATTAGTAGTTTTATATATATATCAAAAATTAGTCATTTTTTGCTAAAAATTAGTCCTATAAACGCGGTTACAAATATTGGGCGTAAAAAAATATTTAATTTTTAATATCCTGGGAAAATGGTTTTAGAATTCTATATAGTATTATATATATATATATATATATATATATATATATAGGAGCAAAAACAATACGTGCTAGTGTTGAGTGCAAACCAGAGGAATGCGACGTATGTAAGGTCGCTTTTAATGAAAGTCGACACCACGCGTCGTACCTTGTTCTCAAATCCAAAGGTTTCCCATTTTCACCACAACTATTTTCTGTGAATTTCGAATCTTTTGAGGACAAAAAGATTTTCTATTTTTTTCTAACTATAAATCCACTAACACTGTTTTTTTTTTTTTTTTTGAAGAATTAAGTTCATGCCGAATTGGATCAAAATTGAAACCAATATTTGGATCTAAATGTTTCGATCCAATTCGGAGGTATTTGGATCAAAACATATATCCAAATATTGGTTTCAATTTTGATCCAATTCGGCATGAAATTAATTAATTCCTTCAAAATTTTGATACCAATATTTGCGGATCTATATTTTTTTATCCAAATATTATATGGTATCAATTTTGATCCAATTCGGTATCAAGTTGCGATATATTTTCAAATTATAATAGTGTAATGTAATAATGGAAGTATAACTATATATAATAATTAATAAAGTTATATATATTTAAACAAAAAAATTATACTCAGCTCTCAATCTGAATTACTAAAATTTTTAACTACTCTCTAAATCTGAATTAGTATAGTTTTCTACTATTGAAAGAGTGCGGATTCGTTTACCAATTGAATTAGTAACAGTTTTGATTCTTTTTTATAGTAGAAAACTATACTAATTGCTAGTAGAAAACTACTAATTCATGGAGTAAATCGGCTTACTAATTTAAAATAGTAAAAAATACGATTTACTCCATGAATTAGTAATTTTCTACTAGCAATTAGTAGTTTTCTACTATAAAAAGAATCAAAACTGTTACTAATTCAATTGGTAAACGAATCCGCACTCGCTTTCATTAGTAGAAAACTAATACTAATTCAGATTTAGAGGAGTATAGTTTTTGAATTAGTGACTCACTTTGTGCCTTAGAATTATAGTAAAATTTAACTAATTCGATAGTAAAATATGGTTTTTTTACTATTAGAGAAATATTTGTTATATAAAAAGCAAAAAGTTAAAGTTTTACATAATTTAAATTTAGAAAGTAATTAGCGGAATATGTAATATAACTATCCGTATATTGGAGAAGATGCGAGTTCTCTGATGAAAATCATTATTTATATCACATTGTATAATTATGAGATTTAATTCCACGGTTGTTTTAATATTCCTTTCTGCTACAAACCCTTTTGATAATTTATTATACTGCTGAAGATATCAAATTGATCCTAACAAGTAGATCAAAACATTATTACATCTCAAGAATTGGTTTCACATTACATATATATTTTTATTCCAACTAAGTTTCGAACACCAAAGTTTTTTCGAAATATCAATACCGAAAAAAGTATATTAATTTCGCAAAAATCATTCGTTCGAAACTATAGTCGGAATAACAAATATATTATGTGAAACCCAATCTTGAGATGTAATAACGTTTTGATCTACTTTTAGGATCAATCTATGATATACCTTCAACAGTAAGATTATCAAAAGGGTTCACTGCAAAAAAAAGTATCTTATTTTAGGATATTTTGGTAGCATTTTCAAGACATCAATCTTAATATTATCTTAAAAACGCTACCAAAACATCTTAAAATAATAGATAATTCTTTTTGCTGTAACAAAAAGGAGATATTAATAAAATATATATAATCGTGCAGCCTTAAATCCATAATACAACAAATACAACAATTGTTGTATTATTTTACTCAGAGAACTGATCTTCTCCAATACGGATTGGTATAACAATGTTACCAATCCGTATTGGAGACTTTTTAATTTTTATCACTTTGTTATATAACTTTATTAATCATTAATATCTATACTGCTGTACGATGTAAAAACTTAGGTAACTGAAGATTATCGCTTACTAGGCTGATTTCAGTAGTAATAATAAGAACGTATTCTAAAATCAGCCTAAAAGCGACAATGTCGGTTACCTAAGTTTTGACATCATACGGCAGTATAGATAACCCGAGTCGAAATTTAGAGTTGATTTAAGTCCTATTACGAAGTATTAAGTTTGATTTTGATATACTTTTTAGACCTGCATCATCGACTTAAGACCTACTAGGTCTATTTAGATGGATTTATGTACTCTTAAGTTTCCTGATTTGAAATTGTTTAACTGACTTAGAGCCTACTATGTCCTCTGTTAAGATAGATTTAATTCCTCTTTGGTACCCTCACATGCTATGAGGTCTTAAGTCGATCCTAACGCAATGTAAATAAGACCTTCTATAACGTACGTCTGAGCAGGCTCTAAGTCGACTTTAAATTTCGACTCGGATAATTACTAATTTGAAAGTATCAAACTGCATTAACGAACTGATGATATCGATGTTTGCAGATCCAAAATGAACTTATTACGAATAAACAAAAAAAACAAAAAAGAATACTCACTGGCAAATCGTGCATCGTTAGTTGGCGGTGGCGCTGGTGCATACCATGGATGATGATGCGACGATACACCATGCGTTCGCATTGGATCCGTCGCAGTAGCACCACCACCAACACCATGACCACCATGATGATATGGCGATAATTCAGCAGCGCAATATTGATATTGCGAAGTTAATTGCATTGTCGCATAGGGATTACCCATAGCACTCATTGCACCACCTGTACCACCAACACTTCCCGCACCAATACCACCGTTTGTACCCGTAACAACGGGCCCCGGTGTACTTCCACCGGGCGTTGAACCCCCGTGAAGAGGTGGACTACCACTGCTTGCGCTTGAACTACCCGTATTACCACCAACACCACGAGCACCACCACAAGCATTCGTATAGGGCGAACCTTGAGGATGTGCAACAACACCAACAGCAGCTGCAGCAAGTTCCAATTTTCTATATGATTCTTCAATTGGCGATAAAATATCGGATACACTAAATGGCGTTGTATGTGCACCAGGTTGTACGTGTGATGAATGTTGTTTAGGCGATAGGCTCATAGCCAAATCAACGCCATTCAAATCCGGCAGTAAACCTGCCTGTTCCAATTGTGAATGTTGTTGTTGTTGTTGCTGCTGTTGTTGTTGATGCTGGTGGTAGGAAGCATTGCTGGTTCCTTGGCTGCCGCCTCCGTTACCGCCGCCACTACCACCGCTCATTTCGGGGACCTCGACACCGTCGAAGTACTTTAGGCTCCGACTTAGCAGAATGGTGGAGCCGATCTTATCCCAAAATTTTGATTAACATCCTATTTCTCGTTACCCGCACTTTTATATATTCACACTTCACTAGGTTAAACTCATTTCCAAAATCCAGGGATACATTACTAAATCTTCGATTCTACGAAGCATCAAATTGGAAGACTAAATCCTTTGATATCGTATTAACTATTGCGCCTACTCCTCAAGGTCTCCGATTTTAAAATTCCCAAATAGTTCTTGAATGACATACCATTGATGCGCACCAGATCAGTATATCCTATATAGGGAAAACACTGGATGATCTTTCTGGCACTATAATATGGAAAACACTCACGATAGGACATACACACTAGGCTATAACTTTTTTCCAAAAAAAAAAAAGGAAGACAAAATCAACACGTGGTGGGATGGCCGGCCACAGCCGGCCGGCGGCCGACTGAAATCACCCCGGAGGGTTCTTTCGAGTCCTTGGACTCGTCCGATAGACGAGAGATGGGTAGATGGTACAAACCAAACCACTTTTCGCCTCCACCTTCGTCGAGGATACGCGCGGTGGTGAGGAGCGAGAGCGCGACGGCGGCTGATGGTATATGGATGGATGGATATGCTTGCTGGCTTTAGAGGATGGATGAATGAATGAATGGAGAGGACTGTTGGGTGTTCTCTCCTGGAGAGGTCCTCACGGCCGCTTAGACCCACTCGACCAACGTTGGCTTGTTCGCCCGGGCGGCCCCTACAGCCTCGTGGAAACCCGTAGACGACACACGATGAGTGGAGTACCCACTATACGAACGAGAGAAGTGCCTGCTAGGTACCAAGAGTCGTGATGAGATGTCCCCTTTTGCGTGAGATGATGATGAGGGCTTCTCCCACCTCTCCCACTCTATCAACAATCCTCGAGAGAAAGAGAGAGATAGAGAGCGAGAGAAGGAGTGAGACTTGAGAAAAGTGGGCTTGAGCTGATTCGCCCATTGGCTAAACGGCGCCAATCACAAACGTCAAGCTGTTGTATTGGTGGAGAATTGAGAAACGCCTTCAATGTGTTTTTCAACATTTGTCCACGATTCTGTTTAACGGTTGGCGTACAACAAATCCTTGGGGTTTGGTGAGAGCCAATGAAATTGGGACAAAGATTTCCACCACCAGAATTGGGAGAATGTCACGTGGTACGCGCCATAACGCCGCAGTGTTTAGTCCAACCCACTTAATGTTTGTGTGTGTGTGTGTGAGAGAGAGAGAGAAGGGGGAAGGCAACGAAGACTGGTTGTCACTTGATGGGAATTCCTCGACACACACGCACTGTATATGTATATATATATATATATATACACGAGAACGATTCCCTTGCGCCTAGATTTCGAGTTGCCGGCATTGCTTTTTGTCCACGTATATATATATATATATAGGTATACTTGGGTACACATGAGTAACTCGCCTGAAGAGGAAAGACTCATTCGATAAAACGCCGGTGATGTGACACACGCTACTTACTTCCAACGACCTTGATGCATCGCAGTTCAGTAGTGCTAACGATTTTTGGAAAAGTCGATATATTTTTTTTTTGAAACTATTTACTATGATAAAAACTCACTATTATAATATACACACGGAAAAACAATATTTACCTGAAATAGCGAAAGATTTCACTGGAATAACGAAAGATTTCACTAGAATAACGAAAAGATTTAACTGAAAGAAGTGAAACTTTTGCTACTATATAGTGAAATGTTTCGCTATTCCAGGTAAATATTTTTTTCCGTGCAGTATAAAAAACTAAATTCTAGGCATACCAGGAGGGCAAAATTTTTAAATACTAAAAAATGGTTTATAAATATATATATATAGTAGTTGCAATTTTAATTTTAATATACGATTAAAAGTTATACAGTAGCCCGTTTAATATTTAAGGAATTTAAGGAAATCATGTTTTGCGAGTTATTATTATTATTAATTTTAAGGTAGTGTACAATTAAAATATGAATATTTAACTTTAGCCGCGATAGTAATAATATTTTCATTGTACATACTTCTTTAAAATGGTAATACAAAAATAACTCACAAAATTTATATCTATAAATATCTGAATTAGTAAAAATTTTTAACTAATTTGAATTCTAGCTTTTGAATTTAGAATATATTTGAATTTTTTCTTTTCAATTAGTTAAATTTTACAAATTAATAGTGGGAAATTATTTTTTAATATCGAATTAGTAAAGTTTTAAAAGCAAAATGTGCGAGACACTAAACACAGAGAAATGATATATATACTAGATAAAAAATCCGCGCGCTAAAGCGCGCGCCATCTGCGTTTATCGTTTATAATTTATAAAACGATAATAAAAATTTTAATTTAATTAAATAAAAAATATATAAATATTATGAAATAAATTTTAAAAAAATGAAATATATAATTTTTAATAATAATAAATTAACAATCAAAATTTATCAATATAAAAATTTTTTAATTATAATTTTTCAAAAATTCATCATTTTATTATTCAATATTAAAAATATTAATTATTATTTTATTTAAGTTTTAAAAGCAAAATGTGCGAGACACTAAACACAGAGAAATGATATATATGTTTGTCTCACAGCCTATAATATTTATTTGATTCAAATAAATTTTTATTTCGATTTATAAAAAAAATTTTATTTGATTTAAATAAAAAATTTTATTTATGCCAAATAATTATAGGCTAGTAGGCTGTGAGACAAATTTACGTTTATTTAACTCAAATATACATTAATATATTTGTTTCAAATAAAACATTCATTTCTTTGGGATGTAATACAAATTAATATATAATTTGTATAATATATATATAGTTAAAATAGTTAAAAATTTTACTAATTCAAATTTAGAGAGTATATATGATATATTATTATAATATATGATATATTATAATATATAATATATATTCTAAAACCATTTTTTTTTGTTATTAATATTAGAATTATTTTGTCTTTTAAAGTTTTCAAGAAAACCCTTTTATTAATATACACGAAAAAACCCGAAAACTGAAATTATAAGAATATATTCTTGGCGCATATATTTAAGAATATTTTATACTTAAATTCAGTATATATTATTCTTAAAATGAAAATATATTTAATATATAAGAATATATTATATATGTATATACTGAATTCAATTATAAAATATTATTAATTTAAGAAAAATATGTACTGAATTTATAGTGTAAAATATTCTTAAATTAAGTTTATTTTTATTTTAGGAATAATATAAAATATAAATTCAGTATATAATATATTCTTAAATTAAGAAAAATATATACTGAATTTATAGTATAAAATATTCTTAAATTAAGTATATATTTTCATTTTAAGAATAATATATATACTAAATTTAAGTATAAAATATTATTAATTTAATGAAAATAAATATACTTAATTTAAGAATATTTTATACTATAAATTCAGTATATATTTTTCTTAAATTAATAATATTTTATATTTAAATTCAGTAAATATTGTTTTTAATTTAATAATATATATATATATACTGAATTTAAGTATAAAATATTCTTAAATTGTCGCCAAGAATATATGTTCTTAATTTCAGTTAACGGATTTTCCTGTGCATGTACGAAGTAATAATTTATTATTATTATTATTTTTTTTTTATTATTATCCTAATATTATTATACTATTATTATAAAATTTACCAATAATATAATATTTTACATTATATTAATAAATAAATATTAACAATTTTTTTTTAATTTTTCGATATAAAATAATTCAAATAATGCGAAAAATGTTTATTATTTATTTTTAATCGTATCTAATTTAATGATTTTATATATATATATATATATTTATATATATATGTTATGAAAAATAAAATAGGAAAAAAAATTTTAATTAATAAACAAAATTCTAAGCCGATAACACACGCGTATATAATTTTTTTATAGGTTAGATTCGAAATATATATGCAATGTGTATTAATTCGTATAAATAAAAACACGTTTCACCTGTTAACCTTCAATTATTATATGCGTTTTTTTTCCTCTAACAAATCGAAAAAATTTTCCCTAATATTACACAAAACTATTATAAAATATTTGATAATAAAAATTTGGAAATTAAAAAATTGCAATATTGTGTTATAAAGTCAATATTATCATATTTAAATTTCATTTAATTCACAAATGATTTATAATATATAAAAATTAATAATAAATATTCTTACCTGTTTACTGTATTCAGCTGATAAAAACTGGATAAACGAATTAAAACAAACATTTTGTATCTTGATTAAATCACAAACAACCTTTTCTTCCAATTGTCCAAATTTTACTAATGAAAAAAAGACGTTACAAATTAAAATGTTATAAATTTTTATTATTTAACAGCGACATCTATGAATGATAATAGTTTCCTAAGTTATCGACTGTCGTTTAGTTACCAGTCGATAACTGGGAATTCTTCTATATTTACCTAGTACTTTTTCCGGTTCTCCGGTTACTTCTATATATTGTTGTTTTTTTTTAATTATTAATTAAATTGAAACAAAATAATGTTAATTGTAATTTATTATTAAATCCTCCAAATGGAGGGATAAAGTTTCTTAAGTTTTTTGTAAATATTTCACAATTAACGAAAAGAAATTGTACACACACGTCAGGAAAAAAAAATGGCATTTCGTCTTTTACAATTTTGTGGTCAAATAAGTAAAACCATAAAAAATGTTCGCAATTTGGAGCTTCGTAAGTTAATAATACTATTATTTAATTTAATTAAATTTCTAATTATTGTCTTAGAAAAAAAAATGTGCAGTATGACCTAACCTCAAAAATTTTTTTATACTTCGAACATATTTTTTGTAAAAAAATAAAATTTTATGACATTTCTAATTTATTTATCAATTTTTCTATTTAATTTTCATTAGTTTCATATTTTCTTTTTATTTCCGTAAAATTGCACTTTTTTACAATTATATTTTATTTTTTATAAAATTTTTAGGTTAGAAAAACTGAAATTATAAACGCAAATATTTTATTATTTTATATAATTTTTTTTCACTTATATTCTATTTATAATGTGATGTTTTTTTGTTTATTTATTATATTTTTATATTTATTTATTTTTTGATTTATTATTTTTGTATATTATTATTTATTTCTATATTATAGATATTATTTATTGTAAGTGCAAAAAAAACAAATTTACAAAAACAATTTTTCTATTTTTTCTTTTTAGGACAAATGAACAATGTAATTAAAACAACACAATTATTATCACCGCAATTGCCAATAAAATATCAACAACGAACAACATCGTTTTTTACAAAAAGTGAGTGTGAAAATAAGAAAATATTTTTTCTTAAATTTTCCCCTTAATTTATTATTATTATTATTATTTTTTTTAACACTATTAATAATTTAATTTTTAATTAATTTTAATTTACTTTTAATAATAATAATTTTTTAATTTATTTGAAAGAAAAACAAAATATTCAATTTTTAAAAAATTATTGTTTTTTTTTTGCGAAAAAAAAAATTAAAATTAATTAAAAAAAAAAATAATTACAGAATCTGGCGAAGAATTATGGAAATCAGTGACAAGTGTAAGTAATGCGGGTAGAAGAAGAGGTCGTGGTAAAAGGGGTTCAATTTCAAAATTGAAAAAAAATTTAAATTGGGGTCAAAGAATTGGTATTGGTAAAAAAAGAATGTTATGGCCTGGTTTAACTGGTCCAGTTATACAAGGAAAGACATTAATTCAACAACAACGTTTGCCTGACGATCCTGATTTTGAGAAAAAAATTATTGACATGAGAGAGGCGTCGAGTAAATTTAAAAAATTAAAAGTTCATCCCCTTGAACGTGGTTGGACAAGTGCAAAATTAGGTGGTAAAAAACTTGGACCACCAAGTGCTGCTCGTGAAGATGGTAAAAAAATATTTTTTTCAATTATTAATTATTATTTATTTATTTATCAATTTAAAAAAAAAATCGAGATTTTATTTTACTAATTTAAAAAAAAAAAATTATTTTCTTTTTAATAATTTAATATTTTAATAAATAATAATTTAATATTTAATTGTTTAATAATTAAAGATATTTAAAAAAAAATTTAATTTAAATTTAGGAAATTAATTAAATTAAATTAAATTATTTCAATAAAATGTAAATTCAATCCAAAGAAATTTAATGAAACCTAAAAATTAAATTATTTATTTATTTATTGTATTTATATTATTTTTATTTATTTTCTAATTTTTTTCTATATTTTAATTAATTTTATTTATTGATTTATATTTTGTTAATTGTTCTTGTATAATTTTGTATGTATGTATTTTTATTTTTATTTATTTATTTAATATTCTGACTGCCTTTTGTATTTTTGTTTTTTGATAATCTTCGTCTCTTATTAATTTAATTTCTTTGTATTTTTGTTTGTTGTTTTTAATTTTTAATAATTTTTATAATTTTGTATTGCTAGACTACCTGAAGAGGAAATCGGTGTGATTTCGAAACGTTGGAGAAAACTTAATTAAAATCCATTTGTCCTAATGTTATCGTTTTTACTTACCCTTTTAAATATATTCTCTCGGACGTTAAAGAATTATTAATTATAAATTATTTATTATAAAAATAAATAATATGAAATAAAAATAATAATAATTATTATTATTGTTAATTATTATTTTTATTATTATTATTATTGAAATTGTTTAAAGAATTAAAATGTAAATAATAATAATAATAATAATGAAATTATTAATATCTGTAAATATTTTATTGAAATATTTTATTTATAATTTTATTTTGTTTATTAAGAATCGTTTGAGGGATTTGAGACAATTATCCTTGAGCATAAAATAACTGGACACATGACGGGAAATATGGGAAGAGTGAGAACATTCTCATGTTTTGTCGTTACTGGAAATGGAAATGGTTTAGTTGGCATTGCTTTGGGAAAATCAACTGACAATGCTGCAGCTGTAAGAAATGCAAAAAATAGCTCTGGAAAAAAATTATTTTACGTTAATAGATATATGGAACGTACAGGTATAAATATTAGTTTTAATTAATTTTTTTTTTTTTTTTTTGAAAAATCAGAACAGAAAAAAATTGTTTTCTTTGAATTAATAAAAAAATACAGGTATTTACTTATTTTTTAAAAATTAATTATTAATTTAGTATTCATTATTTTATACAATTTTTTTTTCTAAATGTGAACAAACAAAAAACAATTTTTTTTTTCATTGAAATAATTTATTTTTGAAAATTAGTAAATTTTTTTGCAAAAATAATTTTTGATAAAAATTGAATTTAAAAGTAAATAATTTTCTATTAAATTAATAATAATTAAATAAGAAAATAATTAAATAGCAAAAAATAATTGTACAAAATAATTTGATTTTTAATTAATTAAATTTTACGTAATTTGTAAATTAAAAAATAGTCATTGTTTTTATAAATTTCTTTCTTTTTTCAAAATTTGTAGGAAAAAAAAATTGTAAATATTAAAAAAAAAATGTAACATAAAATTTTTAAATAAATAAATTTTTTGTTTTTTTAGTTTTCCACGATTTCTTTACTCGTTTTGGAAATTGTAAAATTTTCGTGAAACAAAAACCGCCAGGCTATGGTTTAATTTGTCATCGTGCAATTAAAGCAATTTGTGAAGTGATTGGAATCAAGGATCTTCATGCAAAAATTGAAGGCACAACAAATGTTCAAACATTGACCAAAGCCTTTTTAATTGGACTATTGCGTCAGGTAAATTTGTTTTTAAAAAACAATTGATTCTATTCAAAAAAAAGAAAAAAAATTAAATTATAAATCAAATTATAATTTAATTTCTTTTAATTACTGTAGTTCAAATTATAATTTTGATAATTATTATAATTCATATCATAATTCGATAATCAAGAAAATATTTAAAATTAATCATTAAAAAAAGACGAATTAATAATAAAAATTTCTTCTTCTTCTTTTTTTTTGCGAATTCCTTTCAGAAAACACATCAAAATTTAGCTGACGAGAAAAAATTGCATTTAGTTGAAATAAATAAAAATTTTGACTATTTTCCAAATGTTGTTGCATCGCCATCAACAATACGTTCAGAAAAGGAAATTTCATCAACTGAAATAATGGATTTTCGTCAATTTGTTATGGATGGAAAAGTAATATTACAAAGAAAAAAATATCCACCATTTTATACGCGTTTAAAAGGTTGGGAATTACATTTGAAAAAAATGGAAAAATTACGCGATCAGGACAATGTGAGATTACAATTAATAGCCGAGTATGGTGATATTAGAAGTTTTTTATCAGAAAAATATCCCGAAGCAGTACCACAAAATTGGTGTAAAAAGAAAGAGGTCGAACAAGTTGAGGAAGAAGAGTAAATTTTTTTTGTTAAAATATTATTTTTTAATTATAAAACGTTTAGGAAAATAAATTTCAAAAAAATTAGAAATGTTTTTTTCTTTTTTTAATTGAAACAAAAAAATCTTTTCCCTTTATTTTAAAATTAATTTTTCAATAAATTTGAATGATAATCGAGTTACTTTTCCTTATTCCATTTTTTTTAATTTGCCTTTTTAAACCAATTAAAAGATAATAAATTGTTACTTTTTGTTTTAAATAAATTACTACTATTTCCGTTTCTTTTCTTTTTCTCTTTAAGTATTTTCAATAAATTGAAACAATAATCGATATGCGTGATAATAGTTTATTATAAATAATTAATTATTAACATAGTTTTCTCCGTTCTTCAAGCATTTAAATCACGTCACATCGTTCATCATCATCATAATCGTTTTTTTTTTTAAACCGGAGTTCATGCGTCAAATACAATACTCTTTTTTTTAAATTGGAGCATTCTTGCAGTTTTACTTTTTTTTTTTTAATTATAAACACATATCTATGCATATTTACTGCTCTCGTGTTTGTGTATGTGTGTGAAATACGATTTACTTATTAAAGATTATTTACAGTAATCGGTTTTTTGTTTCCTTTGTTTTTGTTTTTTTTTTTTTTTGTATTTTAACGGTAAATGGCGCTCTCACAATCGTCGCGTATATTTATATATATATAACTAAATAAATCACACACTATCTACATTGAATGCACTTTTTCCATTTTTTTTTCTTTTTTTTTTTTTTCTCTGAAACACTCGTTAAATAACAAAAATTACAAAAAAAAAAAAAATCAAATTTCTTTTTGAGAAATTAAAAAAATAGAAATTGGAAAAAAAAGATTACATATATATTATTAATAGATTAAAAGAAAAAAAAAAAAAAAAAGGCGCTTAAATTTTTCATCTTGATTTTTGTTAAAACAAAATTTCCGCGCAACAAAAACGAACATTAAATTCTTTTTAAAAGAAAAAGTACAAAAAAAAAATAATAAGGAGAAAGATTTTAACACAAATTTTGTCTTACAGAAAAAAAAAGTCATTGAAAATTAATTACTTCGAGTAATTAATTTTTCTATTTTTGTTTTCGCTAGTTTTTAATTGACTCGATCTTTTCGTCTTTAAAAAAAAAAAATGAATACGAAAAGGATCTTTGAGATTTTTTTTTTTTTTTTGATTAGCGCATTTTTGTAATTAGAAGAAAACAAATACAAAACGTATCTAGAAATTTTTTTAAAAAAAATACAATTTTCTTTCTTTTTTTTAAAAAAAAAAATCGGAATTTCGTACCGAGATCACTTTCAATAAAATGGGAGAAAAAAACAAACGAAATTAATACAAATAAAATGGAAATTAAAATAAAAAAAAAAGAAAATAAAAAGAAATTTAAAAAAATGAGAAATAATAAGAAATAAAACGGAAATAAAATTTGAAAAATAGAAAAAAAAAGGGAAAAATAGAGATAAAAATTTCAAAAAAGAGGAAAATTAATTTCGTGATCAAGGTGCGAATAAAAACAAAAAAAAAAGAAAGAAAATATTCTCGACACATTGAAAGAAAAAGATGAATTTCGCTCTAGTCATATTTTTTCTTTTTTATGAAAAATTTTAGCGAAAGAGAATAAATCGCGATTAATCTAAAGAAAAATAAAAAAAAAAGAAAACTAAATCACATTCTCTCATGCAGCAACATTCATCACATTTTTTTTCTTTGCCTCTTTCCTTTTTTTTCTCGTCAGTCGATTTTACAGAATAATAATAATAACACACTCGTTTGAAAATTAAAAACTCAGTGTCAATAAAAAATCACACACATTTTTCTTCTCATCTGTAAATAAAATTCCCAATTTTTTTTTTTTTTTTTACAAATTCGTAGTCAATTTTGGTTTCTTTCTTTTTTTGAGGGGGGTTTTTTTTTTTCGACGATTTGAAATTTACTTTCGGGAAAATAAATTTTTGGCGGGGAGGATTAAAAAAAAGAAAAAAAAAAAAAAAAAAAGGAAAATAAAATAAATAACCATCTCGTCGGATAAAAACACTAGTAAATAGACTTTTTAAAATGTCCAACAATCTCAATTATCATGATCAACTAACACTCATTAGCTATTCGCACACTTTGGAAACCATTTTCTCCATTTCGACGTCGGTGTCAATCTCGTGATGTACAAGATTTGCGGCAGCGGCGGCGGCATTACTGATGGAGGCAATTGGATTATTGTGAGGTGCGTTTATCGTTGCTGTTGATTGAACAACAACTGACGATGGTGGCGAACTTGGCGTACCGGGTGTGCCTGAGAGTTCAATTGGTGAGCCGGGCGATGGCAATGGTTCAACTAAATCCTCAAGTCCATCCGGCGTTGGCAGTTTATTTAGCTCTTCTCGCAATAGCCTATAATGTCGCTGCGAAGAAGAAAAAAAAATTGATTTTTCTCATTTTTTTTTTTCTTTTGCTTCTTTATTCCCGAAATAGCAATTTTTTTCAAAGTATTCTCATTCTTTTATTTATTTCATTGTAATTAATTATAAAAAAATAATTAATTACAATTTTTATTTCAAAATATTTTAATAAAAATAATTAATTACAATTTTTATTTCAAAGTATTTTAATAAAAATAATTAATTACAATTTTTATTTCATAGTATTTTAATAAAAATAATTATTTTTTAGACGAATTTTCAATTTTCGAATTAAAATTTGATAGATTTTTCTTTTTTTATACGAATTTTTATAATAGCAAAATTTTTAGCTACCGAATTTTTGTTTGGAAAAATTTTTATTTTACAGTAATTTTTATACTTTTTTTTACCTTTTTTTCCTTTTTTTACTTTTCTTTACTTTTCTTTACTTTTCATTAAAAAGAATTTTAAATTTAAGCGAATTTTGAATTTAAGATTCGCATTCAATCGAATTTTCATGTGATTCGAATTTTTAAATGAGATAAATTCCAATTCATCGAATTTTAAATTTGTCCGAATTTTTATAATAATAATAATAATAATAATAATAATAATAATAAAAATAATTTAATATATTATAATATAAAATATAATATAATAATAATATTAAATTAAAAGAAAAATGTAAAGAAAACAAAATTTGCAACTAATTTACCAATTAAAATCGCAATATGATTTTTATTTTCAAAAATAATTTCGAATTTCCAAAATTATACGAAAATTCAATAATTAAATTTACAAGAAATAAAAAAATTGAAGCTATTTTTTGCGATAAAAAAAAAAAAAAAATTTTATTTCAAAAAATATCCTCAAACTTCAAATTATATAAAAATTTAATAATTAAATAGAGGAAAAAAATTTCAATCTAATTTTTTTGTGTTTAAAATCGCGAATTTTTATTTTCAAAAATAGCCTCCAATTTCAAATAATACAAAAATTTAATAGTTAAATGCAAAAAAAAAAAAAATTTATAGAATATAAAAATTTTGCACCTAATTTTGCGATTAAAATTGCTACAATAGAATTTTTATTTTCAAAAATAGATTCCAATTTCCAATTTTATACGAAAATTTAATAACAAGAAAAAATTTTTGAAGATATTTACTTAAAAAAAAATAAAATAATAATAATAATAATTTTTTTTTATAATAATAATAATAATAATAATAATAATAATAAAGAATTCAAATTCCTTTATAAAAAAAATCAAACTCTAAATTAGTTTTCACAATATTCTTCATTATAGACAAATTTCGAATTTTCAAAAACTTTTCACGATCAAATAAATAATTTGTTACAAATTTTAATTAAACACAAGAAAAAAAACTATAAATCTTGAAAATTAAAATTTTCTTTTTTTTTAAATTTAATATTCTTAAAAATTCAAGGTTTATGAATATAAAAATATATATATATTATCGTAATTTTCACGGCTTTTTTAAAACACAAATAAATTCAAGTTTTTGGTTATCAAAATTTATAAATATTTTCCTGCCACCCTGAATTTTTATATAATTATTATCAATAATAATAATAATAATAATAATAATAATTTTATATTATTATCAATAATAATACTTTAATGTTATTATAATTGAATATTTAATTATTTTGTCAAAATATTTGGCTAAAATTTTGCCACAATATAAAAAATTTATAAATTGATTAAGTATAAATTAATTTTATACTAAAATAAAATATTATTTTTAAGAAATGAAAAATTTCTCCTTACCCTTAGAGCTAAAGCATTGAGGGAAATGGTTCTGCCTGACCTTCGATCTGCCCCATGCATTTCCATATCTCGTATCCATCCTTCGATTTGTGCGACAATTTCATGCCTCTTAAGCCAGAAATGCGTGTGAATTACCTGTATAAATATTCAAATAAAATTAACAAAATAAATAATAAATAAATAAATAAATATTAAATTTATAAACATTAAATTTTATAATAAACGAACAAAAATAATAAAAATTCAAATAAATAGATAATAAATGTTAAACTATATACTTTTTACATTTAAAAAAAAAATTTGTTATTTTTCTAAAAATAGAGAAAATTTCTTTAAAAAAAAAATAACAATGACTAATATTTATTATTTATAATTCAAAAAAAAAAATTGAAAATGTTTTAATCAGGGTGTCTACAAAATTTCCCATTTCAAATTCCCGGCTATTTCCCGGTTTTTTCCCGGTTTTAAGAAATTGAAGATTCTTCTTATTACATTATATTATAAAGTAGATACTTTCTTTAATTTTAATCAATTATTAATTATTTAATAATAATCATGAAAAATAAACTTTAAACAATTTTAAAAACATTAAAAAATATATTTTATACTTTTAATATATTAAATATATATATAATATATATATATAATATATATATATATATATATATATATATATATATATTAAAAGTTCCAAAACTTTATATGGATTTATAAAAGTCATTTCAATAAAATATAAACTTGTACAATACAATTACATGATTTTATAAAAAAATTTATTAATTTCATTTTTTTCCCGGTTTTCCCGGTTTTTTTCATTTCCCGTCTATTTCCCGGTTTATCCCGGTTTTTTTCGTTTCCCGGTTTTTCCCGGTTTTCCCGGTTTGTAGACACCCTGTTTATACAATAATGGTAGTAGGGTCAGCCGGGGTAAATCCGAACGGGGGGTAAATCCGAACGCTAATTATTTCAGCTTAATTAAAATTTTTAAAAATAAGTTCGATATGAGAATTTTTACCTCAGATCCTCTTCAAGAGATTCTAAATATTATCCCATTTTTCGTTTGTTAATTAGCAACAGCATAAACAAAAATAACGAGTATTGCAAAAAAGATTGAAAATCAAAGATGCGACACTCTTTCAGTATTTTGTCTCGTATTTGAAGAAAAAGAAGCTAAAAATTTATTTTATTATTTATAATTGTTTGTTATGAATACTAGAACAGAAACTATATTTTTCATTTTTGCCTTCTGTAAAATTTTATTAATAATATCAGACCGTTCGTATATTTACCCCGGAAAATTTGAAAACCGGGGTAAATCCAAACGGTATTTTCAATAATTTTTTTTTTTACATCAGAGCCACACAAAATTGTTTTTATTTCATTACACTATTATTTTAACATTATAAAAGTACATAGAAAAAAGTTTTTCTTTCTATACGTATCCTCGTTAGTAATTAATAAGCAGAAACTTAATCTCTGTTCTCTCGAAGGAGTGTTTCAATTTTTTTGGCCAAATGGTTTGTTGAAAAAAGTTTTTCAGGATCTTAATAAAATTTGGTATTCTACGGTTTTTGGAGTCGCTAATTATCAATTTGAAGTCAGTTTTTCAAAATTCAAAATGGCGGACGAGAATTAAAAAATTCATTGGATTCGCTCGAAAATTGTTACTCGGGGTCGCTGATTACGAATTTGAAGTTAGCAAATTTGATCATTTTTAAAAATAACTTTTAGGAAAGTCCGACATTTTGAATTTAAAAAATTTCACTTTTATTTTTGTATTTACATTCAATCACTCGAAAATACTTTCTGTAGCAAGTTTTGCAAAAATCCGTTATGATTTGACAAAAGTTATTGAAGGTTTTAATTGTGTAATGCATTTTAATTTTTAACCTGTTTGATTTTTGTATTTATATATGATGCATTATTACATAATAGGTTTATTATCGTATTTTTTTTGAGTTTTTATATAAGTTTAACAATTGCAATACTTTAAATTTATTTTCCCTAAGATTTTTCTGAAATACAGTGCGGCGTTCGTATTTACCCCGCGGTATTTTAGGAAAGTTGCAAAGTATCGAGGTAAATTCGAACGCTAAGTTTCCTGCGATTGTAATTTATCAAAAAATTTTGCTACCCCATAAAATTGTTCTATGGAAGTAAAGTAACAACTTCATGCACCAGAATACCGGAAGTATTTTTTTTTTTTTTAAAGAAAAAACTTATGTTATTGTTGAAACTTACTAAAAACGTTCGGATTTACCCCGGTTGACCCTATTTGAAAGCATTTTTCAATTAAAAACTATTTTAGAATTCAATTTTTTAATGTGATTTCTAATAAATTCTTCATTAACAGAAATCATTAAAAATTTCTCTTATTATTATTATTATTGTCCGAATTTTAACAGAATATTTTGAAATTCAATTATTTTCAAAAATTTCAATTTAAAAGCTTCTAAAATTTAATTATTTCTAAAAATTTGCCATCTAAAATTATTTGAAATTTAATAATTTCAATTATAATCTGTAAAATTTAATTATTGTCTGAAAATTAACAAAATCTTTTGAAATTCAATTATTTCTAAAAATTTCAATTTTAAAATCTTTTAAAATTCAATTATTTTCAAAAATTTCAATTTTAAAATCTTTTACAATTCAATTATTTTCAATTACAATTCAAAAACTTATGTTATTGTTGAAACTTACTAAAAGCGTTCGGATTTACCCCGGTTGAACCTATTATATTATTATTTTTTTTTTTTTTTGAATTGGTAAAATGAATAAAATTTGGAAGATTCCTACCTCTTTAAAACAAGGACATGGATTTCGTATTTGGTCAAGCATTGCCCATTTCGCAGTGGCTTGGCAAATATTAGCATTATACTCTTGACTAGATTGAGCGCCACTAGGAGTTCCCCGAGAGCGCTCGTATCCTGGTTCATTGAAATACGGTTCCGAAACCAGAATCAGGGATTGAATTGATACTAAAACCTGCAAAGCACAAGCGATTACAAATATTGAAAAAGAAAAAAAAAATCATAACCAAATTTAATATAAATACTTCTCTATAAAAAATTACATATTAAATAAATAATAATTAATTCAATAATTAATAAAAAAAAATAATTAATAAAATTCTAATTAATTCAAATTTAGAATAAGCCAATAATAAAATAATTTAAATTTTGAATAATGAAATTATTATAAATTCAAATTTTGTAAATATATAATTTTTGGATTTTATTAATATAATAATAATAATAATTTAACGTTGAATACCTGGAGAAAACTGCTAGTGTGAGCGTTCCATTTTTCTTCAGGACGACCGTGCCAAGTATTTAATACACTGAGGCACACTTTTCCATCATTATAAAGATTTGGATTAAATCTAACTGTTCGACAACCAGTCGTTTCTAAATTAATCATCATTGGACTATTTGGATATTCCGCTGGGAAATAAACATCAAACTCAAAGCAGCCATTGGCGTAGGGAGTTTCTGCTGGTCCAGTGATTAGCACCTGTTGCAATTTTTTTTTTTTAAATAATTCATTTTAATTAAAAAAAAAATTAGATGTTTTTTTTTTTGAAATTGACATACCTTCATGACATCTAATCTATCAGTATCACATCTTACAAAAACGCTGCTACTGTAGGAAAGTGGCAGTGCTGTAGAAAGAGTGACAGCCTCTTGTGCCAGTCTCTTGACTCTCGTTGGGTGACTTCGTTCACCGGTTGCTCTCATATTTGATTCAAAATGATAGGAAACGGCAAATTTATATCCACCACCGTCTGGATTCTCCGTTATCATTTCAAACGTATCTGATTGAGAGAAAAAAAAAATTCATTAACATCAATTTAACATACAATATTAATTAATTGTTAATAATAATTTTTATACATTTCTTCGCAAAATTTGAATTATTTAAAAATAAAAAGTTTTAGAATAAAAAAAAAATTCTCTAAATCTGAATTATTGTTATGTAGAAATATTCACTGTACTTCTTCCAAATTAATAATTTATAATTTTTTTTTTTTTTAAATTCTTTTCCAAATCAAATTTAAAAAAAAAAATTCAATTATTTAATAAATTATCAAATTAAACTTTTCTAAAATTCAATTTTTTGTCTGAAATTTGTAAAAACAAAAAAAAAAAATTCTTCATCACAATAATTTACAAAAATATTTTAATTTCATTTCATTTCCAGAATTGACAGAAAAATTTTATTTTCTTTTTCCCTAATTTTCAGTTAGAATTAAAAATTTTTTTTCCCTGACTCTAATGTAAATAATAATTCAAGAGGTTTTTTTAATTATACAAAAAAAATTAAGACAATTATTTTTAAAAGCAAAAGTTTGAATTCACAATTTCCAAAAATTATAATTTTTTGTAGCATTTTTAGAAATAATTTTCAAATTTTCAACGAAAAAAATAAATTCAAGGAAAATTTAATGTTTTTTTTTTAAATTATAGTTTAAAATTCTTTGACAATTCAATTATTTATAAATTTTTATCTGAAATTTTTCTTGTAATCAATTTAAAAAAATTAATTTATTTTTAATAATTTTATTAAAAGGTTTTTTCGAAAATAGAATTAGAATTTAAAAAATTGTCAATTTTGAAAATTCTCTACAAAATTCTTTAAAATTATATTACAATCTGAAAATTTGTAGAGAAAAAAAAATCTCCAATAATTCAAATTCTCTTGAAATTCAATTATTTCTAAAAATTTTTAATTTTGAATATTCAAAAATTCAATTATTTTTCAAAATTTTACAAGATTTCAATTATTTAAAATTTTTTAAATTAAATAACAACGAAAATTAAATTATTTTCAAAAATAAATACAAGATAATTTTAAAATTTTTGAACGAGAAAAATAAATTTGAGTAATACAATGTTTTTTTCAATTTTTAAAAATTACTCAACATATCTTAATTAAAAATTCTAATTCTAAGTGTAATAAATTTTAATTTTTACAATATTTTTTTTTATTTAAATAAATAAATTTAATTTAAAAATTAATAAAAACAACAAAATACGAAAAAAATTATACATTTACAAAAATTTTAATGAAATTCTTAAAAAAAAAAAAAATTCAATTATTTTAAAAATTTGCAATAAAAATTTTGAAAAAATTAAAATTATTTAACATCCTTGTAATTAGATATTTTGAAAAATTAAATTATTTTTAAAATTGTAATTTTAAAATAAAATAGTTAATAAATTTTTCGAAAATTGAATAACTTTTGACATTTTTTTATTTAATTTTTACAAACTATTGTCAAAATTTTCAAATTGCAACTATTTCTAAATTGAATTATATTTCACTGTCTCGTCCTCTAGATCATTACTTTGTAGTACCGTGGTACTGCTCGTTCCGTCACAGTATTTTAAATCCCTGAGATTTTTCGCGCCGCCTGCAGGTGTCGCCCTAGCTCTACTTCCTGCTCTCGTCATTACGTGTTTCTGTGCGTTCCGTTGCACTTCGTATCGCGAATAAATTAAAGTTTATTTCCAAATAAAATGAATTCATCGACGGAATCCAGTTCATCCGAAGAAGAACAGCGTAGACGCAGCAAGAAGAAGAAGTATTCGACCACAAAGAAGCTTGTGAAAGAGATGAAAAAGCTAAAAAAGAAACTTAAAAAAGTTCGACGCCATTCCCGCAAGAGAACGAGTTCGTCCTCATCGTCAACCACAGGTAGTGACTACAATCGAAGCCGCTCGCGATCCGTAAGCCCCATTAGAGAGCGTATCCCGAGAGGAACGTCGCAAAGTAGGGGTCCTGGTGGAGAGCGTATTCTGCGAGAAACGTCCCACGACAAGGATAGGCGAGGTCGCGACTTTCGTAGTTCAAGTCGCATGTCTGAGAGCTTTTCACGACATAGCCTAGAGCGTTCTCCGAGAGAAACGTCTGGCGAAAATAATAATATAGTGCGTAACCCGCGAGGTGCGTCATATGGTTCTCGTAGTCGGTCCAGGTCCAGGACTCGTGATGAACGCCAAAATGGACCTCCGAAGGACATAAGGCTCGAAAATAGTAGAGTCGATAAATTATCGACTAACGGAACCAATAAAACAGCGACAAAAGATGCCGAGAAATTACCGACAAAAAACGAAGAAGAGCTTCTGAAGTTGTTAGGAGATGGCGCTGCCGATGAAATAACATATGGCAAGGCTATTCATAATAATATAGCTGGAATGTGGTCAAAAATCCTGGAATCAGGTCTCCCGAAGGACGCGAAAACAAAATTAATTAAAAAATTTCAACCGGCGGAAAATTGCCCCACGATGGGAGCACCCAAACTAAATGCCGAAATTAAATCGGTTATGAGCTCTTCGGCAATTAAAAAAGACCAATATCAAGTAGCTGCACAAATTCAGCTCGGAGCAGCCACTAGTGCTGTCGGTGAAGTCCTCACAACGTTACTTGAAGCCAAGAAAATAGATGACAAGGAAATTTCTAATGTTTTTGAAATAATGTCTGATGTAGGTAAGATTTTAACAGACTTGCAGCACACTCTATCTCTTACTCGTAGGTCATTCATCACACCGTCATTCAGTCTACGACTAAAAACAATTGCTGACGAAACTGGTGTGGACACCTGGTTATTTGGCAACACGCTTGGCGAAAAATTGAAATCGGCCAAAGAGTGTGAAAAAACTGGCAAAGACATCACGAAGCATCTTCCCGGCAATTCGAAGGGAGTCTCAACCAATAAGGAAAAACATCCTGAGACGTTTTTTACAAAGACTCATTTAAACTGGAAAGCCCCCGCCAAGAAGAACTCAGCACACTCGAACTCCAAGAGGGGGGGGCGTCAACCATCTCGGTACCAGCGACAACAGCCATACCATCGGAAACATTAGAGGTAAGTCAAACGGCAGGCCGCCTTAAGTTTTTTATAAGAGAATGGAGGAAAGTTTCAAATGATCCATTCATAATGAATTGCGTCTCAGGGTATAATATACCGTTCAGCAGTCTGCCCTTTCAAGGAGCAATTGCATTTTCACCCTCGCTATCAGCTGAGAAAGAAATAAAAACACTGAAAGCAATTCAAAACCTTATAAAACTTGCTGCTGTCACTCGATGTCAACCATGTGAAGGGCAATTCTTGTCTTCCTATTTTTTGAGGCCAAAATCAAACGGGGACGACCGCTTTATTCTTAATCTGAAAAAATTGAATGAGTTTATTTCAACCTCTCATTTTAAATTAGAGGATATGAAAACAGCTCTTCGACTTTTAAACAGAGATTACCACATGGCAGTCATGGACCTCACTGACGCATACCTCATGGTCCCCGTAACTGAGGAACATCGTAAGTTTCTACGTTTTATTTTCAGGGGAGAAACGTTTGAGTTCCAGTGCCTTCCGTTTGGTCTCTGTACCGCCCCGTTCGTTTTTACAAAACTACTTAAACCTGTAATTCAAAAACTTAGAAGCCAGGGCATCATAATGGTCGTGTATTTAGACGACATTCTTATTATAGCAAGGTCGAAAGACAAATGTTATAGACACATCTCAGTTACACGTCGATTATTAGAATCTTTAGGCTTTATCATAAGCGAAAAGAAAAGCCAACTTGAGCCAAGTCAACGATGTACATTCTTGGGTTTTATTCTCGACAGTAGGAAGTTCCGATTAGAATTAACGGAAAATAAACGAATTTCCATTTTTCAGCATGTGTCAAAGTTCCTGAACAATCCAAATTGCAAAATTGAGGAATTAGCTCAACTCATCGGTTCGCTGGTAGCAGCTTGTCCTGCAGTCAAGTATGGATGGCTGTACACCAAAAGATTAGAACGAGAGAAATTTCTATCTCTCGCAAAATCGAACAATAATTACAGAGCTAACATTACTCTCTCAAATATCGTTAAATCGGACCTTGAGTGGTGGTTGCGGAAAAGTTCAGAATCTCACAACCCAATCAGAGAACTGAGATTTAAAAGAGAAGTTTTCACGGATGCTTCTCTGTCAGGCTGGGGAGCTTTCTGCGAAGGAGAAAAAGCTCATGGCTTGTGGAATGATCAGGAACGTAAGCTCCATATAAACTCTCTTGAACTTTTAGCTGCCTTCATGGGCCTGAAATGTTTTGTCGAAACTGACCGCAGTTGCGAAATTTTATTACGGATGGACAATAAAACTTCCATCGCGTATGTGAATAAAATGGGGGGCATTCAATACCCAAGACTGACACAGCTTTCTCGACAAATATGGACCTGGTGTGAAGAACGAGATCTTTGGATCTATGCCTCGTATTTACCTTCAAAAGAAAATAAAGAGGCAGACGAGGGATCACGACATCTTCCCATGGAGACAGAGTGGGAACTGGCCTCATGGGCATTCACTAAAATTAAGAGACAATTCGGACAGTTTGACATTGACCTTTTTGCATCACGGGCAAATGCAAAATGTGAAACTTACGTTTCTTGGCATAGAGATCCGGACTCTATCAAAATAGACGCATTCACTTTGAATTGGGAAGGTTACAAATTTTATGCCTTTCCTCCGTTCTCCATCATTTTACAAGTTTTGCAAAAGATTCAAGTTGACGGCGCGGAAGGGGTTGTAGTAGTGCCTGAATGGCCGACACAACCTTGGTATCCGCTCTTCTTGTCTCTAGCAATATCAGAACCTATTAAATTTAAACCTAGTGTTAATCTGTTGTCTTCTCCTCACAGGCGGATTCATCCTCTACATCAAACGCTTTCCTTGACAGCCGCTCGATTGTCCGGAGTGCTTTTCAAATGAGAGGCGCTACTCAAGAGGCAACAGAGGTCATGATGAAATCTATTTCCGAGGGCACGTGGCGACAGTACGACAAACCTATCAGGGAGTGGCGGGAGTACTGCCGTAAAGAAGGGATTAGTTTTTGCGAAACTTCAACAGCACATGTACTCAAATTTTTTTCGGGAATCCTAGAGAACGTTAAGTCATTCAGCACGGCTAATACATACAGAGCAGTTCTGTCTCTCATTTCTGGGAATGAATTGGGCTCTAATACGACTGTGTCGAGATTTTTTAAAGGTTTAGCGAAGCTGAAACCAAAGAAATATAAATATGACGTCACCTGGGACCCTAAAGAAGTTCTCGACGAATTAGCTACATGGTATCCACATGAAGGACTTTCTCTTGAAGCACTGACTAAAAAATTAGTCACTCTACTAGCCCTGATTACTGGACAACGTATTCAAACACTAACGGCGATTGATATACAGAATATCAACCTAGAAAAAGAACCGCTTCGCATAAAAATCACCGAACCGATCAAAACGTCAGGACGAAGCGAATTTCAACCAATTTTAGAAATTCCTTCATTTTCAGAAAAACCGGAATTATGTGTGGCGTCAGTTCTACGCACTTATATTACAAAAACTAGAGCGCTGAGACCGGGCAATCGAGACAAGGGTCATTTATTTATTACATATAAAAAACCTCATCACCAGGCTTCATCGCAAACTATAAGCCGATGGATTAGAGTTACGTTAGAAAAAAGCGGAATAGATACCACGATTTTCTCGGCTCAAAGCACGCGTCATGCGAGTACATCAGCTGCAGCCCGGAAAGGTGTAAATATAGAGGTTATTCGCCGAGCAGCAGGATGGTCATCTTCATCGTCTGTTTTTGCCAGATTTTATAATCGGCCTATTGCAAATACAACCACTTTTGCATCGTCAATTTTACAATGATTGATATCTATCTTCCCAACACAAATTTTTTTGTTTTGAAAATGTTAGCATTTTACATGATTTTATTTTTTCAATTAATACTATTTCATCTCTGGTTGTATAACGAAATATAAATATAATGGTATACAGCATAAATACGCACTACAACTTTAAACAACTACAAAGTAATGATCTAGAGGACGAGACAGTGAAATATAATTGTAGGATTGAACGAACTTACCTTAAGTGAAGATCAATCCAAATTATATGAGCTGTCTCGTCCGAATAGATCACACCCACCCTACCCTTAAATCCCCTGTGCGATTTCTGCCAAACTTTGAAATATAATGACGAGAGCAGGAAGTAGAGCTAGGGCGACACCTGCAGGCGGCGCGAAAAATCTCAGGGATTTAAAATACTGTGACGGAACGAGCAGTACCACGGTACTACAAAGTAATGATCTATTCGGACGAGACAGCTCATATAATTTGGATTGATCTTCACTTAAGGTAAGTTCGTTCAATCCTACAATTATTTAAATATTAAATCAAAATAATTCTCGTTAAATATATATATATATATATATATATATATATATATATATATATATATATATATATATATATATATATATATATTTCCTCTTTTAAAAAATTGACAAAAAAAATTTTAAAGAAATTAAAATTTATTATTAATTCGAATTTCATCAATGAAGATCAAAATAATTAATAATATTATTTATAAATTCTTTTTAACATAAATTTTGCAAATTTGTATTTTTTTCCAAAAATTTTAATTACTTTTCATTGATAATTTACTGATTTTAAATAAATAAATATTATTGTATAAACTTTTCGTTGCAAAAAAATTTTTGTTTTTGTAATTCTAATTCTAAGTGTAATAAAATTTTATTTTTAAAATATTTTTAATTTCTAAACTGAATTTTTTAAATAATAAATTAAAATAATTAATAATATGTAAACATTTTTTTAGAGAAAATTCAACAAATTTTTATTATTTTCAAAAATTTCACTGATTTTAATAAAAAAAAAATTTAAATAAATAAATTATTGTACAAACATTTTTTTTTTGGGGACAATTAATTCTAATTCTAAGTGTAATAAATATTATTTTTAGAATATTTTTTTGAATGAAATTAATAAATTAATAAATTAACACCTACAGGCCTCGGATCGACTTAAAGGCACAAAAAAAGTCGTTTTAGTCGATTTATGTTCCAAAAAAAGTCGAAAAAGTCGATTTTTTTTATTTTAACAAAAAAAGTTTTACAGATTTTCAAATAAAATTTTCTTTTTAAATAATAATAATTTTAGAAGATGAGTTATAAAGTTGAAATTTTCTGAAATAATTGAATTTCAAAAGATTTTGTTAATTTTCAGACAATAATTAAATTTTACAGAATTAAAAATAATTTATTAAATAATTTCAAATAACATTTTTTAAAAGTAATTGAATTTTCAACGATTTATAATTGAGATTTTTGAAATTAATTGAACTTCAAGTGATTTTTAATTAAAAAATGGTTTCAGATAATTGAATTTTCGAATAATATTTATGAAAATAGTTAAAAATAATTGAATTTCATGAGAGAGTTATAATTGAAATTATTAAATTTCAAACAATTTTAGATGGCAAATTTTAAAAGCTTTTAAATTTGAAATTTTTGAAAATAAATAAATTTTATTTAAAATTTTGGATAATAATTTCATTTTAGTTGATTTTAGATTAAAAATATTGATAATAATTAATTATGAATTGAAATTTTTGAGAATAATTGAATTTTAGTTGATTTTGAATTGAAAATTTCGTAAATAATTGATTTTGAATTGAAATTTTGGAAAATAATTGAATTTTAAAAGATTTTTAATTGAAAATTTTGTAAATAATTGAATTTCAATTGAAATTTTGGATAATAATTTAATTTTAGTTGATTTTAGATTAAAAATATTGATAATAATTAATTATGAATTGAAATTTTTTGAGAATAATTGAATTTTAGTTGATTTTGAATTGAAAATTTTGAAAATAATTGAATTTTAGTTGATTTTGAATTGAAATTTTGGAAAATTTTTTGAATTTTAAATGATTTTGAATTGAAAATTTCGTAAATAATTGATTTTGAATTGAAATTTTGGAAAATAATTGAATTTTAAAAGATTTTTAATTGAAAATTTTGTAAATAATTGAATTTCAATTTGAAATTTTTGGAAAATAATTTAATTTCAAAAGATTGTGTTAATTTTCAAGACAATAATTATTATTATAATAAGAGAAATTTCTAATAATTTCTGTTGATGAAGAATTTATTAGAATTTTTTTTGTAATTTTATTTTGTTAATTTTTTTTTTAAATTATATATACAATGATTAAATTTCATTAAAAAATTTAATTGAAAAATAGTTTAAAATAGGTTGAATTTGTGATAAATTCCATTAAAATTATTAAAAATAATTAATTTAGTGAAGAGTTTTAGTTAAATTTTTTTTTTAAATAATTGAAATAAAGAAGATCTAAAGAAGATCTGCATTTTATACTAAAAAAAAAAAATCGTAATTTATTTAAAAAAATTTTTTTTAAATGTAAAAAAAAAGTCGAAAAAAGTTGGAAATAGTTGAAAAAAAGTCGTATAATCCGAGGCCTGCACCTACATTAAAATTAAAAAATTAATAAAAAAAAAAAGCACAAACTCACCAAATTGCAGTCTCTT
Organism: Leptopilina boulardi; assembly: GCF_019393585.1. NCBI lineage: Eukaryota > Metazoa > Arthropoda > Insecta > Hymenoptera > Figitidae > Leptopilina > Leptopilina boulardi. The sequence goes on along the minus strand of NW_026137825.1, from coordinate 345,359 downwards.
CATAACTTCCAAATATCTCTGCTCAATGCTTCTCAATGGTAATTCAGGTGCCGATGGACTTGGTCCAGCTCTCTCGTCATTAATTCCCATTAATCTCGCTGTTGCATTCTCAACAACAGTGCTACTCTCTTGAATATCAGAAATAAGTGTCGCTAAACCCTCATCATCTTCCGATGAATGTTGTTGTTGTTGTTGTTGTTGTTGCTGCTGCTGCTGTTGTTCAGGATATTTCGTTGTTGAATTCTTTTTACTACCCCTCGTTCTATTAATTTTATTCATATAAGTATCAACACAAACTCTCATACTCGATAATAATGAAACAATCGATGGATCCGAAGACGATATTGTTGTTGTTGTTTTATCGCCATTCAACGATGAAAACGAAGATGACGATGGCAATAATAATGGTGCCAATTGACATGACAATGCCATTGCTCTCAATAATTGTAAAACAGCACGATATAATGGAATATGCCTTGCCATATCCAATACTGAATCATTACGTAAATATGATGAGAGCGCTGGTATTAAACAAGATGTTGATAATAATTCGGGAAATTGTGCGGGTAATTCTTTTTGTGGTTGATCACAACAACCAATGTAACTTGCAAGTACTTGTAATAATACAGTGACATGCTCCTCTTCAGAACGTTGTCGCATTAATGCCTGTTCAACATTCCAACTTTGTGCCGTTGATCCTGTACCAAAACCAGTGCCTTTTGCCCAATAGAGATGTGATTTATCATCGCTACGTCCATTTCCATTGCCACCCAATTTTTGTGTTTCAATTTCACCTGTTTGCGGTCCTGTTTGATGTGTGAAAATTGCAAAACAATTCAAAAGCAATAAAACAGCACCAACGTCAATTATTGTTCTTCGCAAGAGAAGACCATCGTCTGTTGTTGGCGGTGTGTCCTCGAGTAATTGTTTTAATACCTGAGAAATTAATTCAAAATTAAAAAAAAAAAAAAAAACTTGTAAAATAGTAATACTATACGAATTTTTTAATTTTTCTAAACCCAATTTTTACATTGTAAAATAAAAAATGGACAAAAAATAAAGTAATTTTTACTATTTTCATTTTTAAAACAAATTTTATGAATTTAACGTAAAATTAAAAATTTGTTGGTAAAAAAAAATATATAAATTTCCCATAGGAATTAAAAATTTTTTCCCATTTGTAAAAAAAAATTATAAATTTTTTTAAAAATTAAAAATTTTTGTCCCAATTGTAAAAATAAATAAATATTAGAAAGTTTTCCAAAAAAAAAAGAAGGTATTGTCCCATTTTTAAAACAAAATCCAAAATTTTCCATAGAAATTAAAATTTTGTCACATTTGTAAAAAAAAAAAATTTATAAATTTTTTAAGAAATTAAACATTTTTGGCCCCAATTGTAAAAATAAATAAATATTAGAAAGTTTTCCAAAAAAAAAGAAGGCATTGTCACATTTTTAAAACAAACTAATGATTTTTTCAAAGAAACTAAAAATTTGTCCCATTTTGTAAAAATAATTATAAATTTTCCATAGAAATAAAAATTTTGTCACATTTATAAAAAAAATTTATAAATAATATAACGAAAAATTAAAAATTTCTATTTGTAAAAAAAAATATATAAATTTTCCATAGAAATTAAAATTTTGTCCACTTTGTAAAAAAAAATTTATAAATTTTTTTAGGAAATTAAAATTTTTGTCCCAAATGTAAAAATAATAAACTATCAGAAAGTTTTCCAAAAAAGGAAGCTTTTGACCTATTTTTAAAACAAAATAATGAAATTTTTAAAGAAACTAAAAATTTGTTCCATTTGTAAAAATAGTTATAAATTTCCCATAGGAATTAAAAATTTTGCCCTATTTGTAAAAAAAAATTTATAAATTTTTTAAGAAATTAAAAATTTTGTCCCAATTATAAAAATAAAAAAAAATTAGAAAGTTTTCCAAAATAAGAAGGTATTGTCCCATTTTTAAAACAAAATCCTAAATTTTCCATAGAAATTAAAATTTTGTCCCAAAAAAAATTTTTTTTTTAATTTTTTAAGAAATTAAACATTTTTGTCCCAATTGTAAAAATAAATAAATATTAGAAAGTTTTCCAAAAAAAGAAGGCATTGTCACATTTTTAAAATAAACTAATGATTTTTTCAAAGAAACTAAAAATTTGTCCCATTTTGTAAAAATAATTATAAATTTTCCATAGGAATTAAAAATTTTATCCCATTTGAAAAAAAAAAATTTATAAATTTTTTAAGAAATTAAAATTTTTGTCCCATATGTAAAAATAAATAAATATCAGAAAGTTTCCCAAAAAAGAAGGTATTGTCCCATTTTTAAAACAAAATCTAAATTTTCCATAAAAATTAAAATTTTGTCCCATTTGTAAAACAAAAAAATTATAAATTTTCCATAGAAATAAAAATTTTGTCCCATTTGTAAAAAAAAAACTTCAAAAAAAAAAAAACAAATTCAAATTTTGTCTCATTTGTTAAAATCTTAAAATAGACAAATTTCAAAAGTTTCTAAGAAAAAAGAAAAATTTTCTTCCAATTTAAAAAAAAAGAAATAAAAAAAATATATATATTTAAAGTAGACAAAAATTTGTAATTTTGTTTCATTTTAAAAATAAATAAATTTTTTGAAAGTTTTTATCTATAAAAGAAATTTTTTTAAAAAATTTTGTTGCCTTTTTTAAACAAAATAAATTAAACGAATTTTTCAAATAGAAAAATTTGTTAATTTTGTTCCATTTGTAAAATCAATTAAATTTTCAGAAAATTTTCAAGAATAGAAAAAATTTGTAATTACTGTCCAATTTATAAAAATAAATTAAAATTTCTAAAAATTGAGAATTTTGTTCCATTTTTAAAAAACCTTTTTTTTAAATTACAAAATTGAATATTTTGTCCTGTTTATAAAAAATAAATTTTGAGAATTTCATAAAAGAAAAAAAAATGGGTCCCAATTTGTAAAATCAAAAATTTTAATGGAAAATAGTTTATTTGTAAAATACTACTAAATTTGAAAAAATGTGAAAATTAGTATTGGTCACCATTTCATATTCTTCACTTTCGAGAAACAAAAAATTTTTGTAAAACTTTCTAAAACTACAGCAATAGAGAAAATAAATCTAATCTAGTAATTTTCTCCTATTTATAAAACAAAAAAAAAAAACATAAAAATAAAACCAAATACCAATTTTTCCCAAATATTCAAAAACATTTTAAAAAAAAAAGTATAAATAGGGTCAGAATTTCTCAAACGGATCACCTAAAATTCAGAAATTTTTTTTTAAATCAAAAATCATTTTTTTTTGACTCCTTACATGATAAAAATAAGTCTCTGAAATTTTTAGGTCAAAAAAAAATTTTTTTGTTAAAGTTATAAAAAATTGAAATTTTTTGCAGTCTTATTTTAAAAAAATTTTTTTTTCGAGTTCCTGTTCACCAATAAAAAAAAAAGGGTTCTTCTCGTCTTAAAATGTAGTTTTTAAATATAATTTTTATTTTGAAAAAATTTCATATTAAATAGATTTTTATATTATTTATTTATAAAATGTTATTAAAAAATAGTTGTTCTTGACGTCCTATAGAAAATTAAATTTTTTTTTTTGAATTCCCCACACAATTTTGTGTAAGAAACTGTTGAGAAAAAAAAATGAGACTAAAAAAAAAAATTTCTGAATTTTAGGTGATCCGTTTGAGAAATTCTGACCCAATAAATATTCAAAATTATATAATAATAAAATGCTTGGTCTGTCCTTCTGTCCTAACTTGAAGTTGGTCTTTTATGATTTCACGTGTTTCTTGAATAGTAATCTTATAACGTGTCAAATTTGTGTCAAATTAAACTTGAAAATTTTAGAAATAATTAAATTTCAAAAGATATTGTTAATTTTCAAACAATAATAAAATTTTACAGAACTAAAAATAATTTATCAAAAAAATTTGTTGGAAAACATTTTTTAAATTTAATTGAATTTTCAAAAGATTTAAAATTGAGATTTTAGAAATTAATTGAACTTCAAGTGATTTTAAATTAAAATTTTATATGATTTCACTAAAAAATTTATTAGAAATTACAGACAAAATACAATAATTTGATAATCATTTTTAATTGAAAAATGGTTTCAGATAGTTGAATTTTCAAAGAATATTATAAAAATATTTAAAAATAATTGAATTCCCTTAGAGTTATAATTGAAATTATTAAATTTCAAAAAATTTTCGATGGAAAATTTTAGAAATAATTAAATTTTAAATGCTTTTAAATTCAAATTATTGAAAATTCAATTAATTTTGAATTCAAATTTTTTAGAATAATTAAATTTTCTTTAATTATTTTGATTTGAAATTTCGGAAAATAATTAAATTTCAATTAAAATTTTGGATAATAATTCATTTTTAGTTGATTTTTTATTGAAAATTTTGATAATTAATTTTGAATTGAAATTTTAGAAAATAATTAAATTTTATTTGATTTTAAATTTAGAAAATAATTGAATTTTAGTTGATTTTGAATTGAAAATTTTGAAAATAATTGAATTTTCTTTGATTTTGAATTGAAATTTTTTGGAAATAATTGAATTTTAATTGAAATTTTGAATAATAATTTAATTTAAGTTCATTTTTTATTGAAAATTTGGATAATTAATTTTGAATAGAAATTTTAGAAAATAATTGAAGAATTTTATTTCATTTTAAATTGAAAACTAGGAAAATAATTGAATTTTAAAAGATTTTGAATTAAAAATTTGGAAAGTAATTGAATTTTCTTTGATTTTGAATTAAAATTTTGGGAAATAATTGAATTTTAGTTAATTTTGGAATTGAAATTTTGAAAAATAATTAAATAATTGAATTTTTGTTAATTTTCAATAGAAAAATTTGGAAAATATTTGAATTTTAGTTGATTTTGGAATTAAAATTTCGGATAATAATTGAATTTTATGTGATTTTAAATTGAAAATTTGGAAAATAATTGAATTTTAAAAGATTTTGAATTAAAAATTTGGAAAATAATTGAATTGTCTTGGATTTTGAATTGAAATTTTGGAAAATAATTAAATTTCAATTACAATTTTAAATAATAATTCAATTTTAGTTGATTTTTGATAATTAATTTTGAAATGAAATTTTAGAAAATAATTTTATTTTATTTGAATTTAAATTGAAAATTTGGAAAATAAGTGAATTTTAGTTGATTTTGAATGGAAAATTTTGGGTAATAATTGAATTTCATTTGATTTTAAATTGAAAATTTGGAAAATAATTGAATTTTAAAAGACTTTGAATTTAAAATTTAATAATTTAATAATTAATAATTCTGAGGCCTATAAACATATAATTTTTATTTTTATCATTTAATATGGAATAATATTCTAATAAATTTAAATAATTATTGATAATATTAATTTTTAATTTCTCTATATCAAATAATGAAACAGTCAATTTGGCGCGCTTGCGCGCATTTAATATTGCTAGTTAAAAAATAATTTAAATTTTCGCCTCACTCACCTGAAATGGAAGTGTCGGCAATGATGTTGCAATAGGCGACGTTAAAATTTCCCCACCTTCACCATCGTCAGTCACACCCAATGCCAATCTCAATAAACATTGCGCTCGTTTTCTATCCCTCAACAATACCTCCGAATAGCCAGGTAATCTCAAAAACAAACCAAAAGCCGTAAGCGAATGTGGCGGAACATTTGGCGTTGGTGGCGTTATTTTAGTCTCTTGTACTGGTCCACCGCCCTCTTCTAAATCATATTCATATTCATTTGGTTCAATTTTCACCCACTCGGCATCAGTTTGTTCTGGTGATGGTGATTTTTCAACAATTGCACTTGGCCTACCTGAATCGGGATAAACCAATGGTAAATGTTTTGCAAGCACCGCAAGACCACCACCCGAACTAAAAACTTCAAGTGACGAATCAATACTCGATGAATGATTATAGAGTGGTGATGTTTTTGTTAAATCCAATTCTTTTATTGTATCCTTATTTCGTTGACGTAGAATTAAATGAAGACACGGATCAGATAGAGAAACACCAGAATCGGCAGTGATTGAAAGTAGCTGAGCGATTGTCATTTCAGGTGGTAGGGGAACATTTGGATGCGATGTGTGTATCAGGTACTGTTGATTAGTGATATTTGTATGACTTGTCGCAGCTGCGGCAAGACTTGACAATGATTTTGATGTTGATGCAGCCGACGATGATGAGGACGATGATGACGATTGTATTGCATCGGTTGTGAAACGTGATTTTCGTAACATTGGATGTGGAGCACGTGCTTGTGAACGATTTGATGCTTCTTTTGCACGTTTATCTTTTGCTGTATTACCGGCAGCTACACTTAAACTACCAGCAACAAGGGACATGTCAGTTTCCCAGAATTCTTTTGGATGATTCATTCCTGAAAAAAAATTAGTTTTTCATTTTAAATATTAATTTCTATTTTTATTTTATTTATATCTTTTTTATTCTTTTTTAATTTACTTCATTGTATGAATTTTTTTTCATACAAGTTATCATTCACAATCATAAAAAAAAAAAATGAAAAATAATAGAAATTTTCAATTTTTCAACGAACAAAATCAATTAATTTCAATATTAAATATCAATAATTCAATAAATAATCAATTAATTTCAAATAATAATGAATTATAATTCAATTAATTAAAATTTTTAATCTCCAGTATTATTTCTAAAAATTTCAACTGTTTTAAAATTCAATTATTTATAAATTCTTAACTAAAATTCGATTTTCTAATCAATTACTTTTTTAATAATATTCTTCGAAAGTTCAATTACTTAAAATTTCTAAACAATATTTAGAAATTAAAATTTACCAAAATTTTAATTTTTGCATCTCCTGAAATTTAATTCTAAAAATTTTAACTTTAACTCTTTCCAAATTCAATTATTTATATTTTTTTAAAACTAGAATCCATTTTCAAATCAATTATTTTAAATAATTGAAATAAAATTCTTCAATAATTCAATTATTTTTAATGATTCGTAATTAAAAAATCTCAAAAATTGAAATTTACAAAATATTTGAATTTGAAATTCTTCTTAAGTTTAATTATTTTTAAAATTCAAGAAAATTTCAATTATTTAAAATCCTTTTTTTTAAATAAATATCAAAAATTCAATTATTTTCAAAAATTTTCAATTTAAAATTATTACTTGCAATTAATTTTAATTTTTTCAAATTTTACACAAAGAAATTCAATTATTTTTAAAAATCTTTACAATTTCTCTATCAAAAATTCAATTATTTATAAATTTTTAACTAAAATTCGATTTTCTAATCAATTATTTTTTTTAATAATATTCTTCGAAAGTTTAATTACTTAAAAAAATTTCTAAACAATATTTAGAAATTAAAATTTACCAAAATTTTAATTTTTGCATCTCCTGAAATTTAATTCTAAAAATTTTAACTTTAACTCTTTCCAAATTCAATTATTTAAAAATATCGTCTATAATTTTTATCCTAAACAATTATTTTTAATAAAATTCTTCGAAAATTCAATTACTTAAATAAAAAAAGTGCAATTAAAAATTTTATAAACGGAAATTTTTTGTTTGAAATTAGTAAAAAAAAAAAATGTCAGCAATACTTAAATTAAACAAAAATTTCAATTTTAAATCTCCAGAAATTTAATTCTATAAATTTCAATTGTAATTCTTTCAAAATTCAATTATTTATACTTTTTTTAAAACTAAAATCCATTTCCAAATCAATTATTTTAAATAATTGAAATAAAATTCTTCAATAATTCAATTATTTTTAATGATTCGTAATTAAAATATCTCAAAAATTGAAATTTACAAAATATTTGAATTTGAAATTCTTCTTAAGTTCAATTATTTTTAAAATTCAAGAAAATTTCAATTATTTAAAATCCTTTTTTTTAAATAAATATCAAAAATTCAATTATTTTCAAAAATTTTCAATTTAAAATTATTACTTGCAATTAATTGTAATTTTTTTAAATTTTACACAAAGAAATTCAATTATTTTTAAAAATCTTTACAATTTCTCTATCAAAAATTCAATTATTTATAAATTTTAATCTAAAATTCTTTTCCTATTCAATTATTATTTTTAATAAAAATTCTTGGAAAATTCAATTATTTAAAAAAAATGTGTAATTCAAAATTCACTAAAATTTACTCATTTTTTTTCTGAAATTTGTAAAAAAAAAAAATACATATTTAAGTTTAACAAAATTCTAATTTTAAATCTCCTGAAATTCAATTCTAAAAATTTTAACGTTTATTTTTTCAAAAATTTCATTATTTATAAATTTTTATCTAAAATCGTTTTCAAAAATCAATTAATTTAAATAATTGAAATAAAATTCTTCAATAATTCAAGTATTTTAAATTCATTAAAATTTAGTCATTTTATTTCTGAAATTTGTAAAAAAAATACGTATTTAAGTTTAGCAAAATTCTAATTTTAAATCTCCTGAAATTCAATTCTAAAAATTTTAACGTTTATTTTTTCAAAAATTCCATTATTTATAAATTTTTATCTAAAATTATTTTCAAAAATCAATTTTGAAATAAAAAAAATATTTCAATTTAAATTTTTTTAATTCAAAATTATTCAAATTTTAATTCAAATTCAATTATTTCTAAAAATTTAAACAGTAAATTAATCAAAAATTCAATTATTTTCCAAAATTTTCAAAATTTAACGAATTTAATTATTTAAGAAAAAAAAAATTGTCAAATTCTACAGAATTTCAATTAATTAAAATTATTTTTTAAAAAATCCAAAATTCAATTATTTTCTAAATTTTTCAATTTCTTTCAGTTAATTTTAATTTTTCCAAATTTTACAAAACGAAAATTTTCAATTCTAATTTAGATTTAAATACTTTTAGTTAGTTTTCATTTTTTTAAATTCTAGAAATCCAAATTTTTCAAATTGAAATTATAAAACAAAAACATTAACTATTAAAAATTCTTAAAATTTAATTATTTATTAACAAATTTTCAAATATTAATTTTAAATAATCAACTATTTATTTTTCAAAAAAAAAAATTGTATTTAGTTATCAATTACTTTCAATAAAATAACAGAAATTTAATTAAATTAACAACAACTTTTCATTATTAATTTTAAATAATTATCATTTTAGTTTTTAAAAAAAATTACATTTAGTTATCAATAAATTTTAATTAATTTATCAATAATAATTTTAATTAATTTCAAAAAATTTCCAAATTATTCAAATTAAAATTTTATAGATTTTTCATAATAATAAACTGAGACAAATATTCAAAAAATTCAAGACAAATTTTTTTAAAAAATAATTTTTTAAATTATTTAAAATGAAAAAGAAAACATTCGAAATATGATTTCGGCAAATTATTCGAATATTCAAAAGTTTAGTAGGTAAAAGTTTTAAATAATTAAATTTCAGAAGAACTTTATTTAAATATTATTCAAAAAAAATAAATAAATGTAGTAAAATTTTTAAAAATAATTGGAAATTTTAAAAAATTGCAGTTAAAATTTTTAGAATTAAATAAATTTTAGATTTCAAGTAAAAAACTTTTTAGAAATAATTGAATTTCAGGAAATTTAGAATTGAAACTCAAATTTTAATTAATGAATTCTTTTTTTATATAAGTATTTTAGATAATTGAATTTAAAAGGACTTTCAATTGAAAAATATTTTAAATAATGGAATTTAGAAAAAAAAAAAAAAAAAACTTGATTAAAATTATTAAACATAATTAATTTTACAAAGTATTCTAATTAATATGCTTTTAAATAATTCAATTTTGGACGATTTGAATTTTATTCTAATAATTTCTAATTAAATAATTAATAATTAATTAGGGTCAACCGGGGTAAATCCGAACGCTTTTAGTAAGTTTCAACAATAACATAAGTTTTTTCTTTAAAAAGACAATACTTCCGGTATTCTGGTGCATGAAGTTGTTACTTTACTTCCATAGAACAATTTTATGGGGTAGCAAAAATTTTTGATAAATTACAATCGCAGGAAACTTAGCGTTCGTATTTACCTCGATACTTTGCAACTTTCCTAAAATACCGGGGTAAATACGAACGCCACTGTATTTCAGAAAAATCTTAGGGAAAATAAATTTAAAGTATTGCAATTGTTAAACTTATATAAAAACTCAAAAAAAATACGATAATTAACCTATTATGTAATAATGCATCATATATAAATACAAAAATCAAACAGGTTAAAAATTAAAATGCATTACACAATTAAAACCTTCAATAACTTTATCAAATCATAACGGATGTTTGCAAAACTTGGTACAGAAAGTATTTTGGAGTGATTGAATGTAAATACAAAAATAAAAGTCAAATTTTTTAAATTCAAAATGGCGTACTTTCCTAAAACTTATTTTTAAAAATGATCAAATTTGCTAACCCTGAAACCCCCCGAGTAACAATTTTCGAGCGAATCCAATGAATTTTTTAATTCTCGTCCGTCATTTTGAATTTTGAAAAACTGACTTCAAATAGGTAATTAGCGACCCCAAAAACCGTAGAATACCAAATTTTATTAAGATCCTGAAAAACTTTTTTCAACAAACCATTTGGCAAAAAAATTGAAGCACTCCTTCGAGAGAACAGAGATTAAGTTTCTGCTTATTAATTACTAACGAGGATACGTAAGAAAGAAAAACTTTTTTCTATGTACTTTCATAATGTTAAAATAATAGTGTAATGAAATAAAAACAATTTTGTGTGGCTCTGATGTAAAAAAAAATTATTGAAAATACCGTTCGGATTTACCCCGGTTTTCCAATTTTCCTGGGTAAATACGAACGGTCTGATATTATTAATAAAATTTTACAGAAGGCAAAAATGAAAAATAGTTTCTGTTCTAGTATTCATAACAAACAATTATAAATAATAAAATAAATTTTTAGCTTCTTTTTCTTGAAATACGAGACAAAATACTGAAAGAGTGTCATCTTTGATTTTCAATCTTTTTTGCAATACTCGTTATCTTTGTTTATGCTGTTGCTAATTAACAAACGAAAAATGGGATAATATTTAGAATCTCTTGAAGAGGATCTGAGGTAAAAATTCTCATATCGAACTTATTTTTAAAAATTTTAATTAAGCTGAAATAATTAGCGTTCGGATTTACCCCGGCTGACCCTAATTAATTAATTAATAATTCTAATTTCTTTTAAAAAAAATGTTTTAGAAAAAGTAAAAAAAAAAATCATATATTTTATTAAATTAAATTGAAAATAGTTTCATTTACAGGTTTTCTAGGTAAATAAAAAATTCAAGGACTTTTCCTTTTTTTTCAAGGAATTCCAGCTCGCTAGACACACTGAATTTTTAATTTAAATAAATAAATAAATTTCAAGAAAATTTAAAAATAAAAAAAAATATCTTAATTTCAAACTCACCGCTTGTGCTCGCCTCATTTCCCTTATTATTCGGCAACAAAATCAAAAGCCAAGTACCAAATACCTGTTGCAATATATCGGCAACAGTCGCTTGCGTTGACATATAAAGTAATTGATGATAATGTCCCAATGGATGTGCCGGATGTGGTGGTATCACTGGCATATTATAATTAACAATTGTATTTGAATTTTTCATTGGCGTTTCCGATGTCACTGAGACAAGTACTTTTTCACCTTCCAATAATAATTGTAAAATTAAACGCCTTGTGAAACCCGATATTCCATGTAAATAACGTATATTTGGCGGTGTTCGATGTTGTAATATCACATCCGTTAATAATTCAGCGAGTAATTTTTGATTTGCCGGATGACACCAACAACATTTTGATAAAAATTTAATCATTCCACTTTCTAATGTACCATAGGCAAGACTTGTCTTTGAATTACGTGACAATGATATCGAAGGATTTTCAATTGGTCGATTACTTAATAATGATAATAATGGTAACCAAAATTCACTACCCTCTTTACCTAACCAATCGCGCATTCTTCCCTCTGAACAGACAAGCGATAAAAATTCCAATATCACGGCAATATTCTCCGGTTCAGTCATCAATAAACCAGAATGATTATTTTGTTGTTGTTGTTGTTGTTGTTCGCCAGCAACTTTATCATTATCCGTAAGTCGGGCATTTTCACAATTATTATTTTTCATTCCCACATCAATGACAATTGACGATTGTTGTTGACGATTAAATTTCGCCTGTTCAATGACACAAAATTCAGTGATAATATCAATGAGAAATGAAGGTAGGCCCTCTTGTATTAATTTTTCAATAATAATTGGTGAACGCGAAACAGCGGCAATTGTCAATAATTGTCCCTCAGTAAGATTTAGATAACGATTTTCAGTGAGCATTAAATTTGCCGTGAATAATGTTTTAATACCACTTTTTGTATCGTCTGTTTGTATTTCTGTTTCTTTTTTATCATCCGATATTGATGATGATGATGATGATGAAGCAGCAGCAGCTTCTACCGCTGCTGCTGCTGCTGATGATGATGATGATGATGATAAATGATGATCATCACAATAGACTGGTATGAAAATTTGTAAACGTTGAAAAAGCATAAAAAATGCATTCGATTGAACGTGACAAAATGCACAAAGCACTGAATCAACAGCTTCTTTTAAAGCTGAATGTGGATCCAATATTAATGTCCATTGATAAAGTGCATCGAATAAATTGTCCGTTAGAAGATTTGATAAATTATATTTTGGCGGTTCCTGAAATAAATAAAAAATTTGTTAATTTTATTTTGAAAATTAAATTTGGTTCGTTTTGATTAATTTTTATAAATTTAAAATTATTAGATTTTTAATTTAATTTTTATTCTTTCGAATTTTATAAAACGAAATTTTTCAATTTGGAATTACTGAAAAAAAACTAGCTAAAAATTCCTAAAATTTAATTAATTTAAACAAATTTTTAACTAAACTTCTTTTTATCTAATAATTAATTAACCAATAATTTTTGAATAATTTGAATAAATTTTTTTTTGAAAATTTAATTATTTAAGAAGTTGTAAAATTAAATTTTTTTTTTAGCAATTCGAAATTTAAAAAACAATTTCAATTTAAATGTCCTCGTGAAATTCAATTATTTCTAAAAATAAAAAACTGTAAATCTTCTAAAATTAAATTATTTTCAAAATTCAATGAAATTTTAATTAGTTAAAATTCTTTTTTTAAAATAAATATTCATCGAAAAGTTCAATTATTTGCAAAATTTTTTCAATTTTGAATTATTATATTTAATTAATTTTTAATTTTTTCTAATTTTACAAAACAAAATTCAATTATTTTTCAAAAATTTTTGACACTTTCTCTATCAAAAATTCAAGTATTTATAAATTTGAATCTATAATTCTTTTTCTAATCAATTATTTTTAATAAAATTCTTCGAAAAAAATGTATAATTGAAAATTATCTAAAATTGTAATTTTTAAAATTTTTCAATTTAAAAATCCTCGTGAAATTCAATTATTTCTAAAATTCATAAAGAATAAATCTTCAGAAAATTCAATTATTTTCCAAAATTATCAAAAATTCAACGGTATTTCAATTATTTTAAATTCTTTTTAATAAATATCATCGAAAATTCAATTATTTTCAAAAAAAATTTTTCAATTTACAATTATTACTTTTAGTTATTAATTTTAATTAAATTTTTGAAATTAATTTTAATTTTTTTAAATTTTCGTAAACGAAATTTTTTAATTTATAGAATTAAAAAAAAAAGATTTAAATGCCAAAATTTCCAAAAATTTAAATAAATAAATTTTTTAACTAAAATTCTTCGTCTAATTAATAAATTTCAATAATTTTAATAAAGTTCTTTGAAAATTCAATTATTTCAAAAATTTAACAAAAATTTCAATTATTTCAAATTCTTTTTTAATAAATATTCATCGAAAATTCAATTATTTTCAAAAATTTTTCAATTTGGATTTCAATAATTTTAATAAAGTTCTTTAAAAATTCAATTATTTCAAAAATTTAACAAAAATTTCAATTATTTAAAATTCTTTTTTTTAATAAATATTCATCGAAAATTCAATCATTTTCAAAAATTTTTCAATTTGGAATTATTATTTTTAATTAATTTTAATTTTTTCTAATTTTGCAAAACGAAATTCAATTATTTTAAAAAATTTTGACTCTTTCTTTACCAAAAATTCAATTATTTATAAATTTTAATCTAAAATTATTTTTCTAATCAATTATTTTTAACAAAATTCTTCGAAAATTCAATTACTTAAAAAAAAAATGAACAATTAAAAATTCTCGAAAATTCAAATTTATAAAATATTTCAATTTAAAAATCCTCTTGAAATTCAATTATTTGAAAAAATTCTCAAAACAATAAATCTTCAAAAATTCAATTATTTTCCAAAATTATCAAAATTCAACGTTATTTTTAATTATTTAAAATTCTTTTGAATAAATATCATCAAAAATTCAAATTTTTCAACTTGAAATTATTTTTTTTCGTTAATTTCTACTTTTTCCAAATTTTACCAAACAAAATTTTCCACTTTGGAAATATTACAGATTTTTTAGTTAATTTTAATTTTTTCCGAATTTTGCAAAATTTTTTTAATTTTCCTTTTAAAATTCGTAATTTTTACTTTTTAGTTAATTTTAATTCTTTCGAATTTTACAAAATGAAATTTTTCATTTTAGATTCGGAATTATTGCTTTTAGTAAATTTTAATTTTTCCGAATTTTGCAAAATTTTTGTAATTTTCCTTTTAAAATTCGTAATTTTTACTTTTTAGTTAATTTTAATTCTTTCGAATTTTACAAAATGAAATTTTTCATTTTAGATTTGGAATTATTGCTTTTAGTAAATTTTAATTTTTCCGAATTTTACAAAATGGAATATTTTACTTTAATTTTGGAATCAAAATTTTGTGTTAATTTTTAATTTTTCCGAATTTGACGGAACGAAATTTTCCATATTTAAAATTTGGAAAATTTTACTTTGTATATTTCCAAATTCTACAAATCGAAAATTTTCATTTTACTGTTGGAATTATTGCTTTTAGTAAATTTTAATTTTAATTTTTCCGTATTTTACAAAACAAAGTTTTTTTTGACTTTTATTTTTGAATTATTACTTTGTGTTAATTTTAATTAAAATTTTTCCGAATTTGACAAAACGAAATTTTCCATATTTAAAATTTGGAAAATTTTACTTTGAATATTTCCAAATTCTACAAATCGAAAATTTTCATTTTACTGTTGGAATTATTGCTTTTAGTAAATTTTAATTTTAATTTTTCCGTATTTTACAAAACAAAGTTTTTTTTTTACTTTTATTTTTGAATTATTACTTTGTGTTAATTTTAATTAAAATTTTTCCGAATTTGACAAAACAAAATTTTCCATATTTAAAATTTGGAAAATTTTTGCTTTTCATTATTTCCAAATTCTGCAAAAACGAAATTAATAAAAAACCCTCCAAATTCAAATTGAAATAAACATAAAAAAATTAAAAAAAATAATATAAATAATTAATTAAAAAAAATATTTAAAAAATTTTGAAAATAAAACTCACCAATTTTGAAACTTTCCAAATAACGGACGAAATGCAATGTATATAAACAGCTGGTGGCGATGAATATTGATTTTGCGTTTGATTTGAACAATTTCGTGCAACTTCCTCAAGCCACTCGAGTACGGCAATCATTCGCGTTGCACAATGTGCATCTTGTGAACAACAAAGTTGTTGTAATAATTCAATAACCATTTGTACAGTTGATGTTTCTTGGGTTGATGTTGATGCTTGAAATAATGTTGCCGAACGATTATTGAGCAATAAATTAATCAATAATAATCCCAATTCACGTGAATGTAAACCCAATTGAAAGAGAACACGTTCAAGATTTGATGTGAATAAAGATGGTGCTGGTAATAATAAAAGATTACAACATGATTCAACAAGACCATCGACTGAAGCTGCTGAATTTAATACTTCATCGGCGAGTCGTGAATTCATTGCACTAACTGATAAACATTGATGTAACAATCGTAACCAGCCTAAACTTTTTTTTGTCAATTGTTCCTCGTCCAATGATTCGGCTATTGATTTTGTATCACCAAATGCTGTTGTTCCTAAAAAAAAAAAGAAGCAAAATTTTTTTTTATATTTTTCGATAATTTATTTTCTTTTTTTTTAGTTTTTAATTTTTAATATGAAAAAATTAAGTAACTTTTTTTTTTTAATTAGAATGTCTTTTGAAAACAAAAATCAAGATTTTTAAGATGTAAAATAATTTATATTCTGTATCTTTTTTTGTATTTGTATTTTTTTTGTATTTAATTTGTACTTGTACCTTAGTAAATATTTTTTTAAATTTGGATTTTTTTTATGCCTTTCAAAGAACTATTATTTTTCAATATTTATAAAATTCAAATATTTACACATTTTTTTTTCTCTAATTAAAATTCTTCGCAAAATTCAAAAAGAAAGAAAATTGTAATGAATTTCTTTCTTTCTTTTCATTTTTACAATTAAATTTTAAACAAAATTCTAAACAAATAGAAATTCAAATTTTTCAGAAACTTAATTTTTTTCACAATTTTTTTTGAATAAATTTTTACAATTAACTATATAATTCTTTGGAAATTTTTATTTAAAATTCATTTCCTAATCAATTTTTATTATTTTACTAATTCGAAAATTCAAAAATGTGTAATTAAAAATTGTCTAAAATTGAATTTTTTTTTGTCTAAAATTAGTAAAAAAAATATTTTCATCAATATTAAAATTTAAATTTTAAATCTGAAATTCAATTCTAAAATTTTTAATTTTAACTCTTTCAAAATTAAATTATTTATGAATTTTAATCTAAAATTCTTTTCAAAAATTAATTATTTTAAATTATTATTTTAATAAAATTCTTCAATTCTTCAATTATTTTATATTATTCGTAATAAAAAATTCTGTAAAACTGGAATTTTTTGTTCTGAAATTAGTAAAAAAACATTTTCATCAATATTAAAATTTAGCAAAATTTCAATTTTAAATCTCCTGAAATTCAATTTTAAAAATTTTAACATTAACTTTTTCAAAATTCAATTATTTATAAATTTTTATCTAAAATCATTTTTAAAAATCAATTATTTTTAACAATTTTAGTAAAATTTTTCGATAATTTAATATTTTAAATAATTAATAATAAATAATAAATTAATAATAAATAATAAATTAATAATAAATAATAAATTAATAATAAATTAATAATAAATTAATAATAAATAATAATAAAATTTAGAAAATTTCAATATTTAATCTCTTGAAATTCAATTTTAAAAATTTTAACTTTAACTTTTTCAAAATTCAATTATTTAAAAAGTGTTATCTAAAATCGTTTTTAAAAATCAATTATTTTCAATAATTTTTAGTAAAATTTTTCGATAATTTAATTTTTTAAACAATTTTAATAAAATCTTCAATAATTTAATTTTTTAAAAAAATTTTAAATAATTTTTATAAAATTTTTCAATAATTCATTTTTTTTTTCATAATTCGTAATTAAAAAATCTCTAAAATTGAAATTTATAAAATATTTGAATTGAAATCTTTCTGAAATTTATCTAAAATTTTTTTTTCAAATCAATAATTGTTTTTAATCAAATTCTTTGAAAATTCAGTAGTTAAAAAAAAATTTTCATTAAAAATTGGCTAAAATTGAATTTTTTTGTCTAAATTTAGTAAAAAAAATTTTTATCTTAAAATTTAAATTTTAAATCTGAAATTCAATTCTAAAATTTTTAATTTTAACTCTTTCAAAATTCAATTATTTATAAATTTTTATCTAAAATCCTTTTTAAAAATCATTTATTTTTAATAATTTTAGTAAAATTTTTCGATAATTTAATTTTTTAATTAATAAATAATAAATTGGTTCATTAAATAAATAAGTAAATAAATAAATAAATTAATAATAAATAATAATAAAATTTAGAAAATTTCAATTTTAAATCTCTTGAAATTCAATTTTAAAAATTTTAACTTTAACTTTTTTAAATAATCAATAATAAATTAATAATAAATAATAAAATTTAGAAAATTTCAATTTATAAATCTCCTGAAATTCAATTTTAAAAATTTTAACTTTAACTTTTTCAAAATTCAATTATTTATAAATTTTTATCTAAAATCATTTTTAAAAATCAATTATTTTCAATAATTTTTAGTAAAATTTTTCGATAATTTAATTTTTTAAATAATTTTAATAAAATTCTGCAATAATTTAATTTTTTAATAAAATTTTTCAATAATTCAATTATTTTTCATAATTCGTAATTAAAATATCTCTAAAATTGAAATTTATAAAATATTTGAATTGAAATGTTCCTGAAATTTATCGAAAATTTTTTTTTCAAATCAATAATTGTTTTTAATAAAATTCTTTGAAAATTCAGTTATTAAAAAAAAATTTTAATTAAAAATTTGCTAAAATTGAATTTTTGTATCTAAAATTAGTTAAAAAAAACAAAAAAAAAAAAAAAATTAGCAACATTTATATTCAGCAAAATTCCAGTTTTAAATCTCTTGAAATTTTATTATTTAAAAAAGAAAATCTAAATTGTAAATCTTGAAAAATTCAATTATTTTTCAAAAATTTTCCAAATACTTTGTACATTTATTTTCCATGAGAATAATTAAAAAAAAATATCAATTTTTTTTGGTTGAAAATCAGAAATTTAGTAAATCTTATAAAAGAATTTAAAAATGAATTTTTGAAAAATTATTAAAACTTGAATTTTTCCAATTATTTTAATTCAGTTTCAATGGAAAAAATTAATTAATTTTTTTTAAATATTTGTCGAATTCAAATGTTTCAAAAATTTGAGAAAATACCAAAATTTATTAAAACTATTTTTCCAATAATTATTTTAACTATAAATTTCAATGGAAAATTATAATTTTTTTTTTCAAAAAATAGTTTTTAAACTATAATTTTTGTCGAATTCCAATTTTTCGATTCTAATCAAAAATTAATATTTAATTTTATTCTATTAATTTTATATTACAAATATAATTTCTAAACTAAAAAATACCACAAAAAAAATAACGAAAAATTGGTGAAAAAGCAAAAAAAAAAAAAATATTCTTACCGAGTATTTGAATATTGCTCAAACTAATATCAGCCGAATCCTTTGGTTTATACAGCCTCACAAGAACAGCGGTTGCAACTTTTGGTTGCGAAAGTGTAATTTTAATAAATGTCAATCCCGACGTTGACATTGGTGGACAAACAGGTGTCATTGCTGAATTTGCCTCGCGTGCAATTTCCAATGCAACAGCCGATGGACAAGTTGCCAATGATGTGACATGTGGTTGTAATTCAACTTCCTTAAGTAAAATTGCACATTTCAATGTTATTGTTAAATCAACCCACGCCTCATCGGGATAAAAATGATATGTCCAAGCGGCAGTTCGCGTTCTTCTTTGTGGCGTTGGACTTTGTATTAAAACATCAGCGGGTTGTGCCGTTGAATTAACCCAAGTAATTGTTCCAAGTGGTGCAAAATTAACTAAACCACTATTACCACCTGTTGTCGTTGTTGTTGTTGTTGTTGTTGTCGTTGACGACGATGAAGAAGCCGACGATGACGATGATGCAATGAGATTTGGTGTATTTGAAAGATGTTGCATAACAAGTGCAATAACACCAGGTGACGCATAACCACCTTCATTGTTTGCTTTACTTGATTTTACGAGATTTTCACAAAGTACTTTAACACCTCCCATTCCAGTGAATATTGCCAATGATGTTTCATTGTCCAATACGCGGAGAATATACCAAAGAAGAGGCTCTGAGAGTTGCATCATTCCAAGTTGTCGACTTAGTGTTGATTTTCCGCATGCTGCAAAGGGGGGAAAAAATAAAGAGAAAATTAATTACCTACTTTTTTTTCCTGTTCTTTTTGAAATAAATATACTAAGAAAGAGTATTTTGTATATTTTGAGCATCTTTAAAAAATTTTAAATAATTTTTTTCTTTGAAAAAAAAATTATAAATAGATTAATAAACAAAAAATAACAAAATTGTGAAAAATTAATGAAAAAACGTAAAATATAAAAAAATTTTAAGTATATAAATGAACAGAAAAAAAACAAAATTATAAATAAATAAATTTGGTAAGCAAAAAAATTACAAAATTAAAAATATGTAAATTAATTAATGAAAATATAAAAAAAAACAAAATTATTAATAAATTAATGAGATAACCATAAAAATATTAAAATTAAAAATATGTAAATTATAATTAATGAAAATAAAAGAAAAACAACAAAATTAAAAATAAATAAATTAACGCAAGAAATAAAAATATAAAACAGCAAAACAAAATTATAAACAAATAAATTAGGTAACCAAAATAATTACAAAATTATAAATAAATAAATTAGGTAACCAAAATAATTACAAAATTATAAATAAATAAATTAACACAAAAAAATGGTAAAAACAAAATTATTAATAAAATAAGTTAAACGAAAAAATAAAATTTACATTTTTTAAAAATTAAAATCTTTAGAAAATTCAAATTATTTCATTTCTACAATTTTCATAAAAAATATTTTCAAAAAAAAAAAATTCAATTATTTTCTACATTTTTTTGATCAAATTTTGTGATATTTAAAAATTAATAATAATTCTATTTATTAAAATAGAATTTTGGAGAATTCAACTATTTTCAAAATCGTATAATAAAAATTTTTCATAAAATTACATTTTTTTTTTAATTTTTAATAATTTCTTCAAAAACTGAATTATTTTGAAAGTAAAAATAAAAATTACAGCATACTAGCAAAATTACACGCGCGCAAGCGCGCGTCCAACTTTAATTGCAATGGTTATTTTAAAATAATAATAATATTAATAATAATAATAATAATAATAATAATAATAATTCTGCATCAGTGGAGTATTAAATTAATAATAGGTATATTTCTAATTTTCACGTTATCATTTATTTATACACAGAAAAAAATGAGTTTGATGTTATATAAATAAATAAATTAAAGTAAAAATTTTAAAATATAAATATTAAAATTTTAGAAATAAATATTTTTGATAAAGTCAATGTTCGATGAATTTTTTATAATCTTTCAAATTACAAAAAATTAGTTATGTTAAATATTTTTTTGTATTTTCTATAAATATTTCGTTGCAAATAAAAATTTTAAATTTATGTTTTTTTTCAAAAAATTTAATTAACTGATAATTAATAAATATTAAAAAATTATGTAATCAAAAAGAAATTTAAATTAACAGAAAATTATTAATTATATTTTAAAAAGTATTAAGCAATTAAAAAATATTTAAAAATTTTGAAAAAATAAAACCTAAAAAAAATTTGTAATGTTTTAAACTTTAAAGTTAAATTAAAAATTAAAATCAAATTGAAAATTTTTTAAAAAAGCAAACTATTTTTATATTGTTTATAGATAAAAAAATATAACAATTTAATAATTAATAATAATAAATTTGTGAATAATAATATATAATAAATAATAATGAATAATGAAAAAATAATGAAAGATAAATAATAATTATAAGTTACAATGTTCTAATTATCTGTAATAATCATTATATTTAAAAAAATGTATATATAATATAATAAATTTATAAATAATAATAAAAATTATATTATAATTGAAACTTTTTTTTCTATAAATACCAAGTAGGAAATATACTGGTGCTGCACACAATGAACAATATTTTTTTTTTACTTTAAACTGTCACTTAGTATATGACTTAATTAATGGCGATAAATAAAAATATCCGTCGTGTTAACCATAAAATATTACGAAATCAAGAATTGTCAAAATTTTAGAAAAACAAAAGGAACAAAATACGACTAACTTCAAGTGTGGACAGACGGAATGAATGAATGAATACGGAAATTATTATAGTTAATTTTACAGTTTAAAAATTAAAAATATTTTAAAAAAAATTTGAATCATAAAACCAAAAGTTTTCTGATTTTTTTTTTTTTTTGCAAAATTATCATTTTTAGAAATTTTAATCAAAATCTTTGATGATTTAATTTAAACAAAAAAAAATCTTCAGCCATTCAAATTCTTTTAAAATTTAATTATAAATCATTAAAAAATAAATAAATAAATAATTAGTATTTCTAAAAATAAAAACTTCAGCGATTCAAATTCTTCTAAAATTTAATTATAAATCGTTAATAAATAAATAATTATTATTTCTTAAAATAAAAAACTGTAAATTTTTAAAAATTCAATTTTTTATAAAATTTTTCAACAAAAAATTTAATTATTTTAAATTTCTTTAATTAAATATCATCGAAAATTAAATTATTTTTTCAAAATTTTACTATAAACTATAAATTTACGGAAAATTAATTTATTTTAGAATTTTTTTAAATAAATTCTTTGAAAATTGAATTATTTTAGAATTTTTTAAAATAAATTCTTTGAAAATTGAATTATTTCAAAAAAAATTTTCATTTAAAATCATTTTTAAGTGAAAATAATGTCAAAATTGTCAATTCTGTTGCAAAATTAAATTATTTTTAACAATTATCAATTTAGTTAAATAAAATAAATAAATATTTTAAAAAAAAACGGCTAAAATTTAATTGTTCTTCATTCAAAATTTAATAATTAAAAAATTTTTAACAAACATTTTTCACTAAATTAATGAGGTATTTTTTAATAATTTAAATAAATTTTTTAATTTGAAAATTCAATTGTTTAAATAAATTTTTTAATTTGAAAATTCAATTGTTTAAATAAATTTTTTTCAATTAAAAATTCTTCAAAATTTAATTATTTGTTAAATTAACAATCTTAAGCAATTTAAATTTTTCAAAAATTCTAATTTCCAAAAAAATTTCTTTAAATTTCTAAAAACCTAAAATGTAAATCTTGAAAAATTCCAGTATTTCTGAAAAATATTTGTTGCTTTGGAAATATTAAAAAAAAAAAATATATTATTTCCCGAGTAAAACTTTTCTATTTCCTTAACTATTTACTTTACTGTATGTAAATAATAATAATTTCTTTCTTTATTTTTTTTTTTAACGAAGCTGAAGTACGTAACGTTTATGATAAACGATTTTTAAAGAAATAATTTTTTAAAATGAAAAATTCTACAATTCTTCATTCAAAATTTAATAATTAATTAATTATAATTAATTGATTTTAATTGCTTAAAAAATATTTTTTTTATAATTTGTTGATTAATGAAAACTACAAAAAATATTTTTTTAAGCAAAAAAATTATAGAATTTTTCATTTTAAAAAATTATTTCTTTAAAAATCGTTTATCAAATAAACGTTGCTTCGTTATTTTTATTCTAAAAGTTGTAAGTTTCTAGAAATTTTTTAAAATTTTCAACATTAAGTTAAAAACAAAAAAAAAATTATTTTTATATTTCGAAATTAGTGAATTTCAATTTCTGAACATTATTTACAAAATTTTAACAAAATAAAAATTTTTTTTTTTAAAATTGTTTTCTTAATTCATTCAAATTATTGTAGAAATTTTACTAAAAAAAATTATTCTATGTTCAGACGAAGAATTTTAGTTAAAAAAAAAATTAATTTTCAAATTTTTGTAATTTGTATTTAATTTAGAATTTTGAAAAATATTTCTTTTAATTGAACGTGGAAATTTATGAAAATTATTGAAAATTTAATGATTTACGAATCTTAGTTAAAAAATATCTCTAAATTAAATTAGTAATTTTTTAGCCCTTTTTTTTTTTTTTGGTTGAGAGTAAAAAAAAAATAAAATATTCAACTTACACGATGCAAGATATTGATTAACAGGATTCAACACCAAAGTTGGACTGCTCGCCTTTTTCGTGAGTGTCGATAATAATTGGAATGTCGCATCGGGAATTGAAGGCGGATCACCAAGATCAGCTGTCGCTTTACTTGCGGAACTATCGCCGAGTAACATAGCCAAAGATGATCCCGTACTATGACCAAGTGCACCCAATAATCTCATCATTGTTGGCTCATGCTGTAAAACCGTATCAGCAACACAAGGTACTCTCGGTTTCGGTGTTCCACTCTGTTGTTGCTGCTGCTGTTGCTGTTGTTGCTGCATTTTCATCGACGTTTGTTCAGCAACTTTACTCTCATCAGTTTGTGACGATGACGAAGATTGCGCTTCCATTTTACCACAATTTCGCTGTTGATTCACAGCTTCGCCTAATTCCATAATTTCCGTCATTGAAGACGATGAAGAAGAAGCCGCCGCCGCAGCAACACTGCTTCTTACACTTGGCAATGGTGTTTGCACCAAACGACAAACAAGTTTAATAAGTGCAACAATCAATGAATCCCACGAGGCGGGACGATTTTGTCGTGCATCACCGCCAAGAACACAAGCGTAGAGGCCACCAAAATTATTTGATGGATTTGTCGAATCAACAAGACCACGACATTGTGCCTCAACTCCATAGCCACGAACATAGGTCGATACCAATTCACTAACACATTCCGTGATACTCATTGCAGTTCCAAGATCGGTGTGTGTAAAATTTAAATTCAATAACGATGTTATTAATTTACATTGTGCATCAAGTGGTCCACGACGCACTGCCAATGGTCCACCGGGTTGTACCAATTGATAGACAAGCCAAAGGAGTAATTCCTTGAGGGCATTGCCCAATGTACTGCCAGGTGTTATTACATCGCACCAAAGTTCCAGGCGTACGAGAAAATCTTGCAGCGCTTGACAAACAATTGGTCCAGCCTGTGAAAAAACATTTTTTTTCCTTAATTTAAATAAACCAAAATATTTTTTACTACTTTTTTTACTAATACAAATTAAAAATTAAAACCGCAACTATAGGAAAAATTCAATTAAATACAAAGCAAAAAAATTTCTAGAAAGTAAATTTGGAAAAAATAAAAAAAACACACCATTCCATATTGTTTGTCCGATGTGTCAACATTGAGACCACTTCCTGATAAAAGTCTCAAGAGCATTGGTCCCATATTTCGTTCCTTGACAATGCAACCGGCCATTCCACCTAAAAGACCATCGAGTGGTGTACTACAATTTGCAGCTTCCGGCGCGTCGGTTTGCAATGGTTGATTACTTGCCAATGTTAAACATTGCAAGGCATGACACCATGCTCTCAATGAGACGCACGAATGCCATGAGAGTACGGAAATAATGCCCGAAATTGCCGTCGAACTCAATGGAATCACAGGCGTCAATGATGTATCAAATTGTGATGAATTATTTAATTCCGTCGATGCGTCCAAATTTAATGTTAACCAAAGTTGTAAAACAAGCTCAAAGCTCGTTCCATCTCTCTGTGAAAAAAGAAAACAATTTTTTTTTAAAGAATTTAGTCACAGTTTTTAATTCTAATTGGAATTTTTTTAAATTAGTTCAATTACAATTGGAACTATTTTAAATTAGTTTAATTACAATTGGAATTATTTTAAATTTAATTCCAATAGGAATTATTTTAAAACTAATTTAATTTTAATCGGGATTTTTTTTTTTAAACTAATTTAATTACAATCAAAATTTTTTTAAACTACATAGGTATTTTTAAAAATCATTTTAAATTTATTTATTTTGAATTTAAATAAATGTATGTAATGTATTGAAATTAGTAAATTCAATCATTTAAAAACACGAAATTATCAATTTTAATAACAATTTTAATTCCAATAGGAAATTACTTAAACTAATTAAATTCAATAGAAATTTTTTTTAATACTTTTAAAATTAATTTTAAACAATTTTAATTCATAACGGAATTTTTTTTTTATTAGTATTTTTAAAATTAATTTTATACGAATATTTTAATTTTGATTTTAAAAATAATTATAACTCTAATTGGAATTTTTTTTTAAAAACTAGTTCAATATTCCAATTGGAAAGTTTTAAAAATTTAATTCTAATTGGAATTTTTTAAACTATTTCAATTACAATTGGAATTTTTTCAAAATTAAGTAGTTTAATTCTAATCAAATCGAAATTTTTTGAACTAGTTCAATATTCCAAACGGAATTTTATTTAATTAGTTTAATACGAATCGGAATTTTATTTAAATTAGTTCAATTTCAATCGGAATTTTTTTTTTATATTAGTTTAATTCTAATCTAATTTTTTTAAACTAAAATTTTTAAAATTAATTTTATTTTTATTTATATTTTAAAATTCAGTAAACGAATTTTTTAATTTAAAAAAAAATTTTTTTTTTAATTAAAAATAATTTTTATTTTAATCGGAATTTTATTTTAAACTTGTTCAATATTCCAATCGGAATTTTTTTATAAATTCAATTCAAATTAGTTTAACTACAATCTTATTTTTTTAAACAAGTATTTTTAAAAGAAAAGCTAACATTATTTATTTTAAATTTAAATAAACAAATTTTTTAATTTCAATTTCAAAAATAGTTTTAATTCTAATCTGATTTTTTTTTCAAATTCCAATCGGAATTTTGTTAAATTAATTTTTTTTTTTTTTAATTAGTTCAATTTCAATCGGAATTTTTTTAAACTACTATTTTAAAAATTAATTTTATAATTTTCAATGAATTTATTTTGAATTTTAAAAGTCGTATTTTTTTTTAAATTTCGATTACAAAAACCATTTTTTTTTTCACTTAATTTTGCAAATTTTTAGAATTAAAATAAAAGTAAATAAATTTATAAATTTCTTTAAACCATTTATAAATAATTTAATAAATTTGAATAAATTTAATTTAATAAATAAATATCTGAATATTAATTTAAAAGACAAAAAAAAATGAAAATACCTGTATATACATTTCGGAGAAAATTTTATCAAAACAACGTGTAAGCATCATTAGACTTGATGGTACAGAATCGTTTGAATTCCACGTCTCCTGACTTCGTTCGTTCCATCCTGGATTTTGTCTTGAACTACCGCCAACGCCAGATTGTGAATTTCTTGTCGTTTCCGTCGGAGGCTATGAAAAAAAAAAAAAAAAAAAAACAAACAAAAAATAAATTTTTAAAAATCATTTCATTTAACAATAAATAATTTTTTTTTATCAATAATAAATTCAATTTATTTAATTAATAATAATTAATTATTGATTTTATCTTAATATAATATATTTTTCTTGGTTTAAACTTACATTAATCGTGGCGTTTAAACTGAGAGGTAAATTATAAGCGCCAAGTGTTGAAAGTCTTCTTAAAGCAATTTCAACTGCAGTTTCGACTCCATATTCCAATCGTGCATCCACCGCCAAGGATACAAAAGTCCTAGGACGAGAAATCCTAGAATTACTCCTTGAGTTAGAAGCATTTTAAAAAGAATATTAATACAAAAGAATTTCAAATATTTCACCAATAGTATATATGTATACATATATATTTATAAAAATAATAAAATCATTGTGGATATATTTTTGATAAAACATTAAAAAAAATGGAAATCAAATAAAGTTGAATAAAAATTAAAATTAACGTAAATTTTAAGTTTTATAAAGAAAATATTTTTTTTTTCTCTCTAAATTTTCCCAGACTTATGGCAATCCTGAATAATAATAATTATAAAAAATATATTAATTTTATTATAATTTCATTTGATATTAATTTCAAAAATTTTTAATTTACCATTTAAATGAATTTTAAATTATTTATTAATTAATTTTAAAATAATATTTAAATATATAGGAAAATAAAAATTGATAAATACCAGGAACTTGATGACGAAGGATATTTCGGTATGGTTCCGCCTTTTTTCATAATACTCTTGCCACGTTCAAGAATATCGTCTAAATAAATTTCAAGTTCACTATCGTCAGACTCAAAAAGTGAAGGAAGACTAAAACCATTTGATTTCGATGTTGAGGCATTGGGTGGATTAACAACAATACTGTCTTGTGTATCGTCATCGCCATCGGCAAAACCTTCATCGGCGCCCAATGTACTCGATGAATTACTAGTGCCAGCAACTGGTGCCGGTTCTGCTTCATCATTTCCACCACCTCGAGCTTCCTCAGCGCCAAGTGGATCGAAAATTTCCTCCGATGGACTTGCTTTATGTGCATTCGTTAAACGTGGATACAATCTTCCACCTGATAATTCGAGAAAAAAAAAAGAAAATTCACAATCGTAAACAAAAATGAAGCGCGTCGATAAAAAAAATAACTAAACTACTTCACAGTAAATTAAATAAATTATTAATTTTAATTTAATATTTTAATTTTTGCATAAAAATACAAATATTGAAAAAGTAAATAAATAAATTAAATTTTAATATTTGGATTTTTTTTTAACATTGAAAAATGTATTTTTAAAAGCTCGGGATATGAAAAAATAATAATATTCACCTTCGAGAAGATCTTGAAGTAAACAGGAAACTGCGTGAATCGACCAGGCTGTGTCCGATGATCCAGTTGCTAATTTTACAAGTTTCAAAAGTTGTTCCTCAGTCATAAGCTCGCCTAAACTAATTGCGGGCCTCGTAGAAATAACAAGCCTCGCTACTACCTATATTAAAAAAAAATTATTTACAAATAAATAATTAACTACGACGAACGTTAAAATTCTAAACAAATTTTAAAAATTTATAGATTAAGGATTTTTCCTTCCGGAATTTTTAATAAAAAATTGAGAAAAATTCGATCCATGGAAGGAATAAAATAACATAAAAAATGTATGTTATTAATGTTATTATTACTTTTTATTAAATTTTAAAAATTTTTCTCGAAGCAAAATATCAAAAAAAAAAAAAAAAAAAAAAAGAAATCAGTTAAATATATTAATCTTTAAATAATTTATTTCTCATTTAAAAAAAAAAAAAATTTATTGCTTTTCCACTATTTTCAAAAATTTACCAAAAATGAAACAATTTAAGATTAAACATTAAAATAATTAAAACAAATTAAAAAGAATTTTATAACAATTTTTTTTTTAAATACCAATTTTTTTTTTTTTATATTAATAACAAAATTTACCTTGCAAGCTAGAAGAAACATGTCCATATTTGAAGAATTATTTATAATTAAAGCAACGAGTCCTCGGGCAACTGGCAAAACATTTTGATGCGATAGATTTGTCATGTAATCAACTTCCGGTTCATTACTTTCCGTTCTGCTATCAATAATAAAACAGATGTTTTCCATTTATTTCGTTAAATAAATTAATTCAATTTCAATAAAAACTAAAATTCAGTTCAGTTATAAACAAATATATTTAATTTTAAAAAAACTAAATTTCATTTTAAAAAACTAAATTTAATTTTAAATATAAAAATAAAATTCCCCTAAATTTGAAAAATCTAATTACAATAATTTTTTTTGTAACTTCTTTTATAAATAAACTAGCAAAATTAAACGCGCGCAAGCGCGCCAAATTGAGTATTTACTTGTTTGTTATAAAGAAATTAAAGATTAATATTATCAATAATAATTTAATTTATTAGAATATTATTATATATTAAATGATAATAATGAAAATTATACAGGCCTCGAATTATACGACTTTTTCCGACTTTTTTCAAAAATACGACTTTTATCGACTTATTTTAATAAAATGCGACATTTTTTTTTTTACATTTGAAAAAAAATGTAAATAAAATACATTTTTTTAGTATAAAATGTAAATCTTTTTCAGATCTTCTTCAATTCAATTATTTAACAAATTTTGAATTAAAATGATTCTTCACTAAATTAATTATTTTTAATAATTTTAATGAAATACATCACAAATTCAATTATATCAAAATTATTTTTCAATAAAAATTTTTATGAAATTTAACAATTGTTTATAATTTAAAAAAATATATCACAATAAAATTGAATTATTTTTTAAAAATTTCAATTCAAAATAAACTAAAATTCAATTATTACCCGAAATTTTAATTCAAAATCAATTAAAATTCAATAATTATCCAAAATTTTCAATTTAAAATTTAATTATTTACCAAGTTTTCAATTTAAAATGAAATAAAATTCAATTATTTTCTAAAATTTCTATTCAAAATTAATTATCCAAATTTTCAATCAAAAATGAACTTCAATTAAATTATTATCCAAAATTTCAATTAAAATTCAATTATTTACCAAAATTTTCAATTCAAAATCAATTAAAATTCAATTATTTTCCAAAATTTCAATTGAAAATTAACTAAAATTCTATTATTTTCTAAGATTTCAATTGAAATTCAATTATTTTTAAAATTTGCAATTTAAAATCAATTAAAATTCAATTATTTTCAAAATTTTCGATTTAAAATAAATTATTTTCCAAATTTTCAATTTAAAATCAACTAAAATTCAATTATTTTCCAAAATTTTCAATTTAAAATTTAATTTTTTACCAAGTTTTCAATTTAAAATGAAATAAAATTCGATTATTTTCTAAAATTTCTATTTAAAATTAATTATTTAAATTTTCAATTAAAAATGAATTTAAATTAAATTATTATCCAAATTTCAATTAAAATTCAATTATTTCCCAAAATTTAAAATCAAATAAAATTTCAATATTCTTAAAAATTTGAATTCAAAATTAATTGAATTTTCAATAATTTGAATTTAAAAGCATCTAAAATTTAATTATTTCTAAAAATTTCCATCGAAAATTTTTTTTTTTTTGAAATTTAATAATTTCAATTATAACTCTAAGGAAATTCAATTATTTTTAACTATTTTAATAATATTCTTTGAAAATTCAACTATCTGAAACCATTTTTCAATTAAAAATTATTTTCAAATTATTATATTTTGTCGGCATTTCCTAATAAATTTTTAGTTGAATCATCTAAAATTTTAATTAAAAATCACTTAAAGTTTCAATTAATTTCAAAAATCTCAATTTTAAATCTTTGAAAATTCAATTAAATTTAAAAAACATTTTCCCAAAAATTGTTTGATATATTATTTTTAGTTCTGTAAAATTTAATAATTGTTTGAAAATTAACAATATCTTTTGAAATTTAATTATTTCTAAAAATTTCAACTTTAACCCTTCGAAAAGGATTATTATTAAAAAAAAATTTTTTCATTTAAAAATCTGTAAAATATTTTTGTTAAAATAAAAAACAAATCCACTTTTTTTTGGGAATATAAATTGACTAAAACGACTTTTTGTGTCTTTAAGTTGATTCGAGGCCTGTATTTTTATAATTAATATTTAATATAGGTATTCGTTCGCCCCTAGTACCTTAAAAATTAATTTTTAAAAATAAATTTTTTTAAATTAGTATCTTGTACTATTAAAAAAAAACACGTGAAATCAGAAAAGGCCAACTTCAAGTTAGGACAGAAGGATAGACCAAACATTTTATTATTATATATAATAAATAATAAATGAATAATTAATAACTAGTAAATCGTAATAAATAAATAAAAAACATACCGTCCACTCGAATGCGACTGAATTCGTGAGCTTCGCGATGAATAAAGTTCATTGCTCATTGATAATAAATCCTTAATATGCTTCACGGAATGTTGTTTTGCTGTTTTCTTAAAAAATCGCTCTTGCGATTTTAATGCAGCCTCAAGTTTACTCGACAATGTTGCTGCTTGCGACGATAATGCCGAACGTGCCTGCGAAGTCGCTTGAAATGCCTTTTTTGCCTGTTCAAAATCCTGCAATTGTTGCTTATGATGCATCAATCGTTTTTGTAATTTTCTCTTATGATTCGTACAACTCGACGAACGATTTGATTTTGAATATTTTCGTTGCATTGACGATTCACCATGAATAAAGTCCCATCGTGACGAAAGTCCTATTAAAAAAAAAATATATATTTTTAAAAATAATTTATACAATATCTAATCTTATACCGAGCGATGAATTTTCCCCACAGAATTAGAAAGATACCAATTATTTAAAAAAAAAAAATTACAATTAAAAATTTTTTCATTTTCTATTATATTGTTGTCTTCTAATTTTTTATAAAAAATTTATTTCTATATTAAAAAAATGTTCCCCCTTCTACAGAATATTTGGAAAAAAATACTTTGTTTAAAAAATCAATTTTGTGCGATTGATTTTTTTTATATAAACACTCACCTTGTTCTTTGTTTTTCTCGTGATTATCATCGAGATATTGGGAA
The DNA here is from genome assembly GCF_019393585.1 of Leptopilina boulardi. Taxonomy (NCBI): domain Eukaryota; kingdom Metazoa; phylum Arthropoda; class Insecta; order Hymenoptera; family Figitidae; genus Leptopilina; species Leptopilina boulardi. The sequence goes on along the minus strand of NW_026137825.1, from coordinate 313,283 downwards.
TGTGAAGCGGTAGTGTCTAAACATACAGAGAGAAAGAGAAGGACCCAACTAATGAGTGTTGTGTCCAGTTGATTTGAATTGGATTGTTCCCGATTGGAAATTGGGGCCAGTAGTCTACCAAGCGTACGGACCATCGCGTCAATAACCGATGATTTATTTGCGCCTGTTATCAGCGATTTTCGTCCAAGGAATGTTAGTAAAATGAAGACCCTGCAAAATTATTATTCCATAGTATCATCAATTCAAAAAAAAAAAAATAAATAAAAATAGAAATCAATTATTTATTAAATTATTTCATTTAAAAAAAAAGTAATAACAGAAATAGCAACAAAAATTTCCAAATTTCTAATTTTTACCCTAACAAAATTTTTAAGTTATCGAATTTTTATTACAAAATTTTTAATTTACATGACTTTTTATTTAAAAGAATTTTAATTCAAGAGAATAAAAATAAAAAAAATATATATATAAACAGAAAAAGATTTAAAAATAAAATAAATTTTAAAAAATATCTAATGGAACTTATTTTCCAAAATGAATAAATAATTATTTATTAATACCTAATAATAAAAATAATAATAGTAATAATAAACTGATAATGATTAAATGAATATTATGGGAAAAAAAATTACGAAATTGAAAAGATTAGAGAGAAAAGCGAGTAAAGGAAAATTAATAAGAGAAAAAAAATTTTTTTTTCTTTTCTTTTTTTCGTTTTTCACCTGTCTTGTGGGAAAATATGTGTTGACGAAGCCGTGAATAGTGTTGTGAGTGTGTTCGCAAGGAAATTTCCCCACCATGGTTGATGTCCGGCCATTCTTGCAAGCAATGCAACAGCGTGAAGCTGTAGACGCGGTGCCGGTGTCACAACACAAATTGATTTAAAAAGTTTCTCACAAATTCCCGGCGTAAATGCCTCATACAATGTTGCCGGAACCTAAGAATAACAAATTAACAACATAATTTTATTTCAAAATATCAAAAAATTTTTTTTTTAAATTTAAATCCTACAAAACATTTTTTTTTTTTTCACTTTTTTATTATTTTTTAATTTTCTCTATTATCAATAACATTTAATTATTGTAAAGAACTTCTGTTCTTTAATTTTATTCTAAATAAACACTTAGAAAAATTTCCAAAAGAAATAAAAAGTAGTTTAAAAATAAATAAATTCGTTTCGTAAAATTTAGAAAAATAGTTGAAAAAAAAAATATTTTAAAATAAAAAACGAAAATATTTTTAAAGAATTAAAATACGAAAAAAAATTAATTAGTATAATGAATAAAAAAAAAAAAAGTGACGACTTACACTTGGAACGGGTCCAATTTCATAAACGGTGTATAATAAAATGTCTAACAATGTTTCGCCAAGTATTCTTAATTTATCACTGGAAGCACTCGCCAAGGAACTTGAGGGCACATTTCGTGGTCCTCGCCACGATTCTAATCGTCTCCAAACTCCACGTACGACATTTAATTGATGTTGAAACATAATGCATTCCTTGAATTAGAGAAAGAACGAAAAAAAAGCAAACAATTATTATCAATTATTGTTATTAGCGAATTAATTACAATTACAAAAGAAAAATAGAAAAAATATTTTTTTCTTTTACAAATATATGAAATTTAAAAAAAACTTCTTTTTTTTAAATACAAATAATAATAAAATTAATAATAGTAATAGTAATTAAAATACTAAAAATTTGTAAATTTCTCGAATAAATAGTTTTATTTTTTTTTTCTTCTTCTTCTCACCTGATATGTAGCAAGAATTTTTGCCGATGGTTGTTCCTTGCTTTCCGACGAATTTTTATTCTGCGAAAGATAATGTTGCATGTGAACGACATTTGGTGTTTCTGTACAAAGAAGAGGATCCAAAAAGCTCTTCAATTTTTCTGTCGCCAGACTGAATCTAAAAGAAAAAGGAAAAAAAAAATTTTTTTTTTTATACATTTTCCCGTTTAATTGAATAAAAACATTAAACTAAATAAAAATATTTTGCTAATAATAGAAATAAATTTTTCCAATTTATTTAATTTTCAATTAATTTAAATTTCTCTCTTTTCTTATCATTTTTTTTTCTAAATAATGAATAAATAATTTCAAAATAATAATAATAATAATAATAATAATAATAATAATAAAATAAAATAATTAAATACCTGCATTGAACATCTTCGGCCAAAGCTGACAAAATTTGACATTGTGATTCAACTGTCGCTTGCATATTTGCCTCACTTCCACTGAGACTCGATTGACTTGCCTTTAATTCAGAATAATCTTCTCCTGGCAAAATAACTAAATGACCGTAAAACATTCCCAATGGAATTTTACATCTTGTCACTGTCATTCCATATCTACCAATCATCGTAATCTGTAGAGTAGAAAAAAAAAACCCCCCAAAAAAATTAGTAAAAACTATTAACTATTAAATTTGAAAGTTAAAAAAAAATACTTTAAATGAAAAATATCTTTAAATAAAAAAATGACTAAGTAAAAAATAACTTTAAGTAGTAAAAAAAATACTTTAAGTGAAAAATAACTTTGAATAAAAAAAAAATGACTAAGTAAAAAATAACTTAAAATAAAAAAAAAATACTTTAAATTATTTAAATAATTAATTAAAAAATTACTTTAATTAAAAAATGACTAAAAAATTATTTTGAATAAAAAAATTACTAAGTAAAACATAACTTTAAGTAAAAAAAATACATTAAGTAACAAAATAACTTTAAATTAAAAAAAAAAACAATTTTAGGTAAAAAAAAAATAAATAAGTTAAAATAAATAAAACTCGTACCTTAAGGTATCGGCAAACAGGTGGTGGTTGAAGATCACTAATCACAAGTGGTTTATATCCAATATCACCAGCAACGGCCAATCGTGTTCCATCTAATTCTTCGCTTTTATTCCAAATATCAATTGACAATGACACCAAATCAACACACGATGGAATCATTAAATCGGTGAGTAAAACTGACGATCCAAAATCAAGAATAACAAATCTTCTTGCTCCCGAATGCATTCTTTCAACAACTAACGCCTGCTGTGGTGGCCAACAAAGTAATCTTCCCCAGGGAAAATAGACCTCGTCTCTCTGAAAGGCAATTTAAAAAAAAAAAAACTTATTATTTATTTACAACTTTCTTTAACAAAAAAAAAAAAATAATTAACGTTTATTAACGTTATTTTTACATTATTAATAAATAAATAATAAATAAAATAATAATAATTTTTACGTTAATAATTAACGTTTTTTTTACGTTTACAATTGCGGATATTTTTATGTTAATAATAAACGTTTCTTTACGTTAACAATTTTATTTTTGCGTTAATAAACAAAATTTCTTTTTCGTTAATAATTAACGTAATTTTTACGTTATTAATAAAAATTATTTTTATTATTATTAATAATTAACGTATTTTTTACGTTATTAATAAAAATTATTTTTATTATTATTATTAATAATTAACGTATTTTTTACGTTATTAATAAAAAATATTTTTATTATTATTATTAATAAACGTAAAAAGAATATTATTTTTTTGTAACATCTAAACTTATCTACGACATTGAAAAAAAGCAAAAATTTTTTTTTGTGAAAATAAGCAGTCGAGATTTATAATAATAAAAAAAAAAAAACAAAATGATAATAAATAAAAAAAAAATTATTAATAAAATTTGAAAACAGTAGATTTTTTTTAATCACTGATAAAATAAATCTACAATCGGATTCCTAGAAAATTAAATTAAAAAAAAAAAAAGTTGGCAAAATATTTTAGAAAATATTTCGATTTCAAAAATCCTCATTTTTTTTCTCCTAGTAAACAAAAAACAAATAAATTTTGCTAAAAGTTTCCCCCCCCCCCAAAAAAAAGAAGAGAAAAATTTGTAAAATACAAATTTAAATAAATTTAAACCTTTAAATAATGAACAACAAAGCTGAAAAAAATAAACGACAGATTTGCAAATATTATGTTAAAAAAAGAAACAAAAAAAAAAAAAATAAAATAAGCAGAATGGCCATAAGTGAAATAATTACTATACTTAATTAGTCAATAAGAAAATAAAATAACAAAAAATTATTCAGTTACAATTTTAGCTAATTTGATTTAATATTAAAAATATTAAAAATGGTAATTCTATTATTTAATAATGCAAAATTAAGAGAATATTTTTTTACGATATTTTTTCCATAAAAAATTACAAAATCAATTTTTTTTTTTTAAATTTTTTTACTAATAAAATTAAAAATTATTGTTTCATTTCAAAATATCAATGTGTGGTGTTGGCCATTCAAGATTAAAAATCAAAATTACGTGCGAGGGAAATAATAAAAATATGTATTTAAATAAATAATAACATTTGTTTAGAGCCGGAATCAAAATAAAATTTAATTTAAATCAAATTAAATTAAATTGTTGTTCAATTTTTACGTTCGTCCTATTTCATTCGTTTTTTTATAATTAAATTAATGATTATCTATTATTATTATTTTTTTTTTTTTTTTTGCAAATTTACTTAATTTTCTCTCCCTAAAATTGGAGGAGAATTAATAAACTTAATTTTCAACTATTTTTTTCGCTGATAATAGAGAAAATTAAAATTTTTTTCTCCCTTCAAAAATTATATTTAAATCGTATTTTTAAAACTGAAAAAAAAACCAATTTTATTTATATAAAAAAAATTTCCTAACGTAAATTCAATTTTATTAATTGAAAATCTTCTTTTTTCACCGCAAAATTTTTTTTTTCTCTTTCTAACAATTTATAAATAAATTTGATTTTCAAAAAAGCAGAAAGAACAAAATCGATTTAAAATCAAACTTTCTTTTTGCACGATAATAAAAAATTTTTCTCCTCATTCTGATAATTTCAATCAAAATTTGATTTTGATAAATCAAAAAAGAATAAAAATCGTTTTAAAAGCAAAATTAGGCATTGGTCTCAACATAAATTTGAAAAAAGAAAAGAAAAAATTCTTTTTTTTTTTTTTTTTGTGAAGAAACGAAGCAAAAAAGGAAGAAAACGAAAAGAAAAAAATTCTGAAACAAATAGGTAGAAAATTTTTTTTTATCCGCACGTGAATCAAAAAAAAAAAAACTACCTTTTTTGCACAGTTGTCTTCATTTTTGCTCGTTGAGGTACCAACATTATTTGCACCCGAGGATTTTTCTTTAGCAATAGTTGAATCTAACACGTGAGAGCTATCATTTTGAAGAATGTGCCAGTATTGAGCTTCATCGGGCATACTAACTTCATCACTTATTGACCGATCGTCAGGTGTCAGCGATAGATGTACCGTTGGCTTCTTTGTTATTTCAGCTTTACAATGATTTATAAAACTGTCATAGAGAGTTGTAAACTTAGCCTGAAGATCTGGTCCAAGCGAGCCATCATCCAAATTCTATAATCGACAAGGATTCGCAACGATATTTTTTTCTTTTTCTTTTTTTGCTTTTTACTTTTTACTTTTTACTTTTTAGACTGATTATAAACTAGTCTACTTTTTTTTGCTTCTTAAGAAAAAAAAAAATTCCACCTCGATTGTAAAAAATAATTTAAATTTCCGAAATATGTAAAATAAAATTTACCATTTTTTTAATCAATGGCGAAATAAAAGAAAAATTCATTTTTCTTTCTTGATTAATTTTTTTTTTAAAAAGCGTAAAAACTTTTTAAATTTAAAAATTCCCGATAAAATTTTTTCACTTTTTTCTTCAATCAGAGAAGAAATAAAAGAAAAATTCATTTTTCTTTCTTGATAATTTTTTATTTTAAAAAGCGTAAAAACTTTTTAAATTCAAAAATCCTCGATTAAAATTTTTTCACTCTTTTTTGTTCTAACAGAAAGGAAATAAAAGAAAAATTCATTTTCCTTTCATGTTGACATTAATTTAGGAAAAAAAAAAAAAATTAACGAAACGATGAAAGTGATAGTCGCGCGTTTTTTTTAATTGGATTCGCACAAAGATAAAATTTGGAATTTCGATTGTGAAAATTCCCATGTAAATTTATTAATATAATTTTTTTTTTTTTTTTTTTTTTTAAATACTATTTTTAACTTACGTATGAATGTTGAATTATTTTGATTCCAAGTCCTGAATTGAAACCACTTCCTGGATGTGGACTGTCGTAAATTATTGGCGCCATATTCACCAAATTATTTGCACCAGTGTCGATTTTCTCCATTTTCGTTCCGTCCGAAGCGGCGTGACACGTAAAATGCAGTGGCTCGACCTTTTTTTTTTTAGTAATTACATTATAAATTCAATAAAATTTTTAAAAACAAATTCATTAAATAAATGTATTTTAAAAAAACAAATAATTACAAAAATAATAATAATAATAATAATAATAATAATAATAATAATAATAATAATAATAATAATAATAATAAAATAATAATAATAATAGCCTATTAATAATAATTAAAAAGGTAATAAGAAAAATTATCAATTGAAATAAATAAAAAATTTATAAAATTTTGAAATTAATGACTTTTTAAAAGCAATTTAAAATTTTTTAATTTCGAATAAAATTCTTAAAATAACTGAATTTCATTGGTAAATATTGAATGATGTGAATTAAATTTTTATTATTAAATATTTAAATTGAAACTTAAGTCAATTAAAAATTTGCATAAATTTAAATTTCGATAATTTGAAAAACTAAAATCAATTAAAATTCATAGAATTAAAAACAACTGAAATTAATTAAAATTTGGATTAAATGAAATTCGGATAATTTAAAATTTAAATCAATTAAAATTTGGATAAATTAAAATTCGTAAAATTTTCAAAATTGAATTAATTAATAATTTTAAAAATTGAAATTCAAATAATTTCAAACTTTAATTAAAATTTCGATAATTTATAATCCAATTATTATTACTTTTTATTATTATTATTATTATTATTATTATTATTATTAAAATTTATTATTATTATTGAAATATGAAACTAAATTTAATTAAAATTTAGATAATTTAAAACTGAAATTAATTAATATTTGGATAAACTGAAATGCGAATAATTTAAAATTTAAATTAATTAAAATTTGGATATAATTTGAAATTTAATTTAATTAAAATTTGCAAAAATTGAAATTCAAATAATTTGAAACTAAAATCAATTTATCTTCAGATAGATTGAAATTTCGTTAATTTTAAGTTTACATCAATTAAATTTGCATTTGATTAGAATTTCAAAAAAAAAAAATTTTCGAACAATAAAAATTAGAATCGATTGAAAGTTGGATGAATTTAAACAAAATTCTTCAATATTTCAATTATTCTAAGTAATTCGTAATTAAAAATTCTCTAAAATTGAAATTTACAAAATATTTCAAATTTAAATTCTTTTGAAATGGAATTATTTCTAAAAATTTGAACTTTATATCTTGAAAAATTTAATTACATTCCAAAATTTTCAAAAATTCAACTAAATTTCTTTTTATTAATAAATAAAGAAAAATCAATTATTTTTTTTTTTTAAATTTCAACTTGAAATTATTACATTGAGTTAATTTTAATTAAAATTAATTTAAAAATCTAAACTGTAAATCTTGAAAAATTCAATTATTTTCCAAAATTTTTGAAAAATTCAACGGAATTTCAATTATTTAAAATAATTTATAATAAATATTAAAAATTCAATTATTTTCTAAATTTTTCAACTTCTAATTATTACTTTGAGTTAATTTAAATTTTTTCGAATTTTAGAAAACGTTTTTTTTTTTTATTTCAAATTTGAATTTCTATTTTTAGTTACTTTAAAAAAAAAATTAAAATTCGAATAATTTGAAACTTAAATGAATATAAAAATTTAAATAAATTGAAATTCAAATAATTTGTTACTTAAATTAATTTAAATTTAGATAAATTGAAATTCAAATAATTTGAAACTAAAAGCAATTAAAATTTAGATAAATTAAAATTTTTATGATTTACAATTTTGATAATTCAAAACTAAAATCAAAGAAAATTTTAATAAATTAAAATACGGATAATTTGAAACTTGAACCAATTAAAATTAGAATAATTAAAAATTTCAATCAATTAAATATCATAAAATTTTGAAACTTGAATCAATTAATAATTTTAAAATTTGAAATTCAATTAGTTTCAATCTTTAATTAATTAAAATTTGGATAATTTATTATTCGATTATTATTCTTATTAAAATATGAAACTAAATTCAATAAAAAATTTAGATAATTTGAAACTAAAATTAATTAAAATTTAAACAAACTGAAATTTGGATAATTTGTAATTTATTATTAAAACGGGAATAAATGAAAATTCAGATAATTTGAAACTTAATTTAATTAAAATTTTGCAAATATTGAAATTCGAATAATTTGAAACTAAAATCAATTTATCTTCATATAGATTGCAAATTTCTTTAATTTTAAGTTTTCATCGATTAAATTTGCATTTGATTAGAATTTCAATAAAATTTGTTTCGATCAATAAAAATTAGAATCGATTGAAAGTTGAATGACAAAATGAAATTAAAATTTGAACAAATTCAATTTTAGATAAATTAAAATTTTGATCAATTAAAAATTGTATCGAATAAAATTTAATTAAAATTAAAATAGATTCAATTTTTGGATAAATGAAAATATGAATAAATTAAAATTTGGATCAATTAAAATTTGAATAAATAAAAATTTTGATCAATTAAAATTTGGAACAATTAAAATTTGAATAAATAAAAATTTGGACCAATAAAAAAATTTGAATAAATTAAAATATGAATCAATTAAAAATAAAAAAATTTGTACAATTTAAATTAAAAAATTAAAAAAAAAAAAATAATTGAAAAATTCCTACCTCGAGCAATCCTTTCATACTGTGATTTGCGCTCAATGTTTTGAGATAAAGTTTACTCGGCACAATAGTCTCACTTGAATGATGCGACGGTAATGTGAGAAGATCACGTAAATCAATTGAATCCTGTGAATGACTTGACGTTGTTGTTGTTATTGATGTTATTGTTGGCTCACCAGAAACTGCACTTGCATATGTAACTGGTGTTGAACTGAATTTTGGCGGCACTGGTGGATCCATGTCAAAAAGTTCAGTTTCAAATGGCGAATTATAAAGGCCAAATCTTGTTGCCAACAATAAATGATGTGGATTCACACGATTTGACATTTCCATTGATATTTGTTGCATTAATGTTATACATTGTTGTGCTATTGCATGATTACGATCAAGTGGCAATAGACGCGTTATGAGAATTGCAAACCAACGCAATGAACCCGACCATTGTACATTGACAATTGATGGCAATAATGTTACACAAATTGTAAGTACAGCCTCTTCAAATGAATGTGGCAATGGATCGTCCAAATTGTGAAGACCCCTATTGAGACGGAAGAAAAAAATAAATAAAAATACACAAAAAAATTTAAAAAAAAAATACAAAAGAAAAATAATACTTACTCGCTACACAAAACGATGAGTTTTATGCATTTGTGTGAAATACTTCGTCCAGCGTACAAAAGACATGTTCTCAATAAAGCTGAAAGTTTCGCTTGGACACAGCGTACAGTTTCCAATTGCATTGCTTTTGTCTCGACACTATTTTGACATGTTCTCAGTCTTGTTAATCTTATTGCGACTACCCAAATGAGAATATCGAGAGCAATCGATTGTGTAATTGCTGATCTAAAATTCCAAAATTTTCAAATTTTAATTCTTTTTTCTGTCTTATATTTTCTTTTTTTTTATATAACTTTTACAATTTATAATTAATTTTTAAACAAAATGTATAAAAATTTAATTTTATAATTCATAATTAATTTGTAAACAAAATGTATAAAAATTTAATTTTATAATTTATAAATAATTTTTAAAATTTATATAAATAAAAATAAATAAAAATAAAACCTATTACAGTATTTTTAAAATAGATTAAAAATATTTTGAATGTATAAATTATAAAGATAAAATAAAATATTATAAAAAAATTCAGGCCTCGGATCCGACTTAAAGGTACAAAAAAAAAGTCGTTTTAGTCGATATATATTTCAAAAATAGTCGATTGTGTATTTTAACAAAAAAGTTTTACAAATTTTTAAATAAATTTTTTTTTAAATAATTTAATAATTTTGGAAGAATTAAAATTGAAATTTTTAGAACTAATTGAATTTCAAAAAGATTTTGTTAATTTTCAGAGAATAATTCAATTTTACAGAACTAAAATTAATTTATCAAATATAATTTTAGATAACATTTTTTAAAAGTAAAATTGATTTTTCAAAGATTTACAATTGAGATTTTTGAAATTAATTGAACTTCAAGTGAATTTTAATTAAAATTTTTTTTTTGATAATTTCACTAAAAAATTTATTAGAAATTGCGGACAAAAATACAATAATTTGAAAACCATTTTTAATTCAAAAATGCTCTCAAATAGTTGAATTTTCGAAAAATATTAATTGATAAAAAAATAATTGATATTCAATTAAAATTTTGGATAATAATTGAATTTTCATTTTTTTTTTTTTAATTAAAAAATTTTTGGAAATAATTGAATTTCAATTGAAATTTTGGATAATAATTGAATTTTCGTTTTTTTTAATGGAAATTTTTGAAAATAATTCAACTTCATTTGAAATTTTGGATAATAATTGAAATTTAGTTGATTTTGAATTTAAATTCTTGAAAATAATTGATTTTGAATTGAAATTTTGGATAATAATTTCATTTTAGTTGATTTTAGATTAAAAATTTTGATAATAATTAATTTTGAATTGAAATTTTTGAGAATAATAGAATTTTACTTGATTTTGAATTGAAAATTTGGAACATAATTTAATTTTAGTTGATTTTGAATTGAAATTTTTGAAAATAATTAAATTTTATTTAAAATTTTAAATAATAATTTCATTTTAGTTGAATTTAGATTAAAAATTTTGATAATGCTTAATTTTGAATTAAAATTTTTGAGAATAATTGAATTTTAGTTGATTTTGAATTTAATTTCTTGAAAATAATTGAATTTTAGTTGATTTTGAATTGAAAATTTTGAAATCAATTAAATTTTAGTTGATTTTTCATTGAAAATTTTGAAATCAATTGAGTTTTAGTTGATTTTGAATTGAAATTTTGAATAATAATTTCATTTTAGTTAATTGTAGATTAAAAATTTTGATAATAATTAATTTTGAATTGAAATTTTTGAGTATAATAGAATTTTAGTTGATTTTGAATTGAAAATTTTGAAAATAATTGAATTTCAGTTAAGTTTAAATTGAAATTTTTGAAAATAATTGAAATTTACTTGATTTTGAATTGAAAATTTTGAAAATAATTGAATTTTAAAAGATTTTAAATTGATATTTTTGAAAATAATTGAAATTTACTTGATTTTGAATTGAAAATTTGGAAAATAATTGAATTTTAAAAAATTTTGAATTGAAAATTTTGAAAATAATTGAAATTTTTGCAAAATAATTAAATTTCAAGTGATTTTGAGTTAAAATTTTTTTAGTTACTTTATTTGCTAATTTTTTTTTTAAATTATAAACAAATATTAAATTTTTGTAAAAATTTTAATTAAAAAATAGTTTAAGACAATTGAATTTGTGAAGAATTTCATTAAAAATTATTAAAAAATAATTAATTTAGTAAAGAATTTTTGTCAAAAATTTGTTAAATAATTGAAATAAAGAAGATCTGAAAAAGATTTGCACTATATACTAAAAAAAAAAAAAACGTATTTTGTTTAAAAATTTTTGTAAAAAAATGTAAAAAAAAATCGAAAAAGTCCCATTTTATTAAAATAAGTCGATAAAGTCGTATTTTTGCAAAAAGAAAAAGTCGGAAATAGTCGAAAAAGTCGTATAATCCAAAGCCTGCAAATTTTTGTATTAATAATAATAATGCGAAAAAAAAATTTTTGTTTCTTTTTTACTCACTTATCCGAAGTCTGTAGACACGCAACTGACAAAAGATTATTGATAAATTGTTTTGATTCCAACATTGCACAACGTTGTATTCTCTCGTGTGGAATATTTGTTGGTAAAACTTTTCTCACGCTAATTGAAATTTCATGAATCCAATCGCAACCAATATAGGAATTCAATTTTTTCGATGCATTAGCCGCGTATCTCTCGACACTTGCGCCCGGCAATAATGGTCCAGCTTCGTCTATTCTCAATTTTTTCGACGTCGGTGGTTTTGATTCCACATTCATTCTTGATTTTGAACTTGTCTGAAATTTTCAATAATAATAATAAACATAATAAATTAAATAAACAAAAATACAAAAAATAAATAAAAAAAAAAAACTCACTCCATCTTTAATTGGATCGACGAGTGCCTTGATATGAACCAACAATGTACAAGATGAATTTGATTTAGCGCGAAATAATTTTGGACTTGTTAATGTTGCACAACCAGAATGATCAGATAAATCCATACAACGTTGTAAATTAATTGGACCACAAAGTATTTCTGTATTATGTTGACGTTGATATTCCTCAGTGACAACGGGATTTTCACCTTTTTGATCTAATCCAAGACTAAAATCAATTCTTTCATCAACCGATGTTATTGGCGTTTTATGATGACCAATACTAAATATACTTTGTTTCAATAATGTCACTTGAATTGCCGGCAATTCAGGACATGGTGAATGTAAATTAAATTTCACATCAACATGTCCAACAACACCCGACGCTGTTCTTGGTAATGTTAATTCAAAAATATGTTCATCCCATGTTGATGCATCATTTTGTAAACGCCAAGTTCTCGTATGATGTTGATCCTCAGCTTGATGCAAATGTTGTGGATAATGTCGTTGTCTTTGTGCTTGCATCATTTCACTCCAACATGGCGGGACATTTGCTCTATAAGCGGGTGAATGTTTATCAAACTTTGTTAATTCATAAAGTGTCTTTAAATCGGCATAACTTAAATTATTCCTGTGCGCTATTATCGGTTCCCTGCAAAAAGACAAAAAAAAAAAAAAAAAATTAGAAATTAAAATAAATATTTCTAAAAATTAATAATAAATAAGAAAATTAAATTACTAATTAATTAATAAATAAAAGTTTATTAGAAATGAAATAAAAAAAAAATTAAATAAAACTTACTGATACACAGTGGAAGACGTTGATGTACTCGGTTCGGTTCGTTCATTAACGCAACTAATTTCAGTGATCATTTTCAAATCTTCAGTTTCTTCCATTTCTTCTGGTATTTCATCTTCTTCCGTCGTTGCAAAAAAGTGAAGCGCTCCATTACTTGTACACGCGCACAATCTTTCTAAACCTTTAAAAAGAAAAACAAAATTTTATTATTAAAACTATTCTTTTTTCATTTTCTTCAAATTCATTAATTCCTATATAAAATTTTCCTTTTTTATTTCACAAAAAAAATTTGTCTATTCTCATCGAAATTCGACAAAAAAAGAAAATTAATTTCCCTTAAAGAACATAGAAAACGAAAAAAAAAAAAACAAATAAAAATCCCATTAAGTAAAAATTTAAGTAAATATTTAAATTAAATAAAAATTCAGATACACAAAAATTTTATTAAGTATAAAAATTTGAGTAAGTGTAAATTAAATTCAATTAAATAAAAATTTAGTAACAATTGAATTATTTAAATGTGAAAATCTGTAATTTTCTTGTTCGATAAATTACAAAATCAAAGTTAAAAAAATTTTTAATTAAAAAGGAATATTAAAAAATAATTCCTTTTTAAACTAATAAATTATTTTTTATCGTTCTTGAGCTTAAATTCTTATTTTTACATTTTAAATTTAATTCAAATTGTAAATATAAAAATATTAACTGGTTTGACACAAAAATTTTATTTTATTCTTCCCTGATTTTTCCAATGAGCCAAAAAAATTTTGAACATTCAAATGAACAAACTTTTTTTTTACAACTTCTTTAAGTACGAATTTTATTACAAAATATTGTTTTAAATATCTAAAAAGAAATTGTTAATTTAATATTTTACTTTACATTTGCTATTTTTAATAATTTATAGATTGAAAATAAAATTTCATTCATTTGAACGTTCACAAATTTTTAGCTTATAATTTCCAGTTAGAATTTAAATTTTTTTTCTCTGACACTAATTGAAAATATTTTTCAAGAGATTTTAAATTATATACAAAAATTAAGACAATTTTTACAAGTTTTGAGAATTTATAATTTTTAGAATTTATAAAAAATTTGAAATAAAAATTTCAATAATTATAATTCTTAAAAGTATTTTTCAGAAATTTGTTATTTTTCCAGTCATTTTCAAAAAAAAAAAAAAAAATTTCATAACTTTTCCCTAATCCGTGGCAATAACTGTTAAAAATTTCATTAAATATAAAAATTTGAATAAAATTGTAAATTAAATTCAGTTAAATAAAAATTCATATTAAATAAAAAATTTGAATAAAATCAAATCAATCAATTGAATTTTAGTTAATTTTGAATTGAAATTTTGGATAATAATTTAATTTTAGTTGATTTTAGATTAAAAATTTTGAATTAAAATTTTTGAGAATAATAGAATTTTAGTTGATTTTAAATTGAAAATTTTGAAAATAATTGGATTTTAGTTAATTTTCAATTGAAATTTTTGAAAATGAATAAATTTTATTTAAAATTTTGGATAATAATTTCATTTTAGTTGATTTTAGATTAAAAATTTTCATAATAATTAATTTTGAATTAAAATTTCTGAGAATAATTAAAATTTAGTTGATTTTGAATTGAAAATTTTGAAAATAATTGAATTTTAGTTAATTTTAAATTGTAAATTTTTGAAAATAATTGAAATTTACTTGATATTTTAAATTGAAAATTTGGAAAAAAAAGAATAAAATTAAATTTGTCCTAAGTAAAAATTTGATTAAATGAAAATTAAATTCAGTTAAACAATAATTAATATAAATAAAATTTTTATTTGATAAAAATTTTTAGTAAATGTAAATTTGTAAATTAAATTTAAAATTCAGATACTTGAAAATTTCATTAAGTATAAAAAATGTAAGTAAAACAAAAATTCAATTATTAATTGAAAATTTTGAAAATTATTAATAATTATATTAGGAAAAAAAACAAATAAAAATTCCATTAAGTAAAAATTAGTGTAAATGTAAATTAAGAAATTAAAATTCGGACTTGAAAATATTATCAACAAGAAAAAACTTTTTTAATAAATACAAATTAAATTCAATTAAATAAAAAATTTAAATAACTTAAAAATTTATACACCTGTAGTTTTAAATTTTCAAAATGAACAAAAAAATTTTGTATTTGCTACTTTTTTAATTTCAAATTTTTATTATAAAAAATATTGCTTTTTTTATCTAAAAATAATTTATTAATTTATTATTTTTCATTATCGTAGTTAAAAAAAAAAAAAAATTATTTCCTTCATTTGAACGTTCAAAACAATCAAGCAAATGTAAAAATTTATTAAAATACCTTTCTCATTATGATGTGAGAATGTAAAAAATTTGATTGCAAATTAAAAATTATTAAAATTTTTAGAATAATATTTAAATTAAAATTATCATATTACAGGGTGTCTACTAAAAATCTGAATTAAAATTCCAGGACTTTTCAGGACAAATTTCTTATTTTTCCAGGACATTAAATTAGATGACTTTAAGGAATAAAAAAATTTTTAGTTTAACTATTGTTTTCAGAAATTATTAAAAAATTAATTAATTACTTAAGTAAATTTTCATTTTACTTATTTAATGAATTTTTTTTAACTTGATTGACAAAAATTATAACTTTTTGAAAATTTAAAAGCAAAATATAAAAAATTCAAGGACAAAAATTAAAATTCCAGGACTTTCAAGGACATTCCAGAACATTTTTTCAAATTCCAAGACATTTCCAGGACTTCCAGACACCCTGTATTAGAATATTGGAAAATAATAAGTTTCAAACTCACTTGTACAATAGGCGGCTGATACAAATTTCTGTCCCTCTAAACGTACTCGTGCGACAGTTTTTAAATTATTTAAATTCAATACACGAACAACACCATCCTTACAAACTAATGCAATACGTCCAAATGGTTCACCACGTTGTACAGCTTTATTACGATTTTTCTCTTGTATTGGCAATAAAACATGTTCCAATGGCGTTTCATCAGCTGGCAATTCTTGACGTACCAATGGATCAGGTATTATTCTCACAACTTTATCAGTAAAATCAAGTGCATATATCAATAATATTGCCTTTTCACTATTAATACCATTATCATCATTATTATCCTCATTCACCTCCTCACCACCATCATCATTATTAACTTCCAAATTTCTCCTCTCATCATCACCATTTGACAATAAACTTTCACTACTTTGCGTTTCATTATGATCCCAATACATAAAACTTTTTTGTGGAAAAAATTCACTCTCCTCATCAATATCCATACGAATTGTTGTTGTTGTCGTCGTTGTTGTTGAACATTCTTTTTCAATTGGCGATAATGCAACATACAAATGTCGTCCGTCTTTTGTTGCCGAGATAAAACTAATTTTCATATTTTCCGGTGCATCAATTCTTATACTTTGTATAACACTTGGTTCCATTTTTGTTGTTCTTGTTATTGTTGTTGTTGTTGTTGATTTTGTTATTGAAACATCGGGAATTTTTTTTGAACAACCACTACTATTTTCTGAATTTGTAAATTCTTGTCCACTATTAATTGGATTAAAATTAGCATCAAATGTAAAACCAGGCGGTGGTACAAGTGGTGTGGGACAAATTCCATTTGATGATGATGCAGTTAATGGTGTTGTGGGAAAAATATTATCAAAATGTGTACCAACAAGCATTTCTGAATCAACATCCTCAACTAAATCCTCTAATAAAAATTTACTTAAAAATAATTCCTGATAAAGATTCTCCTGTCTACCATCATTTGAACTTGTACTTGTACCGGTGCCCGATAATGTTTTCTTTGATTTTGTTTGTTTAGCCTCATCTTTTTTTAATGCAATTGGCAATACTGATTTATGATGAAAATCACATAATACCAAATAGAGCATTTTTTTTGGTTGATAAGTCGCTGTTGAATCGCTTCCAACTTTCATAATATCAATTATTGTTTGTCGATCATTTGCTGCACTATTAACACTATTCATTGCTTGTACAAGTGATGATGATGATGCTAAATCTGTCGTTGATGCCCAAACATTTTCAAGATTACGCGATTGATGATTGTGACGATGATTATTGACAAGAATTCCCGATATAAGACAAGGCCTAATTTGTGTTTCCAATGAAGGTATTTGTTGCTGTTGTGGTTGATGTTGTTGTTGTTGTTGTGTTTTAATTGGAATGCTAGTTGTAAGATTATCGCTTGTTTCTTCAATTGTTGATTTTAATGGACCAATTATCGACAATGATGTCAATTCAATACGATGCGATACTGATGATTTGTAATAATTCATTGTTGTTGCTTCGGAATCATAACTGTCTGATTCCATTGACATTGCAAAAAATTGCATTGTTTGTTTATTGTTGCTCTCGTGATCGCTTAATGCAATATAGAAAGAGGCCTCGCGCTGCAAAAAAAATTTTTTTTTATTTATTTCTCGCAAAAAAAAAATAAAATAATCATTAGAAATATTTATTTAAGGCTTCGCATTCTTTAGTTAATAATAATTAAAAAATTGTGTTTTATCTTAAACTAAAAAGTAATTTTCATCTACAAATAAATAAATAAAATTAATTTCAATAAATTTTGAAAAATTGTACAATTTTCAAAATAAATTATTTTACTCTTTGTTACTAAATAATTAATTATTTCATTTTTTTTTTTTTTTATATTTTTTCTTTAAAAGATTTTCTGTTTGTTGAATTTTATTAAAAATATTTTTTTTAAAAATTTATAGGAAAATTTTTTGGTTTTTTTTTAAACAAAAACATTATTTAACAAAAAACAGAAAAATCAAAATTTTATAGAATCTTTCAACGGCAAAAAAAAATGAGAAATTAAATAAAAATTTAAATTGCTCACTAACTTTTAAGAAAAAACACACATAATGTTTATTAATTATTATTTAACAAATAAATATTAATTAATTGAATAAAAATTAAATATTAAAATATTTCAATTTAAATTAAAATTTTTTTTTATTTTTTACAAAACTCAAAAACCGTAAATTCTTTAAAAATTCATTAATTTTTTAAATTCAACGAAATTTAAATTATTTAAAAATTCTTTATAATCTCGAAAATTCAATTAGTTTTCAACATTTTTCAATTTACAATTATTATTATTATTATTATTATTATTAGTTAATTTTAATTTTTCCGAATTAAACAAAACAAAACTCAATTATTTTTTTTTTTTTTATAAATTTCTTCGAAAATTTAATTTCATAAAAAATGAGTAATTAAAAATTCTCTAAAATTGAATTTTTTTCTCTGAAATTTGTAAAAAAAAATTCAATATTTTTTAGCAAAATTCAAATTTTTAAATCACCTGAAATTCAATTCAAAAAATTTCAACTGTAGATCTTTAAAAATTCAATTATTTGTAAATTTTTATCCAAAATCATTTTTCAAATCAATTATTTTTTTTTTTTTAATAATTAAATCAAAATTCTTCAATAATTCAATTATTCTAAATAATTCGTAATTAAAAATTCTCTAAAATTGAAATTTACAAAATATTTCAAATTTAAATTCTCTTGAAATGGAATTATTTCTAAAAATGTGAACTTTAAATCTTCAAAAATTCAATTACATTCCAAAATTTTCAAAAATTCAAATAAATTTCAATTATTTAAATTTTCTTTTTAATAATAAATAAAGAAAATTCAATTATTTTTAAAAAAATTTCGACTTGAAATTATTACATTGAGTTAATTTTAATTAAAATTAATTTAAAAATCTAAATTGTATTAAAAATTCAATTATTTTCTAAATTTTTCAACTTATAATTATTATTTTGAGTTAATTTAAATTTTTCCGAATTTTAGAAAACAAAATTTTTTTTTCATTTCATTTCAAAATTTGAATTTCTACTTTTAGATACTTTAAAAAAATTAAAATTCGAATAATTTGAAAACTTAAATAAATTGAAATTCGGATAATTTGATACTTAAATTAATTTAAATTTATATAAATTAAAATTCAGATAATTTGAAACAAAGAGCAATTAAAATTTGGATAAATTAAAATTTTTATGATTTACAATTTTGATAATTCAAAACTAAAATCAGAGAAAATTTTAATAAATTAAAATGCGGATAATTTAAAACTTAAATCAATTAAAATTTTGATAATTCAAAACTAAAATAAAAAAAAAAAAATTTATAAATTAAAATGTGGATAATTTGGTAGTTAAATCAATTAAAATTTCGTTTAATTGAAATTCGGATAATTAGAAGCTAAAAGCAATTAAAATTTTAATAAATTGAAATTCGAATAATTTCAAATTTAAATCAATTGAAATTTGGATAAATTAAAAATCGTATAATTAGAAACTTATATCAATTAAAATTTAGATAAATTAAAATTTTTGCTAATTCGAATTTTTTTTTTAAATTAAAATTCAGATAATTTGAAATCTAAATCAATTAAAATTTGAATAAATTGAAATTCGAATAATTTCCAAACTCAAATCAATTAATAGTTTGTTAAATTAAAATTCCTAATAAATTGAAATTAAAAATTGATTAATGAAAATTTTATTAAATGTAAATTTATTAAATTTGTAAATTTTAATTTCTTGATTAATGTAAATTAATAATTTTCATTAATATCATATTTATCATCAAAATTTGCATGGTTTGAAAATTATTTCCATTTCTAATAAATTACAAATTAAATTGAATAATAATAATTATTATTATTCTAATATATAGAAAAGGGAGAAAATTTTTCTTGAATAAAAAAAAAAAGGAGAAATTAATTTTTCCAATTACCTTGAGCTGATTGCGTACATTCCAAACATTAACGAGGCCATTATTTGTACCCGTGGAAACAAGACCGGCAACATTTGTTGTGCCGATTATTTCGACACTGCCATCGGAAATATGAGCGGGCGCCGTTGCAAGTGTAACTGAAAGGGGTACATTTTGTGTGTATTCTCCTTTGACAAAGGGACAAGTTGGTGTATGTCGTTCATGTTCTGACCATGGTTCATCAGTTGGTTCCCAACAGACGAGACACACGTTGCAGGTGAAGCACATTGCCCGATCATCGCCCGTTGAATTTGGCTGATGATAAAAGCCAGCTTGTGCCATTTGATCGGGAAATGCCCATCTTCAATGAAATAAGAATCAAAAATAATTTTCTTTTTTTCTTTAATTATTATTTATTTGTTAAATAAATAATCTTAATTTAAAAATTTCTTAAAAAATAATTATAATCTAAATAATTTCTTATATTTATTTTTAATAATTATTATCTAAACAATTTCTGAGATTCTTTTTATATATAAAAAAAAATACAATCTAAATAATTTCTGCGAATTTTTTAAAAATAATTATAATCTAAATGATTTCTGAGATTTTTTTTTTACAAAAAATACAATCTAAATAATTTCTTAGAATTTTTTTTTTTTAATAATTATAATCTAAATTAATATCAAAATACGAGACTTCCATTTCCGGTAACGATACAGAATATCGAAAGTATGTTTATCTAAATTTTTACACTAACAAAATTTTCATCTATCGAATTTTTGCCAGAATATTTATTTTAAAATTATTTTCTTGAATTTTTATTTAAACGAATTTCAATTTAAGGGAATTTTCATTTAATCAAATTTCAAATTTGTCCGAATTTTTATTTGCACTAAATTTTTAATTTGTATGAATTTTTAAGACGTCAAAAATTTCATTTGACCGAATTTTTATTTGTTCCTAAATTACAAATTGATAGAATAAAAAAATCAACAAAAAGATTTTGGCGCAATTTTTGAAAATTGACCAATCACAAAATATTTTCTTGATAATTTTCAAAAAAAAAAAAAAAAATTGCGCCGAAATTTTTTTTTTGTCGATTATTTTATGTTCGATCAATTTGTAATTTTGGACAAATGAAAATTTCCCGTCTTAAAAATTCGAACAAATAAAAATTCGTACAAATTAAAATTCGGTGAATTTGGAATTTCTTTGATTTAAAATTTCGATTTACATGACAATTCAATTGAATGAGAATTCTGTTAAATTAAAATTCTCTTTAAAAATTCTTTTAAATAAAAAGTCATGTAAAAAAAAATTGACTGTAAAATAAAAATTCAGGCAAAAATTCGGTAAGATAAAAATTTTCTTAGTGTGAAAATTCGTATAAAATGAAAATCTGTGAAATTTTAATTTAAATATTGAAAATTCGTCGAAAAAATAATTTTTTTATTTTTTTTTTCAGCAATTTACCTACTTTATAATTTTATTTTTAGAAATTATATTTTTAGTAATTTTATTTTTGGTAATTATATTTTTGGTAATTATATTTTTGGAAATTATAAATTTTTTGTATTGAAAATTAATTTTTTCATCAATTTGAAAGAAAATTCCATTTGAAAATGGAAAACATATTTCGTCAATATTGACGAAGAGAAAAATTATAAAATGCATTTATTTAAGTAAATTATAGTAAAAAAAAAAAAAATATATCTTTTTTGTAATTACCTGTAATTCATGTGTGGCCATTTGGAAAATGAATCGCGCCGGGCAGCTTCACTGAACATAAGAGCCCTATCAACAGGTCTTCCTTCTATATTGACACTTGGCATTAGGCCGTTGAGTCTTTCGTTTATTGCTGAGGCAATCGGCAATGCCGGAATGTGCCTCGTTTGTTTTTTCAATTCCATTACTAGTCCAGAGCACACGAGTTTCAAAGCTCCATGTGGCAATTCCAAACATATTGTGTTCCACTGAATTTACAACAAAAAAATTAATTTTTATTTGCAAAATCAAAAAATTAAAAATTATTTTTCTAATATTGTTAAAAATAAAATAATTAATTTACAACAACGAAGATTTCAATTTGCCTTTTGATTAGTTTAAATTATAAACAAATAAATTCGATTTTGTTTTATCAACGTTATAATAATTATTCAATTACTTTAAAAATTAAATTAAATATTGCAAAAAAAAAGTACTTTTTTTTATTTTTTCCTTTAAAAAAAACTCCAATTTTTATGTACTGAACGTAATTTTAATCTTTATCTTGTAAATTTTCTCTAATTAAAGAATGTCACGGGAAAAAAAAAAAATTTCTCATCCTCTAATTACAGAAAAAGAAGAAAATTGTTGTATATAATTTTTGTTTTTTTTTTTCTTTTTACATTAAATCTTTAATTTAATCTCAATTGAAAAGTTTTAATTAAAATGTTTTATTTCATCTATCTCAATGTAAATTAAAGTTCTAAATTCAATTTCAGTTCTATGTTATACATATTCTATATATAATTAAAAATTAATTAATAATTATAAATTAACTATTTTCATTTTATATTAATAATTAATCAATTTATTTAAATGAAAAACAGTTTCTTCTTTTTTTTTGAATCTCTTTTCTTAATTTCATCATTATAATTCATTAATTAGTTTATATTGATAAATAAATAATTCAAATTTCGTTTTCGAATTAAATAAAAACACATTTTTTGAAGTTAAATCGATTTTTTTGAATTTTTAATAAGAAACTTGAGTTTCTAAAAAATTAATAGAAAAATTAAATTTTTTCATTTAATTTGATGATCAAATTAAAAATTAATTAGATAATCCAATTTTTGTAATTAATCAAAAAAAAATTTTTTTTAGTTTGATCATTATTATCTATAATTATTTATAAATAATCAAGTTTTTTTCAATTTAATTAGCTGAGTAAAGTTTTTAATTAAATAACCAATTTTTTCTACGTTAATTGTAATTATTTTTTACTTTTATAAATTAAATTGGCTAATCAATTTTTTTTCAATTAGCTAATCAATTTTTTTTTTTTTAATTTAATCAGTAATTAAATTTTTATGTTAAAATTGATAATTTCCAAAAATTCAAAATTCTATTCAATTATTCAATTTTTTTACTGCGATTATTTCCGCAGTGCACGAAAATTGAACATAATTTTGAATTATTGGAAAAATATGTATATAGATTTTTAAAATTTGTTTTCAACAATTAAATAATAAATAAATATATATATATATATATATATATATATATATATATATATATAATGAAAATTAAATAAATTTTATACTTAATTAATAATTAATATATTAATTTTGTTTCTTTGTTTTCCAAAAAAGTAAAATTTTTTATTTTTATTTTTATACCTTTTGTGCTTTGATTCCCCTTTTTTGGCTCGTATGTCCGGAATGAATTTTTGAGGATAATTCCTGAAGAACCTCCTGTAAATGATCTGCTCCCGGTAGATCTATACATCGTAGACATTGATAGAGTAAAACAGCTTCCGAAAGAAGTAGTTCTAATTTTATAATATCTTCACTACGAGACACTGGAGTTTGTAATATTGTATCCAATAAAAGTACTCCATTGTAATCACTTCTAACGCCTATTCCTCGTCCATCTGTGTACAATATTTTGTCGATTCCATCGGCCAAATATGTACCACGCAATTTTCCACCTGATTTATCTAAAAAACAAAAATAATGAAAAATAAAATCAGTTTTTTTTTAAATTAATCCATTTTTACAATTTTAATAATTAAAAAAAAACAACAACTAAATAAATAAAAAAGACAAAATTAATTGGAATATTTAATAATCCTATGAAATAATAAATAATTATTTGCATTAATTTAAAATTAATTATTATTTTGCGATTAATATAACAAAAATTATTATTTACAATAAATAAATATAATTATTTGCAAATAATTGAAAATTATTATTTGCAAAAATTAAAAATTATTATTTACAATAATTAAATATAATTATTTGCAATAATAAACAATTACAATTATAAATAATTAATTATTATAATTAAAATAATTGCAACCATATAAAAAAAAAAAGAAATATTTGTCTCAGAGCTAAATATTTATTTTGTATTAAATCAATTTTATTTGCGTTAAATAAATTTTTCTATTTTTTTTACTTTTTTTTTAAATTTACATTAAATTTATTTTCCTTTTATAATGAAAAAAAAAATTATTATTTATTTATTTATTGAATTCAAATAATTTGAATAAAATAATTTCTTCATGTGAAAAATAAACTAATTTCGTTGATATAAAAAAAAAAATGTTCATAGTATAAATTTTTTAATAATGAAACTCTTTTTAAAAATAAGAAATTCTTTTCGTTTTACTCAATGTAAATAATGGTAAATATTGTTTTAAATTCTTTTTTCATTTACTATTTTTTTTTTTTTTTTTTTTTACAAAGTATAGAGTGAAAGAATTATTTACCTTCAAAAGCTTTTTCTCAGAAATGAATAACTCATTCTAACGGCTTCATTAATATGTTAAAGTTACATAAATTACAAAATAAGAGCTCAAGTTGCGATAAAAAATCTCTTATTTTTTTATTTTGATTTCTATATTGAGAATTATTTATTTTTCCCTCCCACTTTCAAATCGTAATTAATTAAACTTTTCTTTTATTTCTTGAATTATAATTCAATTTATGGTTATAAAAAAAATAATTTTTTTTTTCTTTATTTATAAGAAATCAATATTAGCAAAAAAGGAGAAATTATATTCTTTTGCTAATATTGATTTAAAAAAAATGAAATTAATAATAAAAAAAAAGCATTCGAACTAATTACCGTTTTAATTAGCTGGAAAATATAATGTCAAATATTAAACGATGGGAAATTATTATTTTTTTTATTATATGGAAAATATTTATCGTTTACAACAAAATTTGGAATTTTCGAAATTTTTTTTTTAATTTCTTTGAATTCGGAATATTTTTCACTTTTTTTTTTTTTTTTTTTTTTTTTTTTTATTAATCAAAATTAAAATTATAATGAATAGAATAAAAAATTGTTTATTTAATATAAAAATCATACTTTTTTTTTCCTCCACTTAGAAAATATTTTCTAAATAGAAAGAAAATTTGTCAAACAAAATCTCAATTTATTAGAGAACGGTATTTTTTGACAAACAAAATTTTTTTTTCCAAATTTTCCTTCTATTAGAGTCGTAATAAAAAGCAAAAAAAAAAAAAAACAAAATCAAATTTCCTTTTTCAAAGTAAAAAGACTCTTTCTGTCACAATGAACCCTTCCATTGAGTAATTTCGGGGAGTTAAAAAAAAACCGCACTCTCCGCAAATAAATAACAAAATAATTTTCATCACTAACAAAATAAATATTTTCCATAATTAAAATTCAGAGGCTCAAAAAAGTGGGCGATTGGAAAATAATTCTCTTCCTTTTTTTTTTTTTTACAGAAAAAAAAAAAAATCTTTATGGCCTGACGTTTTTGAGTGGTGTCTATAGACACACCAAGAAAACGAAAGACGACCTTGAACATGACGACGAAGATGGGGCGACGACTTTGCATTTGCGAAAAAAAAAAAAAAAAATACAACAAATTGTTTACGCGCATTAAAATATTTTAATATTCAATTAAATGATAATTATCATTATTGAATAAATAAAAATTGTTGCCATTTTTTTATTACCAGACAGAAAGCTGCGTTGTAGAATCAGTCCTGAGTTGACATCAAAAACGCACACTTGCGCATTCCCAGTAGTAATCAGCACCACATTTAAATTCGGATGATAGATTATATTTTTGCACTCACAATCTAAATTAAGATAACCGTCTTCCTTCAATAACCATGTTTCATCATCGGCCATTGTTGCACATACGAAATTTAAGATCTCAAAAAAATTTTCTAATACGCGAGAAAATCACGAGAAACATGGCGTACCAATCACCGCCATCTTTAAGTAGATACAACGTCACTGTAACCCAATTGAAGTTAGCTAACAATGCGTATATATATATATATATATATATCGATCGTCAATTCTCGATATATGAATATCGACTATGAATTTAAATTTGTTTTTTTTAAATAAAGAGAAAAATATATTTTATTAATTATTATACTAAATATAAAAAAATATAATTAACATATAATAAATATATAGTAGTTTATTTATTATTATTAACATATTTATATTACAATATTAATTTTATGATCAACATAACCTAAAAGTAAAAACGAAATATTTGATATTTATAAATGTCCCGTTAATAAATTAAATTAAATAAAAATATAAACTAATAATTAAATAATTAATAATTATTTTTCTAACAAAATTGACAGATTTTTGAATATGAAAAAGAATTTCGAAGACAAAATTCTATTTTTAATTCAAAACAGAAACAATTTCACGTGATAATAACGGGTTGTCAAGCTACAGGGGCTGGAAATTTAAAATCAGGATACAATTTTCTATATTTCTAAAATTAATTCAATTGAACTTATTATTTTTTTTATAAAGCATTTACAAAAAATATTTTTTCTCGACTATATGAAAGTAAAATTCCTTTTTGGGGAGATTTAAATAAAATTATAAATCTCAATAATAATAGTAATAATTACAATTTACTTTTTTTTTTAAGGGCATGCTAAAGTAGTGTCGATTTTTTAAAATAAAAACTAGTCCAAAATCACATTTTCATATTTTTAATAATAATAATAATAACAATAATAATTAATTACTTTTTTTTTATTATATTTTATATTAATATTCGATGTTAATATAATAAATAAATAAAAATAATATAAATGTAATATAATATTATAATAATTAATTTACAATATAAATTACAATAAATATTAATAATAATAATAATAATAATAATAATTTTATTATTTAGCGTTCTGAAGTAAGGCACTTAAGAAAAAAAAATTATAGGTTATGTTTATGATAGTTTTTTTTATTTCTCATGTGTATTTTAACTTTAAAAAATCAACAAACATAACCTATAATTTTTATATTTTCTTAAGTATCATTTTTTAGTGTTAGAATATATATATATATATATTTTAAAAATATTTTGTCAAAATATAAATAAATGTTATTTTAATTTTTTTGACACTGCAAAAGATGGCGATAACTCTCCTCTTTTTGTCCTCATTATGTTTATTATTTCACTAGAAGGTTGTTTTAAATCGTATGCCCAACCAATTTTTGCAAACATATCAATCATAAATGTTGTCCAATTAAGACTATATTTTCCTAATTCTGCGCATTTATAATCATATGGAAATACATGATGATAATTATGCCAACCCTCACCCAATGCTAAGTAGGCAACAATTTTATTTTCCACTGGAGCTATTGTCCTGTAAAAATAGTAAATAATAAATTTTACTTTTTAGTCAATTTATATTTATTTTTTTTATGCAAAAAGCAAATAAAATTATAGGTTATGTTTAAGATAGTTTTGTATATATATGATTAAGCAAAAAAAAAAAATAGGTTATGTTTATGATAGTTTTGAATATAATTAAACAAACAAATTATAGGTTATGTCTATGATAATTCGGAGGGGAAGGGACAAGAAAAAAACAATTATAGGTTATGTATATGATAGTTTAGAGGGAAAGAGACCAAAGAATAAAAAAAATTATAGGTTATATTTATGATTGGAGGAAAAGGCACCTAAGAAAGAAAAAATTATAGGTTATGTTTATGATTGTTTAGAGGGAAAGGCACCTAAGAAAGAAAAAAATTATAGGTTATGTTTATAATAGTTTAAAGGGAAAGTTACCTAAGAGAGATAAAAATTACAGGTTATGTTTATGATAGTTTTGTAACTTCAGTGTGTAATTTTCCTTCAGACTATCATAAACATAACCTATAATTTTTATCTCTCTTAGGTAACTTTCCCTCTAAACTGTTATAAACATAACCGATAATTTTTTCTTTCTTAGGTGCCTTTCCCTCTAAACAATCATAAACATAACCTATAATTTTTTCTTTCTTAGGTGCCTTTTCCTCCAATCATAAAAATAACCTATAATTTTTTTTATTCTTTAGTCTCTTTCCCTATAAACTATCATAAACATAACCTATAATTTTTAATTTTTTTTTGCTTTTTACGTTTCTTTATAATTATCTTACTTATCGTATGGTTTATAACCCCACATATGTGCAGCGCTATTGACACTCCACGTGCAATTCAATGTATAAGCATATCGTAAAAGTGACATTGTTATTGAATAGTACAAGGTCTCATTCCAAAAATATATGGGTATAATTATTGGTATTATAAAACCTAAGAAACCTTTAAAAAAGTAGAAATACCTACAAATTGAGAAAAATGAAGCATTATCAGACAAAAAAAAAGGGGGGGAGGAGAAAGAGAAAGAAAGAGAATTATATTAAATATCGAAATACTTTTCACCAAATGCAACAATTGGATCAGCGTAAATATCACTCATATCAATTTGATTCCCTCGTTTTATGACTTCTGGATGTTTTTGCATCATAAGCCATCCAACGTGTGAAAAAAAGAATCCACGATCACTATTGTGTGGATCTGCATTTGTTTCTGAATATTTGTGATGAACGCGATGATCTCTCACCCAATTATAAACTGAATTCTATTATTAAAATATTTTTAATAGAAATGTATATACAAATTATTAAAACACAAAAATTTCAGAGTTATTTTATAATGTTGGAATTTGAATAAAAAGTGACAAACTTTCAGCACTTTGTAAATTTACAAGTTGAAAAATCAGAAGACAACATAACCTAAAAGTTGTTTTTATTTTATAAATTTTTCACTTATTTACCTAAAAGAGACAATAAGTGAAAAAATTTACAAAATAAAAACAAATTTTAGGATATGTTGTCTTCTGATATTTCGGCATGGAAATTTACAACGTGCTGAAAATTTGTCACTTTTTTCCAAATTTCAACGTTGTAATATATATAACTTTGTGATTTTTTTCGAAAAGTCGTGACACTTCTATAATTTTATTATTTCGTGGCGTATGGAAAGATCATTTGTCATTTGTCAACTACCGCACCCTGCTCTAGATAAAATTAACAGTTACTACAATGTCACTAAATTTTCACTAGAGCAGGGTGCGGTAGTTAAAAAATTTAGTGACATTGTAATTAAAATTAAAAGTTACTACAAACTCAGTAAATTTTTACTAGAAGCAGAATGCGGTAGTTAAAAATTTAGTGACATTCTAGTTAAATTTAAAAGTTACTATAAAGTCACTAAATTTTTCACTAGAGCAGGGTGCGGTAGTTAAAAAATTTAGTGACATTCTAATTAAAATTAAAAGTTACTATAAACTCACTAAATTTTTCACTAGAACCAGAATGCGGTAGTTAAAAATTTAGTGACATTCTAGTAAAATTTAAAAATTACTATAAAGTCACTAAATTTTTCACTAGAAGCAGAATGCGACAGTTGACCGAGAATTATGATAAATGTCAAACCAAAAGGACAAAATTCATGCTTACTTGTCCAGATGTGTAAAAACAATAAAGAAGAATTAATCGAAGTGGCCATTTAGCTTTATAGGAACGATGTGTCCAAAAACGATGAGCACCAGCGGTTACTCCAAAACAAACCATTTGTGTCATAAAATATGCTAAAAATGAATATATATTTCAAAACGTACACACCAAAAATTGCATAAATAGAAAGGTTGCCATTGTCCCAAATTGCCAAAATTCACACTCGCCATTTGTAATAATTCTCGTCAACTACCGCACCCTGATCTAGTAAAAATTCTAGTGACTTTATAGTTAAAATTAAAAGTTACTATAAAGTCACTAGAATTTTCACTAGATCAGGGTGCGGTAGTTGACGAGAATTATGACAAAATGGCGAGTAGGGGCAAAAAATTAGAGGTTATGTTTATGATAGTTTTGTTTTGATTAAAGCTGTGTCCACAATAGACGTCATGCGCAGTAAAAAAAAAGTTTCTTTTTTACAATGTATGTTAACATAACACAGCACAGAATAACGGAATAAAATAGAATTATTTTATAAGAAAACTATTGTATTCGTTATGATATGCTGCGTTATTTTAACATACATTGTATAAAAAGAAGTTTTTTTTTTACTGAGCAAGACGCATATTATGAACACAGCTTTAATCAAAACAAAACTATCATAAACATAACCTCCAATTTTTTGCCCCCACTCGCAATTTGTCATAATTCTTGTCAACTACCGCACCCTGTTTTAGTAAAAAATTGAGTGACTTTATAGTTAAAATTAAAAGTTACTATAAAGTCACTGTATTTTCACTAGAGCAGGGTGCGGTAGTTGACGAGAATTATGACAAATATCGAGTGGGGATAATATAAACGTATATTTGTCTCAAAGCCAAATACCTTTTTTCATTTGACGTGAATAAAAATTTCATTTGTTTTAAATAAAATTTTTATTTAAATCAAATAAATATTTATTTTAAAGCAAATAAAAATTTATTTTCCTCTAAGACAAATACATAACTTTTTCTTTGCGTGCATAATATATATAAAGGCATTATAATTTTAGTACTCACTAAATAAAAACGTTCTTTTTTTCTCAAAATATGGAAAAGTAAGAAGAGTATAAACTGCTACCATATGAACAACGGTTATCATTGTTATTGACATCCATCTTAATTCTGCTTTAAATGAATTCGAAGATATTTCTTGTTTTGAAATTGTAGTTGATAATTTTTTATCGTTTGACAATGTTTCTGTAATAATTTCTGATTTCATTTTGATTTTATCATGAAATTTATGATAAATTCAATTTTCTTCTCACTTTGTGTGCGCCTATAAAAAAAATTATAAAATAATAATCTTATTTTGTAAATTTTTCTCTTAACCTAAAAGAGATGTAAGTGAAAAATTTACAATTTATTTTCCGTATATAAAAGTATATTCATAAAAATTTTAGAAGTATTTTTCCGTATATGCGAAAAAATATTATTTAACAAAATTATGCGCATTTAAATTTTTACAATATAGGCAAAAAGTAAGATTACAAGAAAATGACGTAAAAATATTTTATAAATTATTATAATATATCTTTTTTGTTATCGTTTTTTTTTCGCTTGTAATCTCAGTTTGCCAATTGTAAAAATTTAAATGCGCATAATTTTAAATAAAATATTTTAAAGAATATTTTTTCACATAAACGGAAAAATATAATTCTCAAATTTTTATGAAAAATAATATATTTCTATTATATGTGGGAAATAATTCTCTGATTTAATGAAATAAAATTTTCATTAAAATATATATAAAGGTTTGTAAATTTTTTCTCCCATTGATATATTAATTGTAAGTTATTATTACCTGAGAATTTATAAACTAATATAAGTAATAATATTTTTTGAAGTTTTAGTTGTTTTTGATTGAAACTATACATATAAGAGCTTTCGCTCCTATCCTCTATATAACTCAGTGTACTCTTATGTTTATTATAATTCACAACAATTATTATACGAGTCATATCATTAATAAATTATAAAAACGAATCAACTTTTTAAATAATTTATTCAATTATTTTCTGTTTTAACTTTAATTCTTTCAAAGCGATTGTTAATGTTTGCAAGCATTAAAAATTATAATGTACATTATTAGTATTACTTGCAATATTTGGAATATTTAATTGTAATGTTTATTGAAAATTTTATAAAGATTTAAATGTCCTACTTGAATAAATGTTTATAGTGAGAAACTTTCCCGAATTTTTTTTTTTTAAATGTTCAAGAAAGTGTCACACTAAAAATTTATTTAATCGGGACATTTAAATCTTTACACAATTTTCAATAAACATTGCAATTAAATATTCCAAATATTGCAAGTAAATATTTACTAAATATTCAGGAAAGTTTCGGTAACGTGCGGCAATATATTAGTGAAACAATAATTTGACCCCATTAACCCAAAATGCATGTATATTCAAAAACTAAGAAAACTCTAATGAAACAATGCTTGACCCAATTAACCCAATAAACAATGTATATTTAAAAATATTGAATTTCAATGTTGCTAAAATGATAATAAAATCAAATGCTTTAAAAATCAGTTTATAGTTCTTAACTGCCAATGATGTATCACATATATTTTTTTTTTTAAAAAAAAGGAAAATATATAAAGAAACGAAAAAAATGGAATTTTAAATTACAAAAAAATATTATTTGGAAAATTATCTATTAAGTTATATAACAATAAGACACGTTTTTCATTACGTTGATTTATGGATATTTTCAATTCTCAAATATTGGTAACATTATGGATTGTATGTATAATTATGTGTAAATAAATATAATGCAATAATTTATTGTTCCACAATGAACAATGGTTTGGTTCCCCATTGTCCCCACTTGCCAAAATCCCCACTGTCCATTTGCCATAATTCTCGTCAGCTACTGCACCCTGCTCTAGTAAAAAGTTAGTGACTTTATAGTTACTATAAAGTCATTAAATTTTTACTAGAGCAGGGTGCGGTAGTTGACGAGAATTATGACAAATGACGAGTGTGAACTTTGGCAAGTGGGAACAATGGAAATCAACCCAATATCTTAATTGCCAGATGACATTTCTAAAAAAAAAACAGGGTTGGGAAGCAAAAGCCCAAAATATGTTCAAAGCAAAATTAGGCAGAATAGAAATTTGGTCCAACAATAATTTTCGGAAAGTATTTTAATTATTTAGACTGTGTTTACAATATATAATACAATTAAATACAACACTTTCCGAATATTATTGTTGGACAAAATTTCAATCCTACCCAACTTTCCCTTGGACGAATGAAAGGTTTCCGGTTGGTTTTCATTGTCTCCACTCGACATTTGCCATAATTCTCCTCAACTACCGCATCCTGCTCTAGTGAAAATTTAGTGAGAATATTGTTTTAAAATTAAAAGTTACTATAAAGTCAGTAAATTTTCACTAGAGCAGGGTGCGGTAGTTGATGAGAATTTTGAAAAATGGCGAACGGGTATTTTGGCGAGTGGAGACAATGGAAACCAACCTTCCACTGTCCTTACTCGCCATTTGTCATAATTTTCATCAACTACACTGTAAAAAAAAGAAGTTGAATTTCAATTTCCTAGGGGATGCTATAATAGTCCCACTCTATTGAAGTTAAAGTGAAGGGAGTTAATGTTTTACGAGTTAATTTTATGCCTCGGGAGTTAGTTGTAAGGAGTTAATTTAATTATTAACTCTCTTTTTGAGTACATTTTTAACTCGAAGAATTTAACTCTCAGTGCTGTTAACTCCATACATTTTTTTACAGTGTACCGCACCCTGCTGTAGTAAAAATTATGACAAATGGCGAATAGGAACAATAGCAACCTTCTGGTCGAATATTTTTTGGGCTCTTGCCCTGTTTCCCTGTTCCCTTGTGTATTTGCCCAAATTATTCATTATCTAGTATGAAACACTTGCTTTTAGCCACTGAATCCAATACGATACCAATCTCACTCATTGAATTTCTTCTTTTTATTTAATTTTTTTAACAAAAAAAAAACCATAAATTACGAGACTTTTTTTATGGTTTTCGTCATCAAAATCAAATTTACAAGAATTTTCACTATGATTTTCAAAATCATTGAAACTTAAAAATAAAATAGTAATATCGTTTAAAAAATAAATTAACGATTTTTTTAAAATAATACATTTAAAAACACACATTTTAAGAAATAAAGTTTTAAAATTAATGCATGTTTAAGGAAGTTATGAGCATTCAAAAATAAAAAATCATAAAAATTCTGTAATTTTGAAAAATTTATGTCGTAAATGGCTTGCTAAAAAAAATTAAAGAAAATCGTGAAAGCTGGTTTTAATTAGTACTAAACGAAAAAATAGTTTAAAAAAAATCGAAGATGCAGCTGCAAATGGATGTCTGATTTTCCATTGTCCTTAACTCGCCATCTGTCTCATCAACTACCGCACCCTGCTCCAGTTGAAAATTTACTGACTTTATAGTAACTTTTAATTTTAACTATAAAGTCACTAAATTTTTACTAAAACAGGGTGCGGTAGTTGACAAGAATTATGACAAATGGCGAGTGGGGGCAAAAAATTGAAGGTTATGTTTATGATAGTTTTGTCTTGATTAAAGCTGTGTCCACAATATGCGTCTTGCTCAGTAAAAAAAACTTCTTTTTTTTACAATGTATGTTAAAATAACGCAGCATATCATAGCAAATAAAATAGTTTTCTTATAAAACAATTCTATTTTATTCCGTTATTCTGTGATGTGTTATATTAACATACATTGTAAGAAAGAAGGTTTTTTTACTACGCAAGACGCCTTTTGTGGACACAGCTTTAATCTAGCCAATATTATCATCAACATAACATCAAATTTTTTGCCCCCACTCGACATTTATCATAATTCTTGTCAACTACCGCACCCTGCTCTAGTAAAAACTTAGTGACTGTATAGTAAAAGTTTACTATAAAGTCAGTAAATTTTCACTAGAGTAGGGTGCGGTAGTTGATGAGAATTTTGACACATTGCGAGTAGGAACAATGGCAACCTTCTGGACGAACATATTTTGGGATCTTGCCCTGTTTCCCTGTTCCCTTGTGTATTTGCCCAAATTATTCATTATCTAGTATGAAACACTTGCTTTTAGCCACTAAATCCAATACGACACTAATCTCACTCATTGAATTTCTTTTTCTTATTAATTTTATTTTCTTGATAATTTTTAAAATTACCAATGTAAAGAAAGTATTGTAGAACAGCCTTAACAGAATTTAGTAGACTATTTGGAAGGATGACATTGTACCATTGTACCAACTCTCCAAAGTTTCTACACGCCATTCGCCAGAATTCTCGATCAACTACCGCAACTACCTGTTCCAGTGAACATTTAGTGACTTTATTGTTAAAATTAAAAGTTACTATAAGGTTACTAAATTTTTACTAGAGCAGGGTGCGGTAGTTGAAGAGAATTATGACAATTGACGAGTGGAAACTTTGAACAATGGAAACCAACTGAACAAATGTCATCTACAGCAATTAAGATACTCTGATAACAGGAAATTATTAATTACATAATTGACAGAAAAAAAATTTATCAAGTTGCACTATGTTTAAATTTTGTTCATTTATAATTAAATTATTAAATTGATTGTGTTCAGAATCACACAAATAAAATAATTAAATAACTCTATAATACACTGTGATAACAGAAATGAATATTAACTTGTAATATTATAAATTTTTTATTGTATTTTTCAGTTCCGAATTTGTCAAGGTGTTAAGACACTTTAGATTCATAATAAAAGAAAGTAAATTTTGCATTGTGAGGATCAGAATCCCTATGCGCATAGGGATTTTGATTCACACAATGCAAAATTTGTTTTCTTTTATTTGATATTCAACGAACGCAGAGAAATTCGATTTAAAATTTTGGACTTCATTATAGTAGTAATTTAGATCTTATTTCTAAATTAGTCTACTTTTGCCTCTTCATGACAAGAAATTCAGAAATAAATATGTTAAAAACAGTGTGACTCTTTTCATTTTGAAACTTAATCCAATAACTGAAATCATTTTGTAACTTAAATTATTATATTTATTAATAATTTTATATTTCTTGTAATTATTAATAAACTAACTATATATCATCATAATTATTATTATTATTATTAATTTAATAATTTTGAAAAGCCATATAATTTAATTTAGTAGGTAAATGATGTTAACCAGTATTTGGCCTAATGGCTTAATTATATTTTGTTCTTAAAATCATATGACGCGTTTCGATATTATTATTTATTATATTATTATTATATTACATATTATATTATTATTATATTATTATTTCGATTATTATTATTATTATTATTATTATTATTATTATTATTATTATTATTATTATTATTATTATTATTATTATTATTATTATTATTATTATTATTATTATTATTATTATTATTATTATTATTATTATTATTATTATTATTATTATTATTATTATTGATGATGATTTATGTTTATATAAAAAATATATATTCACATTTATTAGATAATTGAATTTGAAAACTAAATATAAAATCTAAAAATAAAATAATTAAAAATATGAGAATATTTTAAAAATTTAATTAATGTTGTTATTCTGGGATGATAGAAAATAGGAAGAAAGCATAAAAATAAAAGTAAGATCAATAGCAATAATTTTATAAAATTTAAAAAAATGTGAAACATTTTAAGAGGATTAAATTAGGTTAATATAATAACGTTATATTTTTAAATTTCGTAAAATTCATAACATAAAGTACTTTTGTAACATAAAATTAGAAGATATAAATGTCATTTTTAAAAATGTTTTATTTTTCCATAATAACGTATATATTTAAAATTATATGATTTTTAACACTTTTTCTTATAACACATTATCTATCAAGATAAATAGGTATTTCCCTTTTTTTCCATCACTGCTATTATCAATTCTTTAGACGGTTGTTTTAAATCGTATGCCCAACCAATTTTTGCAAACATATCAAGTAAAAATGTACTATAATTAAGACTATATTTTCCTAATTCTGCGCATTTATAATCATATGGAAATGAATGATGATAATTATGCCAGCCCTCACCCAATGCAACGAGGGAAACAAATTTATTTTCACTTGGAGCTATTGTCCTGTTATAAAATAATTATTAACGCATCATAATTACATAACGCATCATTGTTGCTGCTATTGACCATAACAAGGTTTCATTCCAAAAATAAACAGGTATAAGAATAGGTATTACAAAACAAAGAAGGACTTTGAAATACATGAAATATCTGTATAGTAATAAGAAAAAAAAAGACATTAAAACAGAGAAAGTAAGAAAGATTCGTGTTATTCACAGAAAATTAAAAGGCATTAAAATAAGTTGCAACGCTTATTATTTTAATCCAATTTTGCTTATTTTAATACCAAAATGGATTAAAATAAGCAAAATTGGATTAAAATAATAAGCATTGCAGCTTATTTTAATGCCTTTTAATTTTCTGTGTTATCATAGAACCACCAAAAAAAAAAAAAATGTAACTTTTTCCAAGGTAAACCGGAATATGATTTTCTGATGTATTTTAATGCGCTGAACACGAATCTAAAATCCGATTTGTTCCATCACATCATGGATTTTTTTTCTAATCTCAAAAAATATGGCTACTATCAAACCAAAAAACCCTTAGAATCAAACAAATTTTAAGTTACTTGTTTAATTAGACAGGTTTTTTCAGGTTATAGAAAAAATTTCTGACGTGATGGAGCAAATCGGACTTTAGATTTGTGTTCAGCGCATCAAAATACATAAGAAAAATTCATATTACGGTTTGTTTTGAAAAAGAGGTTAATTGTTTTGGTTCTGTGTTATTAAAAAACATACTTTTCACCAAATGCAACAAGAGGATCAGCGTAAATATCACTCATATCAATTTGTTTCCCTCGTCTTATGACTTCTGGATGTCTATGCATCATAAGCCAACCAACATGTGAAAAGAAAAATCCCCGATTACTGTTATGTGGATCTGCGTCTGTTTCTGTATATTTATGATGAATGCGATGATCTCTCACCCAATTGTATATTGGATTCTAATAAAGAAGAAGGATAATATTTTTAATTTGTATAAAGCACATCAGTACACTGTAAAAAAAATTAGGGAATTAACGTTACTGGGAGTTAGGAGTTAAATTTTTCGATTTAAAAATCAGCTCAAAAAAGGAGTTAATAATTAAATTAACTCCTTAAAACCAACTCCCTAGGCATAAAATTAACTCGAAAAGCATTAACTCCCTTCGCTTCAATTCCAAAAGGGTGGGACTTTTAGGCTGCTTCTACAATAGATTAAAAAATGTGTAACGATCATGTAGTGTAGTGTAGTGTAAAGTCGTGACTTAGAATATTGCAAATTAACTGCTGTTAATAAACAAAAACATAACCTCAAATTCAGAATTTTAATATTAAAAATTAAAATTAATAATTAAATTAATATTAAAAATTTGAATTTGAGGTTATGTTTTTGTTTATTAACAGCAGTTAATTTGCAATATTCTACGTCACGACTTTACACTACACTACACTACACGATCGTTACACATTTTTTAATCTATTGTAGAAGCAGCCTTACAGCATCTCCTAGGGAGTTGAAATTTAACTCCTTTTTTTTACAGTGTATAATATTAACAGAAATGATAAGTGTATCATAACATAATTGTCCGTATACGCTTGACGTGTGTAGAGTGGAAATGCTTAATACTTTAAATTAGAAAAAAGTTAGAGACTTGAAACTTAGATGATTGGAAAGCCGACGATAAAATTCTTCATTTGAATGTTTTTCTGAAGAATTTTTTTTTTTTTTTTTTTTTTTTCTTTACTTTTTGGAATGATTATAACACTGGCAAGAATTCAAAAAATAATATGTTTTTAACTATCGGCATAATCTAGAATAATGTATGGAAATTTTTTTTAACTTTTATACAACATAATCTTTAAGATCTTATAACTTTAAAATTTGGCTTTTTTGAAACTTAAAAAATGTTTTATAATTTCTGAAATATGTTAAAAAATGTGCGAGCAAAAGAAAAAAACATGCTCAGACATTTTTTAACATATTTCGGAAATTATAAAACATTTTTTAAGTTTCAAAAAAGCCAAATTTTAAAGTTATAAGATCTTAAAGATTATGTTGTATAAAAGTTAAAAAAAAATTTCCATACATTATTCTAGATTATGCCGATAGTTAAAAACATTATTTCTTGAATTCTTGCCAATGTTATAATCGTTCCAAAAAGTATATTATATATAAAAAAAAAATTCTTCATAATACATATACTTTTTTCTAATTTAAAATATCCATCTTTCCTTTCTATGTTATAAGCATTAAGTAATATTCATTCTGCGACCATTTTCTTGTCCACACGAGTAATAACAATAAAGGAGAATTAATCGAAGTGGCCATTTAGCTTTAAAAGATCGATGGGTCCAAAAACGATGAACACCAATAGTCACTCCAAAACCGGCTATGAACATCATAAAAATTGCTAGAAATTGTGAAAAATATTTCAATGTAGTGCAATTATTATAATTAAATATTAAGGTCAAATATTTATTTTAAATATTAATTTCTTATTTAAATTGACATAATATATTAATCATAAATTTTTACAAATACTCACAAAAAAGAAGTGTTCTCTTTTTCTTTGAATATGGAAATGTTAATAAAGAATACAATGCAATAATATGGAGAAGTAAAATATAGATTGTCATTTTCCATTTTAATTTTGATTTAAAATACATTGATGATTTTTCCTCTATTGAATTATTAATTGCCGTTAAGGTGCTTTCATGATTAGAATTTATATCACATGTTTTTGGAACCATTTTTTTTGTTTCTATTAATGCAAATTATATTTGCCTTTTTAACATGCAAATTTTAAAAATAACATTATTACATATAAATATATACATACATTACAATTACTAAATTGATTACTTATAATTTGAGTAATAAGTTTATAAATGAAAAATTAGTTTATAGAAATATAAGAAAATATTTTTTAATATTTACAGAAAACTTCGGTATTATTATAACAATAATTATTATTATTTACATAATATTGTGCAGAAAAAAAATATAAAAAATTCAAATTATTAAAAAAAAAATATTAAATATTAAAATTTACCATAAACGCAAAATCCATTTAGAATTTCATAAAAATTTCTTTATAATTTATAATTATCCAAATACACACAAAAAAATGAAGAGTTTTCATTAGTAAAAATAGACTAATTGAAAATTATTACCTATTATTATATTTCTGATAAACTTTTTTTTTAATTTTTTAATTTTTTTTAAAACTAAGAGCTTCCGCTACGGTACCTTTGATGTACTGAACTTATTAACAATGATTCACATCAATTTAACAACTTATCACAGAAAATTAAAAGGCATTAAAATAAGCTGCAACGCTTATTAATTTAATCCAATTTTGCTTATTTTAATTCATTTTGGTATTAAAATAAGCAAAAGTGGATTAAAATAATAAGCATTGCAGCTTATTTTAATGCCTTTTAATTTTCTGTGATGTAAATCAGAGCATTAATCAATTATAAAAACGAAACTGCTTTTTAAATGAATTATTCATTAACCATTATACATATGGGCGATTTCACGTGAGAGATTTACCTATGACCTTTTAAATTCGTTAAAATATATTTTTTCTTATTCTTTATAGAAAAAAAAGGTTTACGTATTTTTTTATTTTTTTTATAAGTGCTCAAATTTTTGAGTTATGAATTTTTAAAAATCTGATTTTTTCAAGTTTTTTTTTGAAATACAACACTGAAAAAAAAGGGTTTGGTATTCACAACCAAATGTTTGGTTGGTATTTAAGCAACCAAAATGTTTTTGTTTGAAACAACAAAATTTTCGTTGTCCCAATCAAACTTTAGTTAGGACAAAAAAATTCGTTTTTTTCTAATTTTGGTTGTGTCAAACAAATTTTAATTGAGACAATTAAAATTTTATGTTGATCCAACAAAAAAAATTTGATTGCTTAAATACCAACCAAAAGTTTGGTTGTCAATACCAAACCCTTTTTTCAGTTCACCTAATTTCAAAAAAAAATTGAAAAAATCAGATTTTTAAAAATTCATAACTCAAAAATTTGAACACTTATAAAAAAATAAAAAAACAAAAGTAAAAAAAGTAAATTTTTAGCTACCGAAATTTTGTTTGGCAGAATTTTTATTTTACAGTAATTTAATATACAATGATTTTTTTATTTAAAAGAATTATAATTTAATCGAATTTTAATTTATAACAGAATTTTCATTCAATCAAATTTTATGTGATTCGAATTTTTAAATGACAGAAATTTCAATTCACCGAATTTTAATTTATCCTAATTTTTTATTTGTACGAATTTTTAATTAATAGAATTTTTAACAAGCCGAATTTTCGTTTGTCAACCAAAAATTCGTATAATTAAAAAATTGGGATAAATTAAAATTTGGTGAATTCGAATATCTGTCATTTAAAAATTCAAATCACATATAATTCGGTTGAATGAAAATTCTGTTAAATTAAAATTATTTTCAATAAAAACTCATGCAAAGAAAATAATTAAAATAAAAGTTCTGCCAAATAAAAATATTTGGTTATTTTGTGTAAAATAAATTTTTAAATAAAATTCTAAACCTGAACTATAAAGTAACATTGTATATTGTAGATTCTCATCAGTTTTCGTTTAAAAAAAAATTACAATTTCTATTCGGAGGTCAATCGAGTTAACTTTTTCATGAATATACAATTATTAGTTATGAAATATAAACAGTCGTATGATACTCATAGTTTGATAAACTTTTTGAAATTTTAATGAATAATTTCTTTTCTAAATGTGCATCGCATGTCCTGTACTATTAAAACAATAAACAATTTATTATAATGTATTCCAAACCAAATCAGAAACCCATTTACAATTGCATCTACGATTTTCTTTTTTGAATTTTTTTTTTAGTACTAATTGAGACTAGCTTTCATGATATTTTTTAATTTTTTTAAGCAAACCGTTCATGAGATATGAATTTTTCAAAATTTTAGAATTTTAATGATTTTTTATTTTTGAGTACTCATAATTTACTTAAAAATGCATCAATTTTAAAAGTTTATTTTTTAAAATGTGTGTTTTTAAACGTACTATTTCAAAAAAAACGATAATTTTTTTCAAACAATATTACTATTAAATTTATAAGTTTTAAAACAAAATGTCATTTTTTTAAATTCATGTACTGATCCATTTTTTCCAAATTTTTTCTAAAAAATTACTTTCTTTTACGAAAATTTTAAGCCTAGTTCGATAGTGGAGAAATTATTTTTTTCAATATTTACATAATTTTTTTAAATTTTCGAAATTTTGAATTTTTTTTTAAATATCTCCGGTTTATTGGGTAAAATATGCAAAATTAAAAAAAAATGTATATAGGATATAAAAAATGTATTACAATAAGATCTAAAACTTTTGTCTAATTTTTTTTTAATTTGGCATATTTTACATAATAAACAAAAAAAAAATGATAAATTACGAGACATTTTTTTATGGTTTTCGTCATCAAAATCAAATTTACAAGAATTTTCACTATGAAGTTATGAGCATTCAAAAATAAAAAATCATAAAAATTCTGTAATTTTGAAAAATTTATGTCGCAAATGGCTTTCTAAAAAAAATTAAAGAAAATCGTGAAAGTTAGTTTTAATCAGTACTAAAAGAAAAAATAGTTTAAAAAAAATCGAAGATGCAGCTGCAAATGGATGTCTGATTTTCCATTGTCCTTAACTCGCCATCTGTCATGTAATTTTCATCAACTACCGCACCCTGCTCCAGTTGAAAATTTACTGACTTTATAGTAACTTTTAATTTTAACTATAAAGTCACTAAATTTTTACTAAAACAGGGTGCGGTAGTTGACAAGAATTATGACAAATGGCGAGTGGGGGCAAAAAATTGAAGGTTATGTTTATGATAGTTTTGTCTTGATTAAAGCTGTGTCCACAATATGCGTCTTGCTCAGTAAAAAAAACTTCTTTTTTTTACAATGTATGTTAAAATAACGCAGCATATCATAGCAAATAAAATAGTTTTCTTATAAAACAATTCTATTGTATTCCGTTATTCTGTGATGTGTTATATTAACATACATTGTAAGAAAGAAGGTTTTTTTACTACGCAAGACGCCTTTTGTGGACACAGCTTTAATCTAGCCAATATTATCATCAACATAACATCAAATTTTTTGCCCCCACTCGACATTTATCATAATTCTTGTCAACTACCGCACCCTGCTCTAGTAAAAACTTAGTGACTGTATAGTAAAAGTTTACTATAAAGTCAGTAAATTTTCACTAGAGTAGGGTGCGGTAGTTGATGAGAATTTTGACACATTGCGAGTAGGAACAATGGCAACCTTCTGGACGAACATATTTTGGGATCTTGCCCTGTTTCCCTGTTCCCTTGTGTATTTGCCCAAATTATTCATTATCTAGTATGAAACACTTGCTTTTAGCCACTAAATCCAATACGACACTAATCTCACTCATTGAATTTCTTTTTCTTATTAATTTTATTTTCTTGATAATTTTTAAAATTACCGATGTAAAGAAAGTATTGTAAAATACCCTTAACAGAATTTAGTAGACTATCTGGAAGGATGACATTGTACCAACTTTATTGTTAAAATTAAAAGTTACTATAAAGTTATTAAATTTTTATTAGATCAGAGTGCGGTAGTTGGCGAGAATTATGACTAATGGCGAGTGGGGAAAATAGAAACCAACCGAATAGAGAAAAGCAGAGTGAGACATCAAATTTAAAAAATATAAAGATATGGCATATTTCGAACGTTCTACTGTAATTCCAGTGGAAAATTTATATTCGTTCATTTCAAACTAACAATATTAAGTTTAAATTAAAGATTTTATAAATGAAACAAAATATAAAATTTGCAAATTGTGTTATAAATTAAACAAAATAAAGAAATTCCTGCACATTATAAAAAAAGAAAGTAGCAAAAATGATTGAGTCAAATATCTAATGAATTATTAAACACATTGAATTATTCAAACGTTATAACAAAGTAATAAGGCGCTTGTACACCTCAAAAATTATAAGTATACTCGGAATTTGTTAAAAGTTATACTAATTTTGATTGGCCTTGCTCATGGAGAATTTCCAAAAGATAGGAAAAATTTCGAAATTCTCTATGAGTAAAAATAAAAAAGAAGAAAATTTTATTTTAAGGGCTTCAAATTTATACATTTCTACGTATAGATTACAAAAAAAAAATATAGTGAGAATGATTGGAGTTGATTATCCTAGCGTTTTCAAGGGAAAACTGATAATTTTCGATATATTTTTCTCTGTGTCTATCTATGTGTTTTCATGGATGGAACCCTTGGTTTTAATGCGAATGTAACTTGCACTTGTCCGACTTTTATAATAATTATGTTCAAAACGAACAACTTGAGAATTCTTTTTAACATAATTTTTAAAAAATAATAATTTTAAAAAATTTTGTCCTATACAATTATCACTTGGTTTGTTATTTGGTAAAATATTTTAATTTTCCTCTTCCTTTTTCAAATAATTTATTTACAAATATTCATTAAAATTAACATTTACACATAAAGTAAACATATGAGTGAGAAAAAATCATATTTTAATTTTATTTTTTTTTTAGCAATTTTTTTTGCAAATTTTACAACATTTTTATTTTAAAAAATTTAGGGCAAAAAATACTCTCCAAAATCCGAGACTATGTAAATTATTGTAATAATTATTATTTTAATTAATTTACAATTAATTTTTTATCAAATTGAAACTATAATAAATATAATCTATACTTTTAATATTATTATTATTTTGATTATTATCATTTAATTTAATTAATATAAAAAAAAGAACATCTTAATTTTTCTTTTTTACGTCAATGTAAGTTTTTTTGTAAAAGCGATAGAACAAACATAAATTAAAGATAATATTGAAGAACATTACAGCAACCATTTTGTTTGGCAACTCGCATCTTTTTATAAAGATACCAACTGAGATTTGTATAAGTACAATGATAAGTTGACTCTGAAACAATTTAAATATTTTTTATAAAGAGAATTAATATGTATCTGTTTCTTATATGTATATATATATTTGACGTATTCAACGCCAAATC
This sequence comes from Leptopilina boulardi, assembly GCF_019393585.1. NCBI lineage: Eukaryota > Metazoa > Arthropoda > Insecta > Hymenoptera > Figitidae > Leptopilina > Leptopilina boulardi. Next base: position 268,626 of record NW_026137825.1, on the reverse strand, counting down.
AGACATCCACTTGCAACTGCATCTACGATTTTCTTTTTTGAATTTTTTTTAGTACTAGCTTTCATGATATTTTAAAAATTTTTTTAAGCAAGCCGTTTACGACATAAATTTTTCAAAATTACAGAATTTTAATGATTTTTTATTTTTTAATTGTTCATAACTTCCTTAAAAATGCATCAATTTTAAAAGTTTATTTATTAAAATGTGTGTTTTTAAACGTATTATTTCAAAAAAACAATCGTTAATTTTTTTCAAACGATATTACCATATGAAATTTTTAAGTTTTAAAGAAAAAAAGTCATTTTTATCAATTTACATAGTGATTGATTTTTTTTTTAAATCTATTGTCAAAAACTGTTCAAAAATATCGGAAATGCAATAGCAAATGGGTATATCTATGATTTGTCGCAAAATACATCAAATTCAAATAATATTTATTTGGTTCAAATAAATATTAATTTGATAAAAGCCACGTGATCAATTGTTTAAATCAAATATTTTTTTTTTGTTTAATTATTATTAAAGCATTGAAATTTATTAATTATAAATGTTTACAAATAGTAATTTATTGAAATTTTATTATTTACCATTTGTATAAGGGTCAAATAGCGTTTGAATGGAATGATCATTTGTTTAATTGGTCCTTCAAAATTACTCAGAAAATAGTAAAAATACATTATCACATGAACATAACAATTTATAAGTGGTAACAATACAAAAATTTCTACACTTAAATATCTTGGAAAAATTGCTGCAAATAAATAGGTACTTAAATGATGGTATAAGTGTAAAAATGAAATCTGATTATTTTTCTTTCGAATTATATAAATTACTGTTTCACTGAGATCAATCATTTTTAACCACATTCCAATATAACCACATTTTACTATCTGAAATCATAATAAAAAAACGTTAATAATCAACATTAAGTTATTTCGCGTGGCAAACTCAATCTATTTAAATTTAGATTTAAAATATCAGATGTTATAAACTTTCAATTGAATATTAAATGAAACTTCGTTATTGTTCATATTATAAAAATAAAAAATTAGTGTTAAAAAAAATCAAACACATACTGTCATACTGCAAGAATCTATATTGTAAACAATTGGAATACAATCAAAAACACGTCGAAATGAATAGCAAAATGAAACATTTATTGCTATGTAGGCATTTGAAATAATTTGAAATAAATTGTAACATTTAATGTATGTATTTAATTTGTAGGCTGGTCGATTTTTCATATAATATGGTGCCAATATAAATACCGTTATTAAATAGGTTAATATAATTGTAAATGGATACCAAATGCTATTCATAAAAAACCAATCTCTTAATCGTTCATCTAAAAATAAAAAAAAAAATTTACTTCCTTACTGTTTATGTAAACAGGGCTCTCTGTCCAATTTTAAAACACATAGTATATCAATTTTTTTTTTTTTTAACAAAAGGTAATGTTAAAAAGTTAGTGTATTTAAATTAATTTTTTTTTTCAAATAGAAAAAAATGAAGAGACCCTGATCATAAGTTTTAAAACATTTATAAATTTACCCTATAGGGTAAATGCACTAATTGCGGCGCGATTCGAGTTAAAACACCTTTGATGTAGAAAATTCGACATTTCTATTGTATAAACTCAATTTAAGACTTATTAAACTAAAAGCTTATGTTATTTTGATATTAAAAAAAAAATTTTAACTTTATAAAAATCAATTATTTAAACAAATATGAGAAATTAAAATTAATACCGTAATTTTCTATTGCGGCGCGTTTGTATCAGTTACGGTGTATCAATTACGAGGAAAAAAATTTGATCTCAAATAATTAAATTAATAATTGTTTAAATTTGTATCTTTATAAGTAATTGTATCAAAAAAAAAAGATTAAAATAATTTTTTTTTTATCACTTTGCAACAGTTATATTAAATATCATAGTAATAATAGTTATTTTTTACGAACGCGCTGTATTTGATGCACTTGCCGTAATTAGTACACTTACCCCAGTAAAAATACAAACTATTCAATATTTAATGATATTACCAGCCAAATCGTAATAGTAATAATTTATAATTTCCATTATACCCATTTTGGCTTGAAAGTTTTTTTTTTTTTTTTTTTTACCAATCTGTAACTGACTATAAAGTATTACAATAATAAAAAGAATATTAGATTGTGTTTAGCGACAAACAACAGCAGTGACAATGATATAGTGAATTAAGTTTACCATTTTTTAAATGAATATTAATGTCTTATGTATATATTTACTTTATTTTGAATAATTCAATGGCGATTAAATATCACTTCACCTATTTATGGTCATTGTTTCCGCATAGACGACTGTGATCCAAAAATGTCTAGAAAATTCTGGATGACAAATTTTTATTAAACTTATACTATATATATATATATAAGTGTTTTTGTTGTCTCTAAATTCAAATATGATTTCAAAATTAAAATTCAAAATGTCGGACATATTTTTTTTTTAATAATTTATGTAAAAATCAAGTCCCATTAAAATTCGTTAATTTAAAAATTATGTCCGGTATTTTGAATGTTTTGAATTTAAAGGTCAAATTTAAATTCAGCGCCTTCAAAAACCTTTATACACCTAATATGAATTAAATTAAAAAAAAAAAAAAAATTTTTCGTGAATTTTACTTGTTTTTCAGTTTGTTATATTACCTAAAAATATTAAATAATTATTTTATTACTTAACCAAATAATATCACTGATACGTGTAGTGTGCGAATAATAATCAGGGGTGCACTGAAAAAAATGTTGCCGAGAAATTCAACTAACATTGGGTAGTTGACTAGAAAGTAGTAGATTTTTACTATTTTAATTAATTCGATAAACTTAAAGAAGATTTTTGATGTAGAATTTAGAAATCGTTTCCAGTTAAAACTACTACTTTAATAAGTAGTAGATTTTACTATACTCAAAGTGGTACAACAGGCTTTAAGAACATTTTTGTTGTAGAATTAACAAATCCTTTGTGATTAAAACTACTACTTTAAGTAGTAATTTTTTACTATTTTAATTAATTCAATAAGCTTAAAAAACGTTTTTGATGTAAAATTTACAAATCGTTTCCAATTAAAACTACTACTTTCAGTAGTAGCTTTTACTATTTAAAGTGGTTCAATAGGCTTTAAGAACATTTATGTCGTAGAATTAAAAAAATCCTTTCCAATTAAAACTATCACTTTAAATAGTAAATTTAACTGCACTATGCAATTAAACAAACTTATAATATAATTAAAAGATGAAAAATTTACAAGTCAAAACTTAAAAAGGATAATTATAGCAACTAATAAAAGTAGTAAAAATGACTACTTTAAATAGTTACCCAGGTGAAAAAATTAACGTTACACGGAGAGACCGCCGGTTGGAAAAATTACTAAAAAGATTTACAAGTAGCGGAGATAAGGTTACTTTGTCATATATTGCTGTAGGAAATCGAAAATTCTATTAGCAGCATACTTAATAAAACCTGTATACTATAGTAAAATTGCACACAAATTGGAATAGAAATTACTATAGTCTACAGTTTTATTAAGTATGCTGCTAGTAGAATTTTCGATTTCCTACAGCAATGTTTGACAATGTAACCTTATTTCCGCTACTTGTAAATTTTTTTAGTAATTTTTCTAACCGGCGGTCTCTCCGTGTACTAACGTTACTAACGTTACTTATGTTACTAACATTACTAATGTTACTAACGTTAGTACCTATAAAAAAATTAAGAGTTTCTAAAATATATTTTCACAGAAACTTTGCCACTACTTTCCCATTACCACTTTCACTTCCACTTAAACTTTTTATTTTCATTCCCATTTCCACTTCTACTTTTTCTAATTCTCATTCGCACTTCCATTCTCACTTCTACTCTTTCTAATTCTCATTCCCACTTCACTTCCACTTTTTCTAATTTTCATTCCCATTTCCACTTCCACTTTTTTATATTCATTGCCACTTCCACTTTTTCTAATTTTCATTCCCATTCCTATTTCCACTTCCAGTTTTTTATATTCATTGCCACTACCACTTTTTCTAATTCTCATTCACACTTTCACTTCCACTTCCACTTGTTCCGATTTTCATTCCCATTTCATCTTCCACTTTTTTATTTTCATTACAACTTTTTTATATTTTCACTCCCAATAGTTTTAGTCAAAATGGCAACAGCTATAATGAAAATTAGAAGTGGAAAAAATGGGAGTAGAAGTGGGAATGAAAAATAGAAAAAGAAAAGTGGGAATAAAAATTAGAAAAAGTGGAAGTGGTAATAAAAATAAAAAAGTGGAAGTGAAAGTGGAAATGAGAATTAGAAAGAGTGGAAGTGGGAATGGAAGTGTGAATGAGAATTAGAAAAAGTGAAAGTGGAAACGGTAATGAAAATAAAGAAGTGGAAGTGATAATAGAAATGAAAATTATAAAAAGTGCGGGAAAGAACATTAAATACTTCCTAGTGGTCGATTTTCGACAAGTTTCTGCAAAAATACAATTTAGAAACATTTTCTTAATTTTTTTATAGGTACTAACGTTAGTAACGTTAGTAATGTTAATTTTTCTACCTGGGTAAAATCAACTACTTAAAGTAGTATTAATCCAATTTTGCTTATTTTAATCCATTTTGTTATTAAAATAAGCAAAAAATTGGATTAAATTAATAAGCGTTGCAGCTTATTTTAATGCCTTTTAATTTTCTGTGTTTCAAATGTGTTTGGAAATATTTATGATTTATTAATTTTATTGATTCAATAATAAAACTAAAGAATTATTTTTAATGTTTCATTTCGAATGGATAATATATTTATAATAACTTTAATTGAAAAAATATTTTTAATTGTTTCAGGGCCAATTTATCATTATAATTATGCAGCTCTTTATTTTCCTCTTTAAAAACTGTGGGTTACCAAAACGTTTGATCGCTGTAATGTGGCTGAATGTTATATTCAATTTTTGGTTGTTCTATCGCTTTTACAAAAAAACTTACATTGATATAAAAAAGAAAAATTAAAATTTATATATATTTCGTAACATGGCATTTTGTCGTGTACAACTTAAAATAAAATAAATTATTAAAAATTTAATAAATAAACGACACCAGAGTATAATGGCTGTAAAATGTTAAATTTATATATATACATTAAATTTATTATTAAATTATCATAATGATAACACAGAAAATTAAAAGGCATTAAAATAAGCTGCAACGCTTATTATTTTCATCCAATTTTGCTTATATAAATACCAAAATGGATTAAAATAAGCAAAATTGGATTAAAATAATAAGCGTTGCAGCTTATTTTAATGCCTTTTCATTTTCTGTGAAACCAACTTGTCAAAATTTTCAGATTAATATAGACAATCTAAAATAAAAGAATTAAAGGTTCGGATATGTCTTTTTGTTTTGTTATGGGAAATATCACTCTATATTATAAAATGATTTCGCCGCCGCCGCTGATTCAGTAATTTTGACAAGGATGGGTCATTCCATGTCAAGTGTACCCAACCCATGCTTTTAACATAGATAGTACAATGGTTGGTTACACTTGATATGGAATGACCCATATGAATATAGCCGAAAGTTCCCCCCCCTCTCCTCTCCCTCGCAAAAAATGACCTAAATTTTGAGGTTATGTTCGTTTCAAGACTTTTAATATAGCCGCAAGTGGAGGTGGATTTTCCGCCAAAATTGAATTAAATTTTAAAGTTAAGTTATTTTTGCAGGAAACGACCAAGAAACAAACATAACCTAAAAATTTAGCCCAAAATTTGGCGCAAAAAGACCAAGAAACAAACATAACCTCAAAATTTAGGTCAAAATATTGTTTTTGTAGATGTTTGAGTTAATGTTTGGTCAATTTCTGGTATTTAAAACTATTAATATTAATATTTTATCATTTATTTCTTTAAATGTTATTTACGATTTTTATAAACAATAATTTTTATTATTTTCAATTTTTAAAACAAAATTTATCTAATTTTTTAAATTTTCCAGCTAAAATTTGACCTACATTTAAGGTTATGTTCGTTTTTTGCGGTCATTTTCTTTCAAAGTTTGACCTAAATTTTGAGGTTATGTTTGTTTTAAGACTCTGAATAAAGCAGTAAGTTCTAGAAATGAGTTCTAGTATAAATAAAAATTTTAATATAAACGAATTTTAATGTTTATTTTGTCATTTGAAATTTGTCAAATAGATTAAATGATGTTAAAATTTATAATAGAGAGTGAGAGACAGGCATGCGTATCATTTTTTTTTTTTTTTTTTTCATCGTGCAATTAAATGCACTATTTCACAACCTTAGAATGAATTAGCGATTTAAGAATACTTACAGTAACAACTGTGGTGATTTTAATAAAAAAAATTATTGAACTCACGTGAATGTCCAATTTCATTCAAATTTAAAATTATTTTATAAAAATGAAAATAGTAATATGCCTATTTTAGATTAAAAATTTATTATTTAAAATATTGTTAAACGTTATATACGTATAATCTATATTAAGTGGAGGCACCATCTCCAAATTTTGACTCATTTAAATCTAAATTATTAAACGAAATTATATTTTTTTTCATGCATCATTTCAAGTCATTAAAAATCTCTTGTATGGATTTTCAAAAACTAGAAAATTCTAAAATGGTCAAAAAATTTTTATTTTTTTTTTACTATTCTGTATATGTTTTTAAGATATACAAATGATGCAAGAAAAAAATATAACATCGTTTAATAATTTAAATTTAAAATGTATCAAAATTAAGGATAGCGTCTCCCCTTAAATAGATTTCTTTATTTTATATAAATATTTTACTCTTGCTATGTCACTGTTCATAAATTTTTTAAATATTCATAATTTAAAATGATAACTTACATAAATATATACAATGAAACAATAATTTTGATCCCATTAACACAAAATTCATGTATATTCAAAAACTAAGATATAACCTTAATGAAACAATGCTTGACCTAATTAACCCAATAGACAATGTATATTCAAAATGTATAAAACTTCAAATGTATCATTCAAAATGATATGTATATATTCAAACTTTCAAATGCTCTCTAAATCTGAATTAGTAAAAATGTTTACTTATTTGTATTAGTGACTCACTTTTTGCTTTAGAATTATAGTAAAATTTTACTAATTGTTATAGTAAACGTTACTAATAATTAGTAATATTTTACTAATTCAGAAGCAAAAAGTAAGTCAATAATTCAAATTAGTAAACATTTTTACTAATTCAGATTTAGAAACTGTATATAAAATGTCAATAAAATTAATTTGATGATATATTATTTTGTAATGCAACGTTTTGATGGTTAATGATAGATGGTTAAAAAATTAACAAGATGGTAAAAAAAATTTTGATAAATAAAAATATAAAAAAAATTACCGACGCACAATATTAAATTGATTGAAATAAATTCAATTTTTCTCTTCGACCGAAAATTAAAATCGTTTTATTTATTTCAATGCCTAACAAAATTTATAAAATCAATTATTTTTATTGCTTTTTAACATAAAAATAAGTAAATGTTATGAGAGTGATAAAATATATTTTTTTTTATCAATTAGATGTTATTTTAGTTTTGCATTGTTATTATAACATAAGTTGGCATTTCCCTTTTTCTCTATCACTGCTTTTATTAATTCTTTAGACGGTTGTTTTAAATCATATGCCCAACCAATTTTTGCAAACATATCAAGTACAAATGTTGACCAATTAAGACTATAGTTTCCTAATTCTGCGCATTTATAATCGTATGGAAATACATGATGATAATTATGCCAGCCCTCACCCAATGCTAAATGAGCAACAAATTTATTTTCCACTGGTGCTATTGATCTGTAATATAAAGAAAAATATTTTACAAGCTGAATTTCTCATAGGGATAAGAATTTAACAAAATTTTGATATAATATAGAATTTGACTGAATTTTTGCGCACAAAAGATTTTTGATAAAAAAATTCTAATTTGAATAATGAAATATTTTTGAAATTAAAATTCTAACAATGTTATAACTTACTTGTCGTAAGGTTTATAACCCCATAAATGAGCAGCGCTATTGACACTCCATGTGATATTCAAACTAAATACGTAACGAACTAATAGTCCTGCTATTGACCATAACAAGGTTTCATTCCAAAAATAAACAGGTATAAGAATTGGTATTGTAAAACAAAGGAGAATTTTGAAAAATATGAAATGTCTGTATAACAAAAGAAAAAGGCATTAAACAGAGAAAAAGTTAAAGAGATATATGGAGTTATCATCATCCAATTATTAAAACATACTTATCACCGAAAGCAACAAGAGGATCAGCGTAAATATCACTCATATCAATTTGTTTCCCTCGTCTTATGACTTCCGGATGTTTGTGCATCATAAGCCAACCAACGTGTGCAAAGAAAAATCCCCGCTTACTATTATGTGGATCCGCGTCTGTTTCTGTATATTTATGATGAACGCGATGATCTCTCACCCAATTGTATACTGAATTCTAATAGGAAAGTATTTTTAAATTTTATAAAGCATATATATATATATATATATATATTGATGCCTAAACTGGTACCTATGATTATGTTCTAAAAATCATTAGTTACAATTATTTTTGAACCGAATTTTTATTTGTTTGAATAAGTATTTTGCAGAATTTTCATCAAAACGATTTTCTATATATTACAGAATTTTTACTTAACTGAAAAATCATTTAACAGAATTTCTATAATTGATAGAATTTTCATTTGTTCAAAATTGCAAATGTCCTAACAAACAATTGATTTTGGCGCGATTTTTAAAATCAATCACAATTTTATGGATAATTTTTGATTAGTTGATTTTGAAAATCGCGCCAAAATCAATTGTTTATTTGGACATTTGCAATTTCGGTAAAATGAAAATTCTATCAATTACAAATTCTGTTAAATGATTTTTCGGTTAAGTAAAAATTCTTTAGTATATATATATATATATATATATATATATATATATATATATATATATATATATATATATATATATATATATATATATATATATATATATATATATATATATATATATATATATATGAAATATCGGTTATATGGAAATTATATCAAATAACTCTCCACGAGAGAATAAGGGATCTTATGTCAAAACTATTTTAGATTATGTTTAGTGATAGTTTTACCATGATTAAAAAGTTTCTTTTTTTAAATTAGGTAAAATCAAAATTTAATTTTTATTGAATTCTTTTGAATCTAAAAATCAAAAATATAACCTAAATTTTTTTTTTTGACGTAAGTTACCTTATCTCTCGTCACTTATATAATTTCTTACTTGTCCAGACGAGTAGAAACAATAAAGGAGAATCAATCGAAGTGGCCATTTAGCTTTATAAGATTGATGGGTCCATAAACGATGTGCACCACAAGTTACTCCAAAACCAACCAAGTGTGTCATAAAATGTGCTACAAATGAAAAAAAAATTCGTTTCGATGCCGTGCAATTATTAGGGGAGAGTGGTCCTATGTTGGCCCTGTGGGTAAAGTCGGCCCCCCCCGGGTTTCTCAGAGCTGGCGTTCGCGTCGAATTAATAATTTTAATCGAACTCTTTTTTTACATACACTAAAATAATTATTTTAGTGTTTGTTAATATGTCACACCACAAAATTATTAATTCGACGCGAACGCCAGCTCTGAGAAACCCGGGGGGGCCAACTTTACCCACAGGGCCGACATAGGACCACTCTCCCCTATAATTAATATTAAGGCCATATTTTTATTATAATTATATATATATATATATATATATATATATATAATATTTAAATTGATTTATTAGCCATAAATTTTTAGAATACTCACAAAAAAAAAATGATTTTAATTTCTTCGAATATGGACAAGTTAAAAGAACATACAATACAATGGCATGGAGAACAAAAATAGAGATTATCATGTCCCATTTTAATTTTGTTTTAAAATATTTTGGAGATTTTTCCTCTAAGGAATTATTTATTGTCGTTAAAGTGCATTCATCATTGGATTTTATATCACATGTCTTTGGGACCATTTTTTCTATAAATATGAATTAAAGCCTTTTATTATTTCATATAATCATTTCTTTATAATTTAGAATTTAAAGAAATAATATCTAATTTAAATATTGTTATATTAAATCAAGGGCCGAAAAAAACAACTAAATATTATATTCAACAATTATTTAAAAATTTTTTTTTCTTTAGCAACTTGATATTTAAGAATATTTTTATAAGGTTCAAAGAAGAAATAGATTAATTGCAAATTATTACCTATTGTTGTCTTTATGATTAATTTTTCTTCTTTTTACATTTAAAAATCTTTTTTTTCTTTGAAACTGAGAGCTTTCGCTATACGGTACCTTCAATGTACTGAACTTATTGATAATGATTCACATCAACCTAATGACTTACGTAAATCATAGCATTAATCAAATTATGAAAAACGAAACAACTTTTTAAATGATTTATTCATTTTTCATTATATAATTCCTGGACAATTGTAACCTTTGTATACACTGAAAAAAAATTTATTTTATTCAAATACCGATGTATTTGGTTATTATCAAATAAATATTTACTTGAATCAAATATGTATTTCTTATTTGAATCAAATATTTCAGTATTTGAAGCAAATACAAGTTATTTGATTCAAGTAAATATATATTTGATAATAACCAAATACACTGGTATTTGAATCAAATAAATTTTATTTTCAGTGTATGGGACATTCTATTTTAAAATTATATTGTAAACAATCGACAATATAAGACAATTTTTAAATAATTATTTTTCCCATTTAATTAAATCAAATTACTTTTACAATAAGTGTAGTTTCGAAAGAATATTTAAGCTTTCTTTCGACGTAAATTTTGTCAAAATGGAAGAAAACGTATTTTGAGATATTTAGAAGTTTAACCTTCAAACTAAATTTTTTTATACTAATTAAATATTTAAAATTTTTTTTTACAATAATAAAGTTTAGAAATTTTTCTCTCGAAACTACTCATTACAAAAGTAATTCGATTAAATTAAATAGGATAAATAATTTTTTAAAAATTGTTGTCAATTGTTTACTAAGGGGTATAATTTTAAAATAAAATGCTCCATATTACAGATTTTATAATTTTCTCCCTCATCGTATGCAATTTCGTTTAATATTTATTAATAAATAATAATTTTGGGTTTTAATTTCTTATTATATTGAAACAGAGCAATTGAGTTAAAATATTAATTTAATACAAATAAATATTTATCTAATACAAAAAAATATTTTTTATATACTAATAAAAATTTATTTAATAGAAGTAAATATTTATTTGATAGAAGACAAGTAACCTACTATTTAAATAAAATCAATTTTTTTCAGTTCAACCAATTATATGGTACAACAGCAAAATTTTATTCAGAGTTTTGATGAATAAAATTTTCTAAACTTACCTAAAATTTAAATAATTAACAATTATTATTTTTAACATATTTAATTATTATATCATCATGAATATTTTGTTGAACAAAAATTTGGTTATTTTGTAGAAAACAAATTTTTAATTAAAATTTTAAACCATATCACTATAACGTAACATTTCATAATGTAGATTTTGATCGCAGTCTTTGTTTTTAACAAAATTAACATTTTTAAATAGGTCAATCGATTTAACTTTTTTTCATGAATTATTATTAGTTATGAAATATATTAACATTCGTATGATGCGTAAAGTTCTTTAAGTTTTTTGATATTTTGATGAATAATTTTTATTTTTTTTTCTCCAAATGTTCATCGCATATTCTCTATACTAATGCAACAATACACATTTAAACTATGTTATTATTTATATCATTATTATACAATATATGACCGATACGCATATTATATTAAAAATCGACATTTTTAACCCCTAAAATAGCATATATTAGCTGAAATAAAAAATAAATATGTAATATTTTTCGATTTTCTTCAAAATTATTCCTACTGGAAGCGTCGATCCGGGAATTACATTTGTGGGTAGTGTCTTACTTGTTAGTATATCATTGTTATTCAGTCATAATAATATTTAAGTTTAATTCAATTATAAATTTTTGTTGAGAAAATAATTTTTTAGGTTTAGAATCATTTCAAAATTGTATATATTGAGAATAAATATAAAATAATAAGTGGAACTTCTGAATTGTGACACTTTGCAAGGAATGGTAGCTTTTTTTCGATACAGAGTGCGGAACTAGAATTGATAAAAGCATGGCTAAGTAGGTGTAAAAAAATATAAAGATATGTCATATTTCGAACGTTCTACTGGAGTTTTAGTGGAAAATTTACATGCGTCCATTCCAAACTAACCATTAAGTTTAAATCAAAGATTTTATAATTTTCATTCAAACAAATATATATATATATATATATGTATTTTTAAATAAAAGTCTAATCTTCATTAATACAGTTGTTTTATATAAATTTATATATATCATTACTATATTATAAAAAGATATCGCCGCCGTTGTATCACGTTTGATATGTGGTGGTTCCTTACTTAGTGCATGACATAATTTATGATAACGTACTCTTATTTATTATAGACAATTATTATAAAATTTATTATATAATATTAAATATGTTTTTTTCTTAAATAAGTTTTTTGGTAGAAACGAAAGAATAGCCAATAGTTGATAATAGCATTTAATATGACAGCAATTATCACAACTCGTGGGTATCCACAATTTTGTACCATGACAATAATTGCTTGTGCAAGCAATATAATAAATTGACCCTTGAACAATAAAAAATTATCAATTATTAGTATTATTAATTCTTTTTTTTTAAATATAGATTTTTTCATTATTTAACATATATGTGACGCTCTATACGTTGAAAGTGACCTTAGCTACAAACAAATTTTAGGTTATGTTTGTGTTTTCTAGAGTGATACACTATACAAAAAAAAAATGAACATAACCTAAAATTTGTTTGTACCTAAGGTCTCTTTTACCGTAGAGCCACATATACAGAGAGAGAGAGAGAGAGAGAGAGAGAGAGAGAGAGAGAGAGTCAAATGTAATATTAGTAATTTAAAAAATAATTGTCATTTACCATTTGTATGAGTGTCAGGTAACGTTTAAAAGGCTTGATTATTTCTTTAATTGGACCATCAAAATTACTAAGGAAATAATAAAAATACATAATCACATGAACTGAACAGTTTAAAATTGGAACCGACAATGAAATTTCAGAAATTACATATTTTGCAAAATTTAATCCTATTAAGTAGGTGCTCATGTGATGATATACATGTAAAAATGAAACTTGATTATTTTTCTTTCTTAAAATGTAAACAACAGTTTCGGAAAGATCAATTATCTTTAGCAATAGTGTAACGTAAGCAACTTTTACAATCTGAAATAATAAAAATAAAATTAATTCTTAATGTTCTTATTCTTTTAATGTTTTTTTTTTTTTTTTTTTTTTTTAATATAAATTTTAACTTTTAAGAAATAGCGTTTTCTATTTTTTAATTTAAAAATTATGAAATTATAATAAATTTTACTATCTTTTAGTAGAAAACAATTAAAAATTCATAAAATGGATTTTTATTTTTATTTCATAAAACAAAATGTCAATGAAAGAGAAAAAATGAAAAAAAAGTACTTACCTTCATACCGCAAGTATCTGTGTCATAAACAACAGGACGACATTCAAAAAAGCGAGAAAATGAATAACATGCTGACATATTTATAACAATATAAGCATTTGTAATAACTTGAAAAATATTGTACAATTTAATAAATGTACTTAATTTGTATGCAGGTCGATTTTTCATATAATCAGGTGCCAATTTAAATATAACAATACAATAAATTAATGTAATTACAATAGGATACCAAATACTATCCATTGTAAAGAAATCTCTTATTCGTGGATCTGAAATTTTTTTTTTTTTTAATGTAAAACAATATTATACTTTCTTTTATTTTTAAAAGTAAAACAACATTTTTTATTCTAAATAAAACAAAAAAAAAAAAAAAAAAATTGTGTACTTAATATACAGGTTGTTCAAAAATCTTACCAGACAAGTCATAATAATAATAATTAATATTTTCCATTAAGCCCATTTTGAATATTATTCTGTTGTCGAGAATTTCATAAATTTAATATATCAATAATAAAAACTTATATATTTATAATTAAAATAAAAAAAAAATACAAAATTATTAACTAAATTTATCAAAAGACATACGAAAATATAGTGTGTGATGTTGATAGTTTATAATTTCAATTTTAAGTGAATATAACAGATTGTATTACGTTTGAAATAATTTAATATGCGTTTAATAATTCATTAGTGATTTGACTTCTTAATCCTTAATGATACTTTTTTGTTATTCATAATGTGCAGAAAAATAAATAATTCTGCATAAATTTTTTCAAATATGAATCATATACACTTAGAAAAAAAAATTCTTAATTTAAATAAAAAGATCTGTTATATATTATATATATCTGTTATATATACATATATATATATATATATATATATATATATATATATATATATCTTTCTATATTATAAAAAGAATTCGCCGCCGCTGTTTCAGAAATTTTGACCTAGGAGGAGGGGGGAAGGGGGAAGTCCCCCTCCTAAATTTTGAGGTCATGTTCGTTTCAAGGCTCTGAATATAGCCGCAAGTCCCCACCTCCCTCCTACGCCAAAAATGACTTAAATTTTGAGGTTATGTTTGTTTTAAGACTCTATATAAAGCAGTAAGTCCTTCCCCCTTCTCTCTCCGTATTTCCCGCCAAAAATGACATAAATTTTGAGGTTATGTAAATTTCAAGACTTTCAATATAGCCGCAAGTGGAGGTGGAGTTCCCGCCCAAAAATGACTTGAATTTAAAGGTTATGTTCGTTTCAAGACTTTTTAATAATTTATTTGTTTTTTAGGCAATTTCATTGAAATTATTTTTAAAAATAATTTCTTAATGTCGATTTTAATTTATTTAATTATTTATTTATTATTAATTTAATTAATTTATTAATTAAAATTTAATAATTTTAATAATATTTATTAAGATTTTTATGAATTTGTAATAATAATTCATTGAAATAGGTGGTTCATTTGGAATGGACGCATGTAAATTTTCCACTAAAACTCCAGTAGAACGTTCGAAATATGACATATCTTTATATTTTTTTTACATCTACTTAGCCGTGCTTTTATCAATTCTAGTTCCTAGCTATGTATCGAAAAAAGCTACCATTCCTTGCAAAGTGTCACAATTCAGACGTTCCACTTATTATTTTATATTTATTCTCAATATATACAATTTTGAAATGATTCTAAACCTAAAAAATTATTTTCTCAACAAAAATTTATAATTGAATTAAACTTAAATATTATTATGACTGAATAACAATGATATACTAACAAGTAAGACACTACCCACAAATGTAATTCCCGGATCGACGCTTCCAGTAGGAATAATTTTGAAGAAAATCGAAAAATATTACATATGTATTTTTTATTTCAGCTAATATATGCTATTTTAGGGGTTAAAAATGTCGATTTTTAATATAATATGCGTATCGGTCATATATTATATAATAATGATATAAATAATAACATAGTTTAAATGCGTATTGTTGCATTAGTATAGAGAATATGCGATGAACATTTAGAAAAAAAAAAATAAAAATTATTCATCAAAATATCAAAAAACTTAAAGAACTTTACGCGTCAAACGAATGTTAATATATTTCATAACTAATAATAATTCATGAAAAAAGTTAAATCGATTGACCTCTTTAAAAATGTTAATTTTGTTAAAAACAAAGACTGCGATCAAAATCTACATTGTAAAATGTTACGTTGTAGTGATATGGTTTAAAATTTTAATTAAAAATTTGTTTTCTACAAAATAACCAAATTTTTGTCAACAAAATATTCATGATGATATAATTATTAAATATGTTGCAATAATAATTGTTAATTATTTAAATTTTAGGTAATTTTAGAAAATTTTATTCATCAAAACTCTGAATAAAATTTTGCTGTTGTACCATATAATTGGTTGAACCGGAAAAAACTGATTTTATTTAAATAGTAGATTACTTGTCTTCTATCAAATAAATATTTACTTCTATTAAATAAATTTTTATTAGTATAAAAAAACTTTTTTTTTCTATTAGATAAATATTTATTTGTATTAAATTAATATTTTAACTCAATTGCTCTGTTTCAATATAATATAAGAAATTAAAAACCAAAATTATTATTTATTAATAAATATTAAACGAAATAACATACGATGAGGGAGAAAATTATAAAATCTGTAATATGGAGCATTTTATTTTAAAATTATACCCCTTAGTAAACAATTGACAACAATTTTTAAATAATTTTTTATCCTATTTAATTTAATCGAATTACTTTTGTAATGAGTAGTTTCGAGAGAAAAATTTCTAAACTTTATTATTGTAAAAAAAAATTTTTTTAATATTTAATTAGTATAAAAAAATTTATTTTGAAGGTTAAACTTCTAAATATCTCAGAACACGTTTTCTTCGATTTTGACAAAATCTACGTCGAAAGAAAGCTTAAATATTCTTTCGAAACTATACTCATTGTAAAAGTAATTTCATTTAATTAAATGGGAAAAATAATTATTTAAAAATTGTCTTATATTGTCGATTGTTTACAATATAATTTTAAAATAGAATGCCCCATACACTAAAAAAAAAAAATTTATTTGATTTAAATACCAGTGTATTTGGTTATTATCAAATATATATTTACTTGAATCAAATAAATTGTATTTGCTTCAAATACTGAAATATTTGATTCAAATAAGAAATACATATTTGATTCAAGTAAATATTTATTTGATAATAACCAAATACATCGGTATTTGAATAAAATAAATTTTTTTTCAGTGTATACAAAGGTTACAATTGTCCAGGAATTATATAATGAAAAATGAATAAATCATTTAAAAAGTTGTTTCGTTTTTCATAATTTGATTAATGCTATGATTTACGTAAGTCATTAAGTTGATGTGAATCATTATCAATAAGTTCAGTACATTGAAGGTACCGTATAGCGAAAGCTTTCAGTTTCAAAAAAAAAAAAAAGATTTTTAACTGTAAAAAGAAGAAAAATTAATCATAAAAACAACAATAGGTAATAATTTGCAATTAATCTATTTCTTCTTCGAACCTTATAAAAATATTCTTAAATATCAAGTTGCTAAAAAAAAAAAATTTTTTAAATAATTGTTGAATATAATATTTAGTTGTTTTTTTCGGCCCTTGATTTAATATAACAATATTTAAATTAGATATTATTTCTTTAAATTCTAAATTATAAAGAAATGATTATATGAAATAATAAAAGGCTTTAATTCATATTTATAGAAAAAATGGTCCCAGAGACATGTAATATAAAATCCAATGATGAATGCACTTTAACGACAATAAATAATTCCATAGAGGAAAAATCTCCAAAATATTTTAAAACAAAATTAAAATGGGACACGATAATCTCTACTTTTGTTCTCCATGCCATTGCATTGTATGTTCTTTTAACTTATCCATATACGAAGAAATTAAAAACATTTATTTTTGGTGAGTATTCTAAAAATTTATGGCTAATAAATCAATTTAAATATAATATATATATATAATTATAATAAAAATATGGCCTTAATATTAATTAGGGTCAATCGGGGTAAATCCGAACGCTTTTAGTAAGTTTCAACAATAACATAAGTTTTTTCTTTAAAAAAAAAAAAATACTTCCGGTATTCTGGTGCATGAAGTTGTTACTTTACTTCCATAGAACAATTTTATGGGGTAGCAAAAATTTTTGATAAATTACAATCGCAGGAAACTTAGCGTTCGTATTTACCTCGATACTTTGCAACTTTTCTAAAATACCGGGGTAAATACGAACGCCACTGTATTTCAGAAAAATCTTAGGGAAAATAAATTTAAAGTATTGCAATTGTTAAACTTATATAAAAACTCAAAAAAAAAATACGATAATAAACCTATTATGTAATAATGCATCATATATAAATACAAAAATCAAACAGGTTAAAAATTAAAATGCATTACACAATTAAAACCTTCAATAACTTTATCAAATCATAACGGATTTTTGCAAAACTTGCTACAGAAAAAATTTTGGAGTGATTGAATGTAAATAAAAAAAAAATTAAAATTTTTTAAATTCAAAATGGCGGACTTTCCTAAAACTTATTTTTAAAAATGATCAAATTTGCTAACCCTGAAACCCCCCGAGTAACAATTTTCGAGCGAATCCAATGAATTTTTTAATTTTCGTCCGCCATTTTGAATTTTGAAAAACTGACTTCAAATTGGTAATTAGCGACCCCAAAAACCGTAGAATACCAAATTTTATTAAGATCCTGAAAAACCTTTTTCAACAAACCATTTGGCAAAAAAAATTGAAACACTCCTTCGAGAGAACAGAGATTAAGTTTCTGCTTATTAATTACTAACGAGGATACGTATAGAAAGAAAAACTTTTTTCTATGTACTTTTATAATGTTAAAATAATAGTGTAATGAAATAAAAACAATTTTGTGTGGCTCTGATGTAAAAAAAAATTATTGAAAATACCGTTCGGATTTACCCCGGTTTTCCAATTTTCCTGGGTAAATACGAACGGTCTGATATTATTAATAAAATTTTACAGAAGGCAAAAATCAAAAATAGTTTCTGTTCTAGTATTCATAACAAACAATTATAAATAATAAAATAAATTTTCAGCTTCTTATTCTTCAAATACGAGACAAAATACTGAAAGAGTGTCATCTTTGATTTTCAATCTTTTTTGCAATACTCGTTATTTTTGTTTATGCTGTTGCTAATTAACAAACGAAAAATGGGATAATACTTAGAATATCTTGAAGAGGATCTGAGGTAAAAATTCTCATATCGAACTTATTTTTAAAAATTTTAATTAAGCTGAAATAATTAGCGTTCGGATTTACCCCCCGTTCGGATTTACCCCGGCTGACCCTATAATAATTGCACGGCATCGAAACGATTTTTTCTTTCATTTGTAGAATATTTTGTGGCACACTTGGTTGGTATTGGAGTAACTTGTGGTGTACATCGTTTATGGACCCATCAATCTTATAAAGCTAAATGGCCACTTCGATTGATTCTCCTTTATTGTTTCTACTCGTCTGGACAAGTAAGAAATTATAAGTAATTTAAAAAAAAGAAACTTTTTAATCATGGTAAAACTATCACTAAACATAATCTAAAATATTTTTGACGTAAGATCCCTTATTCTCTCGTGGAGAGTTATTTGATATAATTTCCATATAACCGATATTTCATATATATATATATATATATCAGGGACCTGCCCGAATCATTCGTGTCGTTTCCGTTTCTGTTGTGTACACAACACATTTATACATTAACTAATGTGTTGTGTCCTGACACGAAACATTTCCCTATTGACTAATGTGTTGAGTCCTGACACGACACATTTTCTCATCGAATAATGTTTCGTGTCCTGACACGACACATTTCTACATTGATTATCGTTTCGTGTTTGGACACGACACATTTTCTCGTCAAATAATGTTTCGTGTCCAGACCCGACACTTTTGAAATAAATAAATGTTTTCGTGTCAGAACACGACACATTTTCTCATAGAATATCGTTTCGTGTTTGTATCTGACACTTTTGATATAAAGAAATGTTTTCGTGTTAAATAACGTTTCGTGTTTAAACACGAGACATAATTCTTTCTTAATGTTTTATGTTTAGTCACTGAAAGGAGAAAGTTATACGCAAACGCGATTTTTGACAAAAATTACTTAATATTATTTAATTTATAACAAAACAAGATGGCGGTCAATCAGAGTAGCGGATCTAATATGGCGTAACAAGTAAATTTGTTCATGAGAATATTTTACAATGAGAAAGTGGGTTATATCCGGACACGAAAACATTTAAAAATTTTAATAGTGTCGTGTCCGATCCTGACACGAAAACATTTAATTATTTTAAAAGTGGCGTGTCTGGACACGAATACATTTAATTTTATCAAAAGTGTCCGGTCAGGACACGAAAACATTTAATTATTTTAAAAGTGTCGTGTCCGGACACGAAAACATTTTAAAATTTCAAAAGTGTTCGTGTCCGGACACGAAAACATTTAATTTTTTTAAAAGTGTCCGGTCAGGACACGAAAACATTATAAATTATTAAATGTGTTTGTGATTGAACACGATACTACACAAAATTGATTTGGCGTTTTGTTTCGTTTCCGTGTCAGTCCCTGATATATATATATATATATATATATATATATATATATACTAAAGAATTTTTAACTTAACCGAAAAATCATTTAACAGAATTTCTAATTGATAGAATTTTCATTTTACCGAAATCGCAAATGTTCGCAAACAAACAATTGATTTTGGCGCGATTTTCAAAATCAACTAATCAAAAATTATCCATAAAATTGTGATTGATTGATTTTAAAAGTCGCGCCAAAATCAATTGTTTGTTAGGACATTTGCAATTTCGAACAAATGAAAATTCTATCAATTATTGAAATTCTGTTAAATGATTTTTCAGTTAAGTAAAAATTCTGTAATATTTAGAAAATCGTTTTGATGAAAATTCTGCAAAATACTTATTCAAACAAATAAAAATTCGGTTCAAAAATAATTGTAACTAATGATTTTTAGAACATAATCATGCGTACCAGTTTAGGTATCAAAAAATATATATATATGCTTTATAAAATTTAAAAATACTTTCCTATTAGAATTCAGTATACAATTGGGTGAGAGATCATCGCGTTCATCATAAATATACAGAAACAGACGCGGATCCACATAATAGTAAGCGGGGATTTTTCTTTGCACACGTTGGTTGGCTTATGATGCACAAACATCCGGAAGTCATAAGACGAGGGAAACAAATTGATATGAGTGATATTTACGCTGATCCTCTTGTTGCTTTCGGTGATAAGTATGTTTTAATAATTGGATGATGATAACTCCATATATCTCTTTAACTTTTTCTCTGTTTAATGCCTTTTTCTTTTGTTATACAGACATTTCATATTTTTCAAAGTCCTTCTTTGTTTTGTATTACCTATTCTTATACCTGTTTATTTTTGGAATGAAACCTGGTTATGGTCAATAGGAATAGTATTACTTCGTTACGTATTAAATTTGAATTTCACATGGAGTGTCAATAGCGCTGCTCATTTATGGGGTTATAAACCTTACGACAAGTAAGTTATTATAACATTGTTAGAATTTTAATTTAAAGAATATATTTCATTATTCAAATTAGAATTTTTTATCAAAATCTTTTGGGCGCAAAAATTCAGTCAAATTCTATATTATATCAAAATTTTGTTAAATTCTTCCCTATGAAGAAATTTGGCTTGTAAAATATTTTTCTTTATATTACAGATCAATAGCTCCAGCGGAAAATAAACTTGTTGCTCATTTATCAATGGGTGAGGGCTGGCATAATTATCATCATGTATTTCCATACGATTATAAATGCGCAGAATTAGGAAACTATAGTCTTAATTGGTCAACATTTGTACTTGATATGTTTGCAAAAATTGGTTGGGCATATGATTTAAAACAACCGTCTAAAGAATTAATAAAAGCAGTGATAGAGAAAAAGGGAGATGTCAACTTATGTTATAATAACAATGCGAAACTAAAATAACATCTAATTGATAAAAAAAAAAATATTTTATCACTCTCATAACGTTTACTTATTTTTATGTTAAATAGCAATTAAAACAATTTATGTTATGAATTTTGTTAGGCATTGAAATAAATAAAACTATTTTAATTTTGGTTGAGGAGAAATTGAATTTATTTCAATCAATTTAATATTCTGCGTCGGTAATTTTTTTTATATTTTTATTTATCAGAATTTTTTTTACCATCTTGTTAATTTTTTAACCATCTATCATTAACCATCAAAACGTTGAATTCCAAAATAATATATCATCAAATTAATTTTATTGACATTTTATATACAGTTTCTAAATCTGAATTAGTAAAAATGTTTACTAATTTGAATTATTGACTTACTTTTTGCTTCTGAATTAGTAAAATATTACTAATTATTAGTAACGTTTACTATAACAATTAGTAAAATTTTACTAATTCTAAAGCAAAAAGTGAGTCACTAATACAAATAAGTAAACATTTTTACTAATTCAGATTTAGAGAGCATTTGAAAGTTTGAATATACATATCATTTTGAATGATACATTTGAAGTTTTATACATTTTGAATATACATTGTCTATTGGGTTAATTAGGTCAAGCATTGTTTCATTAAGGTTATATCTTAGTTTTTGAATATACATGAATTTTGTGTTAATGGGATCAAAATTATTGTTTCATTGTATATATTTATGTAAGTTATCATTTTAAATTATGAATATTTAAAAAATTTATGAACAGTGACATAGCAAGAGTAAAATATTTATATAAAATAAAGAAATCTATTTAAGGGGAGACGCTATCCTTAATTTTGATACATTTTAAATTTAAATTATTAAACGATGTTATATTTTTTTCTTGCATCATTTGTATATCTTAAAAACATATACAGAATAGTAAAAAAAAAAATAAAAATTTTTTAACCATTTTAGAATTTTCTATTTTTTGAAAATCCATACAAGAGATTTTTAAGGACTTGAAATGATGCATGAAAAAAAATATAATCTCGTTTAATAATTTAGATTTAAGTGAGTCAAAATTTGGAGATGGTGCCTCCACTTAATATAGATTATACATATAACGTTTAACAATATTTTAAATAATAAATGTTTAATCTAAAATAGGCATATTACTATTTTCATTTTTATAAAATAATTTTAAATTTGAATGAAATTGGATATTCACGTGAGTTCAATAATTTTTTTTTATTTAATTGAAATAAAAATTATTTGATTCAAGTATAAATATTTATTTGATAATATATAGTCGTAATAAGCGACTCCAAAAACCCCTAGAACCCAATTCCATAAAAATTTTGAGTTACTTGTTTAGACATGTTTTTTGAGGTTAGAAAAAAATCCATGACTTAAGATGGAACAAATTGAACATCACCCTTTTATATAATATAGTTATGATTTTTCAAAAAATGCAATTCTCACATTGGATCACTTCAGGAATTTCGCATATATATATATATTAAAATATTGCGTTTACTTTATTAATATCATATTTATTTTTTAAAACATTTTTCCTTTTTTGATTTAATAATATATGTTTTCTTATAGAAACGGAAAAATAGATAGAAAATAAAAGCTACATTAATCAGCATTATAAATAGTAGTACTTTTGATAATTCACAATTCTGTAAAAGACCAGCTATTATTTGTACAATCATTATACTGAATTGTATCTGAAACAAAGGAATATATATGTAGTTACAAATAATTAATTTATATAGTAAATAATAGTTTTAAATAATTAAAAAAATTTATTTTTTTTACCATTTGAGCGATCGTTAGGTAACGTTTAAATGGCATAATAATTTGTTTAATTGGACCTTCAAAATTACTGAGAAAATAATATGAATACATTATCACATGAACTCCACAATTCATTATTGGCACCAATATTGCAACTTCACCACAAAAATATCTTGTAAATATTATAGCAATTAAACATGTTGTTATATGATGATAGACATGTAAAATGGATACTTGATTATTTTTTTTTCGCAATATATAAATTACTGTTTCAATGAGGTCAATAATTTTTAAGGCTATTGTCAAATAACCACATTTCATTATCTGCAAATTTAAATTTAAAAAAATTTATTAATATTCTTAATAAATTAAAAATTTATAAAACATATATAATTTCAAAACAAAAAATTTATTTTTAACAACAAATAAAAAACTATTTATTATTATTCTGTAATTCGAGGATGAAAATTCAAAAGAATTAATTTTTTGCGTCTCAAAAAAAAAAAATATATATATATACGTACCGTTAATCCACAAGCATCAATTGTGTATTCTATAGGTCGACATTCAAAAAAACGAAGAAACGAATAACAGGGCACCAATTCTTTCACAATATATGCATTTAGAATTACTTGAAATAAATTATAACATTTAATAAATGTATTTAATTTGTAAGCCGGTCTATTTTTCATGTAAGCTGGTGCTAATTTAAATGCAATAACAATATAGGCTAATATTATTATAATTGGATACCAAATACTATTCAATAAAAACCAATCTCTTATTCGAGGATCTGAAAAATTTTTACGCCATTTAAAATAATATTTTTTTTGTTTTCTTTTTTTTTTATAACAGTGCAAGAAACATTAACAATGATTTATTTAATTCTAAATAAATTTTTAAATTTAAACTAGTAAAAATAAAATTCACAGAAAATTAAAAGACATTAAAATAAGCTGCAACGCTTATTATTTTAATCCAATTTTGCTTATTTTAATCCATATTTTGGTATTAAAATAAGCAAAATTGAATTAAAATAATAAGCGTTGCAGTTTATTTTAATGCCTTTTAATTTTCTGTGATTTCTAATTTAAATAGTAATATTATACTAAAAATTACTAAGTCAAAAAAGTAATATTTATTACTAAATCAATTTAGTAAATAATGCGAAAAAACATTATAAACTTACCAGCTAAGTCGTAATAATAATAATTAACAGTTTCCATTACACTCATTTTTGAAAATTGTATATTTTGTAAAATTTGAGAAATTTAAAAACAAAAATTAAAAATGTTATATGATATAAAAAGTTTTTGTAAACACCAAACTATAAAATCACCACAGTAGTTACTGTTAATATTTTTAAATCGCTAATTCATCCTAAGGTTATGAAATAGTGCATTGAATGCACGGTGAAAAAAAAATGATACGCACGCCTGTCTCCCACTCTCTATTATAAATCTTAACGTCGTTTAATCTATTTTACAAATTTCAAATGACAAAATCAACATTAAAATTCGTTTATATTAGAATTTTTATTTATACTAGAACTCTTATTGTATTTGAAATATGTATATTTAGTTATAGAATATTATATATTAATAAAATATTAATTATATTTTCAGCAAATAATTAATCTGTATTTTTTAAAAATTTATTATTATTAATTTGGGATTTATTCAAGTATTACGTAAGCATTTTTTCAAGGGTTTAGATTTAGGATTAAAAAAAAAATTGAACTTAAAATTTCATGTAGATCGTGTAGATAAATATATTTCATTTATTCAAACGAATAATTTTTACAACCTCTTAAAACTATATTTTTAAAATTTGTATCTTTGATCAACGAAATTTTCATCTTTGCAAAAACTACTTTCTTATTATCCCGACAAAAATGACATAAATTTAAAGGCTATGTTCGTTTCAAAACTAAATAGGGCCGGAAGTCGTCCCCTCTCTTCTTATTTCCCGCCAAAAATGACATAAATTTTGAGGTTTATATTCGCTTCAAGACTCTGAATAGAGCAGCAAGTAAAGGTGGATTTCCCGCCAAAAATGACCTGAATTTAAAGGTTATGTTGGTTTCAAGACTGTGAATATAGTCGCAAGCCCCCCCCCCTTCCTTACGTTGAAGGAGAGGTGAATTTTCCGCTGAAATTGAACTAAATTTTAAGGTTAAGTTATTTTGTCGGGAAACGACCAAGAAACAAACATAACCTCAAAATTTAGGCCAAAATTTGGCTCAAAAAGACAAAGGAACAAATATATCCTCAAAATTTACGTCAAACTTTGAAGGAAAATGACCAAAAAATGAACATAACCTTAAATGTAGGTCAAATTTTTGCTGGAAAATTTAGAAAATTAGATAAATTTTGTTTTAAAAATTGAAAATAATAAAAATTATTGTTAATAAAAATCGTAAATAACATTTAAAGAAATAAATGATAAAATATTAATAATAGTTTTAAATTACAGAAATTGACCAAACTTTAACTCAAACATCTACAAAAACAATATTTTAACCTAAATTTTGAGGTTATGTTTGTTTCTTCTTTTTTTTGCGCCAAATTTTGGCCTAAATTTTTAGGTTATTTTTGTTTCTTGCTCGTTTCCCGCAAAAATAACTTAACTTTAAAATATAATTTAATTTCGGCGGAAAATCCACCTCCCCTTCAAGGTATGGAAGGGGTAGGGCGGTTAGCGACTAAATTCACAGTCTTAAAACGAACATAACCTTTATATTCAGGTCATTTTTGGCGGGAAATCCATCTCCACTTGCAGCTATATTGAAAGTCTTGAAACTAACATAACCTCAAAATTTAGGTCATTTTTTGCGAGGGAGAGGAGAGGGGGGGGGCTTTCGGCTATATTCCTATTGGGTCATTCCATATCAAGTGTAATCAACCATTGTACTATCTATGTCAAAAACATGGGTTTGCTAACCCTTACCTATAACCTTGTCAAAAATATGGGTTGGGTACACTTGACATGGAATGACCCATCCTTGTCAAAATTACTGAATCAGCGGCGGCGGCGAAATCTCATTATGATAATTTAATAATAAATTTAATGTATATATAAGTTTAAAATTTTACAGTCATTATGGCTGGATTATCACTTTGGTGTCGTTTATTTATTAAATTTTTAATAATTTATTTTATTTTAAATTGTACCCGACAAAATGCCTTGTTACGAAATATATATAAATCTTAATTTTTCTTTTTTATATCAATGTAAGTTTTTTTGTAAAAGCGATAGAACAACCAAAAATTGAATATAACATTCAGCCACATTACAGCGATCAAACGTTTTGGTAAACCACAGTTTTTAATGAGGAAAATAAAGAGCTGCATAATTATAATGATAAATTGGACCTGAAACAATTAAAAATATTTTTTCAATTAAATAAGTTATTAAATATATATTATCCATTCGAAATGGAACATTAAAAACAATTCATTAGTTTTATTATTGAATCAATAAAATTAATAAATCATCAATATTTCCAAACACATTTGAAAAACAGTAATTTATTGAAATTTTGTTAATTACCATTTGTATAAGGGTCAAATAGCGTTTGAATGGAATGATCATTTTTTTAATTGGTCCTTCAAAATTACTCAGAAAATAGTAAAAATACATTATCACATGAACAGAACAATTTAAAATTGGTGTCAATATAACAATTTCTATACTTAAATAACTTGGAAAAATTGCTGCAAATAAATAGGTACTTAAATGATGGTATAAGTGTAAAAATGAAACCTGATTATTTTTCTTTCGAAGTATATAAATTACTGTTTCACTGAGATCAATCATTTTTAGCCACATTCCAATATAACCACATTTTACTATCTGAAATCGTAATGCAAAAAAAAAATATTACTAATAAATATTATGTTATTTTTTTTATTTATTTAAAAGTCAAAAAACATACCAACATACTGCAAGGATCTTTATTGTAATTAATGGGAATACAATCAAAAGCAAGACTAAATGAATAGCAAAATGAAACATTTATTGCTATGTAGGCATTTGAAATAATTTGAAATAAATTGTAACATTTAATGTATGTATTTAATTTGTAGGCTGGTCGATTTTTCATATAATATGGTGCCAATATAAATACCGTTATTAAATAGGTTAATATAATTGTAAATGGATACCAAATGCTATTCATAAAAAACCAATCTCTTAATCGTTCATCTAAAAATAAAAATTAAAAATAAAAAAAAAATTTACTTCCTTACTGTTTATGTAAACAGGGCTCTCTGTCCAATTTTAAAACACATAGTATATCAATTTTTTTTTTTTTAACAAAAGGTAATGTTAAAAAGTTAGTGTATTTAAATTAATTTTTTTTTTCAAATAGAAAAAAATGAAGAGACCCTGATCATCAGTTTTAAAACATTTATAAATTTACCTATTGCATTTCCGATATTTTTGAAAGTCATAAATTTTGAGACTTTTTTTCATTGTTTTCGATATCAATATCAAATTTACAGGTATATTTTCACTATGATTTTCATAATCAGCGCATCAAAAATAAATAAATGTATATATAGCATATAAAAAATGTGCGATATTTGAAAAAAAAAATTCCAAAATTTTGAAAATTTAAAAAAATACCGAAAATATTGAAAAAAAAATTGTTTGTCCACGACCGGGCAAGGCTAAAAAAATTGTTAAATTTGATGTTACGAACCATTTGGGTACCGTAATATTTTTCATTTTTAAGCCCATACTTTGGAAATTCGGATCCCCATTAATTTTTGCGTGAATACTTGCGTACACGTATTTGTACTCATTTCTGTAAATATACATATATATATATATATATGTATATATATCACGTAATTATCAACCCCATTCATGTTATAAAAAGTGCTGTTTTCAGAAAGTGTTGAAACAAGTTTTTCGACTATTGCCAATTTGTGATTTCGAAATAAGGATGAGAAAAGTTATTGCGTCAACATTTCCTTTTTGTTGAATGGTCTTTTATTTTAAAAAAAGCATTTCGCAAGTTCTTTCAAAAATACAGGTTCAGCATTATTAATTAGTCCAAATTATTATTAATTAATTCCTGATAAAATCATTGCAATTTTATTCCAGAAATAGTATTAAATTTTTATGAATATTAAATTATAACGGTAAGAATCTAGCATACGGTTCGACAAATGCAGTTGCATTGTGTTCGCGTTGGTTTTACTACATTCATAGAGTATTATCCCTTTCCTATTATTCCCTATTGATTCGAATCATTCATTACAATAGAATCATTTCAAAAATGATGAATTAAAAGAGAATTAAAAGAATGCTCATAAATTAGCTTGATAATAGAAGCTTCAAGACTCTTATTGCGTCAATGACCAAACATGAGTTTGTTGAAGGAAATAAGAAACGTCAACGTTTCTGTAAAAATATTACTTATAAAAGTCAAGTTGCCAATCCAACCTGGTAACTAAAATGATGAGCTAAGCTCTGTTGCACTGTAACAGAGTTCAATAGCATTAAAGAAATTCTGGGATTCATCAGAAATGATTAAGAAATTATAATTCATTTCTTCATTTTTCGATTCCACCTCTTCCAATTTTACCACACTCCGACCTCAATTGTTTGTATTAAAACTTGTGTGAACCGATGACATTTTGCTTCTTCGCGGTAGTTCTTCGTGCTAATCGGTTCATCGCGAAGTCGACCGTCTGTGAGATTCGGCCGATTCAAAAGGGTTCGCCACGGGCAACTAGATTTGGGCAGACGTTAAATATAAGAGATGATTACCTTAATTATCTCTGATACCGATTTAAGAAATTCCTTTTACTTAATTCAAATTCAAATTGTAATTATTTTACCAGGAATTTCCGTGTCTTTTATGATCGAGGTGTTTTCGCTAACGCGTAACTATATTCGAATATTTCACATAAAAGTACCAAGGTGTCGTGGGAGTTGACTTCGATATAGTTGTTGACGAATTAAGTAACCAATCGTGATTTAAAGAACACAACCCGAAAGTGAATAATTTCCATGCGTAGAATTATAATAATGCATTATAATCGAAGGGAATTGTATCACGTCGTGTTGTTCGATACACAGACACAACACAGATAACAGAGAGGACAAATATAGTTCTCCAATAAACAATCATCTACTAAAAGCCCGTCCTGATAGGAAGGAAAAAGACCAGATGACTTTTCTCTACTCCTTCAGTGCGGTAGGAATTAAGGCGGTTACGTAAGTAAAATTGTATCGTTTCAATGAACAACTGAACAAAAATTATCATTCATGAAACTTCATAAAATAAAGTCGAGCCTTGACTTGAGTTAACATTTTTAGATGCATTGTAGTTGGTTGTGTGAAGGATTAAAAGTCGAGTAAATAAACATATTGTTATCAAATTAACTATTAATCGGAATAAGAAGACTTATTCATTTTGCTACCCTTTGTTTAAATCCCTTGTTCCTGATGAGATATACCGATTGGAGAGGAATACCGTCCCATAAAATTATAAACTAAATGATATTATTATCATTTGGGTTGTTGCGAGAGAAACTCCGAAGAGCAGATTAATAATGTTTAAATATCCCAATTTAACAACTCTTTTACATCGTAACATTTGAAACAGTTTTTGACAACAGATTTTTTAAAAAAATCAATCACTATGTAAATTGATAAAAATGACTTTTTATCTTTAAAACTTAAAAATTTCATATGGTAATATCGTTTGAAAAAAATTAACGATTTTTTTTTTTGAAATAATACGTTTAAAAACACACATTTCAATAAATAAACTTTTAAAATTGATGCATTTTTAAGGAAGTTATTAATAATTAAAAAATAAAAAATCATTAAAATTCTGTAATTTTGAAAAATTTATGTCGTAAACGGCTTGCTTAAAAAAAATTTTAAAATATCATGAAAGCTAGTACTAAAAAAAATTCAAAAAAGAAAATCGTAGATGCAGTTGCAAGTGGATGTCTGTTTTGGCGTTCAATACGTCAAATATATATATATATATATATATATGTGTAAGAAACAGATACATATTAATTCTCTTTATATGTGTCTTAAAAAATATTTAAATTGTTTCAGAGTCAACTTATCATTGTACTTATACAAATCTCAGTTGGTGTCTTTCTAAAAAGATGCGATGAGTTGCCAAACAAAATGGTTGCTGTAATGTTCCTCAATATTATCTTTAATTTTTGTTTGTTCTATCGCTTTTACAAAAAAACTTACATTGACGTAAAAAAGAAAAATTAAGATGTTCTTCTTTTATATTAATTAAATTAAATGATAATAATCAAAATAATAATAAAAATATTAAAAGTAGATTATATTTATTATAGTTTGAACTTGATAAAAAATTAATTGTAAATTAATTAAAATAATAATTATAACAATAATTTACATAGTCTCGGATTTTGGAGAGTATTTTTTGCCCTAAATTTTTTAAAATAAAAAAGTTGTAAAATTTGCAAAAAAAAAATTGCATAAAAAAAATGAAATTAAAATATCATGTTTTCTCATTCATATGTTTACTCTATGTGTAAATTTTAATTTTAATGAATATTTGTAAATAAATTATTTTAAAAAGGAAGAGGAAAATTAAAATATTTTACCAAATAACAAACCAAGTGATAATTGTGAAGGACAAAAATTTTTTTTCAATTATTATTTTTTAAAAATTATGTTAAAAAGAATTCTCAAGTTGTGCGTTTTTTAAAATAAATATTATAAAAGTCGAACAAGTGCAAGTTACATTCGCATTAAAACCAAGGGTTCCGTACCCTTAAACCTAAAATTTGAGGAAATTAAAATTTTGAAGGCCGATGGAAAATTTACAATTTTGCTTAATTTTTCCTGAAAGAGAACATGAAAACACATAGATAGACACAGAGAAAAATATATATCGAAAATTATCAGTTTTTCCTTAAAAACGCTAGGATAATCAACTCCAATCATTCTCACTATATTTTTTTTGTAATCTTTATGTAGAAATGTATAAATTTGAATAATTAATGAAGATTAGACTTTTATTTAAAAATACATATATATTTGTTTGAATGAAAATTATAAAATCTTTGATTTAAACTTAATGGTTAGTTTGGAATGGACGCATGTAAATTTTCCACTAAAACTCCAGTAGAACGTTCGAAATATGACATATCTTTATATTTTTTTATACCTACTTAGCCATGCTTTTATCAATTCTAGTTCCGCGCTATGTATCGAAAAAAAGCTACCATTCCTTGCAAAGTGTCACAATTCAGACGTTCCACTTATTATTTTATATTTATTCTCAATATATACAATTTTGAAATGATTCTAAACCTAAAAAATTATTTTCTCAACAAAAATTTATAATTGAATTAAACTTAAATATTATTATGACTGAATAACAATGATATACTAACAAGTAAGACACTACCCACAAATGTAATTCCCGGATCGACGCTTCCAGTAGGAATAATTTTGAAGAAAATCGAAAAATATTACATACGTATTTTTTATTTCAGCTAATATATGCTATTTTAGAGGTTAAAAATGTCGATTTTTAATATAATATGCGTATCGGTCATATATTGTATAATAATGATATAAATAATAACATAGTTTAAATGTGTATTGTTGCATTAGTATAGAGAATATGCGATGAACATTTGGAGAAAAAAAAATAAAAATTATTCATCAAAATATCAAAAAACTTAAAGAACTTTACGCATCATACGAATGTTAATATATTTCATAACTAATAATAATTCATGAAAAAAAGTTAAATCGATTAACCTATTTAAAAATGTTAATTTTGTTAAAAACAAAGACTGCGATCAAAATCTACATTATGAAATGTTACGTTATAGTGATATGGTTTAAAATTTTAATTAAAAATTTGTTTTCTACAAAATATAACCAAATTTTTGTTCAACAAAATATTCATGATGATATAATAATTAAATATGTTGAAAATAATAATTTTTAATTATTTAAATTTTAGGTAATTTTAGAAAATTTTATTCATCAAAACTCTGAATTAAATTTTTCTGTTGTACCATATAATTGGTTGAACTGAAAAAAATTGATTTTATTTAAATAGTAGATTACTTGTCTTCTATCAAATAATTATTTACTTCTATTAAATAAATTTTTATTAGTATAAAAAAACTATTTTTTTCTATTAGATAAATATTTATTTGTATTAAATTAATATTTTAACTCAATTGCACTGTTTCAATATAATAAGAAATTAAAAACCAAAATTATTACTTATTAATAAATATTAAACGAAATAACATACGATGAGGGAGAAAATGATAAAATCTGTAATATGAGGCATTCTATTTTAAAATTATACCCCTTAGTTAACAATTGACAACAATTTTTAAATAATTATTTATCCTATAAAATTTAATCGAATTACTTTTGTAATGAGTAGTTTCGAGAGAAAAATTTCTAAACTTTATTATTGTAAAAAAAATTTTAAGAAATATTTAATTAGTATAAAAAAATTTAGTTTGAAGGTTAAACTTCTAAATATCTCAAAACACGTTTTCTCCGATTTTTTGACAAAATCCACGTCGAAAGAAAGCTTAAATATTCTTTCGAAACTATACTCATTGTAAAAGTAATTTGATTTAATTAAATTGGGAAAAATAATTATTTAAAAATTGTCTTATATTGTCGATTGTTAACAAGGGGTGTAATATTAAAATAGAATGCCCCATATACAAGGTTACAATTGTCCAGGAATTATATAACAAAAAATGAATAAATCATTTAAAAAGTTGCTTCGTTTTTCATAATTTGATTAATGCTATGATTTACGTATGTCATTAAGTTGATGTGAATCATTATCAATAAGTTCAGTACATTGAAGGTACCGTATAGCGAAAGCTTTCAGTTTCAAAAAAAAAAAAAAAAAAAAAAAAAAAAAAAAAAAAAAAAAAAAGATTTTTAAATGTAAAATGAAGAAAAATTAATCATAAAAACAACAATAGATAATAATTTGCAATTAGTCTATTTCTTCTTCGAACCTTATAAAAATATTCTTAAATATCGACTTCCAGTAGGGATAATTTTGAAGAAAATCGAAAAATATTAGATACGTATTTTTTATTTCAGCTAACATACTATTTTAGGGGTTAAAAATAGCGATTTTTAATATAATATGCGTATCGGTCATAAAAATAATAATGATATTAATAATAATATTGTTTATTGTTCTATTAGTAGAGAATACGAATGTTAATATTTTTGAGTTTTCATATACAGTCTTTGAAAATGATAATAATTTAACAACA
The DNA here is from genome assembly GCF_019393585.1 of Leptopilina boulardi. Taxonomy (NCBI): domain Eukaryota; kingdom Metazoa; phylum Arthropoda; class Insecta; order Hymenoptera; family Figitidae; genus Leptopilina; species Leptopilina boulardi. The sequence continues at coordinate 234,785 of NW_026137825.1, read as the reverse complement.
GTTTTTTAAAAATTTAAATGATTCGGTCAAAACTTGTTACTCAGGGGATTTAGGTGTCGCCGACAACAAATGATGTAAATTTAAAAAAAAAATTTTAATGGCAGATCCAATATGGCGAACGAAAGTTATATTAAAATTCATTATATTCGGTTAAAACTTGTTAATTTGAACGTTCAAATGAACGAAATCCTGAGTATCAAGTTTTAACCGAATCGGATGGATTTTAGGAATTTTCTTTCGCTCCTGGTAGAAAAAAATCATGGCGCTAGCTAGCACTGCTAGTCTCCATGTTGGCGCTTATGTAATCTAGCAGTGCTAACTAGTGCCACGAATTTTTTCTACAAGGGGCCATATTGGATCTGCAATTTTGAATTTTTTAAATCTGACATCGGATCACAAGAATTTTGAATTACTTGTTTAATTAGACATGTTTCATTGAGGTTAGAAAAAAATTCTCACGTGATGGAACAAAGCGGACTTTAAATTCGTGTTCAGCGCATCAAAATACGGCAGAAAATCATATTCTGCTTTGTCTTTGAAAAATTTCGAATTTTTTTTTTTAAGTAATGTGTAATTATTTGTATAAATTTTAAAAATTGTATGTAACAAATATTACGTTATGAAAAAAAAATACCTTTATTAATTAAAGTTTCAAAGAAAAATAAAATACATGATTCAAATTACAATAAAAAAAAAAAATTAGAATTAATTATTTGCTAAAAATAAAATTAATATTATATTAATAATAATTTTATAATTAAATAATTATTTCAAAAATACAATAAGAATTATCGTATAAGTAAAAAATTATAATATAAACGAATTTTAATGTTGTTTTTGCCATTACAAATTTGTAAATTAGATCAAATGACGTTTAGTTCTATAATAGCAAGTCGGGGGACAGTGCGTATTTTTTTTTTTTTTTTCTTTTTTTCAATGTGCATTCAATGCACTATTTCATAACCTTAGAATGAATTAGCGATTTAAAAATATTGACAGTAACTACTGTGGTGATTTTATAGTTTCGTGTAGAAAAAATTTTATATCACATCATTTTTAACTTGTGTTTTTAAATTTCTCAAATTTTTTTCAATAAATTTTAAAAAATGAGTGTAATGGAAACTGTTAATTATTATTATTACGATTTAGCTGGTAAGTTTATAATATGTTTTTTCAAATTATTTACGTCTTGTTTTTTTTTTTTTAAATTAAATTTGTGAGAATTTGTTCACTAATTCAAATTAGTAGAAATTTTCACAAAATTTTAGTAAATAATTACTAATTGATTTAATAAAATTTTTTTTAAAATTAAAGTTTTAGTGACTAAAAGTGACTAAAAATTAGTCGAAATTTTAATTTACTAATTTTTAGTAATTACTAATTGAATTATTATTATTATTATTATTTTTTTTTTCACTAATGTTTTAATGAAAAATGACTAAGTATTAGTAGAAATTTTTATTAATTTAAATTTTAGTGAACAAATTCTTACTAATTACTTACAAAATTTACCGAGTAAAATGGGGTAAAAAAATTTTTTTCAGATCCTCGAATAAGAGATTGGTTTTTATTGGATAGTATTTGGTATCCAATTATAATAATATTAGCCTATATTGTTATTGCATTTAAATTAGCACCAGCTTACATGAAAAATAAACCGGCTTACAAATTAAATACATTCATTAAATGTTACAATTTATTTCAAGTCATTCTTAATGCATACATTGTGAAAGAATTGGTACCCTGTTATTCGTTTCTTCGTTTTTTTGAATGTCGACCTATAGAATACACAATTGATGCTTGTGGATTAACGGTACGTATATATATATATATGTATATGGGGCATTCTATTTTAAAATTATACCCCTAGTAAACAATTGACAATATAAGACATTTTTTAAATAATTATTTCTCCCATTTAATTAAATCAAATTACTTTTGTAATGAGTGGTTTCGAAAGAGAAATTTCTAAACTTTATTATTGTAAAAAAAAATTTTTCAAAAAAACATTTAATTAGCATAAAAAATTTAGTTTGAAGGTTAAACTTATAAATATCTCAAAACACGTTGTCTCCGATTTTAACAAAATCTGTGTGAAAAGAAAGCTTAAATATTCTATTTTTTATTTCCATAAAGTTTATAATGGACATTTTCGAGAATTTCGAGAAATTAATTAAAATTCTCAGACGTTTCAAAGGTTAAAAAGGGTTGAAATTTGCATGAATAGAGAACCTCTGTTCAAATACAGCGGCATTTGTTTTTACGAAATTTTTAAATAAATAAATTTTAAAACTTCAATTTTAATCTTAATAATTTTTTTAAATTTGAAAAATTTTTAATTGCAAATAGCTACACGGAGAGAAAAATCTGCCTTTTATAGTATGAAATAGATTGCTGCTATTTTTCTTTAAACTTTTCATACTAATAGAGCAAAGATTTGAGAATTTTTAGGATAGTATTTGTCCGTACTAAAAAAGCATAGTATATATGCTTCTATAGTACAAAACATGTAGTTTAATAGCAACAACGCCATGCGAAGATCGCACATAACATCATCCTACTATGTTTGCATAAGTTCTATGCTTTTTCGGGGATAGACTCTTGCAACTGGCGATTAGGCCACGCCCACCTTTACTGAATTGGAACTGCCCTAATCGCCAGTTGCAAGAGTCTATCCCCGAAAAAGCATAGAACTTATGCAAACATAGTAGGATGATGTTATGTGCGATCTTCGCATGGCGCCGTTGGATTAAAAGTATAATAAGTATGTAATAAGAGGCTATATGACAAACATTATTAGCATAGACAAGTTTCATGCTAAAAAGACATACGATTGTACTATAATTACTCAAATTTCATGTCTATATAGCATAGAAAATTTCTGTGCATTAAATGTAAACCTTTCTATACTATAAAAGGCAGATTTTTCTCTCCGTGTAAAGATCAATATATTTATTGTTTACAATATTTTTTTTCTCTAATGTCAAGTGATGTAACAATGTATAAGGTTAATGGAAATTAAATTTAAAAAACAAAATCCGCTCTTAAAGAAATGGTTCTCCATTCATATACAAATTTCAATCCTTTTTAACCTCCGAAACGTCTGAGAATTTTAATTAATTTCTGAAAATTCTCGAAAATGTCCATTATAAACTTTACGGAAATAAAAAATAGAATATTTAAGCTTTCTTTTGACATAGATTTTTTCAAAATCGGAGACAACGTGTTTTGAGATATTTACAAGTTTAACCTTCAAACTAAATTTTTTATACTATTTAAATGTTTTTTTGAAAAAATTTTTTTACAATTGTAAAGTTTAGAAATTTTTCTTTCGAAACTACTCATTGCAAAAGTAATTTGATTTAATTAAATGGGAGAAAAAAATTATTTAAAAAATGTCTTATATTGTCAATTGTTTACTAGGGGTATAATTTTAAAATAGAATGCCCCATATATATATATATTTTTTTTTGAGACACAAGAAATTAATTCTTTTGAATTTTCATCCTCGAATTACAGAATAATAATAAATAATTTTTTTTATTTGTTGTTGTCGCCGTAAGAAACAACTAATAATATTATTTTTGTGAGTTGGTTACTCAACTGAGAACAAACTCTACTTTATTTATTTAACAAGCAAAGTACAAAAACTTGGAGATAATCAATCCTTCCAAAGCTTCACTGAGTCTTTTTGGAAGACAATTTACTAACCGTGCTATCACTTTGAGTAGCGACTAATTAATCTGACCACACCTGCTTATGCATTAGTTTTAAAGGACTGTGCAATAGTCCCCACTCTTTACAATACACACTCATACTTCATACTGTCGACACCTCCCCCCTTTAAACTATCGATGATTTTCAAATTAACATTTATTTAAAAATTCGATGCAGGTTTCCTTCTAGGAGGTTTCGAATGTAATTCAAAATTTAATCCTGGTAGATTTTTCTCAGTAGCTACAAACTGCGTTGGACCTGTATTGTTAAAACTACGATTTGTATAACAGTTCCCAATACAATATCTTATTAAATTTAAAATACACTGTATAATTCCCGTTTTAAACATTATATAGAAGATTATAATTACAATACTTGCATATCCTATGTACTCTAAATACGTCAAAGACTTTTCTGTCCAACTCTTAAATCTTTCATGTGTCTTTAATTTATCTAGCATCGCTTCGGTATCTTCCATACTAATTTTCGCTTCTTTTATTCTATCTAAATTAAGAAATCTTGGTAATTTTGGTAATTTATCATTAATTAATTTTAAATCGTCTTTCTCAAAATCTAATTCTATTGTGATTTTATCCTCAAAGTATCTACTTATATTTTTCATCGGTTTATTAAGATCTAGCTTTATTTCATTCGTATATAGCTTACATCTATTCCCTGTTATTAGATAAGTACCCAATTTTTTACCATTATAATTATTATTTTCGCATACTATATCTATAACTGTTTCTTTTACAAATATACATATATAACCTGTTTCTGTTTTCATAAATGTTTCATCGCTGAGTAGTAATGGAGATTTTAGACAATTTCTGTTAGACATTTTTATTAAATCCGCGTCACAATTTTCTGTTTGATATATTAAATAATTCGGTTGATTTCTCTTACAAATTTTATAGTCTTCTATATTACTACATTTTTCTAAATCTGTCTTGTCAATCGGTACGTATTCAGTTTTCGTTTGCAAAATATATTCGTGGTTTGGTAAAAACACCATAGCTTGACCATTAATTATTCGTTCTGGAATTGGTAAACTTCTTACTATTGTCATTTCTTTTTCATCTAAAATCGGAATTTTAATTATGTATACTAAGTGATGATTTTTTATAATTGTAGTAATTTCACTAATGTCTATAATATGTTGATAGTTTCTTTCATCGCTTTCGATGTGATATTTAGTCCTAAATTCCTTTTCAAATCCATCAATTGTTTCATGCAACATTCTAGGCGTTAAAATTTGGGGGTTTATAATTCCATGCTTCCCTAAATTAATTGAACTTATTGCTAAATCTATGTCGTCGTTCATTTCTTCTATTAACGTTTCAGCTATTAATAATTTTTGTTGAATAAACAAACTCTTTTTGTTATTATTTATTTCTGCTTTCATTTGGTTTAGTATATCGTAGTCTGCTACAAGTTTATTTTCTAAGAACTTATAATCTTGAGATGATGAATCTAAGATCATTTTTATTACTTTAGTATTGTTTTTAATTGCTTCATTTAAGACCTTATTATCATTATATAATTGATCGAATTCTTTATTAATTATATTTAAATCTGAATCGCTTAATGTGCCAAATAATATTTTTGATGCGTCTCCTATTACATTTAAAAGTCCTCTTTTAACTCTTTGTTTACCCATTATGTTATACAATAGTGATTCCTTTTTTCTTAAACGACTAAATCTAGAAGAGATAGTTTTAATTTCGTAATTTTCTTGACATTTAGTCATGCAAAGATGACTAACCTGCGTTAACACTTTTTGAATAACAACTATTCTATCTTCGGTTCTTGTAATGTTTATCATAATCATCAATTTCCATTCCTCTGAATATAAATACACTTTTCCTATTTCTTCTTTATATATATTGCCTTTTAATTCTGTTATATTATAATCAGTTTCTGCTACAACCAGCCCGAGGCTCATTATCAAAATCTTCATCAAGATCGCCATTATTGTCGTCATCCAAATCGTCTTCTTCACTATCTAAAACAAAATATTTCTTAATATCTTCCCTATGAACCTTTCGATTATTTTCTATTGTATATGTATTTCCAATTTTATGTAAAACTATAAATGGTCCTAACCACAAAGGGTCTCCCTTTTTTCTCATATGATTTCTTATCAATATTTGCTCCCCAACTGAAATTGTCTTTTTATCAGTCAGTATTTGTTTTCTTTGAGATTCATTGATTTTTCTTCTTGCAACATGTAATTTGTTTTCGTGTTCTAATTGTTTTAATTCGTTTTTCTTTACGAGATTTGTTATTTTGTTTAATGTTTCAAATGCTTCTCTTGCTTTTCTGCCATTTTGTAGTTCAAATGGAGAAAATCCTGTAATCCTATTTATTGTCATATTGTATGTTAACATTGCTTTAGGTAACTCTTTATCCCATTCATCTTTTTGCGCATAAATACTTAAATATTCATTAATCTTCTTGTGTGATCTTTCATTCTTTCCATTACTTTGTGGGTGATAAACTGAAGTCTTTACATGTTTTATTTTTAATTCGGTCATTAGATCTGAAAATTCGTTATTAATAAATTCTTTCCCATTGTCTGTTAGTATTTCTAAAGGTTTACCGTTCGTTTTTAAATATCCTTTCCACATAGCATCTATGACTAAAGTTGCTGATTTGTCCTTCAATGATTCTAAATGCACATATCTAGTTAAAAAATCTTGAATCACCAAAATATATTTATTTCCGCTGGTAGTTTCATTTAATGGTCCCACTATATCTATTGATATTTTATCATTTGGTCCTTCTGGTATGTCTGATTCTTCATAATATTCTTGTTTTCTTTCATTTTGTTTAAATCGTTGACATAAATCACATGTTTTGATGAAGTCTTCAACATCTTTTGTAATGTTGGGCCAGTTTGTCATATTTCTTATCTTTTGTACTGTAATATCTTTAGAATAGTGTCCTCCTAATATTCCTTCATGTGCTTCTGCTATAATTTTTCTTCTATTCGTTTCAATGTGTTTCTTTATTAAATATATTTCCTTGTCACCTCCTTTCCATATTTTAAAAAGAATCCTCGATATTTTCCTTTCATCTATATCCTCGTAAATAATTCTTAATCTTTCTTCTTTAGTTTCTTTTTCTAAAAATTCTGATAATTGATCATCTGTCACCTGAGGACTAATTTTTATTTTGTCATTTTCTTCTGTTTCTTCGTTAGTGATCCAAATTTCTTTTATCCTTGTCGGTCCAAATTCTCGTTTTATAATTAACTGTCCTGTTTGTTCTATTTTGTTTCTTTTTAATCGTATTTTATTCGCGTCATCATTATCTATTTGAGGTATATCTCTGATCCATTGTACTTCTGTTTCCTCGTTAAAATCTCTTACTACTTTGTATATAGCTCTTTCTTTAGGTATTGTTTTTCTTCCATAAACTAATATTTTCCAAATATAATTTGTGTCTCTTATAGGTTTAAGTATATCTCTCAAGTTACTTATCGGTTCCAAAAGAGAATAATTTGCATACCCTTGCCTTTTTTCTTTAGTACCTGTAATCAATTTTATAGTTTTTATTACCTTGAATTCGTCTTTAATTATTGATTGATCACTTTCTTCTGTCTGTGAATCTATTTCCATATTTTCGTATTTATTTTCGTCATCAATGATTGAGTTGTCGTCTTCTGTTTGCGTATCTACTTCCATGTTCTCATTTTCCTCGTTTACACCTGTAGTACGCGCGTTCTGCTGTTGTAACGTATCATATGTACCGTCTGTTGTCATCTGAACCCTTGGAATGCGCGATAAGGCGTCAGCGTTTGTGTTGGCAATTCCTTTTTTGTAAATAATTTCATAATCGTATTCTTCTAATTTTAGTCTCCATCTCATTAATCTGCTTGTCGGATCTTTTACATTAAATAACCAAACTAAGGGTTTGTGATCTGTTACAATTTTAAATCTTCGTCCAAAAAGATGGTGTCTAAAATGTTTAACTGCCCATACTATTGCTAATAATTCTTTTTCAGTAGTCGTGTAATTTATTTCTGCCTTATTTAAAGTTCTTGAAGCAAATGCTATTGGTTTATCTTCTCCGATGTGTCCTTGTGATAAAATTGCTCCTAATCCTTCATTTGATGCATCAGTTGTTAGAACAAAAACTTGATTCCAATTTGGAAATTGTAGTATCGGTGCTGTTATTAATTTATCTCTTAATTCGGAAAACGCGTTTTCTTCTTTCTGTGTCCACTCAAATGTAGTTTCCTTTCGTAGTAATTTAGTTAGTGGATTTGCTATTTTAGAGAAGTTTTTTATGAACTTCCTGTAATAACCAATAAGTCCTAAGAATTGCTTAATCTGTTTTTGAGTTTTTGGTCTTGGATAATTTTTTACTTTGTCAATTCTATCTGGGTTTGGCTTTATACCTTCTTTTGTAATAACATGCCCTAAATATTCCAGTTCTGGACGCAGATATTCGCATTTATCTGGCTGTAATTTGAGTCCAACTTGTCGTAGTCTTATAAATAAATTCTTCAAATTTTTATTATGTTCTTCCAACGTTCTTCCGTAAACAATAATATCGTCTATATATGCAAAACATCCATTACCTATTAGTCCTTTTAATCCATTATTTATCATTCTTTGAAATGTTGGAGGGGCATTTTTTAAACCAAAAGGCATTCTATTATATTCATAATGACCTTCGTTTGTGCTAAAAGCTGTTTTTTCTTTGTCCTTGGGATTCATTCCTATTTGATGAAATCCGGAAGCAAGATCAAAACAAGAAAAGAATTTAGAATTTCCTAACTGCTGAATTATCTCATCAATACACGGTAAAGGATATTTGTCTAAAATGGTTTTTTCATTTAGTTTTCGATAATCTATAACAATTCGCCATTTTAATTTGCCTGAAGCGTCTTTCTTTTTTGGGACTATCCATAACGGTGAATTGAAAGGAGACATACTTTCTCGAAGTATATTTTTCTTTAACATTTCTTTAATTTGTTGGTAAACTTCTTCTTGTAACATAGGTGGATATCTATATTGTTTTGTATTTACAGGTTGATCGTCTGTTGTTCTAATTGTATGCTCAGTTAATTTAGTTAAAGGTAAAGGATCGTTTCCTAATGGGAAAATGTCGTGAAATTCTGTTATGATTCTTAGTAAGTCTTCTTTTCCTTCTTTGATATGGTCTAGTCGTGTTTTAGATAATAATTCTTTAATTCTTTCATTATTGCTGAATTGGTACATTTTTTCGTCAGTCAGTTTTTTTATAGAATCTATCCATAAGTCTTCATAAGCATCATACATACTTTCAATTTTTGCTGTATTAGGTGGTAAAATTGGATTTCCTTGATAATCATATTTTGTGACTGCTGAATATCCTCCTTCAAAGTTAATAAAACAGATTTTATCTTTCTTATCTGCACTAGGTTGTGGATGAAGTATTTTAGGTCCTAAGTTTAAAATACCTTTTTCTAAGTCAATTTTAAAATTTTGATCGTAAAGTAAATTCATTCCAATTAAACCATTTTCTCTAAATGCATTTTCATCTTTCGTAACTTGAAAAACTGATTCTTTACCATAAAGTTTTAAACAAATAGAATATTCAAATGTTACGGGATTGTTTCCTATTGTTAAAACGTTATGAGGTGCGTATTTTTTAAAGTTTTTTCCTTCTAACATACTGTTTTTTATGATTGATATATTCGATCCTGTATCAACTACAAATTTTCCCGATTTTAATTTATCAAATTTTAAAGCCACAATAGGTGTGTCGTGTCTTCTTCGTTCTCTCGGGATCGGTGGAAGGTTGTGCTTAGCGGGTTCTCCGATAAAGAAAATTCTTCGTTTAGCTGCACTCGGTCTGGTGGTTTGCTGTTGATCGATCGTGACTGAAAATTTTGAGTTTTCTCTTGACGTGGTGGTAAACCTCTCAATTTTCCTCTACAGACATCTTCTGTATGTCCTACATTTTTGCAATGGTTGCATTTTTCTATATTTGTCTGTTTACTAAATCTTGGTTTTGGAACTGGGTTCTCATTTCTTGGGTTTCTTGTAAAATTTTCTATTCTTCTTTTATCTTTTATATTCACGTTAATTTCTGAGGCAATATTAAAACATTCATTCAGAGTTTTCGGTTTCTGAGGACGGATTCTAATTTCAAATTCTTCACGTATATTTCTTAAGAATGTGCTGACGCTTGCACTTGTTTCTATTTCCTGTCTTACGAAAGTTTCTTCAGGTGTTATATTCATACTATCTATAGACTGCCTGATTTTATCCTGACACTGCATAAATCTTGAGGTGAATGACTCTAAACCTTCATTTTTGCCCATTATACATGAATCGCGAGCCCTTTGAAGTGATTCTAAACTATCCTTTTCTCCAAATAAAATTCGTAATCTTTCAAAAAAATCAGCAAATGTTTTAACTGCATCGGCTCTAATTGTGTTTGCCGCTTTTCCTACTAATTTTTGTGCAATTATTGCATGAAGTAATGTTAGTCTTTCATTTCTTTTTGTTTTCTTTTTGGACAATCTTATTAAATGAATGAAGTTTTCTAAACCGCTCCCGTTAAATTCTGGTATTAATTTTATACTTTTTCCAAAATCATATTCTGTAACTTCTTCTAATTCTTCATGATCGCTGTTTAATTCATTCTCATTTAAGGGTAAACCTAACTCTCTTCTAACTGGTTGTTCCATAGCTAACAATCTTGTTTCAAATCTTTCCAATTTTGCAAGAATTGTTTGAAAAAGGTCATTTGAACTTGTTGATGTTTCTGGCATGATTTTTAGAATATTGTCTAATTTAAGTCTGTCAGTCAGTGATATTGAAGGGGATGAACTGTCTGTGTCTATAGTTTCGTTTTCCCTACTTTCTCTAAATGAATTTAAATCCAGTTTGATTTAATAAATTTCCTATATCGTTTCGTACAATTTTATTTTATAACCGTTCGCGTTTTCTAATTTAAAATTTCATTTCTTGCAATCCTGCTACAAGGAGTACACAAGAATATGAAATTTGTTTTTTTTTTTGTTTATTGACGATGGAAATACTGATAAAATCACGGAGTATACCAACGCTTTAAAACAAACTTAGCCACACCCTATGAAGGTCGCCGTTCAACGTACGTAAAGTGGACTTATACTCTTGTTCTAAAGATTCGTAGTTTTGTTTTATATACCTTACTTCAATGTTGCTTTTGAATGTTGGTCTGGATCGTAGTACTGGAAAATCTCGAATTCTGTTTCGTATACTTGGATAACTCTCTGGATACCTCTCTGTAGACCTGGATATCTGTATCGCTGCTTGGCTAACACTCTGGATAACACTTCGTAGATATGGATATCTGGATCGCTGCTTGGTTAACACTCTGGATAACACTTCGTAGAACTGGATAACTCTCTGGATACGTCTTTGTAGATCTGGATAACTCTCTGGATATCTCTTTTGTTGATTCTCTCGTTCACTTTGAATTATCACTTTGTTTATCTGGAACTAGTTCTTGGTTCTGGATATTTAAAACTTGGATGAACTTCCAAATAATTTTAAATATTTCACCGCTGCCACCAATTATGTTGTCGCCGTAAGAAACAACTAATAATATTATTTTTGTGAGTTGGTTACTCAACTGAGAACAAACTCTACTTTATTTATTTAACAAGCAAAGTACAAAAACTTGGAGATAATCAATCCTTCCAAAGCTTCACTGAGTCTTTTTGGAAGACAATTTACTAACCGTGCTATCACTTTGAGTAGCGACTAATTAATCTGACCACACCTGCTTATGCATTAGTTTTAAAGGACTGTGCAATAGTCCCCACTCTTTACAATACACACTCATACTTCATACTGTCGACATTGTTGTTAAAAATAAATTTTTTATTTTGAGATTATATATGTTTTATAAATTTTTATAATTTATTAAGAATATTAATAAATTTTTTTAAATTTAAATTTGCAGATAATGAAATGTGGTTATTTGACAATAGCCTTAAAAATTATTGACCTCATTGAAACAGTAATTTATATATTGCGAAAAAAAAATAATCAAGTATCCATTTTACATGTCTATCATCATATAACAACATGTTTAATTGCTATAATATTTACAAGATATTTTTGTGGTGAAGTTGCAATATTGGTGCCAATAATGAATTGTGGAGTTCATGTGATAATGTATTCATATTATTTTCTCAGTAATTTTGAAGGTCCAATTAAACAAATTATTATGCCATTTAAACGTTATCTAACAATCGCTCAAATGGTAAAAAAAAATAAATTTTTTTAATTATTTAAAACTATTATTTACTATATATAAATTAATTATTTGTAACTATATATATATATTCCTTTGTTTCAGATGCAATTCAGTATAATGATTGTACAATTAACATCTGTTCTTTTACAAAATTGTGAATTATCAAAAGTACTAGTACTTATATTTCTGATTAATATCATTTTTAATTTCTATCTCTTTTTTCGGTTCTATAAGAAAACTTATATTATTAAATCAAAAAAGGAAAAACGTTTTAAAAAATAAATTATATTAATAAAATAAAAGTAATATTTTAATATATATGCGAAATTCCTGAAGTGATCCAATTGCCAAAATGTGAGCATTGCATTTTTTGAAAAATCATAACTATTGTATAAAAGGATGAAAAAAAATTTTTTGATTGATTTTCTAAGGTTTTTTCCTGCTTTTTCGAATGGTGGAAATTTTTTTTTAAAAATTCAACCCCTTTTTTTTGAATTTAAAAAAAAATTACACCATTTCGAAAGAGCAGTAAAAAAAAACATTTCGAAATATATGCAATGAAAATTCTACCCAATGAAAATTCTTTAAAATGACTATTATGTTAAATGAAAGTTTGAGTAAATAAAAATTCTGACAAATAAAAATTCAAACAAATAAAAATTCAAACAAATAAAAATTCTGACAAATAAAAATTCAAACAAATAAAAATTCAAACAAATAAAAATTCTGTGAAGTTAATTTTCCGTTATATAAAAATTCTGTAATATAGAAATAGGTTTTGATGAAAATTCTGCAAAATACTAATTCGAACAAATAAAAATTCGACTCAAAAATAATGATTATAATTGAAATTCCATAAAATTAAAATATTCTAACGATTTTAAGAACATAATCATGCTTCCCCTTATATTTCACTAAAATTTTAATCCACTACAGTTTTTGATAAAAATTAATGATAATAATTTATGGGTGAAGTACTTACCCATAGTACTAAATTTTATTTTATTTTTTTTTAATTAGATCACTTCAGAAATTTTGCCTCATATATTTATTATTACATACTTTGATTGTAAAATAATGTTTTTTTAATCACGAACAAAAAAATGTGTAAAAAAAATTATGGTTAAATATACATGAAAAATTTTTAAAATATATAAAATATAAAAAAAATTAAAAAACTATAATTCTTTAACCCATATATGTATATATTTAAGGGGGATTTTGGAATTTTTTGGAAAAATATTTGATTTTTTTTTTTAAAGAGATTTTTTTAAAGAAATTTATCGCCAAAGTCTTAACTCGGTATAGTGATATATAAAGTAAAAAAATAATTTTCAATCTTTATTGAAGAGTAATTATAAATTCAATTCAAAATTTACAACAATGTTACTGAATTTAAATAGAATAAATAACAAAAAGGTCATGGCATTTTTCATCGCATATTCATTAAATTATTCAAACGCATTTAACATTATATTTCCTTTTTCTCAAAAAATTAATAAAACCAAGTTAACATTGTTCAAAATCTTACTGATCATTCTTTACTTTCATTGGATTCATTGTATTTAGTTATAATATTTTTTCTTTTACTATATCCTTATTTTTTTTTTTTTTTTTTTTTTTTGTCTTTTCATTTTTAAGTTTAAAAATTTTTTTTAATATAGTTAATTCATCAAAATGAGTTTAATAGAAAATTTTAATTATTATTTCTACGATAATGCTGGTAAGTTTATTTAATTAACTAGAGATATAGAAAATAGAAAAAATTAAAAGAATTTAGTAATTTATTTTTTCCTTATAATAAATTTTCAGATCCTCGAGTGAGAGATATGTTTATTATCAGTAGTATTTGGTTTCCAATTATAACATTAATCATATATTTATATATTTCATTTAAAGTTGTTGTAAATTATATGAAAAATCGTCCCGCCTACAAATTGAATACATTTATAAAAATTTATAATATTTTTCAAGTTATTACTAATGCTTATATTGTATATGAATTGGCAAGTTGTTATCCATTTCTTCGAATTCTTGAATGTCGTCTCATTACTTATGATTTGGATGAATGCAGTATGAGGGTATGTATCAAAATTTATCAACATTTTATTTTATATTCTACTCTCTAAATCTGAATAAGTGAAATTTTTACTTAGAATACTTTTGAAAAAATTCTAAGTAAAAATTTCACTTATTCAGATTTAGAGAGTAGAATATTTAATTTTTAATTTTACTTATCTTATTTGTTAAAATAAATTTTTTATAATAATAATAATAATAATAATAATAATAATAATAATAATAATAATATTAATAATTACAGATTTTAAACGCTTCTGTCCTTACATTATATTTAAAATTTATTGATCTTAGTGAAACAGTAATTTATTTATTACGAAAAAAAAATAGTCAGGTTTCAGTTTTGCACCTCTACCATCACATATCTACCTTTTTGGTAGGAGTGATTTTTTTAAGATACTTTACATCAGAAGTAACAATGTTATTTCCATTGATGAATTGCGCAGTTCATGTGATCATGTATTTTTACTACTTTCTTAGTAATTTTGAAGGACCAATTAAACAACTGATTAAACCTTTCAAACCCTATTTAACTCTTATACAAATGGTAAATGATAACTTAATAAAATATAAATAGCATTCAACGTGAAGCGGATAACCATGATATAATTTTGTTTTTTTTTTTAAATATTTTAAATAATACAGGGTTGTCCACTTTACATAGAATGCCCCATTTATATAAGGTATTCTACATCAAATCAGACATCATTTTGCAATTGTCTCTCCGATTTTTTTTTTTTTTTTGAAACTTATTGTTTTTCTTTTAGTACTAATTGTGACTAGCTTTTGCTGACTTTTTCCAATTTTTTTTTTTTTTTTTTAGCAAGCCATTTAGGAAATATATAAATTTTTCCAAATTTCAGAATTTTTATGATTTTTTTATTTTTAAATGCCCATAACTTTCTTAAAAATGCATCAATTTTGAAAGTTTTTTCTTTTTAAATTGTGTGTTTTTTACATGAATTTTACAAAAATTCGGTGCAAAAAATTTAAAAAAATAATAATTTACTATATTTTTTGTAAATTAAAAATTAGAATTTTATTTTTTGCACCTAATTTTCGAAAAATTTACGTAAAAAAAAAACATATTTTGGAAAAAAAACTTTCAAAATTGATACATTTTTCAGAAAGTTATGGGCATTCAAAAATAAAAAATTATAAAAATTTATATTTTTTGAAAATTTTGAAAAATTTATATTTCGTAAACGGCTTGCTATAAAAAAAATTTGTAAAAAATCAGTGTAAGTTAATCACAATTATAGTAGTAAAAGAAAAAATAGTTTCAAAAAAAAAAATCGAGGATGTAAATGCAAAATTGTGTCTGATTTGACATGGAATACCTCATATATCTGGGGCATTCTACGTGAAATTTTAATCAAAAAATTTTTTTTTTATTGAAACATTTTTTTCCAAAATCTTTATGAAAAATAAGAAAATACGTATACTTTTTTTTATTTATTTGATAAAAATTATAAAAGTTATGATTTTTTTTTTAAATTTAACGTCGTCAAAGGCCGAATATTTAGGAAATGTGTTTCTCTCTCTCTCTCTCTCTCTCTCTCTCTCTCTCTCTCTCTCTCCTACTAATTTAAAAAATTCATAACTTCCATAATTTTTATCAACTAAAAAAATAAAAAAATACATATTTTCTTATTTTTCATAAAAATTTTGCAAAAAAATATACAAAAAAAAAAAAAATTTTTTCTTAATGAAAATCTCACATTGAAGTTAATATTTATACGATCTTTAATTTTTCATTTATTATTTTGACACAAAAAAAAAACTAAACATATTAATTATTACTTTTTTTGTTTTTCAGGGACAATTTGTGATAATGTTAATGCAAATAATAATTTACTCCATACAAAATTGTGGAATATCAAAAGTCTTACTTGTTACAATGTTCATTAATGTTTCATTCAATTTTGGATTGTTCTTTAATTTTTATCAAAAAAATTATATTAATTCAAAAAAGAAAAAAAATTAATTAAATTTATATACATATTAATTTGATTTTTCACAAAAATTTTAAATTAAAGTACAAAATTTTTTTTACAAATACAAGGTTTACGTTTATTTAAAAAAAGTACCTAAAAAATAGCCTCACTTTTTTTGTCCTATAAAAAAAGTTTTTGTTTTCTTAATCAAAAAAAAAAAAAAAAAAAAAAAAAAACGTAAACAATGTAAATTTTTTTCGCACTTCCTATATTTATATAGAAAAATAAAATATTTCTAATTTTCTTTGTAAAAATAGTAAATTAAACGACTTACCGATTGCAAATCACGGATTTCTACTTCTCTCTCTCTCTCTGAAAAAATTTACAAAAAAATAATTATTAATTATTACAAAAACTATATTGATTTTTTTAAAATCTTTTTAAATGAATTTTTACTTGGCAGATTTTTTTAATGTAGCAAATTTCTGTTTGAGATAATTTTCATTTTAAAAAATTTCAATTTACACAATTTTTTATTTAAAAAATTCTCATTTATATCAATTAAAAGATAACTTCAAAATTTGGGCAAAGGGACGCTGGGTTTGATATTAAAATCGGCAAACATAACCTCAAAATTAGATAAAAACAGAATTAAAATACGAACATAACCTCAAATTAATTTTTTACTTATATTTAAGATTATGTTATATAAAAAAAAAATCTATAATTTCGCCAATTCATCCATGAAATAAAAATATTACCATTTACATGTGTAAATGTCGCGTCACTACATTATTATTCATATCCAAAATTATTATTGAGGAGAAAAATTATAATTTAATTGAAATTTGAAAAAATAATGATACAAAGTTCATTAGTTATTGAAAATACGTTTATATAAAACTTTTGCATATGAAACACTTTGAAAATGAAAAATTCATACATTAATTCAATAACAATGATTCTTGTTAGAATTTAAATATCATTGCGTCTATCAGTCAAGTTTAATTCTTTATTAGGTGAGAATTACCAAACAATTTTTACGACAATGTCTGAAATTCAACAATTTTTTGAAGAGCACACTTTATTTATCACTGGTACATTTTTAATTTTATATATTATTTTTCGAATTTAAAATTTTTTAATTAATTATAAATTTTTTGTGAGTAATAAAAAAAATTTTAAACAGGAGGAACAGGATTTATTGGTAAAATTTTAGTGGAAAAATTTTTAAGAGGTTTACCGAAAATTAAAAAAATATATCTCTTAATAAGAGAAAAAAAAGGGAAAAATATTCAAGAGAGATTTGAAAATTATTTTAACGCAGATGTAAGTATAATATTAAAAATTGTTATAATATATATTTAAAGAGAGAATAAACTCTTTTTTGATCACTTTAAAAAAAAAAATGAAATTATTTTTTAACAGTTGTTTCATGTTTTAAAAGAAAAGAATCCATCTGCAATAAACAAAGTTATTCCTATAAGTGGAGATGTAATGAAACCTGGTTTAGGTTTATCAGATATAGATCGTAAGACGCTTATAAATGAGGTTAAATTTTATTTTACTTTTATATATTAAAATAGTTTTAAATATTAAAAAATATTAATTTTTTTTTTTTTGTCTTTTTTCGGATAATTTAAAAGGTATCGATTGTAGTTCATTCAGCTGCAACTACAAGATTTGATGAACCCTTAAATATTGCAGTGTCTATTAATGTGGAAAGTGTTTTAGAAATAATTAAACTTTGTCGAGAATTAAAAAATTTGAAAGTAAGTTCAATATCTACGATTATAAAAATATTGCTTAAAATGAAGAAACATTGTAAAAAAATTTTCTAGGTAGCTGTGCACGTATCTACAGCATTTATTCAAAGTAATCTTAAAATTATAGAAGAAAAAGTATATCCAATGCCTATGACCTATGAAGAAGCTAAAAATACAATTCAAATAATAAAACGACGAAATTTATCCAAAGAAAATGAAAAACGATTTACTAAAATGTAAATTAAATAATTGGCTATATATTTTTCTATTACATAAATTTATGGAACACACAAAAAATTTTGAAACATAATTGAATTAACGAGAATTCATTTCAGATTGTTACAAGATTATCCAAACACTTATGTTTTCACAAAATCAATGGCCGAAGGAATAATAAGTGAGACAGCAAGTGACCTTCCATTTTGTATCTACAGATTTCCTGTAGGTAATGTAATATTTTACAATACAAATTGCTTATACAAGAAACATTAAAACCATATACAAATTCTACTAATCTCAGATCCGAAAGCCTTTTGGAACCTTTTCTTATTACCCCATAGTTCTCAACCCCTCATCCTTTTCCTCATCACTTTCCATATACTTTTAATATCCTATCATTTCTGAATTTACAATTACAATCAGTTGGTTTCCATTGTCCCCACTCCCTATTTGTCATAATTCTCGTCAACTACCGCACCCTGCTCTAGTAAAAATTTAGTAACTTTATTGTTAAAATTAAAAGTTACTAAATTTTCACTAGAGCAGGGTGCGGTGGTTGACGAAAATTATGACAAATAGGGAGTGGGGACAATGGAAACCAACCAATCATTTCCTTAATTTATGCTAAAAGACCTTTGGGTTGAATTCCATTGTCCCCACTCGTCATTTGTCATAATTCGCATTAACTACCGCACCCTGTTCCAGTGAAAATTTAGTGACTTTATAGTAACTTTTAATTTTAACAAGAGTCACCAAATTGTCACTAGAGCAGGTGTGGTATTTGTTGAGAATTATGACAAATGGCGAGTGGGGACGATAGAAACCGACCTTCCACTGTCCTTACTCGCCATTTGTCATAATTTTCGTCAACTACAGCAGGGTGATGTAGTTGACGAAAATTATGACAAATAGCGAGTAGGAACAATACAAGCAGCACGGTGTATTCCCTGAATATGCCTTGAATACCACAGTGGAATATTCTCATGATCTTCTAGGAATATTCCAGTGACATTAAGGGGATATTAAGGCCAGGTCCAAGTCGTGTCAGCTGTTCCATTGAAACTTCAAAGGAACAGCTGACTCGACTTGGACCTGGCCTTAAGGGAATATTCCAGTGACATTAAGGGGATATTAAGGGGATATTCCACGGTTATATTGATTTTTTTTTAAATGTGTTTTTAATTTTCTTGCTTATACAAATGACAATTTATAACACATTTTTATTATTTCAACACTTTAAAAAAAATTCAATATAACCGTGAAATATTCCCTTAATATCACTGGAATATTCCTTTAATATTACCCTCAATGTCACTGGAATATTCCCTGAATGTCACCGTGGAATATTTCCATGAGGCGGACATTTTGATTTTCCTGGAAGATCATGGGAATATTCCACTGTGGTATATTCAAGGGAGATTCCGGGAATATACCGTGCTGCTTGGGAATGGCAACCTTCTGGACAAACATATTTTGGACTCTTGCCCTGTTTCTCTGTTCCCTTGTGTATTTTCCCAAATTATTCATTATCTAGTATGAAACACTTGCTTTTAGCCACTGAATCCAATACGACACTAATCTCACTCATTGAATTTCTTCAGATTTCATACAGGCTATAGTAGACTATTTGGAAGGATGCCATTGTCCCAACTCTAAAGTTTCTATACACGCCATTCGCCATAATTTTCGATCAACTACCGGAACCGGCTCTAGTGAACATTTAGTGTCTTTATTGTTAAAATTAAAAGTTACTAAATTTTCACTAGAGCAGGGTGCGGTAGTTGACGAGAATTATGACAAATGACGAGTGGAAACTTTGGCGAGTGGAGAACAATGGAAACCAACCAATTGCTGTGCAAGGTAGAGTCCACAAAGATCTAAAAGCAAAAAAAAAACACAATTTATACGTATATTTTATTATTAATTCAACTAACTTTTAAGTAAATGTATTAAAAATTGAAAAATTGACACTACTTTTAAGTTAATTTTTGAATTTTGGCCTATTATTTTGCGTCTTATTGATAAAAAAAATATTAATTTTTTTTTAGTCCATATGACTTGTAGGTAAT
Source organism: Leptopilina boulardi (assembly GCF_019393585.1). NCBI lineage: Eukaryota > Metazoa > Arthropoda > Insecta > Hymenoptera > Figitidae > Leptopilina > Leptopilina boulardi. The sequence continues at coordinate 214,751 of NW_026137825.1, read as the reverse complement.
TTAAATTTAGGACAATTAAGTATTTTTGTATGGGATAAAAAAAAATATTTTATTTATTTAAACAGCATTGGGAACCTATAAAGAACCATTCGCAGGATGGATTGACGTTGCTCAAGGATTTAATCAATTTTTAGTGTGGTTGTCAATGGGATATATACGCGTCATAATTGTTCCTGATCGAAAAGATGTTCTCTATATTGTACCAGCAGATTTTGCATGCAACGCCCTTATTGCCTCTATTTGGGACGCTAGTAACAAAATAAATAGGTTATTTATTTATTTTTCACTAAAACTTTAGTAAAAAAAAAAAAAAAGAAAAAAAAAGAAAATATATGGGGCATTCTAAGTAAAACGGACAACGCCAATCTTTGTTTGTTTTTTCATTTTACTTTAAAATATTACAATCTCTCTAAATTTTAATTGCTGAAAAGTAGAGCAGACAATACCGAGAGTTAAGTAAATTGTAAATTAAAATGTAAAGAAAGATTTTTTTTACAGAAGTTCCAGTACCACTTTACCAGTGTATAATTATGTAAATAATGAAAAAAATCAAATTACTAAAGGAATATTTGAGAAAGTTCTTCTTGAACATGGACCTAAATATCTTCCAAGTACAGCCGTTTATTTTCCTGATGCAACTTTAGTTAAATCAAAAAGAACATTTAATATCTTAAGTTTTTTTGTTCACTTATTACCAGCATTGATCGGTGATATTATTTTAAAGATTTTAGGGGAAAAACCTGTGTAAGTATATCTAATAAATATTTATTTATAAAAAAGAAAAAAATTCGTAAATTTTTATATACATTTTTTTTTAAAATTTTAATTTATTGCTTCTTCTCATATTTATATATGAAAATATATAATAATATAATAATAATATTAATAAATTTCTTTTATTTTTATTTATTAGACTTAACAAATTTTACAAAAAAGGATTAAAACTCTCGAAAAGTTTAGAATTTTTTATGGAAACAAAATGGTATTTTGAGAATAAAAATATTCAAGCAACATGGAAAAAACTTTCAAAAGATGATAAAACTTTATTTCCATTTGATATGGAAACTGTAGATTGGAGTCATGTACTTATTGAAATGTGGAAGGGTGTTTTGAAATATGTTATTAAAGATGATATTGGTCCTAAAAGTGAAAAAAGAAATCTACGTCGATATTATAAGTAAGACAATAATTTTTTAATGATATTTCTGATAATTATTATTTTTTTTTTTTTTAATATAGATATTAATGGTAAATTTTCAATTTCAGATTAATGGTGATACATCGAACACTACAAGCAATTTTTTTTATCTCTATAATTTGGTTAACATGGAAAATATTTTTTTAATTATTTAAAAAATTTTTGCTCTTCATTAATTTAAAACTCGATTTAAAATTAAAAAAAAGTTTCTAAATCTTTAAAATTAAGAAAAACAAAAACAAAGATTTAAATGATAAACCAAAAAATAATTTTGTAATTTTTTTTTATCTTCTTTATATGAGAATAAAGTAAAAAAAAATTATGTTTGCAACTAAAAAGAAAAAAGAAATATTTTTTCCATCGGCAAATTAGAAATCCATCATGTTGGCTCATGATATTTAAGGAATTTATATTACCGACTGACTGCAAAATACTTTTCGATAAAGCCTTAGCACAAACAAAAAAATCTTTTGTTGATAAGGAAACAATTTTCATTATCGACTGACGATAAATATTCTAAATTTTTTCTAGAAGAACTAAATACTAATTATTGATTTTAAATCAAATTATAGTTAATAGATTTAAGAATTTTTAAATTCTCAAATTAATTAAATTATTGAATTATTAAATTTTATTTAAAAATAATATATAAAAAATTGTTTAAAACTGATAACATTAGACATTTTTAAATTAAATAAATTTTTTTCTCTTTGAAGTGAAAAAAAAAACCGGCATAAATATACATATATAGTGGAAATTGAATGTATTTTTTTTTTCTCAGCGTTAGAATATTAATATTTCTATTAGTATTTGCATTTATATAGCTTAAAATGATTAAAAAAATTCTGTTTAGCGTCATAGGTAATGCTTTTCTTTATTTATTTATTTATTTAAAGAGTATACAGGCTAACAGACTATCTTAATGTATATATATTCTTAAAAAGAAATTTTTTATTAATTTAAATTATTTACAACTATTTTTTTGCAATTTTGTTAATTTAAAAATTATAATATTAATTATTTTGTAAATTCTTTGTTTTCAATTTCCAATTGACTTTACTTGCTCGAATATATAACGCCTGACTAACATCTTTTATAACTCCTTTCAAGTGTACAAAGAATTTTCGACGTAAGCAAATAACATAATAATAATTATTATTATTATAATTATAATTATAATTATTTTTATTATTAAAATATAATAACCGAATAATTTTTTTTAATTATAATCTTTTTAATTAAAATAGAAAAATTGTGGAATTTTTTTTTTTTTCATATTTATATTAAAAATTGCGTGGATAAATCACATAGAAATTTTTTTTTCTATTTTAAAAAATAAAGTTATAATTATATTTAATAATTCATTTATTTAAACATATTAAACGTGTTTAAAAAAATAATGTTAAATAAAGTAAATTATATGTCTAATAGACATTTGTCAAAATAATCAATACGGGAAAATTACTGCTATAACAGTATTGATAACTGGTGGCGTTAGTAATTTTTAAATATTGATTATTTTTTTTTTTTTTACAAATATCTATTCGACATTACAACTATTTTTAACATATATTTTATCTATATACACCTTCAGTTCGAAAGTTAAAACGTCTAAAAATTCTAATTTGACTGGACTAAGTATCATTAACAAAAAAAATAAATAAAATTTTTTTTTGTAAGCAAGTATTTATTTTATTATAAAAAATATTTAGTAAATAATTTTTTTTAATATTTTTTATAATAAATATTATTTAGTATTTTTTATTTTATAATATAAATTATTTAGTAAATATTTATATTATCCCGTGTGGAAAAGTGATGTGGGCCCCCAGCGGGGGCCCTTATGGATCGCCCTCATGCCATGAGGGCCGCATATGGATGATCCATAGGGGCCCCTCATGGAAACGACATGCTCATCGATGAGGGCGCCCGCATGGGCGATCCATGAGGGTGCCCCTACGGGCGCCCTTATGGGCCCTCACGTTTGCCCTCATCTTGCCCTCAAGTTTGCCATAATGTTTTTTAATCAATAATATTAATAATAAAAGTTAATTAATAATAAATAAGCTTAAGTTATTAATAAATAACATATTTATTTAATAATTATTCAATTTTAAATTAAATTCTTACTCAAATTGAATTTATTAATTAACGTTCTAATTAATTAACTGTCGGATATAATTAAAAGTAATAATAAATTAATTAATTAAAAAATTAAAAAATATGTAATTTATGCATACTATTAACCGATATTTTCATTTTTCAATTAATTCATACATAGAATTAATGATTAAACGCAAACCTGAGAAATAAATAAATCTAACGCATGGGGGGAATCGAACCTACGACCTACGGACTATGAGTCTAACGCTTTACCAACTACGCTACGCACGCTACTTCAAAACGAATGCTAACTTCTTGATGCTATTTAAACTTGAAAAATACCTAACAAAGAAAAGTGCTTAACATCATTTAGTTAAAGTTAAGATATTAAATTATATTTTCCAATCAAATGCAATTTATAAAATATAATTAATTATATGCTTTATGATTATTATCATGAATCATCTCAGGCGAATTTTCAAAAAAGTGTAAATATATTTTTATTAAAAACGCGTTATTCGTTGTTTTGAATCATTGGAAACATTCATTTTTTGTTGATAAAAAAATATTTGATTTTTGGACTTAGAAAATTTTGCTAATCGATCATGAGGGCGATCCATGCGGGCCCCTACGGTGGCCCTCATCTATTTTGCCATAAGTGTGAGTGTTATTTTCAAAAAAGTGTAAATATATTTTTATTAAAAACGCGTTTTTCGTGGTTTTGAATCATTGGAAACATTCATTTTTTGTTGATAAAAAAATATTTGATTTTTGGACTTAGAAAATTTTGCTAATCGATCATGAGGGCGATCCATGCGGGGCCCCTACGGTGCCCCTCATGGATTCGCCATAAGTGTGAGTGTTATTTTCAAAAAAAGTGAAAATATATTTTAATTAAAAACGCGTTTTTCATTGTTGTGAATCATTATAAACATTAATTTTTTGGTGATAAAAAAATATTTGATTTTTGGACTTAGAAAATTTTGCTAATCGATCATGAGGGCGATCCATGCGGGGCCCCTACGGTGCCCCTCATGGATTCGCCATATGGATCAGCCCTCATGGGCCCCCGCCGGGGGCCCCGAACTCTTGAGGGCAAGATCGTGGCTTTTTCCACACGGGATAATAAAAATTATTTAATAAATATTTATTTCAAAAATTGTTTGTTATTATTTCTTCTATTCCCGTGGTATAATATTAATTAATTAATATATTAAACATATAAATTATCAAAAAAAAAAATTAAAATATGAATTTTTTCTTTCACAGATAAAAATTAAATTAAAAAAAAAAAAAAAAAAAAAACAAGAAACAACTATTTATTAAGTGCATCGCATCGTTTTGTAAATAATAAATGGATTGAAAAGAATAGGTCAAGTGCTGTTGCCATATCGAATATTCATTAAAACGTTCATTTTACGTTTAAATTTTTGTTTTTTTTTACTTGATTTTTAAATTTTACGAAGCTTTTCCTATTTGTCTCAACAAAAGTCAGTATGAAAAAGTCAAGACCATCAGCATCAAGTGAATGATCAGTATTTGTCACTTATTGATTTTGAGATTTAATTTTTTTTTTAATTTTGTTATTATATATTTCAAGTTTGTGGTTTTTTGTCTTTAAATAAAATAAATAAATAAAAAATTTAATTTTTTAAAAAATGGGACTATTAGAAATTATCGACTATTATTATGTAGAATTAGCCGGTGAGTATATAATAGTATATTAATTTCAAATTTACTTTTTTAATTTCCAAAAATTTTTTAAGTAATAATAATAATAATTTTTTTCTACTTAGAAATTATAAGGAGAAATTTTTTTTTTTAAATAACCAAATATTATAATAGGTTTAAAAAATTTTTTTCTCCAATTAATAATTAAAAATCAATTAAATATGTCAAATTAAAATTATTTAAATTAAAATAATTTAATATTTTATTTCTAATAAAAAAATTTAATTAACTTTTAATGTACCTAATATAAAAATATATTATTATTATTATTACCTACTGTTATTATTATTATTATTATTATTATTATTATTACAATTATTTATTATATTATTAGATTATTATTATAAATATATTTTTACATTTTAATTAATTATAATTAATTAAAATGTAAAATAATTTTTAATATTAAAATTTCTTTTTTTAATTTACATTTTTCAGTTATTTTTGAATATTTATAAGTAATAACTAAAAAAAAAACATCTTAAAAATTATAAAATTTTAAAAAAATTATTTAAAAACATAAAAAAAATTTTTTAAATTAAAAACAAAATTATACCATTAGGTAATTAAATTTTATTTTTTCAGATCCTCGAATGAAAAATTGGTTTCTAATGAAAAGCATATGGAGTCCTATTTTAATAGTATTATTTTATATTATTGTTATATTTAAATTAGCACCGGAATATATGAAAAATCGGCCCGCCTATAAATTTAATACATTCATTAAATGTTATAATATTTTTCAAGTTATAGCAAATGCTATTTTAGTTAAAGAATTTGCATCATGTTATCAATTTCATCGTGCCTTTGAATGTCGTGAAGTTATTTATACAATGGATCCATGTGCCACAAAAGTATTTTTTTAATTATTATTATTATTATTATTATTATTATTATTATTATTATCAGATATTATTAAATTAATTGAATTTCATTATTAATATATAATATTAATTCAAAAATTTTGATATATTTTTTCACTATAGAAATTTAATTAATTTATTCGTGTAGGAAAAACAAACATAACCTAAAAACATTTTCGAAATTGTGGTCAATTTCTTCTTTGAAGAGGAACCTCCGATATGTGACACTATGGAGAGGGGGAAGTTATTGTCATATATGGAAATTTTACGTGTCATTTATCAAGTGTCACATTTCGGATGTTCCTCTGTACTAAACTACAGGGTTGGGTAGTTGTACTTTTACATTTAAACAAAATGTTTCCGTACCTTAATCAAAATTATTATTATTTATTTATTATTTATTTATTATTTATTTATTATTTATTTATTATTTATTTATTATTTATTTATTATTTATTTATTATTTATTTATTATTTATTTATTATTTATTTACTATTTATTTACTATTTATTTACTATTTATTTACTATTTATTTAATTTAAAATTATTGTAAACAATTATTACAAATTATAATGTCGTTCAATTACTTTTATTATAATTAAATTATTAATTATAATAAGTTTCTAAAATATTTATTACCTACACTGGAAACAAAAAATTATTTAATTCAACTAATCGGTTGACTATTATCAAGTAAATATTTACCAGAAGCAAATAATTTTTGAGTCAATTAAATTCTACTTTTATTAAATACAGAAATTATTCCTACAACTACAGTTTCATTAATTCAAATAAAAATTATTTGGTTCAAGTAAATATTTATTTGATAAGAGTCAACCAATTAGTTGAATTAAATACATTTTTTTCCACTGTAATTATTTATTTTTACTCTCTACACTGAAAAAAAATTCTAGTTAGAATAACCAGAATTCTAGTTAGAATAACCAGAATTCTGGTTAGGGTATAATTAACATTTTGATTCTGGTTAGGATAACCAGAATTCTGGTTATTTTAACGAGAATTCTAGTTAATTCAACTAGAATTCTGGTTAACATAACTAGAAAGTAATGTTAAATATAGCCTAACCAGAATTTTTTTTCAGTGTAAATCTGAATTAGTAAAGTAGTTTACTAATTTGAATTAGTGACTCACTTTTTACTTCTCAATAAAGTAAAATTTTACTAATTATTAGTAACTTTTACTAACAATTAGTAAAATTTAACTATAATTCTAAAGCAAAAAGTGAGTCACTAATTTAAATTAGTAAACATTTTTACTAATTCAGATTTAGAAAGTAAACATTATATTAAGTATTTTAGTTTTTAAAATGTTAAAAACTAAAATAACTTAAAAAAAATTTTTTTTATACCAAATTCTCAGTTTTATTTTTGTTAGAAATATAAATTGACAATAATAATAATTAATTGCAGATAATGTACGGCAGTTATGTGACAATGTTATTGAAAATAATCGATTTAATTGAAACAGTTTTGTTTATACTTCGCAAAAAGAAAAGCCAAGTGACAATTTTACATGTCTATCATCATATAAGTACAGTTTTAATTGGAATGATATTTTCACGATATTTCAGTGTGAACATGGCTTTATTGTTTCCAATTTTAAATTGTTCAGTTCATGTGATTATGTATACTTATTATTTCTTTAGTAATTTTGAAGGATCAATTAAACAGAAGATATTACCATTTAAACGTTATTTAACAATTATACAAATGGTAATTATAAATATAATATTTAATTATATTAAATTAATTGTATATTATTTTATAAGTATTGGTGTAAATTTTAGAAGTTTCATGTCAAGTCAATGTATAAAATATATATTCTTCTTAATTATAAGCTTTTCGTTCACATCACGTTGAATCATCTTCATTAACACTAAAATATCAATGATTAACAATCGATTAGTTGTTATTTTTGTGAATTTAAAATTATTACTGCAATAATATTTAATTTAATATTATTACTGCTATGATATACTCAGCCACAAGTCGAAACTAAAACTAACATCTAATTACAATTATATATTATTTTAATTTTTATTATTAAAATATTATTTTAATTTAAATATAATTTAATTTTTTTTATGGGCTTGTGATACAAATTTTATGACGTCAAACATTCGAAATAATTAATTTTGTATTAATTATTATTATTTATTATTAATAATACTATTAAAATATTATTTTATTAAATTATTAAATATTAGTAGGAAATATTTACGTTTTTGTTTCTTGTCTTACGTTACTATGGAAACATGTACGTAAGACAAGGATAGCTATTGATGTTCGAAAGCATTAAGCCCCATACACACTGGGATAATTTGCTCACATTAAAAAATTAGGGTACTTCTACATAATTCTAAATTTCAATAAATAAATAAATTATTTCTTCTAAGTAGTTACCATGGTAACAAATAGGAGAAAAATAAAAATTCTCATTTATAAAATAATTAAAAAAAATAAAATTCATTTGCATACACAGCAAAGGAATTAAGTCTAAAAAAAATTATTTTTAAAATTTAAAAATAGTTAAACTCAATGTAAACAAGTTAATTAAATTGAATAGATGACGTCATATGTTTCATATGCCCGTAATTATAAAAACCACGAGACAATGGTTAAAAAAAAGAAATTATTTTGAAATTATAATTAAAAATCTATTTTTTGTCCATTGGAAAAAAAAATGTTTTTTCTAACACACATACCGAAAGTACATACATTAAAAATAAAGAATATTAATTTGTCTAAAAACGGTATTTTATTATTAAATTTTAGCGAAAAATATAACTTTTATAGTAAGTCGACTACATTGAGTTTAAATTATGTTTTTGGTTTAAATTATAACTAATTTAAATAATTACATTGAATTAATTAAAATCTGATTAATACTTTTGTTTAATTTACTTATTAATATTTAATGAATTTGAGCAATTAGTAAATATTAATTGTTTACGTGATTATCGATTTTAAATTTGATTCGATATATCGAAATATCAACATTAAACTTAAACTCAATATTTCGAATCTGGACACCCTAAAAAAAATTTTTTTTTAATTTTTCCTTTCTTAAACAAAAAAATGTAATTAAAAAAATAATATTTAGGGGGTCCGGAACATAAAAATTACCCTATATATATATATATATATATTTATAAAGTTATCGAAATTTTTATTTTTGTCTTTCAGGTTCAATTTGTCATTTTATTATTTCAATTATTCTTCGCATTTCCAAAATCGTGTCCATTGCCAAAAATTCCATTTGGCATAATGTTTTTAAATATGGCATTAAATTTGGGATTATTTTATAATTTCTATAGGAAAACTTATTTTAATCAAAAGGAGAAGAAAAAATAAATACTAATAAATATTGATGAATTCTGGTTTCTTAAAAAAAAGAAAGAAAAGAAAAAAAAAAAAAAAAGTTAACAGGTCAAGGAAACAAGAAGGTTCATGAAAAATTAAATTAAGCGCCAATGTTAAAATTGATTTGTCATTTTTAAATTATTGTGTTCTTATATTTTATATTTTTTCATTTAATTTATATTTTCTAAAACAAATCTCTCTTCATAGATATATATATATAAAAATTGTGATAATCGTTTATTTTTTCGTTTTCATAAATAAAATTATTTTTTTTTTTATCAGCTTAAATAGTGTAAAGTAAACAGTTTTATAATTTTGTAAATAGATTAGAAATATTATGTTTTACACTAATCATCGTTAATTCTTTTATTCTTTCCCTTTCAAAAAAAATAATAATAATAATAATAATAATTCTTTTTAGATAAATTTAAATTAATGGGAACTATTTTTGGAAAAAATATTTCTTTTCTTTTTTTTAATTTTGAACAAAAAGCCATGAATATAAAATTATTATTATTATTTTATTAAAATTAAAAAAATATTTGATAAACAAAATCACGATAAATTTCATTTCGTTTTGGAAATATGAAAAGAAATTTAAATTGGAAACATTAAAGGTGACATGAGGTCACGTGTGTTAACAAATTGCATAATTAATTGTGATCTTTGTCAACCTAATGATTCTTCCATTTGCGTATTTCATTAATTTCGATCGAGAAAATTCAAAATTAAATTATTTTCATTTATCATTATTACAATTAAATAAATAAATAAATAAAAACAAGTAGCATATAATTTTCAGTAATTTGTAAACATTTTTATGTTTTAAAGTCCATAAAAAATTATTAATTTAAATAAATAATTTACATAAAAAATTACTGCAAATAAATCATTTTTAAATTATTGACAAAAAAGAATTAAAAAAAAAAAAAAACTATTACAATTTAATATATTTTAGTTTATTAATTAAAAAAAAAATTAATTACTCAATTTCCTTTTTAGATAGAAAAATATTTTTTTATAATTTCTTTTTTCTCAAAAAACAAATGCAATAAAAATATTTCTCCTCATTTTGTTATTAAAAATAAAACAAAATTAAGAAAAGAAAATGATTTTTTTAATTTTTTTAATTAAATTAACAAATTAAATAAATTTATAAAATTAAAAATAAAAATAATTTAATTATTTAATTTTTTTTAAATTAATATTTATTGAAACATTAAATTTAATAATTTAATTAAATTAATTATTTAAATTAGTTATTAATAATATAATTAAATATAATTAAATAATTTAAATTTCATTAATTAAATTTATGAAATTAAATTAATAAAACAATTTTTTTTGTTGCTCAAAAACTAATTTTCAATGTTTATAAAATTAAAAATTATTTAAATTATATATAATAAAAAATTTATGCATTTACAAATTACTGAAATATATTTCCATTTTTAATTGAAAATTAAATTATAATAAATAAAATAATATTATGTTATATTATAATAATAAAATATAATTATAATAAATTTGTAAACATTTTTATTCATTAATATCGAAAATTATATCTCTAATTAGCAGCGTTAATTATCGATATTTAAAAAAAAAACTGCAGTACGAGAGAACATAACCTCAAAATAAAAAAAAATATATATACTTTATGTTTGTATTAATGCGAAATTAATTTTACTGCATTTTTAGAAAAAGCTATTAATTTCATTCTAAAAGTAATTATAATTTCAATTCATATTATTGTCCGTATATAAACATAATTATTTTTATTATATTATTATTATTATTTTTTTTTAAATTATAATATTAATATTTGATTCGATTTCAATAAAATGATATTAATTTAAATTTACTTACTGTCGAATTCTAATATTCAATTTATTTATTTTACACGCTTTTGTATTTCTAACCTCAAAAATTTAATTCGTAATAGTATGTGAAAGAAAAGCATTTTTATTGAATTACACACATATGCCAAAAATAAAATTTTATTCAAAGTAAATTAATAGCAAATTCTAAATTTTTAATATACGTTTAAATCATTTTAATTCTACACTCTTGAAATTTTATTTTACTGGTTATTTTTACACCAGAAACTGAAAAATAACGTCATTTTTCCCACCAGGTTGTAATTATCAGCAGATATTTATATTTTACCGACCGATTTTTTTATACGTCGGTAAAATAACTGCATGATATTACCAACAGACGTTACACTAAAATCGATAGTAAATTTACAACAAAATTTTACTTTTCTCATGTAACTCACCAAAATGTTTTTTTTTTTTTGTACACAACATTATAAATTCACTAAAATTTCTTAATTTTACCACCAAATTTCGTGCATATAATTATTATATCAAGATAATTGAAACTATAAAATTTCTTACCTTTTTCACTCACACTCTGGTGCGTTTTATTCATGTTATATTTTCGTGATTTTCGCAAATAATTTTACTCAAAGAACGCGTTCATTATTATTACTTCGATAAATTATTGTTTCGCAGTTAAATTAAAATTCGACAACAATTTTCCTAATAATTTCAATAATTAATCACACTTAATTTGTGGGTAGTTGATTCTAGCACGACCGCGCACAAACACGAAATGGAGGAAGGAATTTTAAGGTTATATTACACGCTTCTGCGCACATGCGCAGAACAAAAAAAAAATTCAAAATGTATTAATTTACCGTTAAATTTTTTTTTTTACATGTGAAACGTGACACAAAATTTCATATATAGAAAATTATTATATAAATTTAGAATAATTTAAAATATTGTAAATTTTTTCGAATTATTTTTTAGATATTAAAATTTATTACCTTATATCCATTGTTTTATTCCCGCGATTTTTCACGAAAATAATTTTTTGTCGAAGATTTATTATTACATTGATAAATTATTATTCCGTAATTTATTATTTAGTAATAAGCAAATAATTAAATTAAAAGATAACAATTTTTTTTCAATATTTTGAACAAATAATCTCATAATATAGAAGAAAGTTTATGCGACGCGTCACACGCACACGAACAACACGAAATGGATGAGAAATTTGAGGTTATGTTTCACGATACCTCTGCGCGCAGATGCGCGGGAAAATGACAATAAATTTAAAAATATAATTTAATAACGCAGAAATTTTTTTTATTACATTTTTGCGAAGAATAAAATATATTTTTAAAACTTTATTTAATTATTAATTATTAGTTATTAATTATATAATTGTTATTCATTATTTATTTACTTTTATAACTTAATTTTATTTTGATGAAAAAAGACAAAGAATTATTTTAATTATTTAATTTATATTAAGTAATTAATTTAATTTATATTATTTTCATTATTATTTAATTATTTACTTTCCTTTCATAATTTTATTTTAATAATAATAATTTTGATTAATTTCATTACTTTATAAAATAAAAAAAATAAATAAATAAATAAAAATTATTGATTATATTATTAATTATATAATTGTTAATAATTATTAACAATAATTTAACTTTATAAAACGAAGAAAAATTAAGTTTCGGTAAAAAATACACCATTCGATGAAATAAAAAATAGCATATTAAATTCAGAAATAAATTTATATTAAACTTATAATAGAATTTAAAGAAATTACACAGAAAAACAATTGAGTAACGTATTTTTTTTCTGACTTTAATTATAGACAATTGCCAACACCTATTCTAAAATATCCTTTTTTCTGTTAAAAAAAAGGAAAATACAGTGTTTTTAAAAAAAAAAAAAAACAACAAATCTAATAACCGAAATTAAAAAATCGGTGGCAAAAAAATTATAATGAATCTACAATGAAAAAAAAAAAAAAAAATGTCTATACATTTTTATTTAAAAAGTGACATAACGAAATATTTTAACTGCTTGGTTTTTTTTTACCACTCGAGTATATTTACATAAAAACGTAATTCCATTTTAAAATGTCTCTAATTTCGAATAAAAATTTGCACATTGATTGATTGGACATAGAATAATTTGTAAAATTAAAAAATTACTTTTCCTTTTCAAATAAAACTGTAATTTTTAAATTATCAATTTGCATATTCTATTTATATATATATATATATATATATATATATATATATATATATATATATATATATTATGGACTAAATAAAATATTCAATAATACAATTTTTACGTTTCACAGTTGTTATTTCATTTTTTTGTTTTTTTTTTGTTTTATAGAAATCACTGAATGTGCGCACTTTTATCTTCTTCGCACTTTATTTATCATTTTTTAATGTTCATTGTAAAATTTTTATGCAAGGCATAAAAATCATTTTTTTTTATTTATTTCTACAAAGCCATTTTTCATCTCTTGTAATTTATTAGTTAGATATACTTTCCTTATATTAAAAACTACAATTTTCACTTTCATCACGTGAATGGGATATATTTTATTTTGTAATTTTCTCTTTAATGCAATCTTCTCTCTCTCTCGCTCGTTCTCTTTCCTTCGATTATAATTGTTATTATTATTTTTATTAGACAATTCGATTGAATTTATTTTATTTTTTGAAATTTTTAATATTAATTTATTAATTGATTCATTAGCTAAGGAGTGCACGTATTTCTTTGTGCATATGGCAGAGAAAATCAACGTAACTTGCACTTCCATCTGTTCCTTTATCCTCGACGAGGAAATGACGAAACACCATTTCTAATTTGTCTCTCTGTCTCACCATCGTTAACTGTAATTAAATTTTTACATTTTTATTTTCAAGAAACAAAAAGAAACACACATACAAGATAAATTCAAAAAACAAAAAAAAATTATTTCATCAAAGAAAATCTAATTTCTAATTAAATTGCAATTTTTTTTAACCATAATATTTACGTAATAAATAAATAGAATAATGCATTATTTACATAACTGGACAAATATTAATATAATTAATTTTTATATCCCTATAAAAATTGGTTTTTATATTCTTGCTTTTGAATAAAAAATAAGAGAATTAAAAGAAAATTGAATTCTCACCCGCATACAATGATGTCGATCAGCGCGAACACAATTGATTATTTCATTGACTCGTTTATTGAGCGGAGTGTCAAGAACAGGAATTTTCGTACGATCCGTATCAATTTGAACGACAGATGGAACTCCAAATACTCCTTGTACCCATTGGGAATTAAGTCCCAATCCAAGCCACAAAAACATGTGAATTCCATTTTCTAATTGTGAAAGAAAAATAATTAAATCAAATTTTATCATTATTTTATAAATTAATTGAATATTAATTCTACATTATTGTATTTTTTTCACAAAAAAAATTAGAATCTTCGAAATTAATTAATTAAATTAATTTCATAATAAAATGAATAATAAATTAAATTTATTAAAATTTCTTTGTTTAAATTAAATAATAAATAACAAAAAAAATGGTTTTTAATATATTTTTTGTAGAATTTCTATCTTTGTAAATTATTTAATGGATAATTAAAAAAAAATAACATTTACCAAGTAAATAGCATCCGTCGTCCGTAATTTTATCGACTGAACACCGCAACATTTGAGGTAAATCTTTTTCCTGTGGATCCAAATTGTGTAGTGGAAGCATTCGGGGATAAAAATAATTGACTGACGTATAGACCGGCATTATGGAAACAGCCTGCATCACATATGATCTGTCGTCGATCGTCATGTCCGCACCTTTAAAAAAAATTATAAAATCAATTACAAAATAACAACAATAATTTGTTTTTTAATTAAAAAAAAAAAAACTCCCAAATAAACTAAAATTTTCAATTATAATTTTTAAAAACAATTTTAATTTCAGGAATTAAATTAAATTAAAATATAATAAATTAAATTTTTTTTCTTAATATTAAAATTATACAAATAAAAAAAAAAAATTTCTAAAATTAAAATTGTACAAATTAAATTATTATAAATTACAATTTTCTAAATAAAAATATTATAAATTAAAATTTTTCAAATTAAAATTATATTTTTATAAATAGAAAATTTTTTAAATATTAAAATATTATAAATGAAAATTTTATAAAGTAACTAAAGTGTTATAAATTAAAAATTTCTCATTTGAATTTATTTAAAAAAACAAAAAGTCCTGAAAAAGAAAATTTTTATTTTAGACAATTTTTTAATAGAAAAATAAAAAAAAATTTTTTTTTTTTGATAAATAAAAAAGAAAAAATTTACTAACCACCACAAATTGCATCGCTTTTCATTAAACAATTGACATAGAGAGGCAAAAGTTTCATGCATTCAGGGAGAATTAATTGTCCAGCGCTACTTGGAGCCGCACAATTTTTCCTATAAGCTGCCAACATATTTGCACATCTCGAAATGAGATTTTCCTTCACTGCCTTTGGCGAGTGTTCTAATAATTTAAAAACACCTGCAGCAAAAAAAAATAAATAAATTTTAATTAATTATTTAAATTATTTAAAATTAAATTCTCATTGAAAGAACAAAAATTAAATCAATCATTTGCAAAAAGAAAAAAAAAACTGTACAAATTATTTTTCTAATTACAAATTTTTCTTTATTAAATTTATTTATTAAAAATTTATAAATTTTTTATTGAAAATTAAAATTTATTTTTTAAAAATTTAAAAATTTTTTATTGAAAATGTAAATTTATTTATTAAAAATTTATAAATTTTTATTGAAAATAAATATTTAGATGAAAGAAAAAAAAACATCGGGTCCATTGGACCGAGTGTGATAAATAAAGGTATAAAAAAAAATGTCCCCTCCTTCACACATACCTTGTTTCGAGAAGAAATTAATAATAGCGTCAAGATCGCAAGCTCGATAAAGTTCAGCCATTTGTGATGATGTTTTTAAGCTGATATTAATAATTCTCAATCTTCTAACACCACCGCATGAAGTATAAAGTAGTGCTGCCTGTACATAAACACCCTCTTCCTCGGCAAGTTTATCGTCATGTTTAATTTCAATTGCCACTGCCTTATCACAATCAATACTCGCCAATTCCATATCCGTTGTATTTGACATGTAAAAATGACCATAAAAATCCGTTGGCCTTACACCAGTGGACGTTCTAACTCTCATCACAGAATTAAAGGCAATTGGTCTACTGATATTATTAATAACATCAGCAATTAATCTATCGCCATCAATGTCAGCTTGAAAATAAGTATATTTATAAACCTCACCACCAGTTAGACGACAAACTTGTCCAATTGTTGCAATATCAATATAGGAATTATTAAAAATAAAAAGATCAACACTACAACCAGCTGTAACACAATCCTGACCAAGTGTATTGTAAACATTATTCTGTGGTGCAAGAACAGTTTTCTCCTTTTCAGTGCCAAGTAATTTTCTATCATCTCTATTTTTCAATTTTCCCGGCGCCTCAGCAATTGGTAGTGACGAATGAAACACCAATAATTTACCAGCACACTCCGATGCTTTTAATGCTTCCAATCCTGCCTGAATTGCTGGCGCGAGTATTGTCTCCGTTTCACGTGTATCGGCAAACATCATTGGTATTTGGCTCATTAGACTGTTAATAACTTCTAAACTTTCTTCAGCATCGCATAGAAAACCATCCAGCAATGGCATAAAAACATCCTGTACATCGCCAACAACCATCATTTGCGGTTGTGCAAGACACGATTTAATATTATAAAAATGCACCGTATTATTGTAGGTAATAAATCCAATTTTCATATTTGTTCTCGTTTGTCCAACATCAATTGGCAAATTATGTATAATATTCTTCATCTCAGCGCATATTAAATTTACTAAACCCGATTTTATTGTATTGTATGTGACATCAATGATAAATATCATTGCCGGTGGATTGGGAAATTTATTCTCCGGACAATAATCTTTAGTTGCAATAAATTCATAAGTACCAAGCATTAATTCAGGACGTTCATATCTATCCATTCGTTGACCAGTGTGATCTAAATGTTGAAAATATTCAGCTGGTACTTCAGTTGTTGCTTTACAGAACATACATTGAAATCGTCTACCCGAATCAATGAATTGCATAAATGGACTCATGTACGCTTTACAACGAACACAACGTACTGGACCAATTTCTCCCATATCGACAACTGGTGGTTCATATTCACCATCTTCGACACGTGCCATTGGACTTAGTATCAAACTAAATGGAACACTTGTCTGCTTCATAATATCCGTTGTCGTTGGTACAGTGTACATTGTTGAACGCACATATCTAGGCGATGCGTTACCCTGATCTTGTACGGTAAATTTAGTGGTCACTAGAGGAGGAACTAATCCTTTTTGATTGGTGATAAAATCACCGCTTCGTGAACGTCTATCGTCTTGGATTACTTGTATGGGACTTGGCATGTGATCGGGATCTAGTCTTCTAGCTTGCTGTTGTTGTTGTTGCTGCTGCTGTTGTTGTTGTTGTCCCTGTTGATATCCACCTTGATATGGACTCCTTTGGCTAGCGTACATGTCGGGCACATTTTGATACCCCTGCTGGCAAGGAGAATTATTTAAAATCCCACCCCCGAAATTATCGTATTGTTCCAAATTCACAAAAGCGTAGAACAATTTTTATTCGGACAAGTTATGCTTCTAGTTCGCTGATTGTACAAAATGGTACTATTGCAGTTTGGATTCAATTAGGATCCAAAAGATTTTTACAGCGCTATCGAGAATTTAAACCAACGAAAGAACAGCATAGCTTTTTCCAAAAAATAAAATCGCAGCACACTCCGCTCTTTGGAACGAGAATTCGACACATTCTTTAAAGCAAGAGACATCTCCGATTATAGCCGTACTAAAGAAACGACACTAATCTGCTAAAAATTATCGATTCCCTAAGAACTCTTCGATTTAATATCGAAGTCTTAAAAGTCATCTTTTATCGTCAGTTGCTTCTAATCAAATTAATTGAGCTGCCGGATCAAAGAAGGGCACATAACTAATGTAATTCAAATGGATTATGTGCCCTTCTTTGATCCGACAGCTCAATTTCTTAATTACATTGAGAAAATTATGGTGAGACTGCTGACTTTTCATGCCAACAACCAAATTTTTCTGCCTCAGTATCCGCTATTCGCCCCCAAAAAAAGCTAGAATCTACTACTAAAAGTCATCAGTATGAGCCTGAGGAGTAGATTCTCGTTTTTTTCGGGACGAATAGCGGATCTTGAAGCAAAAATCTCTCGTGGCTCTCATATAAAGTCAGCATTCTCATCATAATTTTCTCACAGTGATTTATATACTGTCGTACTAAGGAAGAACTTAGGTAAGCGCCATTTCAGTTAAACTGCGAGAAAATCAAGAAAAACTGTTTACATTAAGAACTCTAATATATAAACCAAAAAAAAAAAATGGTTTAATTTAACTTCAAATACTGGGTAAAGTGATAGTGCCCTATTTAAATATGTAATAAAAAATTTATTATTTAAACGAATTATACGAAAAATGGAGACACGTGTTTTTCTGAATGCAAATACGAAGTAAAAAGTTAAGAAAAGTTCCGTTAGTTAAAGGAAACGAAAGTAGAATTTACTTTTAATACCGTTTGGTGAACGAAACAAAAATCCGTCACATTACTATTCATAGTGAAAAAATTGGAATTCAGTTATTTCAATCAGATGTGGAAGTAATCTGACGAAATTTCGTTTCGTTTGTCCAACGGAATCGAAAGTATAATAGATTCTACTTTTGTTGCGTTCAACGAACGGAATCAAAAGTACCTGAATCAAAACTAAACAAAGTTGATTTTTATTCTAATATTCCGATCAGAGACGCAACTAAAATTGAATAAATGAATTTGTTTCGATTCCGTGAAGGTCCCTAATCAACATTATTGTTTATATCCCTGGTTGATTTTGCCAGTAGTCATATGCTTGTTTCAAAGATTAAGTCATGATAAAATTACTTTTTGTTTGGACCAACTTATCTCTCCACTCTAGTGTCACTCAATGTAATTCCCATATTCCGTACTAGGCGTCCAAATAGACGCTTTTTAACGGTAACGGTCACTAAACAGAGAGAGACAAGGTGAAAACATAAATATCTCATTGAATCAGTTATGGTTCTTTAGATCGTACCCAAATTTACTTGGATAAGTGTTGTAATTCTAGAGCTAATACATGCAAACCAGAGTTCCAATCAGAAATAGAGGAAACGGTTTTATTTAAACAGAAACTGTTTCATTTGAATCAGATTCTCTTTAATTAAGAAAACTGTTATCTTTTTGTCGAATTCGTCAAAACCTATAAATGAAAGTTAAAACTAAAAATTCCACAATCAATATCAGAGGTACTCTGGATACAGCATTTCGGAAAAAAGTTATCAAAATCTTGACTTTTACCAGAAGATGTCTCTTTAATGTGAAATAAAATAAGAATGTCTTGCCTAATTATCTACTAATTTTACAGTAAGGAAACTGACAAAGATACTGTATATTTTGATTTGAATATGTGCATACCTGTTGATAATTTTGTTGATAGCCCGGCATTGGTGGCTCCTGCTGACGAACCACACCACCAGGTTGACCCGGCATATACCCAGTTTTTGGTCCATACTGATTCATACCCGGTGGTTGACTACTCGCCAAATGGGGTTGCATACTTGGCAACGATTGTTGACCAGCGAGACCTCGTTGTCCTGGATAGTGCATCGAACCATGACCCGATGACAATGGAGGGCCGGATAAATTTTGCCCCGGCATTGGAGGACCTCCCATTGGACCGGAGAAATTCTGTTGTCCTGACATTGGAGGACCACCAGCCATTGGAGCAGAGAAATTCTGTTGTCCCGGTAGTGGTGGGCCTCCAATTGGACCAGATTGACCTGGCATTGAACCCAAATGATTTTGTTGTCCGGGCATTGGAGGATTTGAATGATTTTGTAGTGCCGATAGCGGAGGACCGCCAATGGGACCCGAATGATTTTGTTGAGCTGATAGTGGAGGAGCTCCCATTGAACCTGGAGGCATTGGAGGTCCAGACATTGGAGCTGAATGACTTTGTTGTCCCGACATCGAAGGACCAGACATTGGAGAACTTCTCATTGGACCCGAATGAGATTGTTGTCCAGGCATAGGGGAACTTGACAATGGTCCCGAATGATTTTGACCTGGCATTGGGGGAGCTGAATGATTTTGTTGTCCCGGCATTGGAGGACCTCCACTAGGACCGGAATGATTTTGTTGTCCCGGCATTGGAGAACTTGATACCGAACGATTTTGTTGTAACGGAGGAGCTCCCATTGGACCCGAATGATTTTGCTGACCCGATAAAGGAGGCGCTACCATTGAACCCAAATGGTTTTGTTGCCCCGGCATTGGAGGACCGCCTATCGGACCCGAATGACTCTGCTGTCCCGAAATTGCACCTGGCCAATTTTGCTGTCCCGCCATTGGAGGTCCTGTTAAATTCCCTTGTCCGGAATTTTGTCCGGGATGAGAATTTTGCTGCCCAGGTAAAGGAGGACCGGAGGTAATTTGAGAAGCAGGAAACGAGTTTTGCTGTCCGGGTAAAGGTGGACCGGAAGTATGTGGAGGACCAGCTACAGGATGAGAATTTTGTTGTCCGGGTAAAGGAGGACCGGAGGTAATTTGAGAAGTGGGATACGAGTTTTGCTGTCCGGGTAAAGGTGGACCGGAATTATGTGGAGGACCAGCTCCAGAATGAGAATTTTGTTGTCCGGGTAAAGGAGGACCGGAAGGAGAATTTGTTTGTTGTCCGGGACCGGATAGAGATTGAGATAAATTATGTTGTCCTGGTAATTGAGAACCGGAAAGGGGATTATTTTGCTTTACCGCCATTGGTGGTCCGGTATATTGCGATTGAGCCATCATTGAGGGACCTGATAAATCGTGTGGACCACCGGAAATTGGTGATTGTATCGATGAATTCATTGCGGGTAATGGCGGGCCCATTGTTTGTCCAGTTGTGGACAAATTTTGTTGTCCAGATAATGGTGGACCGGGAAGATTTTGTTTCGTTGCCATTGGAGGTCCATTATATTGGGATTGACCCATCATTGATGGTGAGGACATATCTTGAGGTGGTCGTCCAGGTACTGGACCACCTGGACCTCCAGGAAGTGGTGGTTGCATTGAGGAATTCATTAAATGCTGTCCTGAAAATTAGAATTTTCTTTTTTTTCAAGGGACTACAAAAAAAAACGAATTTTTTTATATTTAATTTATAAAAAAATTTATTAAAAAAAATTATTGGAAAATTTTAGTGTGTAATATGTATTTTTAATTTTAAATAAATTTTTTGTTGTTAATTTTGAAAAATGATTTTATGCAAAAATTTAAATATTTTTATTAATTCATAATCTTTATCAAATAAAATAATAATAATAATTTTTATTATTGTTGATAATTTATAAATTAATAATTCGTTTTAAAATTAATAATAATTAAATATATTAAGAAATTTGTTTATAATTGTATTACATATTGTTATTATTTTTATTATTAGAAAGTAATAATTTTTTTATTAATAAAATAATTTTAAAATAATTAATTTAAATTATAAAAAGATGTTAATGAATTAATATAATTGTTAACCGATTTTAATATTTTCTTGCTAACAACTAACAAGTTATTAATTTGTTTTAAAAAAAAATAAAATAATAATAAACTATATTAATAAATTTTTTTATAATTATATATTATTATAATTATTATTTGTAAATTATTAACGTTTATTAATAAAATAAAAAATAACTAATTCAAATTATAAATTAAATTAATAATAAATTAATAATAATAATTATTATTATAATATAATAAAAGATTATTATATTTAAAAATTTTCTATTGCAAAGTTAATTAAAAACAATGAAAAAATTTTGAAATAATAAATTATAATAATTAATATTATTATTATTATTTTGTTTTTGTTGTCTCGTAAAAAATACAAAAAATTATATATTTATATATTCATGAGTTTCAGTTTTAATAATTGATAATTGACATTTAATCATCAGACAATTAACATAAAATCACATCTGCTTGATATGATAGAAAATATTTACCCACAGTAAATAAAAACATATGGCACTATTCATTAAACATTCCCGAAGAAATTATTTTCAACTATATATATAACAAAACAATAACTATAAAATTTAAAATATATTTCAATTGCAGTCTCTTATTAATATTATCGAAATAATATTTTTTATACAATAACAATATTTATTCTTCTTATTAAAAAATTAAAAAAAAATAAAAATAAAAAAAAACAACAAGAAATTTATCGCAAAACATATGGATTTAAATGTTTCCTTCGATAATATCTCATGATTCAGATATGTCAAAGGAATGAATCAAAATAATACATATAGATATATATAGCATATATAATTCTGACAACAATAAAACTCGATTTAACAATAAAAAATATTTCCATTAAACCAATCCTTTCATTTGTTATTTAATAACTATTTCTACACGCACAGAATATTTATTTAATAAAAAATTTACAAAAAAAAAAGAAACAAAAAACAATGATTTACTAAAATCATAATTTTATTTCGCAAAAAATATTTCTAAAATTATAAAAAATAGAAAAAAAAAAGAAAATGTTAAAAACCTGAAAATAAATTTTCTGACAGTAAGTCGATCATAACCTAAATATTATGAAAGTCACGTATAAGTGAATCAAATGAAAGATTCTATACGTAAATTTGACATTTCAACCAATCGTCAAGACATTGCCTAATCTTTCACAACAATCAATAAAATTAGACTAATGATTAAATGTCACATTAAAGAAATCAGAATTTTTTTATTAAGTAAAAAAAAGCCATTTTGCATATGAAAATTTGTTCATTGAGAAAAAAAAAAAAATTGACAATTTCCACGTGAAAATAGTTGTTAATAATAAAGAATTCATTACTCACCATACATTGTTGACGATTCCCAAAGTACCATAACGAAATAAAAACCCTTTTATTCACAAATAATTATTAATAATATTAAATTTATAAATAAGAAATAAAAATGATTTTTCACTACTTTTTTTCTTCGAAACAGTAACTGCGGCTGATGCCACGTAAGGCAGCACTGCGCATGCGCTTACTGCACGTTGACGAGACACGTCATAACAATAATTGGAACAATTATTTTAATAATATTTTTTTCACATTAAATTAAGGATTAAAATAAAAAAAAAAAAAACACTGATTTATAGTATTTTTTAATTTGTTTTTTATAAGTCAATGCATTTTATCGTGTGTAAAAGTATTGTCATTCTTGGGAAGAATTACATTTTAAAAGAGAAGCAGAAGTGAATGTATGCACGTCACCCCCGATAGCACATGTCGGTAAAACAGATTTCGCGGGAGAATTCAAATTAATTCTAGAAATTATTTGTACCAAATATTTTTTTTAAATTTATTATTATTTATATTAAATTCAAACTAATAATAGTTATTATTAATTATTTATCATTAAGAAAATAAGTTTTTCAAGAAGAAAATATTTTGGAAAATAATAATTTTGTTCTGAAATACAAAAAAAAAAACAGAATGAACAAAAAAAAAATTTTTTTTATATATTTAATATTTTATTTTATTTTTAAATTATATTTATTATTTATAATTTTTTTTAATTAATGGAATTTTAAAAAAAATACAATTTTCTTCCATTGACGGAATGTTTATTTTTTATTTTTTTGTTCTGAATATCAATTACATTATTAATATTGGGAAAAATAGGTTTTGATATTGGGCGTTGACAATTATATTTTATTACTATCTATGAGTTTTCTTATATCACTAAAAAAAAACTGCACAATCATTCAGTTATTTAGACTATCGAAACAGTCGATTAAATAAATAAGATTCAAATTTTATTAATTTAAACGAAAAAAAAAGAGAAAATTTTAATAATATCAAATAAATTAAAATTAAATATAAAAAAAATTTAATTTTCACAGAAAATGGATTTAATTTTCAGAATTACTTTAGTAATAGAATTTTTTAAAATTTTAATTTAAAAATCGACTTATTTCGTTTTTTTTTTTTTTGAATAACTGAATTTTTGGCAGTGAGGAACAAAAACCAAATTTTGAGAAAAATTCCAGAAGAAACCATTTTTTTTCCTAGTAAAACATAATCCATTTTTTTTTTTTTTTTTGTTGCAAAAAAATTATCTCGAAAATTATAATTTCTAATAGAAATTTTTTTTATTAAAATTCAAAATGAAACATTTTTTTTTTTTTTATAAATAATTTACCGATTTTATTTTTATTTGTTTTTTGTAATTAATAATTTTAGCAATTAAATGCAAAAATTAGTAAAAAAAAAAATCCATTACGTTTTACCTCTTAATAAAACAATTATTGGCAAAAAAAAAATGCCAATTTGAATTTTGCAAGTTTACATTTTTTTTTATAAAGCTGACTAGGAAATTTTGGAGATCACAGGTAGAAATAAATGTACCACTCGTTTTTTTTTCTTTTCCTTTTTTAACTAGAAAAACGCCAGTGAAAAAAAACGAGCAATACAAAAATATCGATAATTTTCTACTTATTGAGACTCTAAGATGATAATAATAATAATAATAATAATAATAATAATAATAATAATAATAATAATAATAATAATTTGACGCAACAATTATACAAAATTCAGATCATTCTTCCTAATCTCTCAATCGGCAAAAAAAAAATCCAAAATTTCATCTTTTTTTTTCAACACAATAATAATAATAATTAATAATAATTAACGATAAAATTTTACCTTATCGTGAAAAAATGTCTATTTTTTTTACAATAATAAATAATCGGCGCTGTTAATTATTTTTTAATATAATTAATCATAAAATTTTGTAGAAAAAAAAATTCTTACAATAATTTTGAATTAATAAATAAAATATTCAAATAGAACAAAACAAAATATAATTTAATTACAATAATAAAAATACGTGAAATATTTTCAAAAATTTTCTATATTTTTAAATAAAATTCTTGAAAAAAAAAAAAAAAAAAAAAGAAATTCGTTAATATTGTCACATACTGAAAGAGATAATAATTTTTTTGAAATTTTTGTCATTCATTAAAATTAAATACAACAGGAAAATTATCAAAAACAAAAAATAAAAATTCTATACTTAAAATAAAAAATTGAACACATAAAATGAAATCTTAAACATTCGGCAGTTATTGCGAAGCAATATTATTATTTTAAATATATAACAGACGGGAAAAAAAAACATTTCTCACACATGCACAACAATTTTAGAACGCCTTTGAAAAAAAAAATTTCACGGCAGTTTAAAATATAGAATATTCTCTTTTTTGATAAAATATTGGAACTTTGCAGTTTTTTTTCTTTTATTTTCTATTCGGCAATGAAAAACAAAAAATCTTATCCCGTTAGTCTTCTTGTCCATTTTTTTTTCTTTCTATTTTTAAAGATTTCAAATTTTCAAATTAAATTTAAATTTTTTAAAAATATAATTTAATTTAAAAAAAAAAATTAATTCAAATTTAATTATTTTAAAAATTAATTTTTAATTTTAATTATTTCAAAAATTAATTTAAATTTAAATTTGAAACGAATTTTCTGCAAAATTACGAAATTATAATTTTATTGTGAATAATTAAGAAAAAATTCTGCAAAAATCAATCAATTAAATATTTTTTTTCACAAAAAAGAATCTTTATATTAATTTCTATAAATTAAAAAATATATTAGTCATCGTTTAATAAATTATTAAATATGTAAATTTTTGTAATTAATGAACCAATTAATTAATATTGTAAACTAGAATAATTAACTATTTTATAAAATAAATTGCAAAACATTTTCTTTTTGTAAAAAGAAAAAAAAAACAATTTTGCAGTTCATTAGTTACTGTAAATAAATTACAATATAATTAATCACTAAAAAATAAAGTTTCAGCAATTAATATTTAAATATGAAATAATTTTCGTTAAAATTTTCAGTAAAAAAAAAAAAAGTGCAAACACAGTAAATAAAACTTGTTCCTATATAAAATTCAACAAAATTGTGCAATAAATACTTAATTAACACTTAGTGCGTATAAATTTGTTTGCTTTTTTTGTTTAATTAATACTTTTATAAGAAGGACATCGATGTGAAATTTTCAATTTGTCCATTCGAGAATTTTTTTTTTTTTTTTTATTTAAAACTTTTTATTTGTTTGAAAAATTTAATTATTTCTTTTGGAACCAAAAAAAATTTTTTATTCAATTTTTACAATATTGTTAACTAAACTTTTATTAATTTTTTTTATTAAATATTTTTTTGTCATATTAAATAATTTTTTATTAATTTACAAAAACTAAAACAAATTTTTAAAATAATATTTTTTCTATAGTTTTTTATTACAAAGTTTTACAATTTTTTAATTTAAATTTAAATTTAAAAAATTTTTAATTTTGTTTAATTAATGTTTAATTAATTAATTTACAATTTTTTTTTCTTTTTTCTGAACTTTTTTTTGGAATTTAAAAATTTTTTTGCATAACAATTACGACAAAAATATTTTTAAGCAATTGTTTAATTTTTCATAAATTTTGCAATTAAAAATGTGCATTTAATTATTTCAAATAAATGTCTGTTTTTTCAGTAAAAGAAAATAAATAAAAATTCTCGAATAGAAAAATGAAATTTTCATTTCGAAACAAGACGGTTTTTTTTAAGCATTTCGTCGATTAAGTACAGTTTACAGTATTTAAATACAAAATTTAAAAATTAATTTTCGTAATAATTATTTTAATTAAAAATATCTGTGTAATTATTTTCTTTTATTATTTTACCTAAAATAAAAATTATTATTATTATTAAATAAAATTTATTTATAGAAATACAATAATAATAGTAATAAAAATAATGAAAATAATAAAAATAATAAAAATAATACAACTTTTTAAAAAATTTCTCAGTATTTTTGTAAAATAAATATTACGAAAATTAAAATTTCTGTTTATAATTAATTCGTTGTAAAATCGTAAAGCTAGCTATAATCTAATATTAAAAATTTACAATAATTAAAAAATATACAGCACTGGTTTTTAAAAGCTGCGCAAAAAAAAAAAATTTCGATTTTTTTTACCAATCATAGAAAAAATTTCTATGAATATTTTTTTCTTATCAGTTTTAATATTTCTCATAATCCGCTTATTATTTTTTCATTTGAAAAAATACACATCAAGACAAATTTACTTTTACCAGAAGAAAGTAAATATATACATATATATGCGCGTATATAATGTATATATATATATATATGTATTATTTATATTATATTATATTTATCACAGAATGCAAAATCTAATCACACAAGCGTTTGGTAAAATATCGATTGCATACTGCTTCGTTTAGCATTAGGCGTTTAGAAATTATATAATTAATACATTGTTAATTAGTAAAAATCGATTTTTCCTTTTTTTTAAATTACTCATGTATTAAATATAATTTCTAATTAAATATCAATTACTATTTTAAATTGTATCAATATTACCGTTTAATATTATTATATTTAATCGCTATAAGTAGTGTATAGTATTTTGGCTGTTATCATAATAATAATAATAATAATAATGTTAATAAAGAACGAAATTTTAATTAATTAATTTTCATTTTAAAAAATTCACTAAATATTTCGAATTTTTTTTTCTGTACGAATTAATTAATTTTTTAAAATTACAATTAGATTGGTGCCTGCCAATCGTTAGTGTTATTTTTCTTTTTTAATTTTGGCAGGAAGCGATTTTGAAAATACTAGAAAAATTGTAGCTACTTTGAATATTGAATTTTTTTTTTTTTTTGCTCAAAATAGCAATTTTTAAAACAAACTCTTTTTTTGTCTATATATTTTTTTAAATTTAATAATTTCTCATAGGTATTTTAAATAGAGTAATAATTTTTTTCTCAATCAAGAAATTCGAAAAAGAAGAGTTATTAATAAATAAATGAATTTTGAATATTTTAGAAAAAGCGAAAACTATTTTTTTTAGAAAACCTGGTTTTTGAAATAATCATCGGTGTTTGTATTTTTTTTTTTTTTTTTTGCAATCACAATAATCGCGCTTTTTTTTGCGGAATAAATATAATTGAAACGACTAGGGAATTTTAAACAATACGAATTATTTAAATATATAATAATAATAATAATAATAATAATAATAATAATAATAATAGTAATAATAGTAATAATAATAAAAAAAATAATAATATAAAAAAGATGAAAAAAAACAGAAAGATATAAAAACTTTTGACTGTTTAACAAATATAAATAAATATTTTTTTTTTTTAAGTGACTCGAAATAAATAAATATATAAATATATAATATATGTAAAAAAAAAGGTGATCAACACTTATTTCAAAAAGAGAAACACAAAAAAAACATAATAAATTGAAATCTAGTAGAAGATAAGAGACAAAAAAAAAAAAACAAAAAATTAAAATTAAGTTCTAGGCGCCTTAGTTGGCCGACTCATGGTTTGGTTGCATTTGCATTGTTCATTAGTGATTGCATTCGAATGAACGCGCGAAGTGATGTGCGGCAAACAACAAAGAAGATTTGGACCTCGCAAACTTCCGGCAAATCCACTTCTACCCAAAAAACTGTGAGCGCAATTATAGAGGCGTGTTTGTAAAATTAACACGTCATCGAGATCCTCTTCACTTTAAAAAGAAAAGAAGACGAAACAAAATAAATTTCTTTAATTTTACAAAAAAAAATAATAATAATATAAAACTAATAATAATAATAATAATAATAATAATAATAATAATAATATAATAAAATAATAATAATATAGATCAATATAAATATATTATAATTTATAATATAAAATTATTTATTGCAAAATTTTTATTTTTATTTGCAAAATAAGAATAAATTAATAATAAAATAATAATACAATAAATAATATTTACATTATAAATTATAGATAAATAATTTTTAATATTATTAAAAATATGATAAAAGTTAATAATTTAAATTTTTTCTATTTAATATGAAATAAAAATTTAGTATTTAATGTAATTTTCTTTGGTTTTTTGTTTTTTATTTTACTTACTTTGCTGCTGCGAGAAATTTTTGAAAAAGTCTGTTGGGAACAGTTCTTGGCCGATCAACGGTATCGGCATAAAGATCAGTTTCTTTATTGTATTGTTGCAAAAAGTCCGATAACTGCTTTGCAGTTATGGCAGCTCTATCCTTATCACTCAATTTACTATTTGGCAACTAGTGAAAACGAAAAAAAAAATTAAAATTATAGAAAAAAAACCATTAATTATATTAAATATTTTTCTATGAAATAAAAACCAACAAAAAAAGTAATGTTCTTAGAACATACACGGAAAAGAAATAAATAATTTTAAAAACAAAACAAGAATAAAATTTCGGAAATTATTTTTGAATAATAAAATAAAAATTGTAAAATCAAAAAAATTATAAATTATAAAATATAATAAATAAAAAAAAGAAATAAATAATAAATTAATAATAAATAAATAATTAATAAATAATTAATAAATAATAAATGAATATTTAATAAAAAATAGTAATAAAAAAAAAATAATTAGAAATATATTTATGTATGAAAATAACAACTCACAGTGAATAAGAAAGGCGTTTTTAAATTACTAGAAGATTGTTGTAAAAATTTCGTAACAAGATCACAACAAACTGGATCAGCATTTGGCTGCGATATTTTGCGTAATATAAAACCTAAATATAGACCAAAGGCTTTTCTCGCCTCTCCGGGGCTGTAAAGGAAAAATATTTTTTGTACATTTCATTAAAAAAAGAAAAATAAATAAAAGTACCTACACGTTTTAAAGCTAGAGGAAATTTAAAAAGGAATAATTTTGGCAATACTTCAAAAAAAAAGAAATGTTTCAAATTCAAAATAATGAGACTTCAAAGACGTAAAATTTCATAGTTTAAAAATGTTAACAAAATTATTAATAGTTGGTAATTTTCAATTTTTTTTTTCTGTAAAAAAAAACCCCCTATTTGTAAAGGTCTGTATATTTTATTAAATAAAAAATAATTTATAATAAAATTCTAATGGCAAATTTTTTTTTTTTTTTTTTATTTACGAACCTTAATTTGTTGCCGTCTTCCATTAATTGCATTACTTGAGCTTTATATTTTTGGCTATCAATATCGATATTTTCTTTACTATCTCCACGATCCAGACTTTCCTTGTGTCCTTTAAGAAGTGCTCTCTCGTACCTTTCATACCTAACAGGAAGAAAAAAAAAAATTAAATTATTATCAAAAAAATAAATTATTTCTTTCAATGCTTGTTTTCCTATTTTAAAAATTTCACAGAATTAACAAAAAATAAAATAACAAAAAATTAAAATAACAAAAATTTTTACAATTAAACAAAAATAATAACTACAATAAATAAAAGAGTAAAAATTACAAAAACAAATTTGCAAAAAAGAAAAATAATATCTACAATTGATAAAGGCAAAAAAAAATATATATCTACCATAAATTTTTTTTTTTTTTTTTACTTAATAAAAATGTAAATTTGAAAATATTCAAATATAGAGCATAATGTCAAGTAGACAATGAATATTAACAAATAAATTTTACATTCATTCACCTGGAAAGTCTGTCCAACTTGACTTCCTGAATTATGAAACCAATACGATTAACAGCTGGAAATAGTTGCTCGTGCAACATTAAATTGTGATTTGTGTTAATGTGTTGCGGCACTCTACCTGGACCAAGGGGATCAGTAACCACTGGAATTCCCGTGATTGGATCTGCAAAAAAAACAAACAAATATTTTTAAAAAAATAATAATAATAATAATAATAATGATAATAATTTTAATAAATTTTTGTAATAATTACCTAAATACTGTGAATACATTTCCCAGGACTTTGGACTTGGAAAAATTCGTACGAAACCGCCTCTACGTTCAAATTGTGCTTTTGCCGAAGCGACAATTCGTTGTTGCTCCGAGGAAAGACCCGTTTTATTCAATGAATTCTTTGAGGTAGTTTTCTTTTTTTGAGCCAAAGTCTCAGCTGAATGAACTCTTCGATACTGTAATTGAGAAATAGAAATTAATTAATTAAAACCGAAAATAGAAAACTAAATACAGAAAAAAAAATTACAATAGAAAATTTAAAAAAACATACAAAATCAAAATTCAAAATAAAAAATTACATTAATAAATTATTATTATTATCATTATTTACATTACATTAATTATTTTACAAAATACAAAATAAAATACAATAAAATACAAAAAAAAATACAAAAAATAAAAAGGAAAAGCAAAATATATAGAAAATGAAATAAAAAATAAAATAAAAAACAAATTACAATATAAAACAAAAAACAAAAAGAAATACAAAATTAAATAAAAAAACAAAATAGAATGCAAAATACAAAAACAAAATATGTAGAAAACGAAATAAAATACAAAATAAAAAAAAAATACAAAACAAAATACAAAAAATAGAAAGCAAAATAAAAAACAAAATTTTGCAAAAAAAAAACGAAATAATAAAACAAAAAATAAAATACAAAATAAAAAAAAAAAATACAAAACAAAATACAAAAAATAGAAAGCAAAATAAAAAACAAAATTTTGTAAAAAAAAAAAAACGAAATAATAAAACAAAAAATAAAATACAATACAAAATAAAATATAAAACAAAATAAAAATTACAAAACACATGAAAATTATAACAATTTGAAATTAAGAGAAAACAGCTGTTTTTTTTTTCTTTTAATTTCCAAACAAAAATGTTATTTAGAGAAAAAGATTTTTGAAAAAAAAAAAAAGAACCAACTTACACTAGTTATTTTTCTAGTGGGATTGGCAAATTTATTTTGACTTGTTGCTTGAGGTCTTAGGATGGGATCAACAGCGGGTATGCCAACGAGGGTAAGCAGATCTGCGATTAAAGCAGATTTCAATCTCACGTCCAATGGCGAATCACAGCCCAAAGACGGAGTCAAGTTCACTTCCAGTAGCCAAGGTTTCAGACAATCATCAATCAGTATGTCAAATCCAAATAATTCTACAATTTAGAAACCAAAAAATTTTTTTTTTTTTTTGTCTCCCTCTTTCTCAGTAGATAAATTTCAAGAAATTTTTTTCTAAAAATTAAACTAAAAAACTAATTAATTAATATTTGACAAATGAAAAACAAAATTTAATTATCAATTTATTTTCAAAACTATTCGATTTAATGTCAAAAGGCAAAAATAGGCAAAAAATGTCATAGGCAAAAAAAAAATTAATTAAAAATAAAATGGCTAATTTCAATTAAATAAAAACAAAAAGTCTGAAAAAGTGAAAAAAAATTTTTAAATAATTAAATTCATAAAAAAAGAAATTTTTTTTCAATCACGAATATCGATAAATTGTTTTTTTGTCGATGAATTTTTGGAAATTAGCAAAAAAAAAGGAAAAAATCTATATTAAATAAATAAATAAAAAATTGAATTAATAATAAAAAAGAATAATTACCAAAACAAGTGTCCGGATGCTTAACAAATTGTTTCATTCCACTAACGATACCAGAAGCCGTTGCGAGAATTGACTTTATTATAACATCTTCTATTCGTTGCATCAGTAATTCTGTATCTTGTCCAATGGATCGCAAATGTCTAAGTAGAGCTGACAATGTCCATTTATGTCCCACATCTTCTGCATCTGGATCATCATTTCTAGACAAAAAAAAAAAAAAATAATTCTTTCCTCAAAATTCAATTTATAAATATTTTTAACAATGTATTATTAATTTTTCTCAATTGCACTTAATTTTTTTAAATCTATTTTCACAAGTAATTTTACAAAAAAAAAAAATAAATAACAAAATAAAAAGAAATTTACAAAATCGAAATTACATTAAAAAAAACACAAAATCAAAAATAAATTCTTATCAAAATTTTCATTTAACAAAACGAATTTTTAAAACCAAATTTTTAAAAACGCATTTTTAAAAGACGAATTTTACTTAAAAACGAAAAAAAAATAAAATAATTATCAAAAAAAATCTTTAATTAATAAAATTTTCATTCAATAACAATTCAAAATTTATTTTATTTATTATTTTTATCATTCAACGAAATTTCCAATAAAAATAGAATTTTTATTCAAATAATTTTTAAGTTAGAAAAAATTTTTGTTTCAACAAAAATTTCTCAAAAAATAGAATTTTTATTCAAATAACTTTTAAATTAGAAGAATTTTTGTTTAACAAAATTTCTATAAAATAAAATTTTTTATTTCACTAAATTATTAATTTAAGAAAATATATTATAATTTCCGAGAAATTCTTTTTCAAATAAAAAATGCTGACAAATGAAAAATTATCCACTAAATTAAGATTCAATTAGATAAAAATTCTTTTAAATTTGAAATTTCGTTACATAATTTAAGAAAATTTAACGTCAGAAAAAATGTGAAAAAAAATCGGTTTCATAAATCTATTTATAAAAATTCAAATTAAAAATACAATTTTGTGTATTATAAAAAATTTCCTTAAAAAAATTTGAATTTTTAATACAAATGAAATATATACTTCTTATAAATAAAAAAAAAAAAAAGAAACTATACGAGAAAAAAAAATGAATTTTCAAATGACTGTCTCTCTATATCTCTCTTACTTGACATAGTCGACGTGAAATTTATTGATGCTGTAATTGCAGAGATGCATACAGGGATTCCACACGTACTGATTGCCACCATCGTATTTGACAGTAGCAAATCTTACTAATCCTTCCTCGTAGAGATAAATTAAAAGAGGATCGTAATTCGTAACGGCAACATACAATCTCAAATCACATTTATGTCCATCCACCAATAGAGGATTATTTATATACTGCGCGACAATCACAGATTCGTCAGTCAAAATTTTCTCCGGCTAAAAATGCAAAAAAAACAAAAAATAAATTAAATTTTCAAAAAGATTTTAGTGCCATTTTTTCTTTTATTTAAATTATTTAGATAATTAATTTAATTATCTTTTTTTTGGTCTAATTAATTATAATAATTGACTGATTAATAAATCAATAAATTATACAAATTTTTGTTAATAAAAACAAAAACTAATTAACTAATTTTAAAAAATCAGCAAATAAATTTATTTGCTTAACAAAAATAAATTGTAAATTAATTAACAAATTATCTAATAAATTATGAAATAATTTAATTAATTTATAAATTATCTAAAAAATTAAAAAATAATTTAATTAACTAACTAATTTGTTAACTAATAAGTAAATTAATTAATTAATTAACTAATTAACAATTTAATAAATTAACTAATTAATAAGTAAACTAATTAATTAAAAAATAAATTTATTTATGAAATAATTAATTAATTTACAAATTATCAAAAAAATAATTTAATTAACTAATTAACTAACTAATTTGTTAACTAATTAGTAAATTAATTAATTAATGAACTAATTAACAATTTAATAAATTAACTAATTAATAAGTAAACTAATTAATTAAAAAATAAATTTATTAATGAAATAATTAATTAATTTACAAATTATCTAAAAAATAAAAAAATAATTTATATTATTAATTAACTAACTAATTTGTTAACTAATTAGTTAATTAATTAATTAATTAATTAATTAATTTACAAATTATCTAAAAAATTAAAAGATAATTTAATTAATTAATTAACTAACTATTTTGTTAACTAATTAGTAAATTAATTAATGAACTAATTAACAATTTAATTAATTAACTAATTAATAAGTAAACTAATTAATTATAAAATAAATTTATTAATGAAATAAATAATTAAAATACTAATTAACGATAAATAAATTAACTAAATAGAAAATATAACTAAATAATTAACAAATAAATTGATAAACTAATTAATTTTATAACATATGAACTAATCATTTAATTATCTGACTAATTAAGTAATTTAAGTATAACCCCGTAATGAACTGATTAATTGATTATTTAATGATGTCAATGACTAATTGTCCGTCTAGAAAATTATATACAACAATTTTCTAATTAATTATGCTAATTAAATAATTTTGTTTATGAATTGAAAAAAAAATTTTTAAATCAATACCAAAAAAAAATTTGTTTTTTGTTTTATTTTTACGATTTGTATATTAATTTGCAAAATTATAATTCATCTAATCAGAGCGATTAATTTATTAATTAAATTATTAAAATCAGTGCAAAAAAAAAAGAAAAAGAAAGATGTGACTAGGGAAAGTTTTATATCAATAGATATATAAAATAGGAAATAAGTCAGTGAAAGGAGAATCGGAATTTTTATCAGATTATAAAATAATGACAATTTTTCACAGAGACAACTTTCACACAATTTTTGTTTTTCATTTTTCTATTTTCTATTATTTTTTTTTAAATTTTCATTTACATGTGTATGTGTCTATCGGATCGATCGTGATTATGATAAATTTAATTTACCAAATAAAAAACAAAAAATTTACTTTATCATTTTTTTTTTGTAAACCGATTTACGTGTAAATAAATAAATTTATTGATTGCATATATTTTTTTTTAGAAAAAAATAAGTAAAATTTTTTAATTATTTTTTTATTATTACTAAATAAGCAAAATGTATTTCTCTCTTTGGTACAAAAAAATAAATAAATTATAAAAATGATAATTAAAATTTCAGAATAAAATTTAAAAAATGTAAAAAATGATAAATAAAATTTAAAAAATGTAAAAACTGATAAATAAAATTTTAAAAATGTAAAAAATGATAAATAAAATTTTAAAAATGTAAAAACTGATAAATAAAATTTTAAAAATGTAAAAAATGATAAATAAAATTTTAAAAATGTAAAAATTGATAAATAAATTTTTTGTTGAGAAAAAAAAAATTGAATATAACTTACACTATTGACGATATAAATTCCACGACCTCTGGAACTTGCTTTTGGTTTGACAATCCAGGGACCTCGATACCTAAAGTGGGCTGTTAGAAGTTCTTTCGATTCACTGGGAAGAAGAAACGTTTGTGGTATAAAATCCAAATTACGTACTCCTTTGCTTCTTTGCATCGCTTCAATATTTTTATACAGACGATCCTTCCTCGTTATTTCGTATGATCTATAATAAATAAATAAATAAATAAATAACAAAAAATTCCAAAAAGAACATAATTTTTCTTGATTCAAAAATGTAGTTTTAAAAAAAAAACCAAATTTATCTTTCAATTCAAATTTTATTTCTTTACAAAAAAATTGAAAAAAATTCATATTTTTTCATCAAATAAACGTTAATAATATTTTTTTTTTAAAATAAATAGAATTTTTTTCAACAAATAAACATTAATAATATATTTTTCTATAAATAAATATGAAAAAAAATATTTTTTTATATATAAATTTTTCTTTTTTTTAAAGAAAACTTATATTAAAAAAAAATAACTGGTAAAAAAAGTAAATATAAATTAATAGATTTAAAATAAATTAAATTTCAATTCATTTTTTTTAATTAAAAAAAAGATAATAAAAAATTAGAGGGGAAAAAAACGAGAAATTATTTTTCGTAAAAATTTACCTAGGAAAATGATTGACTTTTTGATAAGGTGTCAAATTACGAAGGACATCGGGTTTCGGATGATTTCCAATCCAAAGAAGATTAAAATCATTTTCATTTATTGATACCTGAAACAAAAAAAGGAAGAAAAAAATTTAAATTACCATAAATTATTTATTTCGTACAATTTAAATGGACAAAAAAAAAGAAAAAAAGTAAGATGGTACAAAAAATAATATAATTTACAAAAAAAATACTAATCGAATAATATTTATAATAATCATATTAATATTTTATTATTTTCTAATAAAATAAAATAACATTTTTATTACCTACCAATTAATATAATAAATTTAATTATTTATTTTTTCAAATTTTTTTATTATTAATTTTATTTAATTAATTATTATTAATTTATTTAATAATTAATTTATAATATTTATTCTTAAATAAATAAATAAATAATTTATTTAATAATTAATTTATTATATTTATTCTTAAATAAATAAATAAATAATTTATTTAATAAATTGACGGAATATAATAATTAAAAATAATTAATTAATATAAAATAATTTTATTTATTTAATTAATAAATTGTTTATAATAAATAATAATTAATATTTTGATTATATTTTATATTCCAAATTTTTTCCTTTTCGCAGGGGGTTGGTAAAAAAAATTATTTTCAAAATTTATGAATGGCAAGAATAAATTTTTTTTTCTTATTCAAAAGAGGATGAAATCATATTAAATAAATATATATATCGAGGGACATTCTTGAGTAATTAGCAGTCTTCACGCATAGATGTACCTTCAAAAGCAAATACAAGGTCAAGTGTGAGGTTTTAACTATTTTTTTTTTTTTTACGCACTTATTGGCACTGCAAGGCGAATTAAATAGAAGGTTTTTGAAAAATTTTTGTAAAATTCGAAAGGTATTTTTTTTCTTTTTTTTTTGCTCTTGAAGTGTCAACTGTATCAATTGCCAATTCCAAGGTTCCTTGAACTGAGACTTTCATAAAAATCACTTAATATAAATTATTTATCGCATACAATATTTTATCGATGACTAATTCAACATTATTTTTTTTACATCAACAATCATTTTTTTTAATCAATATATCAGTATGTATTTCACTGATAATTGCGATTTTATTATTTCCTTATTAATAAAAAAAAAAAAATAAAAAAAAAAAAAATAACAACAGCTGTACCTTTCCGAATTTTTTTTACTACAAAATCAAATTTTGTTTAGTGAAACAGAAATAAGAAAAATTAACAAAATAAATTTTATTACATATAATTTTTTTTTTTAATTAACAATTTGTAGTTAATAATAATTAGCTGTAAATATTTTTTCAATTTTTTTTATACAGGTAATTATTAATTATAAATTACTAATTAAAAAAAATTTTTTGTAACCAAATTTACATTGTTAATTTTTTTTCTTTTTTGTTACAACAGAAATTTATAAATTAATAATTAATAAATTATCAATAAATTAATAATTAAATAATTAATTAATTAATTATTAATTACTTAATTATTAATTTATTTATAATTAATTTATTCATAATTAATTAATTAATTAATTATTAATTTATAAATTTCTGTTGTAACAAAAAAGAACAAAAATTAACAAAGTAAAATTTTTTTTAATTAAAAAAAACAGAAAGAATAAAATATTATTTTTTAATTGAATAAAATTTTTTTTCAAAACTGAAATATTTTTCTACATGTAATTAATTACAAATTGCTTTTGTTTACCAAAAAAAAGAAAAATTAACAAAAAAATTTTTTAATTAACAGTTATTAATTACAAATTGATTTTTTTATTCTTTTTTACTAATAAAAAAAGCAATTTGTAATTAATAACTGTTAATTAAAAAAATTTTTTGTTAATTTTTCTTTTTTTTTAGTAAACAAAAGCAATTTGTAATAATTAATTACATGTAGAAAAATATTTCAATTTTGAAAAAAAATTTTATTCAATTAAAAAATAATTTTTTATTCTTTCTGTTTTTTTTTTAATTAAAAAAAAAAAGAAAAATTTATTTCCCTCTCCTTTTAACCTATATCGTTATTAAAAATTAATTAACTTGATGTAATTTTGTAATTGACTTTTTTTTCTCATGTCTCTTTCGAGTAGAGTACTATATACAACACTAATCATGCAAGAAGAGATTAGTACTACAGGAGAGTCTTGTTTGTGAGTCCTTGAATTAACATGCCCGAGTTTCCCTCAAGGCACATTTAGGCGTCCCCGAGGAAATAAGAATACGCATAGTTTAGTTTCATGATATGAGAAGCTCATTCGTAATTTTGTGTCATTTTTTTTTTTTTATTATTTTTAATTTTTTTTGTTCTTTCTTTTTTTTTGCGTTATTTTTTTCTTCTGACAAGAAATTATTTTTCGATATTTTTCAATTAGAATTTAATGAATTTGGAAGTAAAATTTTCAAAATTCAAAATGGCGGATTCAAAATTTTGACATTTTCAAAAATTTATCACATCTTCATGGTACTTGATATCTAGGGGTTTTTGGGGTCGCTGATTACGAATTTGAACTCGGTTTTCAAAAATTTCTAAATCCGGATCCAAAATAGGGAAAAATTTTCAAAAAATTTGCTTAATTTTTATGATACTTGATGTCTAGGGGTTTTTGG
Organism: Leptopilina boulardi; assembly: GCF_019393585.1. NCBI lineage: Eukaryota > Metazoa > Arthropoda > Insecta > Hymenoptera > Figitidae > Leptopilina > Leptopilina boulardi. Next base: position 175,287 of record NW_026137825.1, on the reverse strand, counting down.
GGTCGCTGATCACGAATCTGAAGTTAGATTTTCAAAATTCAAAAATACAAATCCAAAATTTTGCCCGGATTTTAAAAAAATTTTCACATCTTCATGGTACTCGATATCTAGGGGTTTTTGGGGTCGCTGATTACGAATTTGAACTCGGTTTTCAAAAATTTCTAAATACGGATCCAAAATGGGGCAAAATTTTCAAAAAAATTTGCTTAATTTTTATGATACTTGATGTTTAGGGGTTTTTGGGGTCGCTGATCACGAATCTGAAGTTAGATTTTCAAAATTCAAAATGGCGGATTCAAAATTTTGCCCGGATTTTGAAAAAAATTTATCACATCTTCATGGTACTTGATATCTAGGGTTTTTTGGGGTCGCTGATTACGAATTTGAACTCAGTTTTCAAAAATTTCTAAATACGGATCCAAAATAGGGCAAAATTTTCATAAAATTTGCTTAATTTTTATGATACTTGATGTCTAGGGGTTTTTGGGGTCGCTGATCACGAATCTGAAGTCAGATTTTCAAAATTACGAATCCAAAATTTTGCCCGGATTTAAAAAAATTTTCACACCTTCATGGTACTTGATATCTAGGGGTTTTTGGGGTCGCTGATCACGAATTTGAACTCAGTTTTCAAAAATTCCTAAATTCTAATCCAAAATGGTGGAAAATTTTCAAAAACTGTATCTAATCTTCATGGTACTTGATGTCAAGAGGTTTTTGGGGTCGCTGATCACGAATTTGAAGTCAGATTTTCAAAATTCAAAATATAGAATACAAAATGGCGCATAATTTTCAAAAAATACGCCCAATTATTTATTTTTAATTCATTTATTAATTAGTCTCGAACACGAAACAGTAAAAAAAAAAAAAAACAAAAGCCTATAAAATAGAGAAAAGAAAAAAGTTTTCTACGTTAAAAATTTAGTTCAGGGTTAATATTTCTCTTTTATATTACATGTGAGCAAAGATTTATATTTTCGACTAGAAAAAAAAAAATTTTTACGCCATCGTTTATTAACAGAATCAATTGAACAAACCGAATGGAATTACCATATAAATTTATATATATATAATGCAAAAAAAAACGGTCGATTTTGATTGGTGTCAATTTTTGCGGTCTAGATCGTTGCCAATCACGTGAACAATCTCATATCGTAATATTGCTCCAATTTACGCATAATATTATCAATATAAAATGCCTTTAATTCACAATCAGACAATAATAAATTTGAAAAATTTTAAATAATAAATTTTCTGAGACAAATAAATTTTTACTGACTGTAATTCAATTTTTTATAAAAAGAAAATTTTTATTTTTTCAAAAATTTATCGCGTGACTTGGGGCGAAAAAAGAAAACTACGAGAAAAATAAGAATAAAAAAAAGAACTAAGCTCTTAAATACCAAACGTTTGATAATTGTCGTTTCCACTTTCACGGTAGTGCTTCCTAATTACCATCATAGAAATCAGACGGAGATCAGTAAAGTATTTTTTTTTTCTTTTTTTTTGCTTTCTTACGCTTCAGGTAATTTAGAATTATTTATACCGTTAATATAAAGCAAGGCCTTTGCGACCACTGAATTCCATGCACATTTTATTTTTTTTTTTTAACCTCTACAAAACAAAGTTGAATATCGTCGATATATATTATTTGTTACAGTTTCCGAAGGTCGAGTATAATGACCCTCGTTTTTTTTGCATTTTTAAACTATCTCTTTAATAATAATATAGGATCACAAAAAAAAATTTACCTAATTTAAAAAAATTAATTCCCTTACATTTTTTTCGATTTTAATATTTAAAACTAAGAAACATAACCTGCATGCTATTTTGTAACCTAAAAATAAAAATCCAAGTAAATTTCAAATCCGAATGCAAATTAATAACTGATTAACCTAAAAGTTACGTAAATTTCAATTTATAGGTTATGTTGTTGTTATTGCCCTGTTTCCCTGTTGCCTTGTGTATTTTCCCCAATTATTCATTATCTAGTATGAAAAACTTGCTTTCAGCCACTGAATCCAATATGACACTAATCTCACTGAATTTCTTCTTTTTTTTCTACACACAATTTGCCATAATTCTCGATCAACTACTGCAATCTACTCTAGTGAACATTTAGTGACTATATTGTTAAAATTAAAAGTTACTATAAGGTTACTAAATTTTCACTAGAGCAGGGTGCGGTAGTTGACGAGAATTATGACAAATGGGGGGACAATATATACGAAAGCAGGGCTGGGACGCTATTTTTCGAACGTTACTGATTGGCTGGTAAAGTTTCAAGGAACATTACCGCAACCAATTAATATAAACGTACAGGGTTGGGAAACACAGCGTTGGAAAACGAATTTCGCAACTCAATTGGCCATTTATAATATCAACCTTGACAAAATTAATAGCCAATTAGAAGCTTAATGAATGAAAGTAGCAACTCAAACTTTTTTTGAGGTTAACTTTACAATACACAAAATCACGAACAAATAGTAATCACTGAATCTGAAAAAATGAAAATATTTAAAATAAAAGTAAAATGTAATTGAATAAAAATAAGAGTAAAACAAATAAAATTGAATAAAAATAAAAAAAAATTAAATTGGACAAAAAAAAATTCCGTCTTAAAAAAAATTGTCCAGCAATATCGTTTAAAAAATGAATGTAAAATACATAGTTATATATTTATGTGTATATATATTTGTCATATATTGGAATGAATGAGTGAGTAGAACATGAGATGAAAATTAAAAGAAGTCCAGTAGTCAGTGACAAAGCGCATGGAAAAAAAAAAGAATTATTAACTACGTGACCACGAACACGATTGGCTCATTGACTTTTCATTTATATTAACGGAAATGCTCCTTCTGCACCCGAGGCGTTTAATTGATAAATCTTTTTACGTCACTAAAAAAAAATAAGTACAATCCTTGTTTACAATAGAACTTCTTAATATATTTAACATTGTACATTTTCATCTATATATGTATATTTACTGATCCTTTATACAATTCTAAAGAACATTGCGTCAAATATAAAAAATAGAATAATCAATTTTTCAAAAGCACGTTTTATTGTTAATTTTATTCCCTGATTTCTAGAACGTGTTTCATCTATATATGAAAATTAATTATACAATCAGTTAAAAAATTTATTATTATTATTAATATTATTATTAAAATTATTATTAATTTTTATTATATTATTTATCTTTATTAATATTATTATTTTTTTGTTTTTTGGTTTATGAGGAAAGTGGAAAATCTACATAACCTTTGGTATTATTATTATTATTATTATTATATTTAGCTATTATAATTATATAATTATAAATTAGGCCAAACAGTATTTCAAGATCTTTTATTTTATTAATTTATATGGTTTAAAATTTTTTTTTAATTATTATTATTATTAGCGTAAGTGTTGTTATATTAATAATTAATTTTCATTAAAAAGGAAAAATTTTAACACAATCGAAATATAAATTATTGTGATTCACTGACAATTAATATATACGCAAATTTTTTTTTTTTTATATAGTCACGTTTTTTTATCGGTGAATTCAATCTGTAACAGTCGCGTAAACAACTTTTTTTTTCTATCGTCCCCAAATGACGACAAGTTACATATCAACGCAATTTTTTTTTTCCTTCTAAATAGTCCTCTTATTGTCTCTCTTTTGTTAATATCATAAATTTATTTATTTTTTTAATTTAAAAAATTCTTTTTTTTTGTTTTTTTTAAATTAGAAAAAAATACTTTTTTTATTTTTTATTTTCTTGCTCATGAATTTATAATAATCCTTTAAATTAATTAAAATACCTACATTATTTTTTTTATATTTTTTAAATAAATAAATTTAATTTTTCTCTAAATATAATTATAATTACAAAAAAAAATTGAAAAAAGTTATTCAACTTTGAATGAAATTTCAATTGAATGAAAATCGAATGTAAAATTTTCCAATGATTGTTTTTTTGTTTTTAAATAATCTAAATGTATAACTTTTTATCATAGTAAATAAAAAAAATAATCAATCGAGAGACAGAAAGAAAATGATAAGATATTATAATGTATATTATACCTATATATATATATACATTAATTTACGCATTGGTAACTAAATGAAAGTTGTATAGAGATCTCGTGTGTGTGATGTTGTTAATGCAACATTTCCAAGTTAATGATAAGATCCTAACAAGTGTTAATTATTGGAATTTCTTGTTCTTCTGAAACTGCGTATATTATAATATAACGCTTTCCAATGACTGAACGTGAATATTTATAAAAAACAATGACTGTTCTTTATATACATATTATAATCATTATTAAAAGAAAAAAAAATCAAAAAAAAAAAATTATAATATAATTTTTTACTAAATAAATTTTTTTTTAAATAAAAAAAATAAAAACTAAACTATAAATTAACAATAAATATGATAATATTTAAGAAAATTAATGTAATTTTTTGTAATAATAATAGATAATAATTTATAAATTAATTTTATATTAGAAATAAAATAACATTATTTATTAATTGTTTATTAACAATTTATTATGTATTTTTTTATTTATTATTTATTATTATTATTAATTAATAATTACTTAAAAGTTTCCCAAAGGAGAAAACTATTAATGAAAAAAATGTTTATTATATTCAAAGAATTTCTTTTTTAACCGCATAGCATAAAATAATTAAAAAAAAAATTTTTCCCTTTTTTTTGATCCGTTTTACAACATATATATATATTTTTTTTTTTCTATAAACATATAACCAAGATTATATAAGAAATCTGAAGAAAATTTTTTTTTTTTTTATGCACAAGACCATAAAATTACAATTGTCTAGAAAAGACTTAAAATATTCATAAGATCCTGTATATTATTAATTCATATATGATTATAAAATAAAGCATTTTTATTTTACCAACGACACAAAAGCTATTAAATTTTTGCCGTGTTCATTTAGATTCACGATACGACCGTTTCAAGTCTCCAGTAATTTCTGCTCACTATATATAGGTATATATATACAAATATTATACATATATAAATAGGTATACTAATCTTCAATCTTGTCTACAGTTAAAAATAGAAAAAAATAATACAAAAAAACTACAATAAAAAGTATAAAGAAAATTTTTTCAAAATAGAAAAAAATATTTTTTTAAATTTAAGAGATCGTTATTCAAATACGATATTCGATATCAGTATGAATCGATCGATACTTCGATATATAGATCGATATTTCGATAAATAGTTAGATAATGCAATATATCGATTAATACATCGACAGATCGTTCGATAATTCGATTAAGCGATCGATAATTTAATATATTGTTTTATATTTCGATACATCGTTCTATAATAGAATATATCGATCAATATTTTCATATATATTTCGATATATCAATCGATAATGCGATGAATCGATTGATATTTCGATAGATTGATCAATAATGCGATTGGTCGATAGATATATTTTTCCATAATGCAATTAATCGATTGATACTTCGATATATTCTGCAATATATTAGTCGATACTTCGATAATATTCCGATATATCAATCGATATGCGGATACATTCGATAATCGAGTATATCGATACATCATTCGATAATCAAGTATATCGATCGGTATATCGATGTATTATTTGATAATCGAATATATCGATCGATAAATTATTCGATAATATAATATATCGATTGATCGATAGATATATCTTTCGATAATGCAATTAATCGATTGATACTTCGATAGATCGTTATATCCTCCAATATATCAATCGATATTCGGTTACATCGATCGATATATCGATACATCATTCGATAATCGAGTATATCGATCGGTATATGGATACATCATTCGAAAATCAAATATATCGATAAATTAATCGATTATCGAATATATCGATAGATATTTCGATATATTGTTTTTTATTGCGTTCGATCGTATTAAAAATCAACTTGTTTTATTGTAATCATGAAAATATAATTACAAAAGTGCGATAATTTAACAATGATAATTTTTTTTTTATTTTACGTAATAAAATGAATGAACAGAAAAGTAGATCTATTTCTTGATTATATAGAATTAAATAAGTCCATTTGTCGGAAGTGCATGCGGTTTCCGCATTGCGTAGTATTAGCGACGGTCTTTTCCGCGCGCGCGTACACATGAGACAAAGATGTCACGCTTTTGTTCTCTGTGAATATTGTGTCCACTATATATATATATACATATATACATATAGTGAGAGAAATTCGCTGAAGGACTTGGAAGGCGACAACGATCAGCGTTCGCGTCATTGTTTTTTTTTTATCACTTTTCGAAACAAGGTTCTCCCCAAGATAAAAAAGCTCTGTCGTCGTTTCCGTCAATGGACTTTATTTTTGTTCATGTTTTTTTTTAAATAAAAAAAATGTTTTTTAATTTTAAAAAAATGTTTTTTAGTAAAAAAAATTGTTTTTAATAAAAAAATTTATTTTGATACAAAAAAATTGTTTTTAATTAAAAAATAAAGTTTTTTAGTAAAAAAAAATATTTTTTTTGTCCCGTCAACTTAAAATAAATTTAAAAAAAATTGTTTTTAATAAAAAAAATATTTCTCTTAATACAAAAAATTTGTTTTCAATTAAAAAATTATTTTTGATAAAAAACTGCTTGTAATATAGAAAAAAAATTTTATTTAGAAACAAGAAAATTGGCAATTTTTCAACGCATTTTTTTTCTGATTCATTCATTTTGAAAAATAAATTTTTTTTCATCCTAACTTGTATGACTTTAAACATAGAATGTTTGTATTCAGTAAATAAAAATAACATCATTAGTCATACGTTTTTTTTGTAAATAATTTTCATCATAAATATATCAAAGAGACAAAAAAAAAATGATTAAATGTATACCAGTAAATTTTCCAAAAAAAAGCGTTCAAAACTACAATTTTTCAAAGTAAATAATTTTTAAATATATTTAAAAAAAAATTTTTCTAACAATTTTTTTTTTTAATTCCTATAGTCTTTGATAAATTTTAATGTTTTTAACCATTTTAATATTTTATTGTTAAATGATAATTTTTTTTTTCCTTCCCAATGTGTCCAAGGTTTTTTTTGTGTATAACATTAAAATTTAGTGGAAATAAAAAGTATTTCTCATATTATTTTTATTACAATTCTATAATAAAATTTCAGGGACTGCTAATAAGTACCTTCCTTTAAATACTTAACAATTTTTATGAACAATTTTAAAACAAAACATGTTTCTTTTTTTTAAGAAACTAGAACAAATATATTTAATAAATAATTTTTTATTTATTATTATTTTTATTATTATTCTATTATATTATAATAATTATAATTTAGTGATAATAATTTAATAATAATAAATAAATAATTTTTTTTTATATTTATTTGATAATAATTTATAGCAGATGACCAGTTAATTTTATTCTTTGATTTGAGGGACGCCAGAAACAATATACAGACGACCTTAAAGATTCGTGACTAAAAAATTGATTCTGTATCGCTGTAATTTTTTCCTGTTTTATTTATTTAAAAAAAAAATTATTTTCTTTTACATTTACACTACAAAAAAATATTTATTTGCCCCAAATAAATTTTTTTCTATATATATGTATAAGAACAAAGAAAACGTTTCAAAAAATTTTCAAAAAATTCGAAAATTTTTATAAAATTTTTTTGTTTGATAATTACAAAAAAATACTGTTTTCAACAATAGAGGAAAATTTTTTATTATTATTTTATTGCACGAATGAATCGTTTAATTATAAAAGAAATATTATTGAATGAAAAAGTTAGTTTAAAAAAAAAAAAAGAAATAAACATAAAAACAATTAATTCTTCCTTATAAGTAATCAAAAATTCAATTATCAACGGTTAAGAACAAGTAAATATCATAAAATAAAATGAAAAATTAAACTGCAGAAATAAGACGTTTTTAAAATCAATTTTTTATCATTTTTTTTACTATAAAAAATAATAAAATTTTTTTTTTTGAAATAAAATAAAAAAATAAAGTTTAAAAATTTTTTCCAAATGCCATTGACTTTTTGAGATTTTAAAAATCTTTTCATCAGAAAATAACTCATAAATTGTAATAATTGTTATAATGAACGTTTCCGCTGTCTCTCTAAAGATGTGAGTTTATCTCGCATGACTTAATATATTATGAGGAAGAGTAGAATTTATTATTAAAATTGATGAAACGAGCACAATTGGAATAAAAGAACAAAAAAAAAAAAATGAGGTCCAGATGTTGATGATAATTTACTAATTTTTTTCAAGAATTCTAAATTTTATTTTTTTTTTAAATTCATTCATGAAAAATAATATTTTATAAAATAATTCTATATACTTGTTCTCATTTATAAATTTTATATATAGATATAAAATATGAAATTGAGAACAGCCATCCGAAAAGTTTGCAAGTAAAACTGCTCTATAGGAAGATAATATTAATGAAGAATATTAATTTACACTGCTAAACTTATGATTTTAGAGACGAGGCAAAATTGAATTGGAATATTTAAAATTCATTAAATTTTTTTATTGAATCTACTTTTTATTTTATATATTTTTAATTTAGTACTTTTTATTTTTATTTTATATTTTTTTACTTTAGTATTCTTTAGATTGTATTAAAAAAAATTAATTATATTTTCATCTTCAATACAGATTTCTTCTCATATATATTAAATATTATTCACAAGTTTGAAGAAAACAGTAATTTTTTTTTATTAATTAAAAAAAAAAAAATTTGCTTTATTGAGTCATTGGAATTTTAATTCAAGTAGTGAGAAATTTCCTTTTTAATTTGACCTTAACTTTCAAATAATTCAATGAAACTTTTTTTTTTATTTATTATCGCAAAATCATTATCTTTGCGTTAATTAGGAAATTTTGTACTCAAAAAATTTTCTAATTAGACGAAATTAAAAAAAAATGAAAAAATAAATAAAGTTCTAATAATTAAAATTTCCTAATTTAATTTTATATTATTTGTATAAAGTAATTTTAAACAAATTTTTTATTTTTTTTAATTTAAATAAAAAACAAAAATAATTTAAATATTAATTTTATATTATATTTATTTATATCTATATTATTAATATTATTATTATTAATAATTTACTATTACAAAATTATAAAATTATAATAAAATAATGATAATATTGTAAAGATTTTATTAATTAAAATGGTATTAAAAAAATAATTATTAAAAATTTTATAAAATAATTTTTTTTTTAAATTTTCTTTGTAAAAATGTAGAAGCGAAAAAAAAGTTTGTTTACAAAAATTTGAATAGCTTTTAAAAATGAAGTGTAAATTGGTTTTTTTTTTTTGAAAAAAAAATTGTAAAGAAAACCTTTAGAGAGGAAACGTCAATTTTAATCATTTCCGTTAATTTGGCATGCAAGTTCATTTGCATCAACTAATTCATGATTCGAAATAGCGACAATCGAAAATTCAAACACTGTATTACAAACAGTGGCATTGTGCCAAATTTTAATAATTGCATGACGTCGCGCGCGCGCGGTCAAATAGTGTCATTAACCGGATAAAAAATTCTTTTCGTAAAAAGAAAAATGATTTTTTTTTTTGCACAAAATTTATATATTTATAGTTTTTTTTCTATTTTTTCAATTCCTCGTGAAATTTTTTAATTATATTCTGTATTATTTTTTTTATTAATAATAAATATAGTAAGAAAAATAATTAATTAATTCTTTTGTTTTATTTTAGTATCTAAATTAAAATTAATCAATAAAAATAAATTATTAAATGAAATTTGTATTATTTTTATTATTATTAAATAATTAAAATTAGAAAAAAAACTAAAAAATAATAATATTAATAATTATAATAATAATAATAATAATATACAAGCGAGAATGATTCGGCAATTAGTCATGTTGTCAAGTAATTAACTAATTATAATAATAAATTCCAATCAGTTGACTAAATTAAACACATATATATGTGTATATGTATAATAAAACGAAATAAATTGCAATCGGAAGTTTTTGAATCAATGCGTGAAAAACCGGTTAATTTTTTTTTCATTAACTAGGAAGCAAAATGATTAGGTATTCCCAATATATAATCAATAAATAATCTAAGGAAGATTCCTCAAAAGTGGAACGAGGTTTATTCATCTTTTTTTTTCTAAGACATTATAAATAATTAAAAAAAAAAATTATTATAGGTTCTAGAAAATGTTTTTAGTCACACTAAAAATGTCATCGTCAGTGTTCGATGAACATTTAATTATAAATATGTATTTAAAAATTAAAAAAAAAAATTATTACTCACATTCATTTTTAGGTTATTCGATCATTCGATAATCAAATATATCGATAAATTAATCGATAATCGAATATATTGATCGATATTTCGATATATTGTTTTTTATTGCGTTCGATCGTATTAAAAATCAACTTGTTTTATTTTAATCATGAATCTTTCACCGTGTGGAGCGTCACAACTTTGTCATCAGATTTAAAAAATCCAAAGAAATCTATTTTATAGTAAAATTCTGATCGTAAAGCAAGTTCATAATTTTCAACTTTTTTTTTAATAGAGAATATATCGACATTATTTAACAAATTTATCCAAGTACTCTTAATTTTTTCTGTGTGTATAATCATCAATAAAATCAAAATTTTTGAGGTTAACTTTTCTAAAACGTAAAATCAGAAAAAATATAAAGAAAATAAAGTTTTGTGTATCAAATGTATCAGTTTTTAAATTTTATTAATCAATTTTGTTATTAAAAATTTTAATTCAATATTATTATTTCTATAGTTATTATCGTTTATTAATAGAAGATGTTGGTTTTATTAGAAAAAAAAAAATTCTCACAGAAAATATAAAAAGGAGGACGACGAAGAAACAGGGTTGGGAAGATAAAAATTCCACATTACTGATTGGTGGAATTTTCGGAAACATTATATTCAACCAATTAGAAACGTGGGGACGATTTTTGAAAGTGTCGTTTCCCAACCCTGTGGGGTTTTAAGGTACGATAACAATGCTGACCAATTGAATACAATCACAGATATGACGTAATACAGCCAAATCGTAATTTAGCCAATCACAATTATGCATTTATTACTATTGAAATAAGAATTAAGTTTTCGAATTTGTATATAGAAAACAGTAGTTTTTTTTAAATAATAAATAAATAATAAATAAATAATTAATAGACAAAAATTTTTTTTTTTCAAAACTATTTTTTTTCAATATAGTATATAAATATATAGCAAATTTTATATCCCGGATAATTGGAAGCACTGACTAGTGAGGGAGTTGAATTTTTGAGGGCATTGTCGCGAGCGCGGGCCGATTTAAATAAATAAAATTCTTATATTATATTTTAGGAATGAGAGAAGCGGCAGCAAAATGCGAGGAGAGTGAAATAAGGTTTGCGTCGCGTGTGTTGGTGGGTGATGAGGATGGCGAGGTCGCGAACACCAGACGTTTACAATTTCAATGTTGAAAGCCAGTGCCAGTCTAGCACGAGCTGCCGCTCAGGAGACACCCGTAGGGGACTTGCTTGTTTCAAGGTAGGCCGCGAAATTTTTTTTTGTCCCTCATTTTTTTTATTTTTTTTTTTTTAATCTCCCCCTCCAAATTTTTTTCATTCCCATTCAAGTGCAAGTCCATAAATATAAAAACAATATCAGAAATAAATAAAAAAAAAAAAAATAAAGAAATTATAAATAAATTAATTCAATTATAAATTAAAAAAATAAAATAAAAAACAAAATAATAATTAATTATTTAAAAAAAAAATTGACAATAAAATAAAGTATAAATTGATATAAAATTATTAACATTAAATTAAATTTTCTTCTCTATAAGTTATTGTAAATTTAAATTAAAATTTGAATAATTTTTTTTTTAAATTATAAATGTTATAAATTATTATTATTATGTACTTTATTTATTATTTTATTATATTCTATTTGTTATTTATTTATTATTATTAAATTTAATAAAAATAATAATAATAAAAAATTTTAATAAAAAAATAATATAATTACAATTATTAAATATTTCTAAATAAATAATAAAAAAAAAACTAATATAAAATAATAAATAAACCATTAAAAAGTGTGAATAAAAAGTCGACAAAAAAACAAAATAAATAAGAAAAAAAAAAGAAAAACATAATAAATTTTTGTGAAGAAAAAAAAACACGTGAATAAAATTACAGTAGTGACAATAATAATTGTGTGACAATTTTTTCCTACAATATTATAAAAATTAAAAAAAAATAATATAAATAATATAATATAATAATAAATAATATAATAAAATAAATTTATAAAAAATGAAAATTTCTATAAATATAGAAAACTAAGTGAATATATTTAATTTATAGTGACTTTTTTTTGTTATTAATATTCATTTATTTATTTATTTTAATTTATAATTTATATATTTTTTTATTTTATTTAATTATTGTATACTCAATGATTAGATTAAATTTTCGTTAATAATTTTATTATTATTTTTTTTTATTATTTATTGAAGTAATTTTTTTTTTTGCCACGAGGATCCATGGAGAAATTATTTTATTTTTAATTAATAAATTAATTTACATAATATTTATTATTTATTTAATAACTTAATTTATGTAATATTTATTTATTTAATAAATTAATTTACATAATATTTATTATTTATTTATTTAATAAATTAATTTATGTAATATTTATTATTTATTTATTTAAAAAATAATTATTATTATATTGTAAAACTGAGAAAGTGTACAATGAAGAAAATAAATCTAATCTAAAAAAATAATAATAATAATTAATGACCAAAAAAAAATATAAATTGCATTTTTTTTTTATAAATTAATATCAAAAATACTTCATTATTTTTTTTTTTTTAATGCAAATTCCAAAGTAATTTGTAAATCTCATTAATTTTTATCAATGTTTAATTAATTTTCTTCTTCTTCTTTTTTTTTTTTTTGTTAAATTCACGACTAAAATTGTCGTGGAATTTAAAAACATAAAAGTATGATTATAAATTAATAAATATTAATTTAAATTATATAAATGAAAAAATGTCATCCTAAAGGAATTTTCTTTTTGTATTAAATATTGATTAACCAAAAAAAAAAAAGACAAATAACTGTTTTTTTTCTCTTTCTAAAAAGAAAGAACGGGGAAATACAAAAGGTAATAATTTTGTGTGAGTAATAATAAAAAAAAAAAAAGATTTTAAATAAGAGATGATTAAAAACTATTATATCTGCCGCCAAGCCGTCTAAAGTGGCACGCACGGTGATAGTTGTCCCCGAGAAACGCGTGAAAAGTTACACAAGGAAAAAAGAAAGAGATTTTCCCCGATAGAGTGTATTTATAATGTCATATATTTATTGTAAATTAAAAATAAGAAAAAAAAATGTGGAGAGAGAGAGAGAAAGAAAATTAAAATTTAGTATATACACATACAATGAAAACGTATATATCGCAAATTCCTTTCTAATTTTTCATTATTGTCATTTTCTTATCGTCTTTAAAATTGTCGAGTCGTATTATATACCAACACCACACATGAGTCTTTGTCGGATAAGATGACATAAATTATATAAAGAGAAAGTGAACGAGATTCCGGCATAAATAAAAGAGAATCAAGAAAAGTCGGCTAAATGATGTCTTGAATTTTACGAAATACAAACTTTTATATTGTTTAATAATTATCAATAATAATTACCAATAATAATTACCAATAATAATAATAATAATAATAATAATAAAATAATTTAAAAAAATATTTCAAAAATATACCAAATATTAATATAATAATAATAATAATAATAATAATAATAATAATAATAATAAAATATTTAAATTAAAAAATATAATATGAATATAAAATTAATAATAATACAAAACATTTAAATAATTATTATAATAACTCGTAATAAATAAAATAATAACAAATAACATAATAAAAATATAATAATCAAAAAATAACTACAAAACAAAAAAAATTATTTACAATTACAAACTATTTTTTAATTAAAAATATTATTAAATAAAATATAATTAATTAACTATATTTTATTATTTAAAACAAATATAATATATTATATATTATTAATAACAAAACTATTTATATATATATTTTTTTAATTAAAATAATTTGAAAAACAATGAAAAATAGTTAATTTTCAAAAATATTTTTCAGTTTAAAAAAAATTTTCTTAATTTGAAAATATATAAAAAAAAAAATTTAATTCAAAATAAAAAAAAAAAATTTTTTATTGTAATCCAAAAATTATTTGTCAATTTTTTATTTTATTGAATTTTATTTATTTTTATTATTTGTTAATTCCAATTGTTTAAAATAATTATTTGTTTATTAGAATTTTTTCCAAGGTCCATATGTTATCAAATTAAAAAAAAAAACAACTTTATTTTCAAAAAAAAACAATTGTAGATTTTCAATTATTATAAACAAAAATTGAATTAATAAACAACAAAATATTATTAAAAATAAATAATATCTATATTATTAATTAACAAAAATTAAAAATTTTTTTTTTTTTTTTAATTAAAATAATTTGAAAACATGAAAATAATATTGAATTTCAAAAATATATTTTTCAGTTTAAAAAAATTTGCTAATTTGCAAAACAAAAAAAAAATTTCAATTTAAAGTAAATAAATTTTTCAATTTTGGTTTTAATTCAAATTAATTTGTTTTTCTTCCATAAATATTGTAAATTTAAATTAAATTAATATAATTTAAAAATGTTTTTTTATAAATATTATAAATTATTCTTAATATTATTTTTTGTTATTATTATTATTATTATTATTATTATTATTATTATTATTATTATTATTATTATTATTGTAATTATTTTTATTTTTTATTCTTTTCATTATGATTATTATAAAAATTATTGTAAATATTAAAAAAAATAAAAAAATCTTTTTCACAAAAAAAAAAAATAAGAAAAAAGAATTTGCCAACGAAAATAGAGCACAAAGAAAAAAGAAGTAAATTAGCACTCATTTTTCCCCTTGTTCCTCATTTACCTAATCAAGAGTCATAAAATTGAAGCCTTTCCTTAATTAAGAATAAAGCATAATTCACTGATATTATTATAGTCAATGCAAGGGGTGGGAGGGAAAGGGGGTTTATCTCTTTAACGATGTTTATGCCACTCGAGAGAGTTAAAAATGATGCCTCATCGCGTGTATACTAATATATATATATAAAACACAATAAATTTTGTTTGTTTGTTTTTTTTTAAAGAAAATTTCCTTTGTTTTACCATAAAAAAATTTTTAAATTTCGTCAAAATCTTAAAAAAAAAAAAAATTATTTTATTCATATTGAAAAAAAGAAAGGGAAGAAAATATTAATAATCAAGAAAAATTAATTTTTTTCAAAATTAATTTTTGTTGAAGAATTTATTTTTTTAGAATTCATTTTTTTGAATTTTTTTTTTTTTTTTGAGAATTTATTTTCCATTTTTTTTTTTTTTAAAGAATTTGGTTTTTGAAAAATTTATTTTCGAACAAAAAAAAAAATCACTTTTGAATATTAGGTACCTATTTGTATTTTTGTCTTTTTTTTTTACGTAATTTATGCACGGCATGACAAATAGACCAATAAATATGTAAGTTAACTGCGTCTTCCATCCATATATACAAGGGACTTAATTTGCTCATATGCATTTGTATATTATGTCAATGTGATACGTCAATATTAAATTTATCATACCTGTTTATCAACTTCATTTCGAGTCCTCAAATATTAAAAAAAAAATTACAAAAATATTTAATTTTATTAAACTATTTCACATTATATCGTGAATTCAAAAAAAAATTTAAGAAATTTGATAAAAAAAATATTTATATCGAATAAATAAATAAATAATAAAATTTAAATTAAATAATAATAATAAATAATAATAATAATAATAATAATAAATAATAAATTATTCATAAATTTTTAAAAGTAAAAAAAAAATTTATATCGGTAAAAAATAAATGCTGTTAAATAAATTTTGGCTAATGAATTTTCATAGATCAAAAAAAAAACAGTAATAAATAAATAATAATTTCGTTCACTCATCTATAAATGATTCAATATAAATATTATAGTATTTTTAACATTTTCCAAGTCGCAGTAGTCGAACAACAAGAGTAAATCATTTTTTTGTTAGCACGCAATAACAGTTTTTAGATGTGATTTTTTTTCAAGAGGAAAAAAAAACCATCATTTTGCTTACTTAAAATTCTAAAAATAAAGAAAAATATTCGACATGAAAAAATAAAACCAGAAAGATTAACTTCCTTCTTTTATGCCATATAGTAAAAAAGCATGATGCAAAAATTAACATCATTTTTTTTACGCACTTTTCAATATTTATATATATATATTTCGTGTTTTTATTCTGTTTTAAAAAAATTATTTTTTAAAAGTATATTAATTTTTCTATTTTTGTAAAATTATTAATTTTTTTCACTTTTTAAAAATATTATTTTTTAAATATTTTTTTAAATTTATTAAATTTTTTCTTTTAATAATATTAATTTTTTTTAATAATATTAAAAAAAAAAATTTGGAGCACTTTGTATAAAATTCCCCATTACCTTAATTAGATATTCATTATTCTAATTTCAATTTCTTAATTAATTACTCAATTTATCATTTATGTTAAATTATTATTAACATTTTTACGCCTATTAATTAATTCAAATAATAAAAAATCTTTTTTTTTTTTACTTTTCAGATATTTAACACAAATTTAATTTCATTAATAATTAATTTAGAATATGAAAAAAAATATTTTTGCATTTCCCATTTAGTTGCAAATTTATAAAAAAAAATTTAATTTAATTCCTTAAAGATTTTTTGCTGGTCCAAGAGGCCAAAGAACCATTCAAATTATGTCATCGTCACTTTTTTAAATGTCAAGGTATTTTTAAAAAGAAAACGCCTTTAGTTTCATGTAAAATCATAAAAACCTGAACCAAATTTTGTGATAAAAAAAAATTTTATTTAATGTTTATTAATTAATTAATTTTTTTTAATTAATTTTTTTTTTTAATTAACTTATTTTGTATTAAATAATTAAATTAATTAATTTACTTATTATAATTAATTAACTAATTAAATAATAAGAAAACTAAAAATTAATTTGAAAAAAAAATATATTAAATATGAAAAAAAATAATTTATAAAAAAAATATAAATTTTCTCAATGTTAATCAATTAAAAAAAATTTATCAATTAATTATATTTATTTTAAGAGAAAAAAAATATAAACATTATTAAAAAGCATAAAATTGACATACATTAAAAAAAAAACTGCCACTTTATCATTGTTGATGGTTAGTTAATAAAATTCTGAAAGATGAGTTTTTCAAGCAAAGTAATTTTTTCTTGACTATGTAATTAAAAATTAGAAAAAGAGATTTTACACACTTTAGTAAAATAAATGTTTTTCAATTTTTCATGACGAGACGATTTTTAATTATTATTGTTCTTCAAAGTAAAAAAAAAAAAAAACCACAAAAAAAAAGAAAAATATTTTTCCATGAATAGTTTCTCTTAATTAATTAAATATCTCTCTGTATATGTGTGTGTTTTTAATTATTAACTTTTCATAAATGTTCATTTTGTATTTCTGATAAAAAATGACGTGCATTCAATTATTATCAGTTAATATATTTTTTTTTTTGCTTGTTATCTATATATTTATAACGAACGAATTTGATAAAAAAAAAAAAAATGAAAGAAAGAGAGAGAGAGAAAAATGTAAATAAATTTACATAGAAAATTGTGGAAAAAAACTAAATTGAAAAAAAGAATAAATTTAAGTTAACATGTGTGAATTTTAGTAAAACTTTTATGAATTTTTAAAAATTGAATTTATAAATAATAATTTAAAAAGAAAAAAAAATTTTTTTTGTGAGATTTGATGATTTAAATATTTAATTAATTAACAATTTAAATAAATATTAATTTAAACAAAACTGTAAATTGTTTTCATAATGTATGCCAAGTATAATAAATTAAATATTGAAAATAAATTTAAAAAAGTTAATTGCAATTGAAAGAAAAATTTTTTAAAATGTAAATTTTTTTTAAAATATTTATAAAATATAAAAAAAGTATTAAAAAAATATAATATAAAAATAAAAAAAGTATTAAAAAAATATAATATAAAAATAAAAATAAATAAAAAAAACTATATTAAAACAATGAAAAGTCGACTTTTGAACTGTAAAAACTAAAAAATATTTTCGTTCTATATTGATATAAAAGAAGACGTATTTCATTTTATTATCAACTTATTGCTAATCTTCTCACTTCAACTTAATGAACTTTTCCGTTTATGTTAATAAAATAAACAATTTGAAAAATATTTATTAATTTTTTTTTAAAAAAAAAGGTAACACAAAATAATTGTCTAAAAAATTCTCCACTGTTTTATATACATAGTAAACAACAATATTTTTCATTTACTTCACATAATATTAAGAAAAAATAATAATAATAATAATTTTCATTTATAATTTTTTTTCTTAAATTAATTTTTATCAAAAAACAAAATTTTATTTATTTATTTTTCATTAAAATTAATACTTTTTTTTTTAGAAAAATTATCATATTACCGATAGTATTTTTTATTTAATAAAAATTGTTTTCCACGAGACAATTATAAAAAAAATGCCGCCTTTTACTAGCTTTAATTTTATGTTTGTAATAATTGTTCGAAAATAAGGTGGAATTTAAATTTACAAAAAAAAAAAAAAAACTATAACAAATCGAAAATCGTCTCTAATCATAATTGCCATTGTTATTTAAATTTTTATTTTCATATGAAGGAAATACACTATTATTTTCAATTTTTTTTTTTTGTTAAAGATAACATTCATTTTTTTTATCAACCAACATATATTTGCAATATAAAAACAATTTTTTTATTATGTAGTCAAGTAATTAATTTTTTTTATCCTTCATTCGTTTAATTATTTTAATTTAATTTAATTTTTTTTTATTTTATATTTATTCAGTAGAATTTTTAATCTTTGAATATTTATTTCAATATTTTATTTTTTGATGATAACGAATAAGAGTAAAAAAGACAAAATTATTGTCTATCTCTCTTACTCTTGTACGTTGCCATGGCAACCTCATCATAGCAACCGTGTGAACGGGGCTTAACGCGTCACTAGCAACGGTTGCTCTGGTAACCTCATCATAGCAACCGTGTGAACGGGGCTTAACGCGCCACTAGCAACGGTTGCTGTGGTAACCTCATCATAGCAACCGTGTGAACGGGGCTTAACGCGTCACTAGCAACGGTTGCCATGGTAACCTCATCATAGCAACCGTGTGAACGGGGCTTAACGCGTCACTAGCAACGGTTGCTATGATGAGGTTACCACAGTAAACGTTGCTATGTGAACGGGGTTTAAAGCGTTACTATAGCAACGATCAGCACGGCAACTGTTGCTATGGTAACCTCATCATAGCAACCGTTGCTAGTGACGCTTTAAGTCCCGTTCACATCTCTTTATAAGACAGCGGTTATCATGGCAACGTACAAGAGTAAGAGAGATAGACAAGTCTTTCTTATCCCTTTTTGTTACCATAGCAATGCATTAAGCCTCGTTCATATCTCCTTAGCAACGGTTACCATGGCAACGTACAAGAGTAAAAGAGATAGACAATAGTTCTGTCTTTCTTACACGGAGAGAAAAAAAAAAGTTCCAACTGCTTTCTTTTAAGTCGTCATGTTGATCTTATAAAGTCAAGTAGTTATAACCAGGGAGCCAGGCTGTTTTGACTTGGGTCTTTAATTGCAGCTATTGATGTTCTCAAACAATACCGACCAAGCTTTTCCCTGCTCAATTGATACTACTTGAGACAGCCAGGCGAAAACTGCCTGACTACCAAATTGTACTGACTTGTGTATCGGTAATTGCGTTCACGCCTGCGTAGGTCAAGTAGTTTCAACCGGAGTCTCCGATTGTTGCAACCTAATTTTTCTCTCCGTGTACTCACATTCGTTACCATAGCAACCGTGGCCTATTGAAACAATAATTGACCAAAGAAAGCATTAGAACATTAGTCGAAAAAAAGAAAAGCCTTATCTAAAACTGAATTTCCTATTTTTTTTACAGTTGATGAACAAGAGAAGATGCCTGGCCACCGTCAGCCTAAGTCTCTGGTAGACCTTAGTTTGGGGCGTGTGTGCCAACAACTCGACGGGACGTGCCGACGTCTACAGCAATTATCACAAGAATCACCAGCAGCCCAGGTTCTCGCCTATGCCAAGCAAAATATTAGGCCTTACTATGTTAATGCTCTACCAGCTCAATTACGTTCGCGTGTCATCGATGAAACCTCACGTATGCTTGATGGACCCTCAACTGATGGTTCAACACTAATCTCCGGACCAGCTCCTCTCTATCTTCATGCCTTGCTTCTAGGTCACGATATAAAACGTATTAAAGTCAATCTCTGCTGTTATTATGGCTGCAGTCATCAAACATCACTCCTTAAACTCCTGGCAACCGAGGGAATTGGTCTCGAATCCCTGGAATTAGCACGATCAGCACTTTTACGTCTCGACTGTAAACTTCTACGCACCTCACTTGTCAGCATGAAGAATCTCCAAAGTCTAACACTCCGAAATATTGCCAGCGACGCTGTACTCCAAGTAATTGGCAAAGCCTGTCCAAAACTTGTCATTCTGGACGTGGCCTGCTCTCGTCAAGTCTCCGATATGGGTCTAAAGCAACTTCTACTTCAAGTGGAATTTCGCGATAAAATCCCCGATCTTACAGTGAGGGAAACGACAAGTTGGTCAAAACTCAAGACTTTAATATCCAAATTAAAAGCCTCACGCAGGGACAAGAAGGACAAACAAAATATTCTTTTGGAGTACTACGATAGAAGAAATTTTCTCTGCGATACACTGAGAGTTCTAAATGTCGCCAATACCACAGTAACAAGTGCAGGCGTTCTACTTGCACTCGAACATGTTCCCAAACTCGAATCCCTTGCCGATTACAATCACATGGGTCGTGTGGTGGAAATAATGAATCGTGGTGTCATTAATCTAAAAACACCCTTCAAACTAACCCAGGCAAGAAGTTCAAGAACCACACCATCAAGATTAGAACTTTTAGCTCAAGCCTGTCCACTTGTCGAACGATTACACATCTCTGAACCACATCATCCACCCGAGGCATTAAGACTATTTCCCTATGTCACTGCACTCAGTATTCATGGAATACCAGCGCAAAAAGAATGGTTAGCCGGATTTTATGACTATCTACGAACAAATGGTGCTAATTTACGAAAATTGGATATACGCGTTGCACAAAGTGAAATACCCGTTGATCTTGATCTTAAGGAGATATTCAATAATTGTCCAAATTTACGAACATTAACAAAAGATGGTTGCAGTGTTATTTGGTCCGAAGGTGGTGTCGATCCACCGGCATTGAAAAATCTTCGTAAAGTTCAACTCGGTAGAACAGTGAGTGCAGGGACAATATTAAAAATATTATCCCTTGCACCCGAACTCAATGCCCTTCATATACACAGTTGTTTTGATCTATCCGATGAGCATATTGAAAAACTTCTCGAGATTGATGTAAAGAAAAATCATGAGAAAAAATACTCATCCAACAAGAGTTTGGTGCAAAATTTAACATGTTTCTATATTTATGAGGCGAGTAAAGTCTCAGCATCAATGGTACTCAATATGTTTAAGAGCTGTCGAAAATTGAGAAAAATTGGTAATCTCGCAAATTGGGGCCTCGATTGTGAAGGTGTAAAAATGCTGAGAAATGCATTAGCGCGTGAAAATTTGGACGTTGATCTATGTCCAGGTTCACATTGGTTTTGGAGTAATTGTATACAATAGTTTTTTTTTCAAAGAAGAAAAAAAAAAGAAGAATAAAGTGATGTTTATGAGGATTTTTGTTTCATGACTCAGTGATTTTTAAAATAATTTTTTTTTGACACATGTATTATATAGCAACACGAATTTTGGCTCAGGTTCTGCTTTCAGTCGGTAATGTAGATTTCTACCTTATCAGTCGTCGGTAAGGCAGGATTCTGTCAGGATAATTTCTAACCTGTAGGTAAGTTAGAAATCTGTATTGCCCACCGAACAGTTACCGAGTGCAGATACTTAGTTTAGACCAGAACCTAAACCAGTACTAGTGTTCTGATCTCGGCTAACTACCTTCAGTCGGTAATTACGCGGTTGGTAATGTAGATTCCTATCTTATCTATAGTCGGTAAGACAGGGTTCTGTCGGGTAATTCCACCCCGGTAAATAAGGTAGAGATCAGCATTGCCGACCGAACAGTTACCAACTGCAGATCCTTAGCTTAGACCAGAATCTAAGTAAGTACTCGTGTTCTGATCTCAGCTAGCTACATACACTCGGTAATTGCTCGGTTGGCAATGTAGATTTCTACCTTATCAGCCGTCGATGAAGCAGGGTTCTGTTAAAAGAATTTCAACCCAGCAGATAAGTAAGAAATCTGCATTGCCGACCGAACAATTGCCGATTGCAGATACTTAGCCTAGACCAGAACCTAAGTCGGTACTCGTGTTCTGATCTCGGCTAGCTACCTGCAGCCGGTAACTGTTCGGTCGGTAATGTAGATCTCTACCATATCATAAGTCGGTAAAGTAGATTTCTACTAGAAAAAATTCAATCCGATCGATAAGCTAGAAATCTGCATTACCGACTGTAGGCACGAAAAATGACAAAATTAAAATTTTTTGGTAAAATAAAAAAATGAAATAAAAATCAACGATTAAAAATCAATTTGGATAAAAAAATTTTTGTTTAATTTTCAAATCACTGGCGATTTCTCATTAATACTGAAGAATGAAACTTTTTTTTGTAATAAAATTACAAAAGTTAAACAACGACCATGACATAATTGGCTGCTGTTCGATTAACGCTGTCATTTTATTTTTTTCGCTTTCTTAAATAGACTGTACATTTATCAGTATTACAATTGTAAAAAGTTTTATTAATTTTTTTTTTTTTTTGAAAAGTTCTGCAAAAAAATAATGTTCGTTGACAATATTTATCTCTTAAAAAAACAATTTTAGTAAGTAATAATCATTGTCAAATTGTTCAAAGTCAATTTTTTCTAATATGTAAAAAAAAGTGATTTTTTTGAGTGTCAATTTCTTTTTTCTATACGATAGAAATGACGTTAATTATTGTGATATATTAAAAAGATGAAAAAAAAAATTCGAACAAAAAAAAAAATTTGGAAAAAAAAATGTTATTCCAAGAAATGTTTTTGTAGGTCGTGATTGATAATAAGCTTTCGATTACTGCGATATATATATCCTTATATGATTTAATTATCAAAGTGCTGATTATTATAATCGAATGAAAGTAAAAAAATCGAATTATCGACTAATTTAGATTTTAAATAATAAAGATTTTCATACAACGAAAAATTTGTCTTTTTAATGTTTCTTTTTTTTTTAATATTGAATTTTAATTAATATTTATTTAAATTAACAATAAATAAATATTATAATTATATAAATTAAATAAATTTAATTTAAATTAACACTTACTAAATTTAATTAAATTTGAAAATTAAATTTCTCTAATTTAATTTAATTTTGAAATTAATTAGAAATTTTAAATTTTAACGAAATTTCAAGCATTATTTCCGTTTAAAAAATAAATAATATTTTGATAGTTAAATTTTTGGAATTTTCGTTACTAAAAATAATGTCCCTTGGGAAAAGAATATTTTTTGTTTTTAAACAATGTAAAGTTAAAAAAAAAAAATAATTTTTTTTTTGCACTCACCTCAGAAAATCCATGCGACTGAAGAAGAAAATTTATGAGTTTTGTTTCTGTTTGAAAAATCTTGTAGGTCATGTGAAGTTTTTTCGCCGGTGGGTTTTCCGGAGGCGTTGACAAAGCTGAGCATCTAAAAAAAAAAAAAAAAAAAATTTAAAAACACACAATCTTGAAAAATTCAAATAAATTTTATTCTCATTTGTAATTGGCAAGTAGATTATATAGAAAATAAATTTTACTAAAAAATATCAAAAAAAAGAGAAAAAACAATTTTTTTTAAATTAATTAAAATTCTCATTCTCCAATAAAATTAAAAGGAAAAAAAAAATTTTTCAAATCGTTAAACAAAGAAATTCAATAAATAAATTAAAATGAGAATAATTCCGGGAATGAGGGGAAAAAAATGGCTCTTTTATTCATCAATGATCTAGAACTGAGATGATAGGAGATACGGATATTTATAAAAAAAAAAAAATAAATAAATAAAAAAAAAAACAGTGATTGTATATAGGAAAAAATTAAAAAATTCGTACTTGAAACGTAAGATTGATGATTTGTTCCCCGTCGGTCCATTTAACAGCCATTCGTTAAACTGCGGACTTTTGTCCTTCGTTGTACTGAAAATAGAGATTTTTTATTATTAGTTTCTCTCGATTCTAATCTCGACTAAGCGCGGAATAAAACAAAATTTAATTCAATATTTAATAAACAACTATTTTCATCACTAAAGAAATTTATTTATTTTTTTTCAAAAAATTTATTTATAAAATATGTTTCAACAAAAAAATTTATATTTCAATATTTTTGTTTTTCTTATTAGGAAAGGAAAACATTTTAAAAAATATGAAAACAATTTTTTTCAATAAATTTCTTTTTTTAAGTATAGATGATAATTTTTTTAATTTAGATAAATTAATTTTTTCAATAAACGAAAACAAAAGATTTTCTAAAATTGAAATAAATTCAATATTAAAAAAGGAAAAATTTTTTGTATTTAATTAAATAAAAAAAAAAATGTGTACCTAAGCAAATACAAAAAAATGTTTATTAATGAAAACAAATTTTTAATTTGCCAAATTAAATCAGTAAAAATCAATTGTAATTTTTTTTTCAACAATGTCAGCATTTTAAAAAATAGAAAAAAAACAATTTTTTCCAATTAAACAAAAAATAAAAAATACCGAATTTTCAAAAATAGAAAATAAATTCAATATTAAAAAAACAAATTGTACTTAAAAAACAAAAAAATGTGTAATCTATTAAAAAAAAAAATTTGAATAATCAGTATTTAATTAATAAATAAGAATCAATGATAATTTTTTTTTAAATAAAAATAAAATAAAAAAAATAATAATAATAATACAAATAAAAATAATAATTAATTAGAATTTTCATTGTAAAGAATTTTATTAGAAATATAATTATTTTTTAGACAAATTTTCAAATTAAAATTTTTGACAGATTTTCTTTTTATATACGAATTTTTACAAAAAAAAAATTTAGTTAGTTTTTATTAAACAAAATTAAAAATACCGAATTTTCAAAAAATTGAAAAATAAATTCAATATTAAAAAAAAAATTTGTACTTAAAAAACAAAAAATGTTTATAATCTATTTAAAAAAAATAAATTTGAATAATCAGTATTTAATTAATAAATAAGAATCAATGACAATTTTTTTTTTTTTTACAATGACAGCTTTTTTTATTTTTTCTTTGTTTTTATTTAAAAAATTGACGGGAGAAAAAAATATTTTTTTTTGTCAAACGGAAAAACCGAATTTTCAAAAATAGAAAAAAAATCAATACTAAAAATAAGAAAAATTTTGTTGTATCTATATAACTAAATACAAAAAAAAAATTGTTTATTAATTTAAAAAAATTTTAGTGGACAAATTATGTTATTAATTAATATTATTAAAAAAAAATCAATAGTAATTTTTTTTCGCACTGCGAATGTTAAAAATTAAAAATAAAAAATTTAATTAATCAAAAATCAGGAAAAAAAATAAAAATTATTGAAATAGGAAAATTTTTCACAAGAGAATAAAAAAAAAAAAAAAAATTCTTCCTTAAATGAATTTTGTTGTCAGTTTCTCTCTCTTTTTTTTATATAGCCGAAATAAAAAAAAAAAAAATTCAAACGCGTCTGGGTTCGTGAACCGGTTAGAGCAAGGAATACATTTAAAAACAACTGTCACGTGGATTGCCATGCAGTGCGCGTTCAAATCTGTCAAAAACGTAGAATATATATAGATATATAATATACGTATGTAGTACATATATATATATGGAAAAAAAATAAAAAAAAAAAATTTAAACCAACCAGGGGGGAAAAAAATATCAGTCCAAGCACGCGATTCGTACAACATTTTACGACTCACGTTTCTATTCTCTTTTTTTTCCGCATTTCGACACACAGACACGAGGCCTTCACCATATGCAAAGTAACATTGACTTCCGCAAATCCTCACCTCACTTTAAATTCACTCCTATGATTAATTTTTACATTCAATTTTTTTTTTTTTTTTTTTATACTTTTTTTTATTATTTCACATGTCCTGCATAAACTTGAGGGACGAAAATTAATATTTCTATTATTTTTAATGTTACAAAATTTTTACTTTTTTTGAAAAAAGAAAATTTTATTTGTATTATTTTTGATAATTTTAGTTTGAAGCAAAAATTAATTATAAAATTATAAACAATTAATTAAATAAATAATAAAATAATGATTTTTTTACGGCTGTATTTTTTAGTACAAATATAAAAAATAATAATAATAATAAATAATAATAATAAAAAGAATTTAATTATAAAAATAATAAATTGGAAAAAATAATAAATAGTAAATATAATAACAAATAATATTAATAATTTATTTATTTTATTTGTCATTTGTAATAATGAAAATAAAAAAAAATAGTAAAAAAAATTAATAATCAAAAAAATAAATTGTAAAAAAATTAATAATCAAAAAAATAAATAGTAAAAAAATTAATAATCAAAAAAATAAATAGTAAAAAAATTAAAAACCAAAAAAAAAAAATAGTAAAAAAATTAATAATCAAAATAATAAATAATAAAAATAAAAAAAATAAAATGTATGGTTTCACAATATAATTGTAATTGAAACTACCATTGTTTATAATTGTCATTTTTTTATTTATTAATTATTATTTATTTAGTTAATGAAATTAATTTGAATTGTGTAAAAATTAATTTGAATTGTGTAAAAATTAATTTAATTAATTAAAATTAATTTGAATTGTATAAAAATTTCTTAAAAATTTCTTAAAAATTTCTTTAAAATTTATTAAAAATATGTATTAATAAATTTTGATTTAATTTTGATTAATTAATAATTAATTATTTAATTAAAATTTAACTTAAATTATATAAATTAATAAATAAATGAAAATATAAATTAACTTTGATCATAAATAATAAAATACTAATAGACAGCGAAATAAATTGTCAATAAAAAGTAATTTTTCAATTAATTTTATCAATGAAAAAAATTTTTTTTTTTTTAATAATGTACAAAAAAATATTTAATTCAAATACCGCGCATTTCTTTGTCGTCCGGAAACTAGCGCCACCACAAAAATTAACATCATTGGTCGGTAAAAACGAAATCACTACTTGATTTTTGTTTTTAAATTTTCATTTCTACTTTTTTTTTCAATAAATTTAATAATGAAAAAAAAATAAATTTATATTTTTAAAAATAAAACTTGTTTGGCAAAAAATATTTTTCTTATTATTTATAGAATAATTTAAAAATCCAATTGAAAATTGTTTTTAAATTTACAAAAAAAATTATAAATAAATCATAATTGTTTAGAAAAAAAAAAAAATTATTATTTTTTTTCTCCTCACCTTTCTGATTCTTCACTGCTATTTGATAATTGTGACATGCCCGAAAGACTTGAAGATGACATCAATTCTTTTGTTCTTTTTCCTTCCAATTTTCTCGTTGAACTATTTTTTATTTGTGATAACATTATGAATCTGTATAGGGAAAAAACAAAGAAAAATATTAGTTTACAATTTTGAAAAAAAAATTTTATCTTCAATATTTACTTTGATTTTTTTTTAAATACAATTTTAAAAATTAAAAAATTTTTTTTTCAATTTTTCAATAACAATTTTCATAACTCAAATTAAATTTCAAAATATTTAATATAAATAAAATAATAAAATTTATATTTAAATTAATAAATACAATTATTGAAAAAATATGCGGAAATTATTATTAAAATATAAATTATTATAATATAAAATAAATAAATTAAAATTAATAAATTAAATAAAAAAAAAAATAAATGAAAAATTTTCAAAAAACGAAATATTGTATTTTTATCTTAATTTTGATATTAATAAATACAATTCTATAAAAAAATAAAAAGATAAATAACGAATAAAATGCTATCGCAAAATTTTTCAAGGGAATCAACCTTTTTCCAGGATTATATAAAAAAAAATGAATAAAATTGAACCCCCGACTTTTTGATATATAAAAGTCGGTCAGTTTTGTTTAAAAATAGAATTTACCTTGACTATTTATTTTTTTGCATAAAATTGTTCCCCAGGGGGAAACAGAATCTATTCTATTATTATTTCGTGCATTTGGTGTCTGATCGTAAAATAAGAATGTATATTTATATTGATTTCCCACGATATATAATTTTTTTTATGCAATATAAAAAAATATAAAAATAAAAAAACATTAACATAATTTATAACTTTTCGCAAAATTAAATAAAAAAAAAAATTATAATAAAAAATATAAATAAAATAATTTTAATACAATATTTTTTTAATACACACAAAATTTTTAATGTATTTTTATTTTTAATTTTTAATTTTTTAATTTATTTATTACAGATTATTATTTTTTTTTTATTTACTTAAAATATATTTAATATAAAAAAAAATCTCTGCCAAATGTAAAAAAATAATTTTTAAATAAATCTCCAAGAAAATTAATCGAAAAAAAAAATTGCTTCCACTCGATATTTTTATAAAATTATTTTTCAACTCGTTATAATAAGAATGTTTGTATAAATTGACTGCAAATCATAAGGAACTTGTTATGGAATTTACGTGGGGAGAAAATGCAGTACATATTATATTCGTGACACGAAAAAAAAAAATTTGAATTATTAAATAATTAATTATCGTCAACATTTAAAATTCAAATTTATAATTTTTATTTTTAGATATAAATTTTAGATTTTTATTTATTTTTATTATCTATTTTATATTTATAGATTATAAAAAAAAAATTTTAGATTAAAAAAATTTTTTTTTTTAATTTTATAATTAATAATTAATAAATAAAAAAAATTTTGTTTTTTCAAAAATTTCAAAACAAAAGAAATAGGAAAAAAACCACACAAAAAATTTGACATTAATTATGACAGCTGACGATAATTTTTTTTTAATGTTTAAAAATTGTTTGGTATTAAATAAATAATTTCGTGAAAAAATAATAACGATTTTATATAAAATAAATTTTATTGAAAAAAAAAAAAAAAAAAAAATTGTGTCATGGAAGACGATAATCGAAATGTGTTAAATGCAAATCTCAATGAAAAGTGTATAAAAAATAATAATTATTCATTGAAAATTCAGAAATTATCTCAAATAAATAATAATAATAAAAAGAAGAAGAAAAATGAATTACAAATAAATAATATTGACAATTCTTTAATAGAAAAAAATATCACTTCATTGCCAAAAGAAATAATATTAAAAATTCTCTCCTATTTATCATATTCAAATCTCAAAACATTAAAGTTTGTTAATAAATTTTTTCGACAAATTTCACGTGATCCAACATTATTGAAATTTTATGTGGTAAAATTTTTACTAGTTTCTAAAAAATTTTTTTTTTTTTTATTCATAAATTTATATTTATTTTTATTATTATATTTTATTTATAATTTTATTTATATTATTATTATATTTATTATTATTATTATTATTATTATCATTATTATTTATTATATTAAAAATGGCTTAAAATAAAGAAGTATTTAGGTACTTCATACATTATTATTATATTTTGTTTATTTTTTTTTAGAATTTATAAATAAAAAATTAAAAAGAATAAAAAAACAAAAAATCACAGAAAACTATATGAACAAAAAAATAATGCAATAAAAAAATTATTAAAAAAAAAAATTAAAATTTTATTTAAAATATAATTGTATAAAAATAATAATAAGTATAATATAATATTGTTTTATAAAAAAAAAAAAAAAAACATGACTTGAGTAAAAATAATATTTGTCTTTGAATTGTAAAGTATATAAAAAAGTATAATAAATATAAAATAAATTAGAATATAAATTAAATAATATAAATAAAAAAAAATATATATAAATTATTGTTAATAAAATACGTGACTGTTTATTAAAATAAAAAAAATTAAATAAATATTAAATGACAAAGTACAATTTGTTTTAATATATATAACAAAAAGTATAATTTTTCTTCCTAATTTAGATATCAAACAATAAGAGAAGCACTAATTATCTGATTAATGAACTTAAACGATTGTTTTATCTTGAGAAATTTACTACAATAATCAGAAATGATACTGACTACATTCTTCGTCAACTTTCATTAAATAATAAATATTTAAAAATCCTTTGTATTTCAAATCAATGTACAGGTATTTTTTCCAAAAAAAAATTTCATTCAAAAAATACTTTTTTATTTTAATGAATTTGTTGAAAAAAAAACAGTCCTAAAATTTTTAAGGTTATGTTCAAATCTTAAACATTAAAATTTTAAGGTTACAGTCGCCCTATGTCGTTGAATTTTGAGGTTATGTTCTACTCTTGAAATTAAAATTTAAAGATTATGTTCTACTTTTAGCTTTTAGACTTCAAAATTTTAAGGTTATAATCGCTTTTTGCCCTTAAATTTTGAGGTTATGTTCAACATTTGGACTTTAAAATTTTAAGGTTACAGTCGCCCTATTCCTTTTAAATTTTGAGGTTATGTTCTACTCTTGAATTTTGAAATTTTAAGGTTATGTTCTACTCTTGAATTTGAAATTTTAAGGTTATGTTCTACTCTTGAATTTTGAAATTTTAAGGTTATGTTCTACTCTTGAATTTGAAATTTTAAGGTTATGTTCTACTTTTGAACTTCAAAATTTTAAGGTTATAGTCGTCCTATGTCCTTGAATTTTGAGATTATGTTTTACTTTTTGGCCTTCAATTTTAGGGCTATAATTTTTTTTTTAAGGTTATGTTATGAAATAAGATTAAAAAAAAAAACTTTTGATTATTATTTCCAAAAAAAAATTATTAAAAAGAAACAGAAAATTTGAAATTAAATTCCATAAAAAGCAATAAATAAAATAAAATAGTTCTACCAATCAAACGCAATTTACGATCATTGGGATTGACACGAATACTTGAAAGGTGTCAACATTTACATTCAATCAGAATTATTCGATGTCGTTTGCGGGGATTGAAATTTTATCAACTACTTGGCAAATTGGGTTTGCAGATAAAATTCATTGACATTCACGCATCTCCCGCTCAATTTCGGTAAAAATAAAAAATTATTATTATTATTATTACTTTTACTATTATTTATTATTATTATTATTATT
The DNA here is from genome assembly GCF_019393585.1 of Leptopilina boulardi. NCBI lineage: Eukaryota > Metazoa > Arthropoda > Insecta > Hymenoptera > Figitidae > Leptopilina > Leptopilina boulardi. The sequence goes on along the minus strand of NW_026137825.1, from coordinate 143,779 downwards.
ATTATTATTTATATTATTATTATTTTTTATTATTATTTATAATTATTTTTTTCAATAAAAATTTTCATGTAATAACAAATTTAAATATTGTTTTCTGCACAATTATTATAAATAAAAAAAATTGAAATAATAAATTTAAAAACTAATAATTAAATAAATTTTTTTCAATTTTTAGAACATTTATTACATTTGCGACTTATATTAATGAAAATGATCGACAATATTTGATTCTTAATATACCAAAAAGAAAGATAAATACTCGATTGAAATACAAATCTCATACAATCACAATCTCGTATATTTGTAAGAAAAAAGGAATATTATTGAATAAATGTTTAATATTAATTTTAAACAAATAATAAATAAAAAAATTTTTTCCAGCTTATGTTGGTAGGTTGTGTGTTTCAGTGAATGAATAATAAAAAAAATTCAATTCAAAGGAAAAAAAATACTATAATTAATATTTTATTTAGCAAATTAATAAATTGTAAGAAAAAAAAAAAGATTTATGTGAAAAATTATTTAAAAAGAAAAACTTCTCGAAAAAGTGATTTTTAATTCACAAAAGTAAATAGGCTGAATTTTTAGCGCCGTGAAGCTAGCGACCCGGCAGCGGTCCGCTGCCGCTCGCAGCAGTCCGTTCTGTATTAATCGTTTCAAATCACCCTACTATCTACAATATTTCAAACAAATGTTATTTGTTTGAAATCACACAAATTTTAGGTTAAAATTTCTACATTTTTTAAAAAATTGTTTATCCATTAACAAGCTTATTATAAACAAATTCTTAAAACCTTTGCGTCATACTAGGTTTCTAAAAGAACGACTTATATTAATATCGTTTTAAAATTTACCAATTGCTCGGATTCGCTTAAAACTCGGGGGTTTTCAGCGTCGCTGATTACGAAAATGACATCAAATTTAACACTTTTAACATATCTGCCGAATAAGAAAAATGGACTGCTGATATTCGGGTCAGTCTGCTAGGGGTTAAATTTAATTTAAAGAAAGTTTCTACTACAGAAATAAACACAAAAATATGTTCTCAAAACATCCCCCAAACGTTAGAATTTTTAAAACATTTGCAATTGTTTAAAATACACCAATTTTAATTTTTTTCATAGCCATCTCATAGGAAAAACGGACTGCTGATTTTCGGGTCAGTCTGCTGGGGGTTAAATTTAATTTAAAAAAATTTTCTACTGATGAAATAAACACAAAAATATGTTCTCAAAACATCCCCCAAACGATAGAATTTTTAAAAAATTTGCAATTGTTTAAAAAACACCATTTTTAATTTTTTTCATAGCTATCTCCTAGGAAAAACGGACTGCTGATTTTCGGGTCAGTCTGCTGGGGGTTATATTTAATTTAAAAAAATTTTCTACTGCAGAAATAAACACAAAAATATGTTCTCAAAACATCCCCTAAACGTTAGAATTTTTAAATAATTTGCAATTCTTTATTTTAAACAATTTTAAGATAGCTATCTAATAAAAAAACGGACTGCTGATATTCGGGTCAGTCTGCTGGGGGTTAAATTTAATTTAAAAAAATTTTCTACTGATGAAATAAACACAAAAATATGTTCTCAAAACATCCCCCAAACGTTAGAATTTTTAAAACATTTGCAATTGTTTAAAATACACCATTTTTAATTTTTTTCATAGCCATCTCATAGAAAAAACGGACTACTGATTTTCGGGTCAGTCTGCTGGGGGTTAAATTTAATTTAAAAAAATTTTCTACTGCAGAAATAAACACAAAAATATGTTCTCAAAACATCCCCCATATGTTAAAATTTTTTAAATAATTTGCAATTCTTTATTTTAAACAATTTTAAGATAGCTATCTCATAGGAAAAACGGACTGCTTATTTTCGGATCAGTCTGCTGGGGGTTAAATTTAATTTAAAAAAATTTTCTACTGATGAAATAAACACAAAAATATGTTCTCAAAACATCCCCTAAACGAAAGAATTTTTAACAAATTTGCAATTGTTCAAAATACACCATTTTTAATTTTTTTCATAGCCATCTCATAGAAAAAACGGACTGCTGATTTTCGGGTCAGTCTGCTGGGGGTTAAATTTAATTTAAAAAAATTTTCTACTGCAGAAATAAACACAAAAATATGTTCTCAAAACATCCCCCATATGTTAAAATTTTTTAAATAATTTGCAATTCTTTATTTTAAACAATTTTAAGATAGCTATCTCATAGGAAAAACGGACTGCTCATTTTCGGGTCAGTCTGCTGGGGGTTAAATTTAATTTAAAAAAATTTTCTACTGATGAAATAAACACAAAAATATGTTCTCAAAACATCCCCCAAACGATAGAATTTTTAAAAAATTTGCAATTGTTTAAAAAACACCATTTTTAATTTTTTTCATAGCTATCTCATAGGAAAAACGGACTGCTGATTTTCGGGTCAGTCTGCTAGGGGTTAAATTTAATTTAAAGAAAGTTTCTACTACAGAAATAAACACCAAAATATGTTCTCAAAACATCCCCCAAACGTTAGAATTTTTAAAACATTTGCAATTGTTTAAAATACACCATTTTTAATTTTTTTCATAGCCATCTCATAGGAAAAACGGACTGCTGATTTTCGGGTTAGTCTGCTGGGGGTTAAATTTAATTTTAAAAAAGTTTCTTTTTTTTAAAAGTTTCTTTTCGTAATCAGCGACCCTGAAAACCCTCGAGTAACTAGTTTCAAGCGAATCCGATCAATTTTTAATGCTGTCGTCCACCATATTGGATCCGCCATTTTGAATTTTAAAAAAGTGATTTCATATTCGTAATCAGCGACGCTTAAAACCCCCGAGTTTTAAGCGAATCCGAGCAATTGGTAAATTTTAAAACGATATTAATATAAGTCGTTCTTTTAGAAACCGAGTATGACGCAAAGGTTTTAAGAATTTGTTTATAATAAGCTTGTTAATGGATAAACAATTTTTTAAAAAATGTAGAAATTTTAACCTAAAATTTGTGTGATTTCAAACAAATAACATTTGTTTGAAATATTGTAGGTAGTAGTGTGATTTGAAACGATTAATACAGAACGGACTGCTGCGAGCGGCAGCGGATCGCTGCCGGGTCGCTAGCTTCACGGCGCTTGAATTTTTAGGTTATACGAATCTTGTGAATTCAACTTTATTTGATTGATTTGTACTTTACAGGAGTACCAACCGTGTAACAAAAAATAATTGCCAAAGGCGCTAAATTTAAAATCTAGTTTCTTTTTTTTCTATTCAATAATTATCCTAATATTAGTATGAAGAAATTTTTCAACATTTTTTTTTCTTTTTTGAAATATTCTTTTCTAGAAATATTGCTGTTTAAGAAATATTCTAAACAATGGAAACTATAAAAAATATTTTCCTAAAGTATAGTTCATCTAAACTTCTCTATATTTAGTAATATTTAGCACTATATCAGTGCTACCAATAGAAAACAAAAAAAATATAGAACATAACCTATAAATAAATTTTTCTCCCGCCAAATTTGAAATGAAACTAATTTTGAACAATGTGAAGTTTGCTGTTAATTAAATTTGGTACTGTAAAGCTCCAAAAAAAAAATCCAAATTTATTTTAATGCGATTCACATAACGAATAAGTTCAAATTGTGTTCAGGAAGAAAAGAGAGAGAGAAAAAAAAGAAGAAATATACCTACATATGACCTAAAAATAAAATTAAGTGTATACACACGAAATGTATATAGTGTCTAATGCATATTTAAAACGTGGAACGGCAGAAAATGAGAAAAGTAGAACGACTAGACGGTTCAAACTAGGCTTTATTCAATAATTAACCTGATATTCAAGGTGGATGGAATTTTATTCAATTTTATAAAGTTGCCACACAATAAAACCATTAGGCACAATGACAATAATAAAATACTTCTTTTTTAAAAAAAACAATCCATTTTTTTCTACTCTCCAAAAATAATTTTTTTTTAATTTTCAAAAATAATTTTTTTTTAATTTCCAAAAATAATAATAGTAAAAATTTTCTATAATTTTCAAAAATAATAATCATAAAAATTTGAAAAGGTTAAAAATACTAAATTACGGGAATTTAATAAAAATTTCCAAACAGTAGATAAGGTATATACTTCTATGAACAGAAGATTTATATATGATAAGATTTCAGCTACCAGTATGAATAAAATTTACGATATCTGTGACAAAAATAATAAAGCTAAAAATATATCCGATTTCGAATGATAAAATTACAATAAGATAAATCCCCCACATGAAAATTATATAGTAATTAGTAGCATACTGCTGATAAAGTTTACGATATTAAAGATAACCACAATGTACGATATTAGAATGAGATAAAATTTGATATACAAATAATATTATTATACTATTTTAACTGTTTTAAAACAGCGTGAAAAATTACAATATTTATGCAAAAAAATAAATAAATAAATAAATAACATATAAATAAAATAAAAGTTGACAACAAAATTAAAATTAAATATAGGAAGTTCACAATAAAATAAGTTTGTCAAATAAGTAAATTTACTAAGTAAATTTTAAAACATATTGTAAACTGCAAAGTCAAATTTAAAACTGAGCTTCAAACTCTATCGAGTGCTGATAATGGAAATTAATAAAAGAAAGAAGAACAAAAACGCAAATAAAGTGAAATAAGAACAGAGAATGAACACAATGAGTATACTTATTACGTTAATTACTAGAAATAATATTCAAAATCATTTTATACGATTTGTCAAAATTGTCTAAGTTCAGTTCACAATCACAACACTTGAAAATTTTTAATTATTTTTATGGTTCAAATAATTATCAATAATTTATTTATTATAAATGAACAAAATTTAAGTAATGCCCGCTTGATAAATATTTCTAATGCGTTGTCAATTAATGCAATTAATAAAAAAAAAATGATAATGATACCATCAATTTTACAGTGATTTAAACATTTTCACCTTCTTTTTTATGAAGAATATTTCTGATAATAATCGTTTTGTTAAGATTTGGTTCTAAAATATCGAATTCATCCAATTTTATAAAATGTGGAGAGAACACAGAAAATTAAAAGGCATTTAAAATAAGCTGCAAAACCCCTTATTTTAATGCCTTTTAATTTATTTCTGTGAACCTTCGCTATTGAAATTTTTAAAATGATTAATAATGGCATTATATTTCTCATCTAAATTAGAATTACTAATAAATGTTCCTTTTTATTTTTATTTTTATAGGTTAAGTGTGCTATACAACCAGCTAATTGATTTCAACTAATGCACATTTACTGCTACAATTATTTTTCCTCCTGTTTTCGTTTTCGACACTCTATATACGGTTTTTTTTTCCTATACTTTTTTTGTAAATCGAAACGGGTCGAGGCGCGCAGATAACACCACCAGAAGATCTAAGATATCTATTTTCAAATACATATATATATATATATAAAACCGCATGCACGTAATCCGCTCACGAATAGGTAAATGTATTCCTTCGCGTGTCGTTAGCGACGTTTCCGCTTTGATTTGCTTGCGTGGCAAGTGAATTAATTTTCACTCAATTTTCAAAGCCGACACTCCAAAGTGCGAGAGAGAGGGAGAGAGAGAAAGATTTTTGGTATTTCCAATCTAATTAAACATGAAATATTCGTAGAAACTTACACATCTATATTATAACTCAAATTATCCGATTTTCCACGACCTTGCATTGAATTTTAGTTTCCTTTTTTTTTTTAAATATTTTTAACCGAAAACAATGAAATTTTTTGACTTTCTGTCCTGAATCTCTATTTTATAAAATAAAAAAAAAACCCTTTAGAATTTCTTACAAATCATCACAGAAAATTAAAAGGCATTAAAATAAGCTGCAACGCTTCTTATTTTAATCCAATTTTGGTATTAAAATAAGCAAAATTGGATTAAAATAAGAACCGTTGCAGCTTATTTTAATGCCTTTTAATTTTCTGTGATTTCGATGACCGTAATTTTAGAAATTTATTTTAAATTTTAGAGAAGGGTTCAAAAAATAGGTTCTATAAAGGGCTATAGAAATAGAATACAATTATTTAAATATATGTATCATATATTATTGTGGAGGCAAAACACATTCGTGATTCGATCAAACTGGCACAATATTCCGTGTTAACGTGAAAGTGTATACAAACTCTGTATTTGGCTGTATCAGTAAATGGAAAGTGATGTAACAACTATTACCTATATATATATATATGCCTCTTGTTCCTGCTATTTGTCTAGTCAGTAATGTGTCTGTTATGTGACTAACTCTATTATCTACTAGGTTCAATATATATACGATTTTTACACCATTTTTTTTTGCTCCTAAATACCTATGCGAGCAACAAAAATAAGCTTTTTGTGAACAAAAATGTAAATCACAAAAAAAAAAATTTTACCCAAAAGTACAAAATCAATTTTTGTAAAAACATAGGAAAATTATCAGTTAATTAACTAATATATATTATTATCGTATAGCAGATCGAATCTATTGAATTATCATTAAGATTAGTTTGTAATTTACGAGTACTACAAATATCTATAGATGTTCAAACTATATATATATATATCTATATAGAAATAAATTGAGGGATTAAATGAAATGAAAAGTGTTCACACACCAATGTATAAAATAGTATACGTTCTCATTTAAACTTCCAGTGCCTAGAATTATATACTCTGTGCTGAACACATTCACCTACTTGCTGCTGCTTTTATACTGATCAGAAGTAGATAAAGTCTAATCGCAATCAACGACCCAATCAGCCTTCCCCAGTTGCCACATGCAACGCTCGTATATTTCACGGCATATAGGTTTAAATCCGGAGGCGTTGATTACTTGATGTTTAAGTAGCAACCTTCCATCATATGTATGCGCACATACAGAAAACCATAATACATTGTTTGTAATCATTCATGTCATCTGACAATTTAATTTCCGAATACAATTTTTAATATCTATAATTTTTTATTGCAATTTACAAGGTGGAGAAATCATTTTACAACCCTAATGGGTTGTACGAAAAATTACAATCCGAAAAGGTCCAGAACTCTAAAGATCCAAAGGAACAAAAAGTATATGCAAACAGGAAAAAGATTTTGGATCTTATGGTTCGGATCTGTTGCATATGGGTACAGAAGGTCGGAACCAAAAGGTACAATCCGAAAGGTCCAAAACTCTATAAAGATCCAAACGGACAAAAAATATGCAAACAGGAAACAAGTTCGTTTGGATTTTCAGAGTTTTGGACCTTACGGATTGGACCTTTTGTACCCATACAACAGATTCAAACCATAAGGTCCAAAACCTTTTTCCTGTTTGCATTTTTTCGCCGTTTGGATCTTTTGGATTGGACCTTTAGTACCCATACCCAAAATTAGAAAATTCAAAATGAATGGATACACAAGGTCCGAACCAAAAGATTCAATCCGAAAGTTTCAAAACTCTAAAAATCCAAACGGACAAAAAATACAAACAGGAAAAGGGTTTCGGACCTTATGGTTCGGATCTTTTGTATATAGCTGCAAAAGATCCAAACCGAAAGGTCCAATCCGAAGGGTACAAAAATCTAAAGAGCCAAACAGACATAAACAGGAATTTCTAGTCTTTGGATTTCTGACTAGAACAACCAGATTTTCGTTTACTTTTACATTTTTTACAAATAATTATTAATATACAAACTGAAACAAAAATTGAAAAATTAATGAATGGACTTCATTTTCAATCAGTGGAACGATCAAAATGTTATGGACGTCAAAGAAAATAAAAATACATATTTTTTTATCGTCAGGTGAAAATCTCCTAGGTAGCCGAAAATATAATAAAAGTTTATGAGGCAAGTTATGGAAAAGTTGCATGATGCACGCAATATTAACCAGGCTTTCACTCGATTACAAACTTGTGGTTGGTTTTATTCAGTTATGTTCAGGAAAAAAAATTAGCTTTTTTTTCCAACTTCAAACTCTATTATAATCCCTAAGCTAAATCGATTTTTCTAAACACACGGGAAGTGAGCGATTTAACAAGGCAACACTTCTTTATTTGTTGAGCTTCAAAGGAAATATATATATCTAAGGTATATACTTAAAACGGAAATGCATATATCATTTTACTTTTCGCAGCTACTGTATAAGTTTCAGTGGTTTCTGGATGCGGTTAGTATTACAAACCACGAAGCTATTATTCTTATTTCTTCTTCTATATTTGATTCGATTAAGATATTATATTTTGAAAGTAGTAAATTCAGATTCAGATTCAGGTACAGATTCAGGTACAGTTACAGATTCAGATACAGATACAGAAACAGAAACAGATTCAGAAACAGAAGCAGATTCAAAAATAGATACAGATTACAGTATTAATCCTAAAAATTGTAGAATTACTAAAATGAATCTCGAAGAAATGGTGCAATTTATGCCAATCTTTGTTAAACGATTTTGAAAAATATATTACCGGAAGGAAAACATAAATCGCCCTATAAAAGCAAAATGTAAATTGAATAGTTAGAATTTCAATTATTATTCCCACCCAACAAGTAGACATCAGTGTTTAAAATTTAATCAATAGCTGAAGCATTAAACCTTTGAACAATTTGGCTCTAAATGAACGTTATCTATGCAAATTGTTGGCTCTTGATCACACACCCATATATAGCCATATTATACTCTTTACACTGGGATGGCTTCTTCATTCATGAAACTACCAACAGGTTATTTTCAACTATATGAGCACACACCAACTGCATTCTTCATAATATGAATAATATTCTTTATTGTATAATTATTCTGAATATATGGAAAATTAGAATTCAATATTTTCTAATGTGGGAAAAATTATTACCTATATTAACGACTCCTATTACGACTATATGACATAATTTTTATGGACAAATTAATAGAACAATAAGAAATTAACGATGTTCGATTATTGAGGGGAAATGTTCGGTCAATGTTGTATAATAAATATTCTAATAAAAAATAATAATAGTGGTTACAGGATAAGAAATATTGGGTCAAAATTATACTCACAGAGAGAAAAGTTTTCATTTGTAGTAATCTTTCGAATTTTTTGAGGGTTGGAGTTTACATTTTTTTGTTTGAAGAGTCAAAAATTGCAAAACTACAAAGTAATAAGAAATATTTACCGAAATCTTTTTCGCTAATTACAAATCTGAAGTCAAATTTCCAAAATCTGAAATAGCGGATCAAAATTGGTGCTTAAAATTTTAAAAATGGGGAATAATTTTCAAAAAAATAAGTCTAATCTTTATGGTACTTGATACCTAGGGGTTTTTGGGGTCGCTGATCACGAATCTGAGGTCAGATTTCCAAAATTCGAAATGTCGAATCCAAAATTTTGCCCGGATTTTCAAAAATTTATCACTTCTTCATGGTACTTTATACCTAGGGGTTTTTTGGGTCGCTGATCACGAATTTGAACTCGGATTTCAAAAATTCCTTAATCCTAATTCAAAATGGCGGAAAATTTTCAAAAAATGTGTCTAATCTTTATGGTACTTGATCTCTAGGGGTTTTTGGGGTCGCTGATCACGAATCTGAGGTCAGATTTTCAAAATTCGAAATGGTGGATTCAAAATTTTGCCCGGATTTTCAAAAATGTATCAGTTTTTCATGGTACTTTATACCTAGGGGTTTTTTGGGTCGCTGATCACGAATTTGAACTCGGATTTCAAAAATTCCTAAATCCTAATTAAAAATGGCGGAAAATTTTCAAAAAATACATCTAATCTTCATGGTACTTGATCTCTAGGGGTTTTTGGGGTCGCTGATTTCAAATTTGAAGTCAGTTTTACAAAATTCTATTATATATTGCGAGAAAAAGAAATATTCTGAAAAGAATTTAGAAAAAAAATAGCTCAACTTTTTATCAAACGAAAAGAAATCTTATTTTTTATATATTTTTTCAATAAAATAAATAAAAGATTGCTTTTAAAGGGCAAAGCACAGTATGAGAGTATAAATTTATGGTTTGAGACAAAACGGTGCTTTCTGCGTGACATGCCTTATGCGGAAATATTATTTAAATTCAGACAACAACACCTGGTTTATACCTATATGTATATATATAATGATGCGCGCGTTAGGACACCCACCCGTAACCGGTAGTAACAACGAGAGAAAACACTCACTTCCGGCCTATACATAACTCATCATTTACCATATAGTTTCTTTTCAAATACATTAGAAATTACATATTTAAAATTTTTTTCTTTTTTTCATTTAATTTATTTCCATATATCTCGAAATATATCATGTCGAAAATTTAATAAATCGATTTTTATTTAAAAAATAAACCCTAAGAAACATTTTTTGAGAAGAATAAAGTAAATAAAATTCAAAGGAGAAAAATACTTCTTTTTTTTTTTTGAAAAAGTGAGTCAAAGCATTTAAATAATAGACTATATAAACTGTATAATTTGAAAATTATAAACGGCATTGCACGAAACTTGTAAAATCCACACCACACACACACTATATATATACATGTAAAGTTGTTAAAGAATGATTAATTCTTGTTTCGCATCGATCTTAAAATGTGAAGTTTATATAGAAATGAAAACAGGTCTACGAATTCACATTATATTATATATATTTTGTAGAAAAGTAGAATTAGTTCATAGAATCAGGGGTGTTTCTATAGTTACTCAATTTAGTCATAAATTCAGGTACCTGACTAATTTTTTTCCCCTTATTTTTGCTCAAATTATTACTATTATTACAAAAAAAAAATAACTGCAAAAATTCGAATTTTTAATTATTTAAATTAAATGTTTGTTAAATAATTTTTTTTTACAATAGAATTTATAATTTTTAAATAATTATTTTTTAAATAATAAAACAAATAATTTTTAAATACCGAAGAAATAATTTTTAAATAATTATTTTTTAAATACCGAATAAAAAAAAAATAATTTCATTTACATTTCTATTCATGTTCAAAATTTTCAACTCTAAATTCAGTGCTTTTCAATGATCGAAGTTAATTTTTAAAAGCGAGTTTTATGAGCCTAAAAAAAAGCAGTAAAAAAAATTACAAACATTGAATATTTGCATGCAAAAAGATTGTGCTTTCTCTAACAAGTTAATATGTAAAAAGGAAAAAATTTACAATCTTTCCTTCCTTTCTTTATTTACAACTTTGTGAGCTTTAAAAAAAAAAAAAAAACTATATAAATGTAAAATGAGGTTGCTGCGGAAAAAATTTTCTTCTATTTACCGGAAAATATGTTTATAGATATATAATAATAATTATATCTCTACGAGTCAATATTGTATATATATAAATATAAAAAAATTATTTAAAAATTGATTTTCAAAGTGTTGTTTATAAATGTTCTTATAGACCCCAGAGTAACATTCTTATAGTCCATAAGAAATCATGTTTCATTGACCCGAGAACTATTTTTAAATATATCAAATATATATATGCATACATACTACATTGTGGCTCTATTTTTATTTTTTTTTCATATTTTTGTAAAATTTATTCACTCATTTTTAGGACCGTTTATAGATAATAATTATTTATTAATTTATTATTTACTAATTATTCATTCATTTATTTCACAAATATTTATTAATTTAATTATTAAATTAATTTTATTTATTAAAATATTAATTATTAATTAAATAAATAAATATTATAAGTATTTAAATAATAGTAAAAAAAATTGTATATTAAAAAATTAATTAATTAAAAAATTAATAATCCATCAAAATAAAATTAGAAACAAAAGTAGTACTTAATGTAAAAAAAAATTTTTATTTTGTATAAAAGTTAAAAAAAAATAACTATCTGCACTCCAATTATTTTAAATTATTTTTATTTTTCAATTATATAAAAAAAATTTTAAAATAATTTTTTAAAAATAATTTTTTAAAATAATAATTTTACAAATAACAAAAAAATAATATTTAACATTAGTTTTACTTTAGTGTATAAATAAACAATTTTCTTTTAGTGTGGAAAATTTCAATATTAAAATTTTTTTTTGGAACAATTTTATGGAATTTATTTTGTATTATGAAATAAAATAATTATTATGATTTCGTATATAAAAATAGTTAACGTTTTTTGTAAAAAGAAAAATTTATAAATTTTAAAAATAATTAATAAATTATAAAAATAATAAATTTTTTAATAATTTAAATAATTAAAAATTTTTTTTTTTGTAAATAATATACCGTGATTATATACACTGAATAATTGAAAAGGTTTCAAACAAAAGGGAAAGTGTCGGTTTCAATTTTTGTATAGGCGTTTTGCCATATAATTTTTTTTTTTTTTTTTTCTCTTTTTCAATTTTTTTTTGCGCAACGTCCCTTTAAGGGAAACCCACGTGAATGAAACAACTTTGCTTGACCTTCGAGATGCATTCCATGTCAAGGATGCTGAAATCGAAAGATTTCTGATATTTCCGCGAGATCTCCCACTATACATATATATATATAATATTGTGACGTCAAAAATTTTCATTCACTATTTTCTACTTTTTACAAAAAAAAAATAAAATTTTTGATTGAAAAAATTTTTTTTTATTATTTTAATAATTTTAATTATCATTTTATCAATATTATTATTTTAATTATTATTATTTTTATTATTATTATTACTATTTATTACTATTATTATTATTATTATTATTATTATTATTATTATTATTATTATTATTATTATTATTATTATTATTATTATTACTATTTATTACTATTATTATTATTATTATTATTATTATTATTATCCTACGACCAAAAAAAAAAAAAAAAAAATTATTATTATTATTATTATTATTATTATTTTAATTATTGTTAAAACAATTGAATTCTATTTTTTTTTTATTATATTATAAAAAAATAATAACAATAATAATATTATGTTTTTTAAAAATAAAATGAAACTAAAAAAATTACATACATAATTTTACAAGGAGACAAAAATAATAGTTTTTTTTTCTTCTTTTAAATAAAAAATTAAACAAACAATGAAAACCCAATTTATGAATTGAATAATTTATCAGTGTAATTGAAAGTTTCTTAATATATTATAAAAAAAAAAGTATATATTTCTCAACCTTTAGAAAACTTTCTTTCCTGGATTTTAATATTTAATGAAATTTATATGAAATTAGCATTTTTTTCCCCACCAGAAAAGAAAAAAAAAATTTTTTTAAATACTTTTATATAAAATTATTTAGAAAATATTATTTAAAACATTTTCTTTTTGATTAAAAAATAAAAAAAAATCGCTAGCTGCTATAAATTTGGAAAAATACAAAAAAAATTTATTATTAAAAAAATAAAAAAATAATTGTCAATATTTTTTATCTTATTTCTGTAAAAAAAATGTGATTTAAAAAAAAAAGAAAAATAATTTTTATTGCAAAATAAAATTTTTTATAGAAAAATAAAAATAATTTTTATTACAAAATAAATTTTTAGTAGAAAAATAAAAAAGAAATTTATTAATTTAAATTAATAAAAAAGAAATAATTAAAAATATATTTTTTTTAATTTATGAGATCTGCAAAATGTGCTTAAATTTTATTATAAAAAAATAAAATAATAATAATAATAATAAATATCTGTTCAAGCAAAATCAAACAGGTGATCTAGTGGCTCAGTTTTCAATGACTGAGTACAAAAACGATTCTTCCAGTCGACCTGTCACGAAAGAAGTAAACAGTTTGCCATACTTAATAGCTTACAATTTTTTTTTTTTCTTATTTATTGAGAGCCTCATAATATAATCGAGCTCCAGTTTTAAAGATCCTATTTCTTTTTTCTCTTTCACGCGCAAAAGCAATTTTTTTTTCTTTTTTTTGAAATCCATCATAAAATTTCTCCATTTATTAATTATAAATGATTCTCGTAAAAAAAAAAAGAATATTTTCATCTCATATAATTTATAGAAACTGACCTAATAAAAAAAAAATTATCTCATTCTTTATGAATTTATTATGTATAAGCTTCTTTAATGAGGAACGAATCACTTTTCAATTATTCAGCAAAAAAAAAAAATATTACTATAATTAAAAATTTTAATAAAAAAAATTTTTTTTTATAATAATAAATTATAATTTTACAAATTTTTATATATATTTAAATATCAATATTTTGCATTTTAATGAAATTTAATTTAATTTTATTTAAATTAATTTAACTGAATTTTTGTAAATTAATTAATTATTTAATTTATATTTATAATTTTATAATTATTTAATTTTTGATATATTATTTTTAAAAATTAATATTTTTCGAAATTTTTAATTTCTCCTGGTACAGATGTAAAAAAAAAAATTATTTTTAACCTATATAAGTGGAGAATGAATTTTCTTTTCAAGATTTATCACCCCCAATGTTGAACGAATATATGGTCCATCAAAAGGAATTATTTATAAACTCTGAACGCTGTTTTTCGTCTTTTATATTCTTTTTTTTTTTACTTCCATAATGTAAAACACAGTTTTAAATTACTTTCAAAAAGCAAAAAAACAAAAAAAAATTTCCTACATTATTGTTGAGATAAAAAAAAAATTGTAGGCTAAAATTATTTTAATTAAATTTAAAAAGAAATTCTCGCAAATATTTTGTATTTCACATTTTTTCGAATTATTTATATATTATTTATTTATATATATATAATTACTTTAAGTGCTTTTCAATTATTAAATTATTATAATTTTTATCCCACATTTGTTTCTAACCTAAAACTTATTTTTTTTATATTTAATTCACTATTTACTTTGTATTTATTTCATTTATTTAATATATTTCATATATTTTATATATTTTTTATATTTAATACTATATTTAGTATAAATATTCATTGCGTAAAAGAATTGAGATATAAAATTATAACCTTCAAAATTGAGACGATAATTTTCGGGAAATGACTGGAAAATCCGTTCTATTGTATATATATATATATATATAATAAGCACTTGAACGAAAAACAAAAATGACCTTCACTTATATTTTACCGAATAATTAAAACTCGAAACAAAAATAAATCCCCATTTTTCACATAAGAGAAAAGGCAAAAAAAAAATAGAATTTTCAACAAAAATTCTCTCCCTCGCGCTATCAAAAAGAAAACACAAAACTTACACAAAAAGTTTAAATGTCCAAAAAAATCAATTCCAACACATATCAGCTGACTATTTCCGACTTGAATCTCCCTTTCTATATCATATACAGAATATAAACTATAAAATACTTTCATTTATAGAAAAATAAATTTTCTAACCTCAAAAAAAATTCAACGACATTGCGCGAAAAATGAAAATTTCCTAATTTATCTAAATATTTATAAATTCTCAAAGGGTATTAAAAAATAAGCAAAAAAAAAAAAATGATTTTTGACAGAAGCCAGTGGCAGACGACGTGGTCGTCCGCGTGCGATTCCTCTCTCTCTCACTCTTTCTTTTATCAAGGCGCGAAAATAATTCTAAATAAAATTAATTAAATAATCATTTAACTTACCACAGGAAAATAAAAACGAAAGTAACACCTAATTATTAATTCCGTTTAGTTAGACGACGGGTGATTGCGGCATTACAGGGGGAATTCACACTTTAACTTGGAAATATTCGGACAGACAAATGTAAGTGAGCCATACCGCCTTGATGGGGCGAGTTGAACTGACGTCCTCTATCAGTCGGTAAACGAACTAATTTATCTATATATATGTTTATACAGTACAGCCAACAACAAAAATAACTGTTTTTTGTCTATGTTGTATATATATATATATGTGTGTGTGTGAAAAGAGTCACGCGAGTATATCAAGCCGGTAAAAATTTTCCTCTATATATCTATTTCAAAGTGTTATAAACCTTCGCGTGTCGACCCCCCCCCCTCCCCCGCGTAAAAGTTCATTGAACCGTTAAGACTTTTTTTTTCTTTATATTAAAAACGACAAATGTCAAACTTTTGATTGTTTTTCTCCTTTTTCTAAATATGGGGGATTGTCATTTTCTATGGGACTGTATAAGTGTTGGGTCAATAACAATAACACGCCGGTGGAGAGAGAGAGAAAAAAAAAGAGCAGATAATTACAAAATATAAACAGGTGAGTGAGAAATTTTATTGATTTTTGGATTTTTTTTCCGTTTTTTTGTCCACGTTAGTTTAGTTTTTTTTTATAGAAATTAGATTTATTTTGTTTTTTTTTTTTTAATAGAAATTCGTATTTTTTTATCACTGTAGTATTTAGTAATTTTTTTTTTATTATTTTTTGGAATTTTTGAAAAAAATACATTTCGCGGTAATTTCCCGCCAATTTGAATGGCGGGAAAAATTGTCCAGTGGAGGAGATTTTTTGTCAGTTTTACACAGTTGTGCAAAAATTTGTCGAATGGAAAGCTAATTTTCTTTTCTCCATAAATTTATAAAGGAAAATAAAGGTTAGATGAAAATTTTATTAATATTTTACTATTTTTTTTTGTTTTATCGAGCGACAATTATTTGTATATTTGTCAATTATTTGTAATTGTCCAGTGTGAAAATTTTTTTTGTCAGTTGTGCATATCATTTTTTGTCAAAGAGAGGAAAGCAGATTTTATTTCGTAATTTTATATAAAGAAAAATAAAGGTTAGATAAAAATTTTATTTATATTTTCCTATTTTTTTGTTTTATTTAGCGATAATTATATTTATATTTGCAAAATCGCCAAATTAATTAATTTTTGAAATAATAAAAATTTGAGGTTATTTTTTTTTGTCATTTTTATTCACAATTTTTACCAGTATAATTTTAGGAAAATATTCATTTAATGTGGAAAAAAAATATATTTCTATTTAATAATAATCAGTTACTGTGTCTTAAACCGTAACTGTAGTGCGTTACTTTTTTCTTCGTAACGGACAAAACACTGCTACAAATTAATATAATAAAAAGCGCAAAAATTTTCCTTAATAATTTTTTCCAATTGTTTCAGTTTTAAAAATCATTTTTTAATTATAATATAATTAAAGGTTTAAATAAATTTTTATTTACTGCAAAATTGAATTAAAAAAAAATTTCTAACCTAAAATATTCAAAAAATGTTGCTTATTAATTTAGGAATTAATATTTTACAAAAAAACAAATAATTAAAATGATTTTAGTTAAATATAATTATTTAATTTAATTAAACAGTATAAATTGTCATGATTTAATAGTAATTTAATTATTATTTTACAAAAAAAATAATTGAATTCATTTTAGTAGAGATTTTCATTAGTTTTTTATATAAATCCAAATTTTCATTTTTTTAAAAATTTTTTTTAGGGTCATTCCATTATATTTCACCTAAAGTCGTTGCGGCCTAATTTTTAAAGAAGTTGATACTTTCAGAAATGATTTTTTATGATATTTAGGAAACGAAATAAAAAGAATTAAGTTTAAATTTTTATTATTTATCTCAAAATATGTATTTAAAGTGGACAAGGTGCGGAAAAATGTCACCTTTTTAGCATTTAGAAACTTTTTTTAAAAACATAGAAAAATTGTTAAAAGTGTAAAAAAAATTATTTTTTCTTGTTTAGAATCGATTAATTATCTATTTTTTAATGATTAAAGTAGTAAATAAATTAAAATAATATATAAAATAAGTTTTCAAAGTTGGTCTGTCAAATAACCTAATTTTGGGATTTTTATTAATTAATTACTAAAAAGTGGAGTTATTAAATAAAATAAAAACTTACCGAATGTAAAGTATTTGTGGTGAACTTTCAAATTTTCTTAGCACTTTGTACTTTTTAAATTTATAAATGTAAAAAATCTTGAGTCGAAAATTTGCACTTTGTTGACTTTTCCGATTTTTAATCGCTTGTAACTCTTTTGGTGCAAAATAAAAACTTTTGAAACCTTGTGGAATATTTAAGTTAAATCTAAATAAAAACTCACTTAAATTTTTGTGATGGATTTTGATCGAGATAAGGAGAATATTTAATTCCAAAATTGTACGTATATTTCCAGGTTAATGTATGTAATTTTTTTAAACTTGAAGTTGGGCCACTACTTCAAAGACGAAAAATTACATACATTAACCTGGAAATATACGTACAATTTTGGAATTAAATTTTCTTCTAATCTCGATCAAAATCCATCACGAAAATTACAGTGAGTTTTTATTTAGATATAACTTAAATATTCCGCCAGGTTTCAAAAGTTTTTATTTTGCACCAAAAGAGTTACAAGCGATTAAAAATCGGAAAAATCAACAAAGTGCCAATTTTCGACTCAAGATTTTTTACATTTATAAATGGAAAAAGTAAAAAGTGCTAAGAAAATTTGATAGTTCACCGCAAATACTTTACATTCAGTGAGTTTTTATTTTATTTAATAATTCCACTTTTTAATAATTAATTAATAAAAATCCCAAAATTAGGTTATTTGACAGACCAAGTTTGAAAACTTATTTTATATATTATTTTAATTTATTTACTACTTTAATCATTAAAAAATAGATAATTAATCGATTCTAAACAAGAAAAAATAATTTTTTTTACACTTTTAACAATTTTTCTATGTTTTTAAAAAAAGTTTCTAAATGCTAAAAAGGTGACATTTTTCCGCACCTTGTCCACTTTAAATACATATTTTGAGATAAATAATAAAAATTTAAACTTAATTCTTTTTATTTCGTTTCCTAAATATTATAAAGAATCATTTCTGAAAGTACCAAGTTTTTTAAAAATTAGGCCGCAACGACTTTAGGTGAAATATAATGGAATGACCCTTTAGTACTTTTTTTTAATAAAACAATTTCTATTTTTACTGCAATTAAAAAAATTAAAAAATTAACATCTATACTAAATTAATTTGAATTAATTTTTAAATTTACTTTTATTTTTTTAATTTTACTTAATTTTTATATTTAATTTTTTTTAATTTTTTAATTTAATTTTATTTCTTTTTTATTTTTAAATTTAATTTTATTTCTTTTTTATTTTTAAATTTAATTTTATTTCATTTTTATATTTAATTTTTTTTTAATTTTTAAATTTAATTTTATTTCCTTTTTATTTTTAAATTTAATTTTATTTGATTTTTATATTTAATTTTTTTTTAATTTTTAAATTTAATTTTATTTCTTTTTTATATTTATTTTTTTTTTTAATTTTTAAATTTAATTTTATTTCTTTT
This sequence comes from Leptopilina boulardi, assembly GCF_019393585.1. NCBI lineage: Eukaryota > Metazoa > Arthropoda > Insecta > Hymenoptera > Figitidae > Leptopilina > Leptopilina boulardi. The sequence continues at coordinate 124,615 of NW_026137825.1, read as the reverse complement.
TTATATTTATTTCTTTTTTTTTATTTTTAAATTTAATTTTATTAATTGAATAATTGAATTGAATTTTAAAATAACTAAACAATAAAATATTGGAAATAATTTTTTTTATTGATAAAAGCGCAAGCATCAGCAGTGCACTTTCTGTGGTTTAAAAAAAAATCAATAAAGAAATAAGTAATTAACATAAAAAAAAATTGCTTTTTTCAAAAAATAATGGTGTTAAACTCTAAAAAAATGTGTTAAAAATTACGTTGATAACGTAATTATTTATAGATATTTACAATATTCAAGAATAAAAGTGCATCTGATATCATTTCATCTTCTTAGCATACCTATCTTCTAATTCATGAAGTTTACTACCAAGTTCTGCCGTTGAAAAGGTCTGCAAAAAAAATAAATTCCATTTCATTTTATAATTTATCATTTATAATTTAGATAAAAATAATTTTTTTTCCCCTCAGTAATTAAAAATTCAAAATATTTCTTTTGTTACAAAATTTTTATAATTATTGATTAATAAATTATTATAAATAATTTATTAACTAAAATTATAATTGACAAATTTAAAAAATATTTTAAAAAAAAAACAAATTGATTAAGAAAAATACTTTTATTGCTTTGAAAAGAAAATCTCCTAATTAAATCTGAAAAAAAATTACGAAATTAAATTGAAATTTGTATTTAAAAAAATAATTACGTACCCTTTTTCTTACTGGTTTAAATATTCTTTTGACGCTTTCATTTTGCTCTTCCGTCTGAAATGAAAATTTGCCTTCGTTAATAAAATATAATAAAATATTCTGAATTTTAATGATAACAAAAATTAAAAAAATAGTAATAAACAAATACTAACAAATAATAATAATAATAATAATAAAAGTAACAATTTTAAAACATAAATTAATAAACTTAAATAATTAAAATAGTATTTTTTTTTAAATATTAGTAAAAAAAAATTGCATTAACCAATTAAAAAATTAGTGTGAATAATTAAAAAAAAATTTTTTTTTTTTTAAATTTTTGCAAACAATAGAAAATTTGTGAAATTACCCAAAAGTCTTTGTACTCGGGAGAAAGACTTTCCAAATGAGAGACACGATCCTCAATGCTTTTTATTCTTTCGTAAATGTCTCGTGGAACTGGTTTATTGATTCCTAAAAGTTTTTCGGTGCTAGACAACCGTTCTTCCAGTGCCAAAGGATAATTATTACTTGTCTCATTCGAAGTTTTACTTTCTTCCCAACTTGAGGGATCCGATGTCTGTGGCCCCCAAGGATTAAAGACCCTATGAACTGCAATAAAAGAAATTTCCATTTTTTATTAAACAAAAATAGAAAGACATTTCAAATTATTAAAAAAGAAAACTTTCTCGTTATTAAGAAAAAAAAGTACAAAAAAAAAAACTGAGAATTTTTTTTCTCAATAACTTTTTTTTATTTGTTAATTTTAATTTTAATTAAAATATGTAAAAATGAAAAAAAAATTTTTAATTATACAATTGAAAATTATTTAATATTGTAATTTTGATAAATAATTAATAATCAATTAAATTTAATAATTAGCCTATAATCAATATAATTTTGATTATTAATTAATAGTAAATTTAATTTATAAATTAGCCAACAATTAATTTAATTTAGTAATTAATTAATAAACAATTTAATTTAACAATTAGACAAAAATCAATTTCGATTTAATATTTTATATAATAGTTGATTAATTAATTAAATTTTCTATTATTTTAATTGACGAATTTTCAAATTTATTTATTACTTTTTTTTCTAAGATTTTAAATCTATTAATTTTATTTTAAATTGAAATATATAATATTACTTAAATTTTCAAATTTTTTATAATTTTCTTTTCTTTGGGATTACAATTTTTTTTTACCTTTCACATGACTTTTGGAATCTTTATGCTTGAAAAGAACTGCATTTACTCGTGCACAAGAAAATTCGTCCTCTTTTTGATTTTCATTTCTGAAAAATTGGAAAAACATATTTTTTTTTAATTAAAAATATAAACAAATTTAAATAAAAGTAATAAATAAATTTTATTTACTATTATTATTATTTTTTAATTTATTGTTTAATTTATTATTACAGGATAAATAAATTAATTAAAATTTAGATAAAATAATTTTAAATGAAATTTTTAAATAGAAGAATTAATTAATTTACGTTTAGAAAAAAAAAGAACTCACCCATGAATACAAAATTCCTGAATATTTAAAAGATTCACGTGCTCTCGTTTTCGGGAAATGAAAGCTTGAATTCTTCGATTCAATTCCTCGGAATTTGCTCTAACTTGAACAATACTAGAATCAATAGTAATCGGTGGATTTTCATTGAATAATAATAATTTTTTTTTTCCATCATCATTGGAAGTTTTCATCTTATTTGGAAATTTATTGTCATCACTTTTTTCCAAACCATCTGCGTTATAAAAATTAAAATAATGAAAAAAAATACAATTTTTTAAAGCAATAATCAAAAGAAATTTTAAGACAAAAAAAAGGTTTGTTTTTCTTTGAGGTAACATTTTATTAGAATTTTCAAAACTTAAACACAGAAAAGAAAAATTAACATCGGTTCAAAAAAAAAAAAATATTCCAAATTTTAAAAAATGCTTTTTTTCAATAATTTTCAATTTTTTTAGATTTCAAAAGTATTTTTAAAAAAATTGACAAAATAAATTTTTTTTTTTTTCCTCGAGAAAATGGAAAAATTCTATGTTTTTATTCAAAATAGTTTTTTGGTTTTCTATTTTTATTTTTTTTAAAGAAAAGTGAAAAATATAAAAAATAAAAAAGATTTTGTGTATTTTTCACTTTTTTTTTTTTTTTTTGGAAATTAAAAATTTCATTTACAGGAAGACCAAGAGCATTCCTTATTTTCCTTCCATTTTGAATCTTGATTGGCATAAATTTCTTTTTTCCAGATTGGAACTGATGCCTTTAGCATATCAATTGTTAATTGTACAGCGTGAAGTGATTCCTTTCTGTGCGTTGAAGAAATTGCAATAACAACACTTGCTTCGGAAACTGGAACTTCGCCTAAACGATGAAATATTGCAATTCGATCAACATCCCATTGAGAATGGACCTTTTCACAAATATTCATCATTTCCTTCAATGCCATTGGTTCGTACGCTTCATAATTTAATTGCAATACCTTGAAAAAAAAAAATTAAAAATATTTATTTTATTTTCTATACAAAATTTTTTCTTATTTCGATTTTTATCGAAATTTTGCTTAGAATTTTTATTTTATAAATAAATAAATTTATTTAAATGCCAAATAATACATATTATATTTAGCATTTTTTATTTTCCAAAAAATTTAAAAAATAAAATTTAAAGATATATTTCCGAATTTTTGAAATATAACTACAAATTTTTTCATTATTTTCAAAAATGAAAATATTCAAATATTAATATTAATTTATTTATTATATTAAATATAAATATTAATTAAATATTTTAATTTGCAATTGCAAATAAATATATTTTGTAATATTTATTAAAAATTCAATTAAATTTAAATCAAAAATTTGAAAAATATTTCTAAAGAAGTAGTTTGAAATTTTTTTTGTATTTTCAAAATAACAAAATTTTGGATTATTTCAATAACTGGAAAAATATAATTAAATTAATTAAAAAACAAATAAAATTTTAAAAAATTCAAATTTTGACGCGTTTTTTTTAAAAATAATATTTTGAAATTATTTACATTTTAAAATATTATTTCAATATTTACCGTTTACAATTTCTAAATAAATAAATTAATTAATTAATTATTAAAAAAAAAATAATAATAATGAATATTATTTTAATAATAATATTAAAAGAGTATTAATTTTTATTTTAATAAATATTAATTTAGGGGCCCCATTAATTTATTATTATATTATTATTACACAGGCACACAAAAAATAAAAAGTTGTTTGGCCGAGACACTACACTAGTCTATTTTCATGTATTTTTTCACGCTGAATCCGAATCCGAAGTCAGAATTATCAGATTGGCTCTTATTTTTGAGAAAAACTCAAAAAACTGCTCAGAAAGAAAAATAAAATCAAAAAGTTAAAAAATTTTTGAATGTTACTGCGATAGTGTAATTCCATGTATTTTTTGTCGCTGAATCCGAATCCAAAGTCAGAATGTTTAGATTCGCTCAAATTTTTGAGATAATTGCAAAAAAACACAAGTAACAAAAAACTCAAAATACTCAAAATCAGTTTTTTGGAATTATCTTCAAAATTTGAGCCAATCTGTCAATTCTGACTTCGAATTCGGATTCAGCGTGAAAAAATACATGAAAATGCACTATCGTAATGTTTCGGCAAAAAAAATTATCTGTGCCCCTAATTCAGAATTTTTATCAGTTTTTGGCGATTTTAGCTCAAAGAAATTTTTTTTGCCGAAACATTACGATAGTGCATTTTCATGTATTTTTTCACGCTGAATCCGAATTCGAAGTCAGAATTGACAGATTGGCTCAAATTTTAAAGATAATTCCAAAAAAACTGATTTTGAGTATTTTGAGTTTTTTGTTACTTGTGTTTTTTTGCAATTATCTCAAAAATTTGAGCGAATCTAAACATTCTGACTTTGGATTCGGATTCAGCGACAAAAAATACATGGAATTACACTATCGCAGTAACATTCAAAAATTTTTTAACTTTTTGATTTTATTTTTCTTTCTGAGCAGTTTTTTGAGTTTTTCTCAAAAATAAGAGCCAATCTGATAATTCTGACTTCGGATTCGGATTCAGCGTGAAAAAATACATGAAAATAGACTAGTGTAGTGTCTCGGCCAAACAACTTTTTATTTTTTGTGTGCCTGTGTTATTATTAATTAATAAAAAAAATATTTTTTTAATAATAATATTAAAATAATAATAATAATAATAGTAATTTATTACGTTAAAAGAACAAAATAATTAAATTTCACATTAATGAGACCTAAATTGGATATTTTAATTTAAAAAAATTTCTATTATAATTATTAATTACTCACTTGTTTGCTTTCAAAATTATCTCGAGTGGTTCCAATAAAAGTAGAAATTGCTCCACATTTTGGCGAAGTTACCAAATCCACAATTTCATTTATATTTAATTTTGCATACTGCAATTTTACAATATCTTTTGACTGCTCCATTTTAACCTGCATTAAGATAATAATTGAATAAATTTTTATTATTTTTCACGAATTTTTTAAATATTTAATATTAAATATTAAAATTAATAGATAAATTTTTATTAAAAACGATATTTTATATAATAAATTAAATAAATAATAAATTAATAATAAATTAAAAAATAAATAAATAAATAGCGCTTGAAACGCAAATTTTCAATTAAAAAAAATAATTAATTAATTAATTTATAATCTACTATAAATAATTATTACACTATAATAAATTTAAAAAAAACAATAATTATTATTATAAATAATTTTTATTATTACTAATTTAATTTTTTTTTCAATAAATCATTTCTAATATTAATAAAGTTAATAATAAATAAATATTAATATTAAAAAATGATTTATTGAAAAAAAATTAAATTAGTAATAATAAAAATTATTTTTTAATAATAATTATTGTTGTTAAATTTATTATAATGTAGTAATTATTTATAGTAAATTATAAATTAATTAATTATTTTTTAAAGAAAAATTTTGAATCCCAAGGGCTATTTATTTATTTTCTTTAAATAATTTTAAATTAAATTTTTGCAAAAAATTAAAACAAATATTTTCGCGAAAAAAAAAACAAAACGGAAACTTTGAGGTTAGGAATCGAAAAAAATTTCTTCTTTTGTCTACGAAAAAATGAAAAATGTCTCAAAAAATTTATAAAACTTAATTTTTTAAAACAATTAATAGAAATAATAATAATAATAATAATAATAAATACATTATTAACAATAATAATAAAATAAAAGACAAACCTCCACTTAAAGGTGGAATAACAGCAATTTCGTCCTTTTCGATAAGATTAAATATTATGTCTTCAGAAACAAAATTTTCATTTAATGCCAATATTAAATTATCACAAATACTTTCTAAATGAAATTTATTGACAATAATTTTCTTTAAATTTCTATACGATATTTCTTTAATTGTCATTAAATTACACTCCTTAACACCGGATAATTCACGTGCTTTAGCAAAAAATAAAATTTTCACTGTCACACAGTCCATTGCGCGTGAAATAATAAGAAAAAAAAAATTTCTTTTTTTCTAAATAGAAAAACATCTTTGCGCATGAAACGATTGATAAATCATTTTTTATCTCTATCACTCTCTTATAGAAAAAAAAAGAAAGAAACAAACAAACAAAAAAAAGGAATTGAACTCAAATGGTTGACTCGAGTGTTACATAATATCGCGTGCGGGGTATATATATATATGTATTTATTTGCACTGGATTATATTGTCATTTTTTTCCCCCGCGCAACATTGATTTATTTGTTTATTGTCACGATTTTGAGGTTATTTTGATTGTCAAACTTTTGCGCATGCGAAAACTTGCTTTCATTCAATTCTACCAACAATAAAATAAGAAACGCGGGTATTTTCAAAAAAAAATTTTTATATATTTTAATTTCTATTTTAATTTATTTTGTTTATAAAAAATACACGCAATGAAAAATTATAATTATGCATTATTGAATATTTTAAATTACAATTTTTTTTTTTAAATAGCAAATTAATTATTTAAATTAAATTAATAATTTTAATTTGATAATTATTTTATTAATATTTTTTTTGTTTAATAATTATTTCATTAATAATATTTATTAATAATAATTATTAAATTAATTAATTAATTATAAAATAATATTTATATAATATACAAAACAGTTTTGAATTTATTTTATATTACTATTTACTATTTATAAAAAATAAAATTTTTTTTATTTAATTAAACATAAAATAAAATTAAAAAAAAGAAATAAATATAGTAAATAATAATAATTATTATAACAATTATAATTGCGAATTAAATTTTTTTTTTTATGTAATAAATAATAATTTAAATTCAAATGATTATTGATAATTTAAATTATTATAATTATTATTTGTTTTTTATTAAATAATTACTAGGGAATTAAAATATTATTAATTTATAAAATTTAATTGCAAATGAATTATAAATTTATTTATTAATAATAATTTATATTTAATAATAATTAACTAAATCAGCTTGAATAAATAAATTTATAATTAAATTCGCAATTAAATTTTATAAATTAATAATATTTTAATTATTTTTTTCAATAAAAAACAAATAATAATTTAAATTATGAATAATAATTTGAATTTAAATTAATATTTCAAAATTTAAATTATTATTAATTTAATAAAGAAAAAAATTTAATCGCAATTATATTAAAAATTATTATTTTTTTTTTTCACACACTTATCAGATTTAATTAAACTCATCTCGCTTATTTAATTTCCTAAATATATATTTTCCTCATTTATTTTGAATTTTAATTATAAATTGTCAATAAATTATTATTGTTATAATTTTTTTATTAAAAAAATTCTACTGAAATTTTCTAAATATCAAAAATTCACGAGAAATATAAATAATTAAATATTTTTGCACTCCAATTAAAAAAACAAAAAAAATTATTTTTTTTTTAGAATTAAATTTTTTTTTTCTAAAATAGCGTAAATAATAAATTTTTCTAATAATTAAAAGTAGAAAAAAATATAAAAAAATCAAAAATATTTCACGAGAAATATAAATAATTAAATATTTTTGCACTCCAATTAAAAAAACAAAAAAAATTAGTTTATTTTTAGAATTAAATTTTTTTTTTTCTAAAATAGCGTAAATAATAAATTTTTCTAGTAATTAAAAGTAGAAAAAAAAATTTTTAAAAAAATATTTTTTTGTTGAAAAATTCGGAAAGAGAGCGGAATGCAATTAGCAATGAAAATGGAGTTGTTTTTGACGTCATACACGTGCAAGGGAGGCAAAGTTGGGTCACTATCGATTTTTCCTCCCTATTGCAGTGTGTATGTGGAACGAGGCGAAAAAAGAGAAAAAGAAGGAAATAAAAAAAAAAAAACTAAAATAATTTTTGCAATGAAAATAAAAAAAAAGAAATTGATTTAAGGTGAGAGTAAATTTGGAAAAAATATATTTTTTTTTTTCGACAATTTAAGACTTTGATTTGACTCGGTTGGTAATGACGAAACACCTGTTACCCCGGCGCCTCATTTGAAGCGCGCACGTATTTCTATGTGCTAATGAGGTCAAATGGAAAATGAGGTCAGGGAGGAGAAAGGAAGCTCATATATGCTATTTCAACGCCCGCGAGTATTAGTATATTATTATATGCAAGTGATAATATACGTATGTATGTTTCCGCGATTGATTCACGAATTTTCCAATTCTCATACATATATATATATGTATATATTCACAATTTTTCCGGGATAAATCCTACGCTCCCCCCCCCCTCCTCGCGCCCCCTTTTTTTCTACTTTATTAAAAAAATTATTATTTATTAAATTTTTTTTTTATTGTAACTTATTATTTAATTAATAATATTTTATTATTATTTTTAAAACAATTATTACTATTATCATTTTAAATAGTTATAAATAAAAAATAATTAAAAAGCACTAATTAACTTTAAAATAATTTACTAAAAGAAAAATTAATAACAAAATTATTTTCTATTTATTTAAAAAAAAAAAAATAAAATAACAAATAATTTGTATATTATTTTGTAGAGTAAAACTAAAAGTTTAAAAAAAAAAACATTAAAAATTTAAATTTTGTTAAAATTTTTAATAAATTTTTTTTGTTAAAAATAATTTATAAATTGAATTCAAAAAATATTTTGAAATAATAAATAATATATATAATAATATACCAAAAAATAAAAATAATTTAATTATTTTCTTATAGTATATATTAAAAAAAATATAAATAAAAATTTTTTTTTTATAAGAAAATTTAGAACTTAGAGTATATAATCAATTATTATATAAATTATAGAAATTTGAGGAAAAAAAAATTCAAAAGTAAATTGCAATATGAAATATGAAAGCAAAATCAATATTGTATATAACACGATAGCTTGGGAAAACTACTTTATTGATTTTTCTTTCCTTTTCAGAACGTATACATATATACATGTTTTTTCTGTGCATTGAAAAAATTTTCATGTCAAATGAAAGAAAAGAGGTTTTTTTTTTTTTTATTCAATCTCTTTTGGAAATAAAACAAATAGAATTATTAATTAAAATAATTTATTTATCAACGGGACAAGCCCTTTCGTACAAATGTGCTCCTAAATTTAGCAATAAAAAAAAAATATTAATAATAATAGTAATAATTTAATTTATTTGTAATTTAATTAATTTTTCATTTAACACATTTTAATTTCGTATACATTCAGAAAAAAGGTATGTTTGAACCAAATGTACCATTTTTTTATATTTAACCAATTTTTTGGTTAGTTCAAACAAAATTTGTTTAATTCAAATAAATATTTATCTGATCTAAATAACTGTTTTAACTGTTTTTAACTGTTTTTTTAATAAATTTTTTGAACAAAGAAAATATTTGATTGAGATAAATATACGTTTGGTTTATGCAACCAAATGTTTGGTTAACTGTATATCAATGCATTTATTTTGTTGATTTAACCAAAATTTCGTTGCTTCAAACGAATTTTTTTCTGAGTGTATTAATTTATATAAATTTTAATATAAAATAATAATAATAAAAATAATATTTAAAATAATAATAAAAATAATAATAAAAATAGTAAAAATAATAATAATAATAATAATAATAAAATAAAAAAAAATATTTAAATGTAAGATGAAAGCATCAGAAAATACGAGAATAAGCATCGTTTCGATACACATAAACTTTGTGGGAGACAACACTTCTTCTCTCACTGTTTTGTGAACGATATGCGATGAGATATGTATTATATTGAAAAACCAATAATCCCATATAGTATATATATATATATATATATATATATTCATATATTAAACAATCATATATATTCAGTTATTGTTTCACTTTTGAAAGGAACTTGAAATATTTTAATACGCACTGTATTTTATTCTATTTCTCCTTTTATGTATAAAATGTCAGTTTTATATATATATAACTATTATTATTATATTTTATTTCATATTATATCGATGATCAATTCAATCTCCAAGTACTCGAGTTTTTATATTTCATCCCTTATAAATATAAAAAATATATTTCTATTTTTTCTAAATTCATAAAAAAAGAATGGATTTTTTTTCTAATCTAAAAATAACTGTTTTTTTAATTTCAAAAATATTTTCTCTCATTGAAATTAAAAAATGTTGCTATTTTTTTATCTTTTTAATTTATACATTTATCATTTAAATTTTATTATTATTATTATTATTATTATTATTGTTTTCATTATTATTACATAAATTTATATAAATAAATAATTAGTTACAATTATAAAAAAGAATAATACAATAAAAAAATATACACAATGATGAAAAAAAAGGTTATATATAGAAATAAAAAAAGGAAAGTATAATATAAAGATCATTTTATAAAACCAGAACGTATGCAAATTGAAATCAATAATAATGAATTAGAAGGTACTTATATGCACTGTAAAGAAAAATCATTTTTAATCATCAATTTAATGTAGGCGCGCATAGATTGTATATAATTTAAATACAAATGTTTGAAATTTTTTTTTCCTCTTTAATTTTTTTTTATAATTTTTTTGTTCTTACATTTGTGCCAATAATTTATATTATTATTTTTTTTAGTTAAAAATTTTTGATTAAATTAAAAGAAATTTTACATTAAAATATTCAATATATTGTCAATAAATATTAATAGCAGAGCTCTTTCTTATCATATCGATCGGTAATAGAAGTATATTATCGACCGATGGTAAAAAAGAGCTCTACGATATCGATATTGAATTACCAACATTACCCACCGTTGATAAGGAAGAATATTTAATAAGAATTACCGACATTAGGTTATTAAACATTCTTCCTTATCAACGATCGGTAATATTGGTAATCCAATATCAATAATCGTGATTTTTAATTGCAATTTACTTAGCCTTTTGTTTAATAATTTTATTAATAGTAATAAATGTAATAATGGTAATAATATTAATAATAATAATAATAATAATAATAATAATAATAATAATAATAAATTTCCTTTTTTCTCTAAATGTCGATAACTGCCGATAATATAAAATTTTCTTGTCGATTTAAGTAACCTTTATTACCAACTGTGGATAAGGTTGATTGTCAATTTTTGCAAATTATTAAAAATAACAATTATAGGAAAGTTTTTTTTCGGTTTAATAAACTTTTTTTTACCATCTGTGGGTAATTGGAAAGCTTCAAATGTCGATAAATGTCGGTAATAGGAATCTACTTTTATGATTTTTATATTCTTCTTCACCCACCATTGATAATGTTGATAAATGTCGGTAATAGGAATCTACTTTTTGGGTTTTTAAAGTCTTCTTTACCTACCATTGATAATGTCGGTAATAGGAATATACTTTTATGATTTTTATATTCTTCTTTACCCACCATTGATAATGTTGATAAATGTCGGTAATAGGAATCTACTTTTTGGGTTTTTAAAGTCTTCTTTACCTACCATTGATAATGTCGGTAATAGGAATCTACTTTTAAAGTTTTTATAGTCATTTTTACCCACCGTTGATAATGTCGATAAATGTCGGTAATAGGAATCTACTAAAAAAAAATTTCCCCTAATATTTCTAAAAATCCATTATATTTCTAAAACTGTGAATACCATTAAATATATATAAATGATAAATATAAATATGAATCTAAAAATAACTATATCTATCTCAGCTGTTTCTCTGCTCTGTTTCTTTATGAGGGTCTAGTATAATCCTCTTTTGTCTTTTGTTTGTTACGCCACTGCTAATATGTCAGAGAGTATAAGCAACGGCCTTGGATAAGAATTCAAATGTATGCAGCTCATACTGTAAATGGGGAGTCTCCTCTCCCGTTGATTCCACCTTTGCATGTTTAGGTTTAGAAATGAAAAAAAAAAGTTATTTCCTTCTTTCTCTAAAAAAAAAATTTTTTTTAATTGCTTTCAGTGAATATTTTTTATCAAAAAATTTTTTTGTTTTTTCAAATCAAAATTTAAATTAGTATAAAAATATTTACCGAATTTTTTTTTTATTTACTATTTATTAATAGTTCTAGAGAAATTCAATTAATTTTAATATAAATTATTAATAGTTTTAATAAACAAAAAAAAAACAGCAAATATTTTGCAATATTCTCAATATTACTTCAAGTTATTTCATCATTTGATTTTTGTCTTTTGTAAATACCGATATAGAGGAAATCAATGACCGCACCATTCGAGTCCTTTTTTCCGTGACGAGGTTCAATACTTTGTATATATATATAGAGATATAAGTATATACAGTAAAGTCAGGAAGAAAACAATTTCTTCTTATAAACGAGTATTTCTTTTCTAAAAATCATTTTATAAAATACTAAAACGAATATATAAAGAACAAAGAAGGTGAAACAATAGATTTGTTCACATGTGCTCGTCTTTTATATATATATATTGAAGAAATTCCTAGTTAATCTGTATATATATACATATAGTCGATAAATACAACATAAAATGAGGCCAGTTATCAAAGAAACAATTCCATAGATTTATAAACTATTTGTATCAGAAATCTTTTATGCATTCATACATGCATTGGCATATATTGTGTCAAAAAATTTCATATAATACGCACGCGACAAATGTTCTAGGAAAGAAAATTGATTTTAATAATAAATTAATATTGATTTTAGGCGAACTAAATCGGTTAGAAAGTAAAAAATTTTAAACATACAATTTTCTCCTTTACATCTGCAAATTTTTTTCTATATAGAAAAATTTGCACTTTGATCCCAATGATTTACAAATATATTACCATTCGGAAACAAGATGTAGAATTAAAATTTACTGCTAATTACTTGTTTAAAATTTTAATAATATCACATAAAATCAGTTAAAAAATGTCTATAATTTTACAAAAGAATGTTTATTCGTTTAGGAAAAATTTCTATCCGTTAAATATATTAAAAATCGCATACATAAAAGTCATCGAGAAACATTGGGGGGGTAAGAATCTTGGTTTCTTTCAACACATTCTATATAGATATAAATCTCAATGAATGAGAAAAAGAAGAAGAAGAAGAAGAAGAAGAAGAAGAAGAAGAAGAAGAAGAAGAAGCTGTTGAGGCAAATTTTCAGGATGTCATCTATATTGCAATCTCGGCAGTAGCACACAGCAGAAACTATCTCTATAAAACGCGTCAGAATCACGGACTTCGGAACGCAGAAGGCTAAAGAAAGGGAAGTCTTTGATCATACACATATAGTAACAACTCGCGGGAAAAGTGCACACCGTGTTCATTTTGTATGTTGCAGTATCTATATAGTTGACTGATGCTCGATCGCGTGAACGACACACACTGCGGTCTCTGGGATCTAGTATAGAGTTAGATATTCGTTAAGCGATGCGGCCTCGTCAAGCTGCTATTGCTACTCGGGGAATTCATCAGCATCAAATTGCAATAAGTCATTTCATTTTTATTGTCACAAGATTTGGAGAAGATAAAAAATTAAGGAGGGAACGTAAAAAGTTGAAAGAAGAAGAAGAATTAACTGAATGTGGTTTGGTAGAACGTGATCAAAATTTCGTGGAACATCAGCTAAACTTTGTGGAATATCATCGAAAATTAGTGGAACTAGGTGAAAAGGCAGAGGAGGAACAGAATTTAATTGAAAATCATTCAGACATAGTGGAACATTGTCAAAAATTAGTAGAACAGCATCAAAAGACAGAAAAGTATCAAAAATTAATTGGAGATCATCCAGACTTAGTGGAACATTATCAGAAAGCAGTGGAACAAAAGGAGAAATTAGTGGAACAATATCAAGGGTCAGAGGAGCATCAAAAACCAGGTAAACAGTATCCGGACTTAGTGCAACACTATCAGAATTCAGTGGAACAGCACCAGAACTCAGAAGAACTGGAAATATTACCAGAAGCTAATCCAAACTTTGTGGAACACTTTCACAAATTAGTGGAACAGAATCAGAAGTCTGAGAATCATCAAAACTTGCTAGAAGCTCATCCAGACTTAGTGGAACACTATCAGAAATTAGTAGAACAGTATCAGGAGACAGAGGAGCATCAAATATTAGTAGGAAATCATCCAGACTTTGTGGAACATTATCAGAATTCAGTGCACCTGCATCAGAAGTTAGAGGAGTATCAAAAATTAGGTGAACATCATACAAACTTAGTGGAACATTATCAGAAATCAGTGGAACAACATCCAGAATTAGTGAAACACTATCAGAAATCAGTGGAACAGTATCAGAAGTCAGGGGAGCTTCGAAAATTTATTGAACATCATTCGGATTTAGTGGAACATTGTCAAAAATTAGTTGTACATCATCCAGACATAGTGGAACATTATCAGAAATCAGTGGAACAATATCAGAATCCAAAAGTACAAGAAAAATTATCAGAAAATTTAATAGAACATAATCAAGAATTAGTAAAACATTGTCAAATTTTGCCGAAAAGTACGAGAACCTCAACTGAATATCATCAGAAATTGACAAAACATCAAAATCAGATTAAATCTAGTCAAAAATTAATTGTCAATCGACAAAAATTTGATAAAAATCAAAGTCTCTTCAAGTACACCCGAAATTATTGGTTCAAAACTAATCAAAAGTTGCAGCATTGTCAAAAATCATTAGAACATTATCAAAAAAAATTATCCGTACATTGTAAAAAATTGTGCAAAGTCAAAAATAACGAAAAATTATTTGGATATAATCAAAAGTTTTTTCAAAACATTATCAATTGTTTTTCATTGTGAACAATAATTGTTTGAAGAAGAAGAACAATAATTTTGCAAAATCTCATGGTGCTTAAAGGAAAAAATAATTAAAATTTTCTAATTTTTTTGTTGTGTCAAATAAAGAAACAGTATATTGAAGGAAACGAAAATGGATAAAATGGGAACAGGTAGGTGATATGCTTATTGTGCCAAAATGAAGCGACAAAGAGCCTTTTCTATATGCTCGCACTAGGCAAATACACATATATATATATAATATACATATATACTATAGAGTCAATTGCTTTGGAAGCAATTCTTGTACTCTAAAGTGTCATTATATTCGCGGCATTTAAAGTTGGAAAGGTGCTTTTGTATTTATAAAGAAACTCATTCCGGTGACATATTTATGAATTGTTTTAAAAATCCTTTCTCTCTCTCTCTCTCTCTCATTTATTGTGGTTTTTCACATAAATTTGCATCCCATTGGTCGAGTTGTATGAAAGTTGTGAACCAATCCGAGAACAAGATATGGCAATTTATGCACTTGAGTTATGACATCAGTTTGATTAGATCTTATATTGGTATTGAATACACGTGCTCTCGACTCGCCGTAAGTTTGACATCTTCACGGAAGTATATATATATTGCACATAATATGTATATATATATATATATATATATTGTGTAAGATTTATTTCAGAAATAATTAAAATCTTTTTCTAGAAATGTGATTTTTAAAGTGTGTTTTGATAATCACAGTATTTATTTTAAAATTTAGAAATTCGCTAAACTGGCTCTGATCTGGGCGAAACAGGGAAACAAATTAGAGTCCAGTGTGACCCAGTCGGGTACTCTGATTTATCCAGATTATAGCCACAGTGGCGAATTTCCAAATTCGTATATATATATTCGCGCAAAAATTTTGACCTGGCTCTGTCAGGGCTCAAATCGGGAAGCCCTGGATCCAAATAAAATACTAAATTCGTCGAATTTAGATAGAAAAAAATTTATTTCGATGAAAATCGATTAAAAGTGGAACCCGGCCTGGTATGGTCCTGACTTGGACGAAATAAGAAACCCGGTTGGAGCCTAGTGTGGCCCTAGTCAGGTACTTTGTTTTCTTGCAGATCAGATAACCAGTTTGGTGAATTTCTACACGACAACATATAAACTTGTGCAAAAATTCGCCCTGACTTGGATGAAACAGGGAGCCTGGCTATAGCCTAGTGTGGCCCCTGTTAGGTTGCCTATTTTATCCAGATCAGGGCCAGATTAGCGAATTTTGGTATATTGTTTAAACTAATTTGGAAATTCGCTAATCTGGCGCTGACCTGGATGAAACAGGGAGCCTAGCTAAAGCCTAGTGTGGCCCCTGTTAGGTTGCCTATTTTATCCAGATCAGGGACAGATTAGCGAATTTCGGTATATTGTTTATACTAATTTGGAAATTTGCTAATCTGGCCCTGATCTCGATGAAATAGGCAACCTAACAGGGGCCACACTAGGCTTTAGCCAGGCTCCCTGTTTCATCCAGGTCAGGGCCAGATTAGCGAATTTCCAAATTAGTGTGTAATAGAACAAATGTAGTATCGAAATTTGATAATCTTGCTCTAATCTAAATGAAATAGGCAACCTAACAGGGCCCACACTAGGCCCTGATCGGGCCCCGGTTTCAACCAGGTCAGGGCTAGATTCGCTACTTTCCTAATTAGTATCTACAATATACGTAATATATACATATAGTACCGAAATTCGCTAATCTGGCCCTGACCTGGCTGAAACAGGGAACCTGTCTGGGGCCCCGTCAGGCCCCGGTTTTAATCGATTTTAATCAAAATAGAGTTTCTTCTGTCGCCCCCGTCGAATTTAGTGTTTCATGCGGATTTAGGGCATCCCTGCCTAGGCCCTGTCAGGGCCCGTTCATAATACAACATAGCATACAGAATTTTTAAAAATTATCAAAGTTTTCGTAATAAATTTCTGTTCTAAGCTAAAAAGTATTTCTCCTTGTAAATCTGGGATCTTTCAAAATATTGAAAGAATTATTTTCAAAATTTGTCAATTTTTAATATTTTCTTCCAATTTTTTTAAAAAAAAAAAAAAAAACGCCTTTTATTTTCTGACTTATCGTCTTTTTAATATACGCTAGTAAAAGTTGTGAGTCAACTTTGCTCTATATATTATAATATTGTCTGTGCGTGTGTTTGAAGAAAAAAAAAAAAGTATAATTAAAAACTCAATATACCGCGTGTGTATTATAACAGAGGAAATGTAACTTATTTTATTTGTTTCTCCCGTTTTCTCTTAAAAATATAACTGAAAATAATTGTCATTTTTTTTTCAAATAAACAATTAAAAACCAAAGTATATGATAAAAGAATTTTTTAAACAGAATTTCTATGCGTAATATAATTTAGTGGAAAAAAATGGAATTTTTTTTTTTTTTTTTAAACGATAACATTTTTATAGCGCAAATATATATATATATATATATATATATATATATATAATTTAGTGGGAAAAAAAACATGCAGAACAAAGACTATATTAATGTGTGTGTCTAATTTTAAAATTTGTTCCGAATGCAGACTTGACTTAGTTTATTCTCTTGCAAACATTTGTCCTTGAATTGGTAATCATTGAGATCAAGATTCCAAGGAAGGAATATATACGGGCTTAGAAAACTATTTATATATTATATATAAATATATATATATATATATATATATTTATAAAAGTCAAAGAACACACATAATAGGAGTTCATTATTATAAATACAATTATGACACATTCAATATAATTTTCGTCCCTCCTTTATACAATACAAAAAAAAATTATCCTTTTTGGAAGAATATTTTTACCTTTCACAGTAGGACACCATTAAATATGCGATTATTATAATATTATCTTATAATATATATATATATAATAGTATGAGAAAATTCTCAAATAACTCGGTGCGGGAACATTTATCATTCTTTTCAATGTTCGTTTTTCTCTATTTGAATAGGTTTTTTTTTCTAAAATCAGACAAAAATGCATTTTTATGCCAAATAACTTTTATTCCCTGATATTTTTATTTTTTTTAATGTTGAATTTTCTTTAAAGCAAAGTGAATTTTTTCTTGTAAATTATTATTACTAATAATAATAAATACGATAAACAATCAAATTTATCATTAAAATTTTAATTGAATTTTTTTTATAAATAAAAATTAGTTCAATAAATAATTAATAATAAATTTAATTAATATTAAAAGAGATAACAATTTTTATATTTAAAAAATATAAAATGTATTAAATGATGTTTACCATCTGTTGGTAATGTAGA
Organism: Leptopilina boulardi; assembly: GCF_019393585.1. NCBI lineage: Eukaryota > Metazoa > Arthropoda > Insecta > Hymenoptera > Figitidae > Leptopilina > Leptopilina boulardi. The sequence goes on along the minus strand of NW_026137825.1, from coordinate 106,349 downwards.
TTTCGAATTTATCGATAGGGGTTTAAATCCACGTTTATCCGTGGTATTAGTTCAATAAATAATTAATAATAAATTTAATTAATATTAAAAGAGATAACAATATTTTATTTAAAAAATATAAAATGTATTAAATGATTTTTATCATCTGTCGGTAATGTAGATTTCGAATTTATCGATAGGGGTTTAAATCCACGTTTATCTGTAAACTACTTGCCGTCAGTCGATAATGTAGATTCCTAACTTGTGATTACAATCTAATTTACCGATGGATTGTACAATTAAAACGAACCCCCTCCACGTCGGTAAGCATACAATCTACTTTACCGACGGATAGTACAATTAAACGAACTCCACGTCGGTAAGTATACAATCTACTTTACCGACGGATAGTACAATTAAAACGAACCCCCTCCACGTCGGTAAGTATCCAATCTACTTTACCGACGGATAGTACAATTAAAACGAACTCTACGTCGGTAACCATATAATCTATTTTACCGACTAGTGGTAAATAAATACAAACATTTAATAAAAATTGTACAAAATGACAAAAAAATTAGCAAAAAATTAAATTAATTAAAAATTAATTAAATTAAATTAAATTAATTATGAATTATAAGTGAAAGTCAATTATAAATATGAATTATAAATTAAACTCAATTAAATTAATAAATATCAGGAAAATAAAGGAAATGAAAAAAAACTGTAACAATAAAATAAATTAAAAGTGGAAAAAAAGAAATATTTTGAATTTTAAAACACAATGTGTCTGAAAAAGATTTTTTATTTAATAAAGAAAATGCAAAAAAAAAGTACATACATGTAAAACGCGATGTAACACTTGAGTCATCAAACGCGTGAATTGCACAAGAATAAAAAAAAATATATATGCATGTATTTTTAGAAATGTCAGCGAATAGTTTCTTATATATTTTTATATACAGTTAACATATAAATTTGTACATTAGTTTTGTTATTTTGCACGCGACGTATATATTGTATATATGAACGATAGTAAAAAATAATTTATTCCAAAAATAAATTATAATTTTCATTTTTTTTTTTAACCGAATACAAATATATATATATATATACTATATTCAATATGCGGTCGTGTGCTCTCGCGCGAACATTCAACCGCACAAAATTTTAATAAATATTTATTTTTTGGTATCAATATTTAAAAATAAACGAATTTTTTTTTAAAATTTATAGTTATACACAGAAAATTAAAAGGCATTAAAATAAGCTGCAACGCTTATTATTTTAATCCAATTTTGCTTATTTTAATCCATTTTGGTATTAAAATAAGCAAAATTGGATTAAAATAAGAAGCGTTGCAGCTTATTTTAATGCCTTTTAATTTTCTGTGTACTCTTAAAGAAAGAATATACTTTTAGTATATTTAGCAAAAAAATTTTAATTTAGTATATTCTTCTCTTAACTTATGAATATATTTAGTATTTAGTAATTATTCTAAAATTTAGTAATACTCTTAAAATGAGAATATATATATATACATATTTATTCTATTTACCACATGGAAAAAAATCTTTATTTGGAACAGCGATATTTTTTTGTAGAATAGCGAAAACTTTAACTATTTTTGTGAAATATATCGCTATTCCAGTGAAACTTATCGCTGTCCCACAGGTAAATTTTTTTTACCGTGCAAATATTCTAAAATTTAGTATATATATTATACTTTTAAATATAGAATATATTTATCGTATTTACCAAATATTTTAAAATTTACTATATTCTACTCTTAAAATTAGAATATATTTTTAGTATTTAGCAAATATTCTTAAATTTAGAATAATAAGTTATTAATAAATTATTTTTATTTAATAATAATAATAATTTCATTTTGGTGGAAAAAATAAGATAAATTTTTTAAATGCACTTGTGCACATATTCATTTTATGTTTATCATTATCATCACACTCATATATTCGTCATATATTCCCCCTTATATAGTGATGACGAATATACCTTTAGCATATATGTTTAAATGTCTTTTGAAAGAATGAAAAATTTTCGAGCACTGCCCCAGAATAATGTCTCGTGTTTGTCACAAAAATATATATATATATATATATATATATATATATATATATATATATGTATATGAATATACACATATACCATTGAATGCGAAGCATTCTCTTTTATACATTTTTTTTTCATAACTTTCATTCACAAAAGAATTTCTCTTTTTTCTTCTCTTTATAATATATTAAAAAAAAACAAAATTAATTTTTTATTTACACAAACAATTTTAATTAAAAAAAAAAATATATATATATATATATATTCATCATTTTTCTGCTAAAAAAAATTCTATTTTCACTTTTTTATTAAAAAAAAATATTATTTATTTATAATTTATTATTATTATTTATTATTATTATTAAAAATTTTATATTCAATTACTCTCTAAATCTGAATTAGTAAAAATGTTTACTAATTTGAATTAGTGACTCACTTTTTGTTTCTCAATTAGTAAAATTTTACTAATTATTAGTAAATTTTACTAACAAAAGTAGTAAAATTTAACTAATTTAAAAGCAAAAAGTGAGTCACTAATTCAAATTAGTAAACATTTTTACTAATTTAGATTTAGAGAGTGCTAAACTTTCAATTTTTAAATGAAAAAAAATTTTTTTTTTTCTATAATTATTTTGTTTTTTTTTCGGTGTTTTTTCTCACATGATTAATAATAATAATAATAACAGTTATTATTATTAAAAAAAAAGAAAATCATAGGATAAATATAGACGAGACCGATAAATTGCTACTAATCCTTTTTCATGAATATTGTCCTTGATCACTAATATAGTGGAGGAGATAAACGTCATTTCTGGAATACAATGTATATTATATATATGTATATAGAAATAGAAGAGTTGGGAGCGCGAGAAGTGTCGGTAAAAGAAAACAAATTTATTTTCCTCCACTCTCGAGTATAGGATGGAAAATAATAATAAAAAATAGTCACTTTGTATAAGAATTGCGATTGCTTTAGTGTAAAGATATATAGTGTTATTTCAATTATTTTGTTAAATTTACAAAATATTTGGCTAATTTGACGAAATATTTAGCTAATTTGTCAAAATTTATTTTTTTAATTTATTAAAATGTATCGTCACATAATTTAACAGAATCTTTAGTTAATTTAAGAAAATATTTAGCTGTTTTAACTAAATAATTAGCATCGTTTGGCTAACTTAACTAAATAGTTGGTTAATTTATCGAAATTTACTTTACTTAGTGTAATAAAAAATATATTGTCACTAATTTAACAGAATCTTTAGTTAATTTTACAAAATGTTTGACTGTTTTAACTAAATAATTGGCATCGTTTGGCTAAATTAACGAGATATTTGGCATCCTTTGGCTGAATTAACGAAATATTTGGCTCTTTTAACTAAATATTTGACTAAATTAACTAAATATTTTGTTAATTTCTCGAAATATATTTTACTAAAATAATAATTTGTATATATCTATCGATAATTTAGCAGAATTTTTTGTTTATTTTCCAAAAATTTAGGTACATTAACTAAATATTTGGCTAAGTCCACTAAATATTTGTTTAATTTGTCGAAATTTAGTTTGCTAATGTAATATAAAAACATATCGTCACTAATTTAATAGACTCTTTATAGTTAATTTTACAAAATATTTGGTTAGTTTAACGAAATAATTAGCTAATTTGTCAAAATTTATTTTGCTGATTTATTAAAATATATCGTTACTAATTTAACAGAATCTTTTGCTAATTTAAGAAAATGTTTAGCTGTTTTAACTAAATAATTAGCATTTTAAGTTAATTTTACAAAATATTTTGGCTATTTTAATTAATTATTTGGCATTATTTGGTTAAATTAATTTAATATTTAGCCATTTTTTACTAAATGTTTGGCTAAGTTAACTAAATATATGTTTAATTTGTGGAAATGTCTTTTACTAAAGTAATAAAAATATATATCGTCACTAATTAACAAAAATTTTAGTTAAATTTACAAAATATTTGGCTGATTTGACTAAATATTTAGCTAATTTGACTAAATATTTGGCTAATTTTGCAAAATGTATTTTGCTGATTTAATAAATATATCGTTACTAATTTAACATCATTTTTAATCCATTTGACAAAATAGTTGGCTATTCTAATTAAATACTTGATATAATTTGGCCAAATTAACTAAATATTTCGCTACAAATTTGACCAAATATTTTTTTACTATTGTAAAATTACCATAAAAATATGACTAACATAATGCACATATTACATATATATATATGTATAATTTGTATTAACAAAAAAAAATCGTTTTTTAATTTGCAACATTTTCTTGACGTTTAATGTTTATACTTATCTAGAATGAAGGTCGCATTTGAAACGCATGTTCATCTCAGTTATTCATATTAACGATTATATAAAATAATCTTCATTCGTGTCACGGTCGCGAATGTATATTTTCGTGATAAACATATTTTCTTGTAATAATATCATAATAATTCATTTAATATAAACTGTATATCTGATTTTTTTTGGTTCTTCAACTCTTTGTAAATTATTTTTTCAATATTATTATTATTATTATTATTATTATTATTATTATTATTTATAACAAAAATATTTCATTTATCGATCAATAATTTTTTTTTATATATTTTATACATTTGTAAAATTTGTAGGAAAATTTTTGATTTTGTTTAATTTTTTTAGTTTGAGATTTTTTATATTGGCCGTGATTTATAGTAAAATATATATATAATAATTATGTAAGTTAAGTTGGAAAAAAAAATTTAGTGGGAGTTGCCAATTATAGAAAATTGCATTACATCATCAATAAAAATCGTTCCATCCACACACACACACACACACACACACACACACAGTGTGCAATATAAAGGCGTGTCGAACAAAAGTGATTACTAATAATACACTCTCATTTACTTTGTTGTAAAACTTTATGTCTTCATTCGTCATTCAGAATTTTATACATATGTAAACAAACATCATAATTTGCACTAAAATCTCTATAATAGGAAAGAATATTTTCTTAAAAAAAAAAAAAAATTAAATAAACAATAAATTAAATTTCCGGAAAATAATCTTTAATAATCAAAAAATTTTTTGCTGTTAAATAAGAATTTTTTTTTTTTGGTTTTTATCGAGTTTTTTATAATATAATTTTTATTTAATAAAAAATTAATTATTAATAATGAATTCTTATTATAATTAATATAATTGTATTTTTTATAATTGTAATTATTTTATTAGTAATTATTATAATTGTATTTATTATAATTGTAATTAATTATAATTGTATTTTTTATAATTGTAATTAATTATAATTAATATAATTGTATTTTTTGTAATTGTAATTATTTTATTAGTAATTATTATAATTGTATTTATTATAATTGTAATTAATTATAATTAATATAATTGTATTTTTTTATTATTGTAATTATTTTATTAGTAATTATTATAATTGTAATTAATTATAATTAATATAATTGTGTTTATTATAATTGTAATTAATTATAATTAATGTAATTGTATTTTTTGTAATTGTAATTATTTTATTAGTAATTATTATAATTGTATTTATTATAATTGTAATTAATTATAATTAATATAATTGTATTTTTTGTAATTGTAATTATTTTATTAGTAATTATTATAATTGTATTTATTATAATTGTAATTAATTATAATTAATATACTTGTATTTTTTATAATTGTAATTATTATAATATACAATATTATAATCAATATTAATAATCCGCAATATGTCGAAATGGCCGAATGGTTTTCCTACTGGATTTTTAACAGCAAGGACCGGGGTTCGATTCTTCATAACTGAATTTTTCTATTTCATAATTTCATCAATTAATTAATTTTTAAATTTAAAATAAAAATTCTTTGATAATAATTATAATTAATACCACAATTATAATTAATACTTAATATAATAATTATACTAAATATTACAATTATAATAATTAATACTTTATAAATTATAATATAATAATTATAACTAATATTACAATTATATTTAATAACTAATTTCCATAATAATTATAATTAATAATACAACACTTAATTAATATAATAATTATAATAATTATAATTATAATCTACAAATTAAAATTAATATTACAATTATAAAAATAAAAAATTATTTGATTAAAATAATCAGATTTAACTTTACGTTAAATAAATATTTACTTGAACCAAATAATTTTTATTTGAATTAAATAAATTGTATTTGAACCAATAATATTTTTTTTCGAGAAGGAGAAAGAGAGAGAGAGAGAGAGAGAGAGAGAGAGAGAGAGAGCCAAAAATTACTTTTTGAGTGTTGTTAATTATAACCGTTTCTTTTTTTTAAATAACGTGAAAATAATTTATATTTAATCGCACAATATTTGTAATTCATTTTTACATTTTTATTTGTTCTACAATATTTATAGTTGATCTCGTAGTTGATAAAGATAAGTCAAAAGGAAAATGACAAAAATAATCATGTATAATATTAGAAAGTTATTTTTAACTACTTAACGAAATTGAGCATTTTGTCTATTTTGTCTATATCAAAAAAATTATTATTATTTTAATATTTTTTATTATTATTAGTATTATTATTATTATTATTATTATTATTATTATTATTATTATTATTATTATTATTATTGCAATTATTTTTATTTATAATATTAATTTTATTTATTATTTTTAATTGTTATTATTATTTTTTTTTGTGTGAAGAAAATTATTTTTATTATTATAATTATTATTACTATTGTTATTATTAAAGTTATTATTATTTTTTTTTTCATACTGTTTATTGTTTTTATTGTTTATGCGAGAAAAAATAAGTCATAAACTTTGAGGTTTTTGTGGTTATATTTATATATTTTATATATTATATTATATATTATTTAAATATATAAATGTAAAAATATGTAAAATTTCGTGCTTTATCTGTGCGCTTTCAAGCTTCCGGGATCCATTTGAACCGTGTTAAATTCCCTTGAAATATATATATATGTATAGTGAATAGTCAATTGCTGAGTGCATTTACAGTTGTTAATGCATGACACGCATGCCTCTGCACGTGAGTACTATAATGCGAAACAAAACAGTACATATTGTTATACATGTTGCATATTTTCTTTTATCCCGCGCCATATAGCATATATATATATATATATATACTCTCATCATTATAAAATTATTTTTATTATAGTATATATTGCAAACTGTAACAAATTTCTTATTTTCACCTTTTGCCTCGACGCATAAATGGTGGAAAAATTATTATTATTATTATTATTTTTTTTTTCTTTTTATTGAACAAAAAAAAAATAATTAGGTGGTATTTGATTTTTTATATTTTTTTTTTTAGTAATACCGAAAAAGAAAATTAATAATAAAATAAAAACTAATAAATATAACATAATAAATTATAAATAATTTTTTTTTTAATTTATTATAGATTATAAATAAATAATAAATAGTAAATAAAGAAAAAATTTTTGTTTAATTTTGTAATTTTGAAATTTTTTATTGAAAATCAAAATTGACATTAAAAAAAATAGTTAAGCAACAAAACAAAGAAAAATAATAATAATAATAATAATAATAACAAAAGTAATTAAAATATATTTAATTATAATTTATTTAAAAAATTATTTTTTTATAAAAAATATACACGGAATTTTGAGAAGTGCGTTCACATTTTATTTTACTTTTTTTTTTTCTATATTTCTACAGTTTATCGCACAGTATGTAATATCTTATCACACACATATTCTGAAATAAGATGCGAGATGCCACGGGCCACTATATATATATAATATTTATTCGTGAAAGTGAAGAAAGTAGATTTGAAATTTCAGTTACATTCGTCAATTTCCTCTTCACTATGAAATGCGGTTACTGTATAAAAATAGTCATTTTAATAATAATAATAATAATCATAAAAATTTTTTAAAAAATCATAATAGTAAAAATAAATAATAATAATAATAATAATAATAAATAATCATAAAAATTAAAAAGAAAATTATAATAGTAAAAATAAATAATAATAATAATAAAAATATTTATTTATTTATTTGAAAAATAGTAATAATCCTGAAAATAAAAAAAATAAATAATAATAATAATAATAATAATCATAAAAATTAAAAAGAAAATTATAATAGTAAAAATAAATAATAATAATAATCATAAAAATTAAAAAGAAAATCATAATAGTAAAAATAAATAATAATAATAATAAAAATATTTATTTATTTATTTGAAAAATAGTAATAATCCTGAAAATAAAAAAAAATAATAATAATAATAATAACGTAAAATTTTTAAAAATCCTCTTTCTTTTTATTTTTATATATAAAAATTGGTGCGATTTTCGCTATCTAATATAAAAACATTTTAATGCCATGAAAGAAAAAGGAGAAAAAATCAAATATTTAAATTATTTACGAGACAAGAAAAGTAATTATTGTCTATTATTATTATTTTACAGATGATAGGGGGACTTAAATAACAGATTTTTTTTTTTTTTTTTTTGCTCAAAACGTTATAATTTATTGGAGAAATTATATTTCCTTCACTAATTGAAATTTGGTATTAAACTTTCTTTATTATTATTTTTTTTTTTCATTCATATCATAATTATAATTTCCTATACTGTAAATTAATTTTCTTAATTTAATTTCATCATTCCGTTTAAACTTTCATTATATTTTACTATATTACTATAAAAATAATAATAAAAATAATTTTTTATTTATTTATTTATTATTTAATAATAATAAAAATAATTTTTTATTTATTTATTTATTATTTACTAATAATAAAAAATAGTAAAAACAAATAGAAATATTATATACTAATACTAACAATAAAAAAATTATAATAGAAACAAAATAGTAAAAATAATAAAAAAAAAATACTAAGAAAAAATTAATTAATTAAAAAAAATTTTATTTTTTATTACAAATACCTATTTCTATTATTTAAACGTTTTTAAAAAATGTATTTACTTTATTTTTTATTAAAAAAAAAAAAAAGTGAAATTTTTCAAAAAATTACCCCGCAAAAAAAACTTGAAATTATTTCAAACTATTTTTCAAAAATAGAGTAAATTAAAGAATTTTTTTTTATTTTTATTATTATAATGAAAGATAATTCGTTTTTAACTTATCGGCGTAGGTTATTAGCCCTTTCAAAAAATTTCTTATCAAATTTTAAAGATTACACATTTTTTAATTCTTATCTTTTTAATATATTATATTTTCCCTAACTTAACACGATGAGAGATTATTTTCTCATCTCAAAATATTAGTTTTGCTCTGAAATAAAATTCATTTCCTTATTTTTATTTTTTTAAACCAAATTACTTTTATAATGAATTTTTTTACTGCTAAAAAAAATTTTATTATTATTTTAAACAAGAAAAAAAACAATTTTTTTTTTATGTACAGAAAATATTATTTTCTTAAAAATAAAAATTAATTATATTTAATAATAAATATAATTATATAAATAAATATATAATATTATTATTACCCGTAATATTGATTTCCGTATTATTATTATTATTATTGCATTAATATTAATTAACGCACAGTCAGGGGCACTTGAAGGGGACGACCTTCCAATATGCAACCCGCCATGCACCAACTCACTACCCTTCCATCACTCATGTAAACAATGTTGCATATATCCTGCGTACAAAAAAAAAAAATTCCTTTATTTGTCTCCTAATTTTCTAACCTCACTTTATTGACGAAATAAAAATTTTCTCATCTTCTTTGAGGTCCAACTCCCCCCCCCCCTAAAAAAACACAGCTAAAATTAACCCCTTTTTCATAGGGGGCTGCTTGGGAGGGGAAAGAAAAGTTATTTATTTCTTTATAGGAACGAAAAAAAAAAACATTACAAACTATCCCGGGCAACATTTGGTACAATAATTTACGCTCCTGGATTGTGCGCGCAATGTGTGTAAGAGAGAGAGAGAATCACTTGATTATTGAATTGATATCAAATGTAAAAGAGTGAGATACAACTATTCAGAGTGAACATAGTGACACAAAGTTTGACAAGGCAACCGCGAGAGGACGAAGCAGCAGCTCGTTCGCTGTGTTCCGCCAGTCGTCAGTGAGACGCGGCACTCCGCTAATGCGAGTGAGTGTGTCCGCCCAATCGTTCGTACGTTCGTTCTCATCATCAATTTCATTTCCCTTACACACATCCATCGTCCTCCAGAAATAATTCCCTTTCCCCCCCACCACCACCACCAACCATCACAATTCACCACCTCCCGCATATAGATATATATTTTTCAAAAAACCTTCATTTTAAAAAAAGGAACGTACACAAACAAAATACACTCACGTCACAAGATAGTGTTTAAAAAAAAAATAATTTAAAAAAAAAAAGTGAAAAATTTTTTTTTTTTTTTTTTGTGTGTTGGTGTTTCGTGTACTAACAAAACGGGATAATTCGTCTGCTCCCTGTGATCTATCGAGGGTTACCGTCTCTGTCCCAATACCCGCACCATCATCATCATCAGCAGCAGCAGCAGCAGTGTGTTTCAGTCTGCGCGAAACAACAACCTCGCCAAGATGGCCGCCGACTCGGGAATGGAAACGTGTCCCTCCCCAGAGATCGCGGACTCCAGGAAGCGTCCACTAGATTGTGATGTTGAGAATGGCGCAACCAAGAGGTCACACTATGGTTCAGGTAAATTGTCAAAAGTGAAAATCGAAAAAAAAAGAATTAAAAATACATAACCTAGAAATAGAAAAAAAAATTATTTTTCAAGAACAAAAAAAAGTGCTGTTTTTTTTATTGTGAAAAAAAATTGTGAATCTCTGAAGGCGGATATTTTTTTCTCTCTCTCTCTCTCTATATCGCGAGCGCGCGGCCTTCAAGGAAGTTTTTAGTGCGACGTGAAATTGACGTGTTATGTCACTCGCACACGCCTTCGAATAGAATGAAGCAATGACATTCGCTCTCGTCCGAGACTATTTAATTCAATGTTTTTCTACACCTGAGCTTTCGATTTTTCTCCCCCTCCCTTTTGCCCCTTTATTTTTTTTTTTTGTTTAATGTGCTTTTACTGTTATCTATTTTTAGATTTGATTCGTGTTTCTTGCTCCAATTTCACTGTGTTTATTTTTTCGTTCACTAAATTCATATAAGTGATTTTTTTCAAAAAGTAATTTTTTCGGTATTTTTTTTTAACCTTAATGATTCTGACGTGAAAATAGTTCCGTGTGAGTGAAGTAATTTTAATTTGTTTAAACCAATAATATTGGAGACAGAAATAAAGAAATGAAAGGTAAATCCTCAATTATTGTGTCCTTGAAAAGTTTTTTTTTCAAATAGAAAAAAAAAAATATTCGTTATTTTTTTTGTTAATTTCCCGATTTATATATATAATTTACCGTAAATCAATTTTTCTTTGAATATTATTTGAAAAAAAATGCAATTTTTCGTCTCTTCGATTTATGGAAATTTTTTGACCTACATAATAGAAAAAAAGAAAACGTTTTTTTAAATATCGTTTTCCTTTTTTAGTGAAACTCCTACACTTTAATATTAAAATATTCTTTTCATTCGAATTTGGAGTTACATTCTCGGAATTTTGTTAAGCCTCGGGAACTATGTATTTTTTTTCGAATTTATTAAATGTGTGCCACGTCGCATCCTAACACCTGTTTGTTTTGAATTTGATGTTTCTCTGTGTATGTGTGGGCGTTTGGATTGGTCGTTTTATAATGGAGTACATGCTCGTATGACTCTGCAGATTTTATCCTCTCTCTCTCTCTCATCTTCCTTGAGGTTTGTTCCTGACACGAAAGATAGAGAGAGAGAGAAGGAGGAAGAGAAAAATTTTCTTCCGGGCCAGCGGAAAATCGTTTCTCGGTCGGTGAACCCCTCATGAAAAAAAATACCCTTTTTTTTATTCTTATTTTACAAAAAAAAAATTAAGTTTTTAGGTTATGATTAAAAAAAAAAATGTTAGGTTATGTTTCGTAATTAAAAGTTTCATTTCCTGGAAGATGAGAGAGTGATTTTTGAATTTTAATTATAAAATAAAGATATAATTTATAGTGTAGGGAATAAATTTTCCCCAGGATCGGAAAATTGAAGCCCGGGGAGAGAAAAGGGTTGACCTGGGGGCTAGGGATGTGGCGCATTGGTATCAAGTTGTTGGGCACCGTCGTTGCAGCGAGGTCGCGGGTCAAGGTCGAAACGACTCGGTACACGACACGCACACATACACACAGGGGCTTCCATCTGTCAAACAGCTGTTTGTATTTAACGACACGACACGACACTTTGCGCTGCTTGCCAACTGCTAATTTGTCATTGAAAATTTTTGCAAAGATTCTCTCGTTAATTGTATATATATATTATTCGTCGCGATTTTTTTTTTCCGTCAGTCTATAATATCGATTAAACTTTTTTTTTTCCCGAATTATTTTTTTTAAATATTGCGCCATAAACTTGTATTTTAATATTTCATTTCATATATTTTTTAGTATTTAATTTTTATTAATTTTTTTGAATTTTAATATAATTTTTTGAAAATAATTTAGAAAAATTAAAACTAATTTTGAGGTTAGGAATCGTGAATTGAACTACGTGAGTCAAAAACGAGGTGGTAATTTGAAAAATTGGAATAAATTTAAAAAAAAAATATTAATATAAATAAATATTTTATTATTTTTTCTTTATTTCTAATTAGAAATAAAGAAAAAATAATTATTTTATAAAAATGGAATATAGAGGTTTGCATTATGTGTAAATATATGTATATATGTGACTGATAGTGAACTTGACTTGATTCGTTTCAGGTTTCTTATCATTTATGGTTAGAACAAAAATTCTCCTGTTTCACTTGTTTTGATTGAAATACACATGTGTGTTGGTTATTGCTATTTATATATATTAGGTAATAAATTAATGTTTATGATAAAATGAGGGAATCAATTTTTTATTTTCTTTTTTTTGAGGAATATTTTTTTTTTTTAAGAGAGAATATTTTTGTATTTTTATTTTATTATATTATATAGAAAGTTATAAATTTATTAAGTGATTTTACTTATATATTGCTCGTTTGCGTTGAATTTCTCGGCGATGTTATCTATTACCATTAGTGATGAGATTATTCATTTTTAACGTTGTGTAACCTCGGAGTCTAGACTTTTGACGGAAAATAACACGTATTTAGTTTCTTTGATTTTATTCATTATTTTTATGGTTTCTTTGATTTTATTCAAAAAAAAATTTAATAGTTTCCTTATTTTTATAAATTTATTTTTGCTTATTTATTTTTTTTATTTTATTTATTTATTTATCAAGTTAGAAATTTTTTTTTTTTTTGATACATTTATTTTTATAAATTTAGTTTTGTTTGTAGATTTTTTTTTTCATTTTAGTAATATCTGCTTTTTATTTCATATAATTATAATTATTTCCTTGATGAAAAAAAAAATTGGTGCGTTTTTTTTTTTTAATTTTACGAGAATTTACGCGATTTTTGCAAAAAAAAAAAAAAAAAAATTTCGCAAAAAATTTTGTCCTCTATTTTTGGATTCAATATCATATCTATCACACGCGTACTTTCGTAATCCAGTAAATTTTCTGGCATTTGCAAAATGGAGCGAAACAAATCTTGAAAGGAAAATCAATAATAATTTCTCAAAATTTTCTCGTGTGTATATTTGTGTTTTATTTATTATACAAAATTTTCTAGAAACGTTTCCAAAATTAATTTATTATTATTTTTATTATTATTTTTATTATTATTATTTTTATTATTATTATTAATAATATTATTATTATTAATATTATTATTATTTTAAAGAATAAATTTTTGAAAATAACCAAAAAATTATTCTTTGCATTTTTTTTTCATTAAATATTGATTAATTACAAAAATTATTATTTATTTAGTTTTTTAAAAAATTAATTAATATGACAAAATTATTAATTTTTTTAAAAAATAAAATATTGATTAATTAAAAAAATTAATATTCGTTTTTTTGAAAAAAGGAGGTTATTTTGTTATATGTTTTTTTAATTTTCATATTTTTATAAATTAAATTTTCAAAAAAAGAAAAAAAATAGTTTCTTTTTTTTTTTTTTGAAATAATTTATTTTCGGTGATTTCTAATAATACCAAAAATTGACTAATTACCTAATCAATAATCACATTATGTGCATCAATTAGAAAAAAGAATTTCTACACACATACATACATACGTACATGCATCTTTTCTGTTGAAATTTCCACTTACAAAACTGATAGAAACATTTCGGAATCAATAGAGAAGGCGTGTTTACATATCGAATGATTGCGCAATTTGACCTGGAATGCATTTACAGTTTTGCACGTGTAAAACGAAAATGATGTTACTATAATAATAATAATAATAATAATAATAATAACAATAATATTATTAATAATAATAATAATAATAATAGTAATAATTATAATTATAATAATAATTAGTATTATTTTTATTATTACTGTCATAATATCAGCGTTTCCTCTATTCCCCCCCCTCCCCTCATCCTAATGGGTAAAAATTTCTCCATCGTGAAATATTATTTAAAAAATAATTAAAAAAAAAAATAAAATAAAAATTTACGTTCGCCTCTCTTAAGTGTTTATAAATTTATTTTAAATGAATGCGGCTTTACTAATATTGCCTCGTCTAATTAAAATTAGTAAATTATTTAATGATCCTTGAAAAGCAAACGATAATTTAATATATATTATATATTACAAATTATGTAAAAAAGAAAAATGAAAAAAAAGCGTGTGAACATTTTTTATTTATTTTTTTCTATTGGCGGAATATTAATTCAAATAATTAATTATTTATTGTTTATAATAATAAATTTTAGTAATAATTTTTTTTGTATTTAATATTTTGTTTTTAATATTATTTTATTATTTATTATTTAATTTTTTTCTATTTAATATTTTGTTTTTAATAATTATTTTATTATTTATTATTTGATTTTTTATTTAATTTTTTTTTTCATTTCAATGATGTATGTGATTTTATTTATTTATTTTTGTTTTATCTGAATTTTATAATTTAGAAATAATATTTTAATTTATTGTTGAGGGATTTTATTTAAAAAT
The DNA here is from genome assembly GCF_019393585.1 of Leptopilina boulardi. NCBI lineage: Eukaryota > Metazoa > Arthropoda > Insecta > Hymenoptera > Figitidae > Leptopilina > Leptopilina boulardi. The sequence continues at coordinate 91,143 of NW_026137825.1, read as the reverse complement.
TATTTTTTTACAATTATATTATTAATGACTTTATTATAGTTAATTATTATTGAATAATTAATATTAATTATTAATTATTAATTTTTAATAATTAATATTTAGGATAATAATAATTTTTTATTATTTATTTTAATAGAATTTAATTTATATTTAATATTTTTATTTTATATTCAATTTTAATATTTTTTATTAATAATCTTTAATTATTTATTATTTATTATTAATTATTAATTATATATAAATATATGTTGTAAAGTTTACTTTTTAAGAATGTTTATAATTATGCAGATTATGGAAATTGTAAAGGCCTGAAAAGGTATACAATGAAAATAAACTCGAAAATAAAATTATTATTATTATTATTATTATTATTAATTATTTATTATTTATTAATAATTATAAATTATTTATTATGATATAAAATTATATTATATAATAAAAAAAAAATAAAATAATAACTATTTTTTAAATACCTTTACCGAATGATAAATTTAGAAATTTATAAAAAATATTATTTTTTTATTATTATTCAATTATTATTAATTATTAATATTATTGATTACTTAATATTTTTCCTTTTCTTGTTTTTGGTATTCTGCAAAATAATCTCATGTTTTCGATTATTAAATTGAAGTTTATAGTGAATTTTATTTTCAAATTGCAGCATTAAATTTTTAATGTAACTTTTGAAAAGAATTCTTGCAATTGGAACCGCAGAATCTTATATATATATATATATATATATATATATATGACGTTTATTAGCATAATATTGAAAAGGTTATAGAAATAAAACTCAGATTTAATCGTACGTATATAAATTCTAATTGAATGTAATTTTTATAGAATTTATTTCGATTCGCTATACAAAAAAAAGTCTCATTTTTAATTATTTTGATTAAAAAATCTCATATTTCAAATTAATAATATAATAATAATAATAATAATTTATTTACTCTCCCTACGTAGCAGGGTTTGAGGATCCAATTACAATTGTTCTTATATCTAAATAATAATAATAATAATAATAATTAATAAAAAAAAAAATTCTATTCTATACAGAATTTGACAAAAATTATAAATAAATTAAATATTTAATTTAATTATTTATAATTTAAAATAATAAATTGAATTTTCGATAGGAATTAGAAAGAATAAATTTTTGGTTTATTATTTTTTCGAAAAAAGAAGAATTATTAAATGTATATAATTTTTTGATAAATTGATATTATAATTAAGTTGAATTTATTTTGAATTAATTTGATTTGTGAAAAATAATTTTTTTTTTCTCGATTTACAGGAGGAGATGGCACATATCATCTCAAAGTTTTGGTTCCGGGGGTGGCGGCTGGAGCCATCATTGGAAAAGGAGGAGAAACTATTGCTCAATTACAAAAAGATACGGGGGCTAGAGTCAAGATGTCGAAATCCCACGACTTTTATCCTGGTAATTCTTCTTTTTTTTCCTTTTTTCTCTCTATTTTTTTTTCTCTTTTCCTTCTTTCTTCTTTTTATTTCTCGAATATATATATATATATATATATATATATATATATATATATATATACACTTGTCACAATATAATCTTCATCCGATTGCATAACGGTAATTAAAAGCAACTCTTTCAACAGTGATATACGTAATTATTATTAAATTAAAATTAACTATTCTTTAATCGAAATATAATCTCGTTGCATCATTCGATTCTTTAATATTTTTTTTTTCTTTCTAATCTTTGTAACTCTTGTGATAATATTTGTAATATTATTGTTAATAATAATAATTTACACCGTTTACTGTTTGATAAATAATTGTAGGATTTTGAATAATAATAGTAATAATAATAATGGGAATAGTTATAAAAAAAAGAAAAATAGGAATAATAATAGTAAAAATAAGAATATGTAATAATAGGTTTAATAATAGGAATAATAATAGTAATGATGATGATGATGATGATTCTTTGTATTTTCCAGGAACCACGGAACGAGTTTGTCTAATCACTGGCAGCATCGAGGCTATTATGTCTGTCATGGACTTCATTATGGAAAAGATTCGCGAAAAACCGGATCTTACGACAAAAACGACAGTTGATTTTGATTCCGGAAAAGCAACGGCTGAAAGGGACAAGCAGGTATTTATTTATTTTGAAAAAAGAAATCATATTTTTCGTTTCGAGAATTTTTGTTTTTTATTTAAGATTTCATTCATCATTCATTTTTTTTTTTCCAAAGAAGGATGCAAATTTTTTTCTACAAATCGATTTTGCCAGCTGAGAAAAAAATTTTCCTTTTTAAAATAAGGGATATTTAGAAGAAAAAAAATTACTATTTTTTATTTATTTATTTTATTATTTGGGTATTTATTTATTTTATTATTTGGGTATTTATTTATTTATAATTTATATTTAATATTTATTAATTATTTATATTTAATATTTATTATTAAAAATAACAATTTTTTTTTCTAAAATTAAATTAAATTTCTTTTAACAATAAAGGCAAATTTTATAAAATCGAATTTATTGATATTGAACGATAAAAATTGAAAAAAAAAAATTAAAAAAATAAAATTGAAAGATAAAAATTCGGTTAAATAAAAAATTATTCCGAAAATTTTATTTAATAAAAATTTGAAATTTTTTTTGAATTAAATATGAAATTCGGTTGAATAAAAATTCTTTTTCGCACCAAAATTCTGTTTTCTAATTTTCAATTAAATAAAAATTCAACAATATCAAATTTCAAAAAAAAAAAAAATTGAATAAATAACTGGAAAATTTGATTCGTTATTTTTAAAAGAATTATTTATTACTTGGACTATTTTTTAGAATTTTTTTTTTTGTTTTCTTTAAAAAAATGAAGAAAAATAGCATTTTTTTATATTACAATTGTCTTAATGCGGAATTACGTAACACGATAGTTGTAAACAAAATCCACAAAATCGTGAAAGATGAACGTTGAGAGGATCTCTCATCTTTCGAACAAAAAAATGAGATGCTGCCTTTTGTTTCATAAGAGGAAGTGGACTCTTCTACAATATTAAGTGTTGTAATTAAATTTTTAAAAAACCAGACGAATGACAAAATTTTCTCTCTCGGAGAGTTAATAATAATAATAATTATTATTTTAAAAATCACAGCTCAATTTTATTTATTATTATTATTATTATTATTATCGTTACATAATAACTATATTTTATCATTTACCGCGCAATTTCAATTAATTGACATTTCCTATATATTTATTCACGTAATTTGTCATTTTATATTTACGCACACATTTCACGATTATATTTGTAAATCTAATTGGTTTAGCGTCGCATAATGCTATATATATATATATATATATATATATATATATATATATATATATATATATATATATATATATATATATATATATATATATATATATATATATATATATATATATATATATATATATATATATATGTTACCGATGGTGGTTTTAATTTTTGATAAACTCAAATGACGAGGGATTTATATTTCAACTAATTGACAAATGAAATGATAATAAATATTTGAAATTTTCGCTTTGTTTGCGAGTGGGAAAATTTTTTTTTTTAGTTATTGTTGTTTGGAAAAAAGAAACTTTTCATTTCATTTTATTGTTGAAATTTTTTTTTTTTTGTTAATTATTTATTAAAAATGTTTTTTTTTCAATTAAAATTAAATTACATTTTTTTTTTTTTTTTCTATAAAAAACGAACTGAAAATTTATTTTCATTAAAATTGAATTTGTTTTCATCGAAATTAAACTGAAATTTTTTTTTATAAAAATAGAATTTGTTTTCATCAAAATTGAAATAAAAAAAAAATGTGTTTTATTTATTTTTAAACGGATTTTCAAAATGAAAATAAAAAATTTGTTTCGCAAAAATTGAATGAAAAAAAAACGAAGCTGAAGTTCGCAAACGTTTATAAAAAACGATTTTTAAAGAAATAATTTTTTAAAATGAAAATTTTTTTTAATTTTTTGCATAAAAAATAATTTTTTATAATTTGTTGATTAATGAAAACTACATGAAATATTTTTTTAGGCAAAAAATTATAAAATTTTTCATTTTAAAAAATTATTTCTTTAAAAATCGTTTATCATAAACGTTGCGTACTTTAGCTTCGTTGAAAAAAATTAGTTTTGATATAAAAATTGGATGAAAAAAATTTCTTTTAATTTTTTTTTTTTTTTTTATTAAATAATTGAGTATTGTTGTCAAAATATTTAATAACAATGGATCAATATAATTTCAAATATGGATAGAATTTTATTCTTCCTTTTTTTTATTTTATTTTTCCTTTTTTTATTTTCTTTTTCCTTTTTTTTTATTTTCTTTTTCCTTTTTTTTTTATTTTCTTGTATCTATTTTTACTTTATTTTTGTCTCAAAATGAAAAATTACTAAAAAAAAAAACGAATTTTGATTTATTTAATAAACATAAAGACGAGTTAGTATTTTTTTTTTTTTTTTTTTTTGCAAATTCTGTCTATTAAGTTGTCTCAAATTTCACTGTGGCACTTATGCAAATGGAAAAACGTTTGAATATATTAATACAAGTTCTAAAGTGTAAAATCTACATGCGTTCAAGGTAGACTGAAAATGATATTTTAAAACGTATATTTTCTCCCATGATGATTATTATTATTTTCTTAAGGATTCTGTCTGCGCGTCTTGAGAGAGAGAAAGAGAGAGAGATTTTCTTTTTTTATTAGCAGGATCAGATTTTTTTCCCCTCCATTTTTCTTCTAATGCATCTTTTTTTTAATTAAAATTCATTTTTAGAATTAATTTTTTTTTAAGCCAAAATTTATTTTTTCGAAAATACAAAATTAATGAAGCAGTAATTTTATTTAATTTATTTATTTACATCATAAATTATTTTTCAATTCATAGTTTGAAATAATTATGTAAATTAATCGTCAATTAGAAAACAACAATTTGATTTTATTGTTAAATATTTTTTTCTTTTTTTTTTTTTTTATTTCTTTTGCTTGTTTCTTGAGCAAAAACTTGATTTCAATCTCTTTTAGTTTCAAGGTATTTTATTTCCGGAACTTACACATTATTAAACGTTTGAATTTCGCATATTTTCAATTCATAAAACGATTTGAAATTCATTTTCCTTTAAACTTTAATTTTTTTCCTTTTTTTTCAAATTTTTGATTTCGTTTCTTTTTTTAATTTATTTTTATTTTCCTTTATTTTATTTATTTAATTGACGGGACAAATTTAATTTCGATTCTTATTTTAATATTTTATTATTGTCATTCTGTATTTCATTTTTTTTATATATTTTATTTTTTGATTTTTATTCTTTTTGTTTTGTATTTTTTTGAATTTTGGTTTTTATTTTGTTGACGTTTATATTTTAATTTTAATTTTATTTTTGTTTTTAATTTTAGTTTTTATTACAGTTAATTTTGTTTTTATTTTAAATTTTTATTTTATTTTTATTCTGTCTTTAATTTTAGTTTTTTTTTTTACAATTCCTATTCTTCTATTTTTTATTTATAAATAAGAATTTTTTTTTCGTTTTTCATTTTTTTTTTTATGCAAATCTTTTTCTAAGGGAGGAATAATTGAGAAATCTGAATGTCCCAATGTGTCTAATGTAATTTGTAATAAATGTGTGGCGACAATCATAATATGAGCACGACCACTTTATATATATATATATATATATTGAAGGGAAAATTAAATGCGTCCAGTGGGAGCAATGAAGTCAGAGAGTATATGAGACTTTTGCTTGTTAGCAATGACCCAGTTAGAATAGGCTTGTATGGCTAATGATCAGAAATGTGAACAATTCAAAAATACATCGCGCGCTTTTGACCTTCGAAATCTCTTAATAGGGTTTAAAAAAAAGGACATTTGCATCCTTAAAAAAAAAAAGAAGAAGAAATGAAAAAAACGGAATTAATTCATTTTACGTGAATCATTTACACATTTTTAATCGTATTTACCATTTTTAGTCACTATTTTTTTATTTTATTTTTTACGCACAATTTACTGATTTTTTTTTCCCCCATAATTTTTCACTCCGTTAAAATATAAATTTTGCTCTCAATTTAGATTTTTTTTTCACTCTGAATTTTATTCTCAATTTACTAATTTTTTTTTCCCTCTATTATTTCACTCCGAATTTTATTTTCATAATTTACTAACTTTTTTGCCATATTTCGAATTTTGCTCTCAATTTAGATTTTTTTTCTATATTTTTTCACTGCGAATTTTTCTCTCAATTTATTGGATTTTTTTTCCTTTTTTTTCAATTTTGAATTTTAATTTCAGTTCCAAATTTTCGGTTGATTTTTCTTTGTTTTCTTGGTACAATTTTGCATTTAATTTCTGAGTGTCTCAATTTTTTTTTTATCAGCTCTCAAAATTTTCTTTAGCTTAAAAAAAATTTTTTTAATTTTTTTTTTCTTTTTAGTCTAATTTTCTCTTTTTTTATTTTCACTTTACTAATAATAATCGTTATGATGATCATATCCTTGATATTTTTTTTTTTTTTTTTTTATTGCGAAAAATAATAATCTTCCTCATCGACACGCGAAGCCTCTTTTCATATTGTTCATCATCAATATTAGAAACACCTTCGACTTGATTTTTTTTTATTGCACAAATATATAGATATAGATATATATATAAAATTTGAATACTCGTCATTCGAGAAAATAAAGCGTCAACAATGCAATTTGCATGATAATCAATAGCTATTACTATTGAATAAAACTTGATCGCAAAACTTTGTATAACAAATCGGAAACAATTTTAGCGAGAATAATTTTTTTTTTCTTTTGTTTTTTTTAATAAAAATTGGTAAAATTAATAATTTAATGTAAAAATAATGAGAGAGATAGAGAGAAAAGTGATTTTTTTGAAAATAATTTTTTTTTATTTATTAAACAATAGTAAATTTTTATAAAAAAAAAAAAAAATTCCGAATCTCAAAATAAAATTATTCAAACGAATTTTCATTTAGACAAATTTTTATATTGCAAAATTTGTAATTAAATAGAAATTCTGTTAAATGAAAAATTTTTACTTTGAAAATTAGGTTAAATATGAATTTTATTTCGTATAATTTGGTTTAAAATAAAAATTTGGTTAAATATGAATTTTACTTTATAAATTTCGGTTAAATAAAAATTTGGTTAAATATGAATTTTACATTAAAAATATCGGTTAAATAAAAATTTTTTAAAATAAAAATTTTTTCTACTAAAATTTAGGTAAATGAAAATTCGGCTAAATAAAAATTTGGTTAAATATGAATTTTACTTTAAAAATTTCGGTTAAATAAAAATTTTTTCTACTAAAATTCAGGTAAATGAAAATTCGGCTAAATAAAAATTTGGTTAAATATGAATTTTACTTTAAAAATTTCGGTTAAATAAAAATTTTGCTAAATAAAAATTTTTCTACTAAAATTCAGGTAATTGCAAATTCGGCTAAATAAAAATTCATTACTGCAAAAAAATTTAGTTTTCTTCAAATTCAGCTGAATAAAAATTCTGTTAAATAAAAATTCTACTAAAAAAGAATTCAATAAAAAAAACAGTTCTTTGTTATACAAAAATTCAGTTAAATAAAAAAAAATTTCGCAGTTCAAATTCTGTAAAATAAAAATTCTTTAGTTTAAAAAATCTCAAAATAAAATTATTCAAATGAATTTTCAATTACGAAAATTTTTAAAATTGCAAAATTTGGAATTAAATAGAAATTCATTTAAATAAAAAATTTTTTATTCAAAAATTTTGGTTAAATATGAATTTTATTTCGTATAATTTTGTTTAAAATAAAAATTTGGTAAAATAAAAATTCTTTGGCACGAAACTTTGGTTAAATAAAAATTTTGCTAAATAAAAATTTTTTCTACTAAAATTCAGATAATTGCAAATTCGGCTAAATAAAAATTCTTTGATACAAAAAAATTTATTTTTCTTCAAATTCAGCTGAATAAAAATTCTGTTAAATAAAAATTCTACTAAAAAAGAATTCAATAAAAAAAACAGTTCTTTGTTATACAAAAATTCAGTTAAATAAAAAAAAATTTCGCAGTTCAAATTCTGTAAAATAAAAATTCTTTAGTTTAAAAAATCTCAAAATAAAATTATTCAAATGAATTTTCAATTACGAAAATTTTTAAAATTGCAAAATTTGGAATTAAATAGAAATTCATTTAAATAAAAAATTTTTTATTCAAAAATTTTGGTTAAATATGAATTTTATTTCGTATAATTTTGTTTAAAATAAAAATTTGGAAAAATAAAAATTCTTTGGCACGAAACTTTGGTTAAATAAAAATTTTGCTAAATAAAAATTTTTTCTACTAAAATTCAGATAATTGCAAATTCGGCTAAATAAAAATTCTTTGATACAAAAAAATTTATTTTTCTTCAAATTCAGCTGAATAAAAATTCTGTTAAATAAAAATTCTACTAAAAAAGAATTCAATAAAAAAACAGTTCATTGTTATACAAAAATTTAGTTAAATAAAAAAATTTTCGCAGTTCAAATTCTGTAAAATAAAAATTCTTTAGTATAAAAAATCGAGAATCTCAAAATAAAATTATTCAAACGAATTTTCTTTTAGTAAAATTTTTAAAACTGCAAAATTTGGAATTAAATAGAAATTCACTTAAATAAAAAATTTTTGATTGAAAAATTTTGGTTAAATATGAATTTTACTTTGTATAATTTGGTTTAAATAAAAATTTGGTAAAATTAAATTTCTTTGGCACAAAACTTTGGTTAAATTTGAATTTTACTTTATAAATTTCGGTTAAATAAAAATTTTTTCTTCTAAAATTCAATTAAATGCAAATTCGGCTAAATACAAATTCTTTGATTTAAAAGAAAAATTTAATTTAATTAAAATTTTGTTAAATAAAAATTCTTTAAAACGAAACTTTGCTTAAATATGAATTTTACTTTAGAAATTTCGGTAAAATAAAAATTTTTTCTTCTAAAATTCAATTAAATGCAAATTCGGGTAAATACAAATTCTTTGATATAAAAAAAAATTTACTTTAATTAAAATTTTGTTAAATAAAAATTCTTTGGCACAAAACTTTGGTTAAATATGAATTTTACTTCATATAATTTGGTTTAAATAAAAATTTGGTAAAATAAAATTTCTTTGGCACAAAACTTTGATTAAATATGAATTTTACTTTATAAATTTCGGTTAAATAAAAATTTTTTCTTCTAAAATTCAATTAAATACAAATTCGGCTAAATACAAATTCTTCTTTGATATAAAAAAATTTAATTTAATTCAAATTTTGTTAAATAAAAATTCTTTAACATAAAAATTTAGTTTAATTCAAATTCGGCTAAATAAAAATTCTTTGATAATAAAAAAAAAATCCAAATTCGGAATAATAAAAATTCTACTAAAAAAGAATTCAATAAAATTTTGTTACAAAAATTCAGTTAAATAATTAAAAAAATTTCGCAGTTAAAATTCTGTGAAATAAAAATTCTTTTTGAAAAAATTTAGTTTAATCCAAAGTTGGTTGAAGAAAAATTTATTTTCTATTAATATAATTAAAAACAATATATTTTTTTTATAATGAGTTATTATAATAAATTTTTGTTAATAAAAAATCAGTTTTTATTTTTCTAATAATGTTTTGTATTTAAACTTTTATTAAAAAATTGTTATTAATTTTTTTCTGTGTGTGTTTTCTGTTTTTTTTTTTTTTTAGGTGAAAATTCTAGTACCAAATAGCACAGCCGGAATGATCATTGGAAAGGCGGGCAATTATATAAAACAAATAAAAGAAGAATCGGGATCGTACGTTCAAATTAGTCAAAAGGCAAAAGATTTGTCATTACAGGAACGTTGTATCACCGTTATTGGAGAAAAAGAAAATAATCGCAATGCTTTACTGATGATCCTGGCAAAAGTTGCTGACGATCCACAAAGTGGAACGTGTCTAAATGTTAGTTACGCAGACGTCAGTGGTCCTGTTGCCAATTATAATCCAACCGGAAGTCCATATGCTCAAGCCCCCACGAGCACACCAACATATACATCCACCGCAGGTTTAAATACAGGTTTGTGATTTATTTTTATTTTTTTCAATAATTATTATTACCATTTTAAATATTGGCGACAAATCACTTTTAATTAAAAATTCGTTTTTTTTTCTTCAAAGTAGGTATTTTGAATTTCTTTTTTTAAAGTAAAATTTTCTTTTTAATGTATTTTTCTGTTTTTTTTTTAATTTGGATCGAATTTTTTTATTTGTAATTTGTTAAATTTTGTATTTTTTGTATTTTTCCTTTGTATTTATTTATTTTTATTTATTCTATATTTTTTTTAAATTTATTGCAATTCTATTTATTTTATTTATTTATTGAAAATTTACTCAATTTTCTTTTTATTTTTCTTTCGGTTAAATTTTTAATATAAATATTTTGCCTTCTATCTATTTTCTCCTTCATTAAATTTATTTATTTCTATTTTTATTTCTTTATTTATTTGTTTCTTTATTTGTATATAAAAAAAACGTGTCTTTTGGTAAGAAATAAAAAAAAATATATATCTATTGGAAAAAAATTGACATATTTTGTATTTAATAATATTTTAATTGAAAGAAAAAAAAACTATTACTAATATAATTGAGAAAAAAAAATTCCTTTTTGTTTAATGAAATGTTAATTTTTCTCGTGTCGATTAAATTCTATAGATTAAAAAAAAAAATGCGGAGATTAAAACATATTTTCTGATAATGTGAATAAATTATTTAAGCAAAAAAATTGCAGTTAAATTTATCAGCGATTAATTTATCTTCACATTGAATTCGTGTTTTTAGTGAATAACATTTTCTTGAAAAGGAAATATCCACGTTTTTCAAGCGTATAATAATAATAATTATTTATTGTTCTTTGTCCGTAGATAATAAAAGAAGATATATATTGTTTTTTCTTTGTTTTTGAAAATTAGTCGCGTGCAAGAAACAAAGCAAAAAAAAGTACTTAAACTTAATCTATAACAATCATTCACTTTAGAGTTGAAATAAATTATTAATATTCTTTAAACTTGGGAGATTTTTTTTTTTTTTTTTGAATTACAAATTAAATTTTGAAATAAAAATTTGAAAATTACCAAAATTTCTTGATTTTTGAAAAATGAAATTGGTAAAAAAAACAAATATTTTTTTGAATTGGAAACAAATGGTAAAATTAAATTTTTTTGGAAAATGGCAAAAAACAAATATTTTCTGAATTAGAAAAAAAATTGTGGATTTTTTTACGTAAATTTTGAATTTATTTTAAAAAATCGGTAAAATAAGCATTTTTTTGGTAGTAAACAAATATTTTCTAACGTCATATAAATTTATTTATTTGTTCTATTTATTTCTGAAAAGAAATTTAGAAATTAGAAGAATTTTTCTGTTTTTGTTTTTCCAAAAATTAAAATTGTTAAAAAACAAAATTAGAAAAAAAAGGGAAAAATTAACAAAAATATCTCAACTTTCACAAATTGAAATCAGCAAAAAAAAAAAAATATTTTCTGAATTAGATAAAAAAAATTTCTTAACAATTCAAAAAAATAAATTAAATAAATAAAATCGGGAAAAAACAAATATTTTCCGAATTAGAAAAACAAAAAATGGAAAATTAATAAATTTAAGTTTCAAAATTTAAAATCGGTAAAAACAAAAACAAATATTTTCTGAATTAGAAAAAAAAATTCTTAACTTTCAAAAAAAAAAAAGAAAAAAAAATTGAAATCATGAAATAACAAATTTTTTCATTCTTTTGGTTTCTAATTCGAAAAATTTGTTTTTTCACGATTTCAATTTTTCTTTTTTTTTGAAAGTTAAGAATTTTTTTTTCTAATTCAGAAAATATTTGTTTTGGTTTTTGCCAATTTTAATTGTTGAAACTTAAATTTATTAATTTTCCACTTTTTGGTTTTTCTAATTTGGAAAATATTTGTTTTTTCTCGATTTTATTTATTTATTTATTTTATTTTTTTGAATTGTTAAGAAATTTGTTTTGTACAATTCAGAAAATATTTGTTTTTTTTTGCCGATTTCAATTTTTGAAACTTAAATTTATTAATTTTCCATTTTTTGTTTTTCTAATTCGAAAAAAAATTTGTTTTTTCCCGATTTAATTTATTTAATTTATTTTTTTTCAATTGTTATGAAATTTTTTTTTTTATCTAATTCAGAAAATATTTGATTTTTTTGCCGATTGTAATTTTTGATAATTGAGATATTTTTGTTAATTTTTCCTTTTTTTTCTAATTTTGTTTTTTAACAATTTTAATTTTTGGAAAAACAAAAACAGAAAAATTCTTCTAATTTCTAAAAATTTCTTTTCAGAAATAAATAGAAAAAAATAACAAATAAATTTACATGACGTTAGAAAATATTTGTTTAATACAAAAAATTTTTATACATATCTCAACTTTCAAAAACTGAAATCGGCAAAAAAAAGAAACATATATTTTCTGAATTGTATAAAAAAATTTCTTAACAATTCAAAAAAAAGAAAATAAATAAATAAAATCGAGAAAAAACAAATATTTTCCGAATTAGAAAAACAAAAAATGGAAAATTAATAAATTTAAGTTTCAAAATTTAAAATCGGCAGAAAAAAACCAAATATTTTGTGAATTAGAAAAAAATTTTCTTAACTTTTAAAAAAAAAAAAAAAAATTGAAATTGAGAAAAGACAAATATTTTCCGAATTAGTTTTTTGGTTTTTCTAATTCGGAAAATATTTGTTTTTTCTCGATTTTATTTATTTTATTTTTTTTTTAATTGTTAAGAAATTTTTTTATACAATTAAGAAAATATTTGTTTTTTTTTTAATTTTCCATTGTCTTTGGGTTTCTAATTCACAAAATATTTGTTTTTTCTCAATTTCAATTTTTTTTGTTTTTTTAAAAGTTTAAAAATTTTTTTTCTAATTTTGTTTTTTAACAATTTTAATTTTTGGAAAAACAAAAACAGAAAAATTCTTCTAATTTCTAAATTTATTTTCAGAAATAAATTATAACAAATAACAAATAAATTTACATGACGTTAGAAAATATTTGTTTAATACAAAAAATTTTTATACATATCTCAACTTTCAAAAATTGAAATCGGCAAAAAAAAGAAACATATTTTTTCTGAATTGTATAAAAAATTTTCTTAACAATTCAAAAAAATAAAATAAATAAATAAAATCGAGTAAAAACAAATATTTTCCTAATTAGAAAAACAAAAAATGGAAAATTAATAAATTTAAGTTTCAAAATTTAAAATCGGCAGAAAAAAACCAAATATTTTGTGAATTAGAAAAAAATTTTCTTAACTTTAAAAAAAAAATTGAAATTGAGAAAAGACAAATATTTTCCGAATTAGAAAAACAAAAAATGGAAAATTAATAAATTTCAGTTTCAACAATTAAAATCGGCAAAAACAAAAACAAATATTTTCTGAATTAGAAAAAAAATTCTTAACTTTCAAAAAAATAAAATAAATAAAATCGTGAAAAAACAAATATTTTCCGAATTAGAAAAATAAAAAATGGAAAATTAATAAATTTCAGTTTCAACAATTAAAATTGGCAAAAACAAAAACAAATATTTTCTGAATTAGAAAAAAAATTCTTAACTTTCAAAAAAATAAAATAAATAAAATCGTGAAAAAACAAATATTTTCCGAATCAGAAAAACAAAAAATGGAAAATTAATAAATTTAAGTTTCAACAATTAAAATCGGCAAAAACAAAAACAAATATTTATTATATGAAAAAACAAATTTTTTCATTCTTTTTGTTTCTAATTCGAAAAATTTGTTTTTTCACGATTTCAATTTTTCTTTTTTTTTTTTTTTTGAAAGTTAAGAATTTTTTTTTCCTAATTCAGAAAATATTTGTTTTTGTTTTTGCCGATTTTAATTGTTGAAACTTAAATTTATTAATTTTCCACTTTTTGGTTTTTCTAATTCGGAAAATATTTGTTTTTTCTTGATTTTATTTATTTATTTTTTTTTTAATTGTTAAGAAATTTTTTTATACAATTCATAAAATATTTGTTTTTTTTTTTTAAATTTTCCATTGTCTTTGGATTTCTAATTCACAAAATATTTGTTTTTTCTCAATTTCAATTTTTTTTGTTTTTTTAAAAGTTTAGAAATTTTTTTTCTAATTTTGTTTCTTAACAATTTTAATTTTTGGAAAAACAAAAACAGAAAAATTCTTCTAATTTCTAAATTTCTTTTCAGAAATAAATAGAAAAAAATAACAAATAAATTTACATGACGTTAGAAAATATTTGTTTAATACAAAAAATTTTTATACATATCTCAACTTTCAAAAATTGAAATCGGCAAAAAAAAAAAACAAATATTTTCCGAATTAGAAAAACAAAAAATGGAAAATTAATAAATTTAAGTTTCAAAATTTAAAATCGGCAAAAAAAAACCAAATATTTGGTGAATTAGAAAAAAATTTTCTTAACTTTAAAAAAAAAAATTGAAATTGAGAAAAGACAAATATTTTGTGAATTAGAAACCCAAAGACAATGGAAAATTAAAAAAATTTTTTGATATCAAAAACTAAAATCAAAACATAAATGTATTTTCTGATTTCAGTAAATATTTGCTTTGGAAAAGTGAAAAAAAATTGAAATAAAATTTTTGAATTAAAAAATAGTTGAAGTATTAAAAAGAAAAACAAATATTACTTTTGTAAAACGTAAATAAATTTTTAAAAAATTGTATTTTTTTTCCCATTAAAGAAAGAATAATTTGGAAAAACAAAAATTGTTATAACTACTTTCTCTGTTTTCAGTGAGCCTTTTGAATGGCGCGGGTCTCAGTCTGAATTTGAATTTAGGCACGGCAATAACAACGGGAACCGCGCCAGTAACACAACAGCTGTTGGAACATTTGAAATTGAACTTGCGAACGACTGGCTTCACTGAACCGGCCGTGACCGAGATCTTAACATCAATTGCAACACTCGCCAAATATAATATTCTTGGTATGGGCATTGGTATGCCATCGGGTTTAAATTATCTTGGCACACCAATGGACAGTACAACAACAGTTAATGGTTCAAATAATAATGGAGGTGGCGGTGTATTTGGTCCAATTGGAACAGTACCATCATTGGGTTCAACATCGCCAACGCCACGCAATGCACTCGATCGTTTTGAGCCATTCGATCCATTTCGTCAGAATAATACAGCAGCAGCGGCAGCGGCGGCCGCCGCGGCAGCAGCAGCCAGTGCCATTCATCTCAACAACAATTCATTTGGCTTGGGAACAAATCAATTATCACTTGTAAGTAAGAGTCCTAATCAGACGGTACAGGTGGTTGATGCAACAACCATTAACAACAAGGAGACCAAGAAAGTAGATATAGAAATTGCAGAGGTTATAGTGGGAGCTATTCTTGGACCCGGTGGTCGTGCCCTAATTGAGATTCAGCACCTTAGTGGGGCCAACATACAAATCTCGAAGAAGGGCATGTTTGCGCCTGGTACAAGGAATCGTATAGTGACTATCACGGGTTTTCCAAATGCCATTGGCACTGCTCAATATCTCATCGAGCAGAGGATCAGCGAAGAGGAGGCGAAACGTGCGCGTCATAATGCTATTGCCGGCATGATTCATTGAAAAAAAAAAAAAAAATATTCGAGAGAGATAATTAATTAATTAATTATTCACAATCCTCTTCTTTTTCGTTTGCTGCATTCTCTATTTTTCTGAAAACGTGGGAAAAAAAAAGAAACAAAAAAATTGCATCCTTCTCATTCTTGTTTTTCTTCCCTAAGGCTCTCTTTCTCTCTTTCTATTTTTGCTTTTTGTATTTTTTTTCTCTTTTTTCTCTTTTCTTTGCAGAAATGTGCGAAATTGTCGAAAAAATTCGATTCCAGTGGAAATTGGTGCGAATTTTCTCTTGTAAAGAAAATTGGAAATTTTGCACAATTTCTACATTTTTTTTTTTCAAATTTAATTAAAATTAAAAATAAATTTTTTTCGTTTTAGAAATATACGAAATTGTAAAAATTAGAAGAAAAAAAAATTCGAAACGAATTTCGAGTCTATGTAAAAAAAAAGAAAATTCAAAATTTTGTACATTTCTGTTTTTCCTGTAGAAATGTACGAAATTGTAAAAATTCGAAAATTTTGGCACATTTCTAATTTTTTTTTTCTATTTTTACATTTTTTTTTGTCCTTTCTAGAAATGTACGAAATTGTAAAAATTCGATTTCATTGAAAATTAGTTAAAAAAAAAAATTTCGAATCGAATTTTGAGTGTAAAAATTATTCAAAAATTTTGTACATTTCTGTTTTTTTTCTATTTTTCTGAAAAAAAATGTACGAAATTGTAATTGTTTGATATTTTTTTGCAAATTTCTACATTTTATTTTTTATTTTATATTTTCTCAATTTTTTTTTCCCCCTCTGGAAATATGCAAAATAGAAGAAAATTTGATTCGGTAAAAAATTAGTTTAAATTTCAATTTGAATTGAATTTCGTGTCAATGTAAAAAAAAAAAGAAATTCGAAATTTTTTTGCATATTTCTACTTTTTTTTTTTCTTCTATTTTTAGATTTTTATTTTTCCTCTCTAGAAATGTATGAAATTTTAAAAATTCGATTTAATTAAAAAATAATCGAAAAATTTCGAATCGAATCGAATTTTTTTTTTTTTATAAAGTTTTTTCTGAGGAAAATTCGAAATTTTGTACATTTCTATTTTTTTTCTTCTATTTTTACATTTTTTTTTGTCCTTTCTAGAAATGTACGAAATTGTAAAAATTCAAAAATTTTGCAATTTTGTACTTTTTTTTCTTTTTTCAATTTTTTTTCTCCTTTTCATTTCTTTCCAATTTTTGTCTCTCTTTTTCTTTTCTCGCTTTTATCATTTTAACACACAATTCTTTCTTTTTTTCTATTTCTTTTGCTTTTTCATTCCCATTTTATTGGAGAATTCGAATTTTCTTATTCGGTGATGCGACAGGAATTTTTAAATTAGGAAAAAAAAATTCACTTTGAAAATTTAGTGGATTTTTTTTTTTGGCGAAAATTTGGAATTTATTTCAAGAATCGATGGAAATGAAATATTTTTACTTTTTTTTTTTGGTAAACAAATATTTTCTCATTATGTAAATTTATTATTTGTTTCTGAAAAGAAAATTATTATTATTATTATTATTATTATTATTATTATTATTATTATTATTATTATTATTGTTTCAAAAATTGAAATCGGTAAAAAACGAATATTTTTCGAGTTAGAAAAACAAAAAATTGAAAATTAACAAAATATCTTAACTTTCGAAAATTTAAATCGTCAAAAAAAAACAAATATTTTCTGAATTAGAAAAAAATTTCTTAACTTTCGAAAAAAAATTAAAATCGGGAAAAAAAACAAATATTTTCCGAATTAGAAACCAAAATACAATGGAAATTGAACAAATTTTGTTGACTTTCAAAAATTAAAATCAATAAAGAAACAAATTCTGATTTCAGTAAATATTTGCTTCGGAAAATGAAAAAATTTGAAATTACAGAATTCTCTTTTTTTTTCTCTTGATAATATTTGTTCGGAAAATAATAATTTTTTTTTTTTGATAAGAAAAATAAAACATATTTTTTTTGTGTTCAAAACTCAAATATTTGTCTCTGAAAAGAAAATTTGAACTTAGTGTATTTTTTTTTTTTATTGAAATCTAGAAACAAATAATTTTTGTAATGATAAAAGTAATATTTGTTTCCAAAAAAAAAAAAATACTTCAAAAATTTCAGTAAAATTCATTTTTTTTTTTAAATTAGCTAATTTTTTGCTTTTTAACATTTAAATAAAAACAAACTATTTTCTGGATTTAAAAAATAAAAGAACAAATAGCAAAAAAAAAATTCCTGTCGCTTATAAAACGGAGAAAAGGTCATTAAAAAAAATTTTTTCAAAAATTGAGATTTCAATTAATTTAGTTAATTAATTAATTAATATTTTTAAAATGAAATGGGAAATGAAAATTTTTTTTTTGAAATGAACTTTTTTTCTAATAATTCTCTTCCCCTGTGTGTTTCTTTTTCAAAATATCATAGCTTTGTTTTTATTTTTTCAAAAAAAAGTCACTTTACCATTTCACTAAAAAAAAAAAAAAATGAAAATTCACCAAATATCGCTCGTTAAAAAAAAAATTAAAATAATTTACCACCCGTCTTTGTCACCTATCGCAGCATCACTATAGCGCTTGCATTTGTCGCTACATTTTACCATTCATTCATCTCCATCACGGCTCGTTAACATTGATCTACTTTTTAAGAATTCGTACGTAAAAAAAAAAAAATATTATTACGTTAATTATATATATAAATATATATATAGAAAAAGAGATAGAAAGAAAGAAAGAGAGAGAGAGAGAGAAAAAGAGAAAGAAAGAGAGCGAAAGTGAGAGAAAGGAAAATAGAGAGAGAAAGAGAGAGAGAGAAAGAAATATCTATCTATATATATATATAATAAAAAAAAAACTACTACAATTGTTCTGTGATACACCACGATACGGGGCTTGATCACACATTTAATAATCACCAAACACACACACAGAGAGCCACGCATTATCACGTCTAGTTAGATGGATTTTAGATAATCTCTAAAAAGAAAGAAAAATGAAAAAAAAAATATAATAATAATAATAAAACGGGGACTGCGCAGTGAAACTGTCGTACGAGTCTTTAATAGCTTAGATTTTAGAAACAAACGTCTTTCAAATATCATTCTTTTTTTTTTTTTTTTTTTTTTTTTTTTTTTTGCCTTCCAACGAAAAAATCTGTCTGATTCACTTGATTTAACAAAAAGGTTTAAAATTTAATTTTCTTTACTGATTTCGAAAAAAAAATTTGACTAATTGAATTTTTTCAATGAATTCTTCTTTAATTTTAATAATTTATTAGAAGAATTTAATAATTTCGTAATTTACAATCTAATAATTTACAATTTAATATTATTTATTAATTAAGCTTCAGCCTTTCGGCCCAGAAGTGGACTTGGTTTAATTCAAAATTAAAAAAATGTAATTTACAATTTAATAATTTACGATTTTATAATTCACAATTTATAATTTAATAATTTATAATAAATTATTAATAATAAATTAAATTACAAATAAATAATTATTATGTATTATATTATAATACTAATAATTATATTTTATTGAAATAAATAATAGTAATAATAATAATTAACAAAGATTTATTTATTTTATAATAAAATTTATAAATAAATAAATAAAAAATAATTATATTTTGTTATAATAAATATTATTATAAATAATATAATAATATAAAGTTTCATAAAATAATAATTAAAATTATTCATTATAATATATTGAATAATATTTTTTTATTATTATTATTATTTTTAGTATCGTAATTAAAAATAATTTACAATTTTTCAATGCAAACAATTTTTTTTTTAAATGTTAACCATTTTTTTCTGTTTGAAGTCTGAAAGAAAAAATGACTAAAAAAATCACTACTTTTAAAAAGTGAAATTCTTCTTTTGTTTTTCGTTTTATTGCAAAAATACCACAAACAAACTTTTTGTTCTTGAAATTTAGAAAAGAAAAAACATCTTCAAGAATACGAATTTAACCTAGATTTCAGAGTTTTACTTTAGTATTCTCAAAGTCTGAATTATTGGAGAGGGAAAGAGAGAGAGAGAGAGAGAAAGAGAGCGAAAAAGTTGTTATCTGAAGAATTTTATTGTTATGGAGAAAAAAGAAAATGGAGAATCTTCAATATTCTCATTTTGATTTCTCGCGTCTCTTTCTTTCTCTCTCTCTCTCTCTACTTTTTCGTTATCAATAATTTCTTTTATTATTTATATTTCCTTTTTGAAAATGAAAATTTTCGTCATTTTCCATAATTGAAAAAAATTGATAAGGAAAACAATTTTCTCTTTGTTTTTTTTTTCTCGGAAAAAATTAATTTTCACGTAATTTTGTCGAAGTTTTTTTTTGTTTCTTAGGGTTTTGAAATGAAAAAAAAAAAAATTCAAAAAAAAATTTTTGCATTGAAAAATTAATATTTTTGCAAAAACGGAAAATTTTTCTTAACATTTCTGAGAAAAAGGAAATTTTTGTTTCTTTCAAAAAAAAAAAAATGTTTTCAAACAAAAATTTTGTACAACAAAAAATTTACAAGAAAAAGGAAATTTTCTTTCAAAAACGAAATTTTGTTACAAAAATTTCTAGAAGGAAAAAAAACCAATAAATTTCGATTTAAATTTTCCAAAAGAAAAATAGAATTTTATTTTGAAATCGAAATTAATATAAATAGTAAAAAAAAAAAGAAATGTTTTCTTTTTCTTTATAAAAATTTTAAAATTTTTGTTTAAAAAAAAAAAAAAATCAGTGAATCAGTCAATTTGTTTCGTGTGAATGTGAAAAATCTTTTTTTCTCCGTGCGATCGAAATGAATCGAAGAAAAAATGAAAAGAAAAAAAAAAGTTTCAATCTATATATATATATTTTTTTTCTAATCTTGATACTTTTTTTCTCTCTTATAAATACAATATTCTTCAAATAAAACGCGAATTCTTAATAATATGACACGGGAAAAATATATTGATATATAGAAAAAAAAAAAAAAAAAAATGCAATGCAATTTGAGAGAATATTTTTGCATTGTCAATGCAAAGAAGAAATAAAATAGAAAAAAAAAACTTGACAAGTGGAGCGATCAATTGACAATACCAAAGATGCACTATATGCAGACGGATCAGAGAAAACTCGATTGACAGAGTTATATATATATAGTACATATACATATATATTTATTAGCTGGCTGGACCGGCTGATCGTTTTATCTTTAAAGCACAAGCTAATCCCCGATTGTCCCCTATATTAGAAAGAGACATTTTTTTTCCATTTTCAAAAACTCTTCAATTTATAAAAAAAAAAAAATTTATAGGAAATAATTATTGTTTCTTATTTTCTGACGAAAATAATTTATTTGTTACTAAATATTTACTTTTTTGGAAAGAAAAAAAATGAAATTTTTACTTTTTTGGAAATAAAGAAATAAATATTTACTTTTCTAAAAAGAAAAAATAAATTGTAAATATTTATTTACATTTTATTGTAGGGAAAAAATAATTGTAAATTTTTATTTTACATTTTTAGAAAGAAAAAAATAAATATTTACTATATTTCGGAAAGGAAAAAGTAATTTTTAAAAAAGAAATTGTAAATTTTTATTTCCTTTTTTTGGAAAGAAAAAAAATGAATTTTTACTTTTTTGGAAATAAAGAAATAAATATTTACTTTTCTAAAAAGAAAAAATAAATTGTAAATATTTATTTACATTTTATTGTAGGGAAAAAAGAAATTGTAAATTTTTATTTTACATTTTTAGAAAGAAAAAAATAAATATTTACTATATTTTGGAAAGGAAAAAGTAATTTTTAAAAAAGAAATTGTAAATTTTTATTTTACATTTTTAGAAAGAAAAAAATAAATATTTACTATATTTTGGAAAAGAAAAAAAAAAATTTTTAAAAAAGAAATTGTAAATTTTTATTTACTTTTTTCGGAAAAAAATTTATATTTCCCCTTTTTTAGAAAGTTAAATAAATAAATTTTATGTTTACTTTTATTTTTTAAAAAAAGTAAATATTTATTTTTTTCCTTAAAAAAAATATTCCCTTTTTTTTGGAAAGAAAAAATAATTTTTTTTAAATGATTGTTACATTTTTTTAAGGAAAAATTTTTTTGGTAAAGAAAAATAAATTTGTAAATTTTACATTATCCTTTCTTTCATGAGGGAAAATAGAATTTTGAAAATTAAATTTTCTTTATTTTTAAAATTTTAAAATAATTTTTTAAAAATATTTAATTATTTAAAAAAATAAATAAATAAAATAATTAATAATTAATAATTAATAAATTTAAATTTCTCAAAAAGAGATTTTGGAAATATGGGAAAAAAATTTTGCTCTTTTTTTAATGCTTTAAATACCACATTCTTTGTTGTTTCTTTTTTTTCTATTTTTTATTTTTTTTGCTTCTCATTATTAGAGTTTATGTAAATGACAATTTTATATATATATATATCATACAATCGTACGATGCCAACTAACACTATATAAATATATTGTTGATGTAATAAAAAAAAATATATATATATATATATATACGAAAGAAAATGTGTTCGCTCCGCTTGTGCAAGATCCGAAAATATTTGTCATTGCCTTCAAAACGAGAGGAAAAAAAAAACCGTGAAGCCAATAAAATAATAATTATAGCCGATAAAAAGAATCAATTAGACAGAATTTGTTTTTTTTTTTTTTTTTAAATAATAATTACTATATACCTGATTAGCTAGAAGATTGTTATAGTCCCAAGCGCAATGTTTCTCTCTTAAAATCGTTAATTTTCCCCCCCCAAAAAAAAATAAGGGGAAATTTTCTTTTTTTTTTTTTCAAAGTATCGAGTTTCACTGATCGAGAGGGATTTTCTCTAAGTGATAATTAGAAGAAAAAAAAATCCGTGATTATTAAAGCTGCGAGGAGAGAAAAAAATAAAATTGTTGGAGAAAAAAAAAATAGAAAATGTTTACAGAAAGGAAAACCACAGTTGAATATAAAAATAGGGATATTTAGGGAAAATAAAAAAGCGTCAAAAAATTTGGTAATTAAAAAAAAGAATTAAAGAAAGCGCTGGCTCATCGCTCTTTAAATGAAGAAAAAAAAAAGAAATGACTTGTATATTTATAAATAACATTAATTCACTATAATATATAAATATATATATATATTATAGTATAAATATATTGAAAAAAAATAATAATATTAAAAGAGAGTTATATAAACTACGTATGGTATATATATTTGGATGTATATATTATATGTTCTATATTCGCCAAGACATTTTCAATTTAGATTATTATTATTATTTTTATTATTATTGAAGAGAATTCATTATTATGAAGTCTAATAATATATATATATTAAAGATATATAATTATCCTATATAAGATGTAAGAAATGTCGAGGTAAATATAATTAAAAAAAAGAAATGAGGGGAAAAAAAAATATAATGTTGACAAAATGAATATGACAGAAAACAAAAAAATATATATGTATATTAAACAATTTGCGTCCGCAAAAAAAAAAGAAATTAACGTTTCATAAATTCTATGAGGGAATCTTCTTGAAGAGTCAGATTATATTGTAGATTATATTGAAGAAAAGAAAATAATTATTTAAAGCATACAAATTCCATATATATATAGAGAGATATATAAAATATATATATATAAAAATATAATTGAAAAAAAAGAGTAAATAACAGACTATAATAATAAAATTGAGGATACAACTAGAGTGAACCGAATAAAATATATTGTTGAAAAATTTAATATTCGCATTTTTTACCGTGGGAGAGGGAATTTTGAAAATTGGCATTTTTTTTTTAATACAATTTCGAATTTTTTCTTTGAATACAATTCAAAAATATTTCGAATTTTTTAAAAATATAATTCAAAAATATTTGGATTTCGAATTTTTTTAATAAATTCGAATATTTAAAAATATTTCAATTTGGATTTCGAATTTTTTTGAATAAATTCGAATATTTAAAAATATTTCAATTTGGAATTTTTTGAATAAATTCGAATATTTAAAAATATTTCAATTTGGATTTCGAATTTTTTTTGAATAAATTCGAATATTTAAAAATTGAAATAATAAATATAAAAAAAATACGGATAAAATTAAAAAAACAACGGGCGGGAATATAATTTGAATAGAAAGAGATAATTGAAAAAAATATATGAAAAAAAATATATAAGGGAAAAAGTAATAATAATTCAAAGCGCAAAAATTAATACAAAGAAAATAAAAATATATTAATTGAAAATTTAATTATAAATTCCAGTAAAAAAAGCGAAAAATAAATTTTAATTTGCCAAAAAAATATAAATAAAAAAAAAATATATATATAATTACAAAGAATAAAAATAATTGAAAATGATAAAAATATAAATAATTCTAGTAGAAAAAGGAAAAAACAAAAATTAATTATAATTGCCAAAAGTATAATTGTAAAAAAATATAATACAATTATCTAAATATTATTGAAAAAAATCTAACTGAAAGAATTAGGATTGAAAAGAAAAAAAAACATTCGAAAAATTAAAAAAAAAGAAATAATTCACAAATACAAGAATCGTGGGGAAAAACAATGTAAAAAGAAAAAAAAATGAGAAAATTAAAAAAAAAACTAATATTCAATTTTTCAATAATGTTAAATTTCATTTTTGAAAATGAAAGGAAAAAAAAATTTTTCAAAACTATCGTTAGATGTTTTTTAGCTAGGTTGTTTATCGAAATTGACGTAGTAAAAAAAAAAAAGTCTGTAAGAAAATCGCTGTTCAATATAGTAGGTATATAGAATAAAATTAGATTGAAAGGAAAAAAAAAGGTTGGGCTCCTTTTTTTTTTTTTGAATGTGTCGACGAGCTTCTTTTTTTTTTTTAATCATCCAAAGAAGGGAAATTTGCGAGCAAAAAAAATTCGCTATTTTATCGTTGAATGGAAAAAAATCAATTTTTTTTTATCGGACTTGATTTTTGTCAATTGTTAATTAAATTTCCTTATTATATGAAAAAAATAATATTATTGTAGGATTTAGAACAGTTTTTCAAAAATCTTTCATCGAACGCATTTCAACATCCAAGAATTTAATAATCCTTGAGAGTGATATTTAAAATTTACGAATTTTTTTTAAATTCGTGGTTTTTATTGAGTAAAAAATCCTCGAAAGGTTCTTTTTTTTGGAAAAAATGGCTTTTAGAAAAGTAGAAACCAGAATTTTGGGTTTTTAATTTTTAAACTGTTTTAGTTTTTTTTTTACTATTAAAATTCTTGATTTAATTTATTTTTACTTTTTTTTATTATTATTTTTTCCTTGCGTAAATTTTTTTTTTTATTAATAGCAAAAAATTAAAAAACTATTTTCAGTAATTTTTTTTATATTTTTTTCTACATTTAGAAAAAAATATTTTATTTCTACCAATTATTTTTCTTCCTTTTATTGAAATTGAAATGATAATTATAAAAATGAAAAATATTTGAAAATCAATATTCGAGGATTTTTACTCTTTTGAAATTCGAATTTTTATTTCTTTTTAAAAAAACACGACAAATTGAAGGGGAAAATTTTTTTTCATTTTTTTTATCGCGAGAACCAGTGCTTTTTAGAATATTTCTATATTATAATTAATATTATATATAATATATAATATCTAGAAAAAAAAACAACTTGTAGGTGGCGTAGAAAACAAAAAATATTTGCGATTAAAAATAAATTTGTTCTTTTTCTTTCTAAACGGGTGGAAAAATAATTTTTTTTTTTTTATTATTATTATTATTTATTAAAGCTGTGATGGAATCGACGAATGGTCTTTTGTTTCCAATAAAATTTCTTTGCGCAGGAAAAATAACTTGGCACCGGACGAGGAGACATCAATGGACGTCTTGCTGGAAAGAAAATTTTTTTTTTTTTAATTTAATTTAATTCAAATCTTTTTTTTTTTCCACATCGATACGGCCCACAATTTTTCCAATTTGTATGAATTTTTTTTTTCATTTTACAAAAAAAAATAATTTTTTTTATTTAGTTATATGAATAATTTTCTTTTTTTTTACAAAAAATTTCTTTATTATTTTATTATTAATTTCCATTTTTTTTTACAAATGTAAATTATAATATTATTAATTTGAATTATTTTTATTATTTTCAATTATTTCCATTATTTTCAATTATTTCCATTATTTTCAATTATTATTATTTTTTTTTTTATTATTTTCAATCATTTTTATTATTTTCGATTATTTTTATTATTTCCAATTATTTCCATTATTTTCAATTATTTTTTTTTTATTATTATTTTCAATCACTTTTTTTTCGATTATTTTTATTATTTTTAATGGTATTATTATTATAATTTCAATTACTTTGTTATTAATTAAAATGATCAATTTCTATTATTAATTTCAATTAATTTATATGTGTGTGTGTTTTTTTTTTTTTTTGTTAAGAATTTATGAAAAATTGAAAAAGTTTGTGGGTAATTTTTTTTTACATTATTCACTGATTTATTATTATTATTATTCATTAAAATAACAAATTTCCGAAAATTTTTTGGAATATTGTAAAATTTTCTATATGGAAATTTGAATTTTTTTTCGACATGCTACCTGCAAGTTGTTTTCTTTATAAAAAAAAAAAAAAATTCTAGAAGAGAATTTTTCCATTCGTTGATGTAACAATAATAATTAAAAAAAAATGATGATGCGATTTGTTCAATGAAGAAAAAAAAACGTTATTTCAATGAGAAATAAAATTTTTAATTATTGCAACAAGAAAAAATATTTATATATGTTCAAGATGAAATTTCAATTCAATGATTTGAATTTATATTTGAATTTTAATTGACTTTATTTGTAATAATTTACAAATTAATTGAAGAATTAATTAATTTAAGAACTTTTTTTCAAATTTTATTTATTTATCATCGAATTCTCTCTTATTATCAAATAACATATAAATTCAAATTTTGAAAATTCGAATTCGAATTTATTCGAAGATTTACTTTTTCTAGTATAAATTCAAATTTTGAAAATTCGAATTCGAATTTATTCGAAGAAAATTTATTCGTAAAAAATAATTTCTCTTTATATATTCAAAAAAAAAATTTTTTTCAATAATTAAAATATTTTTAAAAATTTCTTAACCTTTTTTTTACAAATAAAGAAATTATTAAAAAACAAAAACTAAAAAAGGAAATTCAAATCGTTCAATTGAATTACAAAAATATAATTATTAACCAAAAAAGAAAGAAACAAACAAAAACAAAAAAAATTGCGAAAGAAAAGAAAAAAAATGAAATGCGAATAAACTGAAAGATGCAGAAATAGTTTTTTTTTTTCTAGTTTCAAGTTTGTTGAAAAAAAAGGACACAAATACGTAAATACGTATATGTAGATTCTTTAATCTTTGTATTAATTAATCATCGCAGGTCCGACGAGTTAGTCAATATATTTACATTTTACAGATTTAAAAAAAAGAAGAAAGAAAGAAATAAATAATAATAATTGAGATATATAAATATATATATCTAATGCGTGGTTAAATAATAATAATAATATATATATATATAAATATTAAATATAACGATAATTCTCTCGCAAGTGGCGAATTTATAATTATAATTATATAATAGGTTAGGGATCAGGGAAAAAATATTGTAGGAATTGCATCGGTTCGCCTCGAAAATTCAAAAAAAGAATAACAAAAATATGTGTGTGTGTAAAAAAAAAAAGAAACAAAACAAAAAAAGTGACAAAAATAATTGCGAAATCGTCGTGATAAGGAAATAAATAGTTTTTTGAATTCGACATACATAAAATTTCACTGAAAAAAAATTTAAAAAAAAACCACCTTTTTTTAATGATGATGATAGTGGAAAAAAAAATTAAGGTGGTTTTTTGCGTGTGTTTTTTTATGTGGTCGCAATTACTTGGCTGTGTGTGCTAGGATACATCATGATTCATGTTCCATCATCTCCATCACCTGACTCACGCATAAATAAAATATTTACAAAAAAAAATTTTTAAAATGATATGATAGTCTCCATCGAATCTCTATAATAGAGTTGTACACGAGACGCGTTACCAGAATAGAGAATTTGTTTTTTCAAATAAAAGAAATTAAATTTTTTTTTTTGCTAAAAACAAAAACAAAACAAACGGTTTTTCCAAGAAAAAATATTTTTTTCGCTAAAAAAAAATTGTATTTTTCCAAAAGAAAATATCTTTTTTGCTAAAAAAAAAAATTGGTTTTTACCAAAATAAAAAAGGGTTCTACAAAAGAAAAGGTTTTTTTACTAAAAGAAAATATTTTTTATTTGCTAAGAAAATGATTTTTACTAAAAAAAAAAAATTTATTTTTGCCAAAAAAAAATAGGTTTTTTTTTTTACCAAAAGAAAATATTTTATTTGCAAAAAAAAATACTTTATTTGCAAAAAAATACTTTATTTGCAAAAAGAAAGGTTTTTGTTAAAAAAAAAATATTTTATTTGCTAAAAAAAGGTATTTTTACTAAAAGAAAATATTTATTTTTTTAGTAAAAAATAGAATAATTTTGCTAAAAAAAAATATTTTATTTGCTAAAAAAAGGTATTTTTACTAAAAGAAAATATTTTTTTTTTTTAGTAAAAAATAGAATAATTTTGCTAAAAAAAAATATTTTATTTACTAAAAAAGAGATGTTTTTTTTTACTAAAAAAAATTATTATTGTCAAAACGATGGATTTTTGCACAAAAGAAAATAAGGGGCTTATGTAATTCAAAACAAAAAGAATACAATTTTTTTTAGCAAAAAAAAAAAATTATTCTTTTCAAAATGAAAAAAAAAAAAATTATAATCCAATGAGAATTTTGAAAATGAATTATTATATAATATTAATACTCTATTAAAATTGCTTTAGTGTGCCATATTCTGAGACAAGAAAAAGAAAGAAAAAAAAATAATATTATTACACTCTTGGCCCTTGTCTATTGTTAACGTTTGAATTATCGATAAATGTGCGTTATTAATTCTTTTTTTTTTTTTTTTTTTTTTCTCTCCACGATGTACGGGCGATTTTCTCTCTCTATATAACGGAAAATGTAAGTTTATGGGAAAGTGGAGATGGAGCTTTTTCCAATTTTTTCAAACTTTCACTCACTTTTTTTTTGGTTTTGTTTTTTAAATTTCTATTTATCGAAAAAAAAATGGGGTTTATCGTTTATCGTTCATTTCCAGTGCTGAACAATTTTTTTTTTTAAATTGACGGTTTTTTTTTTTCCTTTTTTTCGATTTTTACAATTAATAATGAATAATTTTCTTTTTTGTTTGCTTTTAATTGTAATTATAATAATAATTATTATTATTATTGTTATTATTATAATTATTTTTTGGCACTAATTTTTTTTGTAACAATAAATTTATATTTCTAAATAAAAAATTTCAAATTTTTAATATCAAAATTTAAATTTAAAAAAACTAGAAATAAAAAACATAAGCCAAATAAATACTTTTTTTTTCGAATAATTTTTACATTTTTTTTTTGTTTTTTCCAATAATTTTTCTTCCTTTTTTTTTTTTCTAACGGTAATTTTTTTTTCATTTTTTTATTTTTCTACTTTTTTTTCGGTTTCAAACAAAGTTTTTTTGTTTTTTTTGCTTTTGACAAGGAAACAATTTTTTGGACTGGAATTTTTTTTTTTTTTAACTGAATAGAAAATTTATTTGTTATTTTTTTTTTTTTTTAAGTTCAGCACTGATTCATTGACATTTTGATTTTTTTTTTTTCTTTAAATCTTTCGTCCCACTAAACTTCTCTGCTCAGTGATCGTTTGATGCAAAGAAAAAAGAACAAAAAAAAAAAAAAAAAAATGAAATTCAAATGTGATCCCGTACCAATTTTTTTTTTCTCTGAAAATTGCGAAAATAGTATAGAGACAAAATAAATAACGATGAATGCGGATGACATTTGAATTTTTAGAGACGAGAAAAATAAAAAAAATTGCAAAAATTTTTTTTTTATATAAGACAAAAATTCGAAAGAGAATTTTTTCGTTTTTTTTTTGCAAATATTTTCTTTTTTTATTTTACTATATTAAAAGATTTTAATGTCAAAAAATTTTACTTTTAAACCATTTTTTTTACAAAATAATTCCAAAAAAAACGATTTAGAAATTTTTTAAATTCTTTTATTTCAAATTTTGTAATATTTTAAATTAAAAAAATTACAGAAAATATAAAAAATATTTTAAAAAACTAAAATTGGAGAAAAAAATTTTGTTTTTAAAAATTGAGACTTGAAAAGTAAAAAAAAAATTAAAAACAATATTTATGAAAAAAAAAAAAAAAAATACAAATAAATAAAATTTCCCAAATTTATTTTTTTTTGACTCCACTTAACGAATTGCTTTGACGAGAGAGACAATTTTAATTTGCAGCGATCTGGACTCTTCGTTTTCCCATGAACTGAATTTCAATTATTCCAATGAAGACGAAATTTTGAAGATTTATTATTTACCCGCCTGTACATCGAGACACCAACCGGATTAAAACGATATATATATATATCTATAATAATAATAATAAAGTAGTTTTTTAATTGTTTTTCTTTTCTCATAAAAAAAATACAAAACGAGAAATGAAAATCTTTGTTTTTTTTTTTAGTTTTTAATTTATAAGAAAGAAAAAAAACCTCTATGTGACTTTTGCCAATATATATTTAATAAAATCAAATGTTAAAAAAATTGTCATTTTTTAATGACAGTTTTTGAATATAATTGTACAGAAAAAAAAGATAAAGAAATAGAAAAAAAAGAAAGAGAAAGGAATTTATTTCAAGTAAAAAAAAAAAAAAAAAATGGTGCTTTCGAAATACCTCTAATATTGCAAAGACAGGATTTAAATTATTATTATTATTGTTTTGTTTACAAAAATTTTATTTAACGCTCAATTTTTTTTTTTTTTTTTTTTATTCAGATATTTATAATTTATAATAGAATTATTAATTTCAGATTATTATTATTATAATTAGTAGATAAAATATTTAATGTATAAAAAAAAAAGACAATTGATCGGAAAATTGATCAAAATAGAGAGGAAAAAATTTTTTTTTGAAATTTTAATTTTTTTTTTTCGATTGACGAATATAATAAAAATCGACTTCGGTTGTAAATAACGTATAATCAAACGTTAAACTAGTTGAGAAACTTCCATTAGAAAAAAAAGTGTCGCGTATTCACAAAAAATATATATATATATATTGAAAAATCATCATATATTATAGACGTGTATAAAAAAATAAAAGTCACAAAGAATTATTATAGAGAATTATATTGTATTGACAATAGAGCGAAAAAAGTTGAATTTAGTTTTTTTCGGAAAAAAAAAATAAAAAAAAACTAAAATCGACTTTTAATCTGCACGAATTGCACTTTGAAAATAAAAAAAAAAAAATTAATTAATTAATTAAATATTAAACTAAGCGACTTCATACAAGCTCTGTATTGGAGGGGGAAAAGTTGTTATATTGTTGTGTGCGATGACGCCGCGTATATATTTATATTTACAAAAAAAAAAAAAACTTGTATTAAAATGAAAGGAAAAAATTTATATACATTTTAAGGATCATTGATATCGCATTTTTTTTTTCTCTCATTTCATTTTACACGCGAATCCGAACTTTTTTCCCTTTGGTCAATCTTTCATTTGAGACAATCATTTTTTGAAGAAAAAAAAAAAAAAAATTTTTTTTTACGAGAAAAAATGCGAGAAAAAAAAGGAATATTTCTTAAAATTAAAAAAACAAAGCAATTTTTTCGAATTTAAAAGCAAAAAAAAAAAAAAACAAATTGAATCAATTTTTATTAGCAAAATTGAATTTTGAAAAAGGGCAATTTTTTCAAATTCAATTTATTTGACAAAAAAAAATATTTAATCAATTTTTTTTTTTGGCAAATTAATTAAATTTTGGAATAAAAAGAAATTTTTTCTGAATTTAGAGAAGAAAAAAAAATTGAATTCATTTGACAAAAATAAAATTGATTTTTTTTTCGGCAAATTGATTCAATTTTGAAAACAAAGCAATTTTTTTGGATTAAAAAAAAAATTGAATTCGTTTTTGGCAAATTTTTTCAATTTTGAAAATGAAGCGAAATTTAATTTCGAATATAAAAGCAAAAAAAAAAACAAATTGAATCAATTTTTATTAGCAAAATTCAATTTTTTCGAATTGAATAAAAATTGAATTTATTTGACAAAAAAAAAAAAATTTAATCAATTTTTTTTTTTGGCAAATTGATTAAATTTTGGAATAAAAAGAAATTTTTTCGAATTTAGAGCAGAAAAAAAATTGAATCCATTTGGCAAAAATAAAATTGATTTTTTTTCGGCAAATTGATTCAATTTTGAAAACGAAGCAATTTTTTCGAAATAAAAAAAAAAATTGAATTCTTTTTTGGCAAATTTATTCAATTTTGAAAATGAAGCGAAATTTTTTCGAAATTAAAAGCAAAAAAAAAACAAATTGAATTAATTTTTATTAGCAAAATTCAATTTTTTCGAATTGAATAAAAATTGAATTTATTTGACAAAAAAAAAAATTTAATCAATTTTTTTTTTTGGCAAATTGATTAAATTTTGGAATAAAAAAAAATTTTCTCGAATTAAAAACGGAAAAAATTGAATTAGTTTGTTAAAAAAAAATATTTGCAACAAAAAGCAATTTTAGAAGATAAAGTACATTTTTCGGAAACAAAAAAAAATTTTTTTTTTGAATTCGCCAAAAACAAAAAATAGATTTTCAATTTTGAAAAAAAATTTGCAATTTTCTCGAATTAATAACGAAAAAAAATTGAATCAATTTTCTAAAAATATTTCAAATAAAAACCAATTTTTTTCGAATTAAAAAATCAATTTCCAAAAAAAACTGAATTTTCAAAAAAAAAAATTTTGCAGCAAAAAAAACGTTTTTTTTTTGGAAAAAAATTTCTCTCGCATTTTTCCGACAAAACGACGTATAAAGAAAAGGGGAAAAAAAAAGAATCTAGACTATAAAACGTAAATCAGGGTAAATTTTTTTTTTTTTAGGGGAAAAATTCAAAAAAAAATTAAATTTTCTCCCACAAAAACAAATAAAGATTGACTATTTGGGAAATTGTGTCAAAAAAAAAAAAAAAAAAAATTCTCTCGTACAATCCAGATTCCAAAGAAAAAGGAAAATTTTTCCTTAAAGTGAAAATGGAAAATTTTTCTCTTCACAAAAGGAAAAAAAAATCATTCATTGTCATTTTAATTTTTTCGCAAAATCAATCAGGTGGAAAGAATTTGAATTCTATTCCAGATTTAATTTTTTCATTCACAATAAATTCATCCCTAGAAAATATTTTCCCAAAAAAAAATATCTGGAATATTTTTCATATCAGTGAGAGAGAGAGAGAGAGAGAGAGAAAAATACTTGAACCACCTGATATTTATCTTCAATGTATAATCAGGACATTTGTTATTTATATATATATATATATATAATATATAAAAAAAGCGGTTTAAGATTGTAAAAAAAAAAAAAATGTACTATTGTAATAATGTTATTTCGTCGCAAGTGAGAGTTAGACTTTAGAATATTATTATTGAATATGGTATATGCATATATATGTTATTTTCGATAATAGATTTGTAAAAATCTGAATGACGGCGATGATGATGATGATGATGAGATGATGATGATGATGATGATGAAATGATGACAAGATCGTTGTTTAATAACAGAATTGATGAAAAAAGGCAAAAAAAAAAAAAGATAATGATGAAAAAAAAAACTGATTAGTGAAAAATTTAAATTAATTAAAAAAAATCGGCTGTTGCAACAAAAAATAAATAATTTAGCAGCCATTTCTTTGGGAAAATAATAGAATATAGAGAGATAAAAAAAATAATAAAAAAAAAAAAAAAAAATGAAAAAAAAAAATAAAAATATTAAGTACCTTGTTGAGTATAAGTAGAATTTATTCGCTAAGTCATGCGTGTGCACCAATAATGTACACAGGGCATAGTTTAACACTCGTGTACCTCTATCACTCACATTATTTACTTATATATATATATATATAAATATATATATATATTTAAAAAAAAAATAGACAGATTGATGATAAAAACAAAATCACAGAAAAAAAAAGAAATTTCACTGTCGAATTTTTTTTTTTCATGCCTGGGTGTGTGAAATATATAATATATTGAGAGAAAAAGAAATAATAATTGTCTCATCACACAAGACGCAGCGCGAATTTGTGCTTTTTCTTATTAAAAAAATATTATACATATACATACATATATATATATATATATATATATATATTTCCGTTAGTGATCTGCTTGCCTCTCTTCATTTTCTCATGAAAAATTCATTCGAGGGATTGTTTTTCTTCATTTTTTTTCATTATTCACATTTTTTTCGGTTTTTTTTCTTTTTTGTTTCTTACGAATCAATTTTTAAGGGTTTGGAAAAATATTTTTCTATTTTTTAAAATTGAATCGAAAAGAAAAATTTTTCTTGTTTTATTACTATTTAAATAAATAATAATTATTATTTTTGACAATTGTTATAAATAATTATTATTCTTAATAATAATTAGTATTTTTATAATTATTATAAATAATAATAATTAGTATTTTAAATAATAATAATTAGTATTATTATAATTATTATAAATAATTATTATTCTATATAATAATAATTATTATTCTAAATAATAATAATTAGTATTATTATAATTATTATAAATAATAATAATTATTATTATAAAATGAAAAAAATATTTTTTTCCCCTTCAAAATTGAGTCAAAATCAAAATTTTTTTTTTTAATTATTATTATTTTTAAAATAGTTGAGTCAAGTGAAACATTTTTTTTTTTTTTTTTTTCTATTGACAAATTGGAAATTGGAAAAATTTGTTTCAATTGACAAATTAATTGAATAAATTGGAAAAATTTTTATTTCAATTAACAAAAAGTTGAGTTACAATTTGGAAAAAAAAACATTTCTATTTTGAAAAATAGTCAATGGAAAATTAAAAATTAAATTTGGAAAAAAATATTAATTACAAAATACAATAAATTGTATTGTTCGAAAAAAAAATTTGTTTTTGTAATTAATAATAATAATAATAATTTAAATTTCCATATTCAGCACTAGTTAATAATGAAAATATTGAGAAAAATTACCTCCTTGAATAATTGAATAAAATTGAGTTTACACAATTTTTTTTCCCCCTTTTGCAAAAAAAAAGAAAATTCGTTTTTTCTTTGAAATTGAAAAATTCCGAATTAAATATTAAATAATATATTTTGTTAACATATATTTAATATAAAAATAACTGTTAAATTAAATACTATATTTTATATGTTAATTAATATTTAATTCTATTATTATTAATTTAATATTTAATTTAGCAATTAATTAAGTAATTAGTTAATTAATTAATTACAATACTTCTAGCAATTATTATTATTAATAATAATAAAAATAATTATTATTATTTATTCCAAAAGAAAATGTTAAATTAATAATTCGAATTTTTTTTTTAGAGAAAAAGAATTTTTTTTTGTGGGGAGGAAATTTTTTTTTTTTTCCAATGGGAAATGAAGGGAAAAATTAGCAATATTAATTATTAATTAAAAAAATAAAGCAAGCAACTTCCACAAAGATTGTAAGCAGCAGGCTGCAAATTATTAATTTAATAATAATAATAATTAACAAACCAGACAGTCTTTAATCGCTGGTTGAGTACGATCAAGTATTGTACGATACATTCCTTTGGCTATAAAAAAAAGAAAAAAAAATAATAATAACTAATTATTTAAGAGTTCTCGTGTGTCCTGCCTCTTTCGAAAAAAAATTAATTTTTTTCTTTTTTTTTTTTAATCGCGCTTTTAAAATTTCTCGTCATCATTTTTTTTTATCATTCTTCTTGTAATTCAATTTTTGTTTTTGTTTTTTTTTTTTGATTCGATAAATATTTTTTTTTGCTTTTGTTTCAAATTCGTAATTTTCATAGGAAAAATCGGAAATTTTAAATATGACAAATTTTCCCTTTTTTTAGAATTGCAATTTTGCGATTTTTTCTTTAATTTTATTATTATTATGATGTAATGTATAATTTATTATTATATATTATTTTAATATATAATATTAATTGTATATAATAATTGTTATTGTTATTATTAAGTATATAAAAATTAATAATTAATACAATAAATAATTTAATTTTAATTTTAATGAAATTTGTACGAAAAAAAATCGTATTTATACAAAAAAAAAAAAATTTGAATATTATTTCAAATTCCTTGATTAAAAATTAATTATATAAATTCAAATTTAAATTTACAATAATTTTAATTAAATAATAATAAATTTTTTATGAATTTGAAAAAAATTGACATTTTTTGAGAAAATCGCAAATTTGAAAATTGTAATTTAAAAAAATCAAAAACCACAATTAATTTTTTTTTTTTTTGTAAATTCATTCGAACTTTATTTCATATTTTCAAAACTCTTATGATCAAATTAAACACACAAAGAAGAAATTTATTTCTTCCCAAAAAAAAAAAAAATGGTTATAAAATGAAAACTAAGCACAAAATAAATGTTACCACAATGATTTTTTTTTTGTTGAAAGAAAAAAACAAAAAAGATAAAAATAATCGCAATCGCGCATAATATTTGTCTCAATTTGTTGCTGAAAAAAAAAATTGAATAACAAGGGACGTTTTAAAATTATTACTAATTAATTAATTATTGTTATTATTAGTCAATTATCATCGTCGATATTTTTAATTATATAGATTAATAGAGTTAATTATAAATTAGTTATTAATTATAAGTTAATTACTAATTATTAATTAGTTACTAAATTGTAATTTTTTACTAAACAGTAATTTGTTACTAAATTGTAATTTTTTACTAAACAGTAATTTGTTACTAAATTGTAATTTTTTACTAAACAGTAATTTTTTACTAAATAGTAATTAATCACTAATTACAAATTAGTTACCAAAAAAAAAATAAATAAATCAAATAATTGAAAGAATTTATCATTTTTCTTTTCAAGTCGGAAAATTTTTCACGACAAATATTATGCAGATGCAATTTTACAGGGGGGCAAAAAAAAAATTTCCGGGGGAGGAATTTATATTTCCTCTTTTTTTTTTTTTTTGTTTTTAAATATTTTGAGAATTTTTAAAAACATTTTTTCGGCTTCAATAGAAAAATCAACGCTGTAATATGCATCATAATGAATCGCAGAGATAAAAATAAAAATAAATAAATAAATAATAATAAGAGTTATATATAAAAATATTATATAGAAAGTTTTCCATTTTATCGGAGCAGCGCATCTCAAAACGATATATATATAAATATATATTATATATAAATAAATATATTATATATATATTATATATATAATTTATTTTTTAGAGTCCTGATCCTCTAAAAAAAAAAGCATACTCCAGAATAAAAAAAAAAAAGCGCGTCGGTGTACGCTTTATTATTGTTATTGATTATAAAATGTAATTATTAGACATAATTATAATTATTAAAATTATAATTATTATTATTATTCTTATCATTATTATTATTATTATATTATTATTATTATATTATTATTTTTATAATTATTATCATTTTTTTTTTGATAATAATTATTATCATTCTTATTATTATTATTATTATATAATTATTATTGTCATTATTTTTGATGATAATAATTTTTATTATGGCAACATACGAAAAGAAAGAAAAACTCTAATATTATTCTATATATATATAATATACACTTTTAAAACCACATTTATTTGCATCCTCGAATTGTTATTCTTTATCATCATCAGTTTATTCCATTCAGTGTTAAATAATTGAATATATATATAAATATATACATATATAATATATTAACTATTTTCATTCATGAGAAGCATCGTTACCTGTATGACAAGTGATCATAAGAGCATAATAAACAATCGCTCATTAAATGCATTCTGTTGTTTTTCATTTCACCACAAAAAAAAAAAATTTAAAAAAAAAAAAAAATCCGGACACCGTCCATTTTTTGTATATTGAAAAAAAAAAGAATCGACAAGAAAAATATATTAAATATTTTCATCTTATCATTTTTTTTCTCTATACATTTTTTAACATTTTTCTCTATTTCGGAATTTTCATTCTTTTCTTTTTTTTTTTCTTCACTATGTATAGATGTAAAAATAATTTTTTTCTAATTATTAATAATAATAATTATTAATTTTTTTCGCAAATTTGATTGTAATAATTATTATTAATGTAATAATTATTAATAATAAAATAATTATTATTACATATACATAGTACTTTTCTCCAGGTTTGCAGATTTGCCGTCAGGGTTTCATCAAGTGACTTTTTCATCTTTAGAGGATTAAAAATATTTCGTAGTATTTTTTTTTTTTTTTTTTCTTGATTTTTGTTTTGTGTGTTTTTTTTCATTTAGTAAAAAATTAGTACGAGCGAAGCAAAAATCGAAAAATATTTAAAATTCTAATTTTTGTTGTACAAAAAATATTTTTTTGTATTTGTATACAAAAAAAAAAAATTAGAAATATTAAATGAAAAAATTATTTAATTTTTCTAATTTTTAATTTTTATTATAATGTAATTTTTTTTTTATTTCTTATTTTTATTTACCAAAAATCTCATTACAAATTCTTTCTTGTATATAATTATAATTATTATAATTTCTTTATTTTTATATAAAAAAAAAAAATTTCCCTATTTTTTATCATTCCGTAGAATATAAATTATATTTTATTTAATATTATATAATTATATAATAATAATTATATAATACATAATTATATAATATTATAATAATTATAATATATTATAAAATTAAATATATTTTCTGTATATTATAAAAAAACATATTTTCATATATACAAATTTTTCTATTTTGTACATAATTTTTTTTTTCAATACAAAGAATTTATATATTTTCATATTATTTTAAATATATAAATAATTTATGTTAATGAATTTTTTTTTCTAAATAAATATAGGCAAAAAAAAAAGATAAATAAAAATTGCTTGAAAATTTCTTTGATTTTTAGGGAATTATTGTAAAAAAAAAGAAAACGTAATATAATTTTTAGAAGAATAAAAACCAAATTGTGTCTAATAATATAAGATTACGAGCTTATGTGATTTTGTCAAAATTGAAAAATTATTTTTCAATATCTTTCTATTTATAATTTTTATATTATTTTTCCTCGATTCCTTGTTGGAAAATTTATTTAATACAAAAAAAAAATGAATTAAATAAATGAAAAAAAAATATATTTCAAAAATGCCTATCGAAAAATAAATTAAAAAACAAAATACAAAATTAATTAATAAATTATAATAAATTATGATAGATTATAATAAATTATAATAAAGAATATTAAGAAAAATAATATAAAAAAAAAGATGGAATTTTCAAAAATTGAATTAGTTGAAAAAAATTTTTTCTCAATTTTGATAAAATTAGATTCGAAAACCAAGTTCAATGATATTTAAAAAAAATAAATAAATAAACTAATTGTAAATATATAATAATAGTGTAAAAAAAAAGAAAAAAAGATTTTAAATTTAAGCGTTAAATCGTCTTAATACGATTTTAATTATAAGTGTTCGTCTCTCACATCTGCACAAAGTTATGTAGTTTAGAAAAAAAAAAATTCAGCTACTAAGTAGTTAATTAAAAAAAAAAAAACTTTCAAATTTTTTTTTTTTGCGTGAAAAATAGAAAAACACAAAAAAAAACCAATTGGCTCAAATGTATAAGAAAAAGAAAATTTGTTCTGATTCTGCGATTCTAAAAAAAAAAAGAAAAAAAAAAACATAATCATTGAAACAGATCTCTCTCTTTGCATTTTATATTGGTATATCAAATAATATATTATATATAGAAATATTATTCACATGCGAAGAAAAAAACAAAACTAGTCAATATATTAATAAATGTATTTTTTTATTAAAAAAAAAAAAAAAGAAAAAAAAGGAAAGAAATAAAAAAGAAAATGAGAATTTTAAATGTGTACCAAATATCATCTGCTTTGATGGATTTTTTTTTTTTTTTTTGCTTTTTTGATATATTTAGCAAAACAGAAATTGTTAAAATAAAAAATGATTATTTGAAAATGAATTTTAATAAACTTAAAGTTTTAACTGAAAATTAATTTTCGATTCTCCTGTGTATGAGTAAAAAAAAATTTCAGATTCTCAAATTTTTTTGGTAAAAATTTACATTTTTTTTTTTTTTTTTAATTAAATATAGTGGACATTTTTTTTTTTTGGACTTTTAGATTTTCATTACAAAAGGAAATGAAAATGTAAGTATGGAAATTTTTTTTAAAATTAATTTTTCTGTTTTTTTTTTTGGTTTTAATTAATTTTAATTTCGAATATTAATATTTTATTATTACTTTCTAGTTAGTGATAAATTAATTACTAATTATTAACTAATTATAAGTTAGTTATTAATTACTAATTACTAATTAAAAATTAGTTACCAAAAACGATGACAAAACAATTTTTTTGAAAAGTTCTCAATTATTTTTTTTTTTGCAATTTTATATTTTTAATTATTGTATTCAATTTTATATTTTCGAAATATCAAAAAGGCGAAAAAATTTTCCAGTTGGAAAAATAAAAAATTATGATTTGAAAAATAATTTTTTTTTACTAATTTCGTAAAAGAGAAAATTATTTAATTGAATTCGAAAAATAGAAATTATATTTAAATTCGAGAAATAAAAAATTGAGATAAAAAATTCGAAAACTAAAAAATTATGTTTTAATTTCGAGAAATAAAAAATTGAGATAAAATTTGGAAAATAGAAAATTCTGATTGAATTCGAAAAATAAAAAATTATGTTTTAATTTCGAGAAATAAAAAATTGAGATAAAATTTGGAAAATAGAAAATTCTGATTGAATTCGAAAAATAAAAAAATTGTGTTTAAATTTGAAACAAAAAAATATTCGAAAAAATTAAATAAAAAAATAAAATTTTTAAATGAAAAATAGGAAGAGAAAGAGAAATAGAAACACAAAAATTACTATGACACAGAATTTTTATTGTTCTTCTATAAAGCATAATAAACGTACATATATGATCACTTTCACTTATAAAATATCAATAAGTCTGTTCATTATGTTTACGTTAATTCCTATAAACTATAATTATAATAATAATAATAATTATTATTATTCATTTTTATACAGGCTTGCATTCACTCTTTCTAAAACAATTTCTCACTTCTTAAATGCCTAATACCCAAATATACTTATCTAAAGTTACAATCTACTTACATTATTATTATTATTATTATTTTTATTATTATTATTATTATTATTATTATACCAAGTACAATTTAAAGTATAACAATTTTTTGTTTTTGTCTTTTGTTTATTATATATCATGAAAATTTGGGTACGTAATTTTTTTTTTATACTACTTTCCTCTGCATTGAAATTATCGAAAAAATTTGCTGGAATTTTCAAAATAAATTTTTTCATAGAAAAAAAATAATTCCAAAAATGGAACATTTTTTCTATTTATTATTTTTTTTGCAAATATATATATTTTAATTTTTGTCACAAAATAGAATTGAATGTTAACAATGAGAAAAAAAAAATTAAACAAAATAAAACAATTTTTTGAATTTGAATTTAAAAATTTTGATTTCTATTTTTCAAAAAAATTTTCGTTGCAAAAAAAGAATTGAATGTTAGCAATGAGAAAAAAGAAATTAAACAAAAAATAAAACAAATATTTTAAATTTAAACAATTCGGTTTCTATTTTTTTGAAAAATACATTAAAATTATTAAAATTTGCTAATATATTTAAATTTTCGCTCACAAAATAGATATAAAATTAATTTAAAATAGAAATTTCAATCTTTTTTTTTTTGCAGATAAAAATAATTTCTATAACAAAATAGAAAAAAAAAATAATTTCCAACAAAATAATCCGATAATTAAAAATTGAAATAATTTTCAATTAAAAGACGATTTCAGAAAAAAAAAGAAATGTAATGTTTAAAATCACCCTCGGATTATTTTTTTTTTTTTTTATCGACAATTATTATTTCAGGACAATAAGCAGCTTATTTAAAGACAACACATTTTTCACATTTTTTTTTGTTTTTTGTTTTTTTGTTTCTTCGGTGTAAACATCTAACACTTTTTACATTTCCAGTTATTATCACTATATACTCGACTTTTAATTATATCTTTCTTTTTTTTTTTTTTTTTTTTTTTTCTCAAAGGTTCTAAAATTGTACTTACTTTTTTTTTTGTTTTTATTGAAACATGATTAAAATAATATCACAAAAAAATTGAAATTAGCAAACAAGAATATTTGCTTATGTAAATTTTATTATAAATATTGCCTTTGGAACTACAACTAGTTAAAAAAAAATAGAAAAATAAAAACCAATATTTTTTTAGTTATAAAAAATAAATCGGGAATTTTCGGAAAAAAATCGAAAATTCAAATCTCGAATAAAAAAATTCTTAAAAAAATAGAAGAAAACAATTATTTTGTATTTATTAAAAAATAAATCACAAATTTTCGAAAAAAAAATCGAAAATTCGAATCTGGAATAAAAAAATTCTTTAAAAAAAATAGAAGAAAACAATTATTTTGTATTTATTAAAAAATAAATCACAAATTTTCGAAAACAAAATCGAAAATTCGAATCTGGAATAAAAAAAATTCTTAAAAAAAATAGAAGAAAACAATTATTTTGTATTTATTAAAAAATAAATCACAAATTTTCGAAAAAAAATCGAAAATTCGAATCTGGAATAAAAATATTAAATATTTTTTTTCTATAATTATAAATTAATTATTAATATTATTATTATTATTATTATTAAGTTAATTGAGGTCAATTAATTTACGAGATTTATTTCTTTTTCTTTTACGCTAAAATATAAATATTGAGCGTAATAAATAAATCACACTATTAATTACATAATTAATTAATTAATATTGCCACCGTGTGATTGACTAAAACAGCGATTAGGCAATTTTAGAACCTCACTTTTGATTTTTATTTACTATTATTTACTAATAATGTATATAAAAAAGTTTTTTTTTGTGCTTTGTAAAAAAATAACAAACAAAAATTGGAAGAACTTTGCAAAAAAGACTTTTTCTCGTAATGAGAATTTCTTTTTTTTTCTTTTTTTGCTTTTTTCCTTTCAAGCATAATTTATCTTATTACAAATTCTATATCGTTTCATCTATTAGGTTATTTTGTTTTTTTTTTCAAAGTGATTTTTCCTTTCGAAAACCACATTTTATCGCAAAGTTTTTTTCTTTAAAAATCGTTTTTTTTTTATATATAAATGTCGATTTTCTAAAAATAAATTGTGTATATTATAAAAATGCACGCTTTTATTATTATTATTTTTTTTTTTTAATGAAAAAATTCGGTGTTTTTTTTTTAAATAGAAAAAAAGCACCGTTTTGCCAGAAGGAAAAAAAATCCAATCGAATTTAAAAAAAAACGAAAAAAATTAGTAAACTTTGCATTTCTGGCAAAAAAAAATTTAAATTATTTTAAAATTAAATTTTTCCAATGAAAAGAAACAAATTTCCGAATTTTTTCTCAATTGTTTCTTTTTTCTAATAAGTTAAAATAAAAAAAAAAAAATTTAAATTAACATAAAATATTCTGTAATTAAAAAAATCACACTAAATAATTCTCTAAATTTGTTTCTAAAAGAATAAAAAAAGTAAATAAATTTACTGATTTAAAAATAGAAAAATAAAATAGGCCAACGTTTTTTTTTTTTTTTTTTTATAATCTAGAGAAACTTCGAAACAAATATTGAAATCTGTTTTTATTATCAAAAAACCTGTTTAAAAAAAGGGGGTAGAAAAATTTTTATTTGTTTCGAAGTTTTTTTCGCGACTTTTTTTGGGACAAATAAAATTTAATTGACAATAATTACAAATAGTAAATGTAAATAAAATGTTTCTAAATAGAACAAAAAAATTTAATAGTAAAAATTAAAAAAAAAATTATTGTTTTGTAATAATTATTATAATCTATTATTCTTGAATTTAGTGACCGTTCAAATTTTAATAGTAAATAATTTAAAAAGTCTATTTTAAAATCTATTTCAATCGAAAAGTCTTTTTAAATTATTTATTTTGATAGAATTAATTTTCTAATAATTATTCAGAATTATAATTAATTTTCTAATAATTTATTAGAATTTCAATTAATTTCGTAATAATTATTTAGAATTAAAATTAATTTTGCAGTAATTATTAGAATTATTATAAATTTAATTTTCAATAAAAATAAAAGAAAATTGTTTATACCTTTTATCCCAAAAAAAAAGAGCCGCGGAAAATGAAAAAAATATATGACCACTCTCTTTCTGTGAGTTTCTAAAAAAATTTTTTCTCTTCTTTTTTTCCTTTTGGAGGAGAAAAAGAAAAAGGAAAAAAAATTTCTTTTAGAAGAGAAAGAGAGTGGTCTGCCTTGCTTGCTACTTGGTTGCCTCAGGTGGACAATCGGGCTGATTATTGGGATGTGCAGCAGTGAATGCTGGATGATTTTCCAAATGGCGATCGACGCGTAAAATTGTTGGAAATGGTCTTAAATCAACGTGAAACCTTCTTGCGTTAAATATTTGTGGCACCAAACAACAATCGGCTAATGTTATTTCATCGCCAACACAATATTTCCCTGCGCTTGATGACAATAATTTTTCCACAGCTAAAAAAAGGGAAAAAGAAGAAAAAATAAATTATTTTTTTTTTCAAATTTAATTAAATCATTTTATAAAATTTAATTATTTAATTTTTTTAGAAAGGGAAAAATTTTAGACATTCAAAAATAGAGAATAGAGAAAAAAAAAGAAACCTGTAAATCCTCTAGTGATCCAATGTTGTGCCCATTCTTTTTTACGTTCCTCTCCAACGTAAATAAGAACAACTAAATTTTGAAGTGGTTGAATTCCACTTGCAATTACTTCGCAAATTTCTCTAACTCGCGCTCTTTTAACTGGATCCGCTGGCATCAATGGACGATGAGGTCTTGTTTCTTCCAAATATTGCAAAATATTCAGCTAAAAAGAAACAAAAAAA
The DNA here is from genome assembly GCF_019393585.1 of Leptopilina boulardi. NCBI lineage: Eukaryota > Metazoa > Arthropoda > Insecta > Hymenoptera > Figitidae > Leptopilina > Leptopilina boulardi. The sequence continues at coordinate 46,332 of NW_026137825.1, read as the reverse complement.
AATAATGAAAAAACGAGAATATAATAAATAAATTTATTTTCAATAAAAAAAAAAAGCAAATTTAAAATTAATTTTGTTTTTTTATTCAAAAACGAAAAGTAAATTTCTTTTTTTACTAATCTAAAACGAAAAAAGTAAATTTAATTTAATAAATAAGCAAATGTAAAATTAAATTTTGTTTTTTCGTTTTGGATTAGGAAAAAAGTAAATTTAATTTAATAAATAAGCAAATGTAAAATTAAATTTTGTTTTTTTTTTTATTCAAAAATAAAGAAACAAAAGGAAAACAATAAATGTAAATTTACAAAAAAAAATAAATAAATTCTTTTTTTAAAAATAAGTTTTTAAAAAATTAAATACCTAAATTAAAAAAAAAAAAAAAATTGTGACAAACTTACAGATTCAATTAATGTATGATTGTCGATGTGAAGGGCAGGCACCTGTTCCATAGGATTTATTTCTCGAAATTCGTTGCTATGTTGTTCACCACCACTTTTCACTAAACTTATCGGTTTTATATCGTACGGTATTTCCTTTAAATTCAAAGCTGCGGAAAAAAAAATTAATTAATTTCTCAAAAAAAAAATTTGTTTTGATTATTGAAAAAGAAAGAAACAAAATTAAATATTTTTTTTTTAATTCAATTTTTAATTTTTTAATTTATATATAAATATGTATTTAATTTTCAATTTTTATAAATTTTTAATCTTTTTTATTTAATAAATTCGGAAATATTAAAAAAATATTCAATTTGTTATTTAAAAAACAAATTAATTAAACAATTAATCAAACCAATAATTAATTAATCAATTAATAAAACAAAAACGAAATTAATAAATTATTAAATAAATTGATAACCAAATAAATTAATAAATAAATTAATAACCAAATAAATTAATAATTAAATTAAAAACCAAATAAATTAATTAAACAATTTATGAATCAAATAATCAATTAATCAATTAACAAAACAAAATTAATAACTTATTAAATAAATTGATAACCAAATAAATTAATAAATAAATTAATTAAACCATTAATCAACCAATAAATTAATTAAACGATTTATGAAACAAATAATTAATTAATCAATTAACAAAACAAAATTAATAAATTATTAAATAAATTGATAACCAAATAAAGAAATTAATAACCAAATAAATTAATAAATTATTAAATAAATTGATAAACAAAGAAATTAATAAATAAATTAATAACCAAATAAATTAATAATTAAATTAAAAACCAAATAAACTAATTAAACAATTTATGAATCAAATAATTAATTAATCAATTAATAAAACAAAATTAATAAATTATTAAATAAATTGATAACCAAATAAATTAATAAATAAATTAATAATAACCAAATAAATTGATAAATAAATTAATTAAACAATTTATGAAAGAAATACCTAATTAATGAATCAATTAACAAAACAAAAGTAATAAATTATTAAATAAATTGATAATCAAATAAATTAATAAATAAATTATTAAATGAATTAATTAAGTTACTGAATAAATTAAAAAATTAACAAAAAAACTTATATTAATTAAAAATCGAAATTGCAAAAATCCAAATTTGATAATTATTGTAAAATAAAAATTACAATTTGAAAAAATTGAATTTATCGTATAATAATAAAAAAAAAATAAATAACGAGAGTATTTATTGATTTTTAATTGAAGATAATTACCAATTCGCACCCTCCACGAACAGGAACTACGCCAATAGGAGTAAAGAACCGGCTGATACATAAATATAGTAATTGTTTAATTTTTATTTCAAATTTTATAATAAAATATACGGGATTAGTTAATCAAAAAAAAAAAAAAAAAAAAAAACAACAGTTTTCTAAATATAAATAAACAGGTTTATGTTAATATATCAATGAAGAAACAAGGAAAACCTTGAATTTCAATAAAAAATACACTTTCTTGTTTTTTCTAGATTTGAAAAAAATATTTTTAATTTTTTAAAAAACAAATTTTTATCCAATTTTATAAAAAGAAATAAATAGAATACTTCCGGTAGAAAACGAAATTTAAAAAAAAATAAATTTACTCCTTTTGCTTCCTCGTGGAGGAAGCTATGTAGTCCTTTCGTTTATAAACTTTTTAAAAATGGTGAAAACAAATTTTCCTCTATATAGAAACATGTTATATGAGATCCTGATCAATTGTCCGGATGTATGTATGTGTGTGTGTATGTGTGTGTGTGTGTGTGTGTGTGTATGTGTGTGTGGATCGTTTTTGTGAACACGATATCTTTAACAGGTTTTAATGGATTTGGATAAAATTTGGTAGGCTTATTTAACACATTAATCTCTCAAAAATGACGAGAGGATTTTTAAAAATACCCAAAAAAAAAAATTTTATCGTCTTTTTTCTAAAAAATTTTTTTTAATTGAAAAAATTTTTAAATCGAAAAATTTAAGGTAATATATAATATAATCGTCTTCTTTATGTCAAGATGAATCGATTGATATATATAAAGTATAGATTTGATTGAAATTTAAAGAATTAAAGAAAGTTAAAAAATCAAAAATTCTCATTTTAGCTAAAAAATGATGTGTTTATTTAAATTCATGTTTATATATGAAATAATTTTATTCCCTGCATTGAAACGAATTGGTTAGTATATATAAAGTATAGATTTGATTTAAAATTTGAGAATTAATAAAAATTGAAAAATCGAAAATTCATATTTTAGCTAAAAAATTTTGTGTTTTTTTTTAATTCAAGTTGATGAATAAAATAATTGTATTCCTTGCATTAAAACGAATCGATTCGTATATATAAAGTTTATGTTACACTCAAAATTAATTAAAATTTTCTTTATTTTTCAAAAAATTTAATTAATTTAAAACATTTTTAATTCGAAAGTTTTTAAATCAATCAATTGAATTGGACAAATTCATTGATTCCTTCACGAGGAAGCGAATTTTTTGCTTCACACAATGAGGAAGCATAATGTTTATGAAATAAACATAAAGGACCCCCTACTTGTTTTCTACGTAACTACTAAAAATGAAGAATATAAAAAAACAATTCTCATTATTTATATTTATGGCGACTTTGATAAAAATTTCGAAATAAAAATGTTTTCCAATTATAATTACGAAAGAATATTTTTATCATTTTAATTAATTATTGATTATTACTATGGGGTGGGGGGGGGGAAATAATAAGGGAACTCTTATTTTAATTGCTGTTTACCGCTGAAAAATAAGAAAACCCACCCCACCTGTTAAAAAAAAATCGGCGATTGTTTAATTTTAAAGGTTATGTTCCACCCCATGAAAAACTTATTTCGTATATATTCGAAAAAACAATACATTTTAATATAAAAAATTATACAAATTTTCCCAGAGTGGAGAAAAAATAAAAATATGTCAATAAATTAAAAGATTATAGAAACCCTAAAAACTCTATACAATTTCATATTATAATGAGTTTATGTCTCTCGCGAAAAAAAACAGGTTTATGTATGTATTACATATATATGTGTGTGTCGGCGCCGAGAAAACCGGAATTTTTTTTAGATTCCAATTTTATATCCAATATTTGAATTAAAATATAAAATATAACAAAATTATCAAAATATATACTTTTTTCAAGATTCATTTATATAGAAAAATATTACATAAAATCAACGAGGGGATTGTTTGGATAAAATAGAAATTGACCGCGACTGGTGAAAATGTCTTATATTGCGGAATGTATATTATATATATATATATATATATTTGTGATAAAAAAAAAATTTAGGCTTACCTTTCCCATGACGGACATTTTATTTTTTATTTATTTAAACCAATTGTCGGACGGAAAACTTTTCACTATAGCTCAACAAAATTTTCTCACAATTTTATAAAAAAATGAAACGGAGACGAGAAAATTGTCGCGACAATAATTTGAGAATCCGGTCAACGCGCGAAATCGCACCTCCCTTCCCCCTTTTATTCGATTGCCGGATCCCCTCCTTTCGTTGTACCCACACACACAAACAGCTCTTTTCTCAATTCCACCCCCTCATGGGAGATGAATAGTGTGTACGGCCCTGCCAACCTCAACTCAATAAAATTCCCTGATATAATATATATTTTGCAAATTTGCAAATTTTTTTACCCCATATTTCTTTTCATATCAAATTAAACTGATGTCAATAATGGTTTTTTTGCGAAAAAAAAATAGTTTACACACTTTTTTTTTTTTTAATTGAAAATGATTTTATAATAATCTCTACGTTTTTTTTTTCTATAAATATTGAATAAAATTAATTATAATTGATTGGGGAAAAAATTCAATATAAAAATATTATGGATTCTGATATAATATTAATATGAAAATTAAGATTTTACATATTATTTGATTTGAAAATTAAAACGGTGAATTAGTAAGAATTTTAATAATATGGGAGAAATAAAGAGAGAGAGAGAGATATTAATTATTATTAATTATTTTCTTTCTACAATTATTGTTAATTTTTCGCGAATATATAGTTTTATTAGGTTGGCAACATCGTTTTAGTTACAAGCGACCAATCACGAGCCAGCACTTTTTTTTCCACAGAAAAACAGGGGCGTACTGTTGAAAATTTTTCACCATTCGCAAATAGAAAAATTAATATTTAATGAAATCTTAGATATTTAATGTTAAATTTTTTTTTTTAATATTTGGTAGAATTAATATAAAATTATTATTATTATTATTCCATTTATTTACTATTATTATTATTCAATTTTAGAAAAAAGCGCGAAATTTAAAATTTTAAGATTGCAATGTAAAAAATCTTATTACTTGAAATAAAATAATAAATTTAAAAAAAAATTAAAATAATAAATTAATATAAAATTTCTATTTCTTTATTTGAAAAATAGAATAAATTAAACAATTATTGTTTAAGTGAATTTAAATTAATGAATTGCTTTGAATTAATCTCAGGGTAAATCTTCATACAGTCCTGATATGGATATTTTGACCAATGAGAAAGAGAGTTTGTCTTTGTTTATAAGCTTCTTAATAAAAAAAAGTCGTCTGCTGTTAGCCTGCTTTCGAAATAAAAAGCATATATAATTATAATTTATTTTTAATTATTAGGAAAATAATTACCGAGATAAAAGATTGTGATTTGTTTTAATATAAACGGTTTAACGAAACAAGACTGTCAGGTAAATATTTATTAACAAATTATTACAATAACGATATATATTCTTTTGAGGTTATGTTTATATTTTAATCCCATGTAAATTTACTTATTTCTTTTTATTCATCTAAAATAATTAATTGCAAATGTTTTTTTTTCACGAAACTATTCAAAATACCACGAATTTCGAAAAATAGAATTTTAGGTTAGGTTTTGAATTTGTTAACGTTGCATTTTTTTTGGACAAAAATCAATACATATTTGAAGTTTATTAATAATAATAATATACTTTTAATTAATTATAAAATTATATTTTTGCACTATATAATAAGAATTTTAATAAAAAAAATTTGTAAAAAAAAAGATCATTAACCTTAAAATTTAAATATAGAAGAAATTAAAAATGGAATGAAAAATTTTGAAAAATAAATACAAATTTTTTTCTTTTCGGTAATAATATAAAAAAAAAAAGTTAGAGGAAAAAAAACATTAGTAAATTAGAGTTTTTTTTCTCATTCACAGAATGTTAGGTATGAATTGGTTGAAACGTAAACTTAAAAAAAATATGACTCCACTTCAACGTCCATATGCAGCAAAAATGTCTCGACGATTATCTTTTATTTATGCATTTTTGGGATGGAATTTTGTAGCTGTTTTAATCTACATGACATTTAAATCACATATACCAGAGGGTCCTGGAAAAAGTAAACAAATACTATTTTTTTTTTTTTGTTTTTATTTAAAAAAAATATTCGCTCAATTTTGGGCAGAAAATTTTCTATTTTTTTTTCTTGCAAATATTCTATTATTTTATTAGAAATTAATTTTTTTTTTGAGGAATTTTCAATTTTCGAATGAAAAATTTTAACACAATTTTCTTTTTTATACGAAATTTTTTAACTAACAAATTTTTGCCAGAATTTTTATTTTTGATTTATTTTTTAGTTATTTATTTTTTTTATTACTTTTTATTTAAAAGAATTTTAATTTAGACGAATTTTAATTTAATAGAATTTTACGTGATTCGAATTTTTATATGACAGAAATTCCAATTTCTCTGAATTTCAAATTTTCATTTGTCCGAAATTATAAATGGCCGAACAAAAAATCAACAGACAAAATTGCTTCGAAATCTTTCTGTCGATTTTTTTGTTCCTATTTTGTAATTTCGGACAAATGAAAATTCGACATTGAAAAAATTTGTACAAATAAAAATACGGCCAAACAAAAATTCGGTAGTTAAAATTCTTTTTTTTTTTGTAAAAATTCGTATATATATAGAAAATCTATTACATTTTAATTCGAAAATTTGTAAAATTCTGCTAAAAAATAATTATTTCCAATAAAATAATTTAAAATAAAAATTCTAATTAAAAGAATTTTTATAAAAAATTCTATTATAAATATAAATTAAATTAATATTATAAAAAAATTGTTTCATGTCCTTTCAGCACAAAGATATCTTGAAATAATGAATATCTCAAAAGCGGAAGTTATTCAATTATCAGGATTAAAAAAAATCTCAGAATATCAAGTTGATAGAACAGAAGAATATTTAAAAAGTAAAGAAGGTACTGGCGATATAGAGGTTATGATTGATTAATTTTAAATTAAAAAAGAGAAAAATAATTTTCTTTTTCTTTTTTAATCGTTCCTTACAATTCTTGTACATAATTATTATTAATAGCTAATAGAAATTAATTAATAAACTATTTTACAAAAACAAAAAAAAAATCCCTTTTTTACACACTGAGTTTCTTGTGTTCATTGATCATAAAAAAATCGCTCACACATGCACACTAAAAAAAAAAAATTTGTCAATTTAGAAAAATATTTGTCAAATAACTTTGTTTCTTAAAATTATTTTTTCTTTCCCTGTCTAAAAAAAAAACCTAGTGAATATTTAACGAAATATTTCTATATATAAATATCAAAAACTATTTTTTAATCCAATTATTAAGTTAACAATAATTAACATTCAATTATTTTACATTGTAAATTAATTAAAATTTATATTGCAAGTAATTTTAATTAAAATTAATTTTTTACTGCAATTTTAATTAATTTAGTTAATTTATATTTTCTTTTCGCTTTTTAAGAGAGGCACTTTTGTCAGTCGATGATTTTGAATTTTTTTTTTTTTTTACCAGAAATCAAGGTAGAGATCGACGTAAAGCAATTGCCCCGGCGTTCGCATCATTTGATTCAGGATGCAATTCTTTTAATCTCTCTTCCATTTCACACAAAAGTGCAGATCTAAAAAGAAAAGAAAAAGGCAAAAATTATTATCAGTTGCAAATTTATTTATTACACTTTCAATTGACTGCGTATTTAATTATAAAGAAGAAAAAAAAGGATTAATTTACACTATTAATTAATTAGTAAATAAAAAATTTAATTATAAATACAATTAGAAATTTATTTTTACTAATGATAAAAAATAATTTATTTCCAATTTTTCAAAATTATAAATAATTTTTTTGTTTTTTGTAAATAATAATTATAATTACATATAATAATCGTGAATATCTTTCGTTCATTCTGTCCATACCTGAAGTTAGTATTTGTTATAGGTCTTTTGTTTTTTTTAAATGTATTGTTTGACATTATTTTGTGTTGGTTAAAATTTTTCAATGTTTTTTTGGCATTGTTTCGATAATTAATTTTGAATCGAAATTTTAAAAAATAATTGAATTTTATTTTATTTTAAATTGAAAACTTGGTAAATAATTGAATTTTAAATTGAAAATTTGAAAATAATTTAATTTTAGTTGATTGTTGATTGAAAATTTGAAAAGTAATTAATTTTAGTTGATTGCTGATTGAAAATTTTGATAATAATTAATTTTGACTCGAAATTTTGGAAAATAATAAAATTTTAATTGAAATTTTGGATAACAATTTAATTTAAGTTCATTTTTAATTGAAAATTTCGATAATTAATTTTAAATAGAAATTTTAAAAAATAATTGAATTTTATTTTATTTTAAATTGAAAACTTGGTAAATAATTGAATTTTAAATTGAAAATTTTGAAAATAATTTAATTTTAGTTGATTGTTGATTGAAAATTTTAAAAAAATTAATTTTAGTTGATTGCTGATTGAAAATTTTGATAATAATTAATTTTGACTCGAAATTTTGGAAAATAATGAAATTTTAATTGAAATTTTGGATAATAATTTAATTTAAGTTGATTTTGGATTAAAATTTCGGGTAATAATTGAATTTTAATTGAAATTTTCGATAATAATTTAATTTAAGTTCATTTTTAATTGAAAATTTCGATAATTAATTATGAATAAAAATTTTAAAAAATAATTGAATTTTATTTCATTTTAAATTGAAAACTTGGTAAATAATTGAATTTTAAATTGAAAATTTTGAAAATAATTTAATCTTAGTTGATTGAAAATTTTAAAAAAATTAATTTTAGTTGATTGCTGATTGAAAATTTTGATAATAATTAATTTTGACTCGAAATTTTGGAAAATAATGAAATTTTAATTGAAATTTTGGATAATAATTTAATTTAAGTTGATTTTGGATTAAAATTTCGGGTAATATTTGAATTTTATTTAATTTTAAATTGAAAACTTGGTAAATAATTGAATTTTAAATTGAAAATTTGAAAAATAATTCAATTTTATATATAATTTAATAACATATAATAATAATTTTCATTATTATCATTTAATATATGAAATAATATTCTAATAAATTTAAATTATTATTGATAATATTAATCTTTAATTTCTTTATAACAAACAATTAAATACTCAATTTGGCGGGCTTTCGCGCATTTAATATTGCTAGTAATTATATTATAAATAATAATTTTTTTTTTATTATTTTGAATATAAAATATACCTGTATTCCTCGTATCGCATGACAACTTCCTCGAGTTCCTCTTTATAGAGTCGTGTGAGCATTGCATTGAAACAATCGAGTTCAGGTAAACGAAATAATTCCCAACGAAGTTTTCTATCGAGTGCAATTGAAGCGCGACTATAAACACGTAGCCATGTGGGAATTTCTTCATGTAAATAAGGATTTGCTGGTACTAAAACACTATGCGAATGAAAATGTGTGTGTCGCGGTGGTGAAACAACACGAATTGCTTGCATATCCAATGGATAACATGGATGTTCATATTGAGCTTGCCTCGTGATATGACTATTTGAGAAAATAAAAAAATTTTATTATTTTTTCCTTACAAGAAATATTTAAAAAAAAAAAAATAATTTATATAATTAACAAAAATAAATATAATTTTCCTCTCAAGAAAAATTTTTACATAAATTTTTAGAAAAAATAATTTTTTTCATTTAATTAATTTATTTAATATTAAATTTATTTTCTAGTTAATTTACGAAATTCATTTAATTTAATTATTTTTTGTAAAAATTAAGAATAATTTTTAAATACTCACTTTACGTAATAAACTCCATATTCAGGCGATTCAATTCTCTCCCAACCAGTTGGTAATCCTTCTTTCTCCAAAGGATGAGACCAATGTGTTGTTTTTGTATTGTGATCAATATAATATTTTCTACCGCGAAGAGTAAAATCCACTGACCATCCCGGTGGCAATGGAAGTTCTTCCGTTTGTTCATTTCTTGAACTCGATCTCTCCGAGTGTGCTCTACTATAGCTGTAGGTAAAAAATTATTTAAATTAATTAATATTATTCGCCTTTTATTAAGACACTATAAAAAATAAAATAAATTATTTATTATTTATTATTTAAATAAAAAATAATAATAATAATAGTGAATGAATAAATAATTTATAGGAAAATATGATTGTAATAAAAGAAGAAAAAAATACAAACCCAGTATTGTGACGATAGGGCAATTGATTAAAATCTTCGTAACCTGCGTCAATTTCAACAGGAAGATGAGGCAATTGGGGCGTTTGAATACGGTCCAAATGGTACTCGGAACCGGCGTATTGATTGACATAGGTGTGAGAAATTGCCGGCGATAATCCAGGATTATATAAAGGTGTCGCAGCTCTTAGTGACATTCCATCACTCGATCCTGAATGAACTGAGAGACTCGCGAATCTATCAATCAAAAAGAAAAAAAGAGAATATAATAAATTAATTACAAGAAAAATTACAAAAAAAAAAAATTTTTGATTTAAATCTCATGATTTTTAATTAGAGAAAAAAAAACAATAATTCATATGGACTGCGAGATAAAATAAATAAATAATATTAATAAATAAAAATAATAAACTAATAACAAATACACAATGAAGAAAATAAAAATTTTATCTGCATCTGGAATTTCGACAAAATAATAAATAAATAATTAATATTATAAAATTATTAACATTCTTTTTTTTGCAAATAAATAAAACAAAAGAAAAAATTAAATAAAGAAGATAAATATTATAAACAATTTAAAATTAAATGGAAAATAAATTTGGAAAACAAAAAAAAATAATTTTTCACTATGAAAAATTGGAAGAAAAATAATTTTTTTTTTTAGACCTTTGTGCTAAATCAGGAACAGAACTATTTGGAGTATATTTTCCCTCATGACTTCCTAAACCCACAGCGCTCATTGTTGTTTTTGTATTGCCAAATTTTTGCACCATACTCGGTTGCTGTGACATTGTCTGTAAAATAAAATTAATAATAATAATAATAAAATAGTAAAAAAAAAAAGAAAATTAATTCTTACAAAATTTCCAATAAAATAAAACTAACATAAAAAATAATTTTTTTTTCATTTAAATATTAATAATAATAATAATAATAATAATAATAATAATAATAATAATAATAATAATAATAGGTAATAATAATAATTATAATAATAATAATAATAATAATAATAAAAATAATAAAAAATAGAAATAAATATGAAACTTATTACAATATCAATAAATAAAAATCTAAATATAAAAAAAATATTTTAAAAAAATTTCTAACTAAATAAAAATAACATAAAAAAATATTTTTTTTCCCCTTTTAAATTATTAATTTCTATTTACCATTGAAGCTGAAAGTGTTCGCTGATTATTTTGCCTTCTCGTTCTTCTATTTGGTTCCGTTGTCCAAACATTAATAACTACAAAAGGTAAAAAGAAAAAAAAATTAAATTTCCCCCTTCAATTTAATTTCAAATAAAATATTTCTTTTTTTTTTCTCGTCAATTTTCATTTTATTTTTTTTAAATTTTTTCTATCAACAAATAATTGCTGAAATAAAATTGACTAAATATGAAAAATAATTTTTATAAAACAAAACTCTAGTTATAAATTAACTATAAATAAAATATAAATAAAATATAAATAAAATATAAATAAAATACAAACAAAAATATAAATAAAATACAAACAAAAAAATGAATAAAATACAAATAAAAAAATAAATAAAATAGAAATTATAATAAAAATAAAATAGAAATAAAATATTCCCGAAAAATAACATAAACAAATTAATTTTCAATAATTAACAAAAAAAAATTGAAATAATTACTATTTCATTCTATTTAAAATTATAAAATTATCAATAAAATTTTGGTCAATATGAATAATAATAATAATAATAATAAATTCCTAATAAAATTGAATTTTTTTTTTAAAATCAATAATTTTACCAAAGACAAAAAAAAACACAAATTTCTTAAATAATCGCAAAATAGAAGGAAAACAAATTATCAAACAATTAAAGAGAAAAGTACACAAATATTGCATAATCAATCCAAATCATAATTGATAATAAAAATGAAATGATAAAAATTCATATTTTCCATTATATACTCACTTGGCATTTCAGGTGGAGTTTCTTTCTTGACATATTTACCCACAACACCTTCTTTAATTGTTCTCAAATCTTTATTTTTACGTGACAACATTTTCTCTATATTCCAGAACAATCAATTTTTATTAAAAAAAAAAAAAAAAACAACAACTCTGCATAAAAATAATCACAAAAAATTATTGTAAAATTTTATCGATTTTTGAAAATAATGTTCACTTTTATATTTTTCGTCGTATGAAAATACTAACAAAAATTGGCAATTTCTCTGCATTGTTGTGAATTAATTTCAAGTTTTTGTTGTATATTCTAAAAAAAAAAATGCGCCTAATAAAAAAAAAAATAAATTATTATTATTTACTATATAGATCTTTTTCACTTTGACAAGTGTGTGAGGTTATATCTGCTTGGGAAAAACTCGTTTGCCCTCTGGCGGGAGTTTCTCGAACTTTGTAAACAATTTGTCAAAATAAAAATTTTTCACTATTTTAAATTTATTACAGATTTTGCTAAACATAAATTAAATGTTAAATTTGAAATAAATATTATCATAAAAAGTGTCTAGAAAAAGGAATTTTTAAAAATTTATTTGATTTTTCAAATAGAAATTTTTAGCTGCCATTTTTGTTCGAAATAAATTGGCGAACCTGCAGCCAATAAGATTTCACTATTTGAATATTTATTTAAATTCACTTTAAATTATTTATTATTTAAATACATTATTATTATTATTAATATTATTATTATGAATATTATTATTATTAATATTATTAATAAATTATTATTAATTAAATAAATTTTATTTATTTAAATGAAAATACAATTTTTTTTCAAATAGAATTCATTTAATAGAAATAAGGAAAATAAATAAACAGAAAAATTTTTTTAACTATTTATTATTATTAATTTCAAAATTTATATATTTAATAAATAGATTTTTATTTTTTTATAAAAATTGGATAAAATATTCAAATTTGCCGCGTCAGTTGGTACACCTGCTGTGTATGGAATACTTCGTGTGTCTTCGGAACAAACGAGACTACGCACATATTAGACATTACTATTTTCAGGCACAAGCCTAGCACCTCCTGACGGATTTTCGATTAAGTGAATGGGTGAAGGGGGCGACTGAACGACGAGGCCGACGGTACGCGAAACGGACCCGTTTTTTTATAAATCAATTCACGCGAGTGGCAAAAAAAAAAATTCTCATTTTTGTGTGACCGAGGTCAGTGCCTGTCTATTTGGTGCCGGTAAATTTTTGATCCCCCCCCCCCCTCTCTCTCTTTCTCGCGCGACAAGGACGTTGAAAACGCGACTGGTGACCCGCTATGGTGCGCGTCTCAACTCCCTGAGAAAAGTGTCGTTTTTGTATATATATACATATACATATATATATATAATTCTCATCAAAAGGTTGGCCTCAAAAAAAAAAAAGGAAAATAATGAAACGACCCTTTCAACAATTGACGGCGATGGAACGCTATTTTTGCGATCCTCGTCTTTAGATATATTTTTTTGTTTCTTTTGTTTTTGTTTTATTTTGTAAAAAGAAAAAAAAAAAAAAAAGAAGAGTGATTGAAGAAGAAAAATTGTGCGGTGTGAAGTGCTCGGCAGAAAGTTCAATGGTGCTCGATGATGACGGCGACGACGTGAATCAAAACTCTTGGTCTTTTCTCGTTTAGGATTTCGCGCCCAGGAAAAGTAATATATAAAAATTAAATAAGTGTCATTTTTAATCCGGCCTCTTCTCTTAAAAAGAAAAAAAGAACAATTCCTCTTAAAAAAAAAATTGTAAAATTTTCCCGTGAATTTCATTTACTAAAAATTTATACCGGAAGTTGAATTAATTTTTGAAAGAAAAAAATTTTTTTTTTTTATTACATAATAGTCGCGAATTTAAGTACAACGGTGATGAAATAAAGTGTGTTGTCTTGTCTACCTCGTGTGTTTGCTGAAAGGAAGAAAAGTCGGTGGTGGTGGTTGGACGAATTGGACACCGCGGTTACGATTGATTGGCTTTTCTGGACGGATATTTTCATCTTGATTTTATTTTAGTCGGTGATTGATTTTTTATTTTTTTTGATGTGAATTTTTTTTTTTCCAATTGTGAGAATGTTTTTGTAGAAAAACATATATACACATATATAAAGAAAAATTTAGAAAAAGGCGTCGCAACGTATATATGACGGGGCGTGCGTGCGTGCGTGTATGACAACGCCTTTCTTCGGAGCCTCGAATTTTGGGACGGATTTAGCCCACACGACGGCGAGGAGGTCGTCTGCAGTGATGATGATAATAATGATTTGACCCGGGTTTGTTTAAAAAAAAAAAGATTGAAAAAAGAAAGGGGGTGAAAAAAAAATTTGTTAAACCACGAGGTTATAATATTTAGGTGTTGTTCGATTCAATCGTGTGTGTAAAGTGGTCGCCAGAGTAAAAAAGTGAGGTTAAGGTACAACACACACACACAAACACACACGGGGGAATATTTTTGAAACGCAAGGAAAAATAAAAAAAAAGTGAGATTATAATTTTTTTTTAATCCCCCCCACCATCAGTGTTATGTGAATTGATTTTATTATTTCAAGTCTTTTTTTGGGTTTCTTTTTTTTCTTCTCGACAAAAGTGTGTGTGTGTGTTTTTTTTTTATCATCATAAGGAATGTGGTTGATGACAAGAAAATTGTCGGGAGTTTAAAGGGAGTGGAATTTTAATAGTGCAGTGTGTGTGTGTGGCAAGAAAAAAAAAAAGGAAAAAAAAAGGATATAAGCTGGAGCAAGAAGGATTGGGAAGGAGATTGTCCGGGAGTGCTACCCCTGAGACGAGCAGAATGTCCGGGACTTTTGTGGATCGAATAGATCCATTTGCGAAGAGGTCGCTGAAGAAGAAGTCGAAAAGGTCACAGGGATCGTCCCGGTACAGAAATTCTCAAGATGTCGAGCTTCAGCAGCTTCCACAGTTAAAAGGTTGGTGTTTCTAATTTTTTTCTTTTTCTCTGTCTTTTTTACACGCATGCATTTTTTGAGAGATGGAACTTAACCTCTTACGATGTATTTTTCTCTCTAATACATATTCATGGTTTTACAATTCATTTTCTCTATTTAATTAAAATTTTAGTTTCGTTCAATTCAATTACTATTATTATATTATTATTATTATACTATTATAGTATTATACTATTCTTATTATTATTATTATTATTCTGGAGATTGGACGTTAGATTTATTATTATTATTTCTCCTCAGTTTATTAGTGCTAATCCATACTTTGCGGTAATCCACATTTTAAATTCATGAATTTACGTTTCATTTTTCTTTTTTTTTATTTCACTTAATTCAGATTTTAATTGCTTTAATTTACATTCTGCCTGTCTTGGCAGACTTTTTTTTGTATCTTTCAAATCAATTTTTATGTGCTAATCCATTTTTATTCTTTGACACAATTCACATTAGTTTCATTTTTTTTTTTTTTCTTAATCTACTATTTATGTATTTAACCTTCTTTTATTTTGTATTATTATTTTGTATTATTATTATGTATTATTATTTTGTATTTTTATTTTCACTATAATTCGTATAATTTAAAAAAAAAGTAATTCTCTTTTATTTATATTCTTTTTCATAATAAAATAATTTTTTTTTTTTAATTTAAAAATTAAATAATATAAAATAATATTGATACATGGTAAAATTTTGATGTGAAATTAATTTTTAAAATTCTATAAATAGATTTGTTTTTAAATTTTTATCAATTTGTGTGTGTGTCAGAAAATATAAAAAAAAAATTTAATTACATTGTTGATGTATGTGTGTTTATAGTTAATTAGTAAAATACTTGGCATATAATTATGTTTTAACAATGTTCAATTAAAATCAATTATTATTATGAAGAATATTTTATTAAGAAATACCGTTACTGTAGGTATTTGACATTTTTTTTTTTTTTTTTTTGTCTCAATTCGTTTGTTTATTACTGATTCTGTTGCTCTGTAAATGTCAATTAAATACGAATGTATGTTGCAATGAATGATCATTACAGAAATCAAATAACAAATCTGTTATATATTGATTTAACCTGTTTTTCTCATATTAAGAATCATTTGAATCGAAATTTTTTTTTTTTTTTAAACAAATATGTAATTTTTTTTTTTAATTCTCAAGTTACTTTTTTCAAATTGTTCAAAAAAAAATGTATTTTTTCTTCTTGGTTTTTTTATATATGAAAAAAATTAATTTCTTTTTCATTCTTTAAAGTTATTAAAATAATTTATTTATTATAATTTTATTTTATTTTAATAACTATTTTTTTAGAATAATAATAATTATAATATAATATTAATGATAATAATAATAAGAATAATAAGAATAATTACTATTATTATTATAATAATAAGAATAATAATAATATTTAATTATTTTCGCCGGTATAACATTTTTTTCTTTGTATAAAATATGTTTCGCTTCATATTTTTTTTTTTTTTTTTTTTTTAATAAACACAAAATAGAGTTGTTTGCTTTATAAGAGTATCGAATACACGAGATCAGATATTCAGAGTTTTGTGGGAAAAGTTAACAGTTGCACAACTGTTATCTCCTGAAAGCACTTATTGTTTAATTTGCAAATAAGCAAAAAAAAAAAATTTTTTATTTTGTTAACAATTTGATAAAAAATAAAGAAAAAAAAAGATAATGTCGAACTGTTTAGAGAGAATATTTTTTTTTACCTCTAACTTTCTCTCTTTTACTGAAACAATAATAATAATAATAATAATAATTTTTTACATCCTACGAAAAACAAAAAAAAAAAATAATAATAATAGTAATAATAAATTTAATTTAATGATGAATTTATCACTTGGTGTAATGAATAGTAATGGAATAATAATTAATAATAATAATAATAATAATAATTTGCAAAAAAATTTTCGCATTTTTTTTAAATAAATTAATTATTAACAAATAAATTGAATTGAATTTTATTTATTTGATAAAATATAATTTCAATTTTCGTAAATATGAATATAGAAATTATTTTTAGAATATTTATAAATGGTTATTATTTATAAATAAAATATATACAAAATTTTGAAAATAATTATTGTCAAATGTGTCAAAAATTTTTGGCGCATTTCAATGTTTCCAAAAATATTTATATATAAATTTGACGGGTATTTATGAAATTTAAACTTCGTAGAAACTTTTGCGAGAATAATTTTCTCTCTCTCTCTCTCTCGTCGAAGTCATGAAGGATGATTGCAGTTATCAATTAATCAGCTTTCTGTCTCTCGTGTTTTACTCGTATAGGACATAAGTCTTCCTTTTAATTAGTCTGGTAACAAGAGCTTTATCAATATCTGTCATGGCATTAATTTTGAGATATATATATTTTTTTCTCTCTCTTTTTTTTAGAATAATTCTCTCCCTTCTCTTTTTCGTGCAAATTCATTTCCCCCTCCCCTCTCTATTTTCTTTACTTGGTTGCGGTCACCTCATTGATAATAATATTTATTTTCCGAAAATTTAAAGCATAAATTAATTAATTAATTATTTTTAAATTATTATAATATATTATTTAATTATTATTAAAATTAATTAATTTTTTTTCTTTTGTAAATTATTTAAATTAAATATAAAAACCATTCAAAAAGAATTAAATAATATAATAATAAAAAAAAAATAATAATAATAAAGTGGTAAATAATTGAAATTGAAATTTTGCAAAAAAAAAAATAATAATAATTCTCCCGATTTAAGTGAAAAATGTTTGTAAAAATTTTCTTTAATGGTAATAATAATACATTTCTCGGGAATAAAATATCTTGAGGTCAGTACTGTCACATCAATAATTAGCAATCCAAGGAAATCAATTTCGACGTCGTTCTTTATAGATAAATCAATTATCTCGAGATATTTTTGTGCCGGGGAAAAAATATATAAAATGTCTATAATATATATATAATAGATTATTATATCCTATATATTGATGATGAAGCTGAAATTTTTTTACATCAAATAGAGATTTTTAAAAAATTTTTTTTTAATACATATAAATAATCTAAATAAAATTAATTAATGTTATACTAATTAGCATAAAAAAAAATAATAATTACTATTTTTTTTTTAATTTTTAAAGTTAAAAATAAATAATTTTTAATAAAAAAAAAATAAAAAAATTTTAATAGACATTGAATTATTTAATTTTATTATTATTGTTATTATTATTATTGTATAACTAAATAATTAATTATTATTATTAATTAATTTAATTATTATTGTTATTATTATTGTATAACTAAATAATTAATTAGTTTAATAAATAATAATATTCTTGAAGTATAAATTAATTTTGTAATAATAAAATTGAAAAATCCAGGTAAAAGTTAATTAAAAGAAAAAAATTAATTTAATAGACATTGAATGAATTATTTTTTTTTTTTATAATTATTATATTGATTATTAGAAATGAACAAATTATTAATTAAGACATGTGTGTGAAAGTTTATTGATATATAATTTGTAACTAGTATATAAAATGTTCAATTTATCATTGCTTTCAATTTAATTGGATTAAATTTATTATGAAATTGGTCATTGCGCAGAATTTTTTTTCTCTCTCTTTCTTTCTCTTTCTCTCTGTCGATGCGAATAATAGAAGAAAAAAAAAAAAAAAAAAAGAAAAAGAACGGCCCTTGACTCGTGACATTATATATAGGGAAAGCTAATATAAACACACGCGAGACAACTTCCGCCAGAATCATTGCCGCAATTTCAAAATCACCGTCAGCATATAATATCGTCTCTGACGTCCTTAAAATACCTATTACTCTCTTTATAATAAATACCATCCAATCGTCATAAGTATCTTGGCTATTTAACATTTTTTTTTTCTTTCACGTGCCACGACAATGTCCGATTATGTAATTAACAAAAAAAAATTAACACACTGACCTAATAATAATAAATTTAAAAAAAAAAAATTTAATAATAATTTTTATTATCAAAATAGTACAATTTATAATAAATAGAAAATAGTTATTAATAATAATAATAATTAAGAAAATGCCTATTAATAATAATAATAATATAATTATTATTTTATATAATTATTATATAATTATAATTTTATTATTAAAAAATAGTAAAAATTTTCGTAATAAATAATAATAACTATAATAATAATAATTATTATTATTGATAATAGTTTTTATAATTAAATTTAAAAAAATAATAATAAAAAAATTTACATTTGCAAATTATATATAAAAATACATAACCAAATAAAAATTAAATTAAATGGTAATTCAATAATAATTAATTAAAACTAGTTAATCATTATTATTTACTTAATATAAAAAACGACCTCAGGTGTTAGTTTCAATTAATTATATAGTGATCTTTCCTTCATCAATAACTTAATTATATTATAATTTTCCCTCTCTTGTTCTCTTTTATAAAATTAGTTACAATTTTTATTTTTTACAAAAAACAATTCTTTCGAAACATATTTTTTATTTTTTTCTATTTTTTGTTTACTTTTTTTGAAATATGATATTATTATTATTATTATTATTATTATTATTATTTTTATTATATAAAAAAAGTATTTTTATTTATTTTATCAAAAAATTATAATTATATATTAATTTTTCTTAATAATTGTTTTTTTACTGGTATTATTTTTAGTAAAATATTAATATTTGTTATTTAAATAAAAAAATAATTTTTTGGCATATGTAAAATTTTATTTACAGCAAATAATATTTTTATTGAAAGAAAATAAAATTTTTTTAAAGTTAAATAAAATTCATTTAAAGGAAATAAAAAATTCTTTCTTTTAAATAAATAAAATTTTTTTAAACCTAGTAAAATTTATTTTTAGTTAAATAAAATTTATTTAAACCAAGTAAAATTTTTTTTATAGTAAATAAAATTTATCTAAATCAAATAAAAATTGTTTTAAATCAAATAAAATTTTATTTAAAGTGAATAAAATTGTTTTAAATCAAATAAAATTTTATTTAAAGTAAATAAAATTTATTTAAACAAATATAATAAAATTTATTTAAAACAAACAAATATTTATTTTCCTCCAAAATAAATACAAATATCTTTTCTTTGAATATTTATAAATATGTATTTTTATTTCGGAAAAAAAAAGAATTTGCTATATTTTTATTATTCTTTGACTTTCAATAATGTGTTTTGTGCTTCCTGGGGATCAGGGAATATTATGTTCTTTTTGTTTTTATATATAAATTTACCTTTTGAAAATGAACAAAGATGACCATGTAAAAAAAAAAAAAAAAATAAAACATATAAATTTGATGATACATTTGAAAAAAAAAAAAAAAAATTGCGCGGGGTTACATGACTGCGTTTTAAAGTTCACCTTTCGATTGTGTGTCGTTCACCTCACACACTCGCTCTTTCTCTCTGTCGTGCGCGAATAAAATACTATACACATCGGAACTAAACAGACTGCGCGCTCTCTGTCCGCTGTGTCAGACACTCAATAAATGTACGCACGTGGCTTTCATTGCACGTGTACATCAATATTAAAAAAAAAAAAAAAAAAAAAAAATTAGAAAAAATTAAACTGCATTATTTGAATTGATTTTTGCTTTAGAGAAAAAAAAAGAAACATATTCCTTGACTCTGAATTTTTTTTTATTATGAATATTATTATTAAAAATAAAAATAGAACAATTAAATTTATTATTATTATTATTATTGCACCATACAAAAAAATATTTACATAATGCTGTACATACATTATATTATTATTATTATTACAATAACAATATTAATTAATTAATTTAAAAAAAAAATTTTAAATAAAATTAATAAAAATAAATTAAAATAGTAAATGAATAAAAATAATATAGGAATAAGGATTTATTATTATTGTTATTATATTATTATTGTATTTTTCTTCATTGTATACTTATTTCAAATTTTTACAATTTTTTTATTTATATAAATTATTATTTTTTTTTTTTTTTATTGTTATTATCATTATTATTATTATTATTATTATTATTATTATTATTTTATTGTTATTATATTATTATTGTATTTTTCTTCATTGTATACTTATTACAAATTTTTACAATTTTTTTATTTATATAAATTATTATTTTTTTATTTTTATAGTTATTATCATTATTATTATTATTATTATTATTAGCTATTTTTTTAAACATAATTTTTTAAAAAAGTTGATCAAACTACATATATATATATATAATAATATAAAATATGTGGAGGAAATTGAATTCTATTAATAATGCGGCTTTACAATTCTGACATCTAATTGGTATAAATCGACGTGTCGACATTATATTATCTATATGAGAGATTGAATTTTATCATTCAGGATTAAATGATATATATATATATATATATATATATATATTATAAACTCGTGCTAGATGCCATTGTCGATCTCTATCAAATATATATATATATATATTTTTTTTTTTTGCAAGTAGCAGCACTTCATGTCGTCAACAGTTTAGAAAATATATGTTTAAAAATAAATTTTCCTCTACTTTAATAATTTTTTTCAATTTTTTTTTTCTTTTTTTTTAATTGTATAAATTTATTTTTTTTTTTTTTAAATTATATTAGTTATCGTCAATATTATTTATTTTATTTATATTAAAATTTAGTTTAGGGTCAGTTGAGGTAAATGGGGACAAAATCGATATTTTTCACAAATTATTTTATTTATTTATTTAACATATGTTCCTAGGACTGTAAGTTTCTTCCTTTAAAAGGTAATATTTGAGGGTTTATTTTTTTTTAAGTTGTTATTTACGTTCCCAGGATTAATTTTATGCAGCAGAAAAAAATTTCGATAAGCTTTAAACGCATGAAACTGACTGTTCCCATTTACCCCAAAAGTTTAGAAAATTTCATAAAATTTGTGGTAAATTCGAGACAAAATTACTGATATTGTTTGACTTTGATTTTATGCATAAAATTAATCCTGGGAACGTAAATAACAACTTAAAATAAAAAAATAAATAAACCCGCAAAGGAAGAAACTTACGTAATTTGTGAAAAATAGCGATTTTGTCCCTATTTACCCCAACTGTCCCTATATATATATTTTTTATTTATCAAAATTTATTATATCTATTAAAATGTATTTCAATTCCTATTAATATTGTTTTTTTTTTGCAAATTAAAAAAAAATAATTCGAATTAAAATATTTATATAAATAAAAATAAATTATTAAAATATTAATAAAAATTATAAAATATAAATATTTTTATAAATAAATAAAAAATTATATATATTAAATCGCATCGTTCTTGTGTCTATAAAAGGACGACCGGATAGAATATGTATATATCAATAATAATAGTTGGCATATGATATTGAACTGAATCCTATATAGTAATTATTGTAATTAATTGACGTAATCAGTGCGCCACAATTAATTCCTTAGTGTTATTTGTGTATATCTATATCTATACATATGTGTCGGGCGTGTGCGTTGCAAGATCAGCGATTCCATTTAATTTAACCGGTTAAACCGGCTCAACTATATAGTATATAACTGTTCTTATACAAATGTTTGATAATATTTTTGCATTTAGAACCAAAACAAAGCAAAACCAAAAAAAAAAACAACAAAAAAAAACAACAAAAAAAAAATAGAAACTAAAAAAAATTAAATAGAGCCAATATAATTTTATTGGCATTTAATTCATATTGAATTATTTTAATCCGAAATTATTCAAATTGAAAAAAAAAATTTATTAATTTTTTTTTTTCGAAATAAGTGATTTAATTTTGTCTTGAAATTTTGTTAGGTTTTAAAAAAAAAAATTTTATTTTATTTTTTTGTCATTTTTAGTTTTTTTTTTATTCGAAAAATTATTTATTTATTATTATTACAACAATAGTAATAATTGTTTTTATTATTATTATTATTATTATTATTATTATCATATTAATAACAATAATTGTTGTTATTATTTTTTTAATAATAACAATAATTATTTTTACTGTTTTTTTTAATAATAATAATAATTTATCTTTATTATTTAATTGGTATTTTTTTACATTTTTATTTTTTCTCTCTTTTACTATAGTTTTTTGTTTTTGTTTTTTTTTTTTACACTCCCTTACGCCACTTTCTTTTCACCTTATTCCGGATTTCTAACTTGGCGAGCTCGTCTAGACTCGAGATGCTGAAATCAAATTTTATCCCGGAACTCAAAGCACACGAATATTGCCCGGAAAAACCTATATATATATATATTTAGTTAATCAATATATGAAGAAAAAATTTTTATTTATGCTAATATTATTTATAATAATTTTTAATTAACTTTTTTTAAATTAAAAAATTTTTAATAATATTTTTAATTTATCTTAATTTTGTCAAAATACTTATATATATAATATTTATTAATTATAATAACAATAATAATAAAAATATCTAATAATAATAGTAATAATAATATATTATTTATATATACATAATATAATTTTAATAAGATAAAATAATTTTTGTTTTTCTTTCTATTTGATATAACTCAATAAAAAAAAAAAAATAATAAAAAAGAATTATTTTATCTTATTATATTATTAGCGCAAGATAAATGAATTAAAAATTAATAAAAAAATTTTCCTAGTAATGCATATAATTTTTTATTAATAAAATTTTTGATTTTTGCAATTTATAAAAGGCAAAATTCGTTTTTAGCTCTCTTGTAGACAAATAAATAATGTAAATAAAAAAAAAAAGTAAAAAAAAATGGATTGAAGTAAAAGATAGAGAGAGGATTTTTTTTAAATTAATGAAAAATTTCTATATAACAATATCTGAGAGAGAAATTTTAAAAATATTCAAGCTGAAAATAAACTTTTTGATGATTAATTTGTGTGTTCGAAAAATCGCTATATAATACATATATATAATAAGAAAATAAGAGAATCTTTTGACAATTCGGTTTAAACCAAAAAAATTCTAAAACTTCGTCAATTTTGCTATAAAATAAAAAATTACCCTTTAATAAAAATTCGGAAAACTAAAAATTATGTAAAATAAAAATTATTAAACTAAACGCCGCTAATATGAAAATTCGGCAAACTAAAAATTATGTAAAATAAAAATTCGTAAAAGTTAAACGTCACTAAAATAAAAAATTCGTTTAAATTAAACGTCACTAAAAAAAATTCGGCCACCCGAAAGTTACGGAAACTAAAAATTTCGGCAAACTGAAAAATTTGGTGAACCAAAAATTCGGCAACCTATAAATTTTGTAAATTAAAAATTAAGCAACTTGAAAATTCTGTTAAATAAAAAATCGACAACCCAAAAAATTCTGTTAAATAAAAATTCGACAACCCAAAAAATTCTGTTAAATAAAAATTCGGAAATGCAAAAAAATTTTGTCAAAGAAAAATTCGGCAAATCAAAAATTCTGTTAAATAAAAATTCGGCAAACTAAAAATTTGGCAACCCAAAAAATTCTGTTAAATAAAAATTCGGCAATCCAGAAAAATTCTGTCAAAGAAAAATTCGGCAAACCGAAAATTCTGTTAAATAAAAATTCGGCATACTGAAAATTGTGTAAAATAAAAATCCGTAAAAAAGTTAAACGTCACTAAAATACAAAATTCGGAAAAATAAAAATTCTGTTTAATAAAAAATTCGGCAAGCTGATAATTCTGGTCAATAAATATTTGAAAATTTCAAACTTCGTTTAAATTACACGTCACTAAAAAAAATTCGGCCACCCAAAAATTACGGAAACTAAAAATTTCGGCAAACTGAAAAATTTGGTGAACCAAAAATTCGGCAAACTATAAATTTTGTAAATTAAAAATTAAGCAACTTGAAAATTCTGTTAAATAAACATTCGGCAACCCAAAAATTCTGTTAAATAAAATATCGGCAATCCAAAAAAATTCTGTCAAAGAAAAATTCGGTAAACCAAAAATTCTGAAAAAAAAATTCGGCAAGCCAAAAATTATGTTAAATAAACATTCGGCAACCCAAAAATTCTGTTAAATAAAAATTCGGCAAACCAAAAATTCTGTTAAATAAAAATTCGGCAAACTAAAAATTCTGTAAATTAAAAATTCGGCAATGCAAAAAAAATTCTGTCACAGAATAATTCGGCAAACCAAAAATTCTGTTAAATAAAAATTCGGCAAACCAAAAATTATGTTAAATAAAAATTCGTCAACCCAAAAATTCTGTTAAATAAAAATTCGGCAAACTAAAAATTTTGTAAATTAAAAATTAAGCAATTTGCAAATTATGTTAAATAACAATTCGGCAACCCAAAAATTCTTTTAAATAAAAATTCGGCAATGCAAAAAAAATTCTGTCACAGAAAAATTCGACAAATCAAAAATTCTGTTAAATAAAAATTCGGCAATGCAAAAAAAATTCTGTCACAGAAAAATTCGGCAATCTAAAAATTTTGTAAAATAAAAATTTGGCAACCCAAAAAATTCTGTTAAATAAAAATTCATCAACCCAAAAATTCTGTTAAATAAAAATTCGGCAACCCAAAAATTTTTTGTTTTACAGAAAAATTTGGTAAACCAAAAATTCTATTAAATAAAAATTAGGCAAGCTAAAAATTGTGTAAAATAAAAATTGAGAAATTAAAAAATTAGGCCCAAATTAAAAGAGCTTTTAAATTAAAATTCGTAAACTAGAAAATTTGTCAAGCTAAAAATTGTGTAAATTAAAAAAAATTAGGGAACTTTAAAATTCGATAATCTAAAAATTCTATAAAATAAAAATTATGATGATGATTATTAATAGTATAATTATTGTTATGATTATGATTATTGTTATAGTTGTTATTATTATTATTATTATTATTATTATTAATATTTTTATTATGATTAGTTTTATTATTATTATTATTTTTTGATAAAAATTTGTCATATTTACTATATATAAGATTTTTTTTTTTTTTTTTTTTGGGGTCTGAAAGAACCCCAGTGTAGCGTTGTTCTGGTGGTTGTGAGAGTATTGATCCAGAATGTCGGCGGCCACCCGCCTAGAATTCTCTCGGTTCTCTCCTTTCTCTCTCACTCTCTTCTCCTCTCGCTCTCGTTTACGTTTAGTACTCAACTTTTAACCGTGTACTTGCTTCTCTTTTTCTGACATTCTCTCTTATCTCATCTCTCTCTCTCTCTCTCTCTCTCTCTCTCTCTCTCTCTCTCTCTCTCTCTCTCTCTCTCTCTCTCTCTCTCTCTCTCTCTCTCTCTCTCTCTCTCTCTCTCTCTCTCTCTCTCTCTCTCTCTCTCTCTCTCTCTCTTTTTTTTTTTTCTTCTTCTCTTTCTCTTATTTTAGTTATAATATATTTATTAATTTCTTCTCTATTTTTCTCATATCATCATTTTTCTTTACTTTTTTGAAAATTTCGAAAAAAAAAAAATTTCATATATCCAAACCTTAACTTGATTTTGATCACCCCCCCCCCCCTCAACCCCCTATCTCGTGCTGATTTCGCAAAATTAAATCTCCAACTCGATCTACTCTCGGGGATTATAAACCTAAACGAAATCGATAAACAATTACCTTCGAATCATTGAACAATTTTAGAAAAGAAAATCTGGAGTATCAAAAAAAAAAAAAATAAATAAATAAAAATAACGATGAGAGAAAAAAAAGAAAAAAAAAAAATTTTTTTTGACAAAAGGAATTTTTTTTTTTTTTTTAGAGTAAATTCCGTGATTTTGGTTTTTGTTTGAATTTGTGATGAAGTTGATCGAGGTCAGAATTATTGTGATTGCGTTTGTTGCTATTTTTGTCTTGAAGGTTCGGATGCTGCGAGAGTATTATATCTTTATATTTTTGTGTATTGAAAATTCACTTTTTAATTTTTTTTTTGTTAGAAAAAAATTTTCTTTTTTTTTTACTATTTTCTGGGATGAAAATATTTTTTGGCAAAAATAGAGAAAGGAATTTAATTAATTATATTTATTTATTTATTATTATTGTTGTTATTTTATATATATATATATATTTTTTTTTTATTATAAATTCCAAAAATATTTAGACTAAAAAATAAATGGATTAGTTAAATTATTATTAAATATTTTTAATTTATAAAAAAAAATAATTATATTAATTATTGGAAAATATATAATACATTTAGTTTCAATTTGAAAATACTTTGAAGAAAAAAAAAATATCCGAAATTTTGTTTGTAGTTAATTTGAGGAAATGGAAAAATTGAATTCTTTAGCCCAAGGTTATAATTTTCATTGCGAACATTTCTTCAACTCGCGAGGGGAATAAAAATTCCTCGCTCGTTTTCTCTCTCTCTCTCTCTCACTCACTCACGCCACACATATACACATACATTTTTTAATCCCTAAAACCCCGACGTAACGAGTTTTAAACGAATCTAATGAATTTAAAAAAAAAAATTGTCCCCCACTTTTTATTTTCAAAATTTAAATTTTTTCAAAAAAAGAAATTTTTCCTCTAAATACATTTTAGAAAAAATAAATAATTATAAAAAATAATAATAATAATATTTAATAATAATAATAATAATAATATATAATATATAATAATAATATATAATAATAATATATAATAATAATAATAATAATAATAATAATAATAATATATAATAATAATAATAATTAAAAAAACGGTTTTGGAAATATTTTTTTCCATTAGTTACAAATATGTTTTTTTTTTTAAATAATTTTATATAGAAAGACGGGAATGAAATTGGAAAGAAATAAAAAAAAAAGAGAGGGAAAAATGAGAAATCTGAAAGGAAAAGAAAATATTGCGAATTTATTATGTATCTACAGCTTCAATCAGCTAAATGAACGATATGCGATTTCTCCGTTAAATCTGTATTGAAATTTTTTTTTTTTTTCATTTTTTTCTACTGTCATTTTATTATATTCTTTCAGCTATATATGTACTATATAGAAATTATTGATTTTCATTTTTTTTTTTTTTTTTTTTTTTTTTTGATTATCTTTACTTATGTGTGTAAATTAATAAATTATTACAATTTGCAAAATTATTGTAAATTATAGAAAAAAAAAAAATTATTTTCTCAAAAGTATCATTATAATGAAAATTATTATTTTAGTGTAATTATTTTACAAAAGAAAATTATTATTAGGTATTTATTTATTATTAAATAATTTAATTATTACAAAATTAATTATTAAATAATTTATTGATTAAAAAATGAATTAATTATCAGGAAAATAAATTTAAAAACAATTTTTTCCGCTGTTATTAAAAATTTTTTTTTTATTAATTGAAATTATTAAATTATTAAATTTTATATATATAATAAATGTGTAATTGTACAATTTTAGTTATAATGCACTGACAACTTTGATTTCATAATAATTGGCATAAAGAGCATGAGTGACAAGATTGCGGCAAAGA
The DNA here is from genome assembly GCF_019393585.1 of Leptopilina boulardi. Lineage (NCBI taxonomy): Eukaryota > Metazoa > Arthropoda > Insecta > Hymenoptera > Figitidae > Leptopilina > Leptopilina boulardi. The sequence continues at coordinate 17,986 of NW_026137825.1, read as the reverse complement.
ATTGAATCGTTTTACTCATTACACTCAATTATCCAATATATTATGTATATTGATGGTGAAATTTCCACTTTTTCATTTTACTAAAAAATTTTTGATTTTTTCCCCCCTTTTTTTCAAAAATAAATAAATACCAAGATGACAAAAATTAATTTCACTTAATTAATTGATTAATTATTATTAATAATTATTAATAAATAAAAAGAATAAAATTAATATAATTAAATAATAATAATATTAAATTTAAAATAATAAATTTTTATTCACTTTAGTTTTTTATACTATTTTCTAAAATATTTGTTTTTAAAATTTTGCTGATAATAATTTTATTTAACAAATTTTTAACGACAATTTTTGTGATATTTTTCAATTTGTCCAATTGAGCTGTTCGGAAGAAGAACTCGCTCTTCGCTCGGAAGGGACAATTTCATAGCAGTTGTAGGCATAAAAATAGGAAAAAAAAAAATTTCAAAATTTTTATTTTTAAAAAGTACTACCTTGTATAAAATATTAAAGCGCATCTTTTTTTTCTTTGAAATTTTTTTGTAGAGCGAATATTTTAGTTAATAATAACAAAAAACTGACAAATTTTAATTCTTAAATTTCATTCAATTTTAAAACATAAATTGTCATATCTTCGACAATTATTAATAAAATTACTTTAGAATTGATATCCTAACACATTGAAGTATAGAGAAAAGGATAACATAATAAGAATGTTCGAAATCATCATTTGTTTAATAATTTTTAATTGTTATTTAAGGGCATATTGATAATCATGTTTTCTTACCTTTGCCGACAAAAAGTCTGCGGGGAAGTTCCGAGTTTCAAGAACTTCCAGTGAGACATTTGTTTATCAATGTGTAATAAAGTTTTTTGTAAAGTTACAAAACGATTTATTAAATAGTTTAAAAAATATTGAAGTTTTAAAGAAACGCGTGCAGCCGCATATCACATCGCCACATAGAGTAGAGTCTTATTACGCTCTCAGGGCGTGAAAACATCATCTTCCCATTACTTTTCAATAATATTATTTGTTATTTTCATAATATTGTTAATTAAATTGTTATAAATTATGAACAATTAATAAAAAATTAATTAACAACATTATTAAAAATAATTAAAAAAAATTTTAAATATGTATATATTGTATCTAAATTTTTATTAAATATATTATATTATTAAATAATTTTAAATTTTATTACAATTAAATAACAAATTTATTAGTAATAGTTATTAAAGATGAGGGATAAAGAGCGTAAAATTATTACTATTACTATTTTATTTTATTTTGATTTTCTGCGTACACCTTCTCAAGGTTTTTTATCCCCCATCTTTAATAATTATTACTAATAAATTTGTTATTTAATTGTAATAAAATTTAAAATTATTTAATAATATAATATATTTAATAAAAATTTAGATACAATATATACATATTTAAAATTTTTTTTAATTATTTTTAATAATGTTGTTAATTAATTTTTTATTAATTGTTCATAATTTATAACAATTTAATTAACAATATTATGAAAATAACAAATAATATTATTGAAAAGTAATGGGAAGATGATGTTTTCACGCCCTGAGAGCGTAATAAGACTCTACTCTATGTGGCGATGTGATATGCGGCTGCACGCGTTTCTTTAAAACTTCAATATTTTTTAAACTATTTAATAAATCGTTTTGTAACTTTACAAAAAACTTTATTACACATTGATAAACAAATGTCTCACTGGAAGTTCTTGAAACTCGGAACTTCCCCGCAGACTTTTTGTCGGCAAAGGTAAGAAAACATGATTATCAATATGCCCTTAAATAACAATTAAAAATTATTAAACAAATGATGATTTCGAACATTCTTATTATGTTATCCTTTTCTCTATACTTCAATGTGTTAGGATATCAATTCTAAAGTAATTTTATTAATAATTGTCGAAGATATGACAATTTATGTTTTAAAATTGAATGAAATTTAAGAATTAAAATTTGTCAGTTTTTTGTTATTATTAACTAAAATATTCGCTCTACAAAAAAATTTCAAAGAAAAAAAAGATGCGCTTTAATATTTTATACAAGGTAGTACTTTTTAAAAATAAAAATTTTGAAATTTTTTTTTTTCCTATTTTTATGCCTACAACTGCTATGAAATTGTCCCTTCCGAGCGAAGAGCGAGTTCTTCTTCCGAACAGCTCAATTGTTGTCGTTTTTTTTTGGAAAAAATTTGAAATCAACTATATAATAATTAAAAATTTAATTTTGAATTTTTTTATTTAATTATTTATTTTATAATTTTTTATTTGTAACTTAATTATCACTTATTTATTATTATAAGGGTTTATAAAAATTTATTAATATTGTTAAATTAATTACTAATAATGAATAATTGATAGTTAATAATAGTTAATAAAAATAAATAATAATAATAATAATAAGAGTAAAAATTAAAATAATAGTAATAATAAAAGTTAATAATTGATAATTAATTATTTTTAATTAGTAATTGTATTGAATTTTGCAATTTTCTTTTTAAATAAAATATTTAATAAATTAAATATAAATAAAATTTTTAAAAATATTTTTAATATATATGCTAATAGGCTTTTTTTTATTTTCTTGGCGTATTTAATTGTGTAGAGTATTTATATGTCATATATATATATGTATTACATTGAGAAAAGGAAAAAATAATTTCGATCCAATCAGATTCTTATCCTTATCGGCAGGTGTGTCAACCATTTATTTATTTTATTTTTTTTCTGTCATTCGTCTTTATTATCCGAGTCAAATGAAATCGTTGGCTCTCTGATGCCGAGGTCGAGAATGAAAGTGAAAGAGAGAAATAGAAAATTCAGCCAATTATGGAAAATGGAGGAAAAAAAAATTATTTTTTTTTCCTATTCATGCACAACGTCATGATAAATATTAATAATTAGCATTAACAAATTTTTTTTTTTTGTTTTAGTTCTGAAAATAATTTTTTTTACTCATTTTTCCATTTGGCCTTTTTTTTTGTTTTTATTAATTTTTAATTTTTTTTTTATAAATTTTTATTTTTTTCTACTAATTTTTATTTGTTTCTATTAATTTTTTTTTGTTAATTTTTTTTTTCTATTAATTTTTATTTCTTTTTATTTTTTTTATTTATAATTACATTTTTTTTCATTTCTTTTCTTTGTTTTATTATTGCACACTTTTTTTTCTATTTCTTTTGTTTAATATTTTTTTTTCATTTTGTTTAAGTCTATGCTTTATTAATTTCTCTTTCGTTGACATTTTTTTTTCCTTTAACATTTTCAATATTTTTTTCTAGACAAAAAAAATTGTTTTTCTTTTTTTTTTCTATACAATATATTGTGTGTTGTAATTATTCGTCGCTAAAGTCAGGAATATTGTGACATCATTATTTATATTTTGCTGATGATTTCTTTTTTTTTTTTTTTTTTGGTTATAGCAAATTGCTTAAGATTTTGATTTGTAATTTTTTTCCCCATAATTCATAATAATGAAATTAATTTTTTTGTCAAATATCATTTAAATATTATTATTAATTATTGAAATATAATTTGAAATGAAGGAAATAACTCTATAGTTGATACAAATTTTATTAGTGAGAAAGTTATAAAGTTTCTTAGCTTTTGAGTTCCTCTCCCCCCTCTCCACCTTCGTCTATTTTCCTCTCCCCTTCACCCCCCCTAATACCCTTGCATCTTGGTTAATATGTTCACTTGAAATTCCAAGTTAGGTTAACTAGTGGCACGTGCAATGTACAAACTTCTTGTACCATATTTCATTCACGAATAAACCTCAATTCTCACACTGATTTTCTCATATTGTATTTTCTAATTAAATCCAAATTTATATATTGTTGCGTGTATTTTTAAATTTGATCGCTTATTTTTTTTTTCATTTAATTTTATTATTTTTATTGCAATTTTTATTATTATTTTATTTAAATATTTTTATTACAATTTTTATTGTTATTTAATTTAATTATTTTTATTACAATTTAATTTCATCATTTTTAATAGGTATATTATTTAATTGAATTATTTTTATTGCAATTTTTATTATTATTTTATTTAAATATTTTTATTACAATTTTTATTGTTATTTAATTTTAATTATTTTTATTAAAATTTAATTTCCGTCATTTTCAGTAGGTATATTATTTAATTAAATTATTTTTATTGCAATTTTTATTATTATTTAAATTAATATTTATTTTACCATTAATAATTATTATTTCTCACCTATGGGGGATCGAACCCTGGACCTCAGAGTCGGTAGGCATGTAAATTACCACGCAGCCACTGTGACTTATTATTATTTTTTTTTTTTTATTCAATATACGGGACTCGACCTTTCGTACAAAATAAATAAAGTACTACTAAAAGGTACTAAAAACTAAAAAAAAATATTATTAATAATAATAATTATTATTATCATTAATATTAGGTAACTATTATTATTTATTATATTATTATTTTTTTATTATATTATTATTGTTATCATTACTATTATTTTTTTCATTATATTATTATTATATGGGTATTAGTTACTAAAATTTGATTAATATACGATAATTAATTTAATAATAATATTGATAGAGGATTTAATTAGTTTGTGATATAATAATTTATATAATTTTTATATGTCTGTTTACGTGAGGTGGTTTTTTAAAATTTTTTTTCTCCCTTTCTCTTCGTCGTCAATTTGCTCTTTAAAAAAAAAAAAAAAAAAAAAAAAAAAAAAAAAAAAAAAAAAAAAAAAATGAAAAGCATGTCTCTATTAATTTCTAAGGGTCGAAAAATAGCCTCGAGCGACAGTAAAAGGATTTCCTGCAACTGAACCCTTTTTTTTATACCGCAATGTGTTGCTGCTGCCGTTCATGACGTATAAGGTCTCTCGTTTGTACATTGTATATTCTCTCTCTCTCACTCTCCCGCCCCTCTTTCAAGAATTCTTTTTCACCCTCGTCTTTTTGAATTCTCCCCCACTGATTATTATTGACGAGATTAAACTTTTTTTTTTGTCTCTTCCTCTATACTTTTCATGTTCTTTGTCAATGAACTTTTAAACCCTACCGTCTCGATTTTTGTTTGTCTTTGTCAGATTTTACCCCCTCTCCACCCCCTTTATTTGTAGCAAAGTTTTAAACTCCCCCCTCCCCTCCTTTGTTATAAATTAAATTAGAAATTATGTTAACTTGAGTATAGCAATATTATTATTACAGTGAAACCCACGTCTATCGAACCCCCATTATTTGGATTCTTACTTATTAATTTTTATAAATAATTATTGATATAAAAAATTACCGACATAGAAATCTACATTAGCGACTGTTGTTAAAACAGAAAAAATAAAACTACAAAAAATTACCGACATAGAAATCTGCATTACCGATTGTTGTTAAAACAGGAAAACTAAAAATACAAAAAATTACCGACATAGTAATCTACATTACCGACTGTTGTTAGAACAGGAAAAAAATAAAAATACAAAAAATTACCGACAGAAGTCTACATTACTGACTTTTGTTAAAACAGGAAAAATGAAAATACAAAAATACTGACATAGAAATCTACATTACCGACTGATGTTAAAACTGGAAAAATACACTGAAAAAAAATTCTGGTTAGGCTATATTTAACATTACTTTCTAGTTATGTTAACCAGAATTCTAGTTAAATTAACTCGAATTCTGGTTAAAATAACCAGAATTCTGGTTAACCTAACCAGAATCAAAATGTTAAATATACCCTAACCAGAATTCTGTTTATTCTAACTAAAATTTTTTTTCAGTGTAAAAATACAAAAATTACCGACATAGAAGTCTACATTACTGACTGTTGTTAAAACAGGAAAAATGAAAATACAAAAATACTGACGTAGAAATCTACATTACCGACTGATGTTAAAACTGGAAAAATAAAAATACAAAAAATTACCGACATAGAAATCTACATTACCGACTGATGGTAAAACATAAAAATACCAACATAGAAATCTACATTATCGACTGATGGTAAAACAGAAAAAATTATGAAATAAAAAATTACCGACATATAAATCTATATTAACGACGGATGGTAAAACAGGAAATACGAAATATAAATTAATACCGACAAATAAATCTACCTTACCATCAGTCGGTAAGGTAGATTTCTATGTCGGTAATTTTTTTTATATCATTATTTTTATGTTTTACCATCAGTCGATAATGTAAATTTCTATGTCGATATTTTTATGTTTTCATTTTTCAAAAAAAACTGTTTTGCCATCAGTCGATAATGTAGATTTCTATGTCGGTATTTTTATGTTTTCATTTTTCAAAAAAAACTGTTTTGCCATCAGTAAATAAGGTAGATTTCTATGTGGGTAATTTTTTATATAATTTCCCTGTTTTACCATTAGTCGGTAATGTAGATTTCAATGTCGGTAATTATTTTTATTATCGATATCAGCATTTTGATTATTATATTATTATAACAATAAGGTATTATGATTATTATTATTATTATTATAAATATAATATTATCGATATTATCTCGATTATTATTATTGTTGTTATTGTTATTATTATTCAATACAATAATTTATTGGTAAATTAAAATCACATCCAATATTATTTGGTGAAAATAGTAAAGTTCTTTTTTTAGTCAAGTGATATACAGTATATATTGAATTGTTTAGAATATATATATGTGTGTGTGTATTTTTTTTTCACTCAAATTAATTGATGTTTTTCTGCTCTTCACATATTTATATATATATATATGCATACACACATACAGTAGTGTTTTCTTTGTTTTTATCTTGACCCAGAAAATCTCAGGACACTGCTCAACGACAAAGCATCATTTTCATGTCGTCGTCGTCAATACGATATATAGAGAGAAAGAGAGAGAAAGAGAGAGAGAGTAAGTGAATGACGCCAGTGAGTTTCGTGTATATATATGTGAAAAGGGGTAGTGGGGGGAAGGGTGGGGGGGGGCAAAAGAAGATTCAAATAGAGGCGTGGTAGTCGTTTGTCATTCGATTGGGAGCATGAATATTTGCTGTGTGTGAAGAAATTGCGATAGACTTCCGGTTGTTGCCAGAAATATATCCTAATATACACACACACGGTTTTTTTAGTGTTGCCAAAAAAAAAAAAAAATAATTTATGTTTCTTTTTTAAATTGTATTATTTTTTTATTTTTGTTTTAGTCACTGAATCTTTTTTTTACCCTTTAAAGGAAAAACACATTTTTTTTTTTTTTGAATTGTTAATAAAAATAATTATAATAATAATAAATTATAAAAATAAAAAAATAACAAAAAATAAATAATAACAAAAAAAATAATAATAAATAATAGCAAACAATAATAATAATAAATAATAATAAAAATAAATAATAAAAAAACAATTAAAATAAAAAATAACAAAAAAATAAGAATAATAATAAATAAAAACATAATTATAGATAATTAACAGTTGCTTGAACCAGATAATAACACGTACCCGCATAGTCGGAGTATGTTTTAAGTTAGGTCAGGTTTTTTAGATTACTCAGGTTGGCAGTACTGTTTCATATTTATTTATTTTAAAAAATTGTAATTATAATTATTATTATTATTATTATTTAAAAAAAATATATTTTTATTTTACTAATACTATTTCTATAATAAAAATATAATTTTTTAAATTAATTAATTTTCAATTTAATAATATAATTTTTGAAATAAAGGGTAAATTTTTTTTTTGTTTTTTTTTTGTCATATGCGCGCGACAAATTATTTATGATTTATTCGCTTCTCATACGCACACACGTGCGAGAAATGAATGAATAAAAAAGTTGTTTTTAAAAAAAATAATAATAATAAAAAAATTTAAAAAAAAGAAGAATGAAAGGAATGAAAAAAAAAGTTTTATATACGATTGAATATATACAGTGGCAGTGAATTGAAACACAGATGTAGAATTTTATAAAAAATATATATATATATGAAAAGCTCGAAAGCTTATCCAACCAAACCGACTGGTTCGACAACATATGAGACAAATAAAAATGCAAGTGAGCACATCGAAACAAGTGAAACAGTTATCTGTGACTGGCTGATTCGAAAGTTTTTCAATTAACTAAAAAATGTCAACAACCCCCCCCCCCCTCCCCTCTCTTTCCCACATTCTTCCCTGAGGAGTGACTTTCATTTTTTTTTTATTTAAATATTTTTAATTTAATATAATAAAAGCACAATTTTTTGTTTTTAATACATTTTACATATAATGAAAAATTCCTCTTTGATTTATTAATCGAGGTACATGATTTATTAATTTAAAGTAAATAATAAAGTAATGAAAAAATTTTTTTTTTTTATAAAAAGAATTATGAAAATTTATTATAATTATAAAATTTAAATAATAAAACCATAAAATAATACTGATAATAATAATAATAATAATAATAATAAAGTAAAAATTAATAACGAAAATAAATAAAAAAAATAATAATAGTAGTAATAATAATATTAATAAATTATAAATATATAATAATTGTAATTATTTAGATAAAAAGATAAGATAAAATTTATTTCTTTAATGTTTGTAATTATTTATTATACAAAAATATTAAAAAAATTTTTTTTTAAAGAGTAGTATACTTTTGTATACAAAAAAGCTCATCCCGTTTATTAATAAAAAAATAAAAATTATAAAATAATAAATAATATAAAAACCAATATTCAAAATTCTCACAATTTGTTTTAATAATTATAAAAATTTAAAATTGAAAACGCATAAAATTTTTTTTTTTAATATGGAAATAAAAATTATAAAAATAAAAATACTTTTGAAATTTTTGTTTTGAAAATTTTGTACTTTCGAAAACAAAAATTGTGAAATATTTGAATTTAAAAATTAATTAAAATAAAAATATATAAAAAGATAGAAATAATTTTGAATTTTTTTCTAAATTTTCGTTAGAAAAAAAAAAAAATTATGTTTGTTACTAATTTAAAAAAATTAATGAAAAATTAATTAAAATAAAAATTGAAAAAGAAATAATTTTTGAATTTTTTTTTTTCTAAATTTTCCTTGAAAAAAAAATAATGTTGAAAATTATTTTAATTCGTTAAATTGATTTTCTTTCCCCCTAATCAATTATTATTATTATTATTTAATCGATGTGCGAAGAGAATCAATTTCTCTTTCTTTATAATTGCGTGAATTTACTATCTCTCTCTGTGTATGTATGTGTGTTATTCGAGGAGAGTATTATTACTACTTGCAGTTTAGTTTATTAATGGAGGAGATGATGCAAAAGTTTTGAACGTTCAAATGAACAAAAAAAAAATTTTTTTGTTTTTTAAAATATTCAATTGGAAAACCTTTAAGTTGACCTACAAAGACGATATCAATCATAAAAACAAAAAAAAATTAATATTAGGGGTGATAAACCACCCCTAAGTAATAATTGATAGAAAACATAAGAGAATTAAACCCTTACGTAATAACTTTTTGGGTTCAAAAGTATATAAAAAAATTTGTTTTTTTACTCTAAACAACCACCATGTATTTAGACCCTTCGGACCCTCCCCTAAAAGCCACCCCCTCTTGGTAAAAAATCAAAAAGTCCATTTTCGACCCTTACGTAATAACTTTTTGGGCTCCAAACTAGCTAAAAAAATTTCTTTTTTTACCCTAAACAACCACCATGTATTTAGACCCTTCGGACCCTCCCCTAAAAGCCACCCCCTCTTGGAAAAAAATCAAAAAGTCCATTTTCGACCCTTACGTAATAACTTTTTGGGCTCCAAACTAGCTCAAAAAATTTGTTTTTTTACCCTAAACAACCACCATGTATTTAGACCCTTCGGACCCTCCCCTAAAAGCCACCCCCTCTTGGTAAAAAATCAAAAAGTCCATTTTCGACCCTTACGTAATAACTTTTTGGGCTCCAAACTAGCTCAAAAAATTTGTTTTTTTACCCTAAACAACCACCATGTATTTAGACCCTTCGGACCCTCCCCTAAAAGCCACCCCCTCTTGGAAAAAAATCAAAAAGTTCATTTTCGACCCTTACGTAATAACTTTTTGGGCTCCAAACTAGCTAAAAAAAGTTGTTTTTTTACCCTGAACAACCACCATGTATTTAGACCCTTCGGACCCTCCCCTAAAAGCCACCCCCTCTTGGAAAAAAATCAAAAAGTTCATTTTCGACCCTTACGTAATAACTTTTTGGGCTCCAAACTAGCTAAAAAAAGTTGTTTTTTTACCCTGAACAACCACCATGTATTTAGACCCTTCGGACCCTCCCCTAAAAGCCACCCCCTCTTGGTAAAAAATCAAAAAGTCCATTTTCGACCCTTACGTAATAACTTTTTGGGCTCCAAACTAGCTCAAAAAATTTGTTTTTTTACCCTAAACAACCACCATGTATTTAGACCCTTCGGACCCTCCCCTAAAAGCCACCCCCTCTTGGTAAAAAATCAAAAAGTCCATTTTCGACCCTTACGTAATAACTTTTTGGGCTCCAAACTAGCTAAAAAAATTTCTTTTTTTACCCTAAACAACCACCATGTATTTAGACCCTTCGGACCCTCCCCTAAAAGCCACCCCCTCTTGGAAAAAAATCAAAAAGTCCATTTTCGACCCTTACGTAATAACTTTTTGGGCTCCAAACTAGCTCAAAAAATTTGTTTTTTTACCCTAAACAACCACCATGTATTTAGACCCTTCGGACCCTCCCCTAAAAGCCACCCCCTCTTGGTAAAAAATCAAAAAGTCCATTTTCGACCCTTACGTAATAACTTTTTGGGCTCCAAACTAGCTCAAAAAATTTGTTTTTTTACCCTAAACAACCATCATGTATTTCGACCCTTCGGACCCTCCCCTAAAAGCCACCCCCTCTTGGTAAAAAATCAAAAAGTCCATTTTCGACCCTTACGTAATAACTTTTTGGGCTCCAAACTAGCTCAAAAAATTTGTTTTTTTACCCTAAACAACCACCATGTATTTAGACCCTTCGGACCCTCCCCTAAAAGCCACCCCCTCTTGGAAAAAAATCAAAAAGTTCATTTTCGACCCTTACGTAATAACTTTTTGGGCTCCAAACTAGCTAAAAAAAGTTGTTTTTTTACCCTGAACAACCACCATGTATTTAGACCCTTCGGACCCTCCCCTAAAAGCCACCCCCTCTTGGAAAAAAATCAAAAAGTTCATTTTCGACCCTTACGTAATAACTTTTTGGGCTCCAAACTAGCTAAAAAAAGTTGTTTTTTTACCCTGAACAACCACCATGTATTTAGACCCTTCGGACCCTCCCCTAAAAGCCACCCCCTCTTGGTAAAAAATCAAAAAGTCCATTTTCGACCCTTACGTAATAACTTTTTGGGCTCCAAACTAGCTCAAAAAATTTGTTTTTTTACCCTAAACAACCACCATGTATTTAGACCCTTCGGACCCTCCCCTAAAAGCCACCCCCTCTTGGTAAAAAATCAAAAAGTCCATTTTCGACCCTTACGTAATAACTTTTTGGGCTCCAAACTAGCTCAAAAAATTTGTTTTTTTACCCTCAACAACCACCATGTATTTAGACCCTTCGGACCCTCCCCTAAAAGCCACCCCCTCTGGGTAAAAAATCAAAAAGTCCATTTTCGACCCTTACGTAATAACTTTTTGGGCTCCAAACTAGCTAAAAAAAGTTGTTTTTTTACCCTGAACAACCACCATGTATTTAGACCCTTCGGACCCTCCCCTAAAAGCCACCCCCTCTTGGAAAAAAATCAAAAAGTTCATTTTCGACCCTTACGTAATAACTTTTTGGGCTCCAAACTAGCTAAAAAAAGTTGTTTTTTTACCCTAAACAACCACCATGTATTTAGACCCTTCGGACCCTCCCCTAAAAGCCACCCCCTCTTGGTAAAAAATCAAAAAGTCCATTTTCGACCCTTACGTAATAACTTTTTGGGCTCCAAACTAGCTAAAAAAAGTTGTTTTTTTACCCTGAACAACCACCATGTATTTAGACCCTTCGGACCCTCCCCTAAAAGCCACCCCCTCTTGGAAAAAAATCAAAAAGTTCATTTTCGACCCTTACGTAATAACTTTTTGGGCTCCAAACTAGCTAAAAAAAGTTGTTTTTTTACCCTAAACAACCACCATGTATTTAGACCCTTCGGACCCTCCCCTAAAAGCCACCCCCTCTTGGTAAAAAATCAAAAAGTCCATTTTCGACCCTTACGTAATAACTTTTTGGGCTCCAAACTAGCTAAAAAAAGTTGTTTTTTTACCCTGAACAACCACCATGTATTTAGACCCTTCGGACCCTCCCCTAAAAGCCACCCCCTCTTGGTAAAACTCAGAAAGTCCATTTTCGACCCTTACGTAATAACTTTTTGGGCTCCAAACTAGCTCAAAAAATTTGATTATTTACCCTAAACAACCACCATGTATTTAGACCCTTCGGACCCTCCCCTAAAAGCCACCCCCTCTTGGTAAAAAATCAAAAAGTCCATTTTCGACCCTTACGTAATAACTTTTTGGGCTCCAAACTAGCTAAAAAAAGTTGTTTTTTTACCCTGATAACCACCATGTATTTAGACCCTTCGGACCCTCCCCTAAAAGCCACCCCCTCTTGGTAAAAAATCAAAAAGTCCATTTTCGACCCTTACGTAATAACTTTTTGGGCTCCAAACTAGCTAAAAAAATTTGTTTTTTTACCCTAAACAACCACCATGTATTTAGACCCTTCGGACCCTCCCCTAAAAGCCACCCCCTCTTGGAAAAAAATCAAAAAGTTCATTTTCGACCCTTACGTAATAACTTTTTGGGCTCCAAACTAGCTAAAAAAATTTGTTTTTTTACCCTAAACAACCACCATGTATTTAGACCCTTCGGACCCTCCCCTAAAAGCCACCCCCTCTTGGTAAAAAATCAAAAAGTCCATTTTCGACCCTTACGTAATAACTTTTTGGGCTCCAAACTAGCTCAAAAAATTTGTTTATTTACCCTAAACAACCACCATGTATTTAGACCCTTCGGACCCTCCCCTAAAAGCCACCCCCTCTTGGTAATAAATCAAAAAGTCCATTTTCGACCCTTACGTAATAACTTTATGGGCTCCAAACTAGCTAAAAAAAGTTGTTTTTTTACCCTGAACAACCACCATGTATTTAGACCCTTCGGACCCTCCCCTAAAAGCCACCCCCTCTTGGTAAAAAATCAAAAAGTCCATTTTTGACCCTTACGTAATAACTTTTTGGGCTCCAAACTAGCTCAAAAAATTTGTTTTTTTACCCTCAACAACCACCATGTATTTAGACCCTTCGGACCCTCCCCTAAAAGCCACCCCCTCTTGGTAAAAAATCAAAAAGTCCATTTTCGACCCTTACGTAATAACTTTTTGGGCTCCAAACTAGCTAAAAAAAGTTGTTTTTTTACCCTGAACAACCACCATGTATTTAGACCCTTCGGACCCTCCCCTAAAAGCCACCCCCTCTTGGTAAAAAATCAAAAAGTCCATTTTCGACCCTTACGTAATAACTTTTTGGGCTCCAAACTAGCTCAAAAAATTTGTTTTTTTACCCTAAACAACCACCATGTATTTAGACCCTTCGGACCCTCCCCTAAAAGCCACCCCCTCTTGGTAAAAAATCAAAAAGTCCATTTTCGACCCTTACGTAATAACTTTTTGGGCTCCAAACTAGCTAAAAAAAGTTGTTTTTTTACCCTGAACAACCACCATGTATTTAGACCCTTCGGACCCTCCCCTAAAAGCCACCCCCTCTTGGTAAAAAATCAAAAAGTCCATTTTCGACCCTTACGTAATAACTTTTTGGGCTCCAAACTAGCTCAAAAAATTTGTTTTTTTACCCTAAACAACCACCATGTATTTAGACCCTTCGGACCCTCCCCTAAAAGCCACCCCCTCTTGGTAAAAAATCAAAAAGTCCATTTTCGACCCTTACGTAATAACTTTTTGGGCTCCAAACTAGCTAAAAAAATTTCTTTTTTTACCCTAAACAACCACCATGTATTTAGACCCTTCGGACCCTCCCCTAAAAGCCACCCCCTCTTGGAAAAAAATCAAAAAGTCCATTTTCGACCCTTACGTAATAACTTTTTGGGCTCCAAACTAGCTCAAAAAATTTGTTTTTTTACCCTAAACAACCACCATGTATTTAGACCCTTCGGACCCTCCCCTAAAAGCCACCCCCTCTTGGTAAAAAATCAAAAAGTCCATTTTCGACCCTTACGTAATAACTTTTTGGGCTCCAAACTAGCTCAAAAAATTTGTTTTTTTACCCTAAACAACCATCATGTATTTCGACCCTTCGGACCCTCCCCTAAAAGCCACCCCCTCTTGGTAAAAAATCAAAAAGTCCATTTTCGACCCTTACGTAATAACTTTTTGGGCTCCAAACTAGCTCAAAAAATTTGTTTTTTTACCCTAAACAACCACCATGTATTTAGACCCTTCGGACCCTCCCCTAAAAGCCACCCCCTCTTGGAAAAAAATCAAAAAGTTCATTTTCGACCCTTACGTAATAACTTTTTGGGCTCCAAACTAGCTAAAAAAAGTTGTTTTTTTACCCTGAACAACCACCATGTATTTAGACCCTTCGGACCCTCCCCTAAAAGCCACCCCCTCTTGGAAAAAAATCAAAAAGTTCATTTTCGACCCTTACGTAATAACTTTTTGGGCTCCAAACTAGCTAAAAAAAGTTGTTTTTTTACCCTGAACAACCACCATGTATTTAGACCCTTCGGACCCTCCCCTAAAAGCCACCCCCTCTTGGTAAAAAATCAAAAAGTCCATTTTCGACCCTTACGTAATAACTTTTTGGGCTCCAAACTAGCTCAAAAAATTTGTTTTTTTACCCTAAACAACCACCATGTATTTAGACCCTTCGGACCCTCCCCTAAAAGCCACCCCCTCTTGGTAAAAAATCAAAAAGTCCATTTTCGACCCTTACGTAATAACTTTTTGGGCTCCAAACTAGCTCAAAAAATTTGTTTTTTTACCCTCAACAACCACCATGTATTTAGACCCTTCGGACCCTCCCCTAAAAGCCACCCCCTCTGGGTAAAAAATCAAAAAGTCCATTTTCGACCCTTACGTAATAACTTTTTGGGCTCCAAACTAGCTAAAAAAAGTTGTTTTTTTACCCTGAACAACCACCATGTATTTAGACCCTTCGGACCCTCCCCTAAAAGCCACCCCCTCTTGGAAAAAAATCAAAAAGTTCATTTTCGACCCTTACGTAATAACTTTTTGGGCTCCAAACTAGCTAAAAAAAGTTGTTTTTTTACCCTAAACAACCACCATGTATTTAGACCCTTCGGACCCTCCCCTAAAAGCCACCCCCTCTTGGTAAAAAATCAAAAAGTCCATTTTCGACCCTTACGTAATAACTTTTTGGGCTCCAAACTAGCTAAAAAAAGTTGTTTTTTTACCCTGAACAACCACCATGTATTTAGACCCTTCGGACCCTCCCCTAAGAGCCACCCCCTCTTGGAAAAAAATCAAAAAGTTCATTTTCGACCCTTACGTAATAACTTTTTGGGCTCCAAACTAGCTAAAAAAAGTTGTTTTTTTACCCTAAACAACCACCATGTATTTAGACCCTTCGGACCCTCCCCTAAAAGCCACCCCCTCTTGGTAAAAAATCAAAAAGTCGATTTTCGACCCTTACGTAATAACTTTTTGGGCTCCAAACTAGCTAAAAAAAGTTGTTTTTTTACCCTGAACAACCACCATGTATTTAGACCCTTCGGACCCTCCCCTAAAAGCCACCCCCTCTTGGTAAAACTCAGAAAGTCCATTTTCGACCCTTACGTAATAACTTTTTGGGCTCCAAACTAGCTCAAAAAATTTGATTATTTACCCTAAACAACCACCATGTATTTAGACCCTTCGGACCCTCCCCTAAAAGCCACCCCCTCTTGGTAAAAAATCAAAAAGTCCATTTTCGACCCTTACGTAATAACTTTTTGGGCTCCAAACTAGCTAAAAAAAGTTGTTTTTTTACCCTGATAACCACCATGTATTTAGACCCTTCGGACCCTCCCCTAAAAGCCACCCCCTCTTGGTAAAAAATCAAAAAGTCCATTTTCGACCCTTACGTAATAACTTTTTGGGCTCCAAACTAGCTAAAAAAATTTGTTTTTTTACCCTAAACAACCACCATGTATTTAGACCCTTCGGACCCTCCCCTAAAAGCTACCCCCTCTTGGAAAAAAATCAAAAAGTTCATTTTCGACCCTTACGTAATAACTTTTTGGGCTCCAAACTAGCTAAAAAAATTTGTTTTTTTACCCTAAACAACCACCATGTATTTAGACCCTTCGGACCCTCCCCTAAAAGCCACCCCCTCTTGGTAAAAAATCAAAAAGTCCATTTTCGACCCTTACGTAATAACTTTTTGGGCTCCAAACTAGCTCAAAAAATTTGTTTATTTACCCTAAACAACCACCATGTATTTAGACCCTTCGGACCCTCCCCTAAAAGCCACCCCCTCTTGGTAATAAATCAAAAAGTCCATTTTCGACCCTTACGTAATAACTTTATGGGCTCCAAACTAGCTAAAAAAAGTTGTTTTTTTACCCTGAACAACCACCATGTATTTAGACCCTTCGGACCCTCCCCTAAAAGCCACCCCCTCTTGGTAAAAAATCAAAAAGTCCATTTTTGACCCTTACGTAATAACTTTTTGGGCTCCAAACTAGCTCAAAAAATTTGTTTTTTTACCCTCAACAACCACCATGTATTTAGACCCTTCGGACCCTCCCCTAAAAGCCACCCCCTCTTGGTAAAAAATCAAAAAGTCCATTTTCGACCCTTACGTAATAACTTTTTGGGCTCCAAACTAGCTAAAAAAAGTTGTTTTTTTACCCTGAACAACCACCATGTATTTAGACCCTTCGGACCCTCCCCTAAAAGCCACCCCCTCTTGGTAAAAAATCAAAAAGTCCATTTTCGACCCTTACGTAATAACTTTTTGGGCTCCAAACTAGCTCAAAAAATTTGTTTTTTTACCCTAAACAACCACCATGTATTTAGACCCTTCGGACCCTCCCCTAAAAGCCACCCCCTCTTGGTAAAAAATCAAAAAGTCCATTTTCGACCCTTACGTAATAACTTTTTGGGCTCCAAACTAGCTCAAAAAATTTGTTTATTTACCCTAAACAACCACCATGTATTTAGACCCTTCGGACCCTCCCCTAAAAGCCACCCCCTCTTGGTAAAAAATCAAAAAGTCCATTTTCGACCCTTACGTAATAACTTTATGGGCTCCAAACTAGCTAAAAAAAGTTGTTTTTTACCCTGAACAACCACCATGTATTTAGACCCTTCGGACCCTCCCCTAAAAGCCACCCCCTCTTGGTAAAAAATCAAAAAGTCCATTTTCGACCCTTACGTAATAACTTTTTGGGCTCCAAACTAGCTAAAAAAATTTGTTTTTTTACCCAAAACAACCACCATGTATTTAGACCCTTCGGACCCTCCCCCAAAAGCCACCCCCCTCTTTTTAAAAAATCAAAAAGTCCATTTTTGACCCTTACGTAATAACTTTTTGGGTTCAAAAGTATATAAAAAAATTTGTTTTTTTACCCTAAACAACCACCATGTATTTAGACCCTTCGGACCCTCCCCCAAAAGCCACCCCCCTCTTGGTAAAAAATCGAAAAAGTCCATTTTCGATGAGATAGAAGTCCGCAACGTTTTAAAAAACGAAAAATTTAAAATGCAGAAAAATAACTTTTCACAATACAAACCGCTAAAAACACACTTTATTATTACAAAAACAAAATATTAAATCATCAACCCCCAAATTAAACCTAAAATTAGGTGTAACTTGCCCCACGTCATCAGTAAAGTACCCTTAAATGGCCCAACTTTTCAAATTTTTTGGTTAAAATGGCTTCTCCTAACCATAAGACTAAAAGATATGTGCACTAGAACTCCCCAGAGGGGGCGGAAAGCATTCGTTTTGGGGTAAC